>NC_073229.2:77795000-79045000 GCF_029281585.2 Gorilla gorilla gorilla
CACTCACAGAGTTTAACCTTTCTTTTCATAGAACAGTTTGGAAACACTCTGTTTGTAAAGTCTGCAAGTGGATATTTGGACCTCTTTGAGGATTTCGTTGGAAACGGGATTTCTTCATCAAACGCTAGACAGACGAATTCTCAGTAACTTCTTTGGGTTGTGTGTGTTCAACTCGCAGAGTTGAACCCTCCTTTAGACAGAGCAGATTTGAAACCCTCTTTCTGTGGAATTTCCCAGTGGACATTTCAAGCGCTTTGCGGCCAACGGTAGAAAAGTAAATATCTTCGTATAAAAACTGGAGACAATCATTCTCAGAAACCACTTAGTGATGTGCGCTTTCCACTCACCGAGTTTAACCTTTCTTTTCATAGAGCAGTTTGGAAACACTCTTTTTCTAAAGTCTGCATGCGGATATTTGGACCTCTTTGAGGATTTCGTTGGAAACGGGATTTCTTCATCTAATGCTAGACAGAAGAATTCTCAGTAACTTCTTTGGGTTGCCTGTGTCCAACTCACAGAGTTGAACGTTCCTTTAGACAGAGCAGATTTGAAACCCTCTTTCGGTGGAATTTGCATGTGGACATTTCAAGCGCTTTGTGGCCAACGGTATAAAAGGAAATATCTTCGTGTAAAAACTAGAGAGAATCATTCCCAGCAACCGCTTTGTGATGAGTGCATTCCACTCAGAGAGTTTAACCATTCTTTTCATAGAAGAGTTTGGAAACACTCTGTTTGTAAAGTCTGCAAGTGGATATTTGGACCTCTTTGACGATTTCGTTGGAAACGGGATTTCTTCATCTAATGCTAGACAGAAGAATTCTCAGTAACTTCCTTGGGTTGCCTGTGTTCAACTCGCAGAGTTCAACGTTCCTTTAGAGAGAGCAGATTTGAAACCCTCTTTTTGTGGAATTTCCAAGTGGACACTTCAAGCGCTTTGCGGCCAACGGTAGAAAAGGAAATATCTTCGTCTAAAAACTGGAGACAATCATTCACAGAAACCACTAAGTGATGTGTGCGTTCCACTAACAGAGTTTAACCTTTCTTTTCATAGAGCAGTTTGGAAACACTCTGTTTGTAAAGTCTGCAAGTGGATATTTGGACCTCTTTGAGGATTTCGTTGGAAACGGGATTTCTTCATCTAATGCTAGACAGAAGAATTCTCAGTAACTTCTTTGGGTTGCCTGTGCTCAACTCGCAGAGTTCAACGTTCCTTTAGAGAGAGCAGATTTGAAACCGTCTTTTTGTGGAATTTCAATGTGGACATTTCAAGCGCTTTGGGGCCAACGGTGGAAAAAGAAATATCTTCGTATAAAAACTAGAGAGAATCATTCCCAGCAACCACTTTGTGATGAGTGCGTTCCACTCACAGAGTTTAACCTTTCTTTTCATAGAACAGTTTGGAAACACTCTGTTTGTAAAGTCTGCAAGTGGATATTTGGACCTCTTTGAGGATTTCGTTGGAAACGGGATTTCTTCATCAAACGCTAGACAGACGAATTCTCAGTAACTTCTTTGGGTTGTGTGTGTTCAACTCGCAGAGTTGAACCCTCCTTTAGACAGAGCAGATTTGAAACCCTCTTTCTGTGGAATTTCCCAGTGGACATTTCAAGCGCTTTGCGGCCAACGGTAGAAAAGTAAATATCTTCGTATAAAAACTGGAGACAATCATTCTCAGAAACCACTTAGTGATGTGCGCTTTCCACTCACCGAGTTTAACCTTTCTTTTCATAGAGCAGTTTGGAAACACTCTTTTTCTAAAGTCTGCATGCGGATATTTGGACCTCTTTGAGGATTTCGTTGGAAACGGGATTTCTTCATCTAATGCTAGACAGAAGAATTCTCAGTAACTTCTTTGGGTTGCCTGTGTCCAACTCACAGAGTTGAACGTTCCTTTAGACAGAGCAGATTTGAAACCCTCCTTCGGTGGAATTTGCATGTGGACATTTCAAGCGCTTTGTGGCCAACGGTATAAAAGGAAATATCTTCGTGTAAAAACTAGAGAGAATCATTCCCAGCAACCGCTTTGTGATGAGTGCATTCCACTCAGAGAGTTTAACCATTCTTTTCATAGAAGAGTTTGGAAACACTCTGTTTGTAAAGTCTGCAAGTGGATATTTGGACCTCTTTGACGATTTCGTTGGAAACGGGATTTCTTCATCTAATGCTAGACAGAAGAATTCTCAGTAACTTCCTTGGGTTGCCTGTGTTCAACTCGCAGAGTTCAACGTTCCTTTAGAGAGAGCAGATTTGAAACCCTCTTTTTGTGGAATTTCCAAGTGGACACTTCAAGCGCTTTGCGGCCAACGGTAGAAAAGGAAATATCTTCGTCTAAAAACTGGAGACAATCATTCACAGAAACCACTAAGTGATGTGTGCGTTCCACTAACAGAGTTTAACCTTTCTTTTCATAGAGCAGTTTGGAAACACTCTGTTTGTAAAGTCTGCAAGTGGATATTTGGACCTCTTTGAGGATTTCGTTGGAAACGGGATTTCTTCATCTAATGCTAGACAGAAGAATTCTCAGTAACTTCTTTGGGTTGCCTGTGCTCAACTCGCAGAGTTCAACGTTCCTTTAGAGAGAGCAGATTTGAAACCGTCTTTTTGTGGAATTTCAATGTGGACATTTCAAGCGCTTTGGGGCCAACGGTGGAAAAAGAAATATCTTCGTATAAAAACTAGAGAGAATCATTCCCAGCAACCACTTTGTGATGAGTGCGTTCCACTCACAGAGTTTAACCTTTCTTTTCATAGAACAGTTTGGAAACACTCTGTTTGTAAAGTCTGCAAGTGGATATTTGGACCTCTTTGAGGATTTCGTTGGAAACGGGATTTCTTCATCAAACGCTAGACAGACGAATTCTCAGTAACTTCTTTGGGTTGTGTGTGTTCAACTCGCAGAGTTGAACCCTCCTTTAGACAGAGCAGATTAGAAACCCTCTTTCTGTGGAATTTCCCAGTGGACATTTCAAGCGCTTTGCGGCCAACGGTAGAAAAGTAAATATCTTCGTATAAAAACTGGAGACAATCATTCTCAGAAACCACTTAGTGATGTGCGCTTTCCACTCACCGAGTTTAACCTTTCTTTTCATAGAGCAGTTTGGAAACACTCTTTTTCTAAAGTCTGCATGCGGATATTTGGACCTCTTTGAGGATTTCGTTGGAAACGGGATTTCTTCATCTAATGCTAGACAGAAGAATTCTCAGTAACTTCTTTGGGTTGCCTGTGTCCAACTCACAGAGTTGAACGTTCCTTTAGACAGAGCAGATTTGAAACCCTCTTTCGGTGGAATTTGCATGTGGACATTTCAAGCGCTTTGTGGCCAACGGTATAAAAGGAAATATCTTCGTGTAAAAACTAGAGAGAATCATTCCCAGCAACCGCTTTGTGATGAGTGCATTCCACTCAGAGAGTTTAACCATTCTTTTCATAGAAGAGTTTGGAAACACTCTGTTTGTAAAGTCTGCAAGTGGATATTTGGACCTCTTTGACGATTTCGTTGGAAACGGGATTTCTTCATCTAATGCTAGACAGAAGAATTCTCAGTAACTTCCTTGGGTTGCCTGTGTTCAACTCGCAGAGTTCAACGTTCCTTTAGAGAGAGCAGATTTGAAACCCTCTTTTTGTGGAATTTCCAAGTGGACACTTCAAGCGCTTTGCGGCCAACGGTAGAAAAGGAAATATCTTCGTCTAAAAACTGGAGACAATCATTCACAGAAACCACTAAGTGATGTGTGCGTTCCACTAACAGAGTTTAACCTTTCTTTTCATAGAGCAGTTTGGAAACACTCTGTTTGTAAAGTCTGCAAGTGGATATTTGGACCTCTTTGAGGATTTCGTTGGAAACGGGATTTCTTCATCTAATGCTAGACAGAAGAATTCTCAGTAACTTCTTTGGGTTGCCTGTGCTCAACTCGCAGAGTTCAACGTTCCTTTAGAGAGAGCAGATTTGAAACCGTGTTTTTGTGGAATTTCAATGTGGACATTTCAAGCGCTTTGGGGCCAACGGTGGAAAAAGAAATATCTTCGTATAAAAACTAGAGAGAATCATTCCCAGCAACCACTTTGTGATGAGTGCGTTCCACTCACAGAGTTTAACCTTTCTTTTCATAGAACAGTTTGGAAACACTCTGTTTGTAAAGTCTGCAAGTGGATATTTGGACCTCTTTGAGGATTTCGTTGGAAACGGGATTTCTTCATCAAACGCTAGACAGACGAATTCTCAGTAACTTCTTTGGGTTGTGTGTGTTCAACTCGCAGAGTTGAACCCTCCTTTAGACAGAGCAGATTTGAAACCCTCTTTCTGTGGAATTTCCCAGTGGACATTTCAAGCGCTTTGCGGCCAACGGTAGAAAAGTAAATATCTTCGTATAAAAACTGGAGACAATCATTCTCAGAAACCACTTAGTGATGTGCGCTTTCCACTCACCGAGTTTAACCTTTCTTTTCATAGAGCAGTTTGGAAACACTCTTTTTCTAAAGTCTGCATGCGGATATTTGGACCTCTTTGAGGATTTCGTTGGAAACGGGATTTCTTCATCTAATGCTAGACAGAAGAATTCTCAGTAACTTCTTTGGGTTGCCTGTGTCCAACTCACAGAGTTGAACGTTCCTTTAGACAGAGCAGATTTGAAACCCTCTTTCGGTGGAATTTGCATGTGGACATTTCAAGCGCTTTGTGGCCAACGGTATAAAAGGAAATATCTTCGTGTAAAAACTAGAGAGAATCATTCCCAGCAACCGCTTTGTGATGAGTGCATTCCACTCAGAGAGTTTAACCATTCTTTTCATAGAAGAGTTTGGAAACACTCTGTTTGTAAAGTCTGCAAGTGGATATTTGGACCTCCTTGACGATTTCGTTGGAAACGGGATTTCTTCATCTAATGCTAGACAGAAGAATTCTCAGTAACTTCCTTGGGTTGCCTGTGTTCAACTCGCAGAGTTCAACGTTCCTTTAGAGAGAGCAGATTTGAAACCCTCTTTTTGTGGAATTTCCAAGTGGACACCTCAAGCGCTTTGCGGCCAACGGTAGAAAAGGAAATATCTTCGTCTAAAAACTGGAGACAATCATTCACAGAAACCACTAAGTGATGTGTGCGTTCCACTAACAGAGTTTAACCTTTCTTTTCATAGAGCAGTTTGGAAACACTCTGTTTGTAAAGTCTGCAAGTGGATATTTGGAAATCTTTGAGGATTTCGTTGGAAACGGGATTTCTTCATCTAATGCTAGACAGAAGAATTCTCAGTAACTTCTTTGGGTTGCCTGTGCTCAACTCGCAGAGTTCAACGTTCCTTTAGAGAGAGCAGATTTGAAACCGTCTTTTTGTGGAATTTCAATGTGGACATTTCAAGCGCTTTGGGGCCAACGGTGGAAAAAGAAATCTCTTCGTATAAAAACTAGAGAGAATCATTCCCAGCAACCACTTTGTGATGAGTGCGTTCCACTCACAGAGTTTAACCTTTCTTTTCATAGAACAGTTTGGAAACACTCTGTTTGTAAAGTCTGCAAGTGGATATTTGGACCTCTTTGAGGATTTCGTTGGAAACGGGATTTCTTCATCAAACGCTAGACAGACGAATTCTCAGTAACTTCTTTGGGTTGTGTGTGTTCAACTCGCAGAGTTGAACCCTCCTTTAGACAGAGCAGATTAGAAACCCTCTTTCTGTGGAATTTCCCAGTGGACATTTCAAGCGCTTTGCGGCCAACGGTAGAAAAGTAAATATCTTCGTATAAAAACTGGAGACAATCATTCTCAGAAACCACTTAGTGATGTGCGCTTTCCACTCACCGAGTTTAACCTTTCTTTTCATAGAGCAGTTTGGAAACACTCTTTTTCTAAAGTCTGCATGCGGATATTTGGACCTCTTTGAGGATTTCGTTGGAAACGGGATTTCTTCATCTAATGCTAGACAGAAGAATTCTCAGTAACTTCTTTGGGTTGCCTGTGTCCAACTCACAGAGTTGAACGTTCCTTTAGACAGAGCAGATTTGAAACCCTCTTTCGGTGGAATTTGCATGTGGACATTTCAAGCGCTTTGTGGCCAACGGTATAAAAGGAAATATCTTCGTGTAAAAACTAGAGAGAATCATTCCCAGCAACCGCTTTGTGATGAGTGCATTCCACTCAGAGAGTTTAACCATTCTTTTCATAGAAGAGTTTGGAAACACTCTGTTTGTAAAGTCTGCAAGTGGATATTTGGACCTCTTTGACGATTTCGTTGGAAACGGGATTTCTTCATCTAATGCTAGACAGAAGAATTCTCAGTAACTTCCTTGGGTTGCCTGTGTTCAACTCGCAGAGTTCAACGTTCCTTTAGAGAGAGCAGATTTGAAACCCTCTTTTTGTGGAATTTCCAAGTGGACACTTCAAGCGCTTTGCGGCCAACGGTAGAAAAGGAAATATCTTCGTCTAAAAACTGGAGACAATCATTCACAGAAACCACTAAGTGATGTGTGCGTTCCACTAACAGAGTTTAACCTTTCTTTTCATAGAGCAGTTTGGAAACACTCTGTTTGTAAAGTCTGCAAGTGGATATTTGGACCTCTTTGAGGATTTCGTTGGAAACGGGATTTCTTCATCTAATGCTAGACAGAAGAATTCTCAGTAACTTCTTTGGGTTGCCTGTGCTCAACTCGCAGAGTTCAACGTTCCTTTAGAGAGAGCAGATTTGAAACCGTGTTTTTGTGGAATTTCAATGTGGACATTTCAAGCGCTTTGGGGCCAACGGTGGAAAAAGAAATATCTTCGTATAAAAACTAGAGAGAATCATTCCCAGCAACCACTTTGTGATGAGTGCGTTCCACTCACAGAGTTTAACCTTTCTTTTCATAGAACAGTTTGGAAACACTCTGTTTGTAAAGTCTGCAAGTGGATATTTGGACCTCTTTGAGGATTTCGTTGGAAACGGGATTTCTTCATCAAACGCTAGACAGACGAATTCTCAGTAACTTCTTTGGGTTGTGTGTGTTCAACTCGCAGAGTTGAACCCTCCTTTAGACAGAGCAGATTTGAAACCCTCTTTCTGTGGAATTTCCCAGTGGACATTTCAAGCGCTTTGCGGCCAACGGTAGAAAAGTAAATATCTTCGTATAAAAACTGGAGACAATCATTCTCAGAAACCACTTAGTGATGTGCGCTTTCCACTCACCGAGTTTAACCTTTCTTTTCATAGAGCAGTTTGGAAACACTCTTTTTCTAAAGTCTGCATGCGGATATTTGGACCTCTTTGAGGATTTCGTTGGAAACGGGATTTCTTCATCTAATGCTAGACAGAAGAATTCTCAGTAACTTCTTTGGGTTGCCTGTGTCCAACTCACAGAGTTGAACGTTCCTTTAGACAGAGCAGATTTGAAACCCTCTTTCGGTGGAATTTGCATGTGGACATTTCAAGCGCTTTGTGGCCAACGGTATAAAAGGAAATATCTTCGTGTAAAAACTAGAGAGAATCATTCCCAGCAACCGCTTTGTGATGAGTGCATTCCACTCAGAGAGTTTAACCATTCTTTTCATAGAAGAGTTTGGAAACACTCTGTTTGTAAAGTCTGCAAGTGGATATTTGGACCTCCTTGACGATTTCGTTGGAAACGGGATTTCTTCATCTAATGCTAGACAGAAGAATTCTCAGTAACTTCCTTGGGTTGCCTGTGTTCAACTCGCAGAGTTCAACGTTCCTTTAGAGAGAGCAGATTTGAAACCCTCTTTTTGTGGAATTTCCAAGTGGACACCTCAAGCGCTTTGCGGCCAACGGTAGAAAAGGAAATATCTTCGTCTAAAAACTGGAGACAATCATTCACAGAAACCACTAAGTGATGTGTGCGTTCCACTAACAGAGTTTAACCTTTCTTTTCATAGAGCAGTTTGGAAACACTCTGTTTGTAAAGTCTGCAAGTGGATATTTGGAAATCTTTGAGGATTTCGTTGGAAACGGGATTTCTTCATCTAATGCTAGACAGAAGAATTCTCAGTAACTTCTTTGGGTTGCCTGTGCTCAACTCGCAGAGTTCAACGTTCCTTTAGAGAGAGCAGATTTGAAACCGTCTTTTTGTGGAATTTCAATGTGGACATTTCAAGCGCTTTGGGGCCAACGGTGGAAAAAGAAATCTCTTCGTATAAAAACTAGA
Organism: Gorilla gorilla gorilla; assembly: GCF_029281585.2. NCBI lineage: Eukaryota > Metazoa > Chordata > Mammalia > Primates > Hominidae > Gorilla > Gorilla gorilla. The sequence continues at coordinate 77,803,121 of NC_073229.2, forward strand.
GAGAATCATTCCCAGCAACCACTTTGTGATGAGTGCGTTCCACTCACAGAGTTTAACCTTTCTTTTCATAGAACAGTTTGGAAACACTCTGTTTGTAAAGTCTGCAAGTGGATATTTGGACCTCTTTGAGGATTTCGTTGGAAACGGGATTTCTTCATCAAACGCTAGACAGACGAATTCTCAGTAACTTCTTTGGGTTGTGTGTGTTCAACTCGCAGAGTTGAACCCTCCTTTAGACAGAGCAGATTAGAAACCCTCTTTCTGTGGAATTTCCCAGTGGACATTTCAAGCGCTTTGCGGCCAACGGTAGAAAAGTAAATATCTTCGTATAAAAACTGGAGACAATCATTCTCAGAAACCACTTAGTGATGTGCGCTTTCCACTCACCGAGTTTAACCTTTCTTTTCATAGAGCAGTTTGGAAACACTCTTTTTCTAAAGTCTGCATGCGGATATTTGGACCTCTTTGAGGATTTCGTTGGAAACGGGATTTCTTCATCTAATGCTAGACAGAAGAATTCTCAGTAACTTCTTTGGGTTGCCTGTGTCCAACTCACAGAGTTGAACGTTCCTTTAGACAGAGCAGATTTGAAACCCTCTTTCGGTGGAATTTGCATGTGGACATTTCAAGCGCTTTGTGGCCAACGGTATAAAAGGAAATATCTTCGTGTAAAAACTAGAGAGAATCATTCCCAGCAACCGCTTTGTGATGAGTGCATTCCACTCAGAGAGTTTAACCATTCTTTTCATAGAAGAGTTTGGAAACACTCTGTTTGTAAAGTCTGCAAGTGGATATTTGGACCTCTTTGACGATTTCGTTGGAAACGGGATTTCTTCATCTAATGCTAGACAGAAGAATTCTCAGTAACTTCCTTGGGTTGCCTGTGTTCAACTCGCAGAGTTCAACGTTCCTTTAGAGAGAGCAGATTTGAAACCCTCTTTTTGTGGAATTTCCAAGTGGACACTTCAAGCGCTTTGCGGCCAACGGTAGAAAAGGAAATATCTTCGTCTAAAAACTGGAGACAATCATTCACAGAAACCACTAAGTGATGTGTGCGTTCCACTAACAGAGTTTAACCTTTCTTTTCATAGAGCAGTTTGGAAACACTCTGTTTGTAAAGTCTGCAAGTGGATATTTGGACCTCTTTGAGGATTTCGTTGGAAACGGGATTTCTTCATCTAATGCTAGACAGAAGAATTCTCAGTAACTTCTTTGGGTTGCCTGTGCTCAACTCGCAGAGTTCAACGTTCCTTTAGAGAGAGCAGATTTGAAACCGTCTTTTTGTGGAATTTCAATGTGGACATTTCAAGCGCTTTGGGGCCAACGGTGGAAAAAGAAATATCTTCGTATAAAAACTAGAGAGAATCATTCCCAGCAACCACTTTGTGATGAGTGCGTTCCACTCACAGAGTTTAACCTTTCTTTTCATAGAACAGTTTGGAAACACTCTGTTTGTAAAGTCTGCAAGTGGATATTTGGACCTCTTTGAGGATTTCGTTGGAAACGGGATTTCTTCATCAAACGCTAGATAGACGAATTCTCAGTAACTTCTTTGGGTTGTGTGTGTTCAACTCGCAGAGTTGAACCCTCCTTTAGACAGAGCAGATTTGAAACCCTCTTTCTGTGGAATTTCCCAGTGGACATTTCAAGCGCTTTGCGGCCAACGGTAGAAAAGTAAATATCTTCGTATAAAAACTGGAGACAATCATTCTCAGAAACCACTTAGTGATGTGCGCTTTCCACTCACCGAGTTTAACCTTTCTTTTCATAGAGCAGTTTGGAAACACTCTTTTTCTAAAGTCTGCATGCGGATATTTGGACCTCTTTGAGGATTTCGTTGGAAACGGGATTTCTTCATCTAATGCTAGACAGAAGAATTCTCAGTAACTTCTTTGGGTTGCCTGTGTCCAACTCACAGAGTTGAACGTTCCTTTAGACAGAGCAGATTTGAAACCCTCTTTCGGTGGAATTTGCATGTGGACATTTCAAGCGCTTTGTGGCCAACGGTATAAAAGGAAATATCTTCGTGTAAAAACTAGAGAGAATCATTCCCAGCAACCGCTTTGTGATGAGTGCATTCCACTCAGAGAGTTTAACCATTCTTTTCATAGAAGAGTTTGGAAACACTCTGTTTGTAAAGTCTGCAAGTGGATATTTGGACCTCTTTGACGATTTCGTTGGAAACGGGATTTCTTCATCTAATGCTAGACAGAAGAATTCTCAGTAACTTCCTTGGGTTGCCTGTGTTCAACTCGCAGAGTTCAACGTTCCTTTAGAGAGAGCAGATTTGAAACCCTCTTTTTGTGGAATTTCCAAGTGGACACCTCAAGCGCTTTGTGCCCAACGGTAGAAAAGGAAATATCTTCGTCTAAAAACTGGAGACAATCATTCACAGAAACCACTAAGTGATGTGTGCGTTCCACTAACAGAGTTTAACCTTTCTTTTCATAGAGCAGTTTGGAAACACTCTGTTTGTAAAGTCTGCAAGTGGATATTTGGACCTCTTTGAGGATTTCGTTGGAAACGGGATTTCTTCATCTAATGCTAGACAGAAGAATTCTCAGTAACTTCTTTGGGTTGCCTGTGCTCAACTCGCAGAGTTCAACGTTCCTTTAGAGAGAGCAGATTTGAAACCGTCTTTTTGTGGAATTTCAATGTGGACATTTCAAGCGCTTTGGGGCCAACGGTGGAAAAAGAAATATCTTCGTATAAAAACTAGAGAGAATCATTCCCAGCAACCACTTTGTGATGAGTGCGTTCCACTCACAGAGTTTAACCTTTCTTTTCATAGAACAGTTTGGAAACACTCTGTTTGTAAAGTCTGCAAGTGGATATTTGGACCTCTTTGAGGATTTCGTTGGAAACGGGATTTCTTCATCAAACGCTAGACAGACGAATTCTCAGTAACTTCTTTGGGTTGTGTGTGTTCAACTCGCAGAGTTGAACCCTCCTTTAGACAGAGCAGATTTGAAACCCTCTTTCTGTGGAATTTCCCAGTGGACATTTCAAGCGCTTTGCGGCCAACGGTAGAAAAGTAAATATCTTCGTATAAAAACTGGAGACAATCATTCTCAGAAACCACTTAGTGATGTGCGCTTTCCACTCACCGAGTTTAACCTTTCTTTTCATAGAGCAGTTTGGAAACACTCTTTTTCTAAAGTCTGCATGCGGATATTTGGACCTCTTTGAGGATTTCGTTGGAAACGGGATTTCTTCATCTAATGCTAGACAGAAGAATTCTCAGTAACTTCTTTGGGTTGCCTGTGTCCAACTCACAGAGTTGAACGTTCCTTTAGACAGAGCAGATTTGAAACCCTCTTTCGGTGGAATTTGCATGTGGACATTTCAAGCGCTTTGTGGCCAACGGTATAAAAGGAAATATCTTCGTGTAAAAACTAGAGAGAATCATTCCCAGCAACCGCTTTGTGATGAGTGCATTCCACTCAGAGAGTTTAACCATTCTTTTCATAGAAGAGTTTGGAAACACTCTGTTTGTAAAGTCTGCAAGTGGATATTTGGACCTCTTTGACGATTTCGTTGGAAACGGGATTTCTTCATCTAATGCTAGACAGAAGAATTCTCAGTAACTTCCTTGGGTTGCCTGTGTTCAACTCGCAGAGTTCAACGTTCCTTTAGAGAGAGCAGATTTGAAACCCTCTTTTTGTGGAATTTCCAAGTGGACACTTCAAGCGCTTTGCGGCCAACGGTAGAAAAGGAAATATCTTCGTCTAAAAACTGGAGACAATCATTCACAGAAACCACTAAGTGATGTGTGCATTCCACTAACAGAGTTTAACCTTTCTTTTCATAGAGCAGTTTGGAAACACTCTGTTTGTAAAGTCTGCAAGTGGATATTTGGACCTCTTTGAGGATTTCGTTGGAAACGGGATTTCTTCATCTAATGCTAGACAGAAGAATTCTCAGTAACTTCTTTGGGTTGCCTGTGCTCAACTCGCAGAGTTCAACGTTCCTTTAGAGAGAGCAGATTTGAAACCGTCTTTTTGTGGAATTTCAATGTGGACATTTCAAGCGCTTTGGGGCCAACGGTGGAAAAAGAAATATCTTCGTATAAAAACTAGAGAGAATCATTCCCAGCAACCACTTTGTGATGAGTGCGTTCCACTCACAGAGTTTAACCTTTCTTTTCATAGAACAGTTTGGAAACACTCTGTTTGTAAAGTCTGCAAGTGGATATTTGGACCTCTTTGAGGATTTCGTTGGAAACGGGATTTCTTCATCAAACGCTAGACAGACGAATTCTCAGTAACTTCTTTGGGTTGTGTGTGTTCAACTCGCAGAGTTGAACCCTCCTTTAGACAGAGCAGATTTGAAACCCTCTTTCTGTGGAATTTCCCAGTGGACATTTCAAGCGCTTTGCGGCCAACGGTAGAAAAGTAAATATCTTCGTATAAAAACTGGAGACAATCATTCTCAGAAACCACTTAGTGATGTGCGCTTTCCACTCACCGAGTTTAACCTTTCTTTTCATAGAGCAGTTTGGAAACACTCTTTTTCTAAAGTCTGCATGCGGATATTTGGACCTCTTTGAGGATTTCGTTGGAAACGGGATTTCTTCATCTAATGCTAGACAGAAGAATTCTCAGTAACTTCTTTGGGTTGCCTGTGTCCAACTCACAGAGTTGAACGTTCCTTTAGACAGAGCAGATTTGAAACCCTCTTTCGGTGGAATTTGCATGTGGACATTTCAAGCGCTTTGTGGCCAACGGTATAAAAGGAAATATCTTCGTGTAAAAACTAGAGAGAATCATTCCCAGCAACCGCTTTGTGATGAGTGCATTCCACTCAGAGAGTTTAACCATTCTTTTCATAGAAGAGTTTGGAAACACTCTGTTTGTAAAGTCTGCAAGTGGATATTTGGACCTCTTTGACGATTTCGTTGGAAACGGGATTTCTTCATCTAATGCTAGACAGAAGAATTCTCAGTAACTTCCTTGGGTTGCCTGTGTTCAACTCGCAGAGTTCAACGTTCCTTTAGAGAGAGCAGATTTGAAACCCTCTTTTTGTGGAATTTCCAAGTGGACACTTCAAGCGCTTTGCGGCCAACGGTAGAAAAGGAAATATCTTCGTCTAAAAACTGGAGACAATCATTCACAGAAACCACTAAGTGATGTGTGCGTTCCACTAACAGAGTTTAACCTTTCTTTTCATAGAGCAGTTTGGAAACACTCTGTTTGTAAAGTCTGCAAGTGGATATTTGGACCTCTTTGAGGATTTCGTTGGAAACGGGATTTCTTCATCTAATGCTAGACAGAAGAATTCTCAGTAACTTCTTTGGGTTGCCTGTGCTCAACTCGCAGAGTTCAACGTTCCTTTAGAGAGAGCAGATTTGAAACCGTCTTTTTGTGGAATTTCAATGTGGACATTTCAAGCGCTTTGGGGCCAACGGTGGAAAAAGAAATATCTTCGTATAAAAACTAGAGAGAATCATTCCCAGCAACCACTTTGTGATGAGTGCGTTCCACTCACAGAGTTTAACCTTTCTTTTCATAGAACAGTTTGGAAACACTCTTTTTCTAAAGTCTGCAAGCGGATATTTGGACCTCTTTGAGGATTTCGTTGGAAACGGGATTTCTTCATCTAATGCTAGACAGAAGAATTCTCAGTAACTTCTTTTGGTTGCCTGTGTCCAACTCACAGAGTTGAACGTTCCTTTAGACAGAGCAGATTTGAAACCCTCTTTCGGTGGAATTTGCATGTGGACATTTCAAGCGCTTTGTGGCCAACGGTATAAAAGGAAATATCTTCGTGTAAAAACTAGAGAGAATCATTCCCAGCAACCGCTTTGTGATGAGTGCATTCCACTCAGAGAGTTTAACCATTCTTTTCATAGAAGAGTTTGGAAACACTCTGTTTGTAAAGTCTGCAAGTGGATATTTGGACCTCTTTGACGATTTCGTTGGAAACGGGATTTCTTCATCTAATGCTAGACAGAAGAATTCTCAGTAACTTCCTTGGGTTGCCTGTGTTCAACTCGCAGAGTTCAACGTTCCTTTAGAGAGAGCAGATTTGAAACCCTCTTTTTGTGGAATTTCCAAGTGGACACTTCAAGCGCTTTGCGGCCAACGGTAGAAAAGGAAATATCTTCGTCTAAAAACTGGAGACAATCATTCACAGAAACCACTAAGTGATGTGTGCGTTCCACTAACAGAGTTTAACCTTTCTTTTCATAGAGCAGTTTGGAAACACTCTGTTTGTAAAGTCTGCAAGTGGATATTTGGACCTCTTTGAGGATTTCGTTGGAAACGGGATTTCTTCATCTAATGCTAGACAGAAGAATTCTCAGTAACTTCTTTGGGTTGCCTGTGCTCAACTCGCAGAGTTCAACGTTCCTTTAGAGAGAGCAGATTTGAAACCGTCTTTTTGTGGAATTTCAATGTGGACATTTCAAGCGCTTTGGGGCCAACGGTGGAAAAAGAAATATCTTCGTATAAAAACTAGAGAGAATCATTCCCAGCAACCACTTTGTGATGAGTGCGTTCCACTCACAGAGTTTAACCTTTCTTTTCATAGAACAGTTTGGAAACACTCTGTTTGTAAAGTCTGCAAGTGGATATTTGGACCTCTTTGAGGATTTCGTTGGAAACGGGATTTCTTCATCAAACGCTAGACAGACGAATTCTCAGTAACTTCTTTGGGTTGTGTGTGTTCAACTCGCAGAGTTGAACCCTCCTTTAGACAGAGCAGATTTGAAACCCTCTTTCTGTGGAATTTCCCAGTGGACATTTCAAGCGCTTTGCGGCCAACGGTAGAAAAGTAAATATCTTCGTATAAAAACTGGAGACAATCATTCTCAGAAACCACTTAGTGATGTGCGCTTTCCACTCACCGAGTTTAACCTTTCTTTTCATAGAGCAGTTTGGAAACACTCTTTTTCTAAAGTCTGCATGCGGATATTTGGACCTCTTTGAGGATTTCGTTGGAAACGGGATTTCTTCATCTAATGCTAGACAGAAGAATTCTCAGTAACTTCTTTGGGTTGCCTGTGTCCAACTCACAGAGTTGAACGTTCCTTTAGACAGAGCAGATTTGAAACCCTCTTTCGGTGGAATTTGCATGTGGACATTTCAAGCGCTTTGTGGCCAACGGTATAAAAGGAAATATCTTCGTGTAAAAACTAGAGAGAATCATTCCCAGCAACCGCTTTGTGATGAGTGCATTCCACTCAGAGAGTTTAACCATTCTTTTCATAGAAGAGTTTGGAAACACTCTGTTTGTAAAGTCTGCAAGTGGATATTTGGACCTCTTTGACGATTTCGTTGGAAACGGGATTTCTTCATCTAATGCTAGACAGAAGAATTCTCAGTAACTTCCTTGGGTTGCCTGTGTTCAACTCGCAGAGTTCAACGTTCCTTTAGAGAGAGCAGATTTGAAACCCTCTTTTTGTGGAATTTCCAAGTGGACACTTCAAGCGCTTTGCGGCCAAAGGTAGAAAAGGAAATATCTTCGTCTAAAAACTGGAGACAATCATTCACAGAAACCACTAAGTGATGTGTGCGTTCCACTAACAGAGTTTAACCTTTCTTTTCATAGAGCAGTTTGGAAACACTCTGTTTGTAAAGTCTGCAAGTGGATATTTGGACCTCTTTGAGGATTTCGTTGGAAACGGGATTTCTTCATCTAATGCTAGACAGAAGAATTCTCAGTAACTTCTTTGGGTTGCCTGTGCTCAACTCGCAGAGTTCAACGTTCCTTTAGAGAGAGCAGATTTGAAACCGTCTTTTTGTGGAATTTCAATGTGGACATTTCAAGCGCTTTGGGGCCAACGGTGGAAAAAGAAATATCTTCGTATAAAAACTAGAGAGAATCATTCCCAGCAACCACTTTGTGATGAGTGCGTTCCACTCACAGAGTTTAACCTTTCTTTTCATAGAACAGTTTGGAAACACTCTTTTTCTAAAGTCTGCAAGCGGATATTTGGACCTCTTTGAGGATTTCGTTGGAAACGGGATTTCTTCATCTAATGCTAGACAGAAGAATTCTCAGTAACTTCTTTTGGTTGCCTGTGTCCAACTCACAGAGTTGAACGTTCCTTTAGACAGAGCAGATTTGAAACCCTCTTTCGGTGGAATTTGCATGTGGACATTTCAAGCGCTTTGTGGCCAACGGTATAAAAGGAAATATCTTCGTGTAAAAACTAGAGAGAATCATTCCCAGCAACCGCTTTGTGATGAGTGCATTCCACTCAGAGAGTTTAACCATTCTTTTCATAGAAGAGTTTGGAAACACTCTGTTTGTAAAGTCTGCAAGTGGATATTTGGACCTCTTTGACGATTTCATTGGAAACGGGATTTCTTCATCTAATGCTAGACAGAAGAATTCTCAGTAACTTCCTTGGGTTGCCTGTGTTCAACTCGCAGAGTTCAACGTTCCTTTAGAGAGAGCAGATTTGAAACCCTCTTTTTGTGGAATTTCCAAGTGGACACTTCAAGCGCTTTGCGGCCAACGGTAGAAAAGGAAATATCTTCGTCTAAAAACTGGAGACAATCATTCACAGAAACCACTAAGTGATGTGTGCGTTCCACTAACAGAGTTTAACCTTTCTTTTCATAGAGCAGTTTGGAAACACTCTGTTTGTAAAGTCTGCAAGTGGATATTTGGACCTCTTTGAGGATTTCGTTGGAAACGGGATTTCTTCATCTAATGCTAGACAGAAGAATTCTCAGTAACTTCTTTGGGTTGCCTGTGCTCAACTCGCAGAGTTCAACGTTCCTTTAGAGAGAGCAGATTTGAAACCGTCTTTTTGTGGAATTTCAATGTGGACATTTCAAGCGCTTTGGGGCCAACGGTGGAAAAAGAAATATCTTCGTATAAAAACTAGAGAGAATCATTCCCAGCAACCACTTTGTGATGAGTGCGTTCCACTCACAGAGTTTAACCTTTCTTTTCATAGAACAGTTTGGAAACACTCTGTTTGTAAAGTCTGCAAGTGGATATTTGGACCTCTTTGAGGATTTCGTTGGAAACGGGATTTCTTCATCAAACGCTAGACAGACGAATTCTCAGTAACTTCTTTGGGTTGAGTGTGTTCAACTCGCAGAGTTGAACCCTCCTTTAGACAGAGCAGATTTGAAACCCTCTTTCTGTGGAATTTCCCAGTGGACATTTCAAGCGCTTTGCGGCCAACGGTAGAAAAGTAAATATCTTCGTATAAAAACTAGAGACAATCATTCTCAGAAACCACTTAGTGATGTGCGCTTTCCACTCACCGAGTTAAACCTTTCTTTTCATAGAGCAGTTTGGAAACACTCTTTTTCTAAAGTCTGCATGCGGATATTTGGACCTCTTTGAGGATTTCGTTGGAAACGGGATTTCTTCATCTAATGCTAGACAGAAGAATTCTCAGTAACTTCTTTGGGTTGCCTGTGTCCAACTCACAGAGTTGAACGTTCCTTTAGACAGAGCAGATTTGAAACCCTCCTTCGGTGGAATTTGCATGTGGACATTTCAAGCGCTTTGTGGCCAACGGTATAAAAGGAAATATCTTCGTGTAAAAACTAGAGAGAATCATTCCCAGCAACCGCTTTGTGATGAGTGCATTCCACTCAGAGAGTTTAACCATTCTTTTCATAGAAGAGTTTGGAAACACTCTGTTTGTAAAGTCTGCAAGTGGATATTTGGACCTCTTTGACGATTTCGTTGGAAACGGGATTTCTTCATCTAATGCTAGACAGAAGAATTCTCAGTAACTTCCTTGGGTTGCCTGTGTTCAACTCGCAGAGTTCAACGTTCCTTTAGAGAGAGCAGATTTGAAACCCTCTTTTTGTGGAATTTCCAAGTGGACACTTCAAGCGCTTTGCGGCCAACGGTAGAAAAGGAAATATCTTCGTCTAAAAACTGGAGACAATCATTCACAGAAACCACTAAGTGATGTGTGCGTTCCACTAACAGAGTTTAACCTTTCTTTTCATAGAGCAGTTTGGAAACACTCTGTTTGTAAAGTCTGCAAGTGGATATTTGGACCTCTTTGAGGATTTCGTTGGAAACGGGATTTCTTCATCTAATGCTAGACAGAAGAATTCTCAGTAACTTCTTTGGGTTGCCTGTGCTCAACTCGCAGAGTTCAACGTTCCTTTAGAGAGAGCAGATTTGAAACCGTCTTTTTGTGGAATTTCAATGTGGACATTTCAAGCGCTTTGGGGCCAACGGTGGAAAAAGAAATATCTTCGTATAAAAACTAGAGAGAATCATTCCCAGCAACCACTTTGTGATGAGTGCGTTCCACTCACAGAGTTTAACCTTTCTTTTCATAGAACAGTTTGGAAACACTCTGTTTGTAAAGTCTGCAAGTGGATATTTGGACCTCTTTGAGGATTTCGTTGGAAACGGGATTTCTTCATCAAACGCTAGACAGACGAATTCTCAGTAACTTCTTTGGGTTGTGTGTGTTCAACTCGCAGAGTTGAACCCTCCTTTAGACAGAGCAGATTTGAAACCCTCTTTCTGTGGAATTTCCCAGTGGACATTTCAAGCGCTTTGCGGCCAACGGTAGAAAAGTAAATATCTTCGTATAAAAACTGGAGACAATCATTCTCAGAAACCACTTAGTGATGTGCGCTTTCCACTCACCGAGTTTAACCTTTCTTTTCATAGAGCAGTTTGGAAACACTCTTTTTCTAAAGTCTGCATGCGGATATTTGGACCTCTTTGAGGATTTCGTTGGAAACGGGATTTCTTCATCTAATGCTAGACAGAAGAATTCTCAGTAACTTCTTTGGGTTGCCTGTGTCCAACTCACAGAGTTGAACGTTCCTTTAGACAGAGCAGATTTGAAACCCTCTTTCGGTGGAATTTGCATGTGGACATTTCAAGCGCTTTGTGGCCAACGGTATAAAAGGAAATATCTTCGTGTAAAAACTAGAGAGAATCATTCCCAGCAACCGCTTTGTGATGAGTGCATTCCACTCAGAGAGTTTAACCATTCTTTTCATAGAAGAGTTTGGAAACACTCTGTTTGTAAAGTCTGCAAGTGGATATTTGGACCTCCTTGACGATTTCGTTGGAAACGGGATTTCTTCATCTAATGCTAGACAGAAGAATTCTCAGTAACTTCCTTGGGTTGCCTGTGTTCAACTCGCAGAGTTCAACGTTCCTTTAGAGAGAGCAGATTTGAAACCCTCTTTTTGTGGAATTTCCAAGTGGACACTTCAAGCGCTTTGCGGCCAACGGTAGAAAAGGAAATATCTTCGTCTAAAAACTGGAGACAATCATTCACAGAAACCACTAAGTGATGTGTGCGTTCCACTAACAGAGTTTAACCTTTCTTTTCATAGAGCAGTTTGGAAACACTCTGTTTGTAAAGTCTGCAAGTGGATATTTGGACCTCTTTGAGGATTTCGTTGGAAACGGGATTTCTTCATCTAATGCTAGACAGAAGAATTCTCAGTAACTTCTTTGGGTTGCCTGTGCTCAACTCGCAGAGTTGAACGTTCCTTTAGAGAGAGCAGATTTGAAACCCTCTTTTTGTGGAATTTCCAAGTGGACACTTCAAGCGCTTTGTGCCCAACGGTAGAAAAGGAAATATCTTCGTCTAAAAACTGGAGACAATCATTCACAGAAACCACTAAGTGATGTGTGCGTTCCACTAACAGAGTTTAACCTTTCTTTTCATAGAGCAGTTTGGAAACACTCTGTTTGTAAAGTCTGCAAGTGGATATTTGGACCTCTTTGAGGATTTCGTTGGAAACGGGATTTCTTCATCTAATGCTAGACAGAAGAATTCTCAGTAACTTCTTTGGGTTGCCTGTGCTCAACTCGCAGAGTTCAACGTTCCTTTAGAGAGAGCAGATTTGAAACCGTCTTTTTGTGGAATTTCAATGTGGACATTTCAAGCGCTTTGGGGCCAACGGTGGAAAAAGAAATATCTTCGTATAAAAACTAGAGAGAATCATTCCCAGCAACCACTTTGTGATGAGTGCGTTCCACTCACAGAGTTTAACCTTTCTTTTCATAGAACAGTTTGGAAACACTCTGTTTGTAAAGTCTGCAAGTGGATATTTGGACCTCTTTGAGGATTTCGTTGGAAACGGGATTTCTTCATCAAACGCTAGACAGACGAATTCTCAGTAACTTCTTTGGGTTGTGTGTGTTCAACTCGCAGAGTTGAACCCTCCTTTAGACAGAGCAGATTTGAAACCCTCTTTCTGTGGAATTTCCCAGTGGACATTTCAAGCGCTTTGCGGCCAACGGTAGAAAAGTAAATATCTTCGTATAAAAACTGGAGACAATCATTCTCAGAAACCACTTAGTGATGTGCGCTTTCCACTCACCGAGTTTAACCTTTCTTTTCATAGAGCAGTTTGGAAACACTCTTTTTCTAAAGTCTGCATGCGGATATTTGGACCTCTTTGAGGATTTCGTTGGAAACGGGATTTCTTCATCTAATGCTAGACAGAAGAATTCTCAGTAACTTCTTTGGGTTGCCTGTGTCCAACTCACAGAGTTGAACGTTCCTTTAGACAGAGCAGATTTGAAACCCTCTTTCGGTGGAATTTGCATGTGGACATTTCAAGCGCTTTGTGGCCAACGGTATAAAAGGAAATATCTTCGTGTAAAAACTAGAGAGAATCATTCCCAGCAACCGCTTTGTGATGAGTGCATTCCACTCAGAGAGTTTAACCATTCTTTTCATAGAAGAGTTTGGAAACACTCTGTTTGTAAAGTCTGCAAGTGGATATTTGGACCTCTTTGAGGATTTCGTTGGAAACGGGATTTCTTCATCTAATGCTAGACAGAAGAATTCTCAGTAACTTCCTTGGGTTGCCTGTGTTCAACTCGCAGAGTTCAACGTTCCTTTAGAGAGAGCAGATTTGAAACCCTCTTTTTGTGGAATTTCCAAGTGGACACTTCAAGCGCTTTGCGGCCAACGGTAGAAAAGGAAATATCTTCGTCTAAAAACTGGAGACAATCATTCACAGAAACCACTAAGTGATGTGTGCGTTCCACTAACAGAGTTTAACCTTTCTTTTCATAGAGCAGTTTGGAAACACTCTGTTTGTAAAGTCTGCAAGTGGATATTTGGACCTCTTTGAGGATTTCGTTGGAAACGGGATTTCTTCATCTAATGCTAGACAGAAGAATTCTCAGTAACTTCTTTGGGTTGCCTGTGCTCAACTCGCAGAGTTCAACGTTCCTTTAGAGAGAGCAGATTTGAAACCGTCTTTTTGTGGAATTTCAATGTGGACATTTCAAGCGCTTTGGGGCCAACGGTGGAAAAAGAAATATCTTCGTATAAAAACTAGAGAGAATCATTCCCAGCAACCACTTTGTGATGAGTGCGTTCCACTCACAGAGTTTAACCTTTCTTTTCATAGAACAGTTTGGAAACACTCTGTTTGTAAAGTCTGCAAGTGGATATTTGGACCTCTTTGAGGATTTCGTTGGAAACGGGATTTCTTCATCAAACGCTAGACAGACGAATTCTCAGTAACTTCTTTGGGTTGTGTGTGTTCAACTCGCAGAGTTGAACCCTCCTTTAGACAGAGCAGATTTGAAACCCTCTTTCTGTGGAATTTCCCAGTGGACATTTCAAGCGCTTTGCGGCCAACGGTAGAAAAGTAAATATCTTCGTATAAAAACTGGAGACAATCATTCTCAGAAACCACTTAGTGATGTGCGCTTTCCACTCACCGAGTTTAACCTTTCTTTTCATAGAGCAGTTTGGAAACACTCTTTTTCTAAAGTCTGCATGCGGATATTTGGACCTCTTTGAGGATTTCGTTGGAAACGGGATTTCTTCATCTAATGCTAGACAGAAGAATTCTCAGTAACTTCTTTGGGTTGCCTGTGTCCAACTCACAGAGTTGAACGTTCCTTTAGACAGAGCAGATTTGAAACCCTCTTTCGGTGGAATTTGCATGTGGACATTTCAAGCGCTTTGTGGCCAACGGTATAAAAGGAAATATCTTCGTGTAAAAACTAGAGAGAATCATTCCCAGCAACCGCTTTGTGATGAGTGCATTCCACTCAGAGAGTTTAACCATTCTTTTCATAGAAGAGTTTGGAAACACTCTGTTTGTAAAGTCTGCAAGTGGATATTTGGACCTCTTTGACGATTTCGTTGGAAACGGGATTTCTTCATCTAATGCTAGACAGAAGAATTCTCAGTAACTTCCTTGGGTTGCCTGTGTTCAACTCGCAGAGTTCAACGTTCCTTTAGAGAGAGCAGATTTGAAACCCTCTTTTTGTGGAATTTCCAAGTGGACACTTCAAGCGCTTTGCGGCCAAAGGTAGAAAAGGAAATATCTTCGTCTAAAAACTGGAGACAATCATTCACAGAAACCACTAAGTGATGTGTGCGTTCCACTAACAGAGTTTAACCTTTCTTTTCATAGAGCAGTTTGGAAACACTCTGTTTGTAAAGTCTGCAAGTGGATATTTGGACCTCTTTGAGGATTTCGTTGGAAACGGGATTTCTTCATCTAATGCTAGACAGAAGAATTCTCAGTAACTTCTTTGGGTTGCCTGTGCTCAACTCGCAGAGTTCAACGTTCCTTTAGAGAGAGCAGATTTGAAACCGTCTTTTTGTGGAATTTCAATGTGGACATTTCAAGCGCTTTGGGGCCAACGGTGGAAAAAGAAATATCTTCGTATAAAAACTAGAGAGAATCATTCCCAGCAACCACTTTGTGATGAGTGCGTTCCACTCACAGAGTTTAACCTTTCTTTTCATAGAACAGTTTGGAAACACTCTTTTTCTAAAGTCTGCAAGCGGATATTTGGACCTCTTTGAGGATTTCGTTGGAAACGGGATTTCTTCATCTAATGCTAGACAGAAGAATTCTCAGTAACTTCTTTGGGTTGCCTGTGTCCAACTCACAGAGTTGAACGTTCCTTTAGACAGAGCAGATTTGAAACCCTCTTTCGGTGGAATTTGCATGTGGACATTTCAAGCGCTTTGTGGCCAACGGTATAAAAGGAAATATCTTCGTGTAAAAACTAGAGAGAATCATTCCCAGCAACCGCTTTGTGATGAGTGCATTCCACTCAGAGAGTTTAACCATTCTTTTCATAGAAGAGTTTGGAAACACTCTGTTTGTAAAGTCTGCAAGTGGATATTTGGACCTCTTTGACGATTTCGTTGGAAACGGGATTTCTTCATCTAATGCTAGACAGAAGAATTCTCAGTAACTTCCTTGGGTTGCCTGTGTTCAACTCGCAGAGTTCAACGTTCCTTTAGAGAGAGCAGATTTGAAACCCTCTTTTTGTGGAATTTCCAAGTGGACACTTCAAGCGCTTTGCGGCCAACGGTAGAAAAGGAAATATCTTCGTCTAAAAACTGGAGACAATCATTCACAGAAACCACTAAGTGATGTGTGCGTTCCACTAACAGAGTTTAACCTTTCTTTTCATAGAGCAGTTTGGAAACACTCTGTTTGTAAAGTCTGCAAGTGGATATTTGGACCTCTTTGAGGATTTCGTTGGAAACGGGATTTCTTCATCTAATGCTAGACAGAAGAATTCTCAGTAACTTCTTTGGGTTGCCTGTGCTCAACTCGCAGAGTTCAACGTTCCTTTAGAGAGAGCAGATTTGAAACCGTCTTTTTGTGGAATTTCAATGTGGACATTTCAAGCGCTTTGGGGCCAACGGTGGAAAAAGAAATATCTTCGTATAAAAATTAGAGAGAATCATTCCCAGCAACCACTTTGTGATGAGTGCGTTCCACTCACAGAGTTTAACCTTTCTTTTCATAGAACAGTTTGGAAACACTCTGTTTGTAAAGTCTGCAAGTGGATATTTGGACCTCTTTGAGGATTTCGTTGGAAACGGGATTTCTTCATCAAACGCTAGACAGACGAATTCTCAGTAACTTCTTTGGGTTGTGTGTGTTCAACTCGCAGAGTTGAACCCTCCTTTAGACAGAGCAGATTTGAAACCCTCTTTCTGTGGAATTTCCCAGTGGACATTTCAAGCGCTTTGCGGCCAACGGTAGAAAAGTAAATATCTTCGTATAAAAACTGGAGACAATCATTCTCAGAAACCACTTAGTGATGTGCGCTTTCCACTCACCGAGTTTAACCTTTCTTTTCATAGAGCAGTTTGGAAACACTCTTTTTCTAAAGTCTGCATGCGGATATTTGGACCTCTTTGAGGATTTCGTTGGAAACGGGATTTCTTCATCTAATGCTAGACAGAAGAATTCTCAGTAACTTCTTTGGGTTGCCTGTGTCCAACTCACAGAGTTGAACGTTCCTTTAGACAGAGCAGATTTGAAACCCTCTTTCGGTGGAATTTGCATGTGGACATTTCAAGCGCTTTGTGGCCAACGGTATAAAAGGAAATATCTTCGTGTAAAAACTAGAGAGAATCATTCCCAGCAACCGCTTTGTGATGAGTGCATTCCACTCAGAGAGTTTAACCATTCTTTTCATAGAAGAGTTTGGAAACACTCTGTTTGTAAAGTCTGCAAGTGGATATTTGGACCTCTTTGACGATTTCGTTGGAAACGGGATTTCTTCATCTAATGCTAGACAGAAGAATTCTCAGTAACTTCCTTGGGTTGCCTGTGTTCAACTCGCAGAGTTCAACGTTCCTTTAGAGAGAGCAGATTTGAAACCCTCTTTTTGTGGAATTTCCAAGTGGACACTTCAAGCGCTTTGCGGCCAACGGTAGAAAAGGAAATATCTTCGTCTAAAAACTGGAGACAATCATTCACAGAAACCACTAAGTGATGTGTGCGTTCCACTAACAGAGTTTAACCTTTCTTTTCATAGAGCAGTTTGGAAACACTCTGTTTGTAAAGTCTGCAAGTGGATATTTGGACCTCTTTGAGGATTTCGTTGGAAACGGGATTTCTTCATCTAATGCTAGACAGAAGAATTCTCAGTAACTTCTTTGGGTTGCCTGTGCTCAACTCGCAGAGTTCAACGTTCCTTTAGAGAGAGCAGATTTGAAACCGTCTTTTTGTGGAATTTCAATGTGGACATTTCAAGCGCTTTGGGGCCAACGGTGGAAAAAGAAATATCTTCGTATAAAAACTAGAGAGAATCATTCCCAGCAACCACTTTGTGATGAGTGCGTTCCACTCACAGAGTTTAACCTTTCTTTTCATAGAACAGTTTGGAAACACTCTGTTTGTAAAGTCTGCAAGTGGATATTTGGACCTCTTTGAGGATTTCGTTGGAAACGGGATTTCTTCATCAAACGCTAGACAGACGAATTCTCAGTAACTTCTTTGGGTTGTGTGTGTTCAACTCGCAGAGTTGAACCCTCCTTTAGACAGAGCAGATTTGAAACCCTCTTTCTGTGGAATTTCCCAGTGGACATTTCAAGCGCTTTGCGGCCAACGGTAGAAAAGTAAATATCTTCGTATAAAAACTGGAGACAATCATTCTCAGAAACCACTTAGTGATGTGCGCTTTCCACTCACCGAGTTTAACCTTTCTTTTCATAGAGCAGTTTGGAAACACTCTTTTTCTAAAGTCTGCATGCGGATATTTGGACCTCTTTGAGGATTTCGTTGGAAACGGGATTTCTTCATCTAATGCTAGACAGAAGAATTCTCAGTAACTTCTTTGGGTTGCCTGTGTCCAACTCACAGAGTTGAACGTTCCTTTAGACAGAGCAGATTTGAAACCCTCTTTCGGTGGAATTTGCATGTGGACATTTCAAGCGCTTTGTGGCCAACGGTATAAAAGGAAATATCTTCGTGTAAAAACTAGAGAGAATCATTCCCAGCAACCGCTTTGTGATGAGTGCATTCCACTCAGAGAGTTTAACCATTCTTTTCATAGAAGAGTTTGGAAACACTCTGTTTGTAAAGTCTGCAAGTGGATATTTGGACCTCTTTGAGGATTTCGTTGGAAACGGGATTTCTTCATCAAACGCTAGACAGACGAATTCTCAGTAACTTCTTTGGGTTGTGTGTGTTCAACTCGCAGAGTTGAACCCTCCTTTAGACAGAGCAGATTTGAAACCCTCTTTCTGTGGAATTTCCCAGTGGACATTTCAAGCGCTTTGCGGCCAACGGTAGAAAAGTAAATATCTTCGTATAAAAACTGGAGACAATCATTCTCAGAAACCACTTAGTGATGTGCGCTTTCCACTCACCGAGTTTAACCTTTCTTTTCATAGAGCAGTTTGGAAACACTCTTTTTCTAAAGTCTGCATGCGGATATTTGGACCTCTTTGAGGATTTCGTTGGAAACGGGATTTCTTCATCTAATGCTAGACAGAAGAATTCTCAGTAACTTCTTTGGGTTGCCTGTGTCCAACTCACAGAGTTGAACGTTCCTTTAGACAGAGCAGATTTGAAACCCTCTTTCGGTGGAATTTGCATGTGGACATTTCAAGCGCTTTGTGGCCAATGGTATAAAAGGAAATATCTTCGTGTAAAAACTAGAGAGAATCATTCCCAGCAACCGCTTTGTGATGAGTGCATTCCACTCAGAGAGTTTAACCATTCTTTTCATAGAAGAGTTTGGAAACACTCTGTTTGTAAAGTCTGCAAGTGGATATTTGGACCTCTTTGACGATTTCGTTGGAAACGGGATTTCTTCATCTAATGCTAGACAGAAGAATTCTCAGTAACTTCCTTGGGTTGCCTGTGTTCAACTCGCAGAGTTCAACGTTCCTTTAGAGAGAGCAGATTTGAAACCCTCTTTTTGTGGAATTTCCAAGTGGACACTTCAAGCGCTTTGCGGCCAACGGTAGAAAAGGAAATATCTTCGTCTAAAAACTGGAGACAATCATTCACAGAAACCACTAAGTGATGTGTGCGTTCCACTAACAGAGTTTAACCTTTCTTTTCATAGAGCAGTTTGGAAACACTCTGTTTGTAAAGTCTGCAAGTGGATATTTGGACCTCTTTGAGGATTTCGTTGGAAACGGGATTTCTTCATCTAATGCTAGACAGAAGAATTCTCAGTAACTTCTTTGGGTTGCCTGTGCTCAACTCGCAGAGTTCAACGTTCCTTTAGAGAGAGCAGATTTGAAACCGTCTTTTTGTGGAATTTCAATGTGGACATTTCAAGCGCTTTGGGGCCAACGGTGGAAAAAGAAATATCTTCGTATAAAAACTAGAGAGAATCATTCCCAGCAACCACTTTGTGATGAGTGCGTTCCACTCACAGAGTTTAACCTTTCTTTTCATAGAACAGTTTGGAAACACTCTGTTTGTAAAGTCTGCAAGTGGATATTTGGACCTCTTTGAGGATTTCGTTGGAAACGGGATTTCTTCATCAAACGCTAGACAGACGAATTCTCAGTAACTTTTTTGGGTTGTGTGTGTTCAACTCGCAGAGTTGAACCCTCCTTTAGACAGAGCAGATTTGAAACCCTCTTTCTGTGGAATTTCCCAGTGGACATTTCAAGCGCTTTGCGGCCAACGGTAGAAAAGTAAATATCTTCGTATAAAAACTGGAGACAATCATTCTCAGAAACCACTTAGTGATGTGCGCTTTCCACTCACCGAGTTTAACCTTTCTTTTCATAGAGCAGTTTGGAAACACTCTTTTTCTAAAGTCTGCATGCGGATATTTGGACCTCTTTGAGGATTTCGTTGGAAACGGGATTTCTTCATCTAATGCTAGACAGAAGAATTCTCAGTAACTTCTTTGGGTTGCCTGTGTCCAACTCACAGAGTTGAACGTTCCTTTAGACAGAGCAGATTTGAAACCCTCTTTCGGTGGAATTTGCATGTGGACATTTCAAGCGCTTTGTGGCCAACGGTATAAAAGGAAATATCTTCGTGTAAAAACTAGAGAGAATCATTCCCAGCAACCGCTTTGTGATGAGTGCATTCCACTCAGAGAGTTTAACCATTCTTTTCATAGAAGAGTTTGGAAACACTCTGTTTGTAAAGTCTGCAAGTGGATATTTGGACCTCTTTGACGATTTCGTTGGAAACGGGATTTCTTCATCTAATGCTAGACAGAAGAATTCTCAGTAACTTCCTTGGGTTGCCTGTGTTCAACTCGCAGAGTTCAACGTTCCTTTAGAGAGAGCAGATTTGAAACCCTCTTTTTGTGGAATTTCCAAGTGGACACTTCAAGCGCTTTGCGGCCAACGGTAGAAAAGGAAATATCTTCGTCTAAAAACTGGAGACAATCATTCACAGAAACCACTAAGTGATGTGTGCGTTCCACTAACAGAGTTTAACCTTTCTTTTCATAGAGCAGTTTGGAAACACTCTGTTTGTAAAGTCTGCAAGTGGATATTTGGACCTCTTTGAGGATTTCGTTGGAAACGGGATTTCTTCATCTAATGCTAGACAGAAGAATTCTCAGTAACTTCTTTGGGTTGCCTGTGCTCAACTCGCAGAGTTCAACGTTCCTTTAGAGAGAGCAGATTTGAAACCGTCTTTTTGTGGAATTTCAATGTGGACATTTCAAGCGCTTTGGGGCCAACGGTGGAAAAAGAAATATCTTCGTATAAAAACTAGAGAGAATCATTCCCAGCAACCACTTTGTGATGAGTGCGTTCCACTCACAGAGTTTAACCTTTCTTTTCATAGAACAGTTTGGAAACACTCTGTTTGTAAAGTCTGCAAGTGGATATTTGGACCTCTTTGAGGATTTCGTTGGAAACGGGATTTCTTCATCAAACGCTAGACAGACGAATTCTCAGTAACTTCTTTGGGTTGTGTGTGTTCAACTCGCAGAGTTGAACCCTCCTTTAGACAGAGCAGATTTGAAACCCTCTTTCTGTGGAATTTCCCAGTGGACATTTCAAGCGCTTTGCGGCCAACGGTAGAAAAGTAAATATCTTCGTATAAAAACTGGAGACAATCATTCCCAGAAACCACTTAGTGATGTGCGCTTTCCACTCACCGAGTTTAACCTTTCTTTTCATAGAGCAGTTTGGAAACACTCTTTTTCTAAAGTCTGCATGCGGATATTTGGACCTCTTTGAGGATTTCGTTGGAAACGGGATTTCTTCATCTAATGCTAGACAGAAGAATTCTCAGTAACTTCCTTGGGTTGCCTGTGTTCAACTCGCAGAGTTCAACGTTCCTTTAGAGAGAGCAGATTTGAAACCCTCTTTTTGTGGAATTTCCAAGTGGACACTTCAAGCGCTTTGCGGCCAACGTTAGAAAAGGAAATATCTTCGTATAAAAACTGGAGACAATCATTCACAGAAACCACTAAGTGATGTGTGCGTTCCACTAACAGAGTTTAACCTTTCTTTTCATAGAGCAGTTTGGAAACACTCTGTTTGTAAAGTCTGCAAGTGGATATTTGGACCTCTTTGACGATTTCGTTGGAAACGGGATTTCTTCATCTAATGCTAGACAGAAGAATTCTCAGTAACTTCTTTGGGTTGCCTGTGCTCAACTCGCAGAGTTCAACGTTCCTTTAGAGAGAGCAGATTTGAAACCGTCTTTTTGTGGAATTTCAATGTGGACATTTCAAGCGCTTTGGGGCCAACGGTGGAAAAAGAAATATCTTCGTATAAAAACTAGAGAGAATCATTCCCAGCAACCACTTTGTGATGAGTGCGTTCCACTCACAGAGTTTAACCTTTCTTTTCATAGAACAGTTTGGAAACACTCTGTTTGTAAAGTCTGCAAGTGGATATTTGGACCTCTTTGAGGATTTCGTTGGAAACGGGATTTCTTCATCAAACGCTAGACAGACGAATTCTCAGTAACTTCTTTGGGTTGTGTGTGTTCAACTCGCAGAGTTGAACCCTCCTTTAGACAGAGCAGATTTGAAACCCTCTTTCTGTGGAATTTCCCAGTGGACATTTCAAGCGCTTTGCGGCCAACGGTAGAAAAGTAAATATCTTCGTATAAAAACTGGAGACAATCATTCTCAGAAACCACTTAGTGATGTGCGCTTTCCACTCACCGAGTTTAACCTTTCTTTTCATAGAGCAGTTTGGAAACACTCTTTTTCTAAAGTCTGCATGCGGATATTTGGACCTCTTTGAGGATTTCGTTGGAAACGGGATTTCTTCATCTAATGCTAGACAGAAGAATTCTCAGTAACTTCTTTGGGTTGCCTGTGTCCAACTCACAGAGTTGAACGTTCCTTTAGACAGAGCAGATTTGAAACCCTCCTTCGGTGGAATTTGCATGTGGACATTTCAAGCGCTTTGTGGCCAACGGTATAAAAGGAAATATCTTCGTGTAAAAACTAGAGAGAATCATTCCCAGCAACCGCTTTGTGATGAGTGCATTCCACTCAGAGAGTTTAACCATTCTTTTCATAGAAGAGTTTGGAAACACTCTGTTTGTAAAGTCTGCAAGTGGATATTTGGACCTCTTTGACGATTTCGTTGGAAACGGGATTTCTTCATCTAATGCTAGACAGAAGAATTCTCAGTAACTTCCTTGGGTTGCCTGTGTTCAACTCGCAGAGTTCAACGTTCCTTTAGAGAGAGCAGATTTGAAACCCTCTTTTTGTGGAATTTCCAAGTGGACACTTCAAGCGCTTTGCGGCCAACGGTAGAAAAGGAAATATCTTCGTCTAAAAACTGGAGACAATCATTCACAGAAACCACTAAGTGATGTGTGCGTTCCACTAACAGAGTTTAACCTTTCTTTTCATAGAGCAGTTTGGAAACACTCTGTTTGTAAAGTCTGCAAGTGGATATTTGGACCTCTTTGAGGATTTCGTTGGAAACGGGATTTCTTCATCTAATGCTAGACAGAAGAATTCTCAGTAACTTCTTTGGGTTGCCTGTGCTCAACTCGCAGAGTTCAACGTTCCTTTAGAGAGAGCAGATTTGAAACCGTCTTTTTGTGGAATTTCAATGTGGACATTTCAAGCGCTTTGGGGCCAACGGTGGAAAAAGAAATATCTTTGTATAAAAACTAGAGAGAATCATTCCCAGCAACCACTTTGTGATGAGTGCGTTCCACTCACAGAGTTTAACCTTTCTTTTCATAGAACAGTTTGGAAACACTCTGTTTGTAAAGTCTGCAAGTGGATATTTGGACCTCTTTGAGGATTTCGTTGGGAACGGGATTTCTTCATCAAACGCTAGACAGACGAATTCTCAGTAACTTCTTTGGGTTGTGTGTGTTCAACTCGCAGAGTTGAACCCTCCTTTAGACAGAGCAGATTTGAAACCCTCTTTCTGTGGAATTTCCCAGTGGACATTTCAAGCGCTTTGCGGCCAACGGTAGAAAAGTAAATATCTTCGTATAAAAACTGGAGACAATCATTCTCAGAAACCACTTAGTGATGTGCGCTTTCCACTCACCGAGTTTAACCTTTCTTTTCATAGAGCAGTTTGGAAACACTCTTTTTCTAAAGTATGCATGCGGATATTTGGACCTCTTTGAGGATTTCGTTGGAAACGGGATTTCTTCATCTAATGCTAGACAGAAGAATTCTCAGTAACTTCTTTGGGTTGCCTGTGTCCAACTCACAGAGTTGAACGTTCCTTTAGACAGAGCAGATTTGAAACCCTCTTTCGGTGGAATTTGCATGTGGACATTTCAAGCGCTTTGTGGCCAACGGTATAAAAGGAAATATCTTCGTGTAAAAACTAGAGAGAATCATTCCCAGCAACCGCTTTGTGATGAGTGCATTCCACTCAGAGAGTTTAACCATTCTTTTCATAGAAGAGTTTGGAAACACTCTGTTTGTAAAGTCTGCAAGTGGATATTTGGACCTCTTTGACGATTTCGTTGGAAACGGGATTTCTTCATCTAATGCTAGACAGAAGAATTCTCAGTAACTTCCTTGGGTTGCCTGTGTTCAACTCGCAGAGTTCAACGTTCCTTTAGAGAGAGCAGATTTGAAACCCTCTTTTTGTGGAATTTCCAAGTGGACACTTCAAGCGCTTTGCGGCCAACGGTAGAAAAGGAAATATCTTCGTCTAAAAACTGGAGACAATCATTCACAGAAACCACTAAGTGATGTGTGCGTTCCACTAACAGAGTTTAACCTTTCTTTTCATAGAGCAGTTTGGAAACACTCTGTTTGTAAAGTCTGCAAGTGGATATTTGGACCTCTTTGAGGATTTCGTTGGAAACGGGATTTCTTCATCTAATGCCAGACAGAAGAATTCTCAGTAACTTCTTTGGGTTGCCTGTGCTCAACTCGCAGAGTTCAACGTTCCTTTAGAGAGAGCAGATTTGAAACCGTCTTTTTGTGGAATTTCAATGTGGACATTTCAAGCGCTTTGGGGCCAACGGTGGAAAAAGAAATATCTTCGTATAAAAACTAGAGAGAATCATTCCCAGCAACCACTTTGTGATGAGTGCGTTCCACTCACAGAGTTTAACCTTTCTTTTCATAGAACAGTTTGGAAACACTCTGTTTGTAAAGTCTGCAAGTGGATATTTGGACCTCTTTGAGGATTTCGTTGGAAACGGGATTTCTTCATCAAACGCTAGACAGACGAATTCTCAGTAACTTCTTTGGGTTGTGTGTGTTCAACTCGCAGAGTTGAACCCTCCTTTAGACAGAGCAGATTTGAAACCCTCTTTCTGTGGAATTTCCCAGTGGACATTTCAAGCGCTTTGCGGCCAACGGTAGAAAAGTAAATATCTTCGTATAAAAACTGGAGACAATCATTCTCAGAAACCACTTAGTGATGTGCGCTTTCCACTCACCGAGTTTAACCTTTCTTTTCATAGAGCAGTTTGGAAACACTCTTTTTCTAAAGTCTGCATGCGGATATTTGGACCTCTTTGAGGATTTCGTTGGAAACGGGATTTCTTCATCTAATGCTAGACAGAAGAATTCTCAGTAACTTCTTTGGGTTGCCTGTGTCCAACTCACAGAGTTGAACGTTCCTTTAGACAGAGCAGATTTGAAACCCTCTTTCGGTGGAATTTGCATGTGGACATTTCAAGCGCTTTGTGGCCAACGGTATAAAAGGAAATATCTTCGTGTAAAAACTAGAGAGAATCATTCCCAGCAACCGCTTTGTGATGAGTGCATTCCACTCAGAGAGTTTAACCATTCTTTTCATAGAAGAGTTTGGAAACACTCTGTTTGTAAAGTCTGCAAGTGGATATTTGGACCTCTTTGACGATTTCGTTGGAAACGGGATTTCTTCATCTAATGCTAGACAGAAGAATTCTCAGTAACTTCCTTGGGTTGCCTGTGTTCAACTCGCAGAGTTCAACGTTCCTTTAGAGAGAGCAGATTTGAAACCCTCTTTTTGTGGAATTTCCAAGTGGACACTTCAAGCGCTTTGCGGCCAACGGTAGAAAAGGAAATATCTTCGTCTAAAAACTGGAGACAATCATTCACAGAAACCACTAAGTGATGTGTGCGTTCCACTAACAGAGTTTAACCTTTCTTTTCATAGAGCAGTTTGGAAACACTCTGTTTGTAAAGTCTGCAAGTGGATATTTGGACCTCTTTGAGGATTTCGTTGGAAACGGGATTTCTTCATCTAATGCTAGACAGAAGAATTCTCAGTAACTTCTTTGGGTTGCCTGTGCTCAACTCGCAGAGTTCAACGTTCCTTTAGAGAGAGCAGATTTGAAACCGTCTTTTTGTGGAATTTCAATGTGGACATTTCAAGCGCTTTGGGGCCAACGGTGGAAAAAGAAATATCTTCGTATAAAAACTAGAGAGAATCATTCCCAGCAACCACTTTGTGATGAGTGCGTTCCACTCACAGAGTTTAACCTTTCTTTTCATAGAACAGTTTGGAAACACTCTGTTTGTAAAGTCTGCAAGTGGATATTTGGACCTCTTTGAGGATTTCGTTGGAAACGGGATTTCTTCATCAAACGCTAGACAGACGAATTCTCAGTAACTTCTTTGGGTTGTGTGTGTTCAACTCGCAGAGTTGAACCCTCCTTTAGACAGAGCAGATTTGAAACCCTCTTTCTGTGGAATTTCCCAGTGGACATTTCAAGCGCTTTGCGGCCAACGGTAGAAAAGTAAATATCTTCGTATAAAAACTGGAGACAATCATTCTCAGAAACCACTTAGTGATGTGCACTTTCCACTCACCGAGTTTAACCTTTCTTTTCATAGAGCAGTTTGGAAACACTCTTTTTCTAAAGTCTGCATGCGGATATTTGGACCTCTTTGAGGATTTCGTTGGAAACGGGATTTCTTCATCTAATGCTAGACAGAAGAATTCTCAGTAACTTCTTTGGGTTGCCTGTGTCCAACTCACAGAGTTGAACGTTCCTTTAGACAGAGCAGATTTGAAACCCTCTTTCGGTGGAATTTGCATGTGGACATTTCAAGCGCTTTGTGGCCAACGGTATAAAAGGAAATATCTTCGTGTAAAAACTAGAGAGAATCATTCCCAGCAACCGCTTTGTGATGAGTGCATTCCACTCAGAGAGTTTAACCATTCTTTTCATAGAAGAGTTTGGAAACACTCTGTTTGTAAAGTCTGCAAGTGGATATTTGGACCTCTTTGACGATTTCGTTGGAAACGGGATTTCTTCATCTAATGCTAGACAGAAGAATTCTCAGTAACTTCCTTGGGTTGCCTGTGTTCAACTCGCAGAGTTCAACGTTCCTTTAGAGAGAGCAGATTTGAAACCCTCTTTTTGTGGAATTTCCAAGTGGACACTTCAAGCGCTTTGCGGCCAACGGTAGAAAAGGAAATATCTTCGTCTAAAAACTGGAGACAATCATTCACAGAAACCACTAAGTGATGTGTGCGTTCCACTAACAGAGTTTAACCTTTCTTTTCATAGAGCAGTTTGGAAACACTCTGTTTGTAAAGTCTGCAAGTGGATATTTGGACCTCTTTGAGGATTTCGTTGGAAACGGGATTTCTTCATCTAATGCCAGACAGAAGAATTCTCAGTAACTTCTTTGGGTTGCCTGTGCTCAACTCGCAGAGTTCAACGTTCCTTTAGAGAGAGCAGATTTGAAACCGTCTTTTTGTGGAATTTCAATATGGACATTTCAAGCGCTTTGGGGCCAACGGTGGAAAAAGAAATATCTTCGTATAAAAACTAGAGAGAATCATTCCCAGCAACCACTTTGTGATGAGTGCGTTCCACTCACAGAGTTTAACCTTTCTTTTCATAGAACAGTTTGGAAACACTCTGTTTGTAAAGTCTGCAAGTGGATATTTGGACCTCTTTGAGGATTTCGTTGGAAACGGGATTTCTTCATCAAACGCTAGACAGACGAATTCTCAGTAACTTCTTTGGGTTGTGTGTGTTCAACTCGCAGAGTTGAACCCTCCTTTAGACAGAGCAGATTTGAAACCCTCTTTCTGTGGAATTTCCCAGTGGACATTTCAAGCGCTTTGCGGCCAACGGTAGAAAAGTAAATATCTTCGTATAAAAACTGGAGACAATCATTCTCAGAAACCACTTAGTGATGTGCGCTTTCCACTCACCGAGTTTAACCTTTCTTTTCATAGAGCAGTTTGGAAACACTCTTTTTCTAAAGTCTGCATGCGGATATTTGGACCTCTTTGAGGATTTCGTTGGAAACGGGATTTCTTCATCTAATGCTAGACAGAAGAATTCTCAGTAACTTCTTTGGGTTGCCTGTGTCCAACTCACAGAGTTGAACGTTCCTTTAGACAGAGCAGATTTGAAACCCTCTTTCGGTGGAATTTGCATGTGGACATTTCAAGCGCTTTGTGGCCAACGGTATAAAAGGAAATATCTTCGTGTAAAAACTAGAGAGAATCATTCCCAGCAACCGCTTTGTGATGAGTGCATTCCACTCAGAGAGTTTAACCATTCTTTTCATAGAAGAGTTTGGAAACACTCTGTTTGTAAAGTCTGCAAGTGGATATTTGGACCTCTTTGACGATTTCGTTGGAAACGGGATTTCTTCATCTAATGCTAGACAGAAGAATTCTCAGTAACTTCCTTGGGTTGCCTGTGTTCAACTCGCAGAGTTCAACGTTCCTTTAGAGAGAGCAGATTTGAAACCCTCTTTTTGTGGAATTTCCAAGTGGACACTTCAAGCGCTTTGCGGCCAACGGTAGAAAAGGAAATATCTTCGTCTAAAAACTGGAGACAATCATTCACAGAAACCACTAAGTGATGTGTGCGTTCCACTAACAGAGTTTAACCTTTCTTTTCATAGAGCAGTTTGGAAACACTCTGTTTGTAAAGTCTGCAAGTGGATATTTGGACCTCTTTGAGGATTTCGTTGGAAACGGGATTTCTTCATCTAATGCTAGACAGAAGAATTCTCAGTAACTTCTTTGGGTTGCCTGTGCTCAACTCGCAGAGTTCAACGTTCCTTTAGAGAGAGCAGATTTGAAACCGTCTTTTTGTGGAATTTCAATGTGGACATTTCAAGCGCTTTGGGGCCAACGGTGGAAAAAGAAATATCTTCGTATAAAAACTAGAGAGAATCATTCCCAGCAACCACTTTGTGATGAGTGCGTTCCACTCACAGAGTTTAACCTTTCTTTTCATAGAACAGTTTGGAAACACTCTGTTTGTAAAGTCTGCAAGTGGATATTTGGACCTCTTTGAGGATTTCGTTGGAAACGGGATTTCTTCATCAAACGCTAGACAGACGAATTCTCAGTAACTTCTTTGGGTTGTGTGTGTTCAACTCGCAGAGTTGAACCCTCCTTTAGACAGAGCAGATTTGAAACCCTCTTTCTGTGGAATTTCCCAGTGGACATTTCAAGCGCTTTGCGGCCAACGGTAGAAAAGTAAATATCTTCGTATAAAAACTGGAGACAATCATTCTCAGAAACCACTTAGTGATGTGCGCTTTCCACTCACCGAGTTTAACCTTTCTTTTCATAGAGCAGTTTGGAAACACTCTTTTTCTAAAGTCTGCATGCGGATATTTGGACCTCTTTGAGGATTTCGTTGGAAACGGGATTTCTTCATCTAATGCTAGACAGAAGAATTCTCAGTAACTTCTTTGGGTTGCCTGTGTCCAACTCACAGAGTTGAACGTTCCTTTAGACAGAGCAGATTTGAAACCCTCTTTCGGTGGAATTTGCATGTGGACATTTCAAGCGCTTTGTGGCCAACGGTATAAAAGGAAATATCTTCGTGTAAAAACTAGAGAGAATCATTCCCAGCAACCGCTTTGTGATGAGTGCATTCCACTCAGAGAGTTTAACCATTCTTTTCATAGAAGAGTTTGGAAACACTCTGTTTGTAAAGTCTGCAAGTGGATATTTGGACCTCTTTGACGATTTCGTTGGAAACGGGATTTCTTCATCTAATGCTAGACAGAAGAATTCTCAGTAACTTCCTTGGGTTGCCTGTGTTCAACTCGCAGAGTTCAACGTTCCTTTAGAGAGAGCAGATTTGAAACCCTCTTTTTGTGGAATTTCCAAGTGGACACTTCAAGCGCTTTGCGGCCAACGGTAGAAAAGGAAATATCTTCGTCTAAAAACTGGAGACAATCATTCACAGAAACCACTAAGTGATGTGTGCGTTCCACTAACAGAGTTTAACCTTTCTTTTCATAGAGCAGTTTGGAAACACTCTGTTTGTAAAGTCTGCAAGTGGATATTTGGACCTCTTTGAGGATTTCGTTGGAAACGGGATTTCTTCATCTAATGCTAGACAGAAGAATTCTCAGTAACTTCTTTGGGTTGCCTGTGCTCAACTCGCAGAGTTCAACGTTCCTTTAGAGAGAGCAGATTTGAAACCGTCTTTTTGTGGAATTTCAATGTGGACATTTCAAGCGCTTTGGGGCCAACGGTGGAAAAAGAAATATCTTCGTATAAAAACTAGAGAGAATCATTCCCAGCAACCACTTTGTGATGAGTGCGTTCCACTCACAGAGTTTAACCTTTCTTTTCATAGAACAGTTTGGAAACACTCTGTTTGTAAAGTCTGCAAGTGGATATTTGGACCTCTTTGAGGATTTCGTTGGAAACAGGATTTCTTCATCAAACGCTAGACAGACGAATTCTCAGTAACTTCTTTGGGTTGTGTGTGTTCAACTCGCAGAGTTGAACCCTCCTTTAGACAGAGCAGATTAGAAACCCTCTTTCTGTGGAATTTCCCAGTGGACATTTCAAGCGCTTTGCGGCCAACGGTAGAAAAGTAAATATCTTCGTATAAAAACTGGAGACAATCATTCTCAGAAACCACTTAGTGATGTGCGCTTTCCACTCACCGAGTTTAACCTTTCTTTTCATAGAGCAGTTTGGAAACACTCTTTTTCTAAAGTCTGCATGCGGATATTTGGACCTCTTTGAGGATTTCGTTGGAAACGGGATTTCTTCATCTAATGCTAGACAGAAGAATTCTCAGTAACTTCTTTGGGTTGCCTGTGTCCAACTCACAGAGTTGAACGTTCCTTTAGACAGAGCAGATTTGAAACCCTCTTTCGGTGGAATTTGCATGTGGACATTTCAAGCGCTTTGTGGCCAACGGTATAAAAGGAAATATCTTCGTGTAAAAACTAGAGAGAATCATTCCCAGCAACCGCTTTGTGATGAGTGCATTCCACTCAGAGAGTTTAACCATTCTTTTCATAGAAGAGTTTGGAAACACTCTGTTTGTAAAGTCTGCAAGTGGATATTTGGACCTCTTTGACGATTTCGTTGGAAACGGGATTTCTTCATCTAATGCTAGACAGAAGAATTCTCAGTAACTTCTTTGGGTTGCCTGTGTTCAACTCACAGAGTTGAACGTTCCTTTAGACAGAGCAGATTTGAAACCCTCTTTCGGTGGAATTTGCATGTGGACATTTCAAGCGCTTTGTGGCCAACGGTATAAAAGGAAATATCTTCGTGTAAAAACTAGAGAGAATCATTCCCAGCAACCGCTTTGTGATGAGTGCATTCCACTCAGAGAGTTTAACCATTCTTTTCATAGAAGAGTTTGGAAACACTCTGTTTGTAAAGTCTGCAAGTGGATATTTGGACCTCTTTGACGATTTCGTTGGAAACGGGATTTCTTCATCTAATGCTAGACAGAAGAATTCTCAGTAACTTCCTTGGGTTGCCTGTGTTCAACTCGCAGAGTTCAACGTTCCTTTAGAGAGAGCAGATTTGAAACCGTCTTTTTGTGGAATTTCAATGTGGACATTTCAAGCGCTTTGGGGCCAACGGTGGAAAAAGAAATATCTTCGTATAAAAACTAGAGAGAATCATTCCCAGCAACCACTAAGTGATGTGTGCGTTCCACTCACAGAGTTTAACCTTTCTTTTCATAGAGCAGTTTGGAAACACTCTGTTTGTAAAGTCTGCAAGTGGATATTTGGACCTCTTTGAGGATTTCGTTGGAAACGGGATTTCTTCATCTAATGCTAGACAGACGAATTCTCAGTAACTTCTTTGGGTTGTGTGTGTTCAACTCGCAGAGTTGAACCCTCCTTTAGACAGAGCAGATTAGAAACCGTGTTTTTGTGGAATTTCAATGTGGACATTTCAAGCGCTTTGGGGCCAACGGTGGAAAAATAAATATCTTCGTATAAAAACTAGAGAGAATCATTCTCAGAAACCACTTAGTGATGTGCGCTTTCCACTCACAGAGTTTAACCTTTCTTTTCATAGAACAGTTTGGAAACACTCTGTTTGTAAAGTCTGCAAGTGGATATTTGGACCTCTTTGAGGATTTCGTTGGAAACGGGATTTCTTCATCAAACGCTAGACAGACGAATTCTCAGTAACTTCTTTGGGTTGTGTGTGTTCAACTCGCAGAGTTGAACCCTCCTTTAGACAGAGCAGATTAGAAACCCTCTTTCTGTGGAATTTCACAGTGGACATTTCAAGCGCTTTGCGGCCAACGGTAGAAAAGTAAATATCTTCGTATAAAAACTGGAGACAATCATTCTCAGAAACCACTTAGTGATGTGCGCTTTCCACTCACCGAGTTTAACCTTTCTTTTCATAGAGCAGTTTGGAAACACTCTTTTTCTAAAGTCTGCATGCGGATATTTGGACCTCTTTGAGGATTTCGTTGGAAACGGGATTTCTTCATCAAACGCTAGACAGACGAATTCTCAGTAACTTCTTTGGGTTGTGTGTGTTCAACTCGCAGAGTTGAACCCTCCTTTAGACAGAGCAGATTTGAAACCCTCTTTCTGTGGAATTTCACAGTGGACATTTCAAGCGCTTTGTGGCCAACGGTATAAAAGGAAATATCTTCGTGTAAAAACTAGAGAGAATCATTCCCAGCAACCGCTTTGTGATGAGTGCATTCCACTCAGAGAGTTTAACCATTCTTTTCATAGAAGAGTTTGGAAACACTCTGTTTGTAAAGTCTGCAAGTGGATATTTGGACCTCTTTGACGATTTCGTTGGAAACGGGATTTCTTCATCTAATGCTAGACAGAAGAATTCTCAGTAACTTCCTTGGGTTGCCTGTGTTCAACTCGCAGAGTTCAACGTTCCTTTAGAGAGAGCAGATTTGAAACCCTCTTTTTGTGGAATTTCCAAGTGGACACTTCAAGCGCTTTGCGGCCAACGGTAGAAAAGGAAATATCTTCGTCTAAAAACTGGAGACAATCATTCACAGAAACCACTAAGTGATGTGTGCGTTCCACTAACAGAGTTTAACCTTTCTTTTCATAGAGCAGTTTGGAAACACTCTGTTTGTAAAGTCTGCAAGTGGATATTTGGACCTCTTTGAGGATTTCGTTGGAAACGGGATTTCTTCATCTAATGCTAGACAGAAGAATTCTCAGTAACTTCTTTGGGTTGCCTGTGCTCAACTCGCAGAGTTCAACGTTCCTTTAGAGAGAGCAGATTTGAAACCGTCTTTTTGTGGAATTTCAATGTGGACATTTCAAGCGCTTTGGGGCCAACGGTGGAAAAAGAAATATCTTCGTATAAAAACTAGAGAGAATCATTCCCAGCAACCACTTTGTGATGAGTGCGTTCCACTCACAGAGTTTAACCTTTCTTTTCATAGAACAGTTTGGAAACACTCTGTTTGTAAAGTCTGCAAGTGGATATTTGGACCTCTTTGAGGATTTCGTTGGAAACGGGATTTCTTCATCAAACGCTAGACAGACGAATTCTCAGTAACTTCTTTGGGTTGTGTGTGTTCAACTCGCAGAGTTGAACCCTCCTTTAGACAGAGCAGATTAGAAACCCTCTTTCTGTGGAATTTCCCAGTGGACATTTCAAGCGCTTTGCGGCCAACGGTAGAAAAGTAAATATCTTCGTATAAAAACTGGAGACAATCATTCTCAGAAACCACTTAGTGATGTGCGCTTTCCACTCACCGAGTTTAACCTTTCTTTTCATAGAGCAGTTTGGAAACACTCTTTTTCTAAAGTCTGCATGCGGATATTTGGACCTCTTTGAGGATTTCGTTGGAAACGGGATTTCTTCATCTAATGCTAGACAGAAGAATTCTCAGTAACTTCTTTGGGTTGCCTGTGTCCAACTCACAGAGTTGAACGTTCCTTTAGACAGAGCAGATTTGAAACCCTCTTTCGGTGGAATTTGCATGTGGACATTTCAAGCGCTTTGTGGCCAACGGTATAAAAGGAAATATCTTCGTGTAAAAACTAGAGAGAATCATTCCCAGCAACCGCTTTGTGATGAGTGCATTCCACTCAGAGAGTTTAACCATTCTTTTCATAGAAGAGTTTGGAAACACTCTGTTTGTAAAGTCTGCAAGTGGATATTTGGACCTCTTTGACGATTTCGTTGGAAACGGGATTTCTTCATCTAATGCTAGACAGAAGAATTCTCAGTAACTTCCTTGGGTTGCCTGTGTTCAACTCGCAGAGTTCAACGTTCCTTTAGAGAGAGCAGATTTGAAACCCTCTTTTTGTGGAATTTCCAAGTGGACACTTCAAGCGCTTTGCGGCCAACGGTAGAAAAGGAAATATCTTCGTCTAAAAACTGGAGACAATCATTCACAGAAACCACTAAGTGATGTGTGCGTTCCACTAACAGAGTTTAACCTTTCTTTTCATAGAGCAGTTTGGAAACACTCTGTTTGTAAAGTCTGCAAGTGGATATTTGGACCTCTTTGAGGATTTCGTTGGAAACGGGATTTCTTCATCTAATGCTAGACAGAAGAATTCTCAGTAACTTCTTTGGGTTGCCTGTGCTCAACTCGCAGAGTTCAACGTTCCTTTAGAGAGAGCAGATTTGAAACCGTCTTTTTGTGGAATTTCAATGTGGACATTTCAAGCGCTTTGGGGCCAACGGTGGAAAAAGAAATATCTTCGTATAAAAACTAGAGAGAATCATTCCCAGCAACCACTTTGTGATGAGTGTGTTCCACTCACAGAGTTTAACCTTTCTTTTCATAGAACAGTTTGGAAACACTCTGTTTGTAAAGTCTGCAAGTGGATATTTGGACCTCTTTGAGGATTTCGTTGGAAACGGGATTTCTTCATCAAACGCTAGACAGACGAATTCTCAGTAACTTCTTTGGGTTGTGTGTGTTCAACTCGCAGAGTTGAACCCTCCTTTAGACAGAGCAGATTTGAAACCCTCTTTCTGTGGAATTTCCCAGTGGACATTTCAAGCGCTTTGCGGCCAACGGTAGAAAAGTAAATATCTTCGTATAAAAACTGGAGACAATCATTCTCAGAAACCACTTAGTGATGTGCGCTTTCCACTCACCGAGTTTAACCTTTCTTTTCATAGAGCAGTTTGGAAACACTCTTTTTCTAAAGTCTGCATGCGGATATTTGGACCTCTTTGAGGATTTCGTTGGAAACGGGATTTCTTCATCTAATGCTAGACAGAAGAATTCTCAGTAACTTCTTTGGGTTGCCTGTGTCCAACTCACAGAGTTGAACGTTCCTTTAGACAGAGCAGATTTGAAACCCTCTTTCGGTGGAATTTGCATGTGGACATTTCAAGCGCTTTGTGGCCAACGGTATAAAAGGAAATATCTTCGTGTAAAAACTAGAGAGAATCATTCCCAGCAACCGCTTTGTGATGAGTGCATTCCACTCAGAGAGTTTAACCATTCTTTTCATAGAAGAGTTTGGAAACACTCTGTTTGTAAAGTCTGCAAGTGGATATTTGGACCTCTTTGACGATTTCGTTGGAAACGGGATTTCTTCATCTAATGCTAGACAGAAGAATTCTCAGTAACTTCCTTGGGTTGCCTGTGTTCAACTCGCAGAGTTCAACGTTCCTTTAGAGAGAGCAGATTTGAAACCCTCTTTTTGTGGAATTTCCAAGTGGACACTTCAAGCGCTTTGCGGCCAACGGTAGAAAAGGAAATATCTTCGTCTAAAAACTGGAGACAATCATTCACAGAAACCACTAAGAGATGTGTGCGTTCCACTAACAGAGTTTAACCTTTCTTTTCATAGAGCAGTTTGGAAACACTCTGTTTGTAAAGTCTGCAAGTGGATATTTGGACCTCTTTGAGGATTTCGTTGGAAACGGGATTTCTTCATCTAATGCTAGACAGAAGAATTCTCAGTAACTTCTTTGGGTTGCCTGTGCTCAACTCGCAGAGTTCAACGTTCCTTTAGAGAGAGCAGATTTGAAACCGTCTTTTTGTGGAATTTCAATGTGGACATTTCAAGCGCTTTGGGGCCAACGGTGGAAAAAGAAATATCTTCGTATAAAAACTAGAGAGAATCATTCCCAGCAACCACTTTGTGATGAGTGCGTTCCACTCACAGAGTTTAACCTTTCTTTTCATAGAACAGTTTGGAAACACTCTGTTTGTAAAGTCTGCAAGTGGATATTTGGACCTCTTTGAGGATTTCGTTGGAAACGGGATTTCTTCATCAAACGCTAGACAGACGAATTCTCAGTAACTTCTTTGGGTTGTGTGTGTTCAACTCGCAGAGTTGAACCCTCCTTTAGACAGAGCAGATTTGAAACCCTCTTTCTGTGGAATTTCCCAGTGGACATTTCAAGCGCTTTGCGGCCAACGGTAGAAAAGTAAATATCTTCGTATAAAAACTAGAGACAATCATTCTCAGAAACCACTTAGTGATGTGCGCTTTCCACTCACCGAGTTTAACCTTTCTTTTCATAGAGCAGTTTGGAAACACTCTTTTTCTAAAGTCTGCATGCGGATATTTGGACCTCTTTGAGGATTTCGTTGGAAACGGGATTTCTTCATCTAATGCTAGACAGAAGAATTCTCAGTAACTTCTTTGGGTTGCCTGTGTCCAACTCACAGAGTTGAACGTTCCTTTAGACAGAGCAGATTTGAAACCCTCCTTCGGTGGAATTTGCATGTGGACATTTCAAGCGCTTTGTGGCCAACGGTATAAAAGAAAATATCTTCGTGTAAAAACTAGAGAGAATCATTCCCAGCAACCGCTTTGTGATGAGTGCATTCCACTCAGAGAGTTTAACCATTCTTTTCATAGAAGAGTTTGGAAACACTCTGTTTGTAAAGTCTGCAAGTGGATATTTGGACCTCCTTGACGATTTCGTTGGAAACGGGATTTCTTCATCTAATGCTAGACAGAAGAATTCTCAGTAACTTCCTTGGGTTGCCTGTGTTCAACTCGCAGAGTTCAACGTTCCTTTAGAGAGAGCAGATTTGAAACCCTCTTTTTGTGGAATTTCCAAGTGGACACTTCAAGCGCTTTGCGGCCAACGGTAGAAAAGGAAATATCTTCGTCTAAAAACTGGAGACAATCATTCACAGAAACCACTAAGTGATGTGTGCGTTCCACTAACAGAGTTTAACCTTTCTTTTCATAGAGCAGTTTGGAAACACTCTGTTTGTAAAGTCTGCAAGTGGATATTTGGAAATCTTTGAGGATTTCGTTGGAAACGGGATTTCTTCATCTAATGCTAGACAGAAGAATTCTCAGGAACTTCTTTGGGTTGCCTGTGCTCAACTCGCAGAGTTCAACGTTCCTTTAGAGAGAGCAGATTTGAAACCGTCTTTTTGTGGAATTTCAATGTGGACATTTCAAGCGCTTTGGGGCCAACAGTGGAAAAAGAAATATCTTCGTATAAAAACTAGAGAGAATCATTCCCAGCAACCACTTTGTGATGAGTGCGTTCCACTCACAGAGTTTAACCTTTCTTTTCATAGAACAGTTTGGAAACACTCTGTTTGTAAAGTCTGCAAGTGGATATTTGGACCTCTTTGAGGATTTCGTTGGAAACGGGATTTCTTCATCAAACGCTAGACAGAAGAATTCTCAGTAACTTCTTTGGGTTGTGTGTGTTCAACTCGCAGAGTTGAACCCTCCTTTTGACAGAGCAGTTTTGAAACCCTCTTTCTGTGGAATTTCCCAGTGGACATTTCAAGCGCTTTGCGGCCAATGGTAGAAAAGTAAATATCTTCGTATAAAAACTGGAGACAATCATTCTCAGAAACCACTTAGTGATGTGCGCTTTCCACTCACCGAGTTTAACCTTTCTTTTCATAGAGCAGTTTGGAAACACTCTTTTTCTAAAGTATGCATGCGGATATTTGGACCTCTTTGAGGATTTCGTTGGAAACGGGATTTCTTCATCTAATGCTAGACAGAAAAATTCTCAGTAACTTCTTTGGGTTGCCTGTGTCCAACTCACAGAGTTGAACGTTCCTTTAGACAGAGCAGATTTGAAACCCTCTTTCGGTGGAATTTGCATGTGGACATTTCAAGCGCTTTGTGGCCAACGGTATAAAAGGAAATATCTTCGTGTAAAAACTAGAGAGAATCATTCCCAGCAACCGCTTTGTGATGAGTGCATTCCACTCAGAGAGTTTAACCATTCTTTTCATAGAAGAGTTTGGAAACACTCTGTTTGTAAAGTCTGCAAGTGGATATTTGGACCTCTTTGACGATTTCGTTGGAAACGGGATTTCTTCATCTAATGCTAGACAGAAGAATTCTCAGTAACTTCCTTGGGTTGCCTGTGTTCAACTCGCAGAGTTCAACGTTCCTTTAGAGAGAGCAGATTTGAAACCCTCTTTTTGTGGAATTTCCAAGTGGACACTTCAAGCGCTTTGCGGCCAACGGTAGAAAAGGAAATATCTTCGTCTAAAAACTGGAGACAATCATTCACAGAAACCACTAAGTGATGTGTGCGTTCCACTAACAGAGTTTAACCTTTCTTTTCATAGAGCAGTTTGGAAACACTCTGTTTGTAAAGTCTGCAAGTGGATATTTGGACCTCTTTGAGGATTTCGTTGGAAACGGGATTTCTTCATCTAATGCTAGACAGAAGAATTCTCAGGAACTTCTTTGGGTTGCCTGTGCTCAACTCGCAGAGTTCAACGTTCCTTTAGAGAGAGCAGATTTGAAACCGTGTTTTTGTGGAATTTCAATGTGGACATTTCAAGCGCTTTGGGGCCAACGGTGGAAAAAGAAATATCTTCGTATAAAAACTAGAGAGAATCATTCCCAGCAACCACTTTGTGATGAGTGCGTTCCACTCACAGAGTTTAACCTTTCTTTTCATAGAACAGTTTGGAAACACTCTGTTTGTAAAGTCTGCAAGTGGATATTTGGACCTCTTTGAGGATTTCGTTGGAAACGGGATTTCTTCATCAAACGCTAGACAGACGAATTCTCAGTAACTTCTTTGGGTTGTGTGTGTTCAACTCGCAGAGTTGAACCCTCCTTTAGACAGAGCAGATTTGAAACCCTCTTTCTGTGGAATTTCCCAGTGGACATTTCAAGCGCTTTGCGGCCAACGGTAGAAAAGTAAATATCTTCGTATAAAAACTGGAGACAATCATTCTCAGAAACCACTTAGTGATGTGCGCTTTCCACTCACCGAGTTTAACCTTTCTTTTCATAGAGCAGTTTGGAAACACTCTTTTTCTAAAGTCTGCATGCGGATATTTGGACCTCTTTGAGGATTTCGTTGGAAACGGGATTTCTTCATCTAATGCTAGACAGAAGAATTCTCAGTAACTTCTTTGGGTTGCCTGTGTCCAACTCACAGAGTTGAACGTTCCTTTAGACAGAGCAGATTTGAAACCCTCTTTCGGTGGAATTTGCATGTGAACATTTCAAGCGCTTTGTGGCCAACGGTATAAAAGGAAATATCTTCGTGTAAAAACTAGAGAGAATCATTCCCAGCAACCGCTTTGTGATGAGTGCATTCCACTCAGAGAGTTTAACCATTCTTTTCATAGAAGAGTTTGGAAACACTCTGTTTGTAAAGTCTGCAAGTGGATATTTGGACCTCTTTGACGATTTCGTTGGAAACGGGATTTCTTCATCTAATGCTAGACAGAAGAATTCTCAGTAACTTCCTTGGGTTGCCTGTGTTCAACTCGCGGAGTTCAACGTTCCTTTAGAGAGAGCAGATTTGAAACCCTCTTTTTGTGGAATTTCCAAGTGGACACTTCAAGCGCTTTGCGGCCAACGGTAGAAAAGGAAATATCTTCGTCTAAAAACTGGAGACAATCATTCACAGAAACCACTAAGTGATGTGTGCGTTCCACTAACAGAGTTTAACCTTTCTTTTCATAGAGCAGTTTGGAAACACTCTGTTTGTAAAGTCTGCAAGTGGATATTTGGACCTCTTTGAGGATTTCGTTGGAAACGGGATTTCTTCATCTAATGCTAGACAGAAGAATTCTCAGTAACTTCTTTGGGTTGCCTGTGCTCAACTCGCAGAGTTCAACGTTCCTTTAGAGAGAGCAGATTTGAAACCGTGTTTTTGTGGAATTTCAATGTGGACATTTCAAGCGCTTTGGGGCCAACGGTGGAAAAAGAAATATCTTCGTATAAAAACTAGAGAGAATCATTCCCAGCAACCACTTTGTGATGAGTGCGTTCCACTCACAGAGTTTAACCTTTCTTTTCATAGAACAGTTTGGAAACACTCTGTTTGTAAAGTCTGCAAGTGGATATTTGGACCTCTTTGAGGATTTCGTTGGAAACGGGATTTCTTCATCAAACGCTAGACAGAAGAATTCTCAGTAACTTCTTTGGGTTGTGTGTGTTCAACTCGCAGAGTTGAACCCTCCTTTAGACAGAGCAGATTTGAAACCCTCTTTCTGTGGAATTTCCCAGTGGACATTTCAAGCGCTTTGCGGCCAACGGTAGAAAAGTAAATATCTTCGTATAAAAACTGGAGACAATCATTCTCAGAAACCACTTAGTGATGTGCGCT
Organism: Gorilla gorilla gorilla; assembly: GCF_029281585.2. Taxonomy (NCBI): domain Eukaryota; kingdom Metazoa; phylum Chordata; class Mammalia; order Primates; family Hominidae; genus Gorilla; species Gorilla gorilla. Next base: position 77,842,938 of record NC_073229.2, read on the forward strand.
TTCCACTCACCGAGTTTAACCTTTCTTTTCATAGAGCAGTTTGGAAACACTCTTTTTCTAAAGTCTGCATGCGGATATTTGGACCTCTTTGAGGATTTCGTTGGAAACGGGATTTCTTCATCTAATGCTAGACAGAAGAATTCTCAGTAACTTCTTTGGGTTGCCTGTGTCCAACTCACAGAGTTGAACGTTCCTTTAGACAGAGCAGATTTGAAACCCTCTTTCGGTGGAATTTGCATGTGAACATTTCAAGCGCTTTGTGGCCAACGGTATAAAAGGAAATATCTTCGTGTAAAAACTAGAGAGAATCATTCCCAGCAACCGCTTTGTGATGAGTGCATTCCACTCAGAGAGTTTAACCATTCTTTTCATAGAAGAGTTTGGAAACACTCTGTTTGTAAAGTCTGCAAGTGGATATTTGGACCTCTTTGACGATTTCGTTGGAAACGGGATTTCTTCATCTAATGCTAGACAGAAGAATTCTCAGTAACTTCCTTGGGTTGCCTGTGTTCAACTCGCGGAGTTCAACGTTCCTTTAGAGAGAGCAGATTTGAAACCCTCTTTTTGTGGAATTTCCAAGTGGACACTTCAAGCGCTTTGCGGCCAACGGTAGAAAAGGAAATATCTTCGTCTAAAAACTGGAGACAATCATTCACAGAAACCACTAAGTGATGTGTGCGTTCCACTAACAGAGTTTAACCTTTCTTTTCATAGAGCAGTTTGGAAACACTCTGTTTGTAAAGTCTGCAAGTGGATATTTGGACCTCTTTGAGGATTTCGTTGGAAACGGGATTTCTTCATCTAATGCTAGACAGAAGAATTCTCAGTAACTTCTTTGGGTTGCCTGTGCTCAACTCGCAGAGTTCAACGTTCCTTTAGAGAGAGCAGATTTGAAACCGTGTTTTTGTGGAATTTCAATGTGGACATTTCAAGCGCTTTGGGGCCAACGGTGGAAAAAGAAATATCTTCGTATAAAAACTAGAGAGAATCATTCCCAGCAACCACTTTGTGATGAGTGCGTTCCACTCACAGAGTTTAACCTTTCTTTTCATAGAACAGTTTGGAAACACTCTGTTTGTAAAGTCTGCAAGTGGATATTTGGACCTCTTTGAGGATTTCGTTGGAAACGGGATTTCTTCATCAAACGCTAGACAGACGAATTCTCAGTAACTTCTTTGGGTTGTGTGTGTTCAACTCGCAGAGTTGAACCCTCCTTTAGACAGAGCAGATTTGAAACCCTCTTTCTGTGGAATTTCCCAGTGGACATTTCAAGCGCTTTGCGGCCAACGGTAGAAAAGTAAATATCTTCGTATAAAAACTGGAGACAATCATTCTCAGAAACCACTTAGTGATGTGCGCTTTCCACTCACCGAGTTTAACCTTTCTTTTCATAGAGCAGTTTGGAAACACTCTTTTTCTAAAGTCTGCATGCGGATATTTGGACCTCTTTGAGGATTTCGTTGGAAACGGGATTTCTTCATCTAATGCTAGACAGAAGAATTCTCAGTAACTTCTTTGGGTTGCCTGTGTCCAACTCACAGAGTTGAACGTTCCTTTAGACAGAGCAGATTTGAAACCCTCTTTCGGTGGAATTTGCATGTGAACATTTCAAGCGCTTTGTGGCCAACGGTATAAAAGGAAATATCTTCGTGTAAAAACTAGAGAGAATCATTCCCAGCAACCGCTTTGTGATGAGTGCATTCCACTCAGAGAGTTTAACCATTCTTTTCATAGAAGAGTTTGGAAACACTCTGTTTGTAAAGTCTGCAAGTGGATATTTGGACCTCTTTGACGATTTCGTTGGAAACGGGATTTCTTCATCTAATGCTAGACAGAAGAATTCTCAGTAACTTCCTTGGGTTGCCTGTGTTCAACTCGCAGAGTTCAACGTTCCTTTAGAGAGAGCAGATTTGAAACCCTCTTTTTGTGGAATTTCCAAGTGGACACTTCAAGCGCTTTGCGGCCAACGGTAGAAAAGGAAATATCTTCGTCTAAAAACTGGAGACAATCATTCACAGAAACCACTAAGTGATGTGTGCGTTCCACTAACAGAGTTTAACCTTTCTTTTCATAGAGCAGTTTGGAAACACTCTGTTTGTAAAGTCTGCAAGTGGATATTTGGACCTCTTTGAGGATTTCGTTGGAAACGGGATTTCTTCATCTAATGCTAGACAGAAGAATTCTCAGTAACTTCTTTGGGTTGCCTGTGCTCAACTCGCAGAGTTCAACGTTCCTTTAGAGAGAGCAGATTTGAAACCGTGTTTTTGTGGAATTTCAATGTGGACATTTCAAGCGCTTTGGGGCCAACGGTGGAAAAAGAAATATCTTCGTATAAAAACTAGAGAGAATCATTCCCAGCAACCACTTTGTGATGAGTGCGTTCCACTCACAGAGTTTAACCTTTCTTTTCATAGAACAGTTTGGAAACACTCTGTTTGTAAAGTCTGCAAGTGGATATTTGGACCTCTTTGAGGATTTCGTTGGAAACGGGATTTCTTCATCAAACGCTAGACAGACGAATTCTCAGTAACTTCTTTGGGTTGTGTGTGTTCAACTCGCAGAGTTGAACCCTCCTTTAGACAGAGCAGATTTGAAACCCTCTTTCTGTGGAATTTCCCAGTGGACATTTCAAGCGCTTTGCGGCCAACGGTAGAAAAGTAAATATCTTCGTATAAAAACTGGAGACAATCATTCTCAGAAACCACTTAGTGATGTGCGCTTTCCACTCACCGAGTTTAACCTTTCTTTTCATAGAGCAGTTTGGAAACACTCTTTTTCTAAAGTCTGCATGCGGATATTTGGACCTCTTTGAGGATTTCGTTGGAAACGGGATTTCTTCATCTAATGCTAGACAGAAGAATTCTCAGTAACTTCTTTGGGTTGCCTGTGTCCAACTCACAGAGTTGAACGTTCCTTTAGACAGAGCAGATTTGAAACCCTCTTTCGGTGGAATTTGCATGTGAACATTTCAAGCGCTTTGTGGCCAACGGTATAAAAGGAAATATCTTCGTGTAAAAACTAGAGAGAATCATTCCCAGCAACCGCTTTGTGATGAGTGCATTCCACTCAGAGAGTTTAACCATTCTTTTCATAGAAGAGTTTGGAAACACTCTGTTTGTAAAGTCTGCAAGTGGATATTTGGACCTCTTTGACGATTTCGTTGGAAACGGGATTTCTTCATCTAATGCTAGACAGAAGAATTCTCAGTAACTTCCTTGGGTTGCCTGTGTTCAACTCGCGGAGTTCAACGTTCCTTTAGAGAGAGCAGATTTGAAACCCTCTTTTTGTGGAATTTCCAAGTGGACACTTCAAGCGCTTTGCGGCCAACGGTAGAAAAGGAAATATCTTCGTCTAAAAACTGGAGACAATCATTCACAGAAACCACTAAGTGATGTGTGCGTTCCACTAACAGAGTTTAACCTTTCTTTTCATAGAGCAGTTTGGAAACACTCTGTTTGTAAAGTCTGCAAGTGGATATTTGGACCTCTTTGAGGATTTCGTTGGAAACGGGATTTCTTCATCTAATGCTAGACAGAAGAATTCTCAGTAACTTCTTTGGGTTGCCTGTGCTCAACTCGCAGAGTTCAACGTTCCTTTAGAGAGAGCAGATTTGAAACCGTGTTTTTGTGGAATTTCAATGTGGACATTTCAAGCGCTTTGGGGCCAACGGTGGAAAAAGAAATATCTTCGTATAAAAACTAGAGAGAATCATTCCCAGCAACCACTTTGTGATGAGTGCGTTCCACTCACAGAGTTTAACCTTTCTTTTCATAGAACAGTTTGGAAACACTCTGTTTGTAAAGTCTGCAAGTGGATATTTGGACCTCTTTGAGGATTTCGTTGGAAACGGGATTTCTTCATCAAACGCTAGACAGAAGAATTCTCAGTAACTTCTTTGGGTTGTGTGTGTTCAACTCGCAGAGTTGAACCCTCCTTTAGACAGAGCAGATTTGAAACCCTCTTTCTGTGGAATTTCCCAGTGGACATTTCAAGCGCTTTGCGGCCAACGGTAGAAAAGTAAATATCTTCGTATAAAAACTGGAGACAATCATTCTCAGAAACCACTTAGTGATGTGCGCTTTCCACTCACCGAGTTTAACCTTTCTTTTCATAGAGCAGTTTGGAAACACTCTTTTTCTAAAGTCTGCATGCGGATATTTGGACCTCTTTGAGGATTTCGTTGGAAACGGGATTTCTTCATCTAATGCTAGACAGAAGAATTCTCAGTAACTTCTTTGGGTTGCCTGTGTCCAACTCACAGAGTTGAACGTTCCTTTAGACAGAGCAGATTTGAAACCCTCTTTCGGTGGAATTTGCATGTGAACATTTCAAGCGCTTTGTGGCCAACGGTATAAAAGGAAATATCTTCGTGTAAAAACTAGAGAGAATCATTCCCAGCAACCGCTTTGTGATGAGTGCATTCCACTCAGAGAGTTTAACCATTCTTTTCATAGAAGAGTTTGGAAACACTCTGTTTGTAAAGTCTGCAAGTGGATATTTGGACCTCTTTGACGATTTCGTTGGAAACGGGATTTCTTCATCTAATGCTAGACAGAAGAATTCTCAGTAACTTCCTTGGGTTGCCTGTGTTCAACTCGCGGAGTTCAACGTTCCTTTAGAGAGAGCAGATTTGAAACCCTCTTTTTGTGGAATTTCCAAGTGGACACTTCAAGCGCTTTGCGGCCAACGGTAGAAAAGGAAATATCTTCGTCTAAAAACTGGAGACAATCATTCACAGAAACCACTAAGTGATGTGTGCGTTCCACTAACAGAGTTTAACCTTTCTTTTCATAGAGCAGTTTGGAAACACTCTGTTTGTAAAGTCTGCAAGTGGATATTTGGACCTCTTTGAGGATTTCGTTGGAAACGGGATTTCTTCATCTAATGCTAGACAGAAGAATTCTCAGTAACTTCTTTGGGTTGCCTGTGCTCAACTCGCAGAGTTCAACGTTCCTTTAGAGAGAGCAGATTTGAAACCGTGTTTTTGTGGAATTTCAATGTGGACATTTCAAGCGCTTTGGGGCCAACGGTGGAAAAAGAAATATCTTCGTATAAAAACTAGAGAGAATCATTCCCAGCAACCACTTTGTGATGAGTGCGTTCCACTCACAGAGTTTAACCTTTCTTTTCATAGAACAGTTTGGAAACACTCTGTTTGTAAAGTCTGCAAGTGGATATTTGGACCTCTTTGAGGATTTCGTTGGAAACGGGATTTCTTCATCAAACGCTAGACAGACGAATTCTCAGTAACTTCTTTGGGTTGTGTGTGTTCAACTCGCAGAGTTGAACCCTCCTTTAGACAGAGCAGATTTGAAACCCTCTTTCTGTGGAATTTCCCAGTGGACATTTCAAGCGCTTTGCGGCCAACGGTAGAAAAGTAAATATCTTCGTATAAAAACTGGAGACAATCATTCTCAGAAACCACTTAGTGATGTGCGCTTTCCACTCACCGAGTTTAACCTTTCTTTTCATAGAGCAGTTTGGAAACACTCTTTTTCTAAAGTCTGCATGCGGATATTTGGACCTCTTTGAGGATTTCGTTGGAAACGGGATTTCTTCATCTAATGCTAGACAGAAGAATTCTCAGTAACTTCTTTGGGTTGCCTGTGTCCAACTCACAGAGTTGAACGTTCCTTTAGACAGAGCAGATTTGAAACCCTCTTTCGGTGGAATTTGCATGTGAACATTTCAAGCGCTTTGTGGCCAACGGTATAAAAGGAAATATCTTCGTGTAAAAACTAGAGAGAATCATTCCCAGCAACCGCTTTGTGATGAGTGCATTCCACTCAGAGAGTTTAACCATTCTTTTCATAGAAGAGTTTGGAAACACTCTGTTTGTAAAGTCTGCAAGTGGATATTTGGACCTCTTTGACGATTTCGTTGGAAACGGGATTTCTTCATCTAATGCTAGACAGAAGAATTCTCAGTAACTTCCTTGGGTTGCCTGTGTTCAACTCGCGGAGTTCAACGTTCCTTTAGAGAGAGCAGATTTGAAACCCTCTTTTTGTGGAATTTCCAAGTGGACACTTCAAGCGCTTTGCGGCCAACGGTAGAAAAGGAAATATCTTCGTCTAAAAACTGGAGACAATCATTCACAGAAACCACTAAGTGATGTGTGCGTTCCACTAACAGAGTTTAACCTTTCTTTTCATAGAGCAGTTTGGAAACACTCTGTTTGTAAAGTCTGCAAGTGGATATTTGGACCTCTTTGAGGATTTCGTTGGAAACGGGATTTCTTCATCTAATGCTAGACAGAAGAATTCTCAGTAACTTCTTTGGGTTGCCTGTGCTCAACTCGCAGAGTTCAACGTTCCTTTAGAGAGAGCAGATTTGAAACCGTGTTTTTGTGGAATTTCAATGTGGACATTTCAAGCGCTTTGGGGCCAACGGTGGAAAAAGAAATATCTTCGTATAAAAACTAGAGAGAATCATTCCCAGCAACCACTTTGTGATGAGTGCGTTCCACTCACAGAGTTTAACCTTTCTTTTCATAGAACAGTTTGGAAACACTCTGTTTGTAAAGTCTGCAAGTGGATATTTGGACCTCTTTGAGGATTTCGTTGGAAACGGGATTTCTTCATCAAACGCTAGACAGACGAATTCTCAGTAACTTCTTTGGGTTGTGTGTGTTCAACTCGCAGAGTTGAACCCTCCTTTAGACAGAGCAGATTTGAAACCCTCTTTCTGTGGAATTTCCCAGTGGACATTTCAAGCGCTTTGCGGCCAACGGTAGAAAAGTAAATATCTTCGTATAAAAACTGGAGACAATCATTCTCAGAAACCACTTAGTGATGTGCGCTTTCCACTCACCGAGTTTAACCTTTCTTTTCATAGAGCAGTTTGGAAACACTCTTTTTCTAAAGTCTGCATGCGGATATTTGGACCTCTTTGAGGATTTCGTTGGAAACGGGATTTCTTCATCTAATGCTAGACAGAAGAATTCTCAGTAACTTCTTTGGGTTGCCTGTGTCCAACTCACAGAGTTGAACGTTCCTTTAGACAGAGCAGATTTGAAACCCTCTTTCGGTGGAATTTGCATGTGAACATTTCAAGCGCTTTGTGGCCAACGGTATAAAAGGAAATATCTTCGTGTAAAAACTAGAGAGAATCATTCCCAGCAACCGCTTTGTGATGAGTGCATTCCACTCAGAGAGTTTAACCATTCTTTTCATAGAAGAGTTTGGAAACACTCTGTTTGTAAAGTCTGCAAGTGGATATTTGGACCTCTTTGACGATTTCGTTGGAAACGGGATTTCTTCATCTAATGCTAGACAGAAGAATTCTCAGTAACTTCCTTGGGTTGCCTGTGTTCAACTCGCGGAGTTCAACGTTCCTTTAGAGAGAGCAGATTTGAAACCCTCTTTTTGTGGAATTTCCAAGTGGACACTTCAAGCGCTTTGCGGCCAACGGTAGAAAAGGAAATATCTTCGTCTAAAAACTGGAGACAATCATTCACAGAAACCACTAAGTGATGTGTGCGTTCCACTAACAGAGTTTAACCTTTCTTTTCATAGAGCAGTTTGGAAACACTCTGTTTGTAAAGTCTGCAAGTGGATATTTGGACCTCTTTGAGGATTTCGTTGGAAACGGGATTTCTTCATCTAATGCTAGACAGAAGAATTCTCAGTAACTTCTTTGGGTTGCCTGTGCTCAACTCGCAGAGTTCAACGTTCCTTTAGAGAGAGCAGATTTGAAACCGTGTTTTTGTGGAATTTCAATGTGGACATTTCAAGCGCTTTGGGGCCAACGGTGGAAAAAGAAATATCTTCGTATAAAAACTAGAGAGAATCATTCCCAGCAACCACTTTGTGATGAGTGCGTTCCACTCACAGAGTTTAACCTTTCTTTTCATAGAACAGTTTGGAAACACTCTGTTTGTAAAGTCTGCAAGTGGATATTTGGACCTCTTTGAGGATTTCGTTGGAAACGGGATTTCCTCAATAAACGCTAGACAGACGAATTCTCAGTAACTTCTTTGGGTTGTGTGTGTTCAACTCGCAGAGTTGAACCCTCCTTTAGACAGAGCAGATTAGAAACCCTCTTTCTGTGGAATTTCCCAGTGGACATTTCAAGCGCTTTGCGGCCAACGGTAGAAAAGTAAATATCTTCGTATAAAAACTGGAGACAATCATTCTCAGAAACCACTTAGTGATGTGCGCTTTCCACTCACTGAGTTTAAACTTTCTTTTCATAGAGCAGTTTGGAAACACTCTTTTTCTAAAGTCTGCATGTGGATATTTGGACCTCTTTGAGGATTTCGTTGGAAACGGGATTTCTTCATCAAACGCTAGACAGACGAATTCTCAGTAACTTCTTTGGGTTGCCTGTGTTCAACTCGCAGAGTTGAACGTTCCTTTAGACAGAGCAGATTTGAAACCCTCTTTCGGTGGAATTTGCATGTGGACATTTCAAGCGCTTTGTGGCCAACGGTATAAAAGGAAATATCTTCGTGTAAAAACTAGAGAGAATCATTCCCAGCAACCGCTTTGTGATGAGTGCATTCCACTCAGAGAGTTTAACCATTCTTTTCATAGAAGAGTTTGGAAACACTCTGTTTGTAAAGTCTGCAAGTGGATATTTGGACCTCTTTGACGATTTCGTTGGAAACGGGATTTCTTCATCTAATGCTAGACAGAAGAATTCTCAGTAACTTCCTTGGGTTGCCTGTGTTCAACTCGCAGAGTTCAACGTTCCTTTAGAGAGAGCAGATTTGAAACCCTCTTTTTGTGGAATTTCCCAGTGGACACTTCAAGCGCTTTGCGGCCAACGGTAGAAAAGGAAATATCTTCGTATAAAAACTGGAGACAATCATTCACAGAAACCACTAAGTGATGTGTGCGTTCCACTAACAGAGTTTAACCTTTCTTTTCATAGAGCAGTTTGGAAACACTCTGTTTGTAAAGTCTGCAAGTGGATATTTGGACCTCTTTGAGGATTTCGTTGGAAACGGGATTTCTTCATCTAATGATAGACAGAAGAATTCTCAGTAACTTCTTTGGGTTGCCTGTGCTCAACTCGCAGAGTTCAACGTTCCTTTAGAGAGAGCAGATTTGAAACCGTCTTTTTGTGGAATTTCAATGTGGACATTTCAAGCGCTTTGGGGCCAACGGTGGAAAAAGAAATATCTTCGTATAAAAACTAGAGAGAATCATTCCCAGCAACCACTTTGTGATGAGTGCCTTCCACTCACAGAGTTTAACCTTTCTTTTCATAGAACAGTTTGGAAACACTCTGTTTGTAAAGTCTGCAAGTGGATATTTGGACCTCTTTGAGGATTTCGTTGGAAACGGGATTTCCTCATCAAACGCTAGACAGACGAATTCTCAGTAACTTCTTTGGATTGTGTGTGTTCAACTCGCAGAGTTGAACCCTCCTTTAGACAGAGCAGATTAGAAACCCTCTTTCTGCGGAATTTCCCAGTGGACATTTCAAGCGCTTTGCGGCCAACGGTAGAAAAGTAAATATCTTCGTATAAAAACTGGAGACAATCATTCTCAGAAACCACTTAGTGATGTGCGCTTTCCACTCACCGAGTTTAACCTTTCTTTTCATAGAGCAGTTTGGAAACACTCTTTTTCTAAAGTCTGCATGCGGATATTTGGACCTCTTTGAGGATTTCGTTGGAAACGGGATTTCTTCATCAAACGCTAGACAGACGAATTCTCAGTAACTTCTTTGGGTTGTGTGTGTTCAACTCGCAGAGTTGAACCCTCCTTTAGACAGGGCAGATTAGAAACCCTCTTTCTGTTTAATTTCCCAGTGGACATTTCAAGCGCTTTGCGGCCAACGGTAGAAAAGTAAATATCTTCGTATAAAAACTGGAGACAATCATTCTCAGAAACCACTTAGTGATGTGCGCTTTCCACTCACCGAGTTTAACCTTTCTTTTCATAGAGCAGTTTGGAAACACTCTTTTTCTAAAGTATGCATGCGGATATTTGGACCTCTTTGAGGATTTCGTTGGAAACGGGATTTCTTCATCTAATGCTAGACAGAAGAATTCTCAGTAACTTCTTTGGGTTGCCTGTGTCCAACTCACAGAGTTGAACGTTCCTTTAGACAGAGCAGATTTGAAACCCTCTTTCGGTGGAATTTGCATTTGGACATTTCAAGCGCTTTGTGGCCAACGGTATAAAAGGAAATATCTTCGTGTAAAAACTAGAGAGAATCATTCCCAGCAACCGCCTTGTGATGAGTGCATTCCACTCAGAGGGTTTAACCATTCTTTTCATAGAAGAGTTTGGAAACACTCTGTTTGTAAAGTCTGCAAGTGGATATTTGGACCTCCTTGACGATTTCGTTGGAAACGGGATTTCTTCATCTAATGCTAGACAGAAGAATTCTCAGTAACTTCCTTGGGTTGCCTGTGTTCAACTCGCAGAGTTCAACGTTCCTTTAGAGAGAGCAGATTTGAAACCCTCTTTTTGTGGAATTTCCAAGTGGACACTTCAAGGGCTTTGCGGCCAACGGTAGAAAAGGAAATATCTTCGTCTAAAAACTGGAGACAATCATTCACAGAAACCACTAAGTGATGTGTGCGTTCCACTAACAGAGTTTAACCTTTCTTTTCATAGAGCAGTTTGGAAACACTCTGTTTGTAAAGTCTGCAAGTGGATATTTGGAAATCTTTGAGGATTTCGTTGGAAACGGGATTTCTTCATCTAATGCTAGACAGAAGAATTCTCAGTAACTTCTTTGGGTTGCCTGTGCTCAACTCGCAGAGTTCAACGTTCCTTTAGAGAGAGCAGATTTGAAACCGTCTTTTTGTGGAATTTCAATGTGGACATTTCAAGCGCTTTGGGGCCAACGGTGGAAAAAGAAATATCTTCGTATAAAAACTAGAGAGAATCATTCCCAGCAACCACTTTGTGATGAGTGCGTTCCACTCACAGAGTTTAACCTTTCTTTTCATAGAACAGTTTGGAAACACTCTGTTTGTAAAGTCTGCAAGTGGATATTTGGACCTCTTTGAGGATTTCGTTGGAAACGGGATTTCTTCATCAAACGCTAGACAGAAGAATTCTCAGTAACTTCTTTGGGTTGTGTGTGTTCAACTCGCAGAGTTGAACCCTCCTTTTGACAGAGCAGATTTGAAACCCTCTTTCTGTGGAATTTCCCAGTGGACATTTCAAGCGCTTTGCGGCCAATGGTAGAAAAGTAAATATCTTCGTATAAAAACTGGAGACAATCATTCTCAGAAACCACTTAGTGATGTGCGCTTTCCACTCACCGAGTTTAACCTTTCTTTTCATAGAGCAGTTTGGAAACACTCTTTTCCTAAGTCTGCATGTGGATATTTGGACCTCTTTGAGGATTTCGTTGGAAACGGGATTTCTTCATCTAATGCTAGACAGAAGAATTCTCAGTAACTTCTTTGGGTTGCCTGTGTCCAACTCACAGAGTTGAACGTTCCTTTAGACAGAGCAGATTTGAAACCCTCTTTCGGTGGAATTTGCATGTGGACATTTCAAGCGCTTTGTGGCCAACGGTATAAAAGGAAATATCTTCGTGTAAAAACTAGAGAGAATCATTCCCAGCAACCGCTTTGTGATGAGTGCATTCCACTCAGAGAGTTTAACCATTCTTTTCATAGAAGAGTTTGGAAACACTCTGTTTGTAAAGTCTGCAAGTGGATATTTGGACCTCTTTGACGATTTCGTTGGAAACGGGATTTCTTCATCTAATGCTAGACAGAAGAATTCTCAGTAACTTCCTTGGGTTGCCTGTGTTCAACTCGCAGAGTTCAACGTTCCTTTAGAGAGAGCAGATTTGAAACCCTCTTTTTGTGGAATTTCCAAGTGGACACTTCAAGCGCTTTGCGGCCAACTGTAGAAAAGGAAATATCTTCGTCTAAAAACTGGAGACAATCATTCACAGAAACCACTAAGTGATGTGTGCGTTCCACCAACAGAGTTTAACCTTTCTTTTCATAGAGCAGTTTGGAAACACTCTGTTTGTAAAGTCTGCAAGTGGATATTTGGACCTCTTTGAGGATTTCGTTGGAAACGGGATTTCTTCATCTAATGCTAGACAGAAGAATTCTCAGTAACTTCTTTGGGTTGCCTGTGCTCAACTCGCAGAGTTCAACGTTCCTTTAGAGAGAGCAGATTTGAAACCGTGTTTTTGTGGAATTTCAATGTGGACATTTCAAGCGCTTTGGGGCCAACGGTGGAAAAAGAAATATCTTCGTATAAAAACTAGAGAGAATCATTCCCAGCAACCACTTTGTGATGAGTGCGTTCCACTCACAGAGTTTAACCTTTCTTTTCATAGAACAGTTTGGAAACACTCTGTTTGTAAAGTCTGCAAGTGGATATTTGGACCTCTTTGAGGATTTCGTTGGAAACGGGATTTCTTCATCAAACGCTAGACAGACGAATTCTCAGTAACTTCTTTGGGTTGTGTGTGTTCAACTCGCAGAGTTGAACCCTCCTTTAGACAGAGCAGATTTGAAACCCTCTTTCTGTGGAATTTCCCAGTGGACATTTCAAGCGCTTTGCGGCCAACGGTAGAAAAGTAAATATCTTCGTATAAAAACTGGAGACAATCATTCTCAGAAACCACTTAGTGATGTGCGCTTTCCACTCACCGAGTTTAACCTTTCTTTTCATAGAGCAGTTTGGAAACACTCTTTTTCTAAAGTCTGCATGCGGATATTTGGACCTCTTTGAGGATTTCGTTGGAAACGGGATTTCTTCATCTAATGCTAGACAGAAGAATTCTCAGTAACTTCTTTGGGTTGCCTGTGTCCAACTCACAGAGTTGAACGTTCCTTTAGACAGAGCAGATTTGAAACCCTCTTTCGGTGGAATTTGCATGTGAACATTTCAAGCGCTTTGTGGCCAACGGTATAAAAGGAAATATCTTCGTGTAAAAACTAGAGAGAATCATTCCCAGCAACCGCTTTGTGATGAGTGCATTCCACTCAGAGAGTTTAACCATTCTTTTCATAGAAGAGTTTGGAAACACTCTGTTTGTAAAGTCTGCAAGTGGATATTTGGACCTCTTTGACGATTTCGTTGGAAACGGGATTTCTTCATCTAATGCTAGACAGAAGAATTCTCAGTAACTTCCTTGGGTTGCCTGTGTTCAACTCGCGGAGTTCAACGTTCCTTTAGAGAGAGCAGATTTGAAACCCTCTTTTTGTGGAATTTCCAAGTGGACAATTCAAGCGCTTTGCGGCCAACGGTAGAAAAGGAAATATCTTCGTCTAAAAACTGGAGACAATCATTCACAGAAACCACTAAGTGATGTGTGCGTTCCACTAACAGAGTTTAACGTTTCTTTTCATAGAGCAGTTTGGAAACACTCTGTTTGTATAGTCTGCAAGTGGATATTTGGACCTCTTTGAGGATTTCGTTGGAAACGGGATTTCTTCATCTAATGCTAGACAGAAGAATTCTCAGTAACTTCTTTGGGTTGCCTGTGCTCAACTCGCAGAGTTCAACGTTCCTTTAGAGAGAGCAGATTTGAAACCGTCTTTTTGTGGAATTTCAATGTGGACATTTCAAGCGCTTTGGGGCCAACGGTGGAAAAAGAAATATCTTCGTATAAAAACTAGAGAGAATCATTCCCAGCAACCACTTTGTGATGAGTGCGTTCCACTCACAGAGTTTAACCTTTCTTTTCATAGAACAGTTTGGAAACACTCTGTTTGTAAAGTCTGCAAGTGGATATTTGGACCTCTTTGAGGATTTCGTTGGAAACGGGATTTCCTCATCAAACGCTAGACAGACGAATTCTCAGTAACTTCTTTGGGTTGTGTGTGTTCAACTCGCAGAGTTGAACCCTCCTTTAGACAGAGCAGATTAGAAACCCTCTTTCTGTGGAATTTCCCAGTGGACATTTCAAGCGCTTTGCGGGCAACGGTAGAAAAGTAAATATCTTCGTATAAAAACTGGAGACAATCATTCTCAGAAACCACTTAGTGATGTGCGCTTTCCACTCACTGAGTTTAACCTTTCTTTTCATAGAGCAGTTTGGAAACACTCTTTTTCTAAAGTCTGCATGTGGATATTTGGTCCTCTTTGAGGATTTCGTTGGAAACGGGATTTCTTCATCAAACGCTAGACAGACGAATTCTCAGTAACTTCTTTGGGTTGCCTGTGTTCAACTCGCAGAGTTGAACGTTCCTTTAGACAGAGCAGATTTGAAACCCTCTTTCGGTGGAATTTGCATGTGGACATTTCAAGCGCTTTGTGGCCAACGGTATAAAAGGAAATATCTTCGTGTAAAAACTAGAGAGAATCATTCTCAGAAACCGCTTTGTGATGAGTGCATTCCACTCAGAGAGTTTAACCATTCTTTTCATAGAAGAGTTTGGAAACACTCTGTTTGTAAAGTCTGCAAGTGGATATTTGGACCTCTTTGAGGATTTCGTTGGAAACGGGATTTCTTCATCTAATGCTAGACAGAAGAATTCTCAGTAACTTCTTTGGGTTGCCTGTGTCCAACTCACAGAGTTGAACGTTCCTTTAGACAGAGCAGATTTGAAACCCTCTTTCGGTGGAATTTGCATGTGGACATTTCAAGCGCTTTGTGGCCAACGGTATAAAAGGAAATATCTTCGTGTAAAAACTAGAGAGAATCATTCCCAGCAACCGCTTTGTGATGAGTGCATTCCACTCAGAGAGTTTAACCATTCTTTTCATAGAAGAGTTTGGAAACACTCTGTTTGTAAAGTCTGCAAGTGGATATTTGGACCTCTTTGACGATTTCGTTGGAAACGGGATTTCTTCATCTAATGCTAGACAGAAGAATTCTCAGTAACTTCCTTGGGTTGCCTGTGTTCAACTCGCAGAGTTCAACGTTCCTTTAGAGAGAGCAGATTTGAAACCCTCTTTTTGTGGAATTTCCCAGTGGACACTTCAAGCGCTTTGCGGCCAACGGTAGAAAAGGAAATATCTTCGTATAAAAACTGGAGACAATCATTCACAGAAACCACTAAGTGATGTGTGCGTTCCACTAACAGAGTTTAACCTTTCTTTTCATAGAGCAGTTTGGAAACACTCTGTTTGTAAAGTCTGCAAGTGGATATTTGGACCTCTTTGAGGATTTCGTTGGAAACGGGATTTCTTCATCTAATGCTAGACAGAAGAATTCTCAGTAACTTCTTTGGGTTGCCTGTGCTCAACTCGCAGAGTTCAACGTTCCTTTAGAGAGAGCAGATTTGAAACCGTCTTTTTGTGGAATTTCAATGTGGACATTTCAAGCGCTTTGGGGCCAACGGTGGAAAAAGAAATATCTTCGTATAAAAACTAGAGAGAATCATTCCCAGCAACCACTTTGTGATGAGTGCCTTCCACTCACAGAGTTTAACCTTTCTTTTCATAGAACAGTTTGGAAACACTCTGTTTGTAAAGTCTGCAAGTGGATATTTGGACCTCTTTGAGGATTTCGTTGGAAACGGGATTTCTTCATCAAACGCTAGACGGACGAATTCTCAGTAACTTCTTTGGGTTGTGTGTGTTCAACTCGCAGAGTTGAACCCTCCTTTAGACAGAGCAGATTTGAAACCCTCTTTCTGTGGAATTTCCCAGTGGACATTTCAAGCGCTTTGCGGCCAACGGTAGAAAAGTAAATATCTTCGTATAAAAACTGGAGACAATCATTCTCAGAAACCACTTAGTGATGTGCGCTTTCCACTCACCGAGTTTAACCTTTCTTTTCATAGAGCAGTTTGGAAACACTCTTTTTCTAAAGTCTGCATGCGGATATTTGGACCTCTTTGAGGATTTCGTTGGAAACGGGATTTCTTCATCTAATGCTAGACAGAACAATTCTCAGTAACTTCTTTGGGTTGCCTGTGTCCAACTCACAGAGTTGAACGTTCCTTTAGACAGAGCAGATTTGAAACCCTCTTTCGGTGGAATTTGCATGTGGACATTTCAAGCGCTTTGTGGCCAACGGTATAAAAGGAAATATCTTCGTGTAAAAGCTAGAGAGAATCATTCCCAGCAACCGCTTTGTGATGAGTGCATTCCACTCAGAGAGTTTAACCATTCTTTTCATAGAAGAGTTTGGAAACACTCTGTTTGTAAAGTCTGCAAGTGGATATTTGGACCTCTTTGACGATTTCGTTGGAAACGGGATTTCTTCATCTAATGCTAGACAGAAGAATTCTCAGTAACTTCCTTGGGTTGCCTGTGTTCAACTCGCAGAGTTCAACGTTCCTTTAGAGAGAGCAGATTTGAAACCCTCTTTTTGTGGAATTTCCCAGTGGACACTTCAAGCGCTTTGCGGCCAACGGTAGAAAAGGAAATATCTTCGTATAAAAACTGGAGACAATCATTCACAGAAACCACTAAGTGATGTGTGCGTTCCACTAACAGAGTTTAACCTTTCTTTTCATAGAGCAGTTTGGAAAAACTCTGTTTGTAAAGTCTGCAAGTGGATATTTGGACCTCTTTGAGGATTTCGTTGGAAACGGGATTTCTTCATCTAATGCTAGACAGAAGAATTCTCAGTAACTTCTTTGGGTTGCCTGTGCTCAACTCGCAGAGTTCAACGTTCCTTTAGAGAGAGCAGATTTGAAACCGTCTTTTTGTGGAATTTCAATGTGGACATTTCAAGCGCTTTGGGGCCAACGGTGGAAAAAGAAATATCTTCGTATAAAAACTAGAGAGAATCATTCCCAGCAACCACTTTGTGATGAGTGCCTTCCACTCACAGAGTTTAACCTTTCTTTTCATAGAACAGTTTGGAAACACTCTGTTTGTAAAGTCTGCAAGTGGATATTTGGACCTCTTTGAGGATTTCGTTGGAAACGGGATTTCTTCATCAAACGCTAGACGGACGAATTCTCAGTAACTTCTTTGGGTTGTGTGTGTTCAACTCGCAGAGTTGAACCCTCCTTTAGACAGAGCAGATTTGAAACCCTCTTTCTGTGGAATTTCCCAGTGGACATTTCAAGCGCTTTGCGGCCAACGGTAGAAAAGTAAATATCTTCGTATAAAAACTGGAGACAATCATTCTCAGAAACCACTTAGTGATGTGCGCTTTCCACTCACCGAGTTTAACCTTTCTTTTCATAGAGCAGTTTGGAAACACTCTTTTTCTAAAGTCTGCATGCGGATATTTGGACCTCTTTGAGGATTTCGTTGGAAACGGGATTTCTTCATCTAATGCTAGACAGAACAATTCTCAGTAACTTCTTTGGGTTGCCTGTGTCCAACTCACAGAGTTGAACGTTCCTTTAGACAGAGCAGATTTGAAACCCTCTTTCGGTGGAATTTGCATGTGGACATTTCAAGCGCTTTGTGGCCAACGGTATAAAAGGAAATATCTTCGTGTAAAAGCTAGAGAGAATCATTCCCAGCAACCGCTTTGTGATGAGTGCATTCCACTCAGAGAGTTTAACCATTCTTTTCATAGAAGAGTTTGGAAACACTCTGTTTGTAAAGTCTGCAAGTGGATATTTGGACCTCTTTGACGATTTCGTTGGAAACGGGATTTCTTCATCTAATGCTAGACAGAAGAATTCTCAGTAACTTCCTTGGGTTGCCTGTGTTCAACTCGCAGAGTTCAACGTTCCTTTAGAGAGAGCAGATTTGAAACCCTCTTTTTGTGGAATTTCCCAGTGGACACTTCAAGCGCTTTGCGGCCAACGGTAGAAAAGGAAATATCTTCGTATAAAAACTGGAGACAATCATTCACAGAAACCACTAAGTGATGTGTGCGTTCCACTAACAGAGTTTAACCTTTCTTTTCATAGAGCAGTTTGGAAAAACTCTGTTTGTAAAGTCTGCAAGTGGATATTTGGACCTCTTTGAGGATTTCGTTGGAAACGGGATTTCTTCATCTAATGCTAGACAGAAGAATTCTCAGTAACTTCTTTGGGTTGCCTGTGCTCAACTCGCAGAGTTCAACGTTCCTTTAGAGAGAGCAGATTTGAAACCGTCTTTTTGTGGAATTTCAATGTGGACATTTCAAGCGCTTTGGGGCCAACGGTGGAAAAAGAAATATCTTCGTATAAAAACTAGAGAGAATCATTCCCAGCAACCACTTTGTGATGAGTGCGTTCCACTCACAGAGTTTAACCTTTCTTTTCATAGAACAGTTTGGAAACACTCTGTTTGTAAAGTCTGCAAGTGGATATTTGGACCTCTTTGAGGATTTCGTTGGAAACGGGATTTCCTCATCAAACGCTAGACAGACGAATTCTCAGTAACTTCTTTGGATTGTGTGTGTTCAACTCGCAGAGTTGAACCCTCCTTTAGACAGAGCAGATTAGAAACCCTCTTTCTGCGGAATTTCCCAGTGGACATTTCAAGCGCTTTGCGGCCAACGGTAGAAAAGTAAATATCTTCGTATAAAAACTGGAGACAATCATTCTCAGAAACCACTTAGTGATGTGCGCTTTCCACTCACCGAGTTTAACCTTTCTTTTCATAGAACAGTTTGGAAACACTCTGTTTGTAAAGTCTGCAAGTGGATATTTGGACCTCTTTGAGGATTTCGTTGGAAACGGGATTTCTTCATCAAACGCTAGACAGAAGAATTCTCAGTAACTTCTTTGGGTTGCCTGTGTCCAACTCACAGAGTTGAACGTTCCTTTAGACAGAGCAGATTTGAAACCCTCTTTCGGTGGAATTTGCATGTGGACATTTCAAGCGCTTTGTGGCCAACGGTATAAAAGGAAATATCTTCGTGTAAAAACTAGAGAGAATCATTCCCAGCAACCGCTTTGTGATGAGTGCATTCCACTCAGAGAGTTTAACCATTCTTTTCATAGAAGAGTTTGGAAACACTCTGTTTGTAAAGTCTGCAAGTGGATATTTGGACCTCTTTGACGATTTCGTTGGAAACGGGATTTCTTCATCTAATGCTAGACAGAAGAATTCTCAGTAACTTCCTTGGGTTGCCTGTGTTCAACTCGCAGAGTTCAACGTTCCTTTAGAGAGAGCAGATTTGAAACCCTCTTTTTGTGGAATTTCCAAGTGGACACTTCAAGCGCTTTGCGGCCAACTGTAGAAAAGGAAATATCTTCGTCTAAAAACTGGAGACAATCATTCACAGAAACCACTAAGTGATGTGTGCGTTCCACCAACAGAGTTTAACCTTTCTTTTCATAGAGCAGTTTGGAAACACTCTGTTTGTAAAGTCTGCAAGTGGATATTTGGACCTCTTTGAGGATTTCGTTGGAAACGGGATTTCTTCATCTAATGCTAGACAGAAGAATTCTCAGTAACTTCTTTGGGTTGCCTGTGCTCAACTCGCAGAGTTCAACGTTCCTTTAGAGAGAGCAGATTTGAAACCGTGTTTTTGTGGAATTTCAATGTGGACATTTCAAGCGCTTTGGGGCCAACGGTGGAAAAAGAAATATCTTAGTATAAAAACTAGAGAGAATCATTCCCAGCAACCACTTTGTGATGAGTGCGTTCCACTCACAGAGTTTAACCTTTCTTTTCATAGAACAGTTTGGAAACACTCTGTTTGTAAAGTCTGCAAGTGGATATTTGGACCTCTTTGAGGATTTCGTTGGAAACGGGATTTCTTCATCAAACGCTAGACAGACGAATTCTCAGTAACTTCTTTGGGTTGTGTGTGTTCAACTCGCAGAGTTGAACCCTCCTTTAGACAGAGCAGATTTGAAACCCTCTTTCTGTGGAATTTCCCAGTGGACATTTCAAGCGCTTTGCGGCCAACGGTAGAAAAGTAAATATCTTCGTATAAAAACTGGAGACAATCATTCTCAGAAACCACTTAGTGATGTGCGCTTTCCACTCACCGAGTTTAACCTTTCTTTTCATAGAGCAGTTTGGAAACACTCTTTTTCTAAAGTCTGCATGCGGATATTTGGACCTCTTTGAGGATTTCGTTGGAAACGGGATTTCTTCATCTAATGCTAGACAGAAGAATTCTCAGTAACTTCTTTGGGTTGCCTGTGTCCAACTCACAGAGTTGAACGTTCCTTTAGACAGAGCAGATTTGAAACCCTCTTTCGGTGGAATTTGCATGTGGACATTTCAAGCGCTTTGTGGCCAACGGTATAAAAGGAAATATCTTCGTGTAAAAACTAGAGAGAATCATTCCCAGCAACCGCTTTGTGATGAGTGCATTCCACTCAGAGAGTTTAACCATTCTTTTCATAGAAGAGTTTGGAAACACTCTGTTTGTAAAGTCTGCAAGTGGATATTTGGACCTCTTTGACGATTTCGTTGGAAACGGGATTTCTTCATCTAATGCTAGACAGAAGAATTCTCAGTAACTTCCTTGGGTTGCCTGTGTTCAACTCGCGGAGTTCAACGTTCCTTTAGAGAGAGCAGATTTGAAACCCTCTTTTTGTGGAATTTCCAAGTGGACACTTCAAGCGCTTTGCGGCCAACGGTAGAAAAGGAAATATCTTCGTCTAAAAACTGGAGACAATCATTCACAGAAACCACTAAGTGATGTGTGCGTTCCACTAACAGAGTTTAACGTTTCTTTTCATAGAGCAGTTTGGAAACACTCTGTTTGTAAAGTCTGCAAGTGGATATTTGGACCTCTTTGAGGATTTCGTTGGAAACGGGATTTCTTCATCTAATGCTAGACAGAAGAATTCTCAGTAACTTCTTTGGGTTGCCTGTGCTCAACTCGCAGAGTTCAACGTTCCTTTAGAGAGAGCAGATTTGAAACCGTGTTTTTGTGGAATTTCAATGTGGACATTTCAAGCGCTTTGGGGCCAACGGTGGAAAAAGAAATATCTTCGTATAAAAACTAGAGAGAATCATTCCCAGCAACCACTTTGTGATGAGTGCGTTCCACTCACAGAGTTTAACCTTTCTTTTCATAGAACAGTTTGGAAACACTCTGTTTGTAAAGTCTGCAAGTGGATATTTGGACCTCTTTGAGGATTTCGTTGGAAACGGGATTTCCTCATCAAACGCTAGACAGACGAATTCTCAGTAACTTCTTTGGGTTGTGTGTGTTCAACTCGCAGAGTTGAACCCTCCTTTAGACAGAGCAGATTAGAAACCCTCTTTCTGTGGAATTTCCCAGTGGACATTTCAAGCGCTTTGCGGGCAACGGTAGAAAAGTAAATATCTTCGTATAAAAACTGGAGACAATCATTCTCAGAAACCACTTAGTGATGTGCGCTTTCCACTCACTGAGTTTAACCTTTCTTTTCATAGAGCAGTTTGGAAACACTCTTTTTCTAAAGTCTGCATGTGGATATTTGGACCTCTTTGAGGATTTCGTTGGAAACGGGATTTCTTCATCAAACGCTAGACAGACGAATTCTCAGTAACTTCTTTGGGTTGCCTGTGTTCAACTCGCAGAGTTGAACGTTCCTTTAGACAGAGCAGATTTGAAACCCTCTTTCGGTGGAATTTGCATGTGGACATTTCAAGCGCTTTGTGGCCAACGGTATAAAAGGAAATATCTTCGTGTAAAAACTAGAGAGAATCATTCCCAGCAACCGCTTTGTGATGAGTGCATTCCACTCAGAGAGTTTAACCATTCTTTTCATAGAAGAGTTTGGAAACACTCTGTTTGTAAAGTCTGCAAGTGGATATTTGGACCTCTTTGAGGATTTCGTTGGAAACGGGATTTCTTCATCTAATGCTAGACAGAAGAATTCTCAGTAACTTCTTTGGGTTGCCTGTGTCCAACTCACAGAGTTGAACGTTCCTTTAGACAGAGCAGATTTGAAACCCTCTTTCGGTGGAATTTGCATGTGGACATTTCAAGCGCTTTGTGGCCAACGGTATAAAAGGAAATATCTTCGTGTAAAAACTAGAGAGAATCATTCCCAGCAACCGCTTTGTGATGAGTGCATTCCACTCAGAGAGTTTAACCATTCTTTACATTGAAGAGTTTGGAAACACTCTGTTTGTAAAGTCTGCAAGTGGATATTTGGACCTCTTTGACGATTTCGTTGGAAACGGGATTTCTTCATCTAATGCTAGACAGAAGAATTCTCAGTAACTTCCTTGGGTTGCCTGTGTTCAACTCGCAGAGTTCAACGTTCCTTTAGAGAGAGCAGATTTGAAACCCTCTTTTTGTGGAATTTCCAAGTGGACACTTCAAGCGCTTTGCGGCCAAGTGTAGAAAAGGAAATATCTTCGTCTAAAAACTGGAGACAATCATTCACAGAAACCACTAAGTGATGTGTGCGTTCCACCAACAGAGTTTAACCTTTCTTTTCATAGAGCAGTTTGGAAACACTCTGTTTGTAAAGTCTGCAAGTGGATATTTGGACCTCTTTGAGGATTTCGTTGGAAACGGGATTTCTTCATCTAATGCTAGACAGAAGAATTCTCAGTAACTTCTTTGGGTTGCCTGTGCTCAACTCGCAGAGTTCAACGTTCCTTTAGAGAGAGCAGATTTGAAACCGTGTTTTTGTGGAATTTCAATGTGGACATTTCAAGCGCTTTGGGGCCAACGGTGGAAAAAGAAATATCTTAGTATAAAAACTAGAGAGAATCATTCCCAGCAACCACTTTGTGATGAGTGCGTTCCACTCACAGAGTTTAACCTTTCTTTTCATAGAACAGTTTGGAAACACTCTGTTTGTAAAGTCTGCAAGTGGATATTTGGACCTCTTTGAGGATTTCGTTGGAAACGGGATTTCTTCATCAAACGCTAGACAGACGAATTCTCAGTAACTTCTTTGGGTTGTGTGTGTTCAACTCGCAGAGTTGAACCCTCCTTTAGACAGAGCAGATTTGAAACCCTCTTTCTGTGGAATTTCCCAGTGGACATTTCAAGCGCTTTGCGGCCAACGGTAGAAAAGTAAATATCTTCGTATAAAAACTGGAGACAATCATTCTCAGAAACCACTTAGTGATGTGCGCTTTCCACTCACCGAGTTTAACCTTTCTTTTCATAGAGCAGTTTGGAAACACTCTTTTTCTAAAGTCTGCATGCGGATATTTGGACCTCTTTGAGGATTTCGTTGGAAACGGGATTTCTTCATCTAATGCTAGACAGAAGAATTCTCAGTAACTTCTTTGGGTTGCCTGTGTCCAACTCACAGAGTTGAACGTTCCTTTAGACAGAGCAGATTTGAAACCCTCTTTCGGTGGAATTTGCATGTGGACATTTCAAGCGCTTTGTGGCCAACGGTATAAAAGGAAATATCTTCGTGTAAAAACTAGAGAGAATCATTCCCAGCAACCGCTTTGTGATGAGTGCATTCCACTCAGAGAGTTTAACCATTCTTTTCATAGAAGAGTTTGGAAACACTCTGTTTGTAAAGTCTGCAAGTGGATATTTGGACCTCTTTGACGATTTCGTTGGAAACGGGATTTCTTCATCTAATGCTAGACAGAAGAATTCTCAGTAACTTCCTTGGGTTGCCTGTGTTCAACTCGCGGAGTTCAACGTTCCTTTAGAGAGAGCAGATTTGAAACCCTCTTTTTGTGGAATTTCCAAGTGGACACTTCAAGCGCTTTGCGGCCAACGGTAGAAAAGGAAATATCTTCGTCTAAAAACTGGAGACAATCATTCACAGAAACCACTAAGTGATGTGTGCGTTCCACTAACAGAGTTTAACGTTTCTTTTCATAGAGCAGTTTGGAAACACTCTGTTTGTAAAGTCTGCAAGTGGATATTTGGACCTCTTTGAGGATTTCGTTGGAAACGGGATTTCTTCATCTAATGCTAGACAGAAGAATTCTCAGTAACTTCTTTGGGTTGCCTGTGTCCAACTCACAGAGTTGAACGTTCCTTTAGACAGAGCAGATTTGAAACCCTCTTTCGGTGGAATTTGCATGTGGACATTTCAAGCGCTTTGTGGCCAACGGTATAAAAGGAAATATCTTCGTGTAAAAACTAGAGAGAATCATTCCCAGCAACCGCTTTGTGATGAGTGCATTCCACTCAGAGAGTTTAACCATTCTTTTCATAGAAGAGTTTGGAAACACTCTGTTTGTAAAGTCTGCAAGTGGATATTTGGACCTCTTTGAGGATTTCGTTGGAAACGGGATTTCTTCATCTAATGCTAGACAGAAGAATTCTCAGTAACTTCTTTGGGTTGCCTGTGTCCAACTCACAGAGTTGAACGTTCCTTTAGACAGAGCAGATTTGAAACCCTCTTTCGGTGGAATTTGCATGTGGACATTTCAAGCGCTTTGTGGCCAACGGTATAAAAGGAAATATCTTCGTGTAAAAACTAGAGAGAATCATTCCCAGCAACCGCTTTGTGATGAGTGCATTCCACTCAGAGAGTTTAACCATTCTTTACATTGAAGAGTTTGGAAACACTCTGTTTGTAAAGTCTGCAAGTGGATATTTGGACCTCTTTGACGATTTCGTTGGAAACGGGATTTCTTCATCTAATGCTAGACAGAAGAATTCTCAGTAACTTCCTTGGGTTGCCTGTGTTCAACTCGCAGAGTTCAACGTTCCTTTAGAGAGAGCAGATTTGAAACCCTCTTTTTGTGGAATTTCCCAGTGGACACTTCAAGCGCTTTGCGGCCAACAGTAGAAAAGGAAATATCTTCGTATAAAAACTGGAGACAATCATTCACAGAAACCACTAAGTGATGTGTGCGTTCCACTAACAGAGTTTAACCTTTCTTTTCATAGAGCAGTTTGGAAACACTCTGTTTGTAAAGTCTGCAAGCGGATATTTGGACCTCTTTGAGGATTTCGTTGGAAACGGGATTTCTTCATCTAATGCTAGACAGAAGAATTCTCAGTAACTTCTTTGGGTTGCCTGTGCTCAACTCGCAGAGTTCAACGTTCCTTTAGAGAGAGCAGATTTGAAACCGTCTTTTTGTGGAATTTCAATGTGGACATTTCAAGCGCTTTGGGGCCAACGGTGGAAAAAGAAATATCTTCGTATAAAAACTAGAGAGAATCATTCCCAGCAACCACTTTGTGATGAGTGCCTTCCACTCACAGAGTTTAACCTTTCTTTTCATAGAACAGTTTGGAAACACTCTGTTTGTAAAGTCTGCAAGTGGATATTTGGACCTCTTTGAGGATTTCGTTGGAAACGGGATTTCTTCATCAAACGCTAGACGGACGAATTCTCAGTAACTTCTTTGGGTTGTGTGTGTTCAACTCGCAGAGTTGAACCCTCCTTTAGACAGAGCAGATTTGAAACCCTCTTTCTGTGGAATTTCCCAGTGGACATTTCAAGCGCTTTGCGGCCAACGGTAGAAAAGTAAATATCTTCGTATAAAAACTGGAGACAATCATTCTCAGAAACCACTTAGTGATGTGCGCTTTCCACTCACCGAGTTTAACCTTTCTTTTCATAGAGCAGTTTGGAAACACTCTTTTTCTAAAGTCTGCATGCGGATATTTGGACCTCTTTGAGGATTTCGTTGGAAACGGGATTTCTTCATCTAATGCTAGACAGAAGAATTCTCAGTAACTTCTTTGGGTTGCCTGTGTCCAACTCACAGAGTTGAACGTTCCTTTAGACAGAGCAGATTTGAAACCCTCTTTCGGTGGAATTTGCATGTGGACATTTCAAGCGCTTTGTGGCCAACGCTATAAAAGGAAATATCTTCGTGTAAAAACTAGAGAGAATCATTCCCAGCAACCGCTTTGTGATGAGTGCATTCCACTCAGAGAGTTTAACCATTCTTTTCATAGAAGAGTTTGGAAACACTCTGTTTGTAAAGTCTGCAAGTGGATATTTGGACCTCTTTGACGATTTCGTTGGAAACGGGATTTCTTCATCTAATGCTAGACAGAAGAATTCTCAGTAACTTCCTTGGGTTGCCTGTGTTCAACTCGCAGAGTTCAACGTTCCTTTAGAGAGAGCAGATTTGAAACCCTCTTTTTGTGGAATTTCCCAGTGGACACTTCAAGCGCTTTGCGGCCAACGGTAGAAAAGGAAATATCTTCGTATAAAAACTGGAGACAATCATTCACAGAAACCACTAAGTGATGTGTGCGTTCCACTAACAGAGTTTAACCTTTCTTTTCATAGAGCAGTTTGGAAAAACTCTGTTTGTAAAGTCTGCAAGTGGATATTTGGACCTCTTTGAGGATTTCGTTGGAAACGGGATTTCTTCATCTAATGCTAGACAGAAGAATTCTCAGTAACTTCTTTGGGTTGCCTGTGCTCAACTCGCAGAGTTCAACGTTCCTTTAGAGAGAGCAGATTTGAAACCGTCTTTTTGTGGAATTTCAATGTGGACATTTCAAGCGCTTTGGGGCCAACGGTGGAAAAAGAAATATCTTCGTATAAAAACTAGAGAGAATCATTCCCAGCAACCACTTTGTGATGAGTGCGTTCCACTCACAGAGTTTAACCTTTCTTTTCATAGAACAGTTTGGAAACACTCTGTTTGTAAAGTCTGCAAGTGGATATTTGGACCTCTTTGAGGATTTCGTTGGAAACGGGATTTCCTCATCAAACGCTAGACAGACGAATTCTCAGTAACTTCTTTGGATTGTGTGTGTTCAACTCGCAGAGTTGAACCCTCCTTTAGACAGAGCAGATTAGAAACCCTCTTTCTGCGGAATTTCCCAGTGGACATTTCAAGCGCTTTGCGGCCAACGGTAGAAAAGTAAATATCTTCGTATAAAAACTGGAGACAATCATTCTCAGAAACCACTTAGTGATGTGCGCTTTCCACTCACCGAGTTTAACCTTTCTTTTCATAGAGCAGTTTGGAAACACTCTTTTTCTAAAGTCTGCATGCGGATATTTTGACCTCTTTGAGGATTTCGTTGGAAACGGGATTTCTTCATCAAACGCTAGACAGACGAATTCTCAGTAACTTCTTTGGGTTGTGTGTGTTCAACTCGCAGAGTTGAACCCTCCTTTAGACAGGGCAGATTAGAAACCCTCTTTCTGTTTAATTTCCCAGTGGACATTTCAAGCGCTTTGCGGCCAACGGTAGAAAAGTAAATATCTTCGTATAAAAACTGGAGACAATCATTCTCAGAAACCACTTAGTGATGTGCGCTTTCCACTGACCGAGTTTAACCTTTCTTTTCATAGAGCAGTTTGGAAACACTCTTTTTCTAAAGTATGCATGCGGATATTTGGACCTCTTTGAGGATTTCGTTGGAAACGGGATTTCTTCATCTAATGCTAGACAGAAGAATTCTCAGTAACTTCTTTGGGTTGCCTGTGTCCAACTCACAGAGTTGAACGTTCCTTTAGACAGAGCAGATTTGAAACCCTCTTTCGGTGGAATTTGCATGTGGACATTTCAAGCGCTTTGTGGCCAACGGTATAAAAGGAAATATCTTCGTGTAAAAACTAGAGAGAATCATTCCCAGCAACCGCTTTGTGATGAGTGCATTCCACTCAGAGAGTTTAACCATTCTTTTCATAGAAGAGTTTGGAAACACTCTGTTTGTAAAGTCTGCAAGTGGATATTTGGACCTCTTTGACGATTTCGTTGGAAACGGGATTTCTTCATCTAATGCTAGACAGAAGAATTCTCAGTAACTTCCTTGGGTTGCCTGTGTTCAACTCGCAGAGTTCAACGTTCCTTTAGAGAGAGCAGATTTGAAACCCTCTTTTTGTGGAATTTCCAAGTGGACACTTCAAGCGCTTTGCGGCCAACGGTAGAAAAGGAAATATCTTCGTCTAAAAACTGGAGACAATCATTCACAGAAACCACTAAGTGATGTGTGCGTTCCACTAACAGAGTTTAACCTTTCTTTTCATAGAGCAGTTTGGAAACACTCTGTTTGTAAAGTCTGCAAGTGGATATTTGGACCTCTTTGAGGATTTCGTTGGAAACGGGATTTCTTCATCTAATGCTAGACAGAAGAATTCTCAGTAACTTCTTTGGGTTGCCTGTGCTCAACTCGCAGAGTTCAACGTTCCTTTAGAGAGAGCAGATTTGAAACCGTCTTTTTGTGGAATTTCAATGTGGACATTTCAAGCGCTTTGGGGCCAACGGTGGAAAAAGAAATATCTTCGTATAAAAACTAGAGAGAATCATTCCCAGCAACCACTTTGTGATGAGTGCGTTCCACTCACAGAGTTTAACCTTTCTTTTCATAGAACAGTTTGGAAACACTCTGTTTGTAAAGTCTGCAAGTGGATATTTGGACCTCTTTGAGGATTTCGTTGGAAACGGGATTTCTTCATCAAACGCTAGACAGACGAATTCTCAGTAACTTCTTTGGGTTGTGTGTGTTCAACTCGCAGAGTTGAACCCTCCTTTAGACAGAGCAGATTTGAAACCCTCTTTCTGTGGAATTTCCCAGTGGACATTTCAAGCGCTTTGCGGCCAACGGTAGAAAAGTAAATATCTTCGTATAAAAACTGGAGACAATCATTCTCAGAAACCACTTAGTGATGTGCGCTTTCCACTCACCGAGTTTAACCTTTCTTTTCATAGAGCAGTTTGGAAACACTCTTTTTCTAAAGTCTGCATGCGGATATTTGGACCTCTTTGAGGATTTCGTTGGAAACGGGATTTCTTCATCTAATGCTAGACAGAAGAATTCTCAGTAACTTCTTTGGGTTGCCTGTGTCCAACTCACAGAGTTGAACGTTCCTTTAGACAGAGCAGATTTGAAACCCTCTTTCGGTGGAATTTGCTTGTGAACATTTCAAGCGCTTTGTGGCCAACGGTATAAAAGGAAATATCTTCGTGTAAAAACTAGAGAGAATCATTCCCAGCAACCGCTTTGTGATGAGTGCATTCCACTCAGAGAGTTTAACCATTCTTTTCATAGAAGAGTTTGGAAACACTCTGTTTGTAAAGTCTGCAAGTGGATATTTGGACCTCTTTGACGATTTCGTTGGAAACGGGATTTCTTCATCTAATGCTAGACAGAAGAATTCTCAGTAACTTCCTTGGGTTGCCTGTGTTCAACTCGCGGAGTTCAACGTTCCTTTAGAGAGAGCAGATTTGAAACCCTCTTTTCGTGGAATTTCCAAGTGGACACTTCAAGCGCTTTGCGGCCAACGGTAGAAAAGGAAATATCTTCGTCTAAAAACTGGAGACAATCATTCACAGAAACCACTAAGTGATGTGTGCGTTCCACTAACAGAGTTTAACCTTTCTTTTCATAGAGCAGTTTGGAAACACTCTGTTTGTAAAGTCTGCAAGTGGATATTTGGACCTCTTTGAGGATTTCGTTGGAAACGGGATTTCTTCATCTAATGCTAGACAGAAGAATTCTCAGTAACTTCTTTGGGTTGCCTGTGCTCAACTCGCAGAGTTCAACGTTCCTTTAGAGAGAGCAGATTTGAAACCGTCTTTTTGTGGAATTTCAATGTGGACATTTCAAGCGCTTTGGGGCCAACGGTGGAAAAAGAAATATCTTCGTATAAAAACTAGAGAGAATCATTCCCAGCAACCACTTTGTGATGAGTGCGTTCCACTCACAGAGTTTAACCTTTCTTTTCATAGAACAGTTTGGAAACACTCTGTTTGTAAAGTCTGCAAGTGGATATTTGGACCTCTTTGAGGATTTCGTTGGAAACGGGATTTCCTCATCAAACGCTAGACAGACGAATTCTCAGTAACTTCTTTGGGTTGTGTGTGTTCAACTCGCAGAGTTGAACCCTCCTTTAGACAGAGCAGATTAGAAACCCTCTTTCTGTGGAATTTCCCAGTGGACATTTCAAGCGCATTGCGGGCAACGGTAGAAAAGTAAATATCTTCGTATAAAAACTGGAGACAATCATTCTCAGAAACCACTTAGTGATGTGCGCTTTCCACTCACTGAGTTTAACCTTTCTTTTCATAGAGCAGTTTGGAAACACTCTTTTTCTAAAGTCTGCATGTGGATATTTGGACCTCTTTGAGGATTTCGTTGGAAACGGGATTTCTTCATCAAACGCTAGACAGACGAATTCTCAGTAACTTCTTTGGGTTGCCTGTGTTCAACTCGCAGAGTTGAACGTTCCTTTAGACAGAGCAGATTTGAAACCCTCTTTCGGTGGAATTTGCATGTGGACATTTCAAGCGCTTTGTGGCCAACGGTATAAAAGGAAATATCTTCGTGTAAAAACTAGAGAGAATCATTCCCAGCAACCGCTTTGTGATGAGTGCATTCCACTCAGAGAGTTTAACCATTCTTTTCATAGAAGAGTTTGGAAACACTCTGTTTGTAAAGTCTGCAAGTGGATATTTGGACCTCTTTGAGGATTTCGTTGGAAACGGGATTTCTTCATCTAATGCTAGACAGAAGAATTCTCAGTAACTTCTTTGGGTTGCCTGTGTCCAACTCACAGAGTTGAACGTTCCTTTAGACAGAGCAGATTTGAAACCCTCTTTCGGTGGAATTTGCATGTGGACATTTCAAGCGCTTTGTGGCCAACGGTATAAAAGGAAATATCTTCGTGTAAAAACTAGAGAGAATCATTCCCAGCAACCGCTTTGTGATGAGTGCATTCCACTCAGAGAGTTTAACCATTCTTTTCATAGAAGAGTTTGGAAACACTCTGTTTGTAAAGTCTGCAAGTGGATATTTGGACCTCTTTGACGATTTCGTTGGAAACGGGATTTCATCATCTAATGCTAGACAGAAGAATTCTCAGTAACTTCCTTGGGTTGCCTGTGTTCAACTCGCAGAGTTCAACGTTCCTTTAGAGAGAGCAGATTTGAAACCCTCTTTTTGTGGAATTTCCCAGTGGACACTTCAAGCGCTTTGCGGCCAACGGTAGAAAAGGAAATATCTTCGTATAAAAACTGGAGACAATCATTCACAGAAACCACTAAGTGATGTGTGCGTTCCACTAACAGAGTTTAACCTTTCTTTTCATAGAGCAGTTTGGAAACACTCTGTTTGTAAAGTCTGCAAGTGGATATTTGGACCTCTTTGAGGATTTCGTTGGAAACGGGATTTCTTCATCTAATGCTAGACAGAAGAATTCTCAGTAACTTCTTTGGGTTGCCTGTGCTCAACTCGCAGAGTTCAACGTTCCTTTAGAGAGAGCAGATTTGAAACCGTCTTTTTGTGGAATTTCAATGTGGACATTTCAAGCGCTTTGGGGCCAACGGTGGAAAAAGAAATATCTTCGTATAAAAACTAGAGAGAATCATTCCCAGCAACCACTTTGTGATGAGTGCCTTCCACTCACAGAGTTTAACCTTTCTTTTCATAGAACAGTTTGGAAACACTCTGTTTGTAAAGTCTGCAAGTGGATATTTGGACCTCTTTGAGGATTTCGTTGGAAACGGGATTTCTTCATCAAACGCTAGACAGACGAATTCTCAGTAACTTCTTTGGGTTGTGTGTGTTCAACTCGCAGAGTTGAACCCTCCTTTAGACAGAGCAGATTTGAAACCCTCTTTCTGTGGAATTTCCCAGTGGACATTTCAAGCGCTTTGCGGCCAACGGTAGAAAAGTAAATATCTTCGTATAAAAACTGGAGACAATCATTCTCAGAAACCACTTAGTGATGTGCGCTTTCCACTCACCGAGTTTAACCTTTCTTTTCATAGAGCAGTTTGGAAACACTCTTTTTCTAAAGTATGCATGCGGATATTTGGACCTCTTTGAGGATTTCGTTGGAAACGGGATTTCTTCATCTAATGCTAGACAGAAGAATTCTCAGTAACTTCTTTGGGTTGCCTGTGTCCAACTCACAGAGTTGAACGTTCCTTTAGACAGAGCAGATTTGAAACCCTCTTTCGGTGGAATTTGCATTTGGACATTTCAAGCGCTTTGTGGCCAACGGTATAAAAGGAAATATCTTCGTGTAAAAACTAGAGAGAATCATTCCCAGCAACCGCTTTGTGATGAGTGCATTCCACTCAGAGGGTTTAACCATTCTTTTCATAGAAGAGTTTGGAAACACTCTGTTTGTAAAGTCTGCAAGTGGATATTTGGACCTCTTTGACGATTTCGTTGGAAACGGGATTTCTTCATCTAATGCTAGACAGAAGAATTCTCAGTAACTTCCTTGGGTTGCCTGTGTTCAACTCGCAGAGTTCAACGTTCCTTTAGAGAGAGCAGATTTGAAACCCTCTTTTTGTGGAATTTCCAAGTGGACACTTCAAGCGCTTTGCGGCCAACGGTAGAAAAGGAAATATCTTCGTATAAAAACTGGAGACAATCATTCACAGAAACCACTAAGTGATGTGTGTGTTCCACTAACAGAGTTTAACCTTTCTTTTCATAGAGCAGTTTGGAAACACTCTGTTTGTAAAGTCTGCAAGTGGATATTTGGACCTCTTTGAGGATTTCGTTGGAAACGGGATTTCTTCATCTAATGCTAGACAGAAGAATTCTCAGTAACTTCTTTGGGTTGCCTGTGCTCAACTCGCAGAGTTCAACGTTCCTTTAGAGAAAGCAGATTTGAAACCGTCTTTTTGTGGAATTTCAATGTGGACATTTCAAGCGCTTTGGGGCCAACGGTGGAAAAAGAAATATCTTCGTATAAAAACTAGAGAGAATCATTCCCAGCAACCACTTTGTGATGAGTGCGTTCCACTCACAGAGTTTAACCTTTCTTTTCATAGAACAGTTTGGAAACACTCTGTTTGTAAAGTCTGCAAGTGGATATTTGGACCTCTTTGAGGATTTCGTTGGAAACGGGATTTCCTCATCAAACGCTAGACAGACGAATTCTCAGTAACTTCTTTGGATTGTGTGTGTTCAACTCGCAGAGTTGAACCCTCCTTTAGACAGAGCAGATTAGAAACCCTCTTTCTGCGGAATTTCCCAGTGGACATTTCAAGCGCTTTGCGGCCAACGGTAGAAAAGTAAATATCTTCGTATAAAAACTGGAGACAATCATTCTCAGAAACCACTTAGTGATGTGCGCTTTCCACTCACCGAGTTTAACCTTTCTTTTCATAGAGCAGTTTGGAAACACTCTTTTTCTAAAGTCTGCATGCGGATATTTGGACCTCTTTGAGGATTTCGTTGGAAACGGGATTTCTTCATCAAACGCTAGACAGACGAATTCTCAGTAACTTCTTTGGGTTGTGTGTGTTCAACTCGCAGAGTTGAACCCTCCTTTAGACAGGGCAGATTAGAAACCCTCTTTCTGTTTAATTTCCCAGTGGACATTTCAAGCGCTTTGCGGCCAACGGTAGAAAAGTAAATATCTTCGTATAAAAACTGGAGACAATCATTCTCAGAAACCACTTAGTGATGTGCGCTTTCCACTCACCGAGTTTAACCTTTCTTTTCATAGAGCAGTTTGGAAACACTCTTTTTCTAAAGTATGCATGCGGATATTTGGACCTCTTTGAGGATTTCGTTGGAAACGGGATTTCTTCATCTAATGCTAGACAGAAGAATTCTCAGTAACTTCTTTGGGTTGCCTGTGTCCAACTCACAGAGTTGAACGTTCCTTTAGACAGAGCAGATTTGAAACCCTCTTTCGGTGGAATTTGCATTTGGACATTTCAAGCGCTTTGTGGCCAACGGTATAAAAGGAAATATCTTCGTGTAAAAACTAGAGAGAATCATTCCCAGCAACCGCTTTGTGATGAGTGCATTCCACTCAGAGGGTTTAACCATTCTTTTCATAGAAGAGTTTGGAAACACTCTGTTTGTAAAGTCTGCAAGTGGATATTTGGACCTCTTTGACGATTTCGTTGGAAACGGGATTTCTTCATCTAATGCTAGACAGAAGAATTCTCAGTAACTTCCTTGGGTTGCCTGTGTTCAACTCGCAGAGTTCAACGTTCCTTTAGAGAGAGCAGATTTGAAACCCTCTTTTTGTGGAATTTCCAAGTGGACACTTCAAGCGCTTTGCGGCCAACGGTAGAAAAGGAAATATCTTCGTATAAAAACTGGAGACAATCATTCACAGAAACCACTAAGTGATGTGTGTGTTCCACTAACAGAGTTTAACCTTTCTTTTCATAGAGCAGTTTGGAAACACTCTGTTTGTAAAGTCTGCAAGTGGATATTTGGACCTCTTTGAGGATTTCGTTGGAAACGGGATTTCTTCATCTAATGCTAGACAGAAGAATTCTCAGTAACTTCTTTGGGTTGCCTGTGCTCAACTCGCAGAGTTCAACGTTCCTTTAGAGAGAGCAGATTTGAAACCGTCTTTCTGTGGAATTTCAATGTGGACATTTCAAGCGCTTTGGGGCCAACGGTGGAAAAAGAAATATCTTCGTATAAAAACTAGAGAGAATCATTCCCAGCAACCACTTTGTGATGAGTGCGTTCCACTCACAGAGTTTAACCTTTCTTTTCATAGAACAGTTTGGAAACACTCTGTTTGTAAAGTCTGCAAGTGGATATTCGGACCTCTTTGAGGATTTCGTTGGAAACGGGATTTCTTCATCTAATGCTAGACAGAAGAATTCTCAGTAACTTCTTTGGGTTGCCTGTGTCCAACTCACAGAGTTGAACGTTCCTTTAGACAGAGCAGATTTGAAACCCTCTTTCGGTGGAATTTGCATGTGGACATTTCAAGCGCTTTGTGGCCAACGGTATAAAAGGAAATATCTTCGTGTAAAAACTAGAGAGAATCATTCCCAGCAACCGCTTTGTGATGAGTGCATTCCACTCAGAGAGTTTAACCATTCTTTTCATAGAAGAGTTTGGAAACACTCTGTTTGTAAAGTCTGCAAGTGGATATTTGGACCTCTTTGACGATTTCGTTGGAAACGGGATTTCTTCATCTAATGCTAGACAGAAGAATTCTCAGTAACTTCCTTGGGTTGCCTGTGTTCAACTCGCAGAGTTCAACGTTCCTTTAGAGAGAGCAGATTTGAAACCCTCTTTTTGTGGAATTTCCCAGTGGACACTTCAAGCGCTTTGCGGCCAACGGTAGAAAAGGAAATATCTTCGTATAAAAACTGGAGACAATCATTCACAGAAACCACTAAGTGATGTGTGCGTTCCACTAACAGAGTTTAACCTTTCTTTTCATAGAGCAGTTTGGAAACACTCTGTTTGTAAAGTCTGCAAGTGGATATTTGGACCTCTTTGAGGATTTCGTTGGAAACGGGATTTCTTCATCTAATGCTAGACGGAAGAATTCTCAGTAACTTCTTTGGGTTGCCTGTGCTCAACTCGCAGAGTTCAACGTTTCTTTAGAGAGAGCAGATTTGAAACCGTCTTTTTGTGGAATTTCAATGTGGACATTTCAAGCGCTTTGTGGCCAACGGTGGAAAAAGAAATATCTTCGTATAAAAACTAGAGAGAATCATTCCCAGCAACCACTTTGTGATGAGTGCGTTCCACTCACAGAGTTTAACCTTTCTTTTCATAGAACAGTTTGGAAACACTCTGTTTGTAAAGTCTGCAAGTGGATATTTGGACCTCTTTGAGGATTTCGTTGGAAACGGGATTTCCTCATCAAACGCTAGACAGACGAATTCTCAGTAACTTCTTTGGATTGTGTGTGTTCAACTCGCAGAGTTGAACCCTCCTTTAGACAGAGCAGATTAGAAACCCTCTTTCTGCGGAATTTCCCAGTGGACATTTCAAGCGCTTTGCGGCCAACGGTAGAAAAGTAAATATCTTCGTATAAAAACTGGAGACAATCATTCTCAGAAACCACTTAGTGATGTGCGCTTTCCACTCACCGAGTTTAACCTTTCTTTTCATAGAGCAGTTTGGAAACACTCTTTTTCTAAAGTATGCATGCGGATATTTGGACCTCTTTGAGGATTTCGTTGGAAACGGGATTTCTTCATCTAATGCTAGACAGAAGAATTCTCAGTAACTTCTTTGGGTTGCCTGTGTCCAACTCACAGAGTTGAACGTTCCTTTAGACAGAGCAGATTTGAAACCCTCTTTCGGTGGAATTTGCATTTGGACATTTCAAGCGCTTTGTGGCCAACGGTATAAAAGGAAATATCTTCGTGTAAAAACTAGAGAGAATCATTCCCAGCAACCGCTTTGTGATGAGTGCATTCCACTCAGAGGGTTTAACCATTCTTTTCATAGAAGAGTTTGGAAACACTCTGTTTGTAAAGTCTGCAAGTGGATATTTGGACCTCTTTGACGATTTCGTTGGAAACGGGATTTCTTCATCTAATGCTAGACAGAAGAATTCTCAGTAACTTCCTTGGGTTGCCTGTGTTCAACTCGCAGAGTTCAACGTTCCTTTAGAGAGAGCAGATTTGAAACCCTCTTTTTGTGGAATTTCCAAGTGGACACTTCAAGCGCTTTGCGGCCAACGGTAGAAAAGGAAATATCTTCGTATAAAAACTGGAGACAATCATTCACAGAAACCACTAAGTGATGTGTGTGTTCCACTAACAGAGTTTAACCTTTCTTTTCATAGAGCAGTTTGGAAACACTCTGTTTGTAAAGTCTGCAAGTGGATATTTGGACCTCTTTGAGGATTTCGTTGGAAACGGGATTTCTTCATCTAATGCTAGACAGAAGAATTCTCAGTAACTTCTTTGGGTTGCCTGTGCTCAACTCGCAGAGTTCAACGTTCCTTTAGAGAGAGCAGATTTGAAACCGTCTTTTTGTGGAATTTCAATGTGGACATTTCAAGCGCTTTGGGGCCAACGGTGGAAAAAGAAATATCTTCGTATAAAAACTAGAGAGAATCATTCCCAGCAACCACTTTGTGATGAGTGCGTTCCACTCACAGAGTTTAACCTTTCTTTTCATAGAACAGTTTGGAAACACTCTGTTTGTAAAGTCTGCAAGTGGATATTTGGACCTCTTTGAGGATTTCGTTGGAAACGGGATTTCTTCATCTAATGCTAGACAGAAGAATTCTCAGTAACTTCTTTGGGTTGCCTGTGTCCAACTCACAGAGTTGAACGTTCCTTTAGACAGAGCAGATTTGAAACCCTCTTTCGGTGGAATTTGCATGTGGACATTTCAAGCGCTTTGTGGCCAACGGTATAAAAGGAAATATCTTCGTGTAAAAACTAGAGAGAATCATTCCCAGCAACCGCTTTGTGATGTGTGCATTCCACTCAGAGAGTTTAACCATTCTTTTCATAGAAGAGTTTGGAAACACTCTGTTTGTAAAGTCTGCAAGTGGATATTTGGACCTCTTTGACGATTTCATTGGAAACGGGATTTCTTCATCTAATGCTAGACAGAAGAATTCTCAGTAACTTCCTTGGGTTGCCTGTGTTCAACTCGCAGAGTTCAACGTTCCTTTAGAGAGAGCAGATTTGAAACCCTCTTTTTGTGGAATTTCCAAGTGGACACTTCAAGCGCTTTGCGGCCAACGGTAGAAAAGGAAATATCTTCGTCTAAAAACTGGAGACAATCATTCACAGAAACCACTAAGTGATGTGTGCGTTCCACTAACAGAGTTTAACCTTTCTTTTCATAGAGCAGTTTGGAAACACTCTGTTTGTAAAGTCTGCAAGTGGATATTTGGACCTCTTTGAGGATTTCGTTGGAAACGGGATTTCTTCATCTAATGCTAGACAGAAGAATTCTCAGTAACTTCCTTGGGTTGCCTGTGCTCAACTCGCAGAGTTCAACGTTCCTTTAGAGAGAGCAGATTTGAAACCGTCTTTTTGTGGAATTTCAATGTGGACATTTCAAGCGTTTTGGGGCCAACGGTGGAAAAAGAAATATCTTCGTATAAAAACTAGAGAGAATCATTCCCAGCAACCACTTTGTGATGAGTGCGTTCCACTCACAGAGTTTAACCTTTCTTTTCATACAACAGTTTGGAAACACTCTGTTTGTAAAGTCTGCAAGTGGATATTTGGACCTCTTTGAGGATTTCGTTGGAAACGGGATTCCCTCATCAAACGCTAGACAGACGAATTCTCAGTAACTTCTTTGGGTTGTGTGTGTTCAACTCGCAGAGTTGAACCCTCCTTTAGACAGAGCAGATTAGAAACCCTCTTTCTGCGGAATTTCCCAGTGGACATTTCAAGCGCTTTGCGGCCAACGGTAGAAAAGTAAATATCTTCGTATAAAAACTGGAGACAATCATTCTCAGAAACCACTTAGTGATGTGCGCTTTCCACTCACCGAGTTTAACCTTTCTTTTCATAGAGCAGTTTGGAAACACTCTTTTTCTAAAGTCTGCATGCGGATATTTGGACCTCTTTGAGGATTTCGTTGGAAACGGGATTTCTTCATCAAACGCTAGACAGACGAATTCTCAGTAACTTCTTTGGGTTGTGTGTGTTCAACTCGCAGAGTTGAACCCTCCTTTAGACAGAGCAGATTAGAAACCCTCTTTCTGTGGAATTTCCCAGTGGACATTTCAAGCGCTTTGCGGCCAACGGTAGAAAAGTAAATATCTTCGTATAAAAACTGGAGACAATCATTCTCAGAAACCACTTAGTGATGTGCGCTTTCCACTCACAGAGTTTAACCTTTCTTTTCATAGAGCAGTTTGGAAACACTCTTTTTCTAAAGTCTGCATGCGGATATTTGGACCTCTTTCAGGATTTCGTTGGAAACGGGATTTCTTCATCTAATGCTAGACAGAAGAATTCTCAGTAACTTCTTTGGGTTGCCTGTGTCCAACTCACAGAGTTGAACGTTCCTTTAGACAGAGCAGATTTGAAACCCTCTTTCGGTGGAATTTGCATGTGGACATTTCAAGCGCTTTGTGGCCAACGGTATAAAAGGAAATATCTTCGTGTAAAAACTAGAGAGAATCATTCCCAGCAACCGCTTTGTGATGAGTGCATTCCACTCAGAGAGTTTAACCATTCTTTTCATAGAAGAGTTTGGAAACACTCTGTTTGTAAAGTCTGCAAGTGGATATTTGGACCTCTTTGACGATTTCGTTGGAAACGGGATTTCTTCATCTAATGCTAGACAGAAGAATTCTCAGTAACTTCCTTGGGTTGCCTGTGTTCAACTCGCAGAGTTCAACGTTCCTTTAGAGAGGGCAGATTTGAAACCCTCTTTTTGTGGAATTTCCAAGTGGACACTTCAAGCGCTTTGCGGCCAACGGTAGAAAAGGAAATATCTTCGTATAAAAACTGGAGACAATCATTCACAGAAACCACTAAGTGATGTGTGCGTTCCACTAACAGAGTTTAACCTTTCTTTTCATAGAGCAGTTTGGAAACACTCTGTTTGTAAAGTCTGCAAGTGGATATTTGGACCTCTTTGAGGATTTCGTTGGAAACGGGATTTCTTCATCTAATGCTAGACAGAAGAATTCTCAGTAACTTCTTTGGGTTGCCTGTGCTCAACTCGCAGAGTTCAACGTTCCTTTAGAGAGAGCAGATTTGAAACCGTCTTTTTGTGGAATTTCAATGTGGACATTTCAAGCGCTTTGGGGCCAACGGTGGAAAAAGAAATATCTTCGTATAAAAACTAGAGAGAATCATTCCCAGCAACCACTTTGTGATGAGTGCGTTCCACTCACAGAGTTTAACCTTTCTTTTCATAGAACAGTTTGGAAACACTCTGTTTGTAAAGTCTGCAAGTGGATATTTGGACCTCTTTGAGGATTTCGTTGGAAACGGGATTTCCTCATCAAACGCTAGACAGACGAATTCTCAGTAACTTCTTTGGGTTGTGTGTGTTCAACTCGCAGAGTTGAACCCTCCTTTAGACAGAGCAGATTAGAAACCCTCTTTCTGCGGAATTTCCCAGTGGACATTTCAAGCGCTTTGCGGCCAACGGTAGAAAAGTAAATATCTTCGTATAAAAACTGGAGACAATCATTCTCAGAAACCACTTAGTGATGTGCGCTTTCCACTCACCGAGTTTAACCTTTCTTTTCATAGAGCAGTTTGGAAACACTCTGTTTGTAAAGTCTGCATGTGGATATTTGGACCTCTTTGAGGATTTCGTTGGAAACGGGATTTCTTCATCAAACGCTAGACAGACGAATTCTCAGTAACTTCTTTGGGTTGTGTGTGTTCAACTCGCAGAGTTGAACCCTCCTTTAGACAGGGCAGATTAGAAACCCTCTTTCTGTGGAATTTCCCAGTGGACATTTCAAGCGCTTTGCGGCCAACGGTAGAAAAGTAAATATCTTCGTATAAAAACTGGAGACAATCATTCTCAGAAACCACTTAGTGATGTGCGCTTTCCACTCACCGAGTTTAACCTTTCTTTTCATAGAGCAGTTTGGAAACACTCTTTTTCTAAAGTCTGCATGCGGATATTTGGACCTCTTTGAGGATTTCGTTGGAAACGGGATTTCTTCATCTAATGCTAGACAGAAGAATTCTCAGTAACTTCTTTGGGTTGCCTGTGTCCAACTCACAGAGTTGAACGTTCCTTTAGACAGAGCAGATTTGAAACCCTCTTTCGGTGGAATTTGCATGTGGACATTTCAAGCGCTTTGTGGCCAA
This sequence comes from Gorilla gorilla gorilla, assembly GCF_029281585.2. Classification (NCBI taxonomy): domain Eukaryota; kingdom Metazoa; phylum Chordata; class Mammalia; order Primates; family Hominidae; genus Gorilla; species Gorilla gorilla. The sequence continues at coordinate 77,882,984 of NC_073229.2, forward strand.
CGGTATAAAAGGAAATATCTTCGTGTAAAAACTAGAGAGAATCATTCCCAGCAACCGCTTTGTGATGAGTGCATTCCACTCAGAGGGTTTAACCATTCTATTCATAGAAGAGTTTGGAAACACTCTGTTTGTAAAGTCTGCAAGTGGATATTTGGACCTCTTTGAGGATTTCGTTGGAAACGGGATTTCTTCATCTAATGCTAGACAGAAGAATTCTCAGTAACTTCTTTGGGTTGCCTGTGCTCAACTCGCAGAGTTCAACGTTCCTTTAGAGAGAGCAGATTTGAACCCGTCTTTTTGTGGAATTTCAATGTGGACATTTCAAGCGCTTTGGGGCCAACGGTGGAAAAAGAAATATCTTCGTATAAAAACTAGAGAGAATCATTCCCAGCAACCACTTTGTGATGAGTGCGTTCCACTCACAGAGTTTAACCTTTCTTTTCATAGAACAGTTTGGAAACACTCTGTTTGTAAAGTCTGCAAGTGGATATTTGGACCTCTTTGAGGATTTCGTTGGAAACGGGATTTCTTCATCAAACGCTAGACAGACGAATTCTCAGTAACTTCTTTGGGTTGTGTGTGTTCAACTCGCAGAGTTGAACCCTCCTTTAGACAGAGCAGATTAGAAACCCTCTTTCTGTGGAATTTCCCAGTGGACATTTCAAGCGCTTTGCGGCCAACGGTAGAAAAGTAAATATCTTCGTATAAAAACTGGAGACAATCATTCTCAGAAACCACTTAGTGATGTGCGCTTTCCACTCACCGAGTTTAACCTTTCTTTTCATAGAGCAGTTTGGAAACACTCTTTTTCTAAAGTCTGCATGCGGATATTTGGACCTCTTTGAGGATTTCGTTGGAAACGGGATTTCTTCATCTAATGCTAGACAGAAGAATTCTCAGTAACTTCTTTGGGTTGCCTGTGTCCAACTCACAGAGTTGAACGTTCCTTTAGACAGAGCAGATTTGAAACCCTCTTTCGGTGGAATTTGCATGTGGACATTTCAAGCGCTTTGTGGCCAACGGTATAAAAGGAAATATCTTCGTGTAAAAACTAGAGAGAATCATTCCCAGCAACCGCTTTGTGATGAGTGCATTCCACTCAGAGAGTTTAACCATTCTTTTCATAGAAGAGTTTGGAAACACTCTGTTTGTAAAGTCTGCAAGTGGATATTTGGACCTCTTTGACGATTTCGTTGGAAACGGGATTTCTTCATCTAATGCTAGACAGAAGAATTCTCAGTAACTTCCTTGGGTTGCCTGTGTTCAACTCGCAGAGTTCAACGTTCCTTTAGAGAGAGCAGATTTGAAACCCTCTTTTTGTGGAATTTCCAAGTGGACACTTCAAGCGCTTTGCGGCCAACGGTAGAAAAGTAAATATCTTCGTATAAAAACTGGAGACAATCATTCACAGAAACCACTAAGTGATGTGTGCGTTCCACTAACAGAGTTTAACCTTTCTTTTCATAGAGCAGTTTGGAAACACTCTGTTTGTAAAGTCTGCAAGTGGATATTTGGACCTCTTTGAGGATTTCGTTGGAAACGGGATTTCTTCATCTAATGCTAGACAGAAGAATTCTCAGTAACTTCTTTGGGTTGCCTGTGCTCAACTCGCAGAGTTCAACGTTCCTTTAGAGAGAGCAGATTTGAAACCGTCTTTTTGTGGTATTTCAATGTGGACATTTCAAGCGCTTTGGGGCCAACGGTGGAAAAAGAAATATCTTCGTATAAAAACTAGAGAGAATCATTCCCAGCAACCACTTTGTGATGAGTGCGTTCCACTCACAGAGTTTAAACTTTCTTTTCATAGAACAGTTTGGAAACACTCTGTTTGTAAAGTCTGCAAGTGGATATTTGGACCTCTTTGAGGATTTCGTTGGAAACGGGATTTCCTCATCAAACGCTAGACAGACGAATTCTCAGTAACTTCTTTGGGTTGTGTGTGTTCAACTCGCAGAGTTGAACCCTCCTTTAGACAGAGCAGATTAGAAACCCTCTTTCTGTGGAATTTCCCAGTGGACATTTCAAGCGCTTTGCGGCCAACGGTAGAAAAGTAAATATCTTCGTATAAAAACTGGAGACAATCATTCTCAGAAACCACTTAGTGATGTGCGCTTTCCACTCACCGAGTTTAACCTTTCTTTTCATAGAGCAGTTTGGAAACACTCTTTTTCTAAAGTCTGCATGCGGATATTTGGACCTCTTTGAGGATTTCGTTGGAAACGGGATTTCTTCATCTAATGCTAGACAGAAGAATTCTCAGTAACTTCTTTGGGTTGCCTGTGTCCAACTCACAGAGTTGAACGTTCCTTTAGACAGAGCAGATTTGAAACCCTCTTTCGGTGGAATTTGCATGTGGACATTTCAAGCGCTTTGTGGCCAACGGTATAAAAGGAAATATCTTCGTGTAAAAACTAGAGAGAATCATTCCCAGCAACCGCTTTGTGATGAGTGCATTCCACTCAGAGAGTTTAACCATTCTTTTCATAGAAGAGTTTGGAAACACTCTGTTTGTAAAGTCTGCAAGTGGATATTTGGACCTCTTTGACGATTTCGTTGGAAACGGGATTTCTTCATCTAATGCTAGACAGAAGAATTCTCAGTAACTTCCTTGGGTTGCCTGTGTTCAACTCGCAGAGTTCAACGTTCCTTTAGAGAGAGCAGATTTGAAACCCTCTTTTTGTGGAATTTCCAAGTGGACACTTCAAGCGCTTTGCGGCCAACGGTAGAAAAGTAAATATCTTCGTATAAAAACTGGAGACAATCATTCACAGAAACCACTAAGTGATGTGTGCGTTCCACTAACAGAGTTTAACCTTTCTTTTCATAGAGCAGTTTGGAAACACTCTGTTTGTAAAGTCTGCAAGTGGATATTTGGACCTCTTTGAGGATTTCGTTGGAAACGGGATTTCTTCATCTAATGCTAGACAGAAGAATTCTCAGTAACTTCTTTGGGTTGCCTGTGCTCAACTCGCAGAGTTCAACGTTCCTTTAGAGAGAGCAGATTTGAAACCGTCTTTTTGTGGTATTTCAATGTGGACATTTCAAGCGCTTTGGGGCCAACGGTGGAAAAAGAAATATCTTCGTATAAAAACTAGAGAGAATCATTCCCAGCAACCACTTTGTGATGAGTGCGTTCCACTCACAGAGTTTAAACTTTCTTTTCATAGAACAGTTTGGAAACACTCTGTTTGTAAAGTCTGCAAGTGGATATTTGGACCTCTTTGAGGATTTCGTTGGAAACGGGATTTCCTCATCAAACGCTAGACAGACGAATTCTCAGTAACTTCTTTGGGTTGTGTGTGTTCAACTCGCAGAGTTGAACCCTCCTTTAGACAGAGCAGATTAGAAACCCTCTTTCTGTGGAATTTCCCAGTGGACATTTCAAGCGCTTTGCGGCCAACGGTAGAAAAGTAAATATCTTCGTATAAAAACTGGAGACAATCATTCTCAGAAACCACTTAGTGATGTGCGCTTTCCACTCACCGAGTTTAACCTTTCTTTTCATAGAGCAGTTTGGAAACACTCTTTTTCTAAAGTCTGCATGCGGATATTTGGACCTCTTTGAGGATTTCGTTGGAAACGGGATTTCTTCATCTAATGCTAGACAGAAGAATTCTCAGTAACTTCTTTGGGTTGCCTGTGTCCAACTCACAGAGTTGAACGTTCCTTTAGACAGAGCAGATTTGAAACCCTCTTTCGGTGGAATTTGCATGTGGACATTTCAAGCGCTTTGTGGCCAACGGTATAAAAGGAAATATCTTCGTGTAAAAACTAGAGAGAATCATTCCCAGCAACCGCTTTGTGATGAGTGCATTCCACTCAGAGAGTTTAACCATTCTTTTCATAGAAGAGTTTGGAAACACTCTGTTTGTAAAGTCTGCAAGTGGATATTTGGACCTCTTTGAGGATTTCGTTGGAAACGGGATTTCTTCATCTAATGCTAGACAGAAGAATTCTCAGTAACTTCCTTGGGTTGCCTGTGTTCAACTCGCAGAGTTCAACGTTCCTTTAGAGAGAGCAGATTTGAAACCCTCTTTTTGTGGAATTTCCAAGTGGACACTTCAAGCGCTTTGCGGCCAACGGTAGAAAAGGAAATATCTTCGTCTAAAAACTGGAGACAATCATTCACAGAAACCACTAAGTGATGTGTGCGTTCCACTAACAGAGTTTAACCTTTCTTTTCATAGAGCAGTTTGGAAACACTCTGTTTGTAAAGTCTGCAAGTGGATATTTGGACCTCTTTGAGGATTTCGTTGGAAACGGGATTTCTTCATCTAATGCTAGACAGAAGAATTCTCAGTAACTTCTTTGGGTTGCCTGTGTCCAACTCACAGAGTTGAACGTTCCTTTAGACAGAGCAGATTTGAAACCCTCTTTCGGTGGAATTTGCATGTGGACATTTCAAGCGCTTTGTGGCCAACGGTATAAAAGGAAATATCTTCGTGTAAAAACTAGAGAGAATCATTCCCAGCAACCGCTTTGTGATGAGTGCATTCCACTCAGAGGGTTTAACCATTCTTTTCATAGAAGAGTTTGGAAACACTCTGTTTGTAAAGTCTGCAAGTGGATATTTGGACATCTTTGACGATTTCGTTGGAAACGGGATTTCTTCATCTAATGCTAGACAGAAGAATTCTCAGTAACTTCTTTGGGTTGCCTGTGCTCAACTCGCAGAGTTCAACGTTCCTTTAGAGAGAGCAGATTTGAAACCGTGTTTTTGTGGAATTTCAATGTGGACATTTCAAGCGCTTTGGGGCCAACGGTGGAAAAAGAAATATCTTCGTATAAAAACTAGAGAGAATCATTCCCAGCAACCACTTTGTGATGAGTGCGTTCCACTCACAGAGTTTAACCTTTCTTTTCATAGAACAGTTTGGAAACACTCTGTTTGTAAAGTCTGCAAGTGGATATTTGGACCTCTTTGAGGATTTCGTTGGAAACGGGATTTCTTCATCAAACGCTAGACAGACGAATTCTCAGTAACTTCTTTGTGTTGTGTGTGTTCAACTCGCAGAGTTGAACCCTCCTTTAGACAGAGCAGATTAGAAACCCTCTTTCTGTGGAATTTCCCAGTGGACATTTCAAGCGCTTTGCGGCCAACGGTAGAAAAGTAAATATCTTCGTATAAAAACTGGAGACAATCATTCTCAGAAACCACTTAGTGATGTGCGCTTTCCACTCACCGAGTTTAACCTTTCTTTTCATAGAGCAGTTTGGAAACACTCTTTTTCTAAAGTCTGCATGCGGATATTTGGACCTCTTTGAGGATTTCGTTGGAAACGGGATTTCTTCATCTAATGCTAGACAGAAGAATTCTCAGTAACTTCTTTGGGTTGCCTGTGTCCAACTCACAGATTTGAACGTTCCTTTAGACAGAGCAGATTTGAAACCCTCTTTCGGTGGAATTTGCATGTGGACATTTCAAGCGCTTTGTGGCCAACGGTATAAAAGGAAATATCTTCGTGTAAAAACTAGAGAGAATCATTCCCAGCAACCGCTTTGTGATGAGTGCATTCCACTCAGAGAGTTTAACCATTCTTTTCATAGAAGAGTTTGGAAACACTCTGTTTGTAAAGTCTGCAAGTGGATATTTGGACCTCTTTGACGATTTCGTTGGAAACGGGATTTCTTCATCTAATGCTAGACAGAAGAATTCTCAGTAACTTCCTTGGGTTGCCTGTGTTCAACTCGCAGAGTTCAACGTTCCTTTAGAGAGAGCAGATTTGAAACCCTCTTTTTGTGGAATTTCCAAGTGGACACTTCAAGCGCTTTGCGGCCAACGGTAGAAAAGGAAATATCTTCGTCTAAAAACTGGAGACAATCATTCACAGAAACCACTAAGTGATGTGTGCGTTCCACTAACAGAGTTTAACCTTTCTTTTCATAGAGCAGTTTGGAAACACTCTGTTTGTAAAGTCTGCAAGTGGATATTTGGACCTCTTTGAGGATTTCGTTGGAAACGGGATTTCTTCATCTAATGCTAGACAGAAGAATTCTCAGTAACTTCTTTGGGTTGCCTGTGTCCAACTCACAGAGTTGAACGTTCCTTTAGACAGAGCAGATTTGAAACCCTCTTTCGGTGGAATTTGCATGTGGACATTTCAAGCGCTTTGTGGCCAACGGTATAAAAGGAAATATCTTCGTGTAAAAACTAGAGAGAATCATTCCCAGCAACCGCTTTGTGATGAGTGCATTCCACTCAGAGGGTTTAACCATTCTTTTCATAGAAGAGTTTGGAAACACTCTGTTTGTAAAGTCTGCAAGTGGATATTTGGACATCTTTGACGATTTCGTTGGAAACGGGATTTCTTCATCTAATGCTAGACAGAAGAATTCTCAGTAACTTCTTTGGGTTGCCTGTGCTCAACTCGCAGAGTTCAACGTTCCTTTAGAGAGAGCAGATTTGAAACCGTGTTTTTGTGGAATTTCAATGTGGACATTTCAAGCGCTTTGGGGCCAACGGTGGAAAAAGAAATATCTTCGTATAAAAACTAGAGAGAATCATTCCCAGCAACCACTTTGTGATGAGTGCGTTCCACTCACAGAGTTTAACCTTTCTTTTCATAGAACAGTTTGGAAACACTCTGTTTGTAAAGTCTGCAAGTGGATATTTGGACCTCTTTGAGGATTTCGTTGGAAACGGGATTTCTTCATCAAACGCTAGACAGACGAATTCTCAGTAACTTCTTTGTGTTGTGTGTGTTCAACTCGCAGAGTTGAACCCTCCTTTAGACAGAGCAGATTAGAAACCCTCTTTCTGTGGAATTTCCCAGTGGACATTTCAAGCGCTTTGCGGCCAACGGTAGAAAAGTAAATATCTTCGTATAAAAACTGGAGACAATCATTCTCAGAAACCACTTAGTGATGTGCGCTTTCCACTCACCGAGTTTAACCTTTCTTTTCATAGAGCAGTTTGGAAACACTCTTTTTCTAAAGTCTGCATGCGGATATTTGGACCTCTTTGAGGATTTCGTTGGAAACGGGATTTCTTCATCTAATGCTAGACAGAAGAATTCTCAGTAACTTCTTTGGGTTGCCTGTGTCCAACTCACAGAGTTGAACGTTCCTTTAGACAGAGCAGATTTGAAACCCTCTTTCGGTGGAATTTGCATGTGGACATTTCAAGCGCTTTGTGGCCAACGGTATAAAAGGAAATATCTTCGTGTAAAAACTAGAGAGAATCATTCCCAGCAACCGCTTTGTGATGAGTGCATTCCACTCAGAGAGTTTAACCATTCTTTTCATAGAAGAGTTTGGAAACACTCTGTTTGTAAAGTCTGCAAGTGGATATTTGGACCTCTTTGACGATTTCGTTGGAAACGGGATTTCTTCATCTAATGCTAGACAGAAGAATTCTCAGTAACTTCCTTGGGTTGCCTGTGTTCAACTCGCAGAGTTCAACGTTCCTTTAGAGAGAGCAGATTTGAAACCCTCTTTTTGTGGAATTTCCAAGTGGACACTTCAAGCGCTTTGCGGCCAACGGTAGAAAAGGAAATATCTTCGTCTAAAAACTGGAGACAATCATTCACAGAAACCACTAAGTGATGTGTGCGTTCCACTAACAGAGTTTAACCTTTCTTTTCATAGAGCAGTTTGGAAACACTCTGTTTGTAAAGTCTGCAAGTGGATATTTGGACCTCTTTGAGGATTTCGTTGGAAACGGGATTTCTTCATCAAACGCTAGACAGACGAATTCTCAGTAACTTCTTTGGGTTGTGTGTGTTCAACTCGCAGAGTTGAACCCTCCTTTAGACAGAGCAGATTAGAAACCCTCTTTCTGTGGAATTTCCCAGTGGACATTTCAAGCGCTTTGCGGCCAACGGTAGAAAAGTAAATATCTTCGTATAAAAACTGGAGACAATCATTCTCAGAAACCACTTAGTGATGTGCGCTTTCCACTCACCGAGTTTAACCTTTCTTTTCATAGAGCAGTTTGGAAACACTCTTTTTCTAAAGTCTGCATGCGGATATTTGGACCTCTTTGAGGATTTCGTTGGAAACGGGATTTCTTCATCTAGTGCTAGACAGAAGAATTCTCAGTAACTTCTTTGGGTTGCCTGTGTCCAACTCACAGAGTTGAACGTTCCTTTAGACAGAGCAGATTTGAAACCCTCTTTCGGTGGAATTTGCATGTGGACATTTCAAGCGCTTTGTGGCCAACGGTATAAAAGGAAATATCTTCGTGTAAAAACTAGAGAGAATCATTCCCAGCAACCGCTTTGTGATGAGTGCATTCCACTCAGAGAGTTTAACCATTCTTTTCATAGAAGAGTTTGGAAACACTCTGTTTGTAAAGTCTGCAAGTGGATATTTGGACCTCTTTGACGATTTCGTTGGAAACGGGATTTCTTCATCTAATGCTAGACAGAAGAATTCTCAGTAACTTCCTTGGGTTGCCTGTGTTCAACTCGCAGAGTTCAACGTTCCTTTAGAGAGAGCAGATTTGAAACCCTCTTTTTGTGGAATTTCCAAGTGGACACTTCAAGCGCTTTGCGGCCAACGGTAGAAAAGGAAATATCTTCGTATAAAAACTGGAGACAATCATTCACAGAAACCACTAAGTGATGTGTGCGTTCCACTAACAGAGTTTAACCTTTCTTTTCATAGAGCAGTTTGGAAACACTCTGTTTGTAAAGTCTGCAAGTGGATATTTGGACCTCTTTGAGGATTTCGTTGGAAACGGGATTTCTTCATCTAATGCTAGACAGAAGAATTCTCAGTAACTTCTTTGGGTTGCTGTGCTCAACTCGCAGAGTTCAACGTTCCTTTAGAGAGAGCAGATTTGAAACCGTCTTTTTGTGGAATTTCAATGTGGACATTTCAAGCGCTTTGGGGCCAACGGTGGAAAAAGAAATATCTTCGTATAAAAACTAGAGAGAATCATTCCCAGCAACCACTTTGTGATGAGTGCGTTCCACTCACAGAGTTTAAACTTTCTTTTCATAGAACAGTTTGGAAACACTCTGTTTGTAAAGTCTGCAAGTGGATATTTGGACCTCTTTGAGGATTTCGTTGGAAACGGGATTTCCTCATCAAACGCTAGACAGACGAATTCTGAGTAACTTCTTTGGGTTGTGTGTGTTCAACTCACAGAGTTGAACCCTCCTTTAGACAGAGCAGATTAGAAACCCTCTTTCTGTGGAATTTCCCAGTGGACATTTCAAGCGCTTTGCGGCCAACGGTAGAAAAGTAAATATCTTCGTATAAAAACTGGAGACAATCATTCTCAGAAACCACTTAGTGATGTGCGCTTTCCACTCACCGAGTTTAACCTTTCTTTTCATAGAGCAGTTTGGAAACGCTCTTTTTCTAAAGTCTGCATGCGGATATTTGTACCTCTTTGAGGATTTCTTTGGAAACGGGATTTCTTCATCAAACGCTAGACAGACGAATTCTCAGTAACTTCCTTGGGTTGTGTGTGTTCAACTCGCAGAGTTGAACCCTCCTTTAGACAGAGCAGATTAGAAACCCTCTTTCTGTGGAATTTCCCAGTGGACATTTCAAGCGCTTTGCGGCCAACGGTAGAAAAGTAAATATCTTCGTATAAAAACTGGAGACAATCATTCTCAGAAACCACTTAGTGATATGCGCTTTCCACTCACCGAGTTTAACCTTTCTTTTCATAGAGCAGTTTGGAAACACTCTTTTTCTAAAGTCTGCATGCGGATATTTGGACCTCTTTGAGGATTTCGTTGGAAACGGGATTTCTTCATCTAATGCTAGACAGAAGAATTCTCAGTAACTTCTTTGGGTTGCCTGTGTCCAACTCACGGAGTTGAACGTTCCTTTAGACAGAGCAGATTTGAAACCCTCTTTCGGTGGAATTTGCATGTGGACATTTCAAGCGCTTTGTGGCCAACGGTATAAAAGGAAATAACTTCGTGTAAAAACTAGAGAGAATCATTCCCAGCAACCGCTTTGTGATGAGTGCGTTCCACTCAGAGAGTTTAACCATTCTTTTCATAGAAGAGTTTGGAAACACTCTGTTTGTAAAGTCTGCAAGTGGATATTTGGACCTCTTTGACGATTTCGTTGGAAACGGGATTTCTTCATCTAATGCTAGACAGAAGAATTCTCAGTAACTTCCTTGGGTTGCCTGTGTTCAACTCGCAGAGTTCAACGTTCCTTTAGAGAGAGCAGATTTGAAACCCTCTTTTTGTGGAATTTCCAAGTGGACACTTCAAGCGCTTTGCGGCCAACGGTAGAAAAGTAAATATCTTCGTATAAAAACTGGAGACAATCATTCACAGAAACCACTAAGTGATGTGTGCGTTCCACTAACAGAGTTTAACCTTTCTTTTCATAGAACAGTTTGGAAACACTCTGTTTGTAAAGTCTGCAAGTGGATATTTGGACCTCTTTGAGGATTTCGTTGGAAACGGGATTTCTTCATCTAATGCTAGACAGAAGAATTCTCAGAAACTTCTTTGGGTTGCCTGTGCTCAACTCGCAGAGTTCAACGTTCCTTTAGAGAGAGCAGATTTGAAACCGTCTTTTTGTGGAATTTCAATGTGGACATTTCAAGCGCTTTGGGGCCAACGGTGGAAAAAGAAATATCTTCGTATAAAAACTAGAGAGAATCATTCCCAGCAACCACTTTGTGATGAGTGCGTTCCACTCACAGAGTTTAACCTTTCTTTTCATAGAACAGTTTGGAAACACTCTGTTTGTAAAGTCTGCAAGTGGATATTTGGACCTCTTTGAGGATTTCGTTGGAAACGGGATTTCTTCATCAAACGCTAGACAGACGAATTCTCAGTAACTTCTTTGGGTTGTGTGTGTTCAACTCGCAGAGTTGAACCCTCCTTTAGACAGAGCAGATTAGAAACCCTCTTTCTGTGGGATTTCCCAGTGGACATTTCAAGCGCTTTGCGGCCAACGGTAGAAAAGTAAATATCTTCGTATAAAAACTGGAGACAATCATTCTCAGAAACCACTTAGTGATGTGCGCTTTCCACTCACCGAGTTTAACCTTTCTTTTCATAGAGCAGTTTGGAAACACTCTTTTTCTAAAGTCTGCATGCGGATATTTGGACCTCTTTGAGGATTTCGTTGGAAACGGGATTTCTTCATCAAACGCTAGACAGACGAATTCTCAGTAACTTCTTTGGGTTGTGTGTGTTCAACTCGCAGAGTTGAACCCTCCTTTAGACAGAGCAGATTAGAAACCCTCTTTCTGTGGAATTTCCCAGTGGACATTTCAAGCGCTTTGCGGGCAACGGTAGAAAAGTAAATATCTTCGTATAAAAACTGGAGACAATCATTCTCAGAAACCACTTAGTGATGTGCGCTTTCCACTCACCGAGTTTAACCTTTCTTTTCATAGAGCAGTTTGGAAACACTCTTTTTCTAAAGTCTGCATGCGGATATTTGGACCTCTTTGAGGATTTCGTTGGAAACGGGATTTCTTCATCTAATGCTAGACAGAAGAATTCTCAGTAACTTCTTTGGGTTGCCTGTGTCCAACTCACAGAGTTGAACGTTCCTTTAGACAGAGCAGATTTGAAACCCTCTTTCGGTGGAATTTGCATGTGGACATTTCAAGCGCTTTGTGGCCAACGGTATAAAAGGAAATATCTTCGTGTAAAAACTAGAGAGAATCATTCCCAGCAACCGCTTTGTGATGAGTGCATTCCACTCAGAGAGTTTAACCATTCTTTTCATAGAAGAGTTTGGAAACACTCTGTTTGTAAAGTCTGCAAGTGGATATTTGGACCTCTTTGACGATTTCGTTGGAAACGGGATTTCTTCATCTAATGCTAGACAGAAGAATTCTCAGTAACTTCCTTGGGTTGCCTGTGTTCAACTCGCAGAGTTCAACGTTCCTTTAGAGAGAGCAGATTTGAAACCGTCTTTTTGTGGAATTTCCAAGTGGACACTTCAAGCGCTTTGCGGCCAACGGTAGAAAAGGAAATATCTTCGTATAAAAACTGGAGACAATCATTCACAGAAACCACTAAGTGATGTGTGCGTTCCACTAACAGAGTTTAACCTTTCTTTTCATAGAGCAGTTTGGAAACACTCTGTTTGTAAAGTCTGCAAGTGGATATTTGGACCTCTTTGAGGATTTCGTTGGAAACGGGATTTCTTCATCTAATGCTAGACAGAAGAATTCTCAGTAACTTCTTTGGGTTGCCTGTGCTCAACTCGCAGAGTTCAACGTTCCTTTAGAGAGAGCAGATTTGAAACCGTCTTTTTGTGGAATTTCAATGTGGACATTTCAAGCGCTTTGGGGCCAACGGTGGAAAAAGAAATATCTTCGTATAAAAACTAGAGAGAATCATTCCCAGCAACCACTTTGTGATGAGTGCGTTCCACTCACAGAGTTTAACCTTTCTTTTCATAGAACAGTTTGGAAACACTCTGTTTGTAAAGTCTGCAAGTGGATATTTGGACCTCTTTGAGGATTTCGTTGGAAACGGGATTTCTTCATCAAACGCTAGACAGACGAATTCTCAGTAACTTCTTTGGGTTGTGTGTGTTCAACTCGCAGAGTTGAACCCTCCTTTAGACAGAGCAGATTTGAAACCCTCTTTCTGTGGAATTTCCCAGTGGACATTTCAAGCGCTTTGCGGCCAACGGTAGAAAAGTAAATATCTTCGTATAAAAACTGGAGACAATCATTCTCAGAAACCACTTAGTGATGTGCGCTTTCCACTCACCGAGTTTAACCTTTCTTTTCATAGAGCAGTTTGGAAACACTCTTTTTCTAAAGTCTGCATGCGGATATTTGGACCTCTTTGAGGATTTCGTTGGAAACGGGATTTCTTCATCTAATGCTAGACAGAAGAATTCTCAGTAACTTCTTTGGGTTGCCTGTGTCCAACTCACAGAGTTGAACGTTCCTTTAGACAGAGCAGATTTGAAACCCTCTTTCGGTGGAATTTGCATGTGGACATTTCAAGCGCTTTGTGGCCAACGGTATAAAAGGAAATATCTTCGTGTAAAAACTAGAGAGAATCATTCCCAGCAACCGCTTTGTGATGAGTGCATTCCACTCAGAGAGTTTAACCATTCTTTTCATAGAAGAGTTTGGAAACACTCTGTTTGTAAAGTCTGCAAGTGGATATTTGGACCTCTTTGACGATTTCGTTGGAAACGGGATTTCTTCATCTAATGCTAGACAGAAGAATTCTCAGTAACTTCCTTGGGTTGCCTGTGTTCAACTCGCAGAGTTCAACGTTCCTTTAGAGAGAGCAGATTTGAAACCCTCTTTTTGTGGAATTTCCAAGTGGACACTTCAAGCGCTTTGCGGCCAACGGTAGAAAAGGAAATATCTTCGTATAAAAACTGGAGACAATCATTCACAGAAACCACTAAGTGATGTGTGCGTTCCACTAACAGAGTTTAACCTTTCTTTTCATAGAGCAGTTTGGAAACACTCTGTTTGTAAAGTCTGCAAGTGGATATTTGGACCTCTTTGAGGATTTCGTTGGAAACGGGATTTCTTCATCTAATGCTAGACAGAAGAATTCTCAGTAACTTCTTTGGGTTGCCTGTGCTCAACTCGCAGAGTTCAACGTTCCTTTAGAGAGAGCAGATTTGAAACCGTCTTTTTGTGGAATTTCAATGTGGACATTTCAAGCGCTTTGGGGCCAACGGTGGAAAAAGAAATATCTTCGTATAAAAACTAGAGAGAATCATTCCCAGCAACCACTTTGTGATGAGTGCGTTCCACTCACAGAGTTTAAACTTTCTTTTCATAGAACAGTTTGGAAACACTCTGTTTGTAAAGTCTGCAAGTGGATATTTGGACCTCTTTGAGGATTTCGTTGGAAACGGGATTTCTTCATCAAACGCTAGACAGACGAATTCTCAGTAACTTCTTTGGGTTGTGTGTGTTCAACTCGCAGAGTTGAACCCTCCTTTAGACAGAGCAGATTTGAAACCCTCTTTCTGTGGAATTTCCCAGTGGACATTTCAAGCGCTTTGCGGCCAACGGTAGAAAAGTAAATATCTTCGTATAAAAACTGGAGACAATCATTCTCAGAAACCACTTAGTGATGTGCGCTTTCCACTCACCGAGTTTAACCTTTCTTTTCATAGAGCAGTTTGGAAACACTCTTTTTCTAAAGTCTGCATGCGGATATTTGGACCTCTTTGAGGATTTCGTTGGAAACGGGATTTCTTCATCTAATGCTAGACAGAAGAATTCTCAGTAACTTCTTTGGGTTGCCTGTGTCCAACTCACAGAGTTGAACGTTCCTTTAGACAGAGCAGATTTGAAACCCTCTTTCGGTGGAATTTGCATGTGGACATTTCAAGCGCTTTGTGGCCAACGGTATAAAAGGAAATATCTTCGTGTAAAAACTAGAGAGAATCATTCCCAGCAACCGCTTTGTGATGAGTGCATTCCACTCAGAGAGTTTAACCATTCTTTTCATAGAAGAGTTTGGAAACACTCTGTTTGTAAAGTCTGCAAGTGGATATTTGGACCTCCTTGACGATTTCGTTGGAAACGGGATTTCTTCATCTAATGCTAGACAGAAGAATTCTCAGTAACTTCCTTGGGTTGCCTGTGTTCAACTCGCAGAGTTCAACGTTCCTTTAGAGAGAGCAGATTTGAAACCCTCTTTTTGTGGAATTTCCAAGTGGACACTTCAAGCGCTTTGCGGCCAACGGTAGAAAAGGAAATATCTTCGTCTAAAAACTGGAGACAATCATTCACAGAAACCACTAAGTGATGTGTGCGTTCCACTAACAGAGTTTAACCTTTCTTTTCATAGAGCAGTTTGGAAACACTCTGTTTGTAAAGTCTGCAAGTGGATATTTGGAAATCTTTGAGGATTTCGTTGGAAACGGGATTTCTTCATCTAATGCTAGACAGAAGAATTCTCAGTAACTTCTTTGGGTTGCCTGTGCTCAACTCACAGAGTTCAACGTTCCTTTAGAGAGAGCAGATTTGAAACCGTCTTTTTGTGGAATTTCAATGTGGACATTTCAAGCGCTTTGGGGCCAATGGTGGAAAAAGAAATATCTTCGTATAAAAACTAGAGAGAATCATTCCCAGCAACCACTTTGTGATGAGTGCGTTCCACTCACAGAGTTTAACCTTTCTTTTCATAGAACAGTTTGGAAACACTCTGTTTGTAAAGTCTGCAAGTGGATATTTGGACCTCTTTGAGGATTTCGTTGGAAACGGGATTTCTTCATCAAACGCTAGACAGACGAATTCTCAGTAACTTCTTTGGGTTGTGTGTGTTCAACTCGCAGAGTTGAACCCTCCTTTTGACAGAGCAGATTTGAAACCCTCTTTCTGTGGAATTTCCCAGTGGACATTTCAAGCGCTTTGCGGCCAATGGTAGAAAAGTAAATATCTTCGTATAAAAACTGGAGACAATCATTCTCAGAAACCACTTAGTGATGTGCGCTTTCCACTCACCGAGTTTAACCTTTCTTTTCATAGAGCAGTTTGGAAACACTCTTTTTCTAAAGTCTGCATGCGGATATTTGGACCTCTTTGAGGATTTCGTTGGAAACGGGATTTCTTCATCTAATGCTAGACAGAAGAATTCTCAGTAACTTCTTTGGGTTGCCTGTGTCCAACTCACAGAGTTGAACGTTCCTTTAGACAGAGCAGATTTGAAACCCTCTTTCGGTGGAATTTGCATGTGGACATTTCAAGCGCTTTGTGGCCAACGGTATAAAAGGAAATATCTTCGTGTAAAAACTAGAGAGAATCATTCCCAGCAACCGCTTTGTGATGAGTGCATTCCACTCAGAGAGTTTAACCATTCTTTTCATAGAAGAGTTTGGAAACACTCTGTTTGTAAAGTCTGCAAGTGGATATTTGGACCTCTTTGACGATTTCGTTGGAAACGGGATTTCTTCATCTAATGCTAGACAGAAGAATTCTCAGTAACTTCCTTGGGTTGCCTGTGTTCAACTCGCAGAGTTCAACGTTCCTTTAGAGAGAGCAGATTTGAAACCCTCTTTTTGTGGAATTTCCAAGTGGACACTTCAAGCGCTTTGCGGCCAACGGTAGAAAAGGAAATATCTTCGTCTAAAAACTGGAGACAATCATTCACAGAAACCACTAAGTGATGTGTGCGTTCCACTAACAGAGTTTAACCTTTCTTTTCATAGAGCAGTTTGGAAACACTCTGTTTGTAAAGTCTGCAAGTGGATATTTGGACCTCTTTGAGGATTTCGTTGGAAACGGGATTTCTTCATCTAATGCTAGACAGAAGAATTCTCAGTAACTTCTTTGGGTTGCCTGTGCTCAACTCGCAGAGTTCAACGTTCCTTTAGAGAGAGCAGATTTGAAACCGTGTTTTTGTGGAATTTCAATGTGGACATTTCAAGCGCTTTGGGGCCAATGGTGGAAAAAGAAATATCTTCGTATAAAAACTAGAGAGAATCATTCCCAGCAACCACTTTGTGATGAGTGCGTTCCACTCACAGAGTTTAACCTTTCTTTTCATAGAACAGTTTGGAAACACTCTGTTTGTAAAGTCTGCAAGTGGATATTTGGACCTCTTTGAGGATTTCGTTGGAAACGGGATTTCTTCATCAAACGCTAGACAGACGAATTCTCAGTAACTTCTTTGGGTTGTGTGTGTTCAACTCGCAGAGTTGAACCCTCCTTTAGACAGAGCAGATTTGAAACCCTCTTTCTGTGGAATTTCCCAGTGGACATTTCAAGCGCTTTGCGGCCAACGGTAGAAAAGTAAATATCTTCGTATAAAAACTGGAGACAATCATTCTCAGAAACCACTTAGTGATGTGCGCTTTCCACTCACCGAGTTTAACCTTTCTTTTCATAGAGCAGTTTGGAAACACTCTTTTTCTAAAGTCTGCATGCGGATATTTGGACCTCTTTGAGGATTTCGTTGGAAACGGGATTTCTTCATCTAATGCTAGACAGAAGAATTCTCAGTAACTTCTTTGGGTTGCCTGTGTCCAACTCACAGAGTTGAACGTTCCTTTAGACAGAGCAGATTTGAAACCCTCTTTCGGTGGAATTTGCATGTGAACATTTCAAGCGCTTTGTGGCCAACGGTATAAAAGGAAATATCTTCGTGTAAAAACTAGAGAGAATCATTCCCAGCAACCGCTTTGTGATGAGTGCATTCCACTCAGAGAGTTTAACCATTCTTTTCATAGAAGAGTTTGGAAACACTCTGTTTGTAAAGTCTGCAAGTGGATATTTGGACCTCTTTGACGATTTCGTTGGAAACGGGATTTCTTCATCTAATGCTAGACAGAAGAATTCTCAGTAACTTCCTTGGGTTGCCTGTGTTCAACTCGCGGAGTTCAACGTTCCTTTAGAGAGAGCAGATTTGAAACCCTCTTTTTGTGGAATTTCCAAGTGGACACTTCAAGCGCTTTGCGGCCAACGGTAGAAAAGGAAATATCTTCGTCTAAAAACTGGAGACAATCATTCACAGAAACCACTAAGTGATGTGTGTGTTCCACTAACAGAGTTTAACCTTTCTTTTCATAGAGCAGTTTGGAAACACTCTGTTTGTAAAGTCTGCAAGTGGATATTTGGACCTCTTTGAGGATTTCGTTGGAAACGGGATTTCTTCATCTAATGCTAGACAGAAGAATTCTCAGTAACTTCTTTGGGTTGCCTGTGCTCAACTCGCAGAGTTCAACGTTCCTTTAGAGAGAGCAGATTTGAAACCGTGTTTTTGTGGAATTTCAATGTGGACATTTCAAGCGCTTTGGGGCCAACGGTGGAAAAAGAAATATCTTCGTATAAAAACTAGAGAGAATCATTCCCAGCAACCACTTTGTGATGAGTGCGTTCCACTCACAGAGTTTAACCTTTCTTTTCATAGAACAGTTTGGAAACACTCTGTTTGTAAAGTCTGCAAGTGGATATTTGGACCTCTTTGAGGATTTCGTTGGAAACGGGTTTTCCTCATCAAACGCTAGACAGACGAATTCTCAGTAACTTCTTTGGGTTGTGTGTGTTCAACTCGCAGAGTTGAACCCTCCTTTAGACAGAGCAGATTAGAAACCCTCTTTCTGTGGAATTTCCCAGTGGACATTTCAAGCGCTTTGCGGGCAACGGTAGAAAAGTAAATATCTTCGTATAAAAACTGCAGACAATCATTCTCAGAAACCACTTAGTGATGTGCGCTTTCCACTCACCGAGTTTAACCTTTCTTTTCATAGAGCAGTTTGGAAACACTCTTTTTCTAAAGTCTGCATGCGGATATTTGGACCTCTTTGAGGATTTCGTTGGAAACGGGATTTCTTCATCTAATGCTAGACAGAAGAATTCTCAGTAACTTCTTTGGGTTGCCTGTGTCCAACTCACAGAGTTGAACGTTCCTTTAGACAGAGCAGATTTGAAACCCTCTTTCGGTGGAATTTGCATGTGGACATTTCAAGCGCTTTGTGGCCAACGGTATAAAAGGAAATATCTTCGTGTAAAAACTAGAGAGAATCATTCCCAGCAACCGCTTTGTGATGAGTGCATTCCACTCAGAGAGTTTAACCATTCTTTTCATAGAAGAGTTTGTAAACACTCTGTTTGTAAAGTCTGCAAGTGGATATTTGGACCTCTTTGACGATTTCGTTGGAAACGGGATTTCTTCATCTAATGCTAGACAGAAGAATTCTCAGTAACTTCCTTGGGTTGCCTGTGTTCAACTCGCAGAGTTCAACGTTCCTTTAGAGAGAGCAGATTTGAAACCCTCTTTTTGTGGAATTTCCAAGTGGACACTTCAAGCGCTTTGCGGCCAACGATAGAAAAGGAAATATCTTCGTATAAAAACTGGAGACAATCATTCACAGAAACCACTAAGTGATGTGTGCGTTCCACTAACAGAGTTTAACCTTTCTTTTCATAGAGCAGTTTGGATACACTCTGTTTGTAAAGTCTGCAAGTGGATATTTGGACCTCTTTGAGGATTTCGTTGGAAACGGGATTTCTTCATCTAATGCTAGACAGAAGAATTCTCAGTAACTTCTTTGGGTTGCCTGTGCTCAACTCGCAGAGTTCAACGTTCCTTTAGAGAGAGCAGATTTGAAACCGTCTTTTTGTGGAATTTCAATGTGGACATTTCAAGAGCTTTGGGGCCAACGGTGGAAAAAGAAATATCTTCGTATAAAAACTAGAGAGAATCATTCCCAGCAACCACTTTGTGATGAGTGCGTTCCACTCACAGAGTTTAACCTTTCTTTTCATAGAACAGTTTGGAAACACTCTGTTTGTAAAGTCTGCAAGTGGATATTTGGACCTCTTGAGGATTTCGTTGGAAACGGGATTTCTTCATCAAACGCTAGACAGACGAATTCTCAGTAACTTCTTTGGGTTGTGTGTGTTCAACTCGCAGAGTTGAACCCTCCTTTAGACAGAGCAGATTTGAAACCCTCTTTCTGTGGAATTTCCCAGTGGACATTTCAAGCGCTTTGCGGCCAACGGTAGAAAAGTAAATATCTTCGTATAAAAACTGGAGACAATCATTCTCAGAAACCACTTAGTGATGTGCGCTTTCCACTCACCGAGTTTAACCTTTCTTTTCATAGAGCAGTTTGGAAACACTCTTTTTCTAAAGTCTGCATGCGGATATTTGGACCTCTTTGAGGATTTCGTTGGAAACGGGATTTCTTCATCTAATGCTAGACAGAAGAATTCTCAGTAACTTCTTTGGGTTGCGTGTGTTCAACTCGCAGAGTTCAACGTTCCTTTAGAGAGAGCAGATTTGAAACCTTCTTTTTGTGGAATTTGCATGTGGACATTTCAAGCGCTTTGGGGCCAACGGTGGAAAAGGAAATATCTTCGTATAAAAACTAGAGAGAATCATTCCCAGCAACCACTTTGTGATGCGTGCGTTCCACTCACAGAGTTTAACGTTTCTTTTCATAGAACAGTTTGGAAACACTCTGTTTGTAAAGTCTGCAAGTGGATATTTTGACCTCTTTGAGGATTTCGTTGGAAACGGGATTTCTTCATCTAATGCTAGACAGAAGAATTCTCAGTAACTTCTTTGGGTTGTGTGTGTTCAACTCGCAGAGTTGAACCCTCCTTTAGACAGAGCAGATTTGAAACCCTCTTTCTGTGGAATTTCCAAGTGGACATTTCAAGCGCTTTGCGGCCAACGGTAGAAAAGTAAATATCTTCGTATAAAAACTGGAGACAATCATTCTCAGAAACCAGTTAGTGATGTGCGCTTTCCACTCGCAGAGTTTAACCTTTCTTTTCATAGAGCAGTTTGGAAACACTCTTTTTCTAAAGTCTGCAAGCGGATATTTGGACCCCTTTGAGGATTTCCTTGGAAACGGGATTTCTTCATCTAATGCTAGGCAGAAGAATTTTCAGTAACTTCTTTGGGTTGCCTGTGTCCAACTTACAGAGTTGGACGTTCCTTTAGACAGAGCAGATTTCAAAGCCTCTTTTTGTGGAATTTGCATGCGGACATTTCAAGCGCTTTGTGGCCAACGGTATAAGAGGAAATATCTTCGTGGAAAAACTAGAGAGAATCATTCCCAGCAACCGTTTTGTGATGAGTGCATTCCACTCAGAGAGTTTAACCTTTCTTTTCATAGAACAGTTTGGAAACACTCTGTTTGTAAAGTCTGCAAGTGGATATTTGGACCTCTTTGAGGATTTCGTTGGAAACGGGATTTCTTCATCTAATGCTAGACAGAAGAATTCTCAGTAACTTCCTTGGGTTGCCTGTGTTCAACTCGCAGAGTTCAACGTTCCTTTAGCGAGAGCAGATTTGAAACCCTCTTTTTGTGGAATTTGCAAGTGGACATTTCAAGCGCTTTGGGGCCAACGGTGGAAAAAGAAATATCTTCGTATAAAAACTGGAGACAATCATTCTCGGAAACCACTTAGAGATGTGTGCGTTCCACTCGCAGAGTTTAACCTTTCTTTCCATAGAGCAGTTTGGAAACACTCTGTTTGTAAAGTCTGCAAGTGGATATTTTGACCTCTTTGAGTATTTCGTTGGAAACGGGATTTCTTCATCTAATGCTAGACAGAAGAATTCTCAGTAACTTCTTTGGGTTGCCTGTGTTCAATTCACAGAGTTGAACGTTCCTTTAGACAGAGCAGATTTGAAAACCTCTTTTTGTGGAATTTGCATGTGGACATTTCAAGCGCTTTGTGGCCAACGGTATAAAAGGAAATATCTTCGTGTAAAAACTAGAGAGAATCATTCCCAGCAACCGCTTTGTGATGAGTGCATTCCACTCAGAGAGTTAAA
Source organism: Gorilla gorilla gorilla (assembly GCF_029281585.2). Classification (NCBI taxonomy): domain Eukaryota; kingdom Metazoa; phylum Chordata; class Mammalia; order Primates; family Hominidae; genus Gorilla; species Gorilla gorilla. The sequence goes on from NC_073229.2 coordinate 77,904,154, forward strand.
CCTTTCTTTTCATAGAACAGTTTGGAAACACTCTGTTTGTAAAGTCTGCAAGAGGATAATTGGACCTCTTTGACGATTTCGTTGGAAACGGGATTTCTTCATCTAATGCTAGACAGACGAATTCTCAGTAACTTCCTTGGGTTGCCTGTGTTCAACTCGCAGAGTTCAACGTTCCTTTAGAGAGAGCAGATTTGAAACCCTCTTTTTGTGGAATTTGCATGTGGACATTTCAAGCGCTTTGGGGCCAACGGTGGAAAAAGAAATATCTTCGTATAAAAACTAGAGAGAATTATTCCCAGCAACCACTTTGTGATGAGTGCGTTCCACTCACAGAGTTTAACATTTCTTTTCATAGAACAGTTTGGAAGCACTATGTTTGTAAAGTCTGAAAGTGGATATTTTGACCTCTTTGAGGATTTCGTTGGAAACGGGATTTCTTCATCTAATGCTAGACAGAAGAATTCTCAGCAACTTCTTTGGGTTGTGTGTGTTCAACTCGCAGAGTTGAACCTTCCTTTAGACAGAGCAGATTTGAAACCCTCTTTCTGTGGAATTTCCAAGTGGACATTTCAAGCGCTCTGTGGCCAACAGTAGAAAGCAAAATATCTTCGTATAAAAACTGGGGACAATCATTCTCAGAAACCACTTAGTGATGTGTGCGTTCCACTCGCAGAGTTTAACCTTTCTTTCCATAGAGCAGTTTGGAAACACTCTGTTTGTAAAGTCTGCTAGTGGATATTTGGACCTCTTTGAGTATTTCGTTGGAAACGGGATTTCTTCATCTAATGCTAGACAGAAGAATTCTCAGTAACTTCTTTGTGTTGCCTGTGTTCAATTCACAGAGTTGAACGTTCCTTTAGACAGAGCAGATTTGAAAACCTCTTTTTGTGGAATTTGCTTGTGGACATTTCAAGCGCTTTGGGGCCAACGGTAGAAAAGGAAATATCTTCGTATAAAAACTAGACAGAATCATTCCCAGCAACCGCTTTGTGATGAGTGCGTTCCACTCAGAGTTTAACCTTTCTTTTCATAGAACAGTTTGGAAACACTCTGTTTGTAAAGTCTGCAAGTGGATATTTTGACCTCTTTGAGGATTTCGTTGGAAAAGGGATTTCTTCATCTAATGCTAGACAGAAGAATTCTCAGCAACTTCTTTGGGTTGCGTGTGTTCAACTCGCAGAGTTCAATGTTCCTTTAGAGAGAGCAGATTTGAAACCCTCTTTTTGTGGAATTTCCAAGTGGACACTTCAAGCGCTTTGCGGCCAACGGTAGAAAAGGAAATATCTTCGTATAAAAACTGGAGACAATCATTCACAGAAACCACTAAGTGATGTGTGCGTTCCACTAACAGAGTTTAACCTTTCTTTTCATAGAGCAGTTTGGATACACTCTGTTTGTAAAGTCTGCAAGTGGATATTTGGACCTCTTTGAGGATTTCGTTGGAAACGGGATTTCTTCATCTAATGCTAGACAGAAGAATTCTCAGTAACTTCTTTGGGTTGCCTGTGTCCAACTCACAGTGTTGAACCTTCCTTTAGACAGAGCAGATTTGAAACCTTCTTTTTGTGGAATTTGCATGTGGACATTTCAAGCGCTTTGTGGCCAACGGTATAAAAGGAAATATCTTCGTGTAAAAACTAGAGAGAATCATTCCCAGCAACCGCTTTGTGATGAGTGCATTCCACTCAGAGAGTTAAACCTTTCTTTTCATAGAACAGTTTGGAAACACTCTGTTTGTAAAGTCTGCAAGTGGATAATTGGACCTCTTTGACGATTTCGTTGGAAACGGGATTTCTTCATCTAATGCTAGACAGACGAATTCTCAGTAACTTCCTTGGGTTGCCTGTGTTCAACTCGCAGAGTTCAACGTTCCTTTAGAGAGAGCAGATTTGAAACCCTCTTTTTGTGGAATTTGCATGTGGACATTTCAAGCGCTTTGGGGCCAACGGTGGAAAAAGAAATATCTTCGTATAAAAACTAGAGAGAATTATTCCCAGCAACCACTTTGTGATGAGTGCGTTCCACTCACAGAGTTTAACATTTCCTTCCATAGAACAGTTTGGAAGCACTATGTTTGTAAAGTCTGCAAGTGGATATTTTGACCTCTTTGAGGATTTCGTTGGAAACGGGATTTCTTCATCTAATGCTAGACAGAAGAATTCTCAGCAACTTCTTTGGGTTGTGTGTGTTCAACTCGCAGAGTTGAACCTTCCTTTAGACAGAGCAGATTTGAAACCCTCTTTCTGTGGAATTTCCAAGTGGACATTTCAAGCGCTCTGTGGCCAACAGTAGAAAGCAAAATATCTTCGTATAAAAACTGGGGACAATCATTCTCAGAAACCACTTAGTGATGTGTGCGTTCCACTCGCAGAGTTTAACCTTTCTTTCCATAGAGCAGTTTGGAAACACTCTGTTTGTAAAGTCTGCTAGTGGATATTTGGACCTCTTTGAGTATTTCGTTGGAAATGGGATTTCTTCATCTAATGCTAGACAGAAGAATTCTCAGTAACTTCTTTGTGTTGCCTGTGTTCAATTCACAGAGTTGAACGTTCCTTTAGACAGAGCAGATTTGAAAACCTCTTTTTGTGGAATTTGCTTGTGGACATTTCAAGCGCTTTGGGGCCAACGGTAGAAAAGGAAATATCTTCGTATAAAAACTAGACAGAATCATTCCCAGCAACCGCTTTGTGATGAGTGCGTTCCACTCAGAGTTTAACCTTTCTTTTCATAGAACAGTTTGGAAACACTCTGTTTGTAAAGTCTGCAAGTGGATATTTGGACCTCTTTGACGATTTCGTTGGAAACGGGATTTCTTCATCTAATGCTAGACAGAAGAATTCTCAGTAACTTCCTTTGGTTGCCTGTGTTCAACTCGCAGAGTTCAACGTTCTTTTAGAGAGAGCAGATTTGAAACCCTCTTTTTGTGGAATTTGCATGTGGACATTTCAAGCGCTTTGGGGCCAACGGTGGAAAAAGAAATATCTTCGTATAAAAACTAGAGAGAATCATTCCCAGCAACCACTTTGTGATGAGTGCGCTCCACTCACAGAGTTTAACCTTTCTTTTCATAGAACAGTTTGGAAACACTCTGTTTGTAAAGTCTGCAAGTGGATATTTTGACCTCTTTGAGGATTTCGTTGGAAAAGGGATTTCTTCATCTAATGCTAGACAGAAGAATTCTCAGCAACTTCTTTGGGTTGCGTGTGTTCAACTCGCAGAGTTCAACGTTCCTTTAGGGAGAGCAGATTTGAAACCCTCTTTTTGTGGAATTTCCAAGTGGACACTTCAAGCGCTTTGCGGCCAACGGTAGAAAAGGAAATATCTTCGTATAAAAACTGGAGACAATCATTCACAGAAACCACTAAGTGATGTGTGCGTTCCACTAACAGAGTTTAACCTTTCTTTTCATAGAGCAGTTTGGATACACTCTGTTTGTAAAGTCTGCAAGTGGATATTTGGACCTCTTTGAGGATTTCGTTGGAAACGGGATTTCTTCATCTAATGCTAGACAGAAGAATTCTCAGTAACTTCTTTGGGTTGCCTGTGCTCAACTCGCAGAGTTCAACGTTCCTTTAGAGAGAGCAGATTTGAAACCGTCTTTTTGTGGAATTTCAATGTGGACATTTCAAGAGCTTTGGGGCCAACGGTGGAAAAAGAAATATCTTCGTATAAAAACTAGAGAGAATCATTCCCAGCAACCACTTTGTGATGAGTGCGTTCCACTCACAGAGTTTAACCTTTCTTTTCATAGAACAGTTTGGAAACACTCTGTTTGTAAAGTCTGCAAGTGGATATTTGGACCTCTTGAGGATTTCGTTGGAAACGGGATTTCTTCATCAAACGCTAGACAGACGAATTCTCAGTAACTTCTTTGGGTTGTGTGTGTTCAACTCGCAGAGTTGAACCCTCCTTTAGACAGAGCAGATTTGAAACCCTCTTTCTGTGGAATTTCCCAGTGGACATTTCAAGCGCTTTGCGGCCAACGGTAGAAAAGTAAATATCTTCGTATAAAAACTGGAGACAATCATTCTCAGAAACCACTTAGTGATGTGCGCTTTCCACTCACCGAGTTTAACCTTTCTTTTCATAGAGCAGTTTGGAAACACTCTTTTTCTAAAGTCTGCATGCGGATATTTGGACCTCTTTGAGGATTTCGTTGGAAACGGGATTTCTTCATCTAATGCTAGACAGAAGAATTCTCAGTAACTTCTTTGGGTTGCGTGTGTTCAACTCGCAGAGTTCAACGTTCCTTTAGAGAGAGCAGATTTGAAACCTTCTTTTTGTGGAATTTGCATGTGGACATTTCAAGCGCTTTGGGGCCAACGGTGGAAAAGGAAATATCTTCGTATAAAAACTAGAGAGAATCATTCCCAGCAACCACTTTGTGATGAGTGCGTTCCACTCACAGAGTTTAACGTTTCTTTTCATAGAACAGTCTGGAAACACTCTGTTTGTAAAGTCTGCAAGTGGATATTTTGACCTCTTTGAGGATTTCGTTGGAAACGGGATTTCTTCATCTAATGCTAGACAGAAGAATTCTCAGTAACTTCTTTGGGTTGTGTGTGTTCAACTCGCAGAGTTGAACCCTCCTTTAGACAGAGCAGATTTGAAACCCTCTTTCTGTGGAATTTCCAAGTGGACATTTCATGCGCTTTGCGGCCAACGGTAGAAAAGTAAATATCTTCGTATAAAAACTGGAGACAATCATTCTCAGAAACCAATTAGTGATGTGCGCTTTCCACTCGCAGAGTTTAACCTTTCTTTTCATAGAGCAGTTTGGAAACACTCTTTTTCTAAAGTCTGCAAGCGGATATTTGGACCCCTTTGAGGATTTCCTTGGAAACGGGATTTCTTCATCTAATGCTAGGCAGAAGAATTTTCAGTAACTTCTTTGGGTTGCCTGTGTCCAACTCACAGAGTTGGACGTTCCTTTAGACAGAGCAGATTTCAAAGCCTCTTTTTGTGGAATTTGCATGCGGACATTTCAAGCGCTTTGTGGCCAACGGTATAAGAGGAAATATCTTCGTGAAAAAACTAGAGAGAATCATTCCCAGCAACCGTTTTGTGATGAGTGCATTCCACTCAGAGAGTTTAACCTTTCTTTTCATAGAACAGTTTGGAAACACTCTGTTTGTAAAGTCTGCAAGTGGATATTTGGACCTCTTTGAGGATTTCGTTGGAAACGGGATTTCTTCATCTAATGCTAGACAGAAGAATTCTCAGTAACTTCTTTGGGTTGTGTGTGTTCAACTCGCAGAGTTGAACCCTCCTTTAGACAGAGCAGATTTGAAACCCTCTTTCTGTGCATTTTCCCAGTGGACATTTCAAGAGCTTTGCGGCCAACGGTAGAAAAGGAAATCTCTTCGTATAAAAACTATAGACAATCATTCTCAGAAACCACTTAGTGATGTGCGCTTTCCACTCACAGAGTTTAACCTTTCTTTTGATAGAGCAGCTTGGAAACACTCTTTTTCTAAAGTCTGCATGCGGATATTTGGACCTCTTTGAGGATTTCGTTGGAAACGGGATTTCTTCATCTAATGCTAGACAGAAGAATTCTCAGTAACTTCTTTGGGTTGCCTGTGTCCAACTCACAGAGTTGAACGTTCCTTTAGACAGAGCAGATTTGAAACCCTCTTTCGGTGGAATTTGCATGTGGACATTTCAAGCGATTTGTGGCCAACGGTATAAAAGGAAATATCTTCGTGTAAAAACTAGAGAGAATCATTCCCAGCAACCGCTTTGTGATGAGTGCATTCCACTCAGAGAGTTTAACCTTTCTTTTCATAGAACAGTTTGGAAACACTCTGTTTGTAAAGTCTGCAAGTGGATAATTGGACCTCTTTGACGATTTCGTTGGAAACGGGATTTCTTCATCTAATGCTAGACAGACGAATTCTCAGTAACTTCCTTGGGTTGCCTGTGTTCAACTCGCAGAGTTCAACGTTCCTTTAGAGAGAGCAGATTTGAAACCCTCTTTTTGTGGAATTTGCATGTGGACATTTCAAGCGCTTTGGGGCCAACGGTGGAAAAAGAAATATCTTCGTATAAAAACTAGAGAGAATTATTCCCAGCAACCACTTTGTGATGAGTGCGTTCCACTCACAGAGTTTAACATTTCTTTTCATAGAACAGTTTGGAAGCACTATGTTTGTAAAGTCTGCAAGTGGATATTTTGACCTCTTTGAGGATTTCGTTGGAAACGGGATTTCTTCATCTAATGCTAGACAGAAGAATTCTCAGCAACTTCTTTGGGTTGTGTGTGTTCAACTCGCAGAGTTGAACCTTCCTTTAGACAGAGCAGATTTGAAACCCTCTTTCTGTGGAATTTCCAAGTGGACATTTCAAGCGCTCTGTGGCCAACAGTAGAAAGCAAAATATCTTCGTATAAAAACTGGGGACAATCATTCTCAGAAACCACTTAGTGATGTGTGCGTTCCACTCGCAGAGTTTAACCTTTCTTTCCATAGAGCAGTTTGGAAACACTCTGTTTGTAAAGTCTGCTAGTGGATATTTGGACCTCTTTGAGTATTTCGTTGGAAACGGGATTTCTTCATCTAATGCTAGACAGAAGAATTCTCAGTAACTTCTTTGTGTTGCCTGTGTTCAATTCACAGAGTTGAACGTTCCTTTAGACAGAGCAGATTTGAAAACCTCTTTTTGTGGAATTTGCTTGTGGACATTTCAAGCGCTTTGGGGCCAACGGTAGAAAAGGAAATATCTTCGTATAAAAACTAGACAGAATCATTCCCAGCAACCGCTTTGTGATGAGTGCGTTCCACTCAGAGTTTAACCTTTCTTTTCATCGAACAGTTTGGAAACACTCTGTTTGTAAAGTCTGCAAGTGGATATTTGGACCTCTTTGACGATTTCGTTGGAAACGGGATTTCTTCATCTAATGCTAGACAGAAGAATTCTCAGTAACTTCCTTTGGTTGCCTGTGTTCAACTCGCAGAGTTCAACGTTCTTTTAGAGAGAGCAGATTTGAAACCCTCTTTTTGTGGAATTTGCATGTGGACATTTCAAGCGCTTTGGGGCCAACGGTGGAAAAAGAAATATCTTCGTATAAAAATTAGAGAGAATCATTCCCAGCAACCACTTTGTGATGAGTGCGCTCCACTCACAGAGTTTAACCTTTCTTTTCATAGAACAGTTTGGAAACACTCTGTTTGTAAAGTCTGCAAGTGGATATTTTGACCTCTTTGAGGATTTCGTTGGAAAAGGGATTTCTTCATCTAATGCTAGACAGAAGAATTCTCAGCAACTTCTTTGGGTTGCGTGTGTTCAACTCGCAGAGTTCAACGTTCCTTTAGAGAGAGCAGATTTGAAACCCTCTTTTTGTGGAATTTCCAAGTGGACACTTCAAGCGCTTTGCGGCCAACGGTAGAAAAGGAAATATCTTCGTATAAAAACTGGAGACAATCATTCACAGAAACCACTAAGTGATGTGTGCGTTCCACTAACAGAGTTTAACCTTTCTTTTCATAGAGCAGTTTGGATACACTCTGTTTGTAAAGTCTGCAAGTGGATATTTGGACCTCTTTGAGGATTTCGTTGGAAACGGGATTTCTTCATCTAATGCTAGACAGAAGAATTCTCAGTAACTTCTTTGGGTTGCCTGTGCTCAACTCGCAGAGTTCAACGTTCCTTTAGAGAGAGCAGATTTGAAACCGTCTTTTTGTGGAATTTCAATGTGGACATTTCAAGAGCTTTGGGGCCAACGGTGGAAAAAGAAATATCTTCGTATAAAAACTAGAGAGAATCATTCCCAGCAACCACTTTGTGATGAGTGCGTTCCACTCACAGAGTTTAACCTTTCTTTTCATAGAACAGTTTGGAAACACTCTGTTTGTAAAGTCTGCAAGTGGATATTTGGACCTCTTGAGGATTTCGTTGGAAACGGGATTTCTTCATCAAACGCTAGACAGACGAATTCTCAGTAACTTCTTTGGGTTGTGTGTGTTCAACTCGCAGAGTTGAACCCTCCTTTAGACAGAGCAGATTTGAAACCCTCTTTCTGTGGAATTTCCCAGTGGACATTTCAAGCGCTTTGCGGCCAACGGTAGAAAAGTAAATATCTTCGTATAAAAACTGGAGACAATCATTCTCAGAAACCACTTAGTGATGTGCGCTTTCCACTCACCGAGTTTAACCTTTCTTTTCATAGAGCAGTTTGGAAACACTCTTTTTCTAAAGTCTGCATGCGGATATTTGGACCTCTTTGAGGATTTCGTTGGAAACGGGATTTCTTCATCTAATGCTAGACAGAAGAATTCTCAGTAACTTCTTTGGGTTGCGTGTGTTCAACTCGCAGAGTTCAACGTTCCTTTAGAGAGAGCAGATTTGAAACCTTCCTTTTGTGGAATTTGCATGTGGACATTTCAAGCGCTTTGGGGCCAACGGTGGAAAAGGAAATATCTTCGTATAAAAACTAGAGAGAATCATTCCCAGCAACCACTTTGTGATGAGTGCGTTCCACTCACAGAGTTTAACGTTTCTTTTCATAGAACAGTTTGGAAACACTCTGTTTGTAAAGTCTGCAAGTGGATATTTTGACCTCTTTGAGGATTTCGTTGGAAACGGGATTTCTTCATCTAATGCTAGACAGAAGAATTCTCAGTAACTTCTTTGGGTTGTGTGTGTTCAACTCGCAGAGTTGAACCCTCCCTTAGACAGAGCAGATTTGAAACCCTCTTTCTGTGGAATTTCCAAGTGGACATTTCAAGCGCTTTGCGGCCAACGGTAGAAAAGTAAATATCTTCGTATAAAAACTGGAGACAATCATTCTCAGAAACCACTTAGTGATGTGCGCTTTCCACTCGCAGAGTTTAACCTTTCTTTTCATAGAGCAGTTTGGAAACACTCTTTTTCTAAAGTCTGCAAGCGGATATTTGGACCACTTTGAGGATTTCCTTGGAAACGGGATTTCTTCATCTAATGCTAGGCAGAAGAATTTTCAGTAACTTCTTTGGGTTGCCTGTGTCCAACTCACAGAGTTGGACGTTCCTTTAGACAGAGCAGATTTCAAAGCCTCTTTTTGTGGAATTTGCATGCGGACATTTCAAGCGCTTTGTGGCCAACGGTATAAGAGGAAATATCTTCGTGAAAAAACTAGAGAGAATCATTCCCAGCAACCGTTTTGTGATGAGTGCATTCCACTCAGAGAGTTTAACCTTTCTTTTCATAGAACAGTTTGGAAACACTCTGTTTGTAAAGTCTGCAAGTGGATATTTGGACCTCTTTGAGGATTTCGTTGGAAACGGGATTTCTTCATCTAATGCTAGACAGAAGAATTCTCAGTAACTTCTTTGGGTTGTGTGTGTTCAACTCGCAGAGTTGAACCCTCCTTTAGACAGAGCAGATTTGAAACCCTCTTTCTGTGCATTTTCCCAGTGGACATTTCAAGAGCTTTGCGGCCAACGGTAGAAAAGGAAATCTCTTCGTATAAAAACTATAGACAATCATTCTCAGAAACCACTTAGTGATGTGCGCTTTCCACTCACAGAGTTTAACCTTTCTTTTGATAGAGCAGCTTGGAAACACTCTTTTTCTAAAGTCTGCATGCGGATATTTGGACCTCTTTGAGGATTTCGTTGGAAACGGGATTTCTTCATCTAATGCTAGACAGAAGAATTCTCAGTAACTTCTTTGGGTTGCCTGTGTCCAACTCACAGAGTTGAACGTTCCTTTAGACAGAGCAGATTTGAAACCCTCTTTCGGTGGAATTTGCATGTGGACATTTCAAGCGATTTGTGGCCAACGGTATAAAAGGAAATATCTTCGTGTAAAAACTAGAGAGAATCATTCCCAGCAACCGCTTTGTGATGAGTGCATTCCACTCAGAGAGTTTAACCTTTCTTTTCATAGAAGAGTTTGGAAACACTCTGTTTGTAAAGTCTACAAGTGTATATTTGGACCTCTTTGAGGATTTCGTTGGAAACGGGATTTCTTCATCTAATGCTAGACAGAAGAATTCTCAGTAACTTCCTTGGGTTGCCTGTGTTCAACTCGCAGAGTTCAACGTTCCTTTAGTGAGAGCAGATTTGAAACCCTCTTTTTGTGGAATTTGCATGTGGACATTTCAAGCGCTTTGGGGCCAACGGTGGAAAAAGAAATATCTTCGTATAAAAACTGGAGACAATCATTCTCGGAAACCACTTAGAGATGTGTGCGTTCCACTCGCAGAGTTTAACCTTTCTTTCCATAGAGCAGTTTGGAAACACTCTGTTTGTAAAGTCTGCAAGTGGATATTTTGACCTCTTTGAGTATTTCGTTGGAAACGGGATTTCTTCATCTAATGCTAGACAGAAGAATTCTCAGTAACTTCTTTGGGTTGCCTGTGTTCAATTCACAGAGTTGAACGTTCCTTTAGACAGAGCAGATTTGAAAACCTCTTTTTGTGGAATTTGCATGTGGACATTTCAAGCGCTTTGGGGCCAACGGTAGAAAAGGAAATATCTTCGTATAAAAACTAGACAGAATCATTCCCAGCAACCGCTTTGTGATGAGTGCATTCCACTCACAGAGTTTAACCTTTCTTTTCATAGAACAGTTTGGAAACACTCTGTTTGTAAAGTCTGCAAGTGGATATTTGGACCTCTTTGAGGATTTCGTTGGAAACGGGATTTCCTCATCTAATGCTAGACAGAAGAATTCTCAGTAACTTCTTTGGGTTGTGTGTGTCCAACACGCAGAGTTGAACCCTTCTTTAGACAGAGCAGATTTGAAACCCTCTTTCTGTGGAATTTCCAAGTGGACACATCAAGCGCTTTGCGGCCAACGGTAGAAAAGGAAATATCTTCGTATAAAAACTGGAGACAATCATTCTCAGAAACCACTTAGTGATGTGCGCTTTCCACTCACAGAGTTTAACCTTTCTTTTCATAGAGCAGTTTGGAAAAACTCTTTTTCTAAAGTCTGCAAGCGGATATTTGGACCTCTTTGAGGATTTCGTTGGAAACGGGATTTCGTCATCTAATGCTAGACAGAAGAATTCTCAGTAACTTCTTTGGGTTGCCTGTGTCCAACTCACAGTGTTGAACCTTCCTTTAGACAGAGCAGATTTGAAACCTTCTTTTTGTGGAATTTGCATGTGGACATTTCAAGCGCTTTGTGGCCAACGGTATAAAAGGAAATATCTTCGTGTAAAAACTAGAGAGAATCATTCCCAGCAACCGCTTTGTGATGAGTGCATTCCACTCAGAGAGTTAAACCTTTCTTTTCATAGAACAGTTTGGAAACACTCTGTTTGTAAAGTCTGCAAGTGGATAATTGGACCTCTTTGACGATTTCGTTGGAAACGGGATTTCTTCATCTAATGCTAGACAGACGAATTCTCAGTAACTTCCTTGGGTTGCCTGTGTTCAACTCGCAGAGTTCAACGTTCCTTTAGAGAGAGCAGATTTGAAACCCTCTTTTTGTGGAATTTGCATGTGGACATTTCAAGCGCTTTGGGGCCAACGGTGGAAAAAGGAATATCTTCGTATAAAAACTAGAGAGAATTATTCCCAGCAACCACTTTGTGATGAGTGCGTTCCACTCACAGAGTTTAACATTTCTTTTCATAGAACAGTTTGGAAGCACTATGTTTGTAAAGTCTGCAAGTGGATATTTTGACCTCTTTGAGGATTTCGTTGTAAACGGGATTTCTTCATCTAATGCTAGACAGAAGAATTCTCAGCAACTTCTTTGGGTTGTGTGTGTTCAACTCGCAGAGTTGAACCTTCCTTTAGACAGAGCAGATTTGAAACCCTCTTTCTGTGGAATTTCCAAGTGGACATTTCAAGCGGTCTGTGGTCAACAGTAGAAAGCAAAATATCTTCGTATAAAAACTGGGGACAATCATTCTCAGAAACCACTTAGTGATGTGTGCGTTCCACTCGCAGAGTTTAACCTTTCTTTCCATAGAGCAGTTTGGAAACACTCTGTTTGTAAAGTCTGCTAGTGGATATTTGGACCTCTTTGAGTATTTCGTTGGAAACGGGATTTCTTCATCTAATGCTAGACAGAAGAATTCTCAGTAACTTCTTTGTGTTGCCTGTGTTCAATTCACAGAGTTGAACGTTCCTTTAGACAGAGCAGATTTGAAAACCTCTTTTTGTGGAATTTGCTTGTGGACATTTCAAGCGCTTTGGGGCCAACGGTAGAAAAGGAAATATCTTCGTATAAAAACTAGACAGAATCATTCCCAGCAACCGCTTTGTGATGAGTGCGTTCCACTCAGAGTTTAACCTTTCTTTTCATCGAACAGTTTGGAAACACTCTGTTTGTAAAGTCTGCAAGTGGATATTTGGACCTCTTTGACGATTTCGTTGGAAACGGGATTTCTTCATCTAATGCTAGACAGAAGAATTCTCAGTAACTTCCTTTGGTTGCCTGTGTTCAACTCGCAGAGTTCAACGTTCTTTTAGAGAGAGCAGATTTGAAACCCTCTTTTTGTGGAATTTGCATGTGGACATTTCAAGCGCTTTGGGGCCAACGGTGGAAAAAGAAATATCTTCGTATAAAAACTAGAGAGAATCATTCCCAGCAACCACTTTGTGATGAGTGCGCTCCACTCACGGAGTTTAACCTTTCTTTTCATAGAACAGTTTGGAAACACTCTGTTTGTAAAGTCTGCAAGTGGATATTTTGACCTCTTTGAGGATTTCGTTGGAAAAGGGATTTCTTCATCTAATGCTAGACAGAAGAATTCTCAGCAACTTCTTTGGGTTGCGTGTGTTCAACTCGCAGAGTTGAACCTTCCTTTAGACAGAGCAGATTTGAAACCCTCTTTCTGAGGAATTTCCAAGTGGACATTTCAAGCGCTTTGTGGCCAACGGTAGAAAGCGAAATATCTTCGTATAAAAACTGGAGACAATCATTCTCAGAAACCACTTAGTGATGTGTGCGTTCCACTCGCAGAGTTTAACCTTTCTTTCCATAGAGCAGTTTGGAAACACTCTGTTTGTAAAGTCTGCAAGTGGATATTTGGACCTCTTTGAGTATTTCGTTGGAAAAGGGATTTCTTCATCTAATGCTAGACAGAAGAATTCTCAGTAACTTCTTTGTGTTGCCTGTGTTCAATTCACAGAGTTGAACGTTCCTTTAGACAGAGCAGATTTGAAAACCTCTTTTTGTGGAATTTGCATGTGGACATTTCAAGCGCTTTGTGGCCAACGGTAGAAAAGGAAATATCTTCGTATAAAAACTAGACAGAATCATTCCCAGCAACCGCTTTGTGATGAGTGCGTTCCACTCAGAGTTTAACCTTTCTTTTCATCGAACAGTTTGGAAACACTCTGTTTGTAAAGTCTGCAAGTGGATATTTGGACCTCTTTGAGGATTTCGTTGGAAACGGGATTTCTTCATCTAATGCTAGACAGAAGAATTCTCAGCAACTTCTTTGGGTTGCATGTGTTCAACTCGCAGAGTTGAACCTTCCTTTAGACAGAGCAGATTTGAAACCCTCTTTCTGTGGAATTTCCAAGTGGACACTTCAAGCGCTTTGAGGCCAACTGTAGAAAAGGAAATATCTTCATATAAAAACTGGAGACAATCATTCTCAGAAACCACTAAGTGATGTGTGCGTTCCACTCACAGAGTTTAACCTTTCTTTTCATAGAACAGTTTGGAAACACTCTGTTTGTAAAGTCTGCAAGTGGATATTTGGACCTCTTTGAGGATTTCGTCGGAAACGGGATTTCTTCATCTAATGCTAGACAGAAGAATTCTCAGTAACTTCTTTGGGTTGTGTGTGTTAAACTCGCAGAGTTGAAACCTCCTTTAGACAGAGCAGATTTGAAACCCTCTTTCTGTGGAATTTCCAAGTGGACATTTCAAGCTCTATGCGGCCAACGGTAGAAAAGGAAATATCTTCGTATAAAAACTGGAGACAATCATTCTCAGAAACCACTTAGTGATGTGCGCTTTCCACTCACAGAGTTTAACCTTTCTTTTCATAGAGCAGTTTGGAAAAACTCTTTTTCTAACGTCTGCAAGCGGATATTTGGACCTCTTCGAGGATTTCGTTGGAAACGGGATTTCTTCATCTAATCCTAGACAGACGAGTTGTCAGTAATTTCTTTGGGTTGCCTGTGTCCAACTCACAGAGTTGAACGTTCCTTTAGACAGAGCAGATTTGAAACCCTCTTTTTGTGGAATTTGCATGTGGACATTTCAAGCGCTTTGTGGCCAACGGTATAAAAGGAAATATCTTCGTGTAAAAGCTAGAGAGAATCATTCCCAGCAACCGCTTTGTGATGAGTGCATTCCACTCAGAGAGTTTAACCTTTCTTTTCATAGAACAGTTTGGAAACACTCTGTTTGTAAAGTCTGCAAGTGTATATTTGGATCTCTTTGAGGATTTCGTTGGAAACGGGATTTCTTCATCTAATGCTAGACAGAAGAATTCTCAGTAACTTCTTTGGGTTTCCTGTGCTCAACTCGCAGAGTTCAACGTTCCTTTAGAGAGAGCAGATTTGAAACCCTCTTTTTGTGGAATTTGCATGTGGACATTTCAAGCGCTTTGGGGCCAACGGTGGAAAAAGAAATATCTTCGTATAAAAACTAGAGAGAATCATTCCCAGCAACCACTTTGTGATGAGTGCGTTCCACTCACAGAGTTTAACCTTTCTTTTCATAGAAGAGTTTGGAAACACTCGGTTTGTAAAGTCTGCAAGTGGATATTTGGACCTCTTTGAGGATTTTGTAGGAAACTGGATTTCTTCATCTAATGCTAGACAGAAGAATTCTCAGTAACTTCTTTGGGTTGCGTGTGTTCAACTCGCAGAGTTGAACCTTCCTTTAGACAGAGCAGATTTGAAACCCTCTTTCTGTGGAATTTCCAAGTGGACATTTCAAGCGCTTTGGGGCCAACGGTGGAAAAAGAAATATCTTCGTATAAAAACTGGAGACAATCATTCTCGGAAACCACTTAGAGATGTGTGCGTTCCACTCGCAGAGTTTAACCTTTCTTTCCATAGAGCAGTTTGGAAACACCCTGTTTGTAAAGTCTGCAAGTGGATATTTGGACCTCTTCGAGTATTTCGTTGGAAACGGGATTTCTTCATCTAATGCTAGACAGAAGAATTCTCAGTAACTTCTTTGTGTTGCCTGTGTTCAATTCACAGAGTTGAACGTTCCTTTAGACAGAGCAGATTTGAAAACCTCTTTTTGTGGAATTTGCATGTGGACATTTCAAGCGATTTGGGGCCAACGGTAGAAAAGGAAATATCTTCGTATAAAAACTAGACAGAATCATTCCCAGCAACCGCTTTGTGATGAGTGCATTCCACTCACAGAGTTTAACCTTTCTTTTCATCGAACAGTTTGGAAACACTCTGTTAGTAAAGTCTGCAAGTGGATATTTGGACCTCTTTGAGGATTTCGTTGGAAACGGGATTTCTTCATCTAATGCTAGACAGAAGAAATCTCAGTAACTTCTTTGGGTTGTGTGTGTCCAACACGCAGAGTTGAACCCTCCTTTAGACAGAGCAGATTTGAAACCCTCTTTCTGTGGAATTTCCAAGTGGACACATCAAGCGCTTTGCGGCCAACGGTAGAAAAGGAAATATCTTCGTATAAAAACTGGAGACAATCATTCTCAGAAACCACTTAGTGATGTGCGCTTTCCACTCACAGAGTTTAACCTTTCTTTTCATAGAGCAGTTTGGAAAAACTCTTTTTCTAAAGTCTGCAAGCGGATATTTGGACCTCTTTGAGGATTTCATTGGAAACGGGATTTCTTCATCTAATGGTAGACAGAAGAATTCTCAGTAACTTCTTTGGGTTGCCTGTGTCCAACTCACAGTGTTGAACCTTCCTTAAGACAGAGCAGATTTGAAACCTTCTTTTTGTGGAATTTGCATGTGGACATTTCAAGCGCTTTGTGGCCAACGGTATAAAAGGAAATATCTTCGTGTAAAAACTAGAGAGAATCATTCCCAGCAACCGCTTTGTGATGAGTGCATTCCACTCAGAGAGTTAAACATTTCTTTTCATAGAACAGTTTGGAAACACTCTGTTTGTAAAGTCTGCAAGTGGATATTTGGACCTCTTTGACGATTTCGTTGGAAACGGGATGTCTTCATCTAATGCTAGACAGAAGAATTCTCAGTAACTTCCTTGGGTTGCCTGTGTTCAACTCGCAGAGTTCAACGTTCCTTTAGAGAGAGCAGATTTGAAACCCTCTTTTTGTGGAATTTGCATGTGGACATTTCAAGCACTTTGGGGCCAACGGTGGAAAAAGAAATATCTTCGTATAAAAACTAGAGAGAATTATTCCCAGCAACCACTTTGTGATGAGTGCGTTCCACTCACAGAGTTTAACATTTCTTTTCATAGAACAGTTTGGAAGCACTATGTTTGTAAAGTCTGCAAGTGGATATTTTGACCTCTTTGAGGATTTCGTTGGAAACGGGATTTCTTCATCTAATGCTAGACAGAAGAATTCTCAGTAACTTCTTTGGGTTGTGTGTGTTCAACTCGCAGAGTTGAACCCTCCTTTAGACGGAGCAGATTTGAAACCCTCTTTCTGTGGAATTTCCAAGTGGACATTTCAAGCGCTTTGCGGCCAACGGTAGAAAAGGAAATATCTTCGTATAAAAACTGGAGACAATCATTCTCAGAAACCACTTAGTGATGTGCGCTTTCCACTCAGCGAGTTTAACCTTTCTTTTCATAGAGCAGTTTGGAAACACTCTTTTTCTAAAGTCTGCATGCGGATATTTGGACCTCTTTGAGGATTTCGTTGGAAACGGGATTTCTTCATCTAATGCTAGACAGAAGAATTCTCAGTAACTTCTTTGGGTTGCCTGTGTCCAACTCACAGAGTTGAACGTTCCTTTAGACAGAGCAGATTTGAAACCCTCTTTCGGTGGAATTTGCATGTGGACATTTCAAGCGCTTTGTGGCCAACGGTATAAAAGGAAATATCTTCGTGTAAAAACTAGAGAGAATCATTCCCAGCAACCGCTTTGTGATGAGTGCATTCCACTCAGAGAGTTTAACCTTTCTTTTCATCGAACAGTTTGGAAACACTCTGTTTGTAAAGTCTGCAAGTGGATATTTGGACCTCTTTGAGGATTTCGTTGGAAACGGGATTTCTTCATCTCATGCTAGACAGAAGAATTCTCAGTAACTTCTTTGGGTTGCCTGTGTCCAACTCACAGAGTTCAACGTTCCTTTAGACAGAGCAGATTTGAAACTCTCTTTGTGTGGAATTTGCATGTGGACATTTCAAGCGCTTTGGAGAAAACGGTAGAAAAGGAAATATCTTCGTATAAACACAAGAGAGAATCATTCCCAGCAAACGCTTTGTGATGAGTGCGTTCCACTCACAGAGTTTAACCTTTCTTTTCATAGAGCAGTTTGGAAACACTCTGTTTGTAAAGTCTGCAAGTGGATATTTAGACCTCTTTGAGGATTTCTTTGGAAACGGGATTTCTTCATCTAATGCTAGACAAAACAATCCCTAGTAACTTCTTTGGGTTGTCTGAATTCAACTCACAGAGTTGAACGTTCCTTTAGAGAGAGCAGATTTGAAACCCTCTTTTTGTGGAATTTGCATGTGGACATTTCAAGCGCTTTGGGGCCAACGGTAGAAAAGGAAATATCTTCGTAGAAAAACTAGACAGAATCATTCCCAGCAACCGCTTTGTGATGAGTGCGTTCCACTCACAGAGTTTAACCTTTCTTTTCATCGAACAGTTTGGAAACACTCTGTTTGTAAAGTCTGCAAGTGGATATTTGGACCTCTTTGAGGATTTCGTTGGAAACGGGATTTCTTCATCTAATGCTAGACAGAAGAATTCTCAGTAACTTCTTTGGGTTTCCTGTGCTCAACTCGCAGAGTTCAACGTTCCTTTAGAGAGAGCAGATTTGAAACCCTCTTTTTGTGGAATTTGCATGTGGACATTTCAAGCGCTTTGGGGCCAACGGTGGAAAAAGAAATATCTTCGTATAAAAACTAGAGAGAATCATTCCCAGCAACCACTTTGTGATGAGTGCGTTCCACTCACAGAGTTTAACCTTTCTTTTCGTAGAACAGTTTGGAAACACTCGGTTTGTAAAGTCTGCAAGTGGATATTTGGACCTCTTTGAGGATTTTGTTGGAAACTGGATTTCTTCAACTAATGCTAGACAGAAGAATTCTCAGTAACTTCTTTGGGTTGCGTGTGTTCAACTCGCAGAGTTGAACCTTCCTTTAGACAGAGCAGATTTGAAACCCTCTTTCTGTGGAATTTCCAAGTGGACATTTCAAGCGCTTTGGGGCCAACGGTAGAAAAGGAAATATCTTCCTATAAAAACTAGACAGAATCATTCCCAGCAACCGCTTTGTGATGAGTGCATTCCACTCAGAGAGTTTAACCTTTCTTTTCATTGAACAGTTTGGAAACACTCTGTTTGTAAAGTCTGCAAGTGGATATTTGGACCTCTTTGAGGATTTCGTTGGAAACGGGATTTCTTCATCTCATGCTAGACAGAAGAATTCTCAGTAACTTCGTTGGGTTGCCTGTGTCCAACACACAGAGTTCAACGTTCCTTTAGACAGAGCAGATTTGAAACTCTCTTTGTGTGGAATTTGCATGTGGACATTTCAAGCGCTTTGGAGAAAACGGTAGAAAAGGAAATATCTTCGTATAAACACAAGAGAGAATCATTCCCAGCAAACGCTTTGTGATGAGTGCGTTCCACTCACAGAGTTTAACCTTTCTTTTCATAGAACAGATTGGAAACACTCTGTTTGTAAAGTCTGCAAGAGGATATTTGGACCTCTTTGGGGATTTCGTTGCAAACGGGATTTCTTCATCTAATGCTAGACAGAAGAATTCTCAGTAACTTCTTTGTGTTGCCTGTGTTCAGCTCACAGAGTTGAACGTTCCTTTAGACAGAGCAGACTTGAAACCCTCTTTTTGTGGAATTTGCATGTGGACATTTCAAGCGCTTTGGGGCCAACGGTAGAAAAGGAAATATCTTCGTGTAAAAACTAGAGAGAATCATTCCCAGCAACCGCTTTGTGATGAGTGCATTCCACTCAGAGAGTTTAACCTTTCTTTTCATAGAACAGTTTGGAAACACTCTGTTTGTAAAGTCTGCAAGTGGATATTTGGACCTCTTTGAGGATTTCGTTGGAAACGGGATTTCTTCATCTCATGCTAGACAGAAGAATTCTCAGTAACTTCCTTGGGTTGCCTGTGTTCAACTCGCAGAGTTCAACGTTCCTTTAGAGAGAGCAGATTTGAAACCCTCTTTTTGTGGAATTTGCATGTGGACATTTCAAGAGCTTTGGGGCCAACGGTGGAAAAAGAAATATCTTCGTATAAAAACTAGAGAGAATCATTCCCAGAAACCACTTTGTGATGAGTGCGTTCCACTCACAGAGTTTAACCTTTCTTTTCATAGAACAGTTTGGAAACACTCTGTTTGTAAAGTCTGCAAGTGGATATTTGGACCTCTTTGAGGATTTCGTTGGAAACGGGATTTCTTCATCTAATGCTAGACAGAAGAATTCTCAGTAACTTCTTTGGGTTGTGTGTGTTCAACTCGCAGAGTTGAACCCTCCTTTAGACGGAGCAGATTTGAAACCCTCTTTCTGTGGAATTTCCAAGTGGACATTTCAAGCGCTTTGCGGCCAACGGTAGAAAAGGAAATATCTTCGTATAAAAACTGGAGACAATCATTCTCAGAAACCACTTAGTGATGTGCGCTTTCCACTCAGCGAGTTTAACCTTTCTTTTCATAGAGCAGTTTGGAAACACTCTTTTTCTAAAGTCTGCATGCGGATATTTGGACCTCTTTGAGGATTTCGTTGGAAACGGGATTTCTTCATCTAATGCTAGACAGAAGAATTCTCAGTAACTTCTTTGGGTTGCCTGTGTCCAACTCACAGAGTTGAACGTTCCTTTAGACAGAGCAGATTTGAAACCCTCTTTCGGTGGAATTTGCATGTGGACATTTCAAGCGCTTTGTGGCCAACGGTATAAAAGGAAATATCTTCGTGTAAAAACTAGAGAGAATCATTCCCAGCAACCGCTTTGTGATGAGTGCATTCCACTCAGAGAGTTTAACCTTTCTTTTCATCGAACAGTTTGGAAACACTCTGTTTGTAAAGTCTGCAAGTGGATATTTGGACCTCTTTGAGGATTTCGTTGGAAACGGGATTTCTTCATCTCATGCTAGACAGAAGAATTCTCAGTAACTTCTTTGGGTTGCCTGTGTCCAACTCACAGAGTTCAACGTTCCTTTAGACAGAGCAGATTTGAAACTCTCTTTGTGTGGAATTTGCATGTGGACATTTCAAGCGCTTTGGAGAAAACGGTAGAAAAGGAAATATCTTCGTATAAACACAAGAGAGAATCATTCCCAGCAAACGCTTTGTGATGAGTGCGTTCCACTCACAGAGTTTAACCTTTCTTTTCATAGAGCAGTTTGGAAACACTCTGTTTGTAAAGTCTGCAAGTGGATATTTAGACCTCTTTGAGGATTTCTTTGGAAACGGGATTTCTTCATCTAATGCTAGACAAAACAATCCCTAGTAACTTCTTTGGGTTGTCTGAATTCAACTCACAGAGTTGAACGTTCCTTTAGAGAGAGCAGATTTGAAACCCTCTTTTTGTGGAATTTGCATGTGGACATTTCAAGCGCTTTGGGGCCAACGGTAGAAAAGGAAATATCTTCGTATAAAAACTAGACAGAATCATTCCCAGCAACCGCTTTGTGATGAGTGCGTTCCACTCACAGAGTTTAACCTTTCTTTTCATCGAACAGTTTGGAAACACTCTGTTTGTAAAGTCTGCAAGTGGATATTTGGACCTCTTTGAGGATTTCGTTGGAAACGGGATTTCTTCATCTAATGCTAGACAGAAGAATTCTCAGTAACTTCTTTGGGTTTCCTGTGCTCAACTCGCAGAGTTCAACGTTCCTTTAGAGAGAGCAGATTTGAAACCCTCTTTTTGTGGAATTTGCATGTGGACATTTCAAGCGCTTTGGGGCCAACGGTGGAAAAAGAAATATCTTCGTATAAAAACTAGAGAGAATCATTCCCAGCAACCACTTTGTGATGAGTGCGTTCCACTCACAGAGTTTAACCTTTCTTTTCGTAGAACAGTTTGGAAACACTCGGTTTGTAAAGTCTGCAAGTGGATATTTGGACCTCTTTGAGGATTTTGTTGGAAACTGGATTTCTTCAACTAATGCTAGACAGAAGAATTCTCAGTAACTTCTTTGGGTTGCGTGTGTTCAACTCGCAGAGTTGAACCTTCCTTTAGACAGAGCAGATTTGAAACCCTCTTTCTGTGGAATTTCCAAGTGGACATTTCAAGCGCTTTGGGGCCAACGGTAGAAAAGGAAATATCTTCCTATAAAAACTAGACAGAATCATTCCCAGCAACCGCTTTGTGATGAGTGCATTCCACTCAGAGAGTTTAACCTTTCTTTTCATTGAACAGTTTGGAAACACTCTGTTTGTAAAGTCTGCAAGTGGATATTTGGACCTCTTTGAGGATTTCGTTGGAAACGGGATTTCTTCATCTCATGCTAGACAGAAGAATTCTCAGTAACTTCGTTGGGTTGCCTGTGTCCAACACACAGAGTTCAACGTTCCTTTAGACAGAGCAGATTTGAAACTCTCTTTGTGTGGAATTTGCATGTGGACATTTCAAGCGCTTTGGAGAAAACGGTAGAAAAGGAAATATCTTCGTATAAACACAAGAGAGAATCATTCCCAGCAAACGCTTTGTGATGAGTGCGTTCCACTCACAGAGTTTAACCTTTCTTTTCATAGAACAGATTGGAAACACTCTGTTTGTAAAGTCTGCAAGAGGATATTTGGACCTCTTTGGGGATTTCGTTGCAAACGGGATTTCTTCATCTAATGCTAGACAGAAGAATTCTCAGTAACTTCTTTGTGTTGCCTGTGTTCAGCTCACAGAGTTGAACGTTCCTTTAGACAGAGCAGACTTGAAACCCTCTTTTTGTGGAATTTGCATGTGGACATTTCAAGCGCTATGGGGCCAACGGTAAAAAAGGAAATATCTTCGTATAAAAATTAGAGAGAATCGTTCCCAGCAACCACTTCGGGATGAGTGCGTTCCACTCACAGAGTTTAACCTTTCTTTTCATAGAACAGTTTGGAAACACTCTGTTTGTAAAGTCTTCAAGTGGATATTTTGACCTCTTTGAGGATTTCGTTGGAAACGGGATTTCTTCATCTAATGCTAGACAGAAGAATTCTCAGCAACTTCTTTGTGTTGCGTGTGTTCAACTCGCAGAGTTGAACCTTCCTTTAGACAGAGCAGATTTGAAACCCTCTTTCTGTGGAATTTCCAAGTGGACATTTCAAGCGCTTTGTGGCCAAAGGTAGAAAGCGAAATATCTTCGTATAAAAACTGGAGACAATCATTCTCAGAAATCACTTAGTGATGTGTGCGTTCCACTCGCAGAGTTTAACCTTTCTTTCCATAGAGCAGTTTGGAAACACTCTGTTTGTAAAGTCTGCAAGTGGATATTTTGACTTCTTTGAGGATTTCGTTGGAAACGGGATTTATTCATCTAATGCTAGACAGAAGAATTCTCAGTAACTTATTTGTGTTGCCTGTGTTCAATTCACAGAGTTGAACGATCCTTTAGACAGAGCAGATTTGAAAACCTCTTTTTGTGGAATTTGCATGTGGACATTTCAAGCGCTTTGGGGCCAACGGTAGAAAAGGAAATATCTTCGTATAAAAACTAGACAGAATCATTCCCAGCAACCGCTTTGTGATGAGTGCGTTCCACTCAGAGTTTAACCTTTCTTTTCATCGAACAGTTTGGAAACACTCTGTTTGTAAAGTCTGCAAGTGGATATTTGGTCCTCTTTGAGGATTTCGTTGGAAACGGGATTTCTTCATCTAATGCTAGACAGAAGAATTCTCAGCAACTTCTTAGGGTTGCGTGTGTTCAACTCGCAGAGTTGAACCTTCCTTTAGACAGAGCAGATTTGAAACCCTCTTTCTGTGGAATTTCCAACTGGACACTTCAAGCGCTTTGCGGCCAACGGTAGAAAAGGAAATATCTTCGTATAAAACCTGGAGACAATCATTCTCAGAAACCACTAAGTGATGTGTGCGTTTCACTCACAGAGTTTAACCTTTCTTTTCATAGAGCAGTTTGGAAACACTCTGTTTGTAAAGTCTGCAAGTGGATATTTGGACCTCTTTGAGGATTTCGTTGGAAACGGGATTTCTTCATCTAATGCTAGACAGAGCAATCCTCAGTAACTTCTTTGGGTTGCCTGAGTTCAACTCACAGAGTTGAACGTTCCTTTAGAGAGAGCAGATTTGAAACCCTCTTTTTGTGGAATTTGCATGTGGACATTTCAAGCGCTTTGGGGCCAACGGTAGAAAAGGAAATATCTTCGTATAAAAACTAGACAGAATCATTCCCAGCAACCGCTTTGTGATGAGTGCGTTCCACTCAGAGTTTAACCTTTCTTTTCATCGAACAGTTTGGAAACACTCTGTTTGTAAAGTCTGCAAGTGGATATTTGGACCTCTTTGAGGATTTCGTTGGAAACGGGATTTCTTCATCTAATGCTAGACAGAAGAATTCTCAGTAACTTCTTTGGGTTGTGTGTGTTCAACTCGCAGAGTTGAACCCTCCTTTAGACAGAGCAGATTTGAAACCCTCTTTCTGTGGAATTTCCAAGTGGACATTTCAAGGGCTTTGCGGCCAACGATAGAAAAGGAAATATCTTCGTATAAAAACTTGAGACAATCATTCTCAGAAACCACTTAGTGATGTGCGCTTTCCTCTCACTGAGTTTAACCTTTCTTTTCATCGAACAGTTTGGAAACACTCTGTTTGTAAAGTCTGCAAGTGGATATTTGGACCTCTTTGAGGATTTCGTTGGAAACGGGATTTCTTCATCTAATGCTAGACAGAAGAATTCTCAGTAACTTCTTTGTGTTGCCTGTGTTCAGCTCACAGAGTTGAACGTTCCTTTAGACAGAGGAGACTTGAAACCCTCTTTTTGTGGAATTTGCATGTGGACATTTCAAGCGCTATGGGGCCAACGGTAAAAAAGGAAATATCTTCGTATAAAAACTAGAGAGAATCGTTCCCAGCAACCACTTCGTGATGAGTGCGTTCCACTCACAGAATTTAACCTTTCTTTTCATAGAACAGTTTGGAAACACTCTGTTTGTAAAGTCTGCAAGTGGATATTTTGACCTCTTTGAGGATTTCGTTGGAAACGGGATTTCTTCATCTAATGCTAGACAGAAGAATTCTCAGCAACTTCTTTGGGTTGCGTGTGTTCAACTCGCAGAGTTGAACCTTCCTTTAGAGAGAGCAGATTTGAAACCCTCTTTCTGTGGAATTTCCAAGTGGACATTTCAAGCGCTTTGTGGCCAAAGGTAGAAAGCGAAATATCTTCGTATAAAAACTGGAGACAATCATTCTCAGAAATCACTTAGTGATGTGCGCTTTCCACTCACTGAGTTTAACCTTTCTTTTCATCGAACAGTTTGGAAACACTCTGTTTGTAAAGTCTGCAAGTGGATATTTGGACCTCTTTGAGGATTTCGTTGGAAAGGGGATTTCTTCATCTAATGCTAGACAGAAGAATTCTCAGTAACTTCTTTGTGTTGCCTGTTTTCAGCTCACAGAGTTGAACGTTCCTTTAGACAGAGCAGACTTGAAACCCTCTTTTTGTGGAATTTGCATGTGGACATTTCAAGCGCTTTGGGGCCAACGGTAGAAAAGGAAATATCTTCGTATAAAAACTAGACAGAATCATTCCCAGCAACCGCTTTGTGATGAGTGCGTTCCACTCAGAGATTAACCTTTCCTTTCATCGAACAGTTTGGAAACACTCTGTTTGTAAAGTCTGCAAGTGGATATTTGGTCCTCTTTGAGGATTTCGTTGGAAACGGGATTTCTTCATCTAATGCTAGACAGAAGAATTCTCAGCAACTTCTTTGGGTTGCGTGTGTTCAACTCGCAGAGATGAACCTTCCTTTAGACAGAGCAGATTTGAAACCCTCTTTCTGTGGAATTTCCAAGTGGACACTTCAAGCGCTTTGCGGCCAACGGTAGAAAAGGAAATATCTTCGTATAAAAACTGGAGACAATCATTCTCAGAAACCACTAAGTGATGTGTGCGTTTCACTCACAGAGTTTAACCTTTCTTTTCATAGAGCAGTTTGGAAACACTCTGTTTGTAAAGTCTGCAAGTGGATATTTGGACCTCTTTGAGGATTTCGTTGGAAACGGGATTTCTTCATCTAATGCTAGACAGAGCAATCCTCAGTAACTTCTTTGGGTTGCCTGAGTTCAACTCACAGAGTTGAACGTTCCTTTAGAGAGAGCAGATTTGAAACCCTCTTTTTGTGGAATTTGCATGTGGACATTTCAAGCGCTTTGGGGCCAACGGTAGAAAAAGAAATATCTTCGTATAAAAACTAGACAGAATCATTCCCAGCAACCGCTTTGTGATGAGTGCGTTCCACTCAGAGTTTAACCTTTCTTTTCATCGAACAGTTTGGAAACACTCTGTTTGTAAAGTCTGCAAGTGGATATTTGGACCTCTTTGAGGATTTCGTTGGAAATGGGATTTCTTCATCTAATGCTAGACAGAAGAATTCTCAGTAACTTCTTTGGGTTGTGTGTGTTCAACTCGCAGAGTTGAACCCTCCTTTAGACAGAGCAGATTTGAAACCCTCTTTCTGTGGAATTTCCAAGTGGACATTTCAAGCGCTTTGCGGCCAACGATAGAAAAGGAAATATCTTCGTATAAAAACTGGAGACAATCATTCTCAGAAACCACTTAGTGATGTGCGCTTTCCACTCACTGAGTTTAACCTTTCTTTTCATCGAACAGTTTGGAAACACTCTGTTTGTAAAGTCTGCAAGTGGATATTTGGACCTCTTTGAGGATTTCGTTGGAAACGGGATTTCTTCATCTAATGCTAGACAGAAGAATTCTCAGTAACTTCTTTGGGTTGTGTGTGTTCAACTCGCAGAGTTGAACCCTCCTTTAGACAGAGCAGATTTGTAACCCTCTTTCTGTGGAATTTCCAAGTGGACCTTTCAAGCGCTTTGCGGCCAACGGTAGAAAAGGAAATATCTTCGTATAAAAACTGGAGACAATCATTCTCAGAAACCACTTAGTGATGTGCGCTTTCCACTCACAGAGTTTAACCTTTCTTTTAATAGAGCAGTTTGGAAACACTCTTTTTCTAAAGTCTGCAAGCGGATATTTGGAACTCTTTGAGGATTTCGTTGGAAACCCGATTTCTTCATCTAATGCTAGACAGAAGAATTCTCAGTAACTTCTTTGGGTTGCCTGTGTCCAACTCACTGCGTTGAACGTTCCTTTAGACAGAGCAGATTTGAAACCCTCTTTTTGTGGAATTTGCATGTGGACATTTCAAGCGCTTAGTGGCCAACGGTATAAAAGGAAATATCTTCGTGTAAAAACTAGAGAGAATCATTCCCAGCAACCGCTTTGTGATGAGTGCATTCCACTCAGAGAGTTTAACCTTTCTTTTCATAGAAGAGTTTGGAAACACTCTGTTTGTAAAGTCTGCAAGTGGATATTTGGACCTCTTTGAGGATTTCTTTGGAAACGGGATTTCTTCATCTAATACTAGACAGAAGAATTCTCAGCAACTTCTTTGGGTTTCCTGTGCTCAACTCACAGAGTTCAACGTTCCTTTAGAGAGAGCAGATTTGAAACCGTCTTTTTGTGAAATTTGCATGTGGACATTTCAAGCGCTTTGGGGCCAACGGTGGAAAAAGAAATATCTTCGTATAAAAACTAGAGAGAATTATTCCCAGCAACCACTTTGTGATGAGTGCGTTCCACTCACAGAGTTTAACCTTTCTTTTCATAGAAGAGTTTGGAAACACTCGGTTTGTAAAGTCTGCAAGTGGATACTTGGACCTCTTTGAGGATTTTGTTGGAAACGGGATTTCTTCATCTAATGCTAGACAGAAGAATTCTCAGTAACTTCTTTGGGTAGCGTGTGTTCAACTCGCAGAGTTGAACCTTCCTTTAGACAGAGCAGATTTGAAACACTCTTTCTGTGGTATTTCCAAGTGGACATTTCAAGCGCTTTGGGGCCAACGGTAAAAAAGGAAATATCTTCGTATAAAAACTAGAGAGAATCATTCCCAGCAACCACTTTGTGATGAGAGCGTTCCACTCACAGAGTTTAACCTTTCTTTTCATAGAACAGTTTGGAAACACTCTGTTTGTAAAGTCTGCAAGCGGATATTTGGACCTCTTTGAGGATTTCGTTGGAAACGGGTTTTCTTCATCTAATGCTAGACAGAAGAATTCTCAGTAACTTCTTTGGGTTGCGTGTGTTCAACTCGCAGAGTTGAACCTTCCTTTAGACAGAGCAGATTTGAAACACTCTTTTTGGGGAACTTTCAAGTGGACATTACAAGCGTTTTGCTGCTAACGGTAGAAAAGGAAATATCTTCGAATCAAAACTGGAGAGAATCAATCCCAGAAACCACTTTGCGATGAGTGCGTTCCACTCACAGAGTTTAACCTTTCTTTTCATAGAACAGATTGGAAACACTCTTTTTCTAAAGTCTGCAAGCGGATATTTGGAACTCTTTGAGGATTTCGTTGGAAACGGGATTTCTTCATCTAATGCCAGACAGAAGAATTCTCAGTAACTTCTTTGGGTTGCGTGTGTTCAACTCGCAGAGTTGAACCATCCTTTAGACAGAGCAGATTTGAAACCCTCTTTCTGTGGAATTTCCAAGTGGACATTTCAAGCGCTTTGGGGCCAACGGTAGAAAAGGAAATATCTTCCTATAAAAACTAGACAGAATCATTCCCAGCAACCGCTTTGTGATGAGTGCGTTCCGCTCACAGAGTTTAACATTTCTTTTCATAGAACAGTTTGGAAACACTCTGTTTGTAAAGTCTGCAAGTGGATATTTGGACCTCTTAGAGGATTTCATTGGAAACGGGATTTCTTCATCTAATGCTAGACAGAAGAATTCTCAGTAACTTCTTTGGGTTGCGTGTGTTCAACTCGCAGAGTTCAACATTCCTTTAGAGAGAGCAGATTTGAAACCTTCTTTTTGTGGAATTTGCATGTGGACATTTCAAGCGCTTTGGGGCCAACGGTGGAAAAATAAATATCTTCGTATAAAAACTAGAGAGAATCATTCCCAGCAACCACTTTGTGATGAGTGCGTTCCACTCACAGAGTTTAACGTTTCTTTTCATAGAACTGTTTGGAAACACTCTGTTTGTAAAGTCTGTAAGTGGATATTTGGACCTCTTTGAGGATTTCGTTGGAAACGGGATTTCTTCATCTAATGCTAGACAGAAGAATTCTCAGCAACTTCTTTGGGTTGCGTGTGTTCAACTCGCAGAGTTGAACCTTCCTTTAGAGAGAGCAGATTTGAAACCCTCTTTCTGTGGAATTTCCAAGTGGACATTTCAAGCTCTTTGTGGCCAACGGTAGAAAGCGAAATATCTTCGTATAAAAACTGGAGACAATCATTCTCAGAAACCACTTAGTGATGTGTGCGTTCCACTCGCAGAGTTTAACCTTTCTTTCCATAGAGCAGTTTGGAAACACTCTGTTTGTAAAGTCTGCAAGTGGATATTTGGACCTCTTTGAGTATTTCGTTGGAAACGGGATTTCTTCATCTAATGCTAGACAGAAGAATTCTCAGTAACTTCTTTGGGTTGCCTGTGTTCAATTCACAGAGTTGAACGTTCCTTTAGACAGAGCAGATTTGAAAACCTCTTTTTGTGGAATTTGCATGTGGACATTTCAAGCGCTTTGGGGCCAACGGTAGAAAAGGAAATATCTTCGTGTAAAAACTAGAGAGAATCATTCCCAGCAACCGCTTTGTGATGAGTGCATTCCACTCAGAGAGTTTAACCTTTCTTTTCAAAGAACAGTTTGGAAACACTCTGTTTGTAAAGTCTGCAAGTGGATATTTGGACCTCTTTGACGATTTCGTTGGAAACGGGATTTCTTCATCTCATGCTAGACAGAAGAATTCTCAGTAACTTCCTTGGGTTGCCTGTGTTCAACTAGCAGAGTTCAACGTTCCTTTAGAGAGAGCAGATTTGAAACCCTCTTTTTGTGGAATTTGCATGTGGACATTTCAAGCGCTTTGGGGCCAACGGTGGAAAAAGCAATATCTTCGTATAAAAACTAGAGAGAATCATTCCCAGCAACCACTTTGTGATGAGTGCGTTCCACTAACAGAGTTTAACCTTTCTTTTCATAGAACAGTTTGGAAACACTCTGTTTGTAAAGTCTGCAAGTGGATATTTTGACCTCTTTGAGGATTTCGTTGGAAACGGGATTTCTTCATCTAATGCTAGACAGAAGAATTCTCAGTAACTTCTTTGTGTTGCCTGTGTTCAATTCACAGAGTTGAACGTTCCTTTAGACAGAGCAGATTTGAAAACCTCTTTTTGTGGAATTTGCATGTGGACATTTCAAGCGCTTTGGGGCCAACTGTAGAAAAGGAAATATCTTCGTATAAAAACTGGAGACAATCATTCTCAGAAACCACTTAGTGATGTGCGCTTTCCACTCACAGAGTTTAACCTTTCTTTTCATAGAGCAGTTTGTAAAAACTCTTTTTCTAAAGTCTGCAAGCGGATATTTGGACCTCTTTGAGGATTTCGTTGGAAACGGGATTTCTTCATCTAATGCTAGACAGAAGAATTCTCAGTAACTTCTTTCGGTTGCCTGTGTCCAACTCACAGAGTTGAACGTTCCTTTAGACAGAGCAGATTTGAAACCCTCTTTTTGTGGAATTTGCATGTGGACATTTCAAGCGCTTTGTGGCCAACGGTATAAAAGGAAATATCTTGGTGTAAAAACTAGAGAGAATCATTCCCAGCAACCGCTTTGTGATGAGTGCATTCCACTCAGAGAGTTTAACCTTTCTTTTCATAGAACAGTTTGGAAACACTGTTTGTAAAGTCTGCAAGTGGATATTTGGACCTCTTTGACGATTTCGTTGGAAACGGGATTTCTTCATTTAATGCTAGACAGAAAAATTCTCAGTAACTTCCTTGGGTTGCCTGTGTTCAACTCGCAGATTTCAACGTTCCTTTAGAGAGATCAGATTTGAAACCCTCTTTCTGTGGAATTTCCAAGTGGACATTTCAAGCGCTTTGTGGCCAACGGTAGAAAGCGAAATATCTTCGTATAAAAACTGGAGACAATCATTCTCAGAAACCACTTAGTGATGTGTGCGTTCCACTCGCAGAGTTTAACCTTTCTTTCCATAGAGCAGTTTGGAAACACTCTGTTTGTAAAGTCTGCAAGTGGATATTTGGACCTCTTTGAGTATTTCGTTGGAAACGGGATTTCTTCATCTAATGCTAGACAGAAGAATTCTCAGTAACTTCTTTGTGTTGCCTGTGTTCAATTCACAGAGTTGAACGTTCCTTTAGACAGAGCAGATTTGAAAACCTCTTTTTGTGGAATTTGCATGTGGACATTTCAAGTGCTTTGGGGCCAACGGTAGAAAAGGAAATATCTTCGTGTAAAAACTAGAGAGAATCATTCCCAGCAACCGCTTTGTGATGAGTGCATTCCACTCAGAGAGTTTAACCTTTCTTTTCATAGAACAGTTTGGAAACACTCTGTTTGTAAAGTCTGCAAGTGGATATTTGGACCTCTTTGACGATTTCGTTGGAAACGGGAATTCTTCATCTCATGCTAGACAGAAGAATTCTCAGTAACTTCCTTGGGTTGCCTGTGTTCAACTAGCAGAGTTCAACGTTCCTTTAGAGAGAGCAGATTTGAAACCCTCTTTTTGTGGAATTTGCATGTGGACATTTCAAGCGCTTTGGGGCCAACGGTGGAAAAAGAAATATCTTCGTATAAAAACTAGAGAGAATCATTCCCAGCAACCACTTTGTGATGAGTGCGTTCCACTAACAGAGTTTAACCTTTCTTTTCATAGAACAGTTTGGAAACACTCTGTTTGTAAAGTCTGCAAGTGGATATTTTGACCTCTTTGAGGATTTCGTTGGAAACGGGATTTCTTCATCTAATGCTAGACAGAAGAATTCTCAGTAACTTCTTTGTGTTGCCTGTGTTCAATTCACAGAGTTGAACGTTCCTTTAGACAGAGCAGATTTGAAAACCTCTTTTTGTGGAATTTGCATGTGGACATTTCAAGCGCTTTGGGGCCAACGGTAGAAAAGGAAATATCTTCGTATAAAAACTAGACAGAATCATTCGCAGAAACCGCTTTGAGATGAGTGCGTTCCACTCACAGAGTTTAACCTTTCTTTTCATCGAACAGTTTGGAAACACTCTGTTTGTTAAGTCTGCAAGTGGATATTTGGACCTCTTTGAGGATTTCGTTGGAAACGGGATTTGTTCATCTAATGCTAGACAGAAGAATTCTCAGTAACTTCTTTGGGTTGTGTGTGTCCAACACTCAGAGTTGAACCCTCCTTTAGACAGAGCAGATTTGAAACCCTCTTTCTGTGGAATTTCCAAGTGGACACTTCAAGCGCTTTGCGGCCAACGGTAGAAAAGGAAATATCTTCGTATAAAAACTGGAGACAATCATTCTCAGAAACCACTTAGTGATGTGCGCTTTCCACTCACAGAGTTTAACCTTTCTTTTCATAGAGCAGTTTGTAAAAACTCTTTTTCTAAAGTCTGCAAGCGGATATTTGGACCTTTTGAGGATTTCGTTGGAAACGGGATTTCTTCATCTAATGCTAGACAGAAGAATTCTCAGTAACTTCTTTCGGTTGCCTGTGTCCAACTCACAGAGTTGAACGTTCCTTTAGACAGAGCAGATTTGAAACCCTCTTTTTGTGGAATTTGCATGTGGACATTTCAAGCGCTTTGTGGCCAACGGTATAAAATTAAATATCTTCGTGTAAAAACTAGAGAGAATCATTCCCAGCAACCGCTTTGTGATGAGTGCATTCCACTCAGAGAGTTTAACCTTTCTTTTCATAGAACAGTTTGGAAACACTGTTTGTAAAGTCTGCAAGTGGATATTTGGACCTCTTTGACGATTTCGTTGGAAACGGGATTTCTTCATTTAATGCTAGACAGAAGAATTCTCAGTAACTTCCTTGGGTTGCCTGTGTTCAACTCGCAGATTTCAACGTTCCTTTAGAGAGATCAGATTTGAAACCCTCTTTTTGTGGAATTTGCATGTGGACATTTCAAGTGCTTTGGGGCCAACGGTGGAAAAAGAAATATCTTCGTATAAAAACTAGAGAGAATCATTCCCAGCAACCACTTTGTGATGAGTGCGTTCCACACACAGAGTTTAACCTTTCTTTTCATAGAACAGTTTGGAAACACTCTGTTTGTAAAGTCTGCAAGTGGATATTTGGACCTCTTTGAGGATTTCGTTGGAAACGGGATTTCTGCATCTAATGCTAGACAGAAGAATTCTCAGCAACTTCTTTGGGTTGCGTGTGTTCAACTCGCAGAGTTGAACCTTCCTTTAGACAGAGCAGATTTGAAACCCTCTTTCTGTGGAATTTCCAAGTGGACATTTCAAGCGCTTTGTGGCCAACGGTAGAAAGCGAAATATCTTCGTATAAAAACTGGAGACAATCATTCTGAGAAACCACTTAGTGATGTGTGCGTTCCACTCGCAGAGTTTAACCTTTCTTTCCATAGAGCAGTTTGGAAACACTCTGTTTGTAAAGTCTGCAAGAGGATATTTGGACCTTTATGAGGATTTCGTTGCAAACGGGATTTCTTCATCTAATGCTAGACAGAAGAATTCTCAGTAACTTCTTTGTGTTGCCTGTGTT
This sequence comes from Gorilla gorilla gorilla, assembly GCF_029281585.2. Lineage (NCBI taxonomy): Eukaryota > Metazoa > Chordata > Mammalia > Primates > Hominidae > Gorilla > Gorilla gorilla. The sequence goes on from NC_073229.2 coordinate 77,936,921, forward strand.
CAGCTCACAGAGTTGAACGTTCCTTTAGACAGAGCAGATTTGAAACCCTCTTTTTGTGGAATTTGCATGTGGACACTTCAAGCGCTTTGGGGCCAACGGTAAAAAAGGAAATATCTTCGTATAAAAACTAGAGAGAATCGTTCCCAGCAACCACTTCGTGATGAGTGCGTTCCACTCACAGAGTTTAACCTTTCTTTTCATAGAACAGTTTGGAAACACTCTGTTTGTAAAGTCTGCAAGCGGATATTTGGACCTCTTTGAGGATTTCGTTGGAAACGGGATTTCTTCATCTAATGCTAGACAGAAGAATTCTCAGTAACTTCTTTGTGTTGCCTGTGTTCAATTCACAGAGTTGAACGTTCCTTTAGACAGAGCAGATTTGAAAACCTCTTTTTATGGAATTTGCATGTGGACATTTCAAGAGCTTTGCGGCCAACGGTAGAAAAGGAAATATCTTCGTATAAAAACTAGACAGAATCATTCCCAGCAACCGCTTTGTGATGAGTGCGTTCCACTCAGAGTTTAACCTTTCTTTTCATCGAACAGTTTGGAAACACTCTGTTTGTAAAGTCTGCAAGTGGATATTTGGTCCTCTTTGAGGATTTCGTTGGAAACGGGATTTCTTCATCTAATGCTAGACAGAAGAATTCTCAGTAACTTCTTTGGGTTGCCTGTGTCCAACACACAGAGTTCAACGTTCCTTTAGACAGAGCAGATTTGAAACTCTCTTTGTGTGGAATTTGCATGTGGACATTTCAAGCGCTTTGGAGAAAACGGTAGAAAAGGAAATATCTTCGTATAAACACAAGAGAGAATCATTCCCAGCAAACGCTTTGTGATGAGTGCTTTCCACTCACAGAGTTTAACCTTTCTTTTCATAGAACAGTTTGGAAACACTCTGTTTGTAAAGTCTGCAAGAGGATATTTGGACCTCTTTGAGGATATCGTTGCAAACGGGATTTCTTCATCTAATGCTAGACAGAAGAATTCTCAGTAACTTCTTTGTGTTGCCTGTGTTCAGCTCACAGAGTTGAACGTTCCTTTAGACAGAGCAGACTTGAAACCCTCTTTTTGTGGAATTTGCATGTGGACATTTCAAGCGCTATGGGGCCAACGGTAAAAAAGGAAATATCTTCGTATAAAAATTAGAGAGAATCGTTCCCAGCAACCACTTCGTGATGAGTGCGTTCCACTCACAGAGTTTAACCTTTCTTTTCATAGAACAGTTTGGAAACACTCTGTTTGTAAAGTCTTCAAGTGGATATTTTGACCTCTTTGAGGATTTCGTTGGAAACGGGATTTCTTCATCTAATGCTAGACAGAAGAATTCTCAGCAACTTCTTTGGGTTGCTTGTGTTCAACTCGCAGAGTTGAACCTTCCTTTAGACAGAGCAGATTTGAAACCCTCTTTCTGTGGAATTTCCAAGTGGACATTTCAAGCGTTTTGTGGCCAACGGTAGAAAGCGAAATATCTTCGAATAAAAACTGGAGACAATCATTCTCAGAAACCACTTAGTGATGTGCGCGTTCCACTCGCAGAGTTTAACCTTTCTTTCCATAGAGCGGTTTGGAAACACTCTGTTTGTAAAGTCTGCAAGTGGATATTTGGACCTCTTTGAATATTTCGTTGGAAACGGGATTCTTCATCTAATGCTAGACAGAAGAATTCTCAGTAACTTCTTTGTGTTGCCTGTGTTCAATTCACAGAGTTGAACGTTCCTTTAGACAGAGCAGATTTGAAAACCTCTTTTTGTGGAATTTGCATGTGGACATTTCAAGCGCTTTGGGGCCAACGGTAGAAAAGGAAATATCTTCGTATAAAAACTAGACAGAATCATTCCCAGCAACCGCTTTGTGATGAGTGCGTTCCACTCACAGAGTTTAACCTTTCTTTTCATCGAACAGGTTGGAAACACTCTGTTTGTAAAGTCTGCAAGTGGATATTTGGACCTCTTTGAGGATTTCGTTGGAAACGGGATTTCTTCATCTAATGCTAGACAGAAGAATTCTCAGCAACTTCTTTGGGTTGTGTGTGTTCAACTCGCAGAGTTGAACCTTCCTTTAGACAGAGCAGATTTGAAACCCTCTTTCTGTGGAATTTCCTAGTGGACACTTCAAGCGCTTTGCGGCCAACGGTAGAAAAGGAAATATCTTCGTATAAAAACTGGAGACAATCATTCTCAGAAACCACTAAGTGATGTGTGCGTTTCACTCACAGAGTTTAACCTTTCTTTTCATAGAGCAGTTTGGAAACACTCTGTTTGTAAAGTCTGCAAGTGGATATTTGGACCTCTTTGAGGATTTTGTTGGAAACGGGATTTCTTCATCTAATGCTAGACAGAGCAATCCTCAGTAACTTCTTTGGGTTGCCTGAGTTCAACTCACAGAGTTGAACGTTCCTTTAGAGAGAGCAGATTTGAAACCCTCTTTTTGTGGAATTTGCATGTGGACATTTCAAGCGCTTTGGGGCCAACGGTAGAAAAGGAAATATCTTCGTATAAAAACTAGACAGAATCATTCCCAGCAACCGCTTTGTGATGAGTGCGTTCAACTCAGAGTTTAACCTTTCTTTTCATCGAACAGTTTGGAAACACTCTGTTTGTAAAGTCTGCAAGTGGATATTTGGACCTCTTTGAGGATTTCGTTGGAAACGGGATTTCTTCATCTAATGCTACACAGAAGAATTCTCAGTAACTTCTTTGGGTTGTGTGTGTTCAACTCGCAGAGTTGAACCCTCCTTTAGACAGAGCAGATTTGAAACCCTCTTTCTGTGGAATTTCCAAGTGGACATTTCAAGCGCTTTGCGGCCAACGATAGAAAAGGAAATATCTTCGTATAAAAACTGGAGACAATCATTCTCAGAAACCACTTAGTGATGTGCACTTTCCACTCACTGAGTTTAACCTTTCTTTTCATCGAACAGTTTGGAAACACTCTGTTTGTAAAGTCTGCAAGTGGATATTTGGACCTCTTTGAGGATTTCGTTGGAAACGGGATTTCTTCATCTAATGCTAGACAGAAGAATTCTCAGTAACTTCTTTGTGTTGCCTGTGTTCAGCTCACAGAGTTGAACGTTCCTTTAGACAGAGCAGACTTGAAACCCTCTTTTTGTGGAATTTGCATGTGGACATTTCAAGCGCTATGGGGCCAACGGTAAAAAAGGAAATATCTTCGTATAAAAACTAGAGAGAATCGTTCCCAGCAACCACTTCGTGATGAGTGCGTTCCACTCACAGAGTTTAACCTTTCTTTTCATAGAACAGTTTGGAAACACTCTGTTTGTCAAGTCTGCAAGTGGATATTTTGACCTCTTTGAGGATTTCGTTGGAAACGGGATTTCTTCATCTAATGCTAGACAGAAGAATTCTCAGCAACTTCTTTGGGTTGCGTGTGTTCAACTCGCAGAGTTGAACCTTCCTTTAGACAGAGCAGATTTGAAACCCTCTTTCTGTGGAATTTCCAAGCGGACATTTCAAGCGCTTTGTGGCCAAAGGTAGAAAGCGAAATATCTTCGTATAAAAACTGGAGACAATCATTCTCAGAAATCACTTAGTGATGTGTGCGTTCCACTCGCAGAGTTTAACCTTTCTTTCCATAGAGCAGTTTGGAAACACTCTGTTTGTAAAGTCTGCAAGTGGATATTTTGACCTCTTTGAGGATTTCGTTGGAAAGGGGATTTCTTCATCTAATGCTAGACAGAAGAATTCTCAGTAACTTCTTTGTGTTGCCTGTGTTCAATTCACAGAGTTGAACGATCCTTTAGACAGAGCAGATTTGAAAACCTCTTTTTGTGGAATTTGCATGTGGACATTTCAAGCGCTTTGGGGCCAACGGTAGAAAAGGAAATATCTTCGTATAAAAACTAGACAGAATCATTCCCAGCAACCGCTTTGTGATGAGTGTGTTCCACTCAGAGTTTAACCTTTCTTTTCATCGAACAGTTTGGAAACACTCTGTTTGTAAAGTCTGCAAGTGGATATTTGGTCCTCTTTGAGGATTTCGTTGGAAACGGGATTTCTTCATCTAATGCTAGACAGAAGAATTCTCAGCAACTTCTTTGGGTTGTGTGTGTTCAACTCGCAGAGTTGAACCTTCCTTTAGACAGAGCAGATTTGAAACCCTCTTTCTGTGGAATTTCCTAGTGGACACTTCAAGCGCTTTGCGGCCAACGGTAGAAAAGGAAATATCTTCGTATAAAAACTGGAGACAATCATTCTCAGAAACCACTAAGTGATGTGTGCGTTTCACACACAGAGTTTAACCTTTCTTTTCATAGAGCAGTTTGGAAACACTCTGTTTGTAAAGTCTGCAAGTGGATATTTGAACCTCTTTGAGGATTTCGTTGGAAACGGGATTTCTTCATCTAATGCTAGACAGAGCAATCCTCAGTAACTTCTTTGGGTTGCCTGAGTTCAACTCACAGAGTTGAACGTTCCTTTAGAGAGAGCAGATTTGAAACCCTCTTTTTGTGGAATTTGCATGTGGACATTTCAAGCGCTTTGGGGCCAACGGTAGAAAAGGAAATATCTTCGTATAAAAACTAGACAGAATCATTCCCAGCAACTGCTTTGTGATGAGTGCGTTCCACTCAGAGTTTAACCTTTCTTTTCATCGAACAGTTTGGAAACACTCTGTTTGTAAAGTCTGCAAGTGGATATTTGGACCTCTTTGAGGATTTCGTTGGAAACGGGATTTCTTCATCTAATGCTAGACAGAAGAATTCTCAGTAACTTCTTTGGGTTGTGTGTGTTCAACTCGCAGAGTTGAACCCTCCTTTAGACAGAGCAGATTTGAAACCCTCTTTCTGTGGAATTTCCAAGTGGACATTTCAAGCGCTTTGCGGCCAACGATAGAAAAGGAAATATCTTCGTATAAAAACTGGAGACAATCATTCTCAGAAACCACTTAGTGATGTGCGCTTTCCACTCACTGATTTTATCCTTTCTTTTCATAGAACAGTTTGGAAACACTCTTTTTCTAAAGTCTGCAAGCGGATATTTGGAACTCTTTGAGGATTTCGTTGGAAACGGGATTTCTTCATCTAATGACAGACAGAAGAATTCTCAGTAACTTCTTTGGGTTGCGTGTGTTCAACTCGCAGAGATGAAAGATCCTTTAGACAGAGCAGATTTGAAACCCTCTTTCTGTGGAATTTCCAAGTGGACATTTCAAGCGCTTTGGGGCCAACGGTAGAAAAGGAAATATCTTCCTATAAAAACTAGACAGAATCATTCCCAGCAACCGCTTTGTGATGAGTGCGTTCCGCTCACAGAGTTTAACATTTCTTTTCATAGAACAGTTTGGAAACACTCTGTTTGTAAAGTCTGCAAGTGGATATTTGGACCTCTTAGAGGATTTCATTGGAAACGGGATTTCTTCATCTAATGCTAGACAGAAGAATTCTCAGTAACTTCTTTGGGTTGCGTGTGTTCAACTCGCAGAGTTCAACATTCCTTTAGAGAGAGCAGATTTGTAACCTTCTTTTTGTGGAATTTGCATGTGGACATTTCAAGCGCTTTGGGGCCAACGGTGGAAAAATAAATATCTTCGTATAAAAACTAGAGAGAATCATTCCCAGCAACCACTTTGTGATGAGTGCGTTCGACTCACAGAGTTTAACGTTTCTTTTCATAGAACAGTTTGGAAACACTCTGTTTGTAAAGTCTGCAAGTGGATATTTGGACCTCTTTGAGGATTTCGTTGGAAACGGGGTTTCTTCATCTAATGCTAGACAGAAGAATTCTCAGCAACTTCTTTGGGTTGCGTGTGTTCAACTCGCAGAGTTGAACCTTCCTTTAGACAGAGCAGATTTGAAACCCTCTTTCTGTGGAATTTGCAAGTGGACATTTCAAGCGCTTTGTGGCCAACGGTAGAAAGCGAAATATCTTCGTATAAAAACTGGAGACAATCATTCTCAGAAACCACTTAGTGATGTGTGCGTTCCACTCGCAGAGTTTAACCTTTCTTTCCATAGAGCAGTTTGGAAACACTCTGTTTGTAAAGTCTGCAAGTGGATATTTGGACCTCTTTGAGTATTTCGTTGGAAACGGGATTTCTTCATCTAATGCTAGACAGAAGAATTCTCAGTAACTTCTTTGTGTTGCCTGTGTTCAATTCACAGAGTTGAACGATCCTTTAGACAGAGCAGATTTGAAAACCTCTTTTTGTGGAATTTGCATGTGGACATTTCAAGCGCTTTGGGGCCAACGGTAGAAAAGGAAATATCTTCGTGTAAAAACTAGAGAGAATCATTCCCAGCAACCGCTTTGTGATGAGTGCATTCCACTCAGAGAGTTTAACCTTTCTTTTCATAGAACAGTTTGGAAACACTCTGTTTGTAAAGTCTGCAAGTGGATATTTGGACCTCTTTGACGATTTCGTTGGAAAAGGGATTTCTTCATCTCATGCTAGACAGAAGAATTCTCAGTAACTTCCTTGGGTTGCCTGTGTTCAACTCGCAGAGTTCAACGTTCCTTTAGAGAGAGCAGATTTGAAACCCTCTTTTTGTGGAATTTGCATGTGGACATTTCAAGCGCTTTGGGGCCAACGGTGGAAAAAGAAATATCTTCGTATAAAAACTAGAGAGAATCATTCCCAGCAACCACTTTGTGATGAGTGCGTTCCACTCACAGAGTTTAACCTTTCTTTTCATAGAACAGTTTGGAAACACTCTGTTTGTAAAGTCTGCAAGTGGATATTTTGACCTCTTTGAGGATTTCGTTGGAAACGGGATTTCTTCATCTAATGCTAGACAGAAGAATTCTCAGTAACTTCTTTGTGTTGCCTGTGTTCAATTCACAGAGTTGAACGTTCCTTTAGACAGAGCAGATTTGAAAACCTCTTTTTGTGGAATTTGCATGTGGACATTTCAAGCGCTTTGGGGCCAACGGTAGAAAAGGAAATATCTTCGTATAAAAACTAGACAGAATCATTCCCAGAAACCGCTTTGTGATGAGTGCGTTCCACTCACAGAGTTTAACCTTTCTTTTCATCGAACAGTTTGGAAACACTCTGTTTGTAAAGTCTGCAAGTGGATTTTTGGACCTCTTTGAGGATTTCGTTGGAAACGGGATTTGTTCATCTAATGCTAGACAAGAATTCTCAGTAACTTCTTTGGGTTGTGTGTGTCCAACACTCAGAGTTGAACCCTCCTTTAGACAGAGCAGATTTGAAACCCTCTTTCTGTGGAATTTCCAAGTGGACACTTCAAGCGCTTTGCGGCCAACGGTAGAAAAGGAAATATCTTCGTATAAAAACTGGAGACAATCATTCTCAGAAACCACTTAGTGATGTGCGCTTTCCACTCACAGAGTTTAACCTTTCTTTTCATAGAGCAGTTTGTAAAAACTCTTTTTCTAAAGTCTGCAAGCGGATATTTGGACCTCTTTGAGGATTTCGTTGGAAACGGGATTTCTTCATCTAATGCTAGACAGAAGAATTCTCAGTAACTTCTTTCGGTTGCCTGTGTCCAACTCACAGAGTTGAACGTTCCTTTAGACAGAGCAGATTTGAAACCCTCTTTTTGTGGAATTTGCATGTGGACATTTCAAGCGCTTTGTGGCCAACGGTATAAAAGGAAATATCTTCGTGTAAAAATTAGAGATAATCATTCCCAGCAACCGCTTTGTGATGAGTGCATTCCACTCAGAGAGTTTAACCTTTCTTTTCATAGAACAGTTTGGAAACACTCTGTTTGTAAAGTCTGCAAGTGGATATTTGGACCTTTTTGACGATTTCGTTGGAAACGGGATTTCTTCATCTAATGCTAGACAGAAGAATTCTCAGTAACTTCCTTGGGTTGCCTGTGTTCAACTCGCAGATTTCAACGTTCCTTTAGAGAGAGCAGATTTGAAACCCTCTTTTTGTGGAATTTGCATGTGGACATTTCAAGCGCTTTGGGGCCAACGGTGGAAAAAGAAATATCTTCGTATAAAAACTAGAGAGAATCATTCCCAGCAACCACTTTGTGATGAGTGCGTTCCACACACAGAGTTTAACCTTTCTTTTCATAGAACAGTTTGGAAACACTCTGTTTGTAAAGTCTGCAAGTGGATATTTGGACCTCTTTGAGGATTTCGTTGGAAACGGGATTTCTTCATCTAATGCTAGACAGAAGAATTCTCAATAACTTCTTTGGGTTGTGTGTGTTCAACTCGCAGAGTTGAACCCTCCTTTACACAGAGCAGATTTGAAACCCTCTTTCTGTGGAATTTCCAAGTGGACATTTCAAGCGCTTTGCGGCCAACGGTAGAAAAGGAAATATCTTCGTATAAAAACTGGAGACAATCATTCTCAGAAACCACTTAGTGATGTGCGCTTTCCACTCAGCGAGTTTAACCTTTCTTTTCATAGAGCAGTTTGGAAACACTCTTTTTATAAAGTCTGCATGCGGATATTTGTACCTCTTTGAGGATTTCGTTGGAAACGGGATTTCTTCATCTAATGCTAGACAGAAGAATTCTCAGTAACTTCTTTGTGTTGCCTGTGTTCAATTCACAGAGTTGAACGTTCCTTTAGACAGAGCAGATTTGAAAACCTCTTTTTATGGAATTTGCATGTGGACATTTCAAGCGCTTTGGGGCCAACGGTAGAAAAGGAAATATCTTCGTATAAACACAAGAGAGAATCATTCCCAGCAAACGCTTTGTGATGAGTGCTTTCCACTCACAGAGTTTAACCTTTCTTTTCATAGAACAGTTTGGAAACACTCTGTTTGTAAAGTCTGCAAGAGGATATTTGGACCTCTTTGAGGATTTCGTTGCAAACGGGATTTCTTCATCTAATGCTAGACAGAAGAATTCTCAGTAACTTCTTTGTGTTGCCTGTGTTCAGCTCACAGAGTTGAACGTTCCTTTAGACAGAGCAGACTTGAAACCCTCTTTTTGTGGAATTTGCATGTGGACATTTCAAGCGCTATGGGGCCAACGGTAAAAAAGGAAATATCTTCGTATAAAAATTAGAGAGAATCGTTCTCAGCAACCACTTCGTGATGAGTGCGTTCCCCTCACAGAGTTTAACCTTTCTTTTCATAGAACAGTTTGGAAACACTCTGTTTGTAAAGTCTGCAAGTGGATATTTGGACCTCTTTGAGGATTTCGTTGGAAACGGGATTTCTTCATCTAATGCTAGACAGAATAATTCTCAGCAACTTCTTTGGGTTGCGTGTGTTCAACTCGCAGAGTTGAACCTTCCTTTAGACAGAGCAGATTTGAAACCCTCTTTTTGTGGAATTTCCAAGTGGACATTTCAAGCGTTTTGTGGCCAAAGGTAGAAAGCGAAATATCTTCGTATAAAAACTGGAGACAATCATTCTCAGAAATCATTTAGTGATGTGTGCGTTCCACTCGCAGAGTTTAACCTTTCTTTCCATAGAGCAGTTTGGAAACACTCTGTTTGTAAAGTCTGCAAGTGGATATTTTGACCTCTTTGAGGATTTCGTTGGAAACGGGATTTCTTCATCTAATGCTAGACAGAAGAATTCTCAGTAACTTCTTTGTGTTGCCTGTGTTCAATTCACAGAGTTGAACGATCCTTTAGACAGAGCAGATTTGAAAACCTCTTTTTGTGGAATTTGCATGTGGACATTTCAAGCGCTTTGGGGCCAACGGTAGAAAAGGAAATATCTTCGTATAAAAACTAGACAGAATCATTCCCAGCAACTGCTTTGTGATGAGTGCGTTCCATTCAGAGTTTAACCTTTCTTTTCATCGAACAGGTTGGAAACACTCTGTTTGTAAAGTCTGCAAGTGGATATTTGGTCCTCTTTGAGGATTTCGTTGGAAACGGGATTTCTTCATCTAATGCTAGACAGAAGAATTCTCAGCAACTTCTTTGGGTTGCGTGTGTTCAACTCGCAGAGTTGAACCTTCCTTTAGACAGAGCAGATTTGAAACCCTCTTTCTGTGGAATTTCCAAGTGGACACTTCAAGCGCTTTGCGGCCAACGGTAGAAAAGGAAATATCTTCATATAAAAACTGGAGACAATCATTCTCAGAAACCACTAAGTGATGTGTGCGTTTCACTCACAGAGTTTAACCTTTCTTTTCATAGAGCAGTTTGGAAACACTCTGTTTGTAAAGTCTGCAAGTGGATATTTGGACCTCTTTGAGGATTTTGTTGGAAACGGGATTTCTTCATCTAATGCTAGACAGAGCAATCCTCAGTAACTTCTTTGGGTTGCCTGAGTTCAACTCACAGAGTTGAACGTTCCTTTAGAGAGAGCAGATTTGAAACCCTCTTTTTGTGGAATTTGCATGTGGACATTTCAAGCGCTTTGGGGCCAACGGTAGAAAAGGAAATATCTTCGTATAAAAACTAGACAGAATCATTCCCAGCAACTGCTTTGTGATGAGTGCGTTCCACTCAGAGTTTAACCTTTCTTTTCATCGAACAGTTTGGAAACACTCTGTTTGTAAAGTCTGCAAGTGGATATTTGGACCTCTTTGAGGATTTCGTTGGAAACGGGATTTCTTCATCTAATGCTAGACAGAAGAATTCTCAGTAACTTCTTTGGGTTGTGTGTGTTCAACTCGGAGAGTTGAACCCTCCTTTAGACAGAGAAGATTTGAAACCCTCTTTCTGTGGAATTTCCAAGTGGACATTTCAAGCGCTTTGCGGCCAACGATAGAAAAGGAAATATCTTCGTATAAAAACTGGAGACAATCATTCTCAGAAACCACTTAGTGATGTGCGCTTTCCACTCACTGAGTTTAACCTTTCTTTTCATCGAACAGTTTGGAAACACTCTGTTTGTAAAGTCTGCAAGTGGATATTTGGACCTCTTTGAGGATTTCGTTGGAAACGTGATTTCTTCATCTAATGCTAGACAGAAGAATTCTCAGTAACTTCTTTGTGTTGCCTGTGTTCAGCTCACAGAGTTGAACGTTCCTTTAGACAGAGCAGACTTGAAACCCTCTTTTTGTGGAATTTGCATGTGGACATTTCAAGCGCTATGGGGCCAACGGTAAAAAAGGAAATATCTTCGTATAAAAACTAGAGAGAATCGTTCCCAGCAACCACTTCCTGATGAGTGCGTTCCACTCACAGAGTTTAACCTTTCTTTTCATAGAACAGTTTGGAAACACTCTGTTTGTAAAGTCTGCAAGTGGATATTTTGACCTCTTTGAGGATTTCGTTGGAAACGGGATTTCTTCATCTAATGCTAGACAGAAGAATTCTCAGCAACTTCTTTGGGTTGCGTGTGTTCAACTCACAGAGTTGAACCTTCCTTTAGACAGAGCAGATTTGAAACCCTCTTTCTGTGGAATTTCCAAGTGGACATTTCAAGCGCTTTGTGGCCAAAGGTAGAAAGCGAAATATCTTCGTATAAAAACTGGAGACAATCATTCTCAGAAATCACTTAGTGATGTGTGCGTTCCACTCGCAGAGTTTAACCTTTCTTTCCATAGAGCAGTTTGGAAACACTCTGTTTGTAAAGTCTGCAAGTGGATATTTTGACCTCTTTGAGGATTTCGTTGGAAAGGGGATTTCTTCATCTAATGCTAGACAGAAGAATTCTCAGTAACTTCTTTGTGTTGCCTGTGTTCAATTCACAGAGTTGAACGATCCTTTAGACAGAGCAGATTTGAAAACCTCTTTTTGTGGAATTTGCATGTGGACATTTCAAGCGCTTTGGGGCCAACGGTAGAAAAGGAAATATCTGCGTATAAAAACTAGACAGAATCATTCCCAGCAACCGCTTTGTGATGAGTGCGTTACACTCAGAGTTTAACCTTTCTTTTCATCGAACAGTTTGGAAACACTCTGTTTGTAATGTCTGCAAGTGGATATTTGGTCCTCTTTGAGGATTTCGTTGGAAACGGGATTTCTTCATCTAATGCTAGACAGAAGAATTCTCAGCAACTTCTTTGGGTTGCGTGTGTTCAACTCGCAGAGATGAACCTTCCTTTAGACAGAGCAGATTTGAAACCCTCTTTCTGTGGAATTTCCAAGTGGACACTTCAAGCGCTTTGCGGCCAACGGTAGAAAAGGAAATATCTTCGTATAAAAACTGGAGACAATCATTCTCAGAAACCACTAAGTGATGTGTGCGTTTCACTATCAGAGTTTAACCTTTCTTTTCATAGAGCAGTTTGGAAACACTCTGTTTGTAAAGTCTGCAAGTGGATATTTGTACCTCTTTGAGGATTTCGTTGGAAACGGGATTTCTTCATCTAATGCTAGACAGAGCAATCCTCAGTAACTTCTTTGGGTTGCCTGAGTTCAACTCACAGAGTTGAACGTTCCTTTAGAGAGAGCAGATTTGAAACCCTCTTTTTGTGGAATTTGCATGTGGACATTTCATGCGCTTTGGGGCCAACGGTAGAAAAGGAAATATCTTCGTATAAAAACTAGACAGAATCATTCCCAGCAACCGCTTTGTGATGAGTGCGTTCCACTCAGAGTTTAACCTTTCTTTTCATCGAACAGTTTGGAAACACTCTGTTTGTAAAGTCTGCAAGTGGATATTTGGACCTCTTTGAGGATTTCGTTGGAAACGGGATTTCTTCATCTAATGCTAGACAGAAGAATTCTCAGTAACTTCTTTGGGTTGTGTGTGTTCAACTCGCAGAGTTGAACCCTCCTTTAGACAGAGCAGATTTGAAACCCTCTTTCTGTGGAATTTCCAAGTGGACATTTCAAGCGCTTTGCGGCCAACGATAGAAAAGGAAATATCTTCGTATAAAAACTGGAGACAATCATTCTCAGAAACCACTTAGTGATGTGCGCTTTCCACTCACTGAGTTTAACCTTTCTTTTCATAGAACAGTTTGGAAACACTCTTTTTCTAAAGTCTGCAAGCGGATATTTGGAACTCTTTGAGGATTTCGTTGGAAACGGGATTTCTTCATCTAATGCCAGACAGAAGAATTCTCAGTAACTTCTTTGGGTTGCGTGTGTTCAACACGCAGAGTTGAAAGATCCTTTAGACAGAGCAGATTTGAAACCCTCTTTCTGTGGAATTTCCAAGTGGACATTTCAAGCGCTTTGGGGCCAACGGTAGAAAAGGAAATATCTTCCTATAAAAACTAGACAGAATCATTCCCAGCAACCGCTTTGTGATGAGTGCGTTCCGCTCACAGAGTTTAACATTTCTTTTCATAGAACAGTTTGGAAACACTCTGTTTGTAAAGTCTGCAAGTGGATATTTGGACCTCTTAGAGGATTTCATTGGAAACGGGATTTCTTCATCTAATGCTAGACAGAAGAATTCTCAGTAACTTATTTGGGTTGCGTGTGTTCAACTCGCAGAGTTCAACATTCCTTTAGAGAGAGCAGATTTGAAACCTTCTTTTTGTGGAATTTGCATGTGGACATTTCAAGCGCTTTGGGGCCAACGGTGGAAAAATAAATATCTTCGTATAAAAACTAGAGAGAATCATTCCCAGCAACCACTTTGTGATGAGTGCGTTCGACTCACAGAGTTTAAAGTTTCTTTTCATAGAACAGTTTGGAAACACTCTGTTTGTAAAGTCTGTAAGTGGATATTTGGACCTCTTTGAGGATTTCGTTGGAAACGGGATTTCTTCATCTAATGCTAGACAGAAGAATTCTCAGCAACTTCTTTGGGTTGCGTGTGTTCAACTCGCGGAGTTGAACCTTCCTTTAGACAGAGCAGATTTGAAACCCTCTTTCTGTGGAATTTCCAAGTGGACATTTCAAGCGCTTTGTGGCCAACGGTAGAAAGCGAAATATCTTCGTATAAAAACTGGAGACAATCATTCTCAGAAACCACTTAGTGATGTGTGCGTTCCACTCGCAGAGTTTAACCTTTCTTTCCATAGAGCAGTTTGGAAACACTCTGTTTGTAAAGTCTGCAAGTGGATATTTGGACCTCTTTGAGTATTTCGTTGGAAACGGGATTTCTTCATCTAATGCTAGACAGAAGAATTCTCAGTAACTTCTTTGTGTTGCCTGTGTTCAATTCACAGAGTTGAACGTTCCTTTAGACAGAGCAGATTTGAAAACCTCTTTTTGTGGAATTTGCATGTGGATATTTCAAGCGCTTTGGGGCCAACGGTAGAAAAGGAAATATCTTCGTGTAAAAACTAGAGAGAATCATTCCCAGCAACTGCTTTGTGATGAGTGCATTCCACTCAGAGAGTTTAACCTTTCTTTTCATAGAACAGTTTGGAAACACTCTGTTTGTAAAGTCTGCAAGTGGATATTTGGACCTCTTTGACGATTTCGTTGGAAACGGGATTTCTTCATCTCATGCTAGACAGAAGAATTCTCAGTAACTTCCTTGGGTTGCCTGTGTTCAACTCGCAGAGTTCAACGTTCCTTTAGAGAGAGCAGATTTGAAACCCTCTTTTTGTGGAATTTGCATGTGGACATTTCAATCGCTTTGGGGCCAACGGTGGAAAAAGAAATATCTTCGTATAAAAACTAGAGAGAATCATTCCCAGCAACCACTTTGTGATGAGTGCGTTCCACTCACAGAGTTTAACCTTTCTTTTCATAGAACAGTTTGGAAACACTCTGTTTGTAAAGTCTGCAAGTGGATATTTGGACCTCTTTGAGGATTTCGTTGGAAACGGGATTTCTTCATCTAATGCTAGACAGAAGAATTCTCAGTAACTTCTTTGTGTTGCCTGTATTCAATTCACAGAGTTGAACCTTCCTTTAGACAGAGCAGATATGAAATCCTCTTTTTGTGGAATTTGCATGTGGACATTTCAAGCCCTTTGGGGCCAACGGTAGAAAAGGAAATATCTTCGTATAAAAACTAGACAGAATCATTCCCAGAAACCGCTTTGTGATGAGTGCGTTCCACTCACAGAGTTTAACCTTTCTTTTCATCGAACAGTTTGGAAACACTCTGTTTGTAAAGTCTGCAGGTGGATTTTTGGACCTCTTTGAGGATTTCGTTGGAAACGGGATTTGTTCATCTAATGCTAGACAAGAATTCTCAGTAACTTCTTTGGGTTGTGTGTGTCCAACACTCAGAGTTGAACCCTCCTTTAGACAGAGCAGATTTGAAACCCTCTGTCTGTGGAATTTCCAAGTGGACACTTCAAGCGCTTTGCGGCCAACGGTAGAAAAGGAAATATCTTCGTATAAAAACTGGAGACAATCATTCTCAGAAACCACTTAGTGATGTGCGCTTTCCACTCAGCGAGTTTAACATTTCTTTTCATAGAGCAGTTTGGAAACACTCTTTTTCTAAAGTCTGCATGCGGATATTTGGACCTCTTTGAGGATTTCGTTGGAAACGGGATTTCTTCATCTAATGCTAGACAGAAGAATTCTCAGTAACTTCTTTGGGTTGCGTGTGTTCAACTCGCAGAGTTCAATATTTCTTTAGAGAGAGCAGATTTGAAACCTTCTTTTTGCGGAATTTGCATGTGGACATTTCAAGCGCTTTGGGGCCAATGGTAGAAAAATAAATATGTTCGTATAAAAACTAGAGAGAATCATTCCCAGCAACCACTTTGTGATGAGTGCGTTCCACTCACAGAGTTTAACGTTTCTTGTCATAGAACAGTTTGGAAACACTCTGTTTGTAAATTCTGTAAGTGGATATTTGGACCTCTTTGAGGATTTCGTTGGAAACGGAATTTCTTCATCTAATGCTAGACAGAAGAATTCTCAGCAACTTCTTTGGGTTGCGTGTGTTCAACTCGCAGAGTTGAACCTTCCTTTAGACAGAGCAGATTTGAAACCCTCTTTCTGTGGAATTTCCAAGTGGACATTTCAAGCGCTTTGTGGCCAATGGTAGAAAGCGAAATATCTTCGTATAAAAACTGGAGACAATCATTCTCAGAAACCACTTAGTGATGTGTGCGTTCCACTCGCAGAGTTTAACCTTTCTTTCCATAGAGCAGTTTGGAAACACTCTGTTTGTAAAGTCTGCAAGTGGATATTTGGACCTCTTTGAGTATTTCGTTGGAAACGGGATTTCTTCATCTAATACTAGACAGAAGAATTCTCAGTAACTTCTTTGTGTTGCCTGTGTTCAATTCACAGAGTTGAACGTTCCTTTAGACAGAGCAGATTTGAAAACCTCTTTTTGTGGAATTTGCATGTGGACATTTCAAGCGCTTTGGGGCCAACGGTAGAAAAGGAAATATCTTCGTGTAAAAACTAGAGAGAATCATTCCCAGCAACCGCTTTGTGATGAGTGCATTCCACTCAGAGAGTTTAACCTTTCTTTTCATAGAACAGTTTGGAAACACTCTGTTTGTAAAGTCTGCAAGTGGATATTTGGACCTCTTTGACGATTTCGTTGGAAACGGGATTTCTTCATCTCATGCTAGACAGAAGAATTCTCAGTAACTTCCTTGGGTTGCCTGTGTTCAACTCGCAGAGTTCAACGTTCCTTTAGAGAGAGCAGATTTGAAACCCTCTTTTTGTGGAATTTGCATGTGGACATTTCAAGCGCTTTGGGGCCAACGGTGGAAAAAGAAATATCTTCGTATAAAAACTAGAGAGAATCATTCCCAGCAACCACTTTGTGATGAGTGCGTTCCACTCACAGAGTTTAACCTTTCTTTTCATCGAACAATTTGGAAACACTCTGTTTGTGAAGTCTGCAAGTGGATATTTGGACCTCTTTGAGGATTTCGTTGGAAACGGGATTTGTTCATCTAATGCTAGACAGAAGAATTCTCAGTAACTTCTTTGGGTTGTGTGTGTCCAACACTCAGAGTTGAACCCTCCTTTAGACAGAGCAGATTTGAAACCCTCTTTCTGTGGAATTTCCAAGTGGACACTTCACGCGCTTTGCGGCCAACGGTAGAAAAGGAAATATCTTCGTATAAAAACTGGAGACAATCATTCTCAGAAACCGCTTAGTGATGTGCGCTTTCCACTCACAGAGTTTAACCTTTCTTTTCATAGAGCAGTTTGTAAAAACTCTTTTTCTAAAGTCTGCAAGCGGATATTTGGACCTCTATGAGGATTTCGTTGGAAACGGGATTTCTTCATCTAATGCTAGACAGAAGAATTCTCAGTAACTTCTTTCGGTTGCCTGTGTCCAACTCACAGAGTTGAACGTTCCTTTAGACAGAGCAGATTTGAAACCCTCTTTTTGTGGAATTTGCATGTGGACATTTCAAGCGCTTTGTGGCCAACGGTATAAAAGGAAACATCTTCGTGTAAAAACTAGAGAGAATCATTCCCAGCAACCGCTTTGTGATGAGTGCATTCCACTCAGAGAGTTTAACTTTTCTTTTCATAGAACAGTTTGGAAACACTCTGTTTGTAAAGTCTGCAAGTGGATATTTGGACCTCTTTGACTATTTCGTTGGAAACGGGATTTCTTCATCTAATGCTAGACAGAAGAATTCTCAGTAACTTCCTTGGGTTGCCTGTGTTCAACTCGCAGATTTCAACGTTCCTTTAGAGAGAGCAGATTTGAAACCCTCTTTTTGTGGAATTTGCATGTGGACATTTCAAGCGCTTTGGGGCCAACGGTGGAAAAAGAAATATCTTCGTATAAAAACTAGAGAGAATCATTCCCAGCAACCACTTTGTGATGAGTGCGTTCCACTCACAGAGTTTAACCTTTCTTTTCATAGAACAGTTTGGAAACACTCTGTTTGTAAAGTCTGCAAGTGGATATTTGGACCTCTTTGAGGATTTCGTTGGAAAAGGGATTTCTTCATCTAATGCTAGACAGAAGAATTCTCAGTAACTTCTTTGGGTTGTGTGTGTTCAACTCGCAGAGTTGAACCCTCCTTTAGACAGAGCAGATTTGAAACCCTCTTTCTGTGGAATTTCCAAGTGGACATTTCAAGCGCTTTGCGGCCAACGGTAGAAAAGGAAATATCTTCGTAAAAACTGGAGACAATCATTCCCAGCAACCGCTTTGTGATGAGTGCATTCCACTCAGAGAGTTTAACCTTTCTTTTCATCGAACAGTTTGGAAACACTCTGTTTGTAAAGTCTGCAAGTGGATATTTGGACCTCTTTGAGGATTTCGTTGGAAACGGGATTTCTTCATCTCATGCTAGACAGAAGAATTCTCAGTAACTTCTTTGTGTTGCCTGTGTTCAATTCACAGAGTTGAACGTTCCTTTAGACAGAGCAGATTTGAAAACCTCTTTTTGTGGAATTTGCATGTGGACATTTCAAGCGCTTTGGGGCCAACGGTAGAAAAGGAAATATCTTCGTGTAAAAACTAGAGAGAATCATTCCCAGCAACCGCTTTGTGATGAGTGCATTCCACTCAGAGAGTTTAACCTTTCTTTTCATAGAACAGTTTGGAAACACTCTGTTTGTAAAGTCTGCAAGTGGATATTTGGACCTCTTTGACGATTTCGTTGGAAACGGGATTTCTTCATCTCATGCTAGACAGAAGAATTCTCAGTAACTTCCTTGGGTTGCCTGTGTTCAACTCGCAGAGTTCAACGTTCCTTTAGAGAGAGCAGATTTGAAACCCTCTTTTTGTGGAATTTGCATGTGGACATTTCAAGCGCTTTGGGGCCAACGGTGGAAAAAGAAATATCTTCGTATAAAAACTAGAGAGAATCATTCCCAGCAACCACTTTGTGATGAGTGCGTTCCACTCACAGAGTTTAACCTTTCTTTTCATCGAACAGTTTGGAAACACTCTGTTTGTGAAGTCTGCAAGTGGATATTTGGAACTCTTTGAGGATTTCGTTGGAAACGGGATTTCTTCATCTAATGCTAGACAGAAGAATTCTCAGTAACTTCTTTGGGTTGTGTGTGTCCAACACTCAGAGTTGAACCCTCCTTTAGAGAGAGCAGATTTGAAACCCTCTTTCTGTGGAATTTCCAAGTGGACACTTCACGCGCTTTGCGGCCAACGGTAGAAAAGGAAATATCTTCGTATAAAAACTGGAGACAATCATTCTCAGAAACCACTTAGTGATGTGCGCTTTCCACTCACAGAGTTTAACCTTTCTTTTCATAGAACAGATTGGAAACACTCAGTTTGTAAAGTCAGCAAGTGGATATTTGGACCTCTATGAGGATTTCGTTGGAAACGGGATTTCTTCATCTAATGCTAGACAGAAGAATTCTCAGTAACTTCTTTCGGTTGCCTGTGTCCAACTCACAGAGTTGAACGTTCCTTTAGACAGAGCAGATTTGAAACCCTCTTTTTGTGGAATTTGCATGTGGACATTTCAAGCGCTTTGTGGCCAACGGTATAAAAGGAAACATCTTCGTGTAAAAACTAGAGAGAATCATTCCCAGCAACCGCTTCGTGATGAGTGCGTTCCACTCACAGAGTTTAACCTTTCTTTTCATAGAACAGTTTGGAAACACTCTGTTTGTAAAGTCTGCAAGCGGATATTTGGACCTCTTTGAGGATTTCGTTGGAAACGGGATTTCTTCATCTAATGCTAGACAGAAGAATTCTCAGTAACTTCTTTGTGTTGCCTGTGTTCAATTCACAGAGTTGAACGTTCCTTTAGACAGAGCAGATTTGAAAACCTCTTTTTGTGGAATTTGCATGTGGACACTTCAAGCGCTTTGGGGCCAACGGTAGAAAAGGAAATATCTTCGTATAAAAACTAGAGAGAATCATTCCCAGCAACTGCTTTGTGATGAGTGCGTTCCACTCACAGAGTTTAACCTTTCTTTTCATAGAACAGTTTGGAAACACTCTGTTTGTACAGTCTGCAAGTGGATGTTTGGATCTCTTTGAGGATTTCGTTGGAAACGGGATTTCTTCATTTAATGCTAGACAGAAGAATTCTCAGTAACTTCTTTGGGCTGCATGTGTTCAACTCGCAGATTTGAACGTTCCTTTAGACAGAGGAGATTTGAAACCCTCTTTTTGTGGAATTTCCAAGTGGACATTTCAAGCGCTTTGTGGCCAACGGTACAAAAGGAAATATCTTCGTATAATAACTGGAGAGAATCATTCCCAGCAACCACTTTGTGATGAGTGCGTTCCACTCACAGAGTTGAACCTTTCTTTTCACAGAACAGTTTGGAAACACTCTGTTTGTAAAGTCTGCAAGTGGATATTTGGACCTCTTTGAGGATATCGTTGGAAACGGGATTTCTTCATCTAATGCTAGACAGAGGAATTCTCAGTAACTTCTTTGGGTTGCGTGTGTTCAACTCGCAGAGTTGAACCTTCCTTTAGACAGAGCAGATTTGAAACCCTCTTTTTGTGGAATTTCCAAGTGGACATTTCAAGCGCTTTTCGTCCAACGGTAGAAAAGGAAATATCTTCGTATGAAAACTGGAGAGAATCATTCCCAGAATCCACTTTGTGATGAGTGCATTTCACTCACAGAGTTTAACCTTTCTTTTCATAGAACAGTTTGCAAACACTCTGTTTGTAAAGTCTGCAAGTGGATATTTGGACCTCTTTGAGGATTTCGTTGGAAACGGGATTTCTTCATCTAATGCTAGACAGAAGAATTCTCAGTAACTTCTTTGGGTTTCCTGTGCTCAACTCGCAGAGTTGAACCCTCCTTTAGACAGAGCAGATTTGAAACCCTCTTTCTGTGGAATTTCCAAGTGGACATTTCAAGCGCTTTGCGGCCAACGGTAGAGAAGGAAATATCTTCGTATAAAAACTGGAGACAATCATTCTCAGAAACCACTTAGTGATGTGCGCTTTCCACTCACAGAGTTTAACCTTTCTTTTCATAGAGCAGTTTGGAAACACTCTGTTTGTAAAGTCTGCAAGTGGATATTTGGACCTCTTTGAGTATTTCGTTGGAAACGGGATTTCTTCATCTAATGCTAGACAGAAGAATTCTCAGTAACTTCTTTGGGTTGCCTGTGTTCAATTCACAGAGTTGAACGTTCCTTTAGACAGAGCAGATTTGAAAACCTCTTTTTATGGAATTTGCATGTGGACATTTCAAGCGCTTTGGGGCCAACGGTAGAAAAGGAAATATCTTCGTATAAAAACTAGACAGAATCATTCCCAGCAACCGCTTTGTGATGAGTGCGTTCCAGTCAGAGTTTAACCTTTCTTTTCATCGAACAGTTTGGAAACACTCTGTTTGTAAAGTCTGCAAGTGGATATTTGGTCCTCTTTGAGGATTTCGTTGGAAACGGGATTTCTTCATCTAATGCTAGACAGAAGAATTCTCAGCAACTTCTTTGGGTTGCGTGTGTTCAACTCGCAGAGTTGAACCTTCCTTTAGACAGAGCAGATTTGAAACCCTCTTTCTGTGGAATTTCCAAGTGGACACTTCAAGCGCTTTGCGGCCAACGGTAGAAAAGGAAATATCTTCGTATAAAAACTGGAGACAATCATTCTCGGAAACCACTAAGTGAAGTGTGCGTTTCACTCACAGAGTTTAACCTTTCTTTTCATAGAGCAGTTTGGAAACACTCTGTTTGTAAAGTCTGCAAGTGGATATTTGGACCTCTTTGAGGATTTCGTTGGAAACGGGATTTCTTCATCTAATGCTAGACAGAGCAATCCTCAGTAACTTCTTTGGGTTGCCTGAGTTCAACTCACAGAGTTGAACGTTCCTTTAGAGAGAGCAGATTTGAAACCCTCTTTTTGTGGAATTTGCATGTGGACATTTCAAGCGCTTTCTGGCCAACGGTAGAAAAGGAAATATCTTCGTATAAAAACTAGACAGAATCAGTCCCAGCAACCGCTTTGTGATGAGTGCGTTCCACTCAGAGTTTAACCTTTCTTTTCATCGAACAGTTTGGAAACACTCTGTTTGTAAAGTCTGCAAGTGGATATTTGGACCTCTTTGAGGATTTCGTTGGAAACGGGATTTCTTCATCTAATGCTAGACAGAAGAATTCTCAGTAACTTCTTTGGGTTGTGTGTGTTCAACTAGCAGAGTTGAACCCTCCTTTAGACAGAGCAGATTTGAAACCCTCTTTCTGTGGAATTTCCAAGTGGACATTTCAAGCGCTTTGCGGCCAACGATAGAAAAGGAAATATCTTCGCATAAAAACTGGAGACAATCATTCTCAGAAACCACTTAGTGATGTGCGCTTTCCACTCACTGAGTTTAACCTTTCTTTTCATCGAACAGTTTGGAAACACTCAGTTTGTAAAGTCTGCAAGTGGATATTTGGACCTCTTTGAGGATTTCTTTGGAAACGGGATTTCTTCATCTAATGCTAGACAGAAGAATTCTCAGTAACTTCTTTGGGTTGTGTGTGTTCAACTCGCAGAGTTGAACCCTCCTTTAGACAGAGCAGATTTGAAACCCTCTTTCTGTGGAATTTCCAAGTGGACATTTCAAGCGCTTTGCGGCCAACGGTAGAAAAGGAAATATCTTCGTATAAAAACTGGAGACAATCATTCTCAGAAACCACTTAGTGATGTGCGCTTTCCACTCACAGAGTTTAACCTTTCTTTTCATAGAGCGGTTTGGAAACACTCTTTTTCTAAAGTCTGCAAGCGGATATTTGGACCTCTTTGAGGATTTCGTTGGAAACGGGATTTCTTCATCTAATGCTAGACAGAACAATCCTCAGTAACTTCTTTGGGTTGCCTGAGTACAACTCACAGAGTTGAACGTTCCTTTAGACAGAGAAGATTTGAAACCCTCTTTTTGTGGAATTTGCATGTGGACATTTCAAGCGCTTTGTGGCCAACGGTATAAAAGGAAATATCTTCGTGTAAAAACTAGAGAGAATCATAACCAGCAACCGCTTTGTGATGAGTGCATTCCACTCAGAGAGTTTAACCTTTCTTTTCATACAACAGTTTGGAAACACTCTGTTTGTAAAGTCTGCAAGTGGATATTTGGACCTCTTTGAGGATTTCGTTGGAAACGGGATTTCTTCATGTAATGCTAGACAGAAGAATTCTCACTAACTTCTTTGGGTTTCCTGTGCTCAACTCGCAGAGTTCAACGTTCCTTTAGAGAGAGCAGATTTGAAACCGTATTTTTGCGGAATTTGAATGTGGACATTTCAAGCGCTTTGGGGCCAACGGTGGAAAAAGAAATATCTTCGTATAAAAACTAGAGAGAACAATTTCCAGCAACAACTTTGTGATGAGTGCGTTCCACTCACAGACTTTAACCTTTCTTTCATTAGAACAGTTTGGAAACACTCTGTTTGTAAAGTCTGCAAGTGGATATTTGGACCTCTTTGAGGATTTCGTTGGAAACGGGATTTCTTCATCTAATGCTAGACAGAAGAATTCTCAGTAACTTCTTTGGGTTGTGTGTGTTCAACTCGCAGAGTTGAACCCTCCTTTAGACAGAGCAGATTTGAAACCCTCTTTCTGTGGAATTTCCAAGTGGACATTTCAAGCGCTTTGCGGCCAACGATAGAAAAGGAAATATCTTCGTATAAAAACTGGAGACAATCATTCTCAGAAACCACTTAGTGATGTGCGCTTTCCACTCACTGAGTTTAACCTTACTTTTCATCGAACAGTTTGGAAACACTCTGTTTGTAATGTCTGCAAGTGGATATTTGGACCTCTTTGAGGATTTCGTTGGAAACGGGATTTCTTCATCTAATGCTAGACAGAAGAATTCTCAGTAACTTCTTTGTGTTGCCTGTGTTCAGCTCACAGAGTTGAACGTTCCTTTAGACAGAGCAGACTTGAAACCCTCTTTTTGTGGAATTTGCATGTGGACATTTCAAGCGCTATGGGGCCAACGGTAAAAAAGGAAATATCTTCGTATAAAAACTAGAGAGAATCGTTCCCAGCAACCACTTCCTGATGAGTGCGTTCCACTCACAGAGTTTAACCTTTCTTTTCATAGAACAGTTTGGAAACACTCTGTTTGTAAAGTCTGCAAGTGGATATTTTGACCTCTTTGAGGATTTCGTTGGAAACGGGATTTCTTCATCTAATGCTAGACAGAAGAATTCTCAGCAACTTCTTTGGGTTGCGTGTGTTCAACTCACGGAGTTGAACCTTCCTTTAGACAGAGCAGGTTTGAAACCCTCTTTCTGTGGAATTTCCAAGTGGACATTTCAAGCGCTTTGTGGCCAAAGGTAGAAAGCGAAATATCTTCGTATAAAAACTGGAGACAATCATTCTCAGAAATCACTTAGTGATGTGTGCGTTCCACTCGCAGAGTTTAACCTTTCTTTCCATAGAGCAGTTTGGAAACACTCTGTTTGTAAAGTCTGCAAGTGGATATTTTGACCTCTTTGACGATTTCGTTGGAAAGGGGATTTCTTCATCTAATGCTAGACAGAAGAATTCTCAGTAACTTCTTTGTGTTGCCTGTGTTCAATTCACAGAGTTGAACGATCCTTTAGACAGAGCAGATTTGAAAACCTCTTTTTGTGGAATTTGCATGTGGACATTTCAAGCGCTTTGGGGCCAACGGTAGAAAAGGAAATATCTGCGTATAAAAACTAGACAGAATCATTCCCAGCAACCGCTTTGTGATGAGTGCGTTCCACTCAGAGTTTAACCTTTCTTTTCATCGAACAGTTTGGAAACACTCTGTTTGTAAAGTCTGCAAGTGGATATTTTGTCCTCTTTGAGGATTTCGTTGGAAACGGGATTTCTTCATCTAATGCTAGACAGAAGAATTCTCAGCAACTTCTTTGGGTTGCGTGTGTTCAACTCGCAGAGATGAACCTTCCTTTAGACAGAGCAGATTTGAAACCCTCTTTCTGTGGAATTTCCAAGTGGACACTTCAAGCGCTTTGCGGCCAACGGTAGAAAAGGAAATATCTTCGAATAAAAACTGGAGACAATCATTCTCAGAAACCACTAAGTGATGTGTGCGTTTCACTCACAGAGTTTAACCTTTCTTTTCATAGAGCAGTTTGGAAACACTCTGTTTGTAACGTCTGCAAGTGGATATTTGTACCTCTTTGAGGATTTCGTTGGAAACGGGATTTCTTCATCTAATGCTAGACAGAGCAATCCTCAGTAACTTCTTTGGGTTGCCTGAGTTCAACTCACAGAGTTGAACGTTCCTTTAGAGAGAGCAGATTTGAAACCCTCTTTTTGTGGAATTTGCATGTGGACATTTCAAGCGCTTTGGGGCCAACGGTAGAAAAGGAAATATCTTCGTATAAAAACTAGACAGAATCATTCCCAGCAACCGCTTTGTGATGAGTGCGTTCCACTCAGAGTTTAACCTTTCTTTTCATCGAACAGTTTGGAAACACTCTGTTTGTAAAGTCTGCAAGTGGATATTTGGACCTCTTTGAGGATTTCGTTGGAAACGGGATTTCTTCATCTAATGCTAGACAGAAGAATTCTCAGTAACTTCTTTGGGTTGTGTGTGTTCAACTCGCAGAGTTGAACCCTCCTTTAGACAGAGCAGATTTGAAACCCTCTTTCTGTGGAATTTCCAAGTGGACATTTCAAGCGCTTTGCGGCCAACGATAGAAAAGGAAATATCTTCGTATAAAAACTGGAGACAATCATTCTCAGAAACCACTTAGTGATGTGCGCTTTCCACTCACTGAGTTTAACCTTTCTTTTCATCGAACAGTTTGGAAACACTCTGTTTGTAAAGTCTGCAAGTGGATATTTGGACCTCTTTGAGGATTTCGTTGGAAACGGGATTTCTTCATCTAATGCTAGACAGAAGAATTCTCAGTAACTTCTTTGTGTTGCCTGTGTTCAGCTCACAGAGTTGAACGTTCCTTTAGACAGAGCAGACTTGAAACCCTCTTTTTGTGGAATTTGCATGTGGACATTTCAAGCGCTATGGGGCCAACGGTAAAAAAGGAAATATCTTCGTATAAAAACTAGAGAGAATCGTTCCCAGCAACTACTTCCTGATGAGTGCGTTCCACTCACAGAGTTTAACCTTTCTTTTCATAGAACAGTTTGGAAACACTCTGTTTGTAAAGTCTGCAAGTGGATATTTGGACCTCTTTGAGGATTTCGTTGGAAACGGGATTTCTTCATCTAACGCTAGACAGAAGAATTCTCAGCAACTTCTTTGGGTTGCGTGTGTTCAACTCACAGAGTTGAACCTTCCTTTAGACAGAGCAGATTTGAAACCCTCTTTCTGTGGAATTTCCAAGTGGACATTTCAAGCGCATTGTGGCCAAAGGTAGAAAGCGAAATATCTTCGTATAAAAACTGGAGACAATCATTCTCAGAAATCACTTAGTGATGTGTGCGTTCCACTCGCAGAGTTTAACCTTTCTTTCTATAGAGCAGTTTGGAAACACTCTGTTTGTAAAGTCTGCAAGTGGATATTTGGACCTCTTTGAGTATTTCGTTGGAAAGGGGATTTCTTCATCTAATGCTAGACAGAAGAATTCTCAGTAACTTCTTTGTGTTGCCTGTGTTCAATTCACAGAGTTGAACGATCCTTTAGACAGAGCAGATTTGAAAACCTCTTTTTGTGGAATTTGCATGTGGACATTTCAAGCGCTTTGGGGCCAACGGTAGAAAAGGAAATATCTGCGTATAAAAACTAGACAGAATCATTCCCAGCAACCGCTTTGTGATGAGTGCGTTCCACTCAGAGTTTAACCTTTCTTTTCATCGAACAGTTTGGAAACACTCTGTTTGTAAAGTCTGCAAGTGGATATTTTGTCCTCTTTGAGGATTTCGTTGGAAACGGGATTTCTTCATCTAATGCTAGACAGAAGAATTCTCAGCAACTTCTTTGGGTTGCGTGTGTTCAACTCGCAGAGATGAACCTTCCTTTAGACAGAGCAGATTTGAAACCCTCTTTCTGTGGAATTTCCAAGTGGACACTTCAAGCGCTTTGCGGCCAACGGTAGAAAAGGAAATATCTTCGTATAAAAACTGGAGACAATCATTCTCAGAAACCACTTAGTGATGTGCGCTTTCCACTCACTGAGTTTAACCTTTCTTTTCATAGAACAGTTTGGAAACACCCTTTTTCTAAAGTCTGCAAGCGGATATTTGGAACTCTTTGAGGATTTCGTTGGAAACGGGATTTCTTCATCTAATGCCAGACAGAAAAATTCTCAGTAACTTCTTTGGTTTGCGTGTGTTCAACTCGCAGAGTTGAAAGATCCTTTAGACAGAGCAGATTTGAAACCCTCTTTCTGTGGAATTTCCAAGTGGACATTTCAAGCGCTTTGGGGCCAACGGTAGAAAAGGAAATATCTTCCTATAAAAACTAGACAGAATCATTCCCAGCAACCGCTTTGTGATGAGTGCGTTCCGCTCACAGAGTTTAACCTTTCTTTTCATAGAACAGTTTGGAAACACTCTGTTTGTAAAGTCTGCAAGTGGATATTTGGACCTCTTAGAGGATTTCATTGGAAACGGGATTTCTTCATCTAATGCTAGACAGAAGAATTCTCAGTAACTACTTTGGGTTGCGTGTGTTCAACTCGCAGAGTTCAACATTCCTTTAGAGAGAGCAGATTTGAAACCTTCTTTTTGTGGAATTTGCATGTGGACATTTCAAGCGCTTTGGGGCCAACGGTGGAAAAATAAATATCTTCGTATAAAAACTAGAGAGAATCATTCCCAGCAACCACTTTGTGATGAGTGCGTTCGACTCACAGAGTTTAACGTTTCTTTTCATAGAACAGTTTGGATACACTCTGTTTGTAAAGTCTGTAAGTGGATATTTGGACCTCTTTGAGGATTTCCTTGGAAACGGGATTTCTTCATCTAATGCTAGACAGAAGAATTCTCAGCAACTTCTTTGGGTTGCGTGTGTTCAACTCGCAGAGTTGAACCTTCCTTTAGACAGAGCAGATTTGAAACCCTCTTTCTGTGGAATTTCCAAGTGGACATTTCAAGCGCTTTGTGGCCAACGGTAGAAAGCGAAATATCTTCGTATAAAAACTGGAGACAATCATTCTCAGAAACCACTTAGTGATGTGTGCGTTCCACTCGCAGAGTTTAACCTTTCTTTTCATCGAACAGTTTGGAAACACTCTGTTTGTAAACTCTGCAAGTGGATTTTTGGAGCTCTTTGAGGATTTCGTTGGAAACGGGATTTGTTCATCTAATGCTAGACAAGAATTCTCAGTAACTTCTTTGGGTTGTGTGTGTCCAACACTCAGAGTTGAACCCTCCTTTAGACAGAGCAGATTTGAAACCCTCTTTCTGTGGAATTTCCAATTGGACACTTCAAGCGCTTTGCGGCCAACGGTAGAAAAGGAAATATCTTCGTATAAAAACTGGAGACAATCATTCTCAGAAACCACTTAGTGATGTGCGCTTTCCACTCACAGAGTTTAACCTTTCTTTTCATAGAGCAGTTTGTAAAAACTCTTTTTCTAAAGTCTGCAAGCGGATATTTGGACCTCTTTGAGGATTTCGTTGGAAACGGGATTTCTTCATCTAATGCTAGACAGAAGAATTCTCAGTAACTTCTTTCAGTTGCCTGTGTCCAACTCACAGAGTTGAACGTTCCTTTAGACAGAGCAGATTTGAAACCCTCTTTTTGTGGAATTTGCATGTGGACATTTCAAGCGCTTTGTGGCCAACGGTATAAAAGGAAATATCTTCGTGTAAAAACTAGAGAGAATCATTCCCAGCAACCGCTTTGTGATGAGTGCATTCCACTCAGAGAGTTTAACCTTTCTTTTCATAGAACAGTTTGGAAACACTCTGTTTGTAAAGTCTGCAAGTGGATATTTGGACCTCTTTGACGATTTCGTTGGAAACGGGATTTCTTCATCTAATGCTAGACAGAAGAATTCTCAGTAACTTCGTTGGGTTGCCTGTGTTCAACTCGCGGATTTCAACGTTCCTTTAGAGAGAGCAGATTTGAAACCCTCTTTTTGTGGAATTTGCATGTGGACATTTCAAGCGCTTTGGGGCCAACGGTGGAAAAAGAAATATCTTCGTATAAAAACTAGAGAGAATCATTCCCAGCAACCACTTTGTGATGAGTGCGTTCCACACACAGAGTTTAACCTTTCTTTTCATAGAACAGTTTGGAAACACTCTGTTTGTAAAGTCTGCAAGTGGATATTTGGACCTCTTTGAGGATTTCGTTGGAAACGGGATTTCTTCATCTAATGCTAGACAGAAGAATTCTCAATAACTTCTTTGGGTTGTGTGTGTTCAACTCGCAGAGTTGAACCCTCCTTTAGACAGAGCAGATTTGAAACCCTCTTTCTGTGGAATTTCCAAGTGGACATTTCAAGCGCTTTGCGGCCAAGGGTAGAAAAGGAAATATCTTCGTATTAAAACTGGAGACAATCATTCCCAGCAACCGCTTTGTGATGAGTGCATTCCACTCAGAGAGTTTAACCTTTCTTTTCATCGAACAGTTTGGAAACACTCTGTTTGTAATTCTGCAAGTGGATATTTGGACCTCTTTGAGGATTTCGTTGGAAACGGGATTTCTTCATCTCATGCTAGACAGAAGAATTCTCAGTAACTTCTTTGGGTTGCCTGTGTCCAACTCACAGAGTTCAACGTTCCTTTAGACAGAGCAGATTTGAAACTCTCTTTGTGTGGAATTTGCATGTGGACATTTCAAGCGCTTTGGAGAAAACGGTAGAAAAGGAAATATCTTCGTATAAACACAAGAGAGAATCATTCCCAGCAAACGCTT
The DNA here is from genome assembly GCF_029281585.2 of Gorilla gorilla gorilla. Taxonomy (NCBI): domain Eukaryota; kingdom Metazoa; phylum Chordata; class Mammalia; order Primates; family Hominidae; genus Gorilla; species Gorilla gorilla. The sequence goes on from NC_073229.2 coordinate 77,966,281, forward strand.
TGTGATGAGTGCGTTCCACTCACAGAGTTTAACCTTTCTTTTCATAGAGCAGTTTGGAAACACTCTGTTTGTAAAGTCTGCAAGTGGATATTTGGACCTCTTTGAGGATTTCGTTGGAAACGGGATTTCTTCATCTAATGCTAGACAGAACAATCCTCAGTAACTTCTTTGGGTTGCCTGAGTCCAACTCACAGAGTTGAACGTTCCTTTAGAGAGAGCAGATTTGAAACCCTCTTTTTGTGGAATTTGCATGTGGACATTTCAAGCGCTTTGGGGCCAACGGTAGAAAAGGAAATATCTTCGTATAAAAATTAGACAGAATCATTCCCAGAAACCGCTTTGTGATGAGTGCGTTCCACTCACAGAGTTTAACCTTTCTTTTCATAGAACAGTTTGGAAACACTCTGTTTGTACAGTCTGCAAGTGGATATTTGGACCTCTTTGAGGATTTCGTTGGAAACGGGATTTCTTCATCTAATGCTAGACAGAAGAATTCTCAGTAACTTCTTTGGGTTGTGTGTGATCAACTCGCAGAGTTGAACCCTCCTTTAGACAGAGCAGATTTGAAACCCTCTTTCTGTGGAATTTCCAAGTGGACATTTCAAGCGCTTTGCGGCCAACGGTAGAAAAGGAAATATCTTCGTATAAAAACTGGAGACAATCATTCTCAGAAACCACTTAGTGATGTGCGCTTTCCACTCACAGAGTTTAACCTTTCTTTTCATAGAGCAGTTTGGAAAAACTCTTTTTCTAAAGTCTGCAAGCGGATATTTGGACCTCTTTGAGGATTTCGTTGGAAACGGGATTTCTTCATCTAATGCTAGTCAGAAGAATTCTCAGTAACTTCTTTGGGTTGCCTGTGTCCAACTCACAGGGTTGAACCTTCCTTTAGACAGAGCAGAGTTGAAACCCTCTTTTTGTGGAATTTGCATGTGGACATTTCAAGCGCTTTGGGGCCAACGGTAGAAAAGGAAATATCTTCGTGTAAAAACTAGAGAGGATCATTCCCAGCAACCGCTTTGTGATGAGTGCATTCCACTCAGAGAGTTTAACCTTTCTTTTCATAGAACAGTTTGGAAACACTCTGTTTGTAAAGTCTGCAAGTGGATATTTGGACCTCTTTGAGGATTTCGTTGGAAACGGGATTTCTTCATCTAATGCTAGACAGAAGAGTTCTCAGTAACTTCTTTGTGTTGCCTGTGTTCAATTCACAGCGTTGAACGTTCCTTTAGACAGAGCAGATTTGAAAACCTCTTTTTGTGGAATTTGCATGTGGACATTTCAAGCGCTTTGTGGCCAACGGTAGAAAAGGAAATATCTTCGTATAAAAACTAGACAGAATCATTCCCAGCAACCGCTTTGTGATGAGTGCGTTCCATTCAGAGTTTAACCTTTCTTTTCATCGAACAGTTTGGAAACACTCTGTTTGTAAAGTCTGCAAGTGGATATTTGATCCTCTTTGAGGATTTCGTTGGAAACGGGATTTCTTCATCTAATGCTAGACAGAAGAATTCTCAGCAACTTCTTTGGGTTGCGTGGGTTCAACTCGCAGAGTTGAACCTTCCTTTAGACAGAGCAGATTTGAAACCCTCTTTCTGTGGAATTTCCAAGTGGACATTTCAAGCGCTTTGCGGCCAACGGTAGAAAAGGAAATATCTTCGTATAAAAACTGGAGACAATCATTCTCAGAAACCACTTAGTGATGTGCACTTTCCACTCACCGAGTTTAACCTTTCTTTTCATAGAGCAGTTTGGAAACCCTCTTTTTCTAAAGTCTGCATGCGGATATTTGGACCTCTTTGAGGATTTCGTTGGAAACGGGATTTCTTCATCTAATGCTAGACAGAAGAATTCTCAGTAACTTCTTTGGGTTGCCTGTGTCCAACTCACAGAGTTGAACGTTCCTTTAGACAGAGCAGATTTGAAACCCTCTTTCGGTGGAATTTGCATGTGGACATTTCAAGCGCTTTGTGGCCAACGGTATAAAAGGAAATATCTTCGTGTAAAAACTAGAGAGAATCATTCCCAGCAACCGCTTTGTGATGAGTGCATTCCACTCAGAGAGTTTAACCTTTCTTTTCATAGAACAGTTTGGAAACACTCTGTTTGTAAAGTCTGCAAGTGGATATTTGGACCTCTTTGAGGATTTCGTTGGAAACGGGATTTCTTCATCTCATGCTAGACAGAAGAATTCTCAGTAACTTATTTGGGTTGCCTGTGTCCAACTCACAGAGTTCAACGTTCCTTTAGACAGAGCAGATTTGAAACTCTCTTTGTGTGGAATTTGCATGTGGACATTTCAAGCGCTTTGGAGAAAACGGTAGAAAAGGAAATATCTTCGTATAAACACAAGAGAGAATCATTCCCAGCAAACGCTTTGTGATGAGTGCATTCCAGAGAGTTTAACCTTTCTTTTCATAGAACAGTTTGGAAACACTCTGTTTGTAAAGTCTGCAAGTGGATATTTGGACCTCTTTGAGGATTTCGTTGGAAAAGGGATTTCTTCATCTAATGCTAGACAGAAGAATTCTCAGCAACTTCTTTGGGTTGCGTGTGTTCAACTCGCAGAGTTCAACGTTCCTTTAGAGAGAGCAGATTTGAAACCCTCTTTTTGTGGAATTTCCAAGTGGACACTTCAAGCGCTTTGCGGCCAACGGTAGAAAAGGAAATATCTTCGTATAAAAACTGGAGACAATCATTCACAGAAACCACTAAGTGATGTGTGCGTTCCACTAACAGAGTTTAACCTTTCTTTTCATAGAGCAGTTTGGATACACTCTGTTTGTAAAGTCTGCAAGTGGATATTTGGACCTCTTTGAGGATTTCGTTGGAAACGGGATTTCTTCATCTAATGCTAGACAGAAGAATTCTCAGTAACTTCTTTGGGTTGCCTGTGCTCAACTCGCAGAGTTCAACGTTCCTTTAGAGAGAGCAGATTTGAAACCGTCTTTTTGTGGAATTTCAATGTGGACATTTCAAGAGCTTTGGGGCCAACGGTGGAAAAAGAAATATCTTCGTATAAAAACTAGAGAGAATCATTCCCAGCAACCACTGTGTGATGAGTGCGTTCCACTCACAGAGTTTAACCTTTCTTTTCATAGAACAGTTTGGAAACACTCTTTTTCTAAAGTCTGCAAGCGGATATTTGGACCTCTTTGAGGATTTCGTTGGAAACGGGATTTCTTCATCTAATGCTAGACAGAAGAATTCTCAGTAACTTCTTTCGGTTGCCTGTGTCCAACTCACAGAGTTGAACGTTCCTTTAGACAGAGCAGATTTGAAACCCTCTTTTTGTGGAATTTGCATGTGGACATTTCAAGCGCTTTGTGGCCAACGGTATAAGAGGAAATATCTTCGTGTAAAAACTGGAGAGAATCATTCCCAGAAACCACTTTGTGATGAGTGCGTTCCACTCACAGAGTTTAACCTTTCTTTTCATAGAACAGTTTGGAAACACTCTGTTTGTAAAGTCTGCAAGTGGATATTTGGACCTCTTTGAGGATTTCGTTGGAAACGGGATTTCTTCATCTAATGCTAGACAGAAGAATTGTCAGTAACTTCTTTGGGTTGTGTGTGTTCAACTCGCAGAGTTGAACCCTCCTTTAGACAGAGCAGATTTGAAACCCTCTTTCTGTGGAATTTCCAAGTGGACATTTCAAGCGCTTTGCGGCCAACGGTAGAAAAGGAAATATCTTCGTATAAAAACTGGAGACAATCATTCTCAGAAACCACTTAGTGATGTGCGCTTTCCACTCACCGAGTTTAACCTTTCTTTTCATAGAGCAGTTTGGAAACACTCTTTTTCTAAAGTCTGCAAGCGGATATTTGGACCTCTTTGAGGATTTCGTTGGAAAAGGGATTTCTTCATCTAATGCTAGACAGAAGAATTCTCAGTAACTTCTTTGGGTTGCCTGTGTCCAACTCACAGAGTTGAACGTTCCTTTAGACAGAGCAGATTTGAAACCCTCTTTCGGTGGAATTTGCATGTGGACATTTCAAGCGCTTTGAGGCCAACGGTATAAAAGGAAATATCTTCGTGTAAAAACTAGACAGAATCATTCCCAGCAACCGCTTTGTGATGAGTGCGTTCCACTCAGAGTTTAACCTTTCTTTTCATCGAACAGTTTGGAAACACTCTGTTTGTAAAGTCTGCAAGTGGATATTTGGACCTCTTTGACGATTTCGTTGGAAACGGGATTTCTTCATCTCATGATAGACAGAAGAATTCTCAGTAACTTCCTTGGGTTGCCTGTGTTCAAATCGCAGAGTTCAACGTTCCTTTAGAGAGAGCAGATTTGAAACCCTCTTTTTGTGGAATTTGCATGTGGACATTTCAAGCGCTTTGGGGCCAACGGTGGAAAAAGAAATATCTTCGTATAAAAACTAGAGAGAATCATTTCCAGCAACCAGTTTGTGATGAGTGCGTTCCACTCACAGAGTTTAACCTTTCTTTTCATAGAACAGTTTGGAAACACTCTGTTTGTAAAGTCTGCAAGTGGATATTTGGACCTCTTTGAGGATTTCTTTGGAAACGGGATTTCTTCATCTAATGCTAGACAGAAGAATTCTCAGTAACTTCTTTGGGTTGTGTGTGTTCAACTCGCAGAGTTGAACCCTCCTTTAGACAGAGCAGATTTGAAACCCTCTTTCTGTGGAATTTCCAAGTGGACATTTCAAGCGCTTTGCGGCCAACGGTAGAAAAGGAAATATCTTCGTATAAAAACTGGAGACAATCATTCTCAGAAACCACTTAGTGATGTGCGCTTTCCACTCACCGAGTTTAACCTTTCTTTTCATAGAGCAGTTTGGAAACACTCTTTTTCTAAAGTCTGCATGCGGATATTTGGACCTCTTTGAGGATTTCGTTGGAAACGGGATTTCTTCATCTAATGCTAGACAGAAGAATTCTCAGTAACTTCTTTGGGTTGCCTGTGTCCAACTCACAGAGTTGAACGTTCCTTTAGACAGAGCAGATTTGAAACCCTCTTTCGGTGGAATTTGCATGTGGACATTTCAAGCGCTTTGAGGCCAACGGTATAAAAGGAAATATCTTCGTGTAAAAACTAGACAGAATCATTCCCAGCAACCGCTTTGTGATGAGTGCGTTCCACTCAGAGTTTAACCTTTCTTTTCATAGAACAGTTTGGAAACACTCTGTTTGTAAAGTCTGCAAGTGGATATTTGGACCTCTTTGAGGATATCGTTCGAAACGGGATTTCTTCATCTAATGCTAGACAGAAGAATTCTCAGTAACTTCTTTGGGTTGTGTGTGTTCAACTCGCAGAGTTGAACCCTCCTTTAGACAGAGCAGATTTGAAACCCTCTTTCGGTGGAATTTGCATGTGGACATTTCAAGCGCTTTGAGGCCAACGGTATAAAAGGAAATATCTTCGTGTAAAAACTAGACAGAATCATTCCCAGCAACCGCTTTGTCATGAGTGCGTTCCACTCAGAGTTTAACCTTTCTTTTCATCGAACAGTTTGGAAACACTCTGTTTGTAAAGTCTGCAAGTGGATATTTGGACCTCTTTGACGATTTCGTTGGAAACGGGATTTCTTCATCTCATGCTAGACAGAAGAATTCTCAGTAACTTCCTTGGGTTGCCTGTGTTCAACTCGCAGAGTTCAACGTTCCTTTAGAGAGAGCAGATTTGAAACCCTCTTTTTGTGGAATTTGCATGTGGACATTTCAAGCGCTTTGGGGCCAACGGTGGAAAAAGAAATATCTTCGTATAAAAACTAGAGAGAATCATTCCCAGCAACCAGTTTGTGATGAGTGCGTTCCACTCACAGAGTTTAACCTTTCTTTTCATAGAACAGTTTGGAAACACTCTGTTTGTAAAGTCTGCAAGTGGATATTTGGACCTCTTTGAGGATTTCTTTGGAAACGGGATTTCTTCATCTAATGCTAGACAGAAGAATTCTCAGTAACTTCTTTGGGTTGTGTGTGTTCAACTCGCAGAGTTGAACCCTCCTTTAGACAGAGCAGATTTGAAACCCTCTTTCTGTGGAATTTCCAAGTGGACATTTCAAGCGCTTTGCGGCCAACGGTAGAAAAGGAAATATCTTCGTATAAAAACTGGAGACAATCATTCTCAGAAACCACTTAGTGATGTGCGCTTTCCACTCACCGAGTTTAACCTTTCTTTTCATAGAGCAGTTTGGAAACACTCTTTTTCTAAAGTCTGCATGCGGATATTTGGACCTCTTTGAGGATTTCGTTGGAAACGGGATTTCTTCATCTAATGCTAGACAGAAGAATTCTCAGTAACTTCTTTGGGTTGCCTGTGTCCAACTCACAGAGTTGAACGTTCCTTTAGACAGAGCAGATTTGAAACCCTCTTTCGGTGGAATTTGCATGTGGACATTTCAAGCGCTTTGAGGCCAACGGTATAAAAGGAAATATCTTCGTGTAAAAACTAGACAGAATCATTCCCAGCAACCGCTTTGTGATGAGTGCGTTCCACTCAGAGTTTAACCTTTCTTTTCATAGAACAGTTTGGAAACACTCTGTTTGTAAAGTCTGCAAGTGGATATTTGGACCTCTTTGAGGATATCGTTCGAAACGGGATTTCTTCATCTAATGCTAGACAGAAGAATTCTCAGTAACTTCTTTGGGTTGTGTGTGTTCAACTCGCAGAGTTGAACCCTCCTTTAGACAGAGCAGATTTGAAACCCTCTTTCGGTGGAATTTGCATGTGGACATTTCAAGCGCTTTGAGGCCAACGGTATAAAAGGAAATATCTTCGTGTAAAAACTAGACAGAATCATTCCCAGCAACCGCTTTGTCATGAGTGCGTTCCACTCAGAGTTTAACCTTTCTTTTCATCGAACAGTTTGGAAACACTCTGTTTGTAAAGTCTGCAAGTGGATATTTGGACCTCTTTGACGATTTCGTTGGAAACGGGATTTCTTCATCTCATGCTAGACAGAAGAATTCTCAGTAACTTCCTTGGGTTGCCTGTGTTCAACTCGCAGAGTTCAACGTTCCTTTAGAGAGAGCAGATTTGAAACCCTCTTTTTGTGGAATTTGCATGTGGACATTTCAAGCGCTTTGGGGCCAACGGTGGAAAAAGAAATATCTTCGTATAAAAACTAGAGAGAATCATTCCCAGCAACCAGTTTGTGATGAGTGCGTTCCACTCACAGAGTTTAACCTTTCTTTTCATAGAACAGTTTGGAAACACTCTGTTTGTAAAGTCTGCAAGTGGATATTTGGACCTCTTTGAGGATTTCTTTGGAAACGGGATTTCTTCATCTAATGCTAGACAGAAGAATTCTCAGTAACTTCTTTGGGTTGTGTGTGTTCAACTCGCAGAGTTGAACCCTCCTTTAGACAGAGCAGATTTGAAACCCTCTTTCTGTGGAATTTCCAAGTGGACATTTCAAGCGCTTTGCGGCCAACGGTAGAAAAGGAAATATCTTCGTATAAAAACTGGAGACAATCATTCTCAGAAACCACTTAGTGATGTGCGCTTTCCACTCACCGAGTTTAACCTTTCTTTTCATAGAGCAGTTTGGAAACACTCTTTTTCTAAAGTCTGCATGCGGATATTTGGACCTCTTTGAGGATTTCGTTGGAAACGGGATTTCTTCATCTAATGCTAGACAGAAGAATTCTCAGTAACTTCTTTGGGTTGCCTGTGTCCAACTCACAGAGTTGAACGTTCCTTTAGACAGAGCAGATTTGAAACCCTCTTTCGGTGGAATTTGCATGTGGACATTTCAAGCGCTTTGAGGCCAACGGTATAAAAGGAAATATCTTCGTGTAAAAACTAGACAGAATCATTCCCAGCAACCGCTTTGTGATGAGTGCGTTCCACTCAGAGTTTAACCTTTCTTTTCATAGAACAGTTTGGAAACACTCTGTTTGTAAAGTCTGCAAGTGGATATTTGGACCTCTTTGAGGATTTCGTTCGAAACGGGATTTCTTCATCTAATGCTAGACAGAAGAATTCTCAGTAACTTCTTTGGGTTGTGTGTGTTCAACTCGCAGAGTTGAACCCTCCTTTAGACAGAGCAGATTTGAAACCCTCTTTCTGTGGAATTTTCAAGTGGACATTTCAAGCGCTTTGCGGCCAACGATAGAAAAGGAAATATCTTCGTATAAAAACTGGAGACAATCATTCTCAGAAACCACTTAGTGATGTGCGCTTTCCACTCACTGAGTTTAACCTTTCTTTTCATTGAACAGTTTGGAAACACTCAGTTTGTAAAGTCTGCAAGTGGATATATGGACCTCTTTGAGGATTTCTTTGGAAACGGGATTTCTTCATCTAATGCTAGACAGAAGAATTCTCAGTAACTTCTTTGGGTTGTGTGTGTTCAACTCGCAGAGTTGAACCCTCCTTTAGACAGAGCAGATTTGAAACCCTCTTTCTGTGGAATTTCCAAGTGGACATTTCAAGCGCTTTGCGGCCAACGGTAGAAAAGGAAATATCTTCGTATAAAAACTGGAGACAATCATTCTCAGAAACCACTTAGTGATGTGCGCTTTCCACTCACAGAGTTTAACCTTTCTGTTCATAGAGCGGTTTGGAAACACTCTTTTTCTAAAGTCTGCAAGCGGATATTTGGACCTCTTTGAGGATTTCGTTGGAAACGGGATTTCTTCATCTAATGCTAGACAGAACAATCCTCAGTAACTTCTTTGGGTTGCCTGAGTACAACTCACAGAGTTGAACGTTCCTTTAGACAGAGCAGATTTGAAACCCTCTTTTTGTGGAATTTGCATGTGGACATTTCAAGCGCTTTGTGGCCAACGGTATAAAAGGAAATATCTTCGTGTAAAAACTAGAGAGAATCATAACCAGCAACCGCTTTGTGATGAGTGCATTCTACTCAGAGAGTTTAACCTTTCTTTTCATAGAACAGTTTGGAAACACTCTGTTTGTAAAGTCTGCAAGTGGATATTTGGACCTCTTTGAGGATTTCGTTGGAAACGGGATTTCTTCATGTAATGCTAGACAGATGAATTCTCCGTAACTTCTTTGGGTTTCCTGTGCTCAACTCGCAGAGTTCAACGTTCCTTTAGAGAGAGCAGATTTGAAACCGTCTTTTTGTGGAATTTGAATGTGGACATTTCAAGCGCTTTGGGGCCAAAGGTGGAAAAAGAAATATCTTCGTATAAAAACTAGAGAGAACAATTCCCAGCAACAACTTTGTGATGAGTGCGTTCCACTCACAGACTTTTACCTTTCTTTCATTAGAACAGTTTGGAAACACTCTGTTTGTAAAGTCTGCAAGTGGATATTTGGACCTCTTTGAGGATTTCGTTGGAAACGGGATTTCTTCATCTAATGCTAGACAGAAGAATTCTCTGTAACTTCTTTGGGTTGCGTGTGTTCAACTCGCAGAGTTGAACCTTCGTTTAGACAGAGCAGATTTGAAACCCACTTTTTGTGGAATTTCCAAGTAGACATTTCAAGCGCTCTGCTGCCAACGGAAGATAAGGAAATATCTTCCTATAAAAACTGGAGGGAATCATTCTCAGAAACCACTTTGTGATGAGTGCGTTCCACTCACAGAGTTTAACCTTCCTTTTCATAGAACAGTTTGGAAACACTCTGTTTGTAAAGTCTGCAAGTGGATATTTGGACCTCTTTGAGGATTTCGTTGGAAACGGGCTTTCTTCATCTAATGCTAGACAGAAGAATTCTCAGTCACTTCTTTGGGTTGCGTGTGCTCAACTCGCAGAGTTGAACCTTCATTTAGACAGGAGCAGATTTGAAACCCTCCTTTTGTGGAATTTCCAAGTGGACATTTCAAGCGCTTTGCGGCCAACGGAAGAAAAGGAAATATCTTCGTATAAACCTGGAGAGAATCATTCTCAGAAACCACTTTGTGATGAGTGCGTTTCACTCACTGAGTTTAACCTTCCTTTTCATAGAACAGTTTGGAAACCCTCTGTTTGTAAAGTCTGCAAGAGGATATTTGGACCTCTTTGAGGATTTCATTGGAAACGGGAATTCTTCATCTAATGCTAGACAGAAGAATTCTCGGTAACTTCTTTGGGTTGCCTGTGTTCAACTCACAGAGTTGAACCTTCGTTTAGACAGAGCAGATTTGAAACCCTCTTTTTGTGGAATTTCCAAATGGACATTTCAAGCGCTTTGCGGCCAACGGTAGAAAAGGAAATATCTTCGTATGAAAACTGGAGAGAATCATTCCCAGAAACCACTTAGTGATGAGTGTGTTCCACTCACAGAGTTTAACCTTTTTTTTCATAGAACACTTTGGAAACACTCTGTTTGCAAAGTCTGCAAGTGGATATTTGGACCTCTTTGAGGATTTCATTGGAAACGGGATTTCTTCATCTAATGCTAGACAGAAGAATTCTCAGTAACTTCTTTGGGTTGCCTGTGTTCAACTCACAGAGTTGAACCTTCCTTTAGACAGAGTAGATTTGAAACTCTCTTTTTGTGGAATTTGCATGTGGACACTTCAAGCCCTTTGGGGCCAACGGTAGAAAAGGAAATATCTTCATGTAAAAACTAGAGAGAATCATTCCCAGCAACCGCTTTGTGATGAGTGCGTTCCACTCACAGAGTTTAACCTTTCTTTTCATATAACAGTTTGGAAACACTCTGTTTGTACAGTCTGCAAGTGGATGTTTGGATCTCTTTGCGGATTTCGTTGGAAACCGGATTTCTTCATTTAATGCTAGACAGAAGAATTCTCAGTAACTTCTTTGGGTTGCATGTGTTCAACTCGCAGATTTGAACGTTCCTTTAGACAGAGCAGATTTGAAACCCTCTTTTTGTGGAATTTCCAAGTGGACATTTCAAGCGCTTTGTGGCCAACGGTACAAAAGGAAATATCTTCGTATAAAAACTGGAGAGAATCATTCCCAGCAACCACTTTGTGATGAGTGCGTTCCACTCACAGAGTTGAACCTTTCTTTTAACAGAACAGTTTGGAAACACTCTGTTTGTAAAGTCTGCAAGCGGATATTTGGACCTCTTTGAGGATATCGTTGGAAACGGGATTTCTTCATCTAATGCTAGACAGAGGAATTCTCAGTAACTTCTTTGGGTTGCGTGTGTTCAACTCGCAGAGTTGAACCTTCCTTTAGACAGAGCAGATTTGAAACCCTCTTTTTGTGGAATTTCCAAGTGGACATTTCAAGCGCTTTTCGTCCAACGGTAGAAAAGGAAATATCTTCGTATGAAAACTGGAGAGAATCATTCCCAGAAACCACTTTGTGATGAGTGCATTTCACTCACAGAGTTTAACCTTTCTTTTCATAGAACAGTTTGGAAACACTCTGTTTGTAAAGTCTGCAAGTGGATATTTGGACCTCTTTGAGGATTTCGTTGCAAACGGGATTCCTTCATCTAATGCTAGACAGAAGAATTCTCAGTAACTTCTTTGGGTTGCCTGTGTTCAACTCACAGAGTTGAACCTTCCCTTAGACAGAGCAGATTTGAAACTCTCTTTTTGTGGAATTTGCATGTGGACATTTGAAGCGTTTTGGGGCCAACGGTAGAAAAGGAAATATCTTCGTTTAAAAACTAGAGAGAATCATTCCCAGCAACCGCTTTGTGACGAGTGCGTTCCCCTCACAGAGTTTAACCTTTCTTTTCATAGAACTGTTTGGAAACACTCTGTTTGTAAAGTCTGCAAGTGGATATTTGGACCTCTTTGAGGATTTCGTTGGAAACGGGATTTCTTCATCTCATGCTAGACAGAAGAATTCTCAGTAACTTCTTTGGGTTGCGTGTGCTCAACTCGCAGAGTTGAACCTTCATTTAGACAGGAGCAGATTTGAAACCCTCTTTTTGTGGAATTTCCAAGTGGACATTTCAAGCGCTTTGCGGCCAACGGAAGAAAAGGAAATATCTTCGTATAAACCTGGAGAGAATCATTCTCAGAAACCACTTTGTGATGAGTGCGTTTCACTCACTGAGTTTAACCTTCCTTTTCATAGAACTGTTTGGAAACCCTCTGTTTGTAAAGTCTGCAAGAGGATATTTGGACCTCTTTGAGGATTTCATTGGAAACGGGAATTCTTCATCTAATGCTAGACAGAAGAATTCTCGGTAACTTCTTTGGGTTGCCTGTGTTCAACTCACAGAGTTGAACCTTCCTTTAGACAGAGCAGATTTGAAACCCTCTTTTTGTGGAATTTCCAAATGGACATTTCAAGCGCTTTGCGGCCAACGGTAGAAAAGGAAATATCTTCGTATGAAAACTGGAGAGAATCATTCCCAGAAACCACTTAGTGATGAGTGTGTTCCACTCACAGAGTTTAACCTTTTTTTTCATAGAACACTTTGGAAACACTCTGTTTGCAAAGTCTGCAAGTGGATATTTGGACCTCTTTGAGGATTTCATTGGAAACGGGATTTCTTCATCTAATGCTAGACAGAAGAATTCTCAGTAACTTCTTTGGGTTGCCTGTGTTCAACTCACAGAATTGAACCTTCCTTTAGACAGAGTAGATTTGAAACTCTCTTTTTGTGGAATTTGCATGTGGACATTTCAAGCGCTTTGGGGCCAACGGTAGAAAAGGAAATATCTTCATGTAAAAACTAGAGAGAATCATTCCCAGCAACCGCTTTGTGATGAGTGCGTTCCACTCACAGAGTTTAACCTTTCTTTTCATAGAACAGTTTGGAAACACTCTGTTTGTACAGTCTGCAAGTGGATGTTTGGATCTCTTTGCGGATTTCGTTGGAAACGGGATTTCTTCATTTAATGCTAGACAGAAGAATTCTCAGTAACTTCTTTGGGTTGCATGTGTTCAACTCGCAGATTTGAACGTTCCTTTAGACAGAGCAGATTTGAAACCCTCTTTTTGTGGAATTTCCAAGTGGACATTTCAAGCGCGTTGTGGCCAACGGTACAAAAGGAAATATCTTCGTATAATAACTGGAGAGAATCATTCCCAGCAACCACTTTGTGATGAGTGCGTTCCACTCACAGAGTTGAACCTTTCTTTTCACAGAACAGTTTGGAAACACTCTCTTTGTAAAGTCTGCAAGTGGATATTTGGACCTCTTTGAGGATATCGTTGGAAACGGGATTTCTTCATCTAATGCTAGACAGAGGAATTCTCAGTAACTTCTTTGGGTTGCGTGTGTTCAACTCGCAGAGTTGAACCTTCCTTTAGACAGAGCAGATTTGAAACCCTCTTTTTGTGGAATTTCCAAGTGGACATTTCAAGCGCTTTTCGTCCAACGGTAGAAAAGGAAATATCTTCGTATGAAAACTGGAGAGAATCATTCCCAGAAACCACTTTGTGATGAGTGCATTTCACTCACAGAGTTTAACCTTTCTTTTCATAGAACAGTTTGTAAACACTCTGTTTGTAAAGTCTGCAAGTGGATATTTGGACCTCTTTGAGGATTTCGTTGCAAACGGGATTTCTTCATCTAATGCTAGAGAGAAGAATTCTCGGTAACTTCTTTGGGTTGCCTGTGTTCAACTCACAGAGTTGAACCTTCCTTTAGACAGAGCAGATTTGAAACTCTCTTTTTGTGGAATTTGCATGTGGACATTTCAAGTGCTTTGGGGCCAACGGTAGAAAAGGAAATATCTTCGTATAAAAACTAGAGAGAATCATTCCCAGCAACCGCTTTGTGATGAGTGCGTTCCACTCACAGAGCTTAACCTTTCTTTTCATAGAACTGTTTGGAAACACTCTGTTTGTAAAGTCTGCAAGTGGATATTTGGACCTCTTTGAGGATTTCATTGGAAACGGGATTTCTTCATCTAATGCTAGACAGAAGAATTCTCAGTAACTTCTTTGGGTTGCCTGTGTTCAACTCACAGAGTTGAACCTTCCGTTAGACAGAGCAGATTTGAAACTCTCTTTTTGTGGAATTTGCATGTGGACATTTGAAGCGTTTTGGGGCCAACGGTAGAAAAGGAAATATCTTCGTTTAAAAACTAGAGAGAATCATTCCCAGCAACCGCTTTGTGACGAGTGCGTTCCCCTCACAGAGCTTAACCTTTCTTTTCATAGAACAGTTTGGAAACACTCTGTTTGTAAAGTCTGCAAGTGGATATTTGGAACTCTTTGAGGATTTCGTTGGAAACGGGATTTCTTCATCTCATGATAGACAGAAGAATTCTCAGTAACTTCTTTGGGTTGCCTGTGTCCAACTCACAGAGTTGAACGTTCCTTTAGACAGAGCAGATTTGAAACCCTCTTTTTGTGGAATTTGCATGTGGACATTTCAAGCGCTTTGGGGCCAACGGTAAAAAAGGAAATATCTTCGTATAAAAACTAGAGAGAATCGTTCCCAGCAACCACTTCGTGATGAGTGCGTTCCACTCACAGAGTTTAACCTTTCTTTTCATAGAACAGTTTGGAAACACTCTGTTTGTAAAGTCTGCAAGCGGATATTTGGACCTCTTTGAGGATATCGTTGGAAACGGGATTTCTTCATCTAATGCAAGACAGAGGAATTCTCAGTAACTTCTTTGGGTTGCGTGTGTTCAACTCGCAGAGTTGAACCTTCCTTTAGACAGAGCAGATTTGAAACCCTCTTTTTGTGGAATTTCCAAGTGGACATTTCAAGCGCTTTTCGTCCAACGGTAGAAAAGGAAATATCTTCGTATGAAAACTGGAGAGAATCATTCCCAGAAACCACTTTGTGATGAGTGCATTTCACTCACAGAGTTTAACCTTTCTTTTCATAGAACAGTTTGGAAACACTCTGTTTGTAAAGTCTGCAAGTGGATATTTGGACCTCTTTGAGGATTTCGTTGCAAACGGGATTTCTTCATCTAATGCTAGACAGAAGAATTCTCAGTAACTTCTTTGGGTTGCCTGTGTTCAACTCACAGAGTTGAACCTTCCCTTAGACAGAGCAGATTTGAAACTCTCTTTTTGTGGAATTTGCATGTGGACATTTCAAGCGCTTTGGGGCCAACGGTAGAAAAGGAAATATCTTCGTATAAAAACTAGAGAGAATCCTTCCCAGCAACCGCTTTGTGATGAGTGCGTTCCACTCACAGAGCTTAACCTTTCTTTTCATAGAACTGTTTGGAAACACTCTGTTTGTAAAGTCTGCAAGTGGATATTTGGACCTCTTTGAGGATTTCATTGGAAACGGGATTTCTTCATCTAATGCTAGAAAGAAGAATTCTCAGTAACTTCTTTGGGTTGCCTGTGTTCAACTCACAGAGTTGAACCTTCCGTTAGACAGAGCAGATTTGAAACTCTCTTTTTGTGGAATTTGCATGTGGACATTTGAAGCGTTTTGGGGCCAACGGTAGAAAAGGAAATATCTTCGTTTAAAAACTAGAGAGAATCATTCCCAGCAACCGCTTTGTGACGAGTGCGTTCCCCTCACAGAGCTTAACGTTTCTTTTCATAGAACAGTTTGGAAACACTCTGTTTGTAAAGTCTGCAAGTGGATATTTGGACCTCTTTGAGGATTTCGTTGGAAACGGGATTTCTTCATCTCATGCTAGACAGAAGAATTCTCAGTAACTTCTTTGGGTTGCGTGTGCTCAACTCGCAGAGGTGAACCTTCATTTAGACAGGAGCAGATTTGAAACCCTCTTTTTGTGGAATTTCCAAGTGGACATTTCAAGCGCTTTGCGGCCAACGGAAGAAAAGGAAATATCTTCGTATAAACCTGGAGAGAATCATTCTCAGAAACCACTTTGTGATGAGTGCATTTCACTCACTGAGTTTAACCTTTCTTTTCATAGAACAGTTTGGAAACACTCTGTTTGTAAAGTCTGCAAGCGGATATTTGGACCTCTTTGAGGATTTCATTGGAAACGGGATTTCTTCATCTAATGCTAGACAGAAGAATTCTCAGTAACTTCTTTGTGTTGCCTGTGTTCAATTCACAGAGTTGAACGTTCCTTTAGACAGAGCAGATTTGAAAACCTCTTTTTGTGGAATTTGCATGTGGACACTTCAAGCGCTTTGGGGCCAACGGTAGAAAAGGAAATATCTTCGTATAAAAACTAGAGAGAATCATTCCCAGCAACCGCTTTGTGATGAGTGCGTTCCACTCACAGAGTTGAACCTTTCTTTTCATAGAACAGTTTGGAAACACTCTGTTTGTACAGTCTGCAAGTGGATGTTTGGATCTCTTTGAGGATTTCGTTGGAAACGGGATTTCTTCATTTAATGCTAGACAGAAGAATTCTCAGTAACTTCTTTGGGTTGCATGTGTTCAACTCGCAGATTTGAACGTTCCTTTAGACAGAGCAGATTTGAAACCCTCTTTTTGTGGAATTTCCAAGTGGACATTTCAAGCGCTTTGTGGCCAACGGTACAAAAGGAAATATCTTCGTATAATAACTGGAGAGAATCATTCCCAGCAACCACTTTGTGATGAGTGCGTTCCACTCACAGAGTTGAACCTTTCTTTTCACAGAACAGTTTGGAAACACTCTGTTTGTAAAGTCTGCAAGTGGATATTTGGACCTCTTTGAGGATATCGTTGGAAACGGGATTTCTTCATCTAATGCTAGACAGAGGAATTCTCAGTAACTTCTTTGGGTTGCGTGTGTTCAACTCGCAGAGTTGAACCTTCCTTTAGACAGAGCAGATTTGAAACCCTCTTTTTGTGGAATTTCCAAGTGGACATTTCAAGCGCTTTTCGTCCAACGGTAGAAAAGGAAATATCTTCGTATGAAAACTGGAGAGAATCATTCCCAGAAACCACTTTGTGATGAGTGCATTTCACTCACAGAGTTTAACCTTTCTTTTCATAGAACAGTTTGGAAACACTCTGTTTGTAAAGTCTGCAAGTGGATATTTGGACCTCTTTGAGGATTTCGTTGCAAACGGGATTTCTTCATCTAATGCTAGACAGAAGAATTCTCAGTAACTTCTTTGGGTTGCCTGTGTTCAACTCACAGAGTTGAACCTTCCTTTAGACAGAGCAGATTTGAAACTCTCTTTTTGTGGAATTTGCATGTGGACATTTCAAGCGCTTTGGGGCCAACGGTAGAAAAGGAAATATCTTCGTATAAAAACTAGAGAGAATCATTCCCAGCAACCGCTTTGTGATGAGTGCGTTCCACTCACAGAGCTTAACCTTTCTTTTCATAGAACTGTTTGGAAACACTCTGTTTGTAAAGTCTGCAAGTGGATATTTGGACCTCTTTGAGGATTTCATTGGAAACGGGATTTCTTCATCTAATGCTAGACAGAAGAATTCTCAGTAACTTCTTTGGGTTGCCTGTGTTCAACTCACAGAGTTGAACCTTCCGTTAGACAGAGTAGATTTGAAACTCTCTTTTTGTGGAATTTGCATGTGGACATTTGAAGCGTTTTGGGGCCAACGGTAGAAAAGGAAATATCTTCGTTTAAAAACTAGAGAGAATCATTCCCAGCAACCGCTTTGTGACGAGTGCGTTCCCCTCACAGAGCTTAACCTTTCTTTTCATAGAACAGTTTGGAAACACTCTGTTTGTAAAGTCTGCAAGTGGATATTTGGACCTCTTTGAGGATTTCGTTGGAAACGGGATTTCTTCATCTAACGCTAGACAGAAGAATTCTCAGTAACTTCTTTGGGTTGCCTGTGTCCAACTCACAGAGTTGAACGTTCCTTTAGACAGAGCAGATTTGAAACCCTCTTTTTGTGGAATTTGCATGTGGACATTTCAAGCGCTTTGGGGCCAACGGTAAAAAAGGAAATATCTTCGTATAAAAACTAGAGAGAATTGTTCCCAGCAACCACTTCGTGATGAGTGCGTTCCACTCACAGAGTTTAACCTTTCTTTTCATAGAACAGTTTGGAAACACTCTGTTTGTAAAGTCTGCAAGCGGATATTTGGACCTCTTTGAGGATTTCGTTGGAAACGGGATTTCTTCATCTAATGCTAGACAGAAGAATTCTCAGTAACTTCTTTGTGTTGCCTGTGTTCAATTCACAGAGTTGAACGTTCCTTTAGACAGAGCAGATTTGAAAACCTCTTTTTGTGGAATTTGCATGTGGACACTTCAAGCGCTTTGGGGCCAACGGTAGAAAAGGAAATATCATCGTATAAAAACTAGAGAGAATCATTCCCAGCAACCGCTTTGTGATGAGTGCGTTCCACTCACAGAGTTTAACCTTTCTTTTCATAGAGCAGTTTGGAAACACTCTGTTTGTAAAGTCTGCAAGCGGATATTTGGACCTCTTTGAGGATTTCGTTGGAAACGGGATTTCTTCATCTAATGCTAGACAGAAGAATTCTCAGTAACTTCTTTGGGTTGTGTGTGTTCAACTCGCAGAGTTGAACCCTCCTTTAGACAGAGCAGATTTGAAACCCTCTTTCTGTGGAATTTCCAAGTGGACATTTCAAGCGCTTTGGGGCCAACGGTAGAAAAGGAAATATCTTCGTATAAAAACTGGAGACAATCATTCTCAGAAACCACTTAGTGACGTGCTCTTTCCACTCACAGAGTTTAACCTTTCTTTTCATAGAGCAGTTTGGAAAAACTCTTTTTCTAAAGTCTGCAAGCGGATATTTGGACCTCTTTGAGGATTTCGTTGGAAACGGGATTTCTTCATCTAATGCTAGACAGAAGAATTGTCAGTAACTTCTTTGGGTTGCCTGTGTCCAACTCACAGAGTTGAACGTTCCTTTAGACAGAGCAGATTTGAAACCCTCTTTTTGTGGAATTTGCATGTGGACATTTCAAGCGCTTTGTGGCCAACGGTATAAAAGGAAATATCTTCGTGTAAAAGCTAGAGAGAATCATTCCCAGCAACCGCTTTGTGATGAGTGCATTCCACTCAGAGAGTTTAACCTTTCTTTTCATAGAACAGTTTGGAAACACTCTGTTTGTAAAGTCTGCAAGTGGATATTTGGACCTCTTTGAGGATTTCGTTGGAAACGGGATTTCTTCATCTAATGCTAGAAAGAAGAATTCTCAGTAACTTCTTTGGGTTTCCTGTGCTCAACTCGCAGAGTTGAAACCTCCTTTAGACAGAGCAGATTTGAAACCCTCTTTCTGTGGAATTTCCAAGTGGACATTTCAAGCGCTTTGCGGCCAACGGTAGAGAAGGAAATATCTTCGTATAAAAACTGGAGACAATCATTCTCAGAAACCACTTAGTGATGTGCGCTTTCCACTCACAGAGTTTAACCTTTCTTTTCATAGAGCAGTTTGGAAACACTCTGTTTGTAAAGTCTGCAAGTGGATATTTGGACCTCTTTGAGTATTTCGTTGGAAACGGGATTTCTTCATCTAATGCTAGACAGAAGAATTCTCAGTAACTTCTTTGTGTTGCGTGTGTTCAATTCACAGAGTTGAACGTTCCTTTAGACAGAGCAGATTTGAAAACCTCTTTTTATGGAATTTGCATGTGGACATTTCAAGCGCTTTGGGGCCAACGGTAGAAAAGGAAATATCTTCGTATAAATACTAGACAGAATCATTCCCAGCAACCGCTTTGTGATGAGTGCGTTCCACTCAGAGTTTAACCTTTCTTTTCATCGAACAGTTTGGAAACACTCTGTTTGTAAAGTCTGCAAGTGGATATTTGGTCCTCTTTGAGGATTTCGTTGGAAACGGGATTTCTTCATCTAATGCTAGACAGAAGAATTCTCAGCAACTTCTTTGGGTTGCGTGTGTTCAACTCGCAGAGTTGAACCTTCCTTTAGACAGAGCAGATTTGAAACCCTCTTTCTGTGGAATTTCCAAGTGGACACTTCAAGCGCTTTGCGGCCAACGGTAGAAAAGGAAATATCTCCGTATAAAAACTGGAGACAATCATTCTCGGAAACCACTAAGTGATGTGTGCGTTTCAGTCACAGAGTTTAACCTTTCTTTTCATAGAGCAGTTTGGAAACACTCTGTTTGTAAAGTCTGCAAGTGGATATTTGGACCTCTTTGAGGATTTCGTTGGAAACGGGATTTCTTCATCTAATGCTAGACAGAGCAATCCTCAGTAACTTCTTTGGGTTGCCTGAGTTCAACTCACAGAGTTGAACGTTCCTTTAGAGAGAGCAGATTTGAAACCCTCTTTTTGTGGAATTTGCATGTGGACATTTCAAGCGCTTTCTGGCCAACGGTAGAAAAGGAAATATCTTCGTGTAAAAGCTAGAGAGAATCATTCCCAGCAACCGCTTTGTGATGAGTGCGTTCCACTCAGAGTTTAACCTTTCTTTTCATCGAACAGTTTGGAAACACTCTGTTTGTAAAGTCTGCAAGTGGATATTTGGACCTCTTTGAGGATTTCGTTGGAAACGGGATTTCTTCATCTAATGCTAGACAGAAGAATTGTCAGTAACTTCTTTGGGTTGTGTGTGTTCAACTCGCAGAGTTGAACCCTCCTTTAGACAGAGCAGATTTGAAACCCTCTTTCTGTGGAATTTCCAAGTGGACATTTCAAGCGCTTTGCGGCCAACGATAGAAAAGGAAATATCTTCGCATAAAAACTGGAGACAATCATTCTCAGAAACCACTTAGTGATGTTCGCTTTCCACTCACTGAGTTTAACCTTTCTTTTCATCGAACAGTTTGGAAACACTCAGTTTGTAAAGTCTGCAAGTGGATATTTGGACCTCTTTGAGGATTTCTTTGGAAACGGGATTTCTTCATCTAATGCTAGACAGAAGAATTCTCAGTAACTTCTTTGGGTTGTGTGTGTTCAACTCGCAGAGTTGAACCCTCCTTTAGACAGAGCAGATTTGAAACCCTCTTTCTGTGGAATTTCCAAGTGGACATTTCAAGCGCTTTGCGGCCAACGGTAGAAAAGGAAATATCTTCGTATAAAAACTGGAGACAATCATTCTCAGAAACCACTTAGTGATGTGCGCTTTCCACTCACAGAGTTTAACCTTTCTTTTCATAGAGCGGTTTGGAAACACTCTTTTTCTAAAGTCTGCAAGCGGATATTTGGACCTCTTTGAGGATTTCGTTGGAAACGGGATTTCTTCATCTAATGCTAGACAGAACAATCCTCAGTAACTTCTTTGGTTGCCTGAGTACAACTCACAGAGTTGAACGTTCCTTTAGACAGAGAAGATTTGAAACCCTCTTTTTGTGGAATTTGCATGTGGACATTTCAAGCGCTTTGTGGCCAACAGTATAAAAGGAAATATCTTCGTGTAAAAACTAGAGAGAATCATAACCAGCAACCGCTTTGTGATGAGTGCATTCCACTCAGAGAGTTTAACCTTTCTTTTCATACAACAGTTTGGAAACACTCTGTTTGTAAAGTCTGCAAGTGGATATTTGGACCTCTTTGAGGATTTCGTTGGAAACGGGATTTCTTCATGTAATGCTAGACAGAAGAATTCTCACTAACTTCTTTGGGTTTCCTGTGCTCAACTCGCAGAGTTCAACGTTCCTTTAGAGAGAGCAGATTTGAAACCGTCTTTTTGCGGAATTTGAATGTGGACATTTCAAGTGCTTTGGGGCCAACGGTGGAAAAAGAAATATCTTCGTATAAAAACTAGAGAGAACAATTCCCAGCAACAACTTTGTGATGAGTGCGTTCCACTCACAGACTTTAACCTTTCTTTCATTAGAACAGTTTGGAAACACTCTGTTTGTAAAGTCTGCAAGTGGATATTTGGACCTCTTTGAGGATTTCGTTGGAAACGGGATTTCTTCATCTAATGCTAGACAGAAGAATTCTCTGTAACTTCTTTGGGTTGCGTGTGTTCAACTCGCAGAGTTGAACCTTCGTTTAGACAGAGCAGATTTGAAACCCACTTTTTGTGGAATTTCCAAGTGGACATTTCAAGCGCTCTGCGGCCAACGGAAGATAAGGAAATATCTTCCTATAAAAACTGGAGGGAATCATTCTCAGAAACCACTTTGTGATGAGTGCGTTCCACTCACAGAGTTGAACCTTTCTTTTCACAGAACAGTTTGGAAACACTCTGTTTGTAAAGTCTGCAAGCGGATATTTGGACCTCTTTGAGGATATCGTTGGAAACGGGATTTCTTCATCTAATGCTAGACAGAGGAATTCTCAGTAACTTCTTTGGGTTGCGTGTGTTCAACTCGCAGAGTTGAACCTTCCTTTAGACAGAGCAGATTTGAAACCCTCTTTTTGTGGAATTTCCAAGTGGACATTTCAAGCGCTTTTCGTCCAACGGTAGAAAAGGAAATATCTTCGTATGAAAACTGGAGAGAATCATTCCCAGAAACCACTTTGTGATGAGTGCATTTCACTCACAGAGTTTAACCTTTCTTTTCATAGAACAGTTTGGAAACACTCTGTTTGTAAAGTCTGCAAGTGGATATTTGGACCTCTTTGAGGATTTCGTTGGAAACGGGATTTCTTCATCTAATGCTAGACAGAAGAATTCTCAGTAACTTCTTTGGGTTGCGTGTGCTCAACTCGCAGAGTTGAACCTTCATTTAGACAGGAGCAGATTTGAAACCCTCCTTTTGTGGAATTTCCAAGTGGACATTTCAAGCGCTTTGCGGCCAACGGAAGAAAAAACAAATATCTTCGTATAAACCTGGAGAGAATCATTCTCAGAAACCACTTTGTGATGAGTGCGTTTCACTCACTGAGTTTAACCTTCCTTTTCATAGAACAGTTTGGAAACCCTCTGTTTGTAAAGTCTGCAAGAGGATATTTGGACCTCTTTGAGGATTTCATTGGAAACGGGAATTCTTCATCTAATGCTAGACAGAAGAATTCTCGGTAACTTCTTTGGGTTGCCTGTGTTCAACTCGCCGAGTTGAACCTTCCTTTAGGCACAGCAGATTTGAAACCCTCTTTTTGTGGAATTTCCAAATGGACATTTCAAGCGCTTTGCGGCCAACGGTAGAAAAGGAAATATCTTCGTATGAAAACTGGAGAGAATCATTCCCAGAAACCACTTAGTGATGAGTGTGTTCCACTCACAGAGTTTAACCTTTTTTTTCATAGAACACTTTGGAAACACTCTGTTTGCAAAGTCTGCAAGTGGATATTTGGACCTCTTTGAGGATTTCATTGGAAACGGGATTTCTTCATCTAATGCTAGACAGAAGAATTCTCAGTAACTTCTTTGGGTTGCCTGTGTTCAACTCACAGAGTTGAACCTTCCTTTAGACAGAGTAGATTTGAAACTCTCTTTTTGTGGAATTTGCATGTGGACATTTCAAGCGCTTTGGGGCCAACGGTAGAAAAGGAAATATCTTCATGTAAAAACTAGAGAGAATCATTCCCAGCAACCGCTTTGTGATGAGTGCGTTCCACTCACAGAGTTTAACCTTTCTTTTCATAGAACAGTTTGGAAACCCTCTGTTTGTAAAGTCTGCAAGAGGATATTTGGACCTCTTTGAGGATTTCATTGGAAACTGGAATTCTTCATCTAATGCTAGACAGAAGAATTCTCGGTAACTTCTTTGGGTTGCCTGTGTTCAACTCACAGAGTTGAACCTTCCTTTAGACAGAGCAGATTTGAAACCCTCTTTTTGTGGAATTTCCAAGTGGATATTTCAAGCGCTTTTCGTCCAACGGTAGAAAAGGAAGTATCTTCCTATGAAAACTGGAGAGAATCATTCCCAGAAACCACTTTGTGATGAGTGCATTTCACTCACAGAGTTTAACCTTTCTTTTCATAGAACAGTTTGGAAACACTCTGTTTGTAAAGTCTGCAAGTGGATATTTGGACCTCTTTGAGGATTTCGTTGCAAACGGGATTTCTTCATCTAATGCTAGACAGAAGAATTCTCAGTAACTTCTTTGGGTTGCCTGTGTTCAACTCACAGAGTTGAACCTTCCTTTAGACAGAGCAGATTTGAAACTCTCTTTTTGTGGAATTTGCATGTGGACATTTCAAGCGCTTTGGGGCCAACGGTAGAAAATTAAATATCTTCGTATAAAAACTAGAGAGAATCATTCCCAGGAACCGCTTTGTGATGAGTGCGTTCCACTCACAGAGCTTAACCTTTCTTTTCATAGAACTGTTTGGAAACACTCTGTTTGTAAAGTCTGCAAGTGGATATTTGGACCTCTTTGAGGATTTCATTGGAAACGGGATTTCTTCATCTAATGCTAGACAGAAGAATTCTCAATAACTTCTTTGGGTTGCCTGTGTTCAACTCACAGAGTTGAACCTTCCGTTAGACAGAGCAGATTTGAAACTCTCTTTTTGTGGAATTTGCATGTGGACATTTGAAGCGTTTTGGGGCCAACGGTAGAAAAGGAAATATCTTCGTTTAAAAACTAGAGAGAATCATTCCCAGCAACCGCTTTGTGACGAGTGCGTTCCCCTCACAGAGCTTAACCTTTCTTTTCATAGAACAGTTTGGAAACACTCTGTTTGTAAAGTCTGCAAGTGGATATTTGGACCTCTTTGAGGATTTCGTTGGAAACGGGATTTCTTCATCTCATGCTAGACAGAAGAATTCTCAGTAACTTCTTTGGGTTGCCTGGGTCCAACTCACAGAGTTCAACGTTCCTTTAGACAGAGCAGATTTGAAACTCTCTTTGTGTGGAATTTGCATGTGGACATTTCAAGCGCTTTGGAGAAAACGGTAGAAAAGGAAATATCTTCCTATAAACACAAGAGAGAATCATTCCCAGCAAACGCTTTGTGATGAGTGCATTCCACTCACAGAGTTTATCCTTTCTTTTCATAGAACAGTTTGGAAACACTCTGTTTGTAAAGTCTGCAAGAGGATATTTGGACCTCTTTGAGGATTTCGTTGCAAACGGGATTTCTTCATCTAATGCTAGACAGAAGAATTCTCAGTAACTTCTTTGTGTTGCCTGTGTTCAGCTCACAGAGTTGAACGTTCCTTTAGACAGAGCAGATTTGAAACCCTCTTTTTGTGGAATTTGCATGTGGACATTTCAAGCGCTTTGGGGCCAACGGTAAAAAAGGAAATATCTTCGTATAAAAACTAGAGAGAATCGTTCCCAGCAACCACTTCATGATGAGTGTGTTCCACTCACAGAGTTTAACCTTTCTTTTCATAGAACAGTTTGGAAACACTCTGTTTGTAAAGTCTGCAAGCGGATATTTGGACCTCTTTGAGGATTTCGTTGGAAACGGGATTTCTTCATCTAATGCTAGACAGAAGAATTCTCAGTAACTTCTTTGTGTTGCCTGTGTTCAATTCACAGAGATGAACGTTCCTT
The DNA here is from genome assembly GCF_029281585.2 of Gorilla gorilla gorilla. Classification (NCBI taxonomy): domain Eukaryota; kingdom Metazoa; phylum Chordata; class Mammalia; order Primates; family Hominidae; genus Gorilla; species Gorilla gorilla. Next base: position 77,991,288 of record NC_073229.2, read on the forward strand.
TAGACAGAGCAGATTTGAAAACCTCTTTTTGTGGAATTTGCATGTGGACACTTCAAGCGCTTTGGGGCCAACGGTAGAAAAGGAAATATCTTCGTATAAAAACTAGAGAGAATCATTCCCAGCAACCGCTTTGTGATGAGTGCGTTCCACTCACAGAGTTTAACCTTTCTTTTCATAGAGCAGTTTGGAAACACTCTGTTTGTAAAGTCTGCAAGTGGATATTTGGACCTCTTTGAGGATTTCGTTGGTAACGGGATTTCTTCATCTAATGCTAGACAGAAGAATTCTCAGCAACTTCTTTGGGTTGCGTGTGTTCAACTCGCAGAGTTGAACCCTCCTTTAGACAGAGAATATTTGAAACCCTCTTTCTGTGGAATTTCCAATTGGACACTTCAAGCGGTTTGCAGCCAACGGTAGAAAAGGAAATATCTTCGTATAAAAACTGGAGACAATCATTCTCAGAAACCACTAAGTGATGTGTGCGTTCCACTCACAGAGTTTAACCTTTCTTTTCATAGAGCAGTTTGGAAACACTCTGTTTGTAAAGTCTGCAAGTGGATATTTGGACCTCTTTGAGGATTTCGTTGGAAACGGGATTTCTTCATCTAATGCTAGACAGAAGAATTCTCAGTAACTTCTTTGGGTTGTGTGTGTTCAACTCGCAGAGTTGAACCCTCCTTTAGACAGAGCAGATTTGAAACCCTCTTTCTGTGGAATTTCCAAGTGGACATTTCAAGCGCTTTGGGGCCAACGGTAGAAAAGGAAATATCTTCGTATAAAAACTGGAGACAATCATTCTCAGAAGCCACTTAGTGATGTGCTCTTTCCACTCACAGAGTTTAACCTTTCTTTTCATAGAGCAGTTTGGAAAAACTCTTTTTCTAAAGTCTGCAAGCGGATATTTGGACCTCTTTGAGGATTTCGTTGGAAACGGGATTTCTTCATCTAATGCTAGACAGAAGAATTGTCAGTAACTTCTTTGGGTTGCCTGTGTCCAACTCACAGAGTTGAACGTTCCTTTAGACAGAGCAGATTTGAAACCCTCTTTTTGTGGAATTTGCATGCGGACATTTCAAGCGCTTTGTGGCCAACGGTATAAAAGGAAATATCTTCGTGTAAAAGCTAGAGAGAATCATTCCCAGCAACCGCTTTGTGATGAGTGCATTCCACTCAGAGAGTTTAACCTTTCTTTTCATACAACAGTTTGGAAACACTCTGTTTGTAAAGTCTGCAAGTGGATATTTGGACCTCTTTGAGGATTTCGTTGGAAACGGGATTTCTTCATCTAATGCTAGACAGAAGAATTGTCAGTAACTTCTTTGGGTTGTGTGTGTTCAACTCGCAGAGTTGAACCCTCCTTTAGACAGAGCAGATTTGAAACCCTCTTTCTGTGGAATTTCCAAGTGGACATTTCAAGCGCTTTGCGGCCAACGATAGAATAGGAAATATCTTCGCATAAAAAGTGGAGACAATCATTCTCAGAAACCACTTAGTGATGTGCGCTTTCCACTCACTGAGTTTAACCTTTCTTTTCATCGAACAGTTTGGAAACACTCAGTTTGTAAAGTCTGCAAGTGGATATTTGGACCTCTTTGAGGATTTCTTTGGAAACGGGATTTCTTCATCTAATGCTAGACAGAAGAATTCTCAGTAACTTCTTTGGGTTGTGTGTGTTCAACTCGCAGAGCTGAACCCTCCTTTAGACAGAGCAGATTTGAAACCCTCTTTCTGTGGAATTTCCAAGTGGACATTTCAAGCGCTTTGCGGCCAACGGTAGAAAAGGAAATATCTTCGTATAAAAACTGGAGACAATCATTCTCAGAAACCACTTAGTGATGTGCGTTTTCCACTCACAGAGTTTAACCTTTCTTTTCATAGAGCGGTTTGGAAACACTCTTTTTCTAAAGTCTGCAAGCGGATATTTGGACCTCTTTGAGGATTTCGTTGGAAACGGGATTTCTTCATCTAATGCTAGACAGAACAATCCTCAGTAACTTCTTTGGGTTGCCTGAGTACAACTCACAGAGTTGAACGTTCCTTTAGACAGAGAAGATTTGAAACCCTCTTTTTGTGGAATTTGCATGTGGACATTTCAAGCGCTTTGTGGCCAACGGTATAAAAGGAAATATCTTCGTGTAAAAACTAGAGAGAATCATAACCAGCAACCGCTTTGTGATGAGTGCATTCCACTCAGAGAGTTTAACCTTTCTTTTCATACAACAGTTTGGAAACACTCTGTTTGTAAAGTCTGCAAGTGGATATTTGGACCTCTTTGAGGATTTCGTTGGAAACGGGATTTCTTCATCTAATGCTAGACAGAAGAATTCTCAGTAACTTCTTTGGGTTTCCTGTGCTCAACTCGCAGATTTCAACGTTCCTTTAGAGAGAGCAGATTTGAAACCGTCTTTTTGCGGAATTTGAATGTGGACATTTCAAGCGCTTTGGGGCCAACGGTGGAAAAAGAAATATCTTCGTATAAAAACTAGAGAGAACAATTCCCAGCAACAACTTTGTGATGAGTGCGTTCCACTCACAGACTTTAACCTTTCTTTCATTAGAACAGTTTGGAAACACTCTGTTTGTAAAGTCTGCAAGTGGATATTTGGACCTCTTTGAGGATTTCGTTGGAAACGGGATTTCTTCATCTAATGCTAGACAGAAGAATTCTCTGTAACTTCTTTGGGTTGCGTGTGTTCAACTCGCAGAGTTGAACCTTCGTTTAGACAGAGCAGATTTGAAACCCACTTTTTGTGGAATTTCCAAGTGGACATTTCAAGCGCTCTGCGGCCAACGGAAGATAAGGAAATATCTTCCTATAAAAACTGGAGGGAATCATTCTCAGAAACCACTTTGTGATGAGTGCGTTCCACTCACAGAGTTTAACCTTTCTTTTCATAGAACAGTTTGGAAACACTCTGTTTGTAAAGTCTGCAAGTGGATATTTGGACTTCTTTGAGGATTTCGTTGGAAACGGGCTTTCTTCATCTAATGCTAGACAGAAGAATTCTCAGTCACTTCTTTGGGTTGCGTGTGATCAACTCGCAGAGTTGAACCTTCATTTAGACAGGAGCAGATTTGAAACCCTCTTTTTGTGGAATTTCCAAGTGGACATTTCAAGCGCTTTGCGGCCAATGGAAGAAAAGGAAATATCTTCGTATAAACCTGGAGAGAATCATTCTCAGAAACCACTTTGTGATGAGTGCGTTTCACTCACTGAGTTTAACCTTCCTTTTCATAGAACAGTTTGGAAACCCTCTGTTTGTAAAGTCTGCAAGAGGATATTTGGACCTCTTTGAGGATTTCATTGGAAACGGGAATTCTTCATCTAATGCTAGACAGAAGAATTCTCGGTAATTTCTTTGGGTTGCCTGTGTTCAACTCACAGAGTTGAACCTTCCTTTAGACAGAGCAGATTTGAAACCCTCTTTTTGTGGAATTTCCAAATGGACATTTCAAGCGCTTTGCGGCCAACGGTAGAAAAGGAAATATCTTCGTATGAAAACTGGAGAGAATCATTCCCAGAAACCACTTAGTGATGAGTGTGTTCCACTCACAGAGTTTAACCTTTTTTTTCATAGAACACTTTGGAAACACTCTGTTTGCAAAGTCTGCAAGTGGATATTTGGACCTCTTTGAGGATTTCATTGGAAACGGGATTTCTTCATCTAATGCTAGACAGAAGAATTCTCAGTAACTTCTTTGGGTTGCCTGTGTTCAACTCACAGAGTTGAACCTTCCTTTATACAGAGTAGATTTGAAACTCTCTTTTTGTGGAATTTGCATGTGGACATTTCAAGCGCTTTGGGGCCAACGGTAGAAAAGGAAATATCTTCATGTAAAAACTAGAGAGAATCATTCCCAGCAACCGCTTTGTGATGAGTGCGTTCCACTCACAGAGTTTAACCTTTCTTTTCATAGAACAGTTTGGAAACACTCTGTTTGTACAGTCTGCAAGTGGATGTTTGGATCTCTTTGAGGATTTCGTTGGAAACGGGATTTCTTCATTTAATGCTAGACAGAAGAATTCTCAGTAACTTCTTTGGGTTGCATGTGTTCAACTCGCAGATTTGAACGTTCCTTTAGAGAGAGCAGATTTGAAACCCTCTTTTTGTGGAATTTCCAAGTGGACATTTCAAGCGATTTGTGGCCAACGGTACAAAAGGAAATATCTTCGTATAAAAACTGGAGAGAATCATTCCCAGCAACCACTTTGTGATGAGTGCGTTCCACTCACACAGTTGAACCTTTCTTTTCACAGAACAGTTTGGAAACACTCTGTTTGTAAAGTCTGCAAGAGGATATTTGGACCTCTTTGAGGATATCGTTGGAAACGGGATTTCTTCATCTAATGCTAGACAGAGGAATTCTCAGTAACTTCTTTGGGTTGCGTGTGTTCAACTCGCAGAGTTGAACCTTCCTTTAGACAGAGCAGATTTGAAACCCTCTTTTTGTGGAATTTCCAAGTGGACATTTCAAGCGCTTTTCGTCCAACGGTAGAAAAGGAAATATCTTCGTATGAAAACTGGAGAGAATCATTCCCAGCAACCGCTTTGTGATGAGTGCGTTCCACTCACAGAGCTTATCCTTTCTTTTCATAGAACTGTTTGGAAACACTCTGTTTGTAAAGTCTGCAAGTGGATATTTGGACCTCTTTGAGGATTTCATTGGAAACGGGATTTCTTCATCTAATGCTAGACAGAAGAATTCTCAGTAACTTCTTTGGGTTGCCTGTGTTCAACTCACAGAGTTGAACCTTCCGTTAGACAGAGCAGATTTGAAACTCTCTTTTTGTGGAATTTGCATGTGGACATTTGAAGCGTTTTGGGGCAAACGGTAGAAAAGGAAATATCTTCATTTAAAAACTAGAGAGAATCATTCCCAGCAACCGCTTTGTGACGAGTGCGTTCCCCTCACAGAGCTTAACCTTTCTTTTCATAGAACAGTTTGGAAACACCCTGTTTGTAAAGTCTGCAAGTGGATATTTGGACCTCTTTGAGGATTTCGTTGGAAACGGGATTTCTTCATCTAATGCTAGACAGAAGAATTCTCAGTAACTTCTTTGGGTTGCATGTGTTCAACTCGCAGAGTTGAACCTTCCTTTAGACAGAGCAGATTTGAAACCCTCTTTTTGTGGAATTTCCAAGTGGACATTTCAAGCGCTTTGCGGCCAACGGTAGAAAAGGAAATATCTTCGTATAAAAATTGGACAGAATCATTCTCAGAAACCACTTTGTGATGTGTGTGTTAAACTCACAGAGTTTAACCTTTCTTTTCATAGAGCAGTTTGGAAACCCTCTGTTTGTAAAGTCTGCAAGTGGATATTTGGACCTCTTTGAGGATTTCGTTGGAAACGGGGTTTCTTCATCTAATGCTAGACAGAAGAATTCTCAGTAACTTCTGTGGGTTGCGTGTGTTCAACTCGCAGAGTTGAACCTTCCTTTAGACAGAGCAGATTTGAAAACCTCTTTTTGTGGAATTTGCATGTGGACATTTCAAGCGCTTTGGGGCCAACGGTAGAAAAGGAAATATCTTCGTATAAAAACTAGAGACAATGATTCCCAGCAACCGCTTTGTGATGAGTGCGTTCCATTAACAGAGTTTAACCTTTCTTTTCATAGAACAGTTTGGAAACACTCTGTTTGTAAAGTCTGCAAGTGGATATTTGGACCTCTTTGAGGATTTCGTTGGAAACGGGATTTCTTCATCTAATGCTAGACAGAAGAATTCTCAGTAACTTCTTTGGGTTGCGTGTGTTCAACTCGCAGAGTTGAACCTTCCTTTAGACAGAGCAGATTTGAAACCCTCTTTTTGTGGAATTTCCAAGTGGACATTTCAAGCGCTTTTGGGCCAACGGTACAAAAGGAAATATCTTCGTATTAAAACTGGAGAGAATCATTCTCAGAAACTTCTTTGTCATGTGTGCGTTCCACTCACAGAGTTTAACCTTTCTTTTCATAGAGCAGTTTGGAAACACTCTGTTTGTAATGTCTGCAAGCGGATATTTGGACCTCTTTGAGGATTTCGTTGGAAACGGGAGTTCTTCATCTAATGCTAGACAGAACAATTCTCAGTAACTTCTTTGGGTTGCGTGTGTTCAACTCGCAGATTTGAAGCTTCCTTTAGACAGAGCAGATTTGAAACCCTCTTTTTGTGGAATTTTTATGTGGACATTTCAAGCGCTTTTCGTCCAACGGTAGAAAAGGAAATATCTTCGTATGAAAACTGGAGAGAATCATTCCCAGAAACCACTTTGTGATGAGTGCATTTCACTCACAGAGTTTATCCTTTCTTTTCATAGAACAGTTTGGAAACACTCTGTTTGTAAAGTCTGCAAGTGGATATTTGGACCTCTTTGAGGATTTGGTTGCAAACGGGATTTCTTCATCTAATGCTAGACAGAAGAATTCTCAGTAACTTCTTTGGGTTGCCTGTGTTCAACTCACAGAGTTGAACCTTCCTTTAGACAGAGCAGATTTGAAACTCTCTTTTTGTGGAATTTGCATGTGGACATTTCAAGCGCTTTGGGGCCAACGGTAGAAAAGGAAATATCTTCGTATAAAAACTAGAGAGAATCATTCCCAGCAACCGCTTTGTGATGAGTGCGTTCCACTCACAGAGCTTAACCTTTCTTTTCATAGAACTGTTTGGAAACACTCTGTTTGTAAAGTCTGCAAGTGGATATTTGGACCTCTTTGAGGATTTCATTGGAAACGGGATTTCTTCATCTAATGCTAGACAGAAGAATTCTCAGTAACTTCTTTGGGTTGCCTGTGTTCAACCCACAGAGTTGAACCTTCCGTTAGACAGAGCAGATTTGAAACTCTCTTTTTGTGGAATTTGCATGTGGACATTTGAAGCGTTTTGGGGCCAACGGTAGAAAAGGAAATATCTTCGTTTAAAAACTAGAGAGAATCATTCCCAGCAACCGCTTTGTGACGAGTGCGTTCCCCTCACAGAGCTTAACCTTTCTTTTCATAGAACAGTTTGGAAACACTCTGTTTGTAAAGTCTGCAAGTGGATATTTGGACCTCTTTGAGGATTTCGTTGGAAACGGGATTTCTTCATCTAATGCTAGACAGAAGAATTCTCAGTAACTTCTTTGGGTTGCCTGTGTCCAACTCACAGAGTTCAACGTTCCTTTAGACAGAGCAGATTTGAAACTCTCTTTGTGTGGAATTTGCATGTGGACATTTCAAGCGCTTCGGAGAAAACGGTAGAAAAGGAAATATCTTCCTATAAACACAAGAGAGAATCATTCCCAGCAAACGCTTTGTGATGAGTGCGTACCAATCACAGAGTTTATCCTTTCTTTTCATAGAACAGTTTGGAAACACTCTGTTTGTAAAGTCTGCAAGAGGATATTTGGACCTCTTTGAGGATTTCGTTGCAAACGGGATTTCTTCATCTAATGCTAGACAGAAGAATTCTCAGTAACTTCTTTGTGTTGCCTGCGTTCAGCTCACAGAGTTCAACGTTCCTTTAGAGAGAGCAGATTTGAAACCGTCTTTTTGCGGAATTTGAATGTGGACATTTCAAGCGCTTTGGGGCCAACGGTGGAAAAAGAAATATCTTCGTATAAAAACTAGAGAGAACAATTCCCAGCAACAACTTTGTGATGAGTGCGTTCCACTCACAGACTTTAACCTTTCTTTCATTAGAACAGTTTGGAAACACTCTGTTTGTAAAGTCTGCAAGTGGATATTTGGACCTCTTTGAGGATTTCGTTGGAAACGGGATTTCTTCATCTAATGCTAGACAGAAGAATTCTCTGTAACTTCTTTGGGTTGCGTGTGTTCAACTCGCAGAGTTGAACCTTCGTTTAGACAGAGCAGATTTGAAACCCACTTTTTGTGGAATTTCCAAGTGGACATTTCAAGCGCTCTGCGGCCAACGGAAGATAAGGAAATATCTTCCTATAAAAACTGGAGGGAATCATTCTCAGAAACCACTTTGTGATGAGTGCGTTCCACTCACAGAGTTTAACCTTTCTTTTCATAGAACAGTTTGGAAACACTCTGTTTGTAAAGTCTGCAAGTGGATATTTGGACCTCTTTGAGGATTTCGTTGGAAACGGGCTTTCTTCATCTAATGCTAGACAGAAGAATTCTCAGTCACTTCTTTGGGTTGCGTGTGATCAACTCGCAGAGTTGAACCTTCATTTAGACAGGAGCAGATTTGAAACCCTCTTTTTGTGGAATTTCCAAGTGGACATTTCAAGCGCTTTGCGGCCAATGGAAGAAAAGGAAATATCTTCGTATAAACCTGGAGAGAATCATTCTCAGAAACCACTTTGTGATGAGTGCGTTTCACTCACTGAGTTTAACCTTCCTTTTCATAGAACAGTTTGGAAACCCTCTGTTTGTAAAGTCTGCAAGAGGATATTTGGACCTCTTTGAGGATTTCATTGGAAACGGGAATTCTTCATCTAATGCTAGACAGAAGAATTCTCGGTAATTTCTTTGGGTTGCCTGTGTTCAACTCACAGAGTTGAACCTTCCTTTAGACAGAGCAGATTTGAAACCCTCTTTTTGTGGAATTTCCAAATGGACATTTCAAGCGCTTTGCGGCCAACGGTAGAAAAGGAAATATCTTCGTATGAAAACTGGAGAGAATCATTCCCAGAAACCACTTAGTGATGAGTGTGTTCCACTCACAGAGTTTAACCTTTTTTTTCATAGAACACTTTGGAAACACTCTGTTTGCAAAGTCTGCAAGTGGATATTTGGACCTCTTTGAGGATTTCATTGGAAACGGGATTTCTTCATCTAATGCTAGACAGAAGAATTCTCAGTAACTTCTTTGGGTTGCCTGTATTCAACTCACAGAGTTGAACCTTCCTTTATACAGAGTAGATTTGAAACTCTCTTTTTGTGGAATTTGCATGTGGACATTTCAAGCGCTTTGGGGCCAACGGTAGAAAAGGAAATATCTTCATGTAAAAACTAGAGAGAATCATTCCCAGCAACCGCTTTGTGATGAGTGCGTTCCACTCACCGAGTTTAACCTTTCTTTTCATAGAACAGTTTGGAAACACTCTGTTTGTACAGTCTGCAAGTGGATGTTTGGATCTCTTTGAGGATTTCGTTGGAAACGGGATTTCTTCATTTAATGCTAGACAGAAGAATTCTCAGTAACTTCTTTGGGTTGCATGTGTTCAACTCGCAGATTTGAACGTTCCTTTAGAGAGAGCAGATTTGAAACCCTCTTTTTGTGGAATTTCCAAGTGGACATTTCAAGCGATTTGTGGCCAACGGTACAAAAGGAAATATCTTCGTATAAAAACTGGAGAGAATCATTCCCAGCAACCACTTTGTGATGAGTGCGTTCCACTCACACAGTTGAACCTTTCTTTTCACAGAACAGTTTGGAAACACTCTGTTTGTAAAGTCTGCAAGAGGATATTTGGACCTCTTTGAGGATATCGTTGGAAACGGGATTTCTTCATCTAATGCTAGACAGAGGAATTCTCAGTAACTTCTTTGGGTTGCGTGTGTTCAACTCGCAGAGTTGAACCTTCCTTTAGACAGAGCAGATTTGAAACCCTCTTTTTGTGGAATTTCCAAGTGGACATTTCAAGCGCTTTTCGTCCAACGGTAGAAAAGGAAATATCTTCGTATGAAAACTGGAGAGAATCATTCCCAGCAACCGCTTTGTGATGAGTGCGTTCCACTCACAGAGCTTATCCTTTCTTTTCATAGAACTGTTTGGAAACACTCTGTTTGTAAAGTCTGCAAGTGGATATTTGGACCTCTTTGAGGATTTCATTGGAAACGGGATTTCTTCATCTAATGCTAGACAGAAGAATTCTCAGTAACTTCTTTGGGTTGCCTGTGTTCAACCCACAGAGTTGAACCTTCCGTTAGACAGAGCAGATTTGAAACTCTCTTTTTGTGGAATTTGCATGTGGACATTTGAAGCGTTTTGGGGCCAACGGTAGAAAAGGAAATATCTTCGTTTAAAAACTAGAGAGAATCATTCCCAGCAACCGCTTTGTGACGAGTGCGTTCCCCTCACAGAGCTTAACCTTTCTTTTCATAGAACAGTTTGGAAACACTCTGTTTGTAAAGTCTGCAAGTGGATATTTGGACCTCTTTGAGGATTTCGTTGGAAACGGGATTTCTTCATCTAATGCTAGACAGAAGAATTCTCAGTAACTTCTTTGGGTTGCCTGTGTCCAACTCACAGAGTTCAACGTTCCTTTAGACAGAGCAGATTTGAAACTCTCTTTGTGTGGAATTTGCATGTGGACATTTCAAGCGCTTCGGAGAAAACGGTAGAAAAGGAAATATCTTCCTATAAACACAAGAGAGAATCATTCCCAGCAAACGCTTTGTGATGAGTGCGTACCAATCACAGAGTTTATCCTTTCTTTTCATAGAACAGTTTGGAAACACTCTGTTTGTAAAGTCTGCAAGAGGATATTTGGACCTCTTTGAGGATTTCGTTGCAAACGGGATTTCTTCATCTAATGCTAGACAGAAGAATTCTCAGTAACTTCTTTGTGTTGCCTGTGTTCAGCTCACAGAGTTCAACGTTCCTTTAGAGAGAGCAGATTTGAAACCGTCTTTTTGCGGAATTTGAATGTGGACATTTCAAGCGCTTTGGGGCCAACGGTGGAAAAAGAAATATCTTCGTATAAAAACTAGAGAGAACAATTCCCAGCAACAACTTTGTGATGAGTGCGTTCCACTCACAGACTTTAACCTTTCTTTCATTAGAACAGTTTGGAAACACTCTGTTTGTAAAGTCTGCAAGTGGATATTTGGACCTCTTTGAGGATTTCGTTGGAAACGGGATTTCTTCATCTAATGCTAGACAGAAGAATTCTCTGTAACTTCTTTGGGTTGCGTGTGTTCAACTCGCAGAGTTGAACCTTCGTTTAGACAGAGCAGATTTGAAACCCACTTTTTGTGGAATTTCCAAGTGGACATTTCAAGCGCTCTGCGGCCAACGGAAGATAAGGAAATATCTTCCTATAAAAACTGGAGGGAATCATTCTCAGAAACCACTTTGTGATGAGTGCGTTCCACTCACAGAGTTTAACCTTTCTTTTCATAGAACAGTTTGGAAACACTCTGTTTGTAAAGTCTGCAAGTGGATATTTGGACCTCTTTGAGGATTTCGTTGGAAACGGGCTTTCTTCATCTAATGCTAGACAGAAGAATTCTCAGTCACTTCTTTGGGTTGCGTGTGATCAACTCGCAGAGTTGAACCTTCATTTAGACAGGAGCAGATTTGAAACCCTCTTTTTGTGGAATTTCCAAGTGGACATTTCAAGCGCTTTGCGGCCAATGGAAGAAAAGGAAATATCTTCGTATAAACCTGGAGAGAATCATTCTCAGAAACCACTTTGTGATGAGTGCGTTTCACTCACTGAGTTTAACCTTCCTTTTCATAGAACAGTTTGGAAACCCTCTGTTTGTAAAGTCTGCAAGAGGATATTTGGACCTCTTTGAGGATTTCATTGGAAACGGGAATTCTTCATCTAATGCTAGACAGAAGAATTCTCGGTAATTTCTTTGGGTTGCCTGTGTTCAACTCACAGAGTTGAACCTTCCTTTAGACAGAGCAGATTTGAAACCCTCTTTTTGTGGAATTTCCAAATGGACATTTCAAGCGCTTTGCGGCCAACGGTAGAAAAGGAAATATCTTCGTATGAAAACTGGAGAGAATCATTCCCAGAAACCACTTAGTGATGAGTGTGTTCCACTCACAGAGTTTAACCTTTTTTTTCATAGAACACTTTGGAAACACTCTGTTTGCAAAGTCTGCAAGTGGATATTTGGACCTCTTTGAGGATTTCATTGGAAACGGGATTTCTTCATCTAATGCTAGACAGAAGAATTCTCAGTAACTTCTTTGGGTTGCCTGTGTTCAACTCACAGAGTTGAACCTTCCTTTATACAGAGTAGATTTGAAACTCTCTTTTTGTGGAATTTGCATGTGGACATTTCAAGCGCTTTGGGGCCAACGGTAGAAAAGGAAATATCTTCATGTAAAAACTAGAGAGAATCATTCCCAGCAACCACTTTGTGATGAGTGCGTTCCACTCACCGAGTTTAACCTTTCTTTTCATAGAACAGTTTGGAAACACTCTGTTTGTACAGTCTGCAAGTGGATGTTTGGATCTCTTTGAGGATTTCGTTGGAAACGGGATTTCTTCATTTAATGCTAGACAGAAGAATTCTCAGTAACTTCTTTGGGTTGCATGTGTTCAACTCGCAGATTTGAACGTTCCTTTAGAGAGAGCAGATTTGAAACCCTCTTTTTGTGGAATTTCCAAGTGGACATTTCAAGCGATTTGTGGCCAACGGTACAAAAGGAAATATCTTCGTATAAAAACTGGAGAGAATCATTCCCAGCAACCACTTTGTGATGAGTGCGTTCCACTCACACAGTTGAACCTTTCTTTTCACAGAACAGTTTGGAAACACTCTGTTTGTAAAGTCTGCAAGAGGATATTTGGACCTCTTTGAGGATATCGTTGGAAACGGGATTTCTTCATCTAATGCTAGACAGAGGAATTCTCAGTAACTTCTTTGGGTTGCGTGTGTTCAACTCGCAGAGTTGAACCTTCCTTTAGACAGAGCAGATTTGAAACCCTCTTTTTGTGGAATTTCCAAGTGGACATTTCAAGCGCTTTTCGTCCAACGGTAGAAAAGGAAATATCTTCGTATGAAAACTGGAGAGAATCATTCCCAGCAACCGCTTTGTGATGAGTGCGTTCCACTCACAGAGCTTATCCTTTCTTTTCATAGAACTGTTTGGAAACACTCTGTTTGTAAAGTCTGCAAGTGGATATTTGGACCTCTTTGAGGATTTCATTGGAAACGGGATTTCTTCATCTAATGCTAGACAGAAGAATTCTCAGTAACTTCTTTGGGTTGCCTGTGTTCAACTCACAGAGTTGAACCTTCCGTTAGACAGAGCAGATTTGAAACTCTCTTTTTGTGGAATTTGCATGTGGACATTTGAAGCGTTTTGGGGCCAACGGTAGAAAAGGAAATATCTTCATTTAAAAACTAGAGAGAATCATTCCCAGCAACCGCTTTGTGACGAGTGCGTTCCCCTCACAGAGCTTAACCTTTCTTTTCATAGAACAGTTGGGAAACACTCTGTTTGTAAAGTCTGCAAGTGGATATTTGGACCTCTTTGAGGATTTCGTTGGAAACGGGATTTCTTCATCTAATGCTAGACAGAAGAATTCTCAGTAACTTCTTTGGGTTGCATGTGTTCAACTCGCAGAGTTGAACCTTCCTTTAGACAGAGCAGATTTGAAACCCTCTTTTTGTGGAATTTCCAAGTGGACATTTCAAGCGCTTTGCGGCCAACGGTAGAAAAGGAAATATCTTCGTATAAAAATTGGACAGAATCATTCTCAGAAACCACTTTGTGATGTGTGTGTTAAACTCACAGAGTTTAACCTTTCTTTTCATAGAGCAGTTTGGAAACCCTCTGTTTGTAAAGTCTGCAAGTGGATATTTGGACCTCTTTGAGGATTTCGTTGGAAACGGGGTTTCTTCATCTAATGCTAGACAGAAGAATTCTCAGTAACTTCTGTGGGTTGCGTGTGTTCAACTCGCAGAGTTGAACCTTCCTTTAGACAGAGCAGATTTGAAAACCTCTTTTTGTGGAATTTGCATGTGGACATTTCAAGCGCTTTGGGGCCAACGGTAGAAAAGGAAATATCTTCGTATAAAAACTAGAGACAATGATTCCCAGCAACCGCTTTGTGATGAGTGCGTTCCATTCACAGAGTTTAACCTTTCTTTTCATAGAACAGTTTGGAAACACTCTGTTTGTAAAGTCTGCAAGTGGATATTTGGACCTCTTTGAGGATTTCGTTGGAAACGGGATTTCTTCATCTAATGCTAGACAGAAGAATTCTCAGTAACTTCTTTGGGTTGCGTGTGTTCAACTCGCAGAGTTGAACCTTCCTTTAGACAGAGCAGATTTGAAACCCTCTTTTTGTGGAATTTCCAAGTGGACATTTCAAGCGCTTTTGGGCCAACGGTACAAAAGGAAATATCTTCGTATTAAAACTGGAGAGAATCATTCTCAGAAAATTCTTTGTCATGTGTGCGTTCCACTCACAGAGTTTAACCTTTCTTTTCATAGAGCAGTTTGGAAACACTCTGTTTGTAATGTCTGCAAGCGGATATTTGGACCTCTTTGAGGATTTCGTTGGAAACGGGAGTTCTTCATCTAATGCTAGACAGAACAATTCTCAGTAACTTCTTTGGGTTGCGTGTGTTCAACTCGCAGATTTGAACCTTCCTTTAGACAGAGCAGATTTGAAACCCTCTTTTTGTGGAATTTTTATGTGGACATTTCAAGCGCTTTTCGTCCAACGGTAGAAAAGGAAATATCTTCGTATGAAAACTGGAGAGAATCATTCCCAGAAACCACTTTGTGATGAGTGCATTTCACTCACAGAGTTTAACCTTTCTTTTCATAGAACAGTTTGGAAACACTCTGTTTGTAAAGTCTGCAAGTGGATATTTGGACCTCTTTGAGGATTTCGTTGCAAACGGGATTTCTTCATCTAATGCTAGACAGAAGAATTCTCAGTAACTTCTTTGGGTTGCCTGTGTTCAACTCACAGAGTTGAACCTTCCTTTAGACAGAGCAGATTTGAAACTCTCTTTTTGTGGAATTTGCATGTGGACATTTCAAGCGCTTTGGGGCCAACGGTAGAAAAGGAAATATCTTCGTATAAAAACTAGAGAGAATCATTCCCAGCAACCGCTTTGTGATGAGTGCGTTCCACTCACAGAGCTTAACCTTTCTTTTCATAGAACTGTTTGGAAACACTCTGTTTGTAAAGTCTGCAAGTGGATATTTGGACCTCTTTGAGGATTTCATTGGAAACGGGATTTCTTCATCTAATGCTAGACAGAAGAATTCTCAGTAACTTCTTTGGGTTGCCTGTGTTCAACCCACAGAGTTGAACCTTCCGTTAGACAGAGCAGATTTGAAACTCTCTTTTTGTGGAATTTGCATGTGGACATTTGAAGCGTTTTGGGGCCAACGGTAGAAAAGGAAATATCTTCGTTTAAAAACTAGAGAGAATCATTCCCAGCAACCGCTTTGTGACGAGTGCGTTCCCCTCACAGAGCTTAACCTTTCTTTTTATAGAACAGTTTGGAAACACTCTGTTTGTAAAGTCTGCAAGTGGATATTTGGACCTCTTTGAGGATTTCGTTGGAAACGGGATTTCTTCATCTAATGCTAGACAGAAGAATTCTCAGTAACTTCTTTGGGTTGCCTGTGTCCAACTCACAGAGTTCAACGTTCCTTTAGACAGAGCAGATTTGAAACTCTCTTTGTGTGGAATTTGCATGTGGACATTTCAAGCGCTTCGGAGAAAACGGTAGAAAAGGAAATATCTTCCTATAAACACAAGAGAGAATCATTCCCAGCAAACGCTTTGTGATGAGTGCGTACCAATCACAGAGTTTATCCTTTCTTTTCATAGAACAGTTTGGAAACACTCTGTTTGTAAAGTCTGCAAGAGGATATTTGGACCTCTTTGAGGATTTCGTTGCAAACGGGATTTCTTCATCTAATGCTAGACAGAAGAATTCTCAGTAACTTCTTTGTGTTGCCTGTGTTCAGCTCACAGAGTTGAACGTTCCTTTAGACAGAGCAGATTTGAAACCCTCTTTTTGTGGAATTTGCATGTGGATATTTCAAGCGCTTTGGGGCCAACGGTAAAAAAGGAAATATCTTCGTATAAAAACTAGAGAGAATCGTTCCCAGCAACCACTTCGTGATGAGTGCGTTCCACTCACAGAGTTTAACCTTTCTTTTCATAGAACAGTTTGGAAACACTCTGTTTGTAAAGTCTGCAAGCGGATATTTGGACCTCTTTGAGGATTTCGTTGGAAACGGGATTTCTTCATCTAATGCTAGACAGAAGAATTCTCAGTAACTTCTTTGTGTTGCCTGTGTTCAATTCACAGAGTTGAACGTTCCTTTAGACAGAGCAGATTTGAAAACCTCTTTTTTTGGAATTTGCATGTGGACATTTCAAGCGCTTTGGGGCCAACGGTAGAAAAGGAAATATCTTCGTATAAAAACTAGAGAGAATCATTCCCAGCAACCGCTTTGTGATGAGTGCGTTCCACTCAGAGTTTAACCTTTCTTTTCATCGAACAGTTTGGAAACACTCTGTTTGTAAAGTCTGCAAGTGGATATTTGGACCTCTTAGAGGATTTCGTTGGTAACGGGATTTCTTCATCTAATGCTAGACAGAAGAATTCTCAGCATCTTCTTTGGGTTGCGTGTGTTCAACTCGCAGAGTTGAACCTTCCTTTAGACAGAGAAGATTTGAAACCCTCTTTCTGTGGAATTTCCAAGTGGACACTTCAAGCGGTTTGCAGCCAACGGTAGAAAAGGAAATATCTTCGTATAAAAACTGGAGACAATCATTCTCAGAAACCACTAAGTGATGTGTGCGTTCCACTCACAGAGTTTAACCTTTCTTTTCATAGAGCAGTTTGGAAACACTCTGTTTGTAAAGTCTGCAAGTGGATATTTGGACCTCTTTGAGGATTTCGTTGGAAACGGGATTTCTTCATCTAATGCTAGACAGAAGAATTCTCAGTAACTTCTTTGGGTTGTGTGTGTTCAACTCGCAGAGTTGAACCCTCCTTTAGACAGAGCAGATTTGAAACCCTCTTTCTGTGGAATTTCCAAGTGGACATTTCAAGCGCTTTGGGGCCAACGGTAGAAAAGGAAATATCTTCGTATAAAAACTGGAGACAATCATTCTCAGAAACCACTTAGTGATGTGCTCTTTCCACTCACAGAGTTTAACCTTTCTTTTCATAGAGCAGTTTGGAAAAACTCTTTTTCTAAAGTCTGCAAGCGGATATTTGGACCTCTTTGAGGATTTCGTTGGAAACGGGATTTCTTCATCTAATGCTAGACAGAAGAATTGTCAGTAACTTCTTTGGGTTGCCTGTGTCCAACTCACAGAGTTGAACGTTCCTTTAGACAGAGCAGATTTGAAACCCTCTTTTTGTGGAATTTGCATGCGGACATTTCAAGCGCTTTGTGGCCAACGGTATAAAAGGAAATATCTTCGTGTAAAAGCTAGAGAGAATCATTCCCAGCAACCGCTTTGTGATGAGTGCATTCCACTCAGAGAGTTTAACCTTTCTTTTCATACAACAGTTTGGAAACACTCTGTTTGTAAAGTCTGCAAGTGGATATTTGGACCTCTTTGAGGATTTCGTTGGAAACGGGATTTCTTCATCTAATGCTAGACAGAAGAATTGTCAGTAACTTATTTGGGTTGTGTGTGTTCAACTCGCAGAGTTGAACCCTCCTTTAGACAGAGCAGATTTGAAACCCTCTTTCTGTGGAATTTCCAAGTGGACATTTCAAGCGCTTTGCGGCCAAACGATAGAAAAGGAAATATCTTCGCATAAAAACTGGAGACAATCATTCTCAGAAACCACTTAGTGATGTGCGCTTTCCACTCACTGAGTTTAACCTTTCTTTTCATCGAACAGTTTGGAAACACTCAGTTTGTAAAGTCTGCAAGTGGATATTTGGACCTCTTTGAGGATTTCTTTGGAAAAGGGATTTCTTCATCTAATGCTAGACAGAAGAATTCTCAGTAACTTCTTTGGGTTGTGTGTGTCCAACACGCAGAGTTGAACCCTCCTTTAGACAGAGCAGATTTGAAACCCTCTTTCTGTGGAATTTCCAAGTGGACATTTCAAGCGCTTTGCGGCCAACGGTAGAAAAGGAAATATCTTCGTATAAAAACTGGAGACAATCATTCTCAGAAACCACTTAGTGATGTGCGCTTTCCACTCACAGAGTTTAACCTTTCTTTTCATAGAGCGGTTTGGAAACACTCTTTTTCTAAAGTCTGCAAGCGGATATTTGGACCTCTTTGAGGATTTCGTTGGAAACGGGATTTCTTCATCTAATGCTAGACAGAACAATCCTCAGTAAATTCTTTGGGTTGCCTGAGTACAACTCACAGAGTTGAACGTTCCTTTAGACAGAGAAGATTTGAAACCCTCTTTTTGTGGAATTTGCATGTGGACATTTCAAGCGCTTTGTGGCCAACGGTATAAAAGGAAATATCTTCGTGTAAAAACTAGAGAGAATCATAACCAGCAACCGCTTTGTGATGAGTGCGTTCCACTAACAGAGTTTAACCTTTCTTTTCATAGAACAGTTTGGAAACACTCTGTTTGTAAAGTCTGCAAGTGGATATTTGGACCTCTTTGAGGATTTCGTTGGAAACGGGATTTCTTCATGTAATGCTAGACAGAAGAATTCTCAGTAACTTCTTTGGGTTTCCTGTGCTCAACTCGCAGAGTTCAACGTTCCTTAAGAGAGAGCAGATTTGAAACCGTCTTTTTGCGGAATTTGAATGTGGACATTTCAAGCGCTTTGGGGCCAACGGTGGAAAAAGAAATATCTTCGTATAAAAACTAGAGAGAACAATTCCCAGCAACAACTTTGTGATGAGTGCGTTCCACTCACAGACTTTAACCTTTCTTTCATTAGAACAGTTTGGAAACACTCTGTTTGTAAAGTCTGCAAGTGGATATTTGGACCTCTTTGAGGATTTCGTTGGAAACGGGATTTCTTCATCTAATGCTAGACAGAAGAATTCTATGTAACTTCTTTGGGTTGCGTGTGTTCAACTCGCAGAGTTGAACCTTCGTTTAGACAGAGCAGATTTGAAACCCACTTTTTGTGGAATTTCCAAGTGGACATTTCTAGCGCTCTGCGGCCAACGGAAGATAAGGAAATATCTTCCTATAAAAACTGGAGGGAATCATTCTCAGAAACCACTTTGTGATGAGTGCGTTCCACTCACAGAGTTTAACCTTTCTTTTCATAGAACAGTTTGGAAACACTCTGTTTGTAAAGTCTGCAAGTGGATATTTGGACCTCTTTGAGGATTTCGTTGGAAACGGGCTTTCTTCATCTAATGCTAGACAGAAGAATTCTCAGTCACTTCTTTGGGTTGCGTGTGCTCAACTCGCAGAGTTGAACCTTCATTTAGACAGGAGCAGATTTGAAACCCTCTTTTTGTGGAATTTCCAAGTGGACATTTCAAGCGCTTTGCGGCCAATGGAAGAAAAGGAAATATCTTCGTATAAACCTGGAGAGAATCATTCTCAGAAACCACTTTGTGATGAGTGCGTTTCACTCACTGAGTTTAACCTTCCTTTTCATAGAACAGTTTGGAAACCCTCTGTTTGTAAAGTCTGCAAGAGGATATTTGGACCTCTTTGAGGATTTCTTTGGAAACGGGAATTCTTCATCTAATGCTAGACAGAAGAATTCTCAGTAACTTCTTTGGGTTGCATGTGTTCAACTCGCAGAGTTGAACCTTCCTTTAGACAGAGCAGATTTGAAACCCTCTTTTTGTGGAATTTCCAAGTGGACATTTCAAGCGCTTTGCGGCCAACGGTAGAAAAGGAAATATCTTCGTATAAAAATTGGACAGAATCATTCTCAGAAACCACTTTGTGATGTGTGTGTTAAACTCACAGAGTTTAACCTTTCTTTTCATAGAGCAGTTTGGAAACCCTCTGTTTGTAAAGTCTGCAAGTGGATATTTGGACCTCTTTGAGGATTTCGTTGGAAACGGGGTTTCTTCATCTAATGCTAGACAGAAGAATTCTCAGTAACTTCTGTGGGTTGCGTGTGTTCAACTCGCAGAGTTGAACCTTCCTTTAGACAGAGCAGATTTGAAAACCTCTTTTTGTGGAATTTGCATGTGGACATTTCAAGCGCTTTGTGGCCAACGGTAGAAAAGGAAATATCTTCGTATAAAAACTAGAGACAATGATTCCCAGCAACCGCTTTGTGATGAGTGCGTTCCATTCACAGAGTTTAACCTTTCTTTTCATAGAACAGTTTGGAAACACTCTGTTTGTAAAGTCTGCAAGTGGATATTTGGACCTCTTTGAGGATTTCGTTGGAAACGGGATTTCTTCATCTAATGCTAGACAGAAGAATTCTCAGTAACTTCTTTGGATTCCGTGTGTTCAACTCGCAGAGTTGAACCTTCCTTTAGACAGAGCAGATTTGAAACCCTCTTTTTGTGGAATTTCCAAGTGGACAATACAAGCGCTTTGGGGCCAACGGTACAAAAGGAAATATCTTCGTATTAAAACTGGAGAGAATCATTCTCAGAAAACACTTTGTCATGTGTGCGTTCCACTCACAGAGTTTAACCTTTCTTTTCATAGAGCACTTTGGAAACACTCTGTTTGTAATGTCTGCAAGCGGATATTTGGACCTCTTTGAGGATTTCGTTGGAAACGGGAGTTGTTCATCTAATGCTAGACAGAAGAATTCTCAGTAACTTCTTTGGGTTGCGTGTGTTCAACTCGCAGAGTTGAAGCTTCCTTTAGACAGAGCAGATTTGAAACCCTCTTTTTGTGGAATTTTTATGTGGACATTTCAAGCGCTTTTGGTCCAACGGTAGAAAAGGAAATATCTTGGTATAAAAACTAGAGAGAATCATTCCCAGCAACCGCTTTGTGATGAGTGCGTTCCACTCACAGAGTTGAACCTTTCTTTTCACAGAACAGTTTGGAAACACTCTGTTTGTAAAGTCTGCAAGCGGATATTTGGACCTCTTTGAGGATATCGTTGGAAACGGGATTTCTTCATCTAATGCTAGACAGAGGAATTCTCCGTAACTTCTTTGGGTTGCGTGTGTTCAACTCGCAGAGTTGAACCTTCCTTTAGACAGAGCAGATTTGAAACCCTCTTTTTGTGGAATTTCCAAGTGGACATTTCAAGCGCTTTTCGTCCAACGGTAGAAAAGGAAATATCTTCGTATGAAAACTGGAGAGAATCATTCCCAGAAACCACTTTGTGATGAGTGCATTTCACTCACAGTGTTTAACCTTTCTTTTCATAGAACAGATTGGAAACACTCTGTTTGTAAAGTCTGCAAGTGGATATTTGGACCTCTTTGAGGATTTCATTGCAAACGGGATTTCTTCATCTAATGCTAGACAGAAGAATTCTCAGTAACTTCTTTCGGTTGCCTGTGTTCAACTCACAGAGTTGAACCTTCCTTTAGACAGAGCAGATTTGAAACTCTCTTTTTGTGGAATTTGCATGTGGACATTTCAAGCGCTTTGGGTCCAACGGTTGAAAAGGAAATATCTTCGTATAAAAACTAGAGAGAATCATTCCCAGCAACCGCTTTGTGATGAGTGCGTACCACTCACAGAGCTTAACCTTTCTTTTCATAGAACTGTTTGGAAACACTCTGTTTGTAAAGTCTGCAAGTGGATATTTGGACCTCTTTGAGGATTTCATTGGAAACGGGATTTCTTCACCTAATGCTAGACAGAAGAATTCTCAGTAACTTCTTTGGGTTGCCTGTGTTCAACTCACAGAGTTGAACCTTCCATTAGACAGAGCAGATTTGAAACTCTCTTTTTGTGGAATTTGCATGTGGACATTTGAAGCGTTTTGGGGCCAACGGTAGAAAAGGAAATATCTTCGTTTAAAAACTAGAGAGAATCATTCCCAGCAACCGCTTTGTGACGAGTGCGTTCCCCTCACAGAGCTTAACCTTTCTTTTCATAGAACAGTTTGGAAACACTCTGTTTGTAAAGTCTGCAAGTGGATATTTGGACCTCTTTGAGGATTTCGTTGGAAACGGGATTTCTTCATCTAATGCTAGACAGAAGAATTCTCAGTAACTTCTTTGGGTTGCATGTGTTCAACTCGCAGAGTTGAACCTTCCTTTAGACAGAGCAGATTTGAAACCCTCTTTTTGTGGAATTTCCAAGTGGACATTTCAAGCGCTTTGCGGCCAACGGTAGAAAAGGAAATATCTTCGTATAAAAATTGGACAGAATCATTCTCAGAAACCACTTTGTGATGTGTGTGTTAAACTCACAGAGTTTAACCTTTCTTTTCATAGAGCAGTTTGGAAACCCTCTGTTTGTAAAGTCTGCAAGTGGATATTTGGACCTCTTTGAGGATTTCGTTGGAAACGGGGTTTCTTCATCTAATGCTAGACAGAAGAATTCTCAGTAACTTCTGTGGGTTGCGTGTGTTCAACTCGCAGAGTTGAACCTTCCTTTAGACAGAGCAGATTTGAAAACCTCTTTTTGTGGAATTTGCATGTGGACATTTCAAGCGCTTTGGGGCCAACGGTAGAAAAGGAAATATCTTCGTATAAAAACTAGAGACAATGATTCCCAGCAACCGCTTTGTGATGAGTGCGTTCCATTCACAGAATTTAACCTTTCTTTTCATAGAACAGTTTGGAAACACTCTGTTTGTAAAGTCTGCAAGTGGATATTTGGACCTCTTTGAGGATTTCGTTGGAAACGGGATTTCTTCATCTAATGCTAGACAGAAGAATTCTCAGTAACTTCTTTGGGTTCTGTGTGTTCAACTCGCAGAGTTGAATCTTCCTTTAGACAGAGCAGATTTGAAACCCTCTTTTTGTGGAATTTCCAAGTGGACATTTCAAGCGCTTTTGGGCCAACGGTACAAAAGGAAATATCTTCGTATTAAAACTGGAGAGAATCATTCTCAGAAACCACTTTGTCATGTGTGCGTTCCACTCACAGACTTTAACCTTTCTTTTCATAGAGCAGTTTGGAAACACTCTGTTTGTAATGTCTGCAAGCGGATATTTGGACCTCTTTGAGGATTTCGTTGGAAACGGGAGTTCTTCATCTAATGCTAGACAGAAGAATTCTCAGTAACTTCTTTGGGTTGCGTGTGTTCAACTCGCAGAGTTGAACCTTCCTTTAGACAGAGCAGATTTGAAACCCTCTTTTTGTGGAATTTTTATGTGGACATTTCAAGCGCTTTTGGTCCAACGGTAGAAAAGGAAATAAATATCTTCGTATAAAAACTGGAGAGAATCATTCCCAGCAACCACTTTGTGATGAGTGCGTTCCACTCACAGAGTTTAACCTTTCTTTTCACAGAACAGTTTGGAAACACTCTGTTTGTAAAGTCTGCAAGCGGATATTTGGACCTCTTTGAGGATATCATTGGAAACGGGATTTCTTCATCTAATGCTAGACAGAGGAATTCTCAGTAACTTCTTTGGGTTGCGTGTGTTCAACTCGCAGAGTTGAACCTTCCTTTAGACAGAGCAGATTTGAAACCCTCTTTTTGTGGAATTTCCAAGTGGACATTTCAAGCGCCTTTCGTCCAACGGTAGAAAAGGAAATATCTTCGTATGAAAACTGGAGAGAATCATTCCCAGAAACCACTTTGTGATGAGTGCATTTCACTCACAGAGTTTAACCTTTCTGTTCATAGAACAGTTTGGAAACACTCTGTTTGTAAAGTCTGCAAGTGGATATTTGGACCTCTTTGAGGATTTCGTTGCAAACGGGATTTCTTCATCTAATGCTAGACAGAAGAATTCTCAGTAACTTCTTTGGGTTGCCTGTGTTCAACTCACAGAGTTGAACCTTCCTTTAGACAGAGCAGATTTGAAACTCTCTTTTTGTGGAATTTGCATGTGGACATTTCAAGCGCTTTGGGGCCAACGGTAGAAAAGGAAATATCTTCGTATAAAAACTAGAGAGAATCATTCCCAGCAACCGCTTTGTGATGAGTGCGTTCCACTCACAGAGCTTAACCTTTCTTTTCATAGAACTGTTTGGAAACACTCTGTTTGTAAAGTCTGCAAGTGGATATTCGGACCTCTTTGAGGATTTCATTGGAAACGGGATTTCTTCATCTAATGCTAGACAGAAGAATTCTCAGTAACTTCTTTGGGTTGCCTGTGTTCAACTCACAGAGTTGAACCTTCCATTAGACAGAGCAGATTTGAAACTCTCTTTTTGTGGAATTTGCATGTGGACATTTGAAGCGTTTTGGGGCCAACAGTAGAAAAGGAAATATCTTCGTTTAAAAACTAGAGAGAATCATTCCCAGCAACCGCTTTGTGACGAGTGCATTCCCCTCACAGAGCTTAACCTTTCCTTTCATAGAACAGTTTGGAAACACTCTGTTTGTAAAGTCTGCAAGTGGATATTTGGACCTCTTTGAGGATTTCGTTGGAAACGGGATTTCTTCATCTAATGCTAGACAGAAGAATTCTCAGTAACTTCTTTGGGTTGCACGTGTTCAACTCGCAGAGTTGAACCTTCCTTTAGACAGAGCAGATTTGAAACCCTCTTTTTGTGGAATTTCCAAGTGGACATTTCAAGCGCTTTGCGGCCAACGGTAGAAAAGGAAATATCTTCGTATAAAAATTGGACAGAATCATTCTCAGAAACCACTTTGTGATGTGTGTGTTAAACTCACAGAGTTTAACCTTTCTTTTCATAGAGCAGTTTGGAAACCCTCTGTTTGTAAAGTCTGCAAGTGGATATTTGGACCTCTTTGAGGATTTCGTTGGAAACGGGGTTTCTTCATCTAATGCTAGACAGAAGAATTCTCAGTAACTTCTGTGGGTTGCGTGTGTTCAACTCGCAGAGTTGAACCTTCCTTTAGACAGAGCAGATTTGAAAACCTCTTTTTGTGGAATTTGCATGTGGACATTTCAAGCGCTTTGGGGCCAACGGTAGAAAAGGAAATATCTTCGTATAAAAACTAGAGACAATGATTCCTAGCAACCGCTTTGTGATGAGTGCGTTCCATTCACAGAGTTTAACCTTTCTTTTCATAGAACAGTTTGGAAACACTCTGTTTGTAAAGTCTGCAAGTGGATATTCGGACCTCTTTGAGGAATTCGTTGGAAACGGGATTTCTTCAACTAATGCTAGACAGAAGAATTCTCAGTAACTTCCTTGGGTTCCGTGTGTTCAACTCGCAGAGCTGAACCTTCCTTTAGACAGAGCAGATTTGAAACCCTCTTTTTGTGGAATTTCCAAGTGGACATTTCAAGCGCTTTTGGGCCAACGGTACAAAAGGAAATATCTTCGTATTAAAACTGGAGAGAATCATTCTCAGAAACCACTTTGTCATGTGTGCGTTCCACTCACAGAGTTTAACCTTTCTTTTCATAGAGCAGTTTGGGAACACTCTGTTTGTAATGTCTGCAAGCGGATATTTGGACCTCTTTGAGGATTTCGTTGGAAACGGGAGTTCTTCATCTAATGCTAGACAGAAGAATTCTCAGTAACTTCTTTGGGTTGCGTGTGTTCAACTCGCAGAGTTGAAGCTTCCTTTAGACAGAGCAGATTTGAAACCCTCTTTTTGTGGAATTTTTATGTGGACATTTCAAGCGCTTTTGGTCCAACGGTAGAAAAGGAAATATCTTCGTATAAAAACTAGAGAGAATCATTCCCAGCAACCGCTTTGTGATGAGTGCGTTCCACTCACAGAGTTGAACCTTTCTTTTCATAGAACAGTTTGGAAGCACTCTGTTTGTAAAGTCTGCAAGCGGATATTTGGACCTCTTTGAGGATTTCGTTGGAAACGGGATTTCTTCATCTAATGCTAGACAGAGGAATTCTCAGTAACTTCTTTGGGTTGCGTGTGTTCAACTCGCAGATTTGAACGTTCCTTTAGACAGAGCAGGTTTGAAACCCTCTTTTTGTGGAATTTCCAAGTGGACATTTCAAGCGCTTTGTGGCCAACGGTACAAAAGGAAATATCTTCGTATAAAAACTGGAGAGAATCATTCCCAGCAACCACTTTGTGATGAGTGCGTTCCACTCACAGAGTTGAACCTTTCTTTTCACAGAACAGTTTGGAAACACTCTGTTTGTAAAGTCTGCAAGCGGATATTTGGACCTCTTTGAGGATATCGTTGGAAACGGGATTTCTTCATCTAATGCTAGACAGAGGAATTCTCAGTAACTTCTTTGGGTTGCGTGTGTTCAACTCGCAGATTTGAACCTTCCTTTAGACAGAGCAGATTTGAAACCCTCTTTTTGTGGAATTTCCAAGTGGACATTTCAAGCGCTTTTCGTCCAACGGTAGAAAAGGAAATATCTTCGTATGAAAACTGGAGAGAATCATTCCCAGAAACCACTTTGTGATGAGTGCATTTCACTCACAGAGTTTAACTTTTTTTTTCATAGAACAGTTTGGAAACACTCTGTTTGTAAAGTCTGCAAGTGGATATTTGGACCTCTTTGAGGATTTCATTGCAAACGGGATTTCTTCATCTAATGCTAGACAGAAGAATTCTCAGTAAGTTCTTTGTGTTGCCTGTGTTCAACTCATAGAGTTGATCCTTCCTTTAGACAGAGCAGATTTGAAACTCTCTTTTTGTGGAATTTGCATGTGGACATTTCAAGCGCTTTGGGGCCAACGGTAGAAAAGGAAATATCTTCGTATAAAAACTAGAGAGAATCATTCCCAGCAACCGCTTTGTGATGAGTGCGTTCCACTCACAGAGCTTAACCTTTCTTTTCATAGAACTGTTTGGAAACACTCTGTTTGTAAAGTCTGCAAGTGGATATTTGGACCTCTTTGAGGAATTCTTTGGAAACGGGATTTCTTCATCTAATGCTAGACAGAAGAATTCTCAGTAAATTCTTTGGGTTCCGTGTGTTCAACTCGCAGAGTTGAACCTTCCTTTAGACAGAGCAGATTTGAAACCCTCTTTTTGTAGAATTTCCAAGTGGACATTTCAAGTGCTTTTGGGCCAACGGTACAAAAGGTAATATCTTCGTATTAAAACTGGAGAGAATCATTCTCAGAAACCACTTTGTCATGTGTGCGTTCCACTCACAGAGTTTAACCTTTCTATTCATAGAGCAGTTTGGAAACACTCTCTTTGTAATGTCTGCAAGCGGATATTTGGACCTCTTTGAGGATTTCGTTGGAAACGGGAGTTCTTCATCTAATGCTAGACAGAAGAATTCTCAGTAACTTCTTTGGGTTGCATGTGTTCAACTCGCAGAGTTGAACCTTCCTTTAGACAGAGCAGATTTGAAACCCTCTTTTTGTGGAATTTCCAAGTGGACATTTCAAGCGCTTTTGGGCCAACGGTACAAAAGGAAATATCTTCGTATTAAAACTGGAGAGAATCATTCTCAGAAACCACTTTGTCATGTGTGCGTTCCACTCACAGAGTTTAACCTTTCTTTTCATAGAGCAGTTTGGGAACACTCTGTTTGTAATGTCTGCAAGCGGATATTTGGACCTCTTTGAGGATTTCGTTGGAAACGGGAGTTCTTCATCTAATGCTAGACAGAAGAATTCTCAGTAACTTCTTTGGGTTGCGTGTGTTCAACTCGCAGAGTTGAAGCTTCCTTTAGACAGAGCAGATTTGAAACCCTCTTTTTGTGGAATTTTTATGTGGACATTTCAAGCGCTTTTGGTCCAACGGTAGAAAAGGAAATATCTTCGTATAAAAACTAGAGAGAATCATTCCCAGCAACCGCTTTGTGATGAGTGCGTTCCACTCACAGAGTTGAACCTTTCTTTTCATAGAACAGTTTGGAAGCACTCTGTTTGTAAAGTCTGCAAGCGGATATTTGGACCTCTTTGAGGATTTCGTTGGAAACGGGATTTCTTCATCTAATGCTAGACAGAGGAATTCTCAGTAACTTCTTTGGGTTGCGTGTGTTCAACTCGCAGATTTGAACGTTCCTTTAGACAGAGCAGGTTTGAAACCCTCTTTTTGTGGAATTTCCAAGTGGACATTTCAAGCGCTCTGTGGCCAACGGTACAAAAGGAAATATCTTCGTATAAAAACTGGAGAGAATCATTCCCAGCAACCACTTTGTGATGAGTGTGTTCCACTCACAGAGTTGAACCTTTCTTTTCACAGAACAGTTTGGAAACACTCTGTTTGTAAAGTCTGCAAGCGGATATTTGGACCTCTTTGAGGATATCGTTGGAAACGGGATTTCTTCATCTAATGCTAGACAGAGGAATTCTCAGTAACTTCTTTGGGTTGCGTGTGTTCAACTCGCAGATTTGAACCTTCCTTTAGACAGAGCAGATTTGAAACCCTCTTTTTGTGGAATTTCCAAGTGGACATTTCAAGCGCTTTTCGTCCAACGGTAGAAAAGGAAATATCTTCGTATGAAAACTGGAGAGAATCATTCCCAGAAACCACTTTGTGATGAGTGCATTTCACTCACAGAGTTTAACTTTTTTTTTCATAGAACAGTTTGGAAACACTCTGTTTGTAAAGTCTGCAAGTGGATATTTGGACCTCTTTGAGGATTTCGTTGCAAACGGGATTTCTTCATCTAATGCTAGACAGAAGAATTCTCAGTAAGTTCTTTGTGTTGCCTGTGTTCAACTCATAGAGTTGATCCTTCCTTTAGACAGAGCAGATTTGAAACTCTCTTTTTGTGGAATTTGCATGTGGACATTTCAAGCGCTTTGGGGCCAACGGTAGAAAAGGAAATATCTTCGGATAAAAACTAGAGAGAATCATTCCCAGCAACCGCTTTGTGATGAGTGCGTTCCACTCACAGAGTTGAACCTTTCTTTTCATAGAACAGTTTGGAAACACTCTGTTTGTAAAGTCTGCAAGTGGATATTTGGACCTCTTTGAGGATTTCGTTGGAAACGGGATTTCTTCATCTAATGCTAGACAGAGGAATTCTCAGTAACTTCTTTGGGTTCCGTGTGTTCAACTCGCAGATTTGAACGTTCCTTTAGACAGAGCAGATTTGAAACCCTCTTTTTGTGGAATTTCCAAGTGGACATTTCAAGCGCTTTTTGGCCAACGGTACAAAAGGAAATATCTTCGTATAAAAACTGGAGAGAATCATTCCCAGCAACCACTTTGTGATGAGTGCGTTCCACTCACAGAGTTTAACCTTTCTTTTCACAGAACAGTTTGGAAACACTCTGTTTGTAAAGTCTGCAAGCGGATATTTGGACCTCTTTGAGGATATCGTTGGAAACGGGATTTCTTCATCTAATGCTAGACAGAGGAATTCTCAGTAACTTCTTTGGGTTGCGTGTGTTCAACTCGCAGAGTTGAACCTTCCTTTAGACAGAGCAGATTTGAAACCCTCTTTTTGTGGAATTTCCAAGTGGACATTTCAAGCGCTTTTCGTCCAACGATAGAAAAGGAAATATCTTCGTATAAAAATTGGACAGAATCATTCTCAGAAACCACTTTGTGATGTGTGTCTTAAACTCACAGAGTTTAACCTTTCTTTTCATAGAGCAGTTTGGAAACCCTCTGTTTGTAAAGTCTGCAAGTGGATATTTGGACCTCTTTGAGGATTTCGTTGGAAACGGGGTTTCTTCATCTAATGCTAGAGAGAAGAATTCTCAGTAACTTCTGTGGGTTGCGTGTGTTCAACTCGCAGAGTTGAACCTTCCTTTAGACAGAGCAGATTTGAAAACCTCTTTTTGTGGAATTTGCATGTGGACATTTCAAGCGCTTTGAGGCCAACGGTAGAAAAGGAAATATCTTCGTATAAAAACTAGAGACAATGATTCCCAGCAACCGCTTTGTGATGAGTGCCTTCCATTCACAGAGTTTAACCTTTCTTTTCATAGAACAGTTTGGAAACACTCTGTTTGTAAAGTCTGCAAGTGGATATTTGGACCTCTTTGAGGAATTCGTTGGAAACGGGATTTCTTCATCTAATGCTAGACAGAAGAATTCTCAGTAACTTCTTTGGGTTCCGTGTGTTCAACTCGCAGAATTGAACCTTCCTTTAGACAGAGCAGATTTGAAACCCTCTTTTTGTGGAATTTCCAAGTGGACATTTCAAGCGCTTTTGGGCCAACGGTACAAAAGGAAATATCTTCGTATTAAAACTGGAGAGAATCATTCTCAGAAACCACTTTGTCATGTGTGCGTTCCACTCACAGAGTTTAACCTTTCTTTTCATAGAGCAGTTTGGGACCACTCTGTTTGTAATGTCTGCAAGCGGATATTTGGACCTCTTTGAGGATTTCGTTGGAAACGGGAGTTCTTCATCTAATGCTATACAGAAGAATTCTCAGTAACTTCTTTGGGTTGTGTGTGTTCAACTCGCAGATTTGAACGTTCCTTTAGACAGAGCAGATTTGAAACCCTCTTTTTGTGGAATTTCCAAGTGGACATTTCAAGCGCTTTGTGGCCAACGGTACAAAAGGAAATATCTTCGTATAAAAACTGGAGAGAATCATTCCCAGCAACCACTTTGTGATGAGTGCGTTCCACTCACAGAGTTGAACCTTTCTTTTCACAGAACAGTTTGGAAACACTCTGTTTGTAAAGTCAGCAAGCGGATATTTGGACCTCTTTGAGGATATCGTTGGAAACGGGATTTCTTCATCTAATGCTAGACAGAGGAATTCTCCGTAACTTCTTTGGGTTGCGTGTGTTCAACTCGCAGAGTTGAACCTTCCTTTAGACAGAGCAGATTTGAAACCCTCTTTTTGTGGAATTTCCAAGTGGACATTTCAAGCGCTTTTCGTCCAACGGTAGAAAAGGAAATATCTTCGTATGAAAACTGGAGAGAATCATTCCCAGAAACCACTTTGTGATGAGTGCATTTCACACACAGAGTTTAACCTTTCTTTTCATAGAACAGTTTGGAAACACTCTGTTTGTAAAGTCTGCAAGTGGATATTTGGACCTCTTTGAGGATTTCGTTGCAAACGGGATTTCTTCATCTAATGCTAGACAGAAGAATTCTCAGTAACTTCTTTGGGTTGTGTGTGTTCAAATCGCAGATTTGAACGTTCCTTTAGACAGAGCAGATTTGAAACCCTCTTTTTGTGGAATTTCCAAGTGGACATTTCATGCGCTTTGTGGCCAACGGTACAAAAGGAAATATCTTCGTATAAAAACTGGAGAGAATCATTCCCAGCAACCACTTTGTGATGAGTGCGTTCCACTCACAGAGTTGAACCTTTCTTTTCACAGAACAGTTTGGAAACACTCTGTTTGTAAAGTCTGCAAGCGGATATTTGGACCTCTTTGAGGATATCGTTGGAAACGGGATTTCTTCATCTAATGCTAGACAGAGGAATTCTCCGTAACTTCTTTGGGTTGCGTGTGTTCAACTCGCAGAGTTGAACCTTCCTTTAGACAGAGCAGATTTGAAACCCTCTTTTTGTGGAATTTCCAAGTGGACATTTCAAGCGCTTTTCGTCCAACGGTAGAAAAGGAAATATCTTCGTATAAAAATTGGACAGAATCATTCTCAGAAACCACTTTGTGATGTGTGTCTTAAACTCACAGAGTTTAACCTTTCTTTTCATAGAGCAGTTTGGAAACCCTCTGTTTGTAAAGTCTGCAAGTGGATATTTGGACCTCTTTGAGGATTTCGTTGGAAACGGGGTTTCTTCATCTAATGCTAGAGAGAAGAATTCTCAGTAACTTCTGTGGGTTGCGTGTGTTCAACTCGCAGAGTTGAACCTTCCTTTAGACAGAGCAGATTTGAAAACCTCTTTTTGTGGAATTTGCATGTGGACATTTCAAGCGCTTTGAGGCCAACGGTAGAAAAGGAAATATCTTCGTATAAAAACTAGAGACAATGATTCCCAGCAACCGCTTTGTGATGAGTGCCTTCCATTCACAGAGTTTAACCTTTCTTTTCATAGAACAGTTTGGAAACACTCTGTTTGTAAAGTCTGCAAGTGGATATTTGGACCTCTTTGAGGAATTCGTTGGAAACGGGATTTCTTCATCTAATGCTAGACAGAAGAATTCTCAGTAACTTCTTTGGGTTCCGTGTGTTCAACTCGCAGAGTTGAACCTTCCTTTAGACAGAGCAGATTTGAAACCCTCTTTTTGTGGAATTTCCAAGTGGACATTTCAAGTGCTTTTGGGCCAACGGTACAAAAGGAAATATCTTCGTATTAAAACTGGAGAGAATCATTCTCAGAAACCACTTTGTCATGTGTGCGTTCCACTCACAGAGTTTAACCTTTCTTTTCATAGAGCAGTTTGGGAACACTCTGTTTGTAATGTCTGCAAGCGGATATTTGGACCTCTTTGAGGATTTCGTTGGAAACGGGAGTTCTTCATCTAATGCTATACAGAAGAATTCTCAGTAACTTCTTTGGGTTGTGTGTGTTCAACTCGCAGATTTGAACGTTCCTTTAGACAGAGCAGATTTGAAACCCTCTTTTTGTGGAATTTCCAAGTGGACATTTCAAGCGCTTTGTGGCCAACGGTACAAAAGGAAATATCTTCGTATAAAAACTGGAGAGAATCATTCCCAGCAACCACTTTGTGATGAGTGTGTTCCACTCACAGAGTTGAACCTTTCTTTTCACAGAACAGTTTGGAAACCCTCTGTTTGTAAAGTCTGCAAGCGGATATTTGGACCTCTTTGAGGATATCGTTGGAAACGGGATTTCTTCATCTAATGCTAGACAGAGGAATTCTCCGTAACTTCTTTGGGTTGCGTGTGTTCAACTCGCAGAGTTGAACCTTCCTTTAGACAGAGCAGATTTGAAACCCTCTTTTTGTGGAATTTCCAAGTGGACATTTCAAGCGCTTTTCGTCCAACGGTAGAAAAGGAAATATCTTCGTATGAAAACTGGAGAGAATCATTCCCAGAAACCACTTTGTGATGAGTGCATTTCACTCACAGAGTTTAACCTTTCTTTTCATAGAACAGTTTGGAAACACTCTGTTTGTAAAGTCTGCAAGTGGATATTTGGACCTCTTTGAGGATTTCGTTGCAAACGGGATTTCTTCATCAAATGCTAGACAGAAGAATTCTCAGTAACTTCTTTGGGTTGTGTGTGTTCAACTCGCAGATTTGAACGTTCCTTTAGACAGAGCAGATTTGAAACCCTCTTTTTGTGGAATTTCCAAGTGGACATTTCATGCGCTTTGTGGCCAACGGTACAAAAGGAAATATCTTCGTATAAAAACTGGAGAGAATCATTCCCAGCAACCACTTTGTGATGAGTGCGTTCCACTCACAGAGTTGAACCTTTCTTTTCACAGAACAGTTTGGAAACACTCTGTTTGTAAAGTCTGCAAGCGGATATTTGGACCTCTTTGAGGATATCGTTGGAAACGGGATTTCTTCATCTAATGCTAGACAGAGGAATTCTCCGTAACTTCTTTGGGTTGCGTGTGTTCAACTCGCAGAGTTGAACCTTCCTTTAGACAGAGCAGATTTGAAACCCTCTTTTTGTGGAATTTCCAAGTGGACATTTCAAGCGCTTTTCGTCCAACGGTAGAAAAGGAAATATCTTCGTATGAAAACTGGAGAGAATCATTCCCAGAAACCACTTTGTGATGAGTGCATTTCACTCACAGAGTTTAACCTTTCTTTTCATAGAACAGTTTGGAAACACTCTGTTTGTAAAGTCTGCAAGTGGATATTTGGACCTCTTTGAGGATTTCGTTGCAAACGGGATTTCTTCATCTAATGCTAGACAGAAGAATTCTCAGTAACTTCTTTGGGTTGCCTGTGTTCAACTCACAGAGTTGAACCTTCCATTAGACAGAGCAGATTTGAAACTCTCTTTTTGTGGAATTTGCATGTGGACATTTGAAGCGTTTTGGGGCCAACGGTAGAAAAGGAAATATCTTCGTTTAAAAACTAGAGAGAATCATTCCCAGCAACCGCTTTGTGACGAGTGCGTTCCCCTCACAGAGCTTAACCTTTCTTTTCATAGAACAGTTTGGAAACACTCTGTTTGTAAAGTCTGCAAGTGGATATTTGGACCTCTTTGAGGATTTCGTTGGAAACGGGATTTCTTCATCTAATGCTAGACAGAAGAATTCTCAGTAACTTCTTTGGGTTGCATGTGTTCAACTCGCAGAGTTGAACCTTCCTTTAGACAGAGCAGATTTGAAACCCTCTTTTTGTGGAATTTCCAAGTGGACATTTCAAGCGCTTTGCGGCCAACGGTAGAAAAGGAAATATCTTCGTATAAAAATTGGACAGAATCATTCTCAGAAACCACTTTGTGATGTGTGTGTTAAACTCACAGAGTTTAACCTTTCTTTTCATAGAGCAGTTTGGAAACCCTCTGTTTGTAAAGTCTGCAAGTGGATATTTGGACCTCTTTGAGGATTTCGTTGGAAACGTGGTTTCTTCATCTAATGCTAGAGAGAAGAATTCTCAGTAACTTCTGTGGGTTGCGTGTGTTCAACTCACAGAGTTGAACCTTCCTTTAGACAGAGCAGATTTGAAAACCTCTTTTTGTGGAATTTGCATGTGGACATTTCAAGCGATTTGGGGCCAACGGTAGAAAAGGAAATATCTTCGTATAAAAACTAGAGACAATGATTCCCAGCAACCGCTTTGTGATGAGTGCATTCCATTCACAGAGTTTAACCTTTCTTTTCATAGAACAGTTTGGAAACACTCTGTTTGTAAAGTCTGCAAGTGGATATTTGGACCTTTTTGAGGATTTCGTTGGAAACGGGATTTCTTCATCTAATGCTAGACAGAAGAATTCTCAGTAACTTATTTGGGTTCCGTGTGTTCAACTCGCAGAGTTGAACCTTCCTTTAGACAGAGCAGATTTGAAACCCTCTTTTTGTGGAATTTCCAAGTGGACATTTCAAGCGCTTTTGGGCCAACGGTACAAAAGGAAATATCTTCGTATTAAAACTGGAGAGAATCATTCTCAGAAACCACTTTGTCATGTGTGCGTTCCACTCACAGAGTTTAACCTTTCTTTTCATAGAGCAGTTTGGAAACACTCTGTTTGTAATGTCTGCAAGCGGATATTTGGACCTCTTTGAGGATTTCGTTGGAAACGGGAGTTCTTCATCTAATGCTAGACAGAAGAATTCTCAGTAACTTCTTTGGGTTGCGTGTGTTCAACTCGCAGAGTTGAAGCTTCCTTTAGACAGAGCAGATTTGAAACCCTCTTTTTGTGGAATTTTTATGTGGACATTTCAAGCGCTTTTGGTCCAACGGTAGAAAAGGAAATATCTTCGTATAAAAACTAGAGAGAATCATTCCCAGCAACCGCTTTGTGATGAGTGCGTTCCACTCACAGAGTTGAACCTTTCTTTTCATAGAACAGTTTGGAAACACTCTGTTTGTAAAGTCTGCAAGCGGATATTTGGACCTCTTTCAGGATTTCGTTGGAAACGGGATTTCTTCATCTAATGCTAGACAGAGGAATTCTCAGTAACTTCTTTGGGTTGTGTGTGTTCAACTCGCGGATTTGAACGTTCCTTTAGACAGAGCAGATTTGAAACCCTCTTTTTGCGGAATTTCCAAGTGGACATTTCAAGCGCTTTGTGGCCAACAGTACAAAAGGAAATATCTTCGTATAAAAACTGGAGAGAATCATTCCCAGCAACCACTTTGTGATGAGTGTGTTCCACTCACAGAGTTGAACCTTTCTTTTCACAGAACAGTTTGGAAACACTCTGTTTGTAAAGTCTGCAAGCGGATATTTGGACCTCTTTGAGGATATCGTTGGAAACGGGATTTCTTCATCTAATGCTAGACAGAGGAATTCTCAGTAACTTCTTTGGGTTGCGTGTGTTCAACTCGCAGAGTTGAACCTTCCTTTAGACAGAGCAGATTTGAAACCCTCTTTTTGTGGAATTTCCAAGTGGACATTTCAAGCGCTTTTCGTCCAACGGTAGAAAAGGAAATATCTTCGTATGAAAACTGGAGAGAATCATTCCCAGAAACCACTTTGTGATGAGTGCATTTCACTCACAGAGTTTAACCTTTCTTTTCATAGAACAGTTTGGAAACACTCTGTTTGTAAAGTCTGCAAGTGGATGTTTGGACCTCTTTGAGGATTTCGTTGCAAACGGGATTTCTTCATCTAATGCTAGACAGAAGAATTCTCAGTAACTTCTTTGGGTTGCCTGTGTTCAACTCACAGAGTTGAACCTTCCTTTAGACAGAGCAGATTTGAAACTCTCTTTTTGTGGAATTTGCATATGGACATTTCAAGCGCTTTGGGGCCAACGGTAGAAAAGGAAATATCTTCGTATAAAAACTAGAGAGAATCATTCCCAGCAACCGCTTTGTGATGAGTGCGTTCCACTCACAGAGCTTAACCTTTCTTTTCATAGAACTGTTTGGAAACACTCTGTTTGTAAAGTCTGCAAGTGGATATTTGGACCTCTTTGAGGATTTCGTTGGAAACGGGATTTCTTCATCTAATGCTAGACAGATGAATTCTCAGTAACTTCTTTGGGTTGCATGTGTTCAACTCGCAGAGTTGAACCTTCCTTTAGACAGAGCAGATTTGAAACCCTCTTTTTGTGGAATTTCCAAGTGGACATTTCAAGCGCTTTTGGTCCAACGGTAGAAAAGGAAATATCTTCGTATAAAAACTAGAGAGAATCATTCCCAGCAACCGCTTTGTGATGAGTGCGTTCCATTCACAGAGTTTAACCTTTCTTTTCATAGAACAGTTTGGAAACACTCTGTTTGTAAAGTCTGCAAGTGGATATTTGGACCTCTTTGAGGATTTCGTTGGAAACGGGATTTCTTCATCTAATGCTAGACAGAAGAATTCTCAGTAACTTCTTTGTGTTCCGTGTGTTCAACTCGCAGAGTTGAACCTTCCTTTAGACAGAGCAGATTTGAAACCCTCTTTTTGTGGAATTTCCAAGTGGACATTTCAAGCGCTTTTGGGCCAACGGTACAAAAGGAAATATCTTCGTATTAAAACTGGAGAGAATCATTCTCAGAAACCACTTTGTCATGTGTGCGTTCCACTCACAGAGTTTAACCTTTCTTTTCATAGAGCAGTTTGGAAACACTCTGTTTGTAATGTCTGCAAGCGGATATTTGGACCTCTTTGAGGATTTCGTTGGAAACGGGAGTTCTGCATCTAATGCTAGACAGAAGAATTCTCAGTAACTTCTTTGGGTTGCATGTGTTCAACTCGCAGAGTTGAAGCTTCCTTTAGACAGAGCAGATTTGAAACCCTCTTTTTGTGGAATTTTTATGTGGACATTTCAAGCGCTTTTGGTCCAACGGTAGAAAAGGAAATATCTTCGTATAAAAACTAGAGAGAATCATTCCCAGCAACCGCTTTGTGATGAGTGCGTTCCACTCACAGAGTTGAACCTTTCTTTTCATAGAACAGTTTGGAAACACTCTGTTTGTAAAGTCTGCAAGCGGATATTTGGACCTCTTTGAGGATTTCCTTGGAAACGGGATTTCTTCATCTAATGCTAGACAGAGGAATTCTCAGTAACTTCTTTGGGTTGCGTGTGTTCAACTCGCAGATTTGAACGTTCCTTTAGACAGAGCAGATTTGAAACCCTCTTTTTGTGGAATTTCCAAGTGGACATTTCAAGCGCTTTGTGGCCAACGGTACAAAAGGAAATATCTTCGTATAAAAACTAGAGAGAATCATTCCCAGCAACCACTTTGTGATGAGTGCGTTCCACTCACAGAGTTGAACCTTTCTTTTCACAGAACAGTTTGGAAACACTCTGTTTGTAAAGTCAGCAAGCGGATATTTGGACCTCTTTGAGGATATCGTTGGAAACGGGATTTCTTCATCTAATGCTAGACACAGGAATTCTCAGTAACTTCTTTGGGTTGCGTGTGTTCAACTCGCAGAGTTGAACCTTCCTTTAGACAGAGCAGATTTGAAAACCTCTTTTTGTGGAATTTGCATGTGGACATTTCAAGCGCTTTGAGGCCAACGGTAGAAAAGGAAATATCTTCGTATAAAAACTAGAGACAATGATTCCCAGCAACCGCTTTGTGATGAGTGCATTCCATTCACAGAGTTTAACCTTTCTTTTCATAGAACAGTTTGGAAACACTCTGTTTGTAAAGTCTGCAAGTGGATATTTGGACCTCTTTGAGGAATTCGTTGGAAACGGGATTTCTTCATCTAATGCTAGACAGAAGAATTCTCAGTAACTTCTTTGGGTTCCGTGTGTTCAACTCGCAGAGTTGAACCTTCCTTTAGACAGAGCAGATTTGAAACCCTCTTTTTGTGGAATTTCCAAGTGGACATTTCAAGCGCTTTTGGGCCAACGGTACAAAAGGAAATATCTTCGTATTAAAACTGGAGAGAATCATTCTCAGAAACCACTTTGTCATGTGTGCGTTCCACTCACAGAGTTTAACCTTTCTTTTCATAGAGCAGTTTGGGAACACTCTGTTTGTAATGTCTGCAAGCGGATATTTGGACCTCTTTGAGGATTTCGTTGGAAACGGGAGTTCTTCATCTAATGCTATACAGAAGAATTCTCAGTAACTTCTTTGGGTTGCGTGTGTTCAACTCGCAGAGTTGAAGCTTCCTTTAGACAGAGCAGATTTGAAACCCTCTTTTTGTGGAATTTTTATGTGGACATTTCAAGCGCTTTTGATCCAACGGTAGAAAAGGAAATATCTTCGTATAAAAACTAGAGAGAATCATTCCCAGCAACCGCTTTGTGATGAGTGCGTTCCACTCACAGAGTTGAACCTTTCTTTTCATAGAACAGTTTGGAAACACTCTGTTTGTAACGTCTGCAAGCGGATATTTGGACCTCTTTGAGGATTTCGTTGGAAACGGGATTTCTTCATCTAATGCTAGACAGAGGAATTCTCAGTAACTTCTTTGGGTTGTGTGTGTTCCACTCGCAGATTTGAACGTTCCTTTAGACAGAGCAGATTTGAAACCCTCTTTTTGTGGAATTTCCAAGTGGACATTTCAAGCGCTTTGTGGCCAACGGTACAAAAGGAAATATCTTCGTATAAAAACTGGAGAGAATCATTCCCAGCAACCACTTTGTGATGAGTGCGTTCCACTCACAGAGTTGAACCTTTCTTTTCACAGAACAGTTTGGAAACACTCTGTTTGTAAAGTCTGCAAGCGGATATTTGGACCTCTTTGAGGATATCGTTGGAAACGGGATTTCTTCATCTAATGCTAGACAGAGGAATTCTCCGTAACTTCTTTGGGTTGCGGGTGTTCAACTCGCAGAGTTGAACCTTCCTTTAGACAGAGCAGATTTGAAACCCTCTTTTTGTGGAATTTCCAAGTGGACATTTCAAGCGCTTTTCGTCCAACGGTAGAAAAGGAAATATCTTCGTATGAAAACTGGAGAGAATCATTCCCAGAAACGACTTTGTGATGAGTGCATTTCACTCACAGAGTTTAACCTTTCTTTTCATAGAACAGTTTGGAAACACTCTGTTTGTAAAGTCTGCAAGTGGATATTTGGACCTCTTTGAGGATTTCGTTGCAAACGGGATTTCTTCATCTAATGCTAGACAGAAGAATTCTCAGTAACTTCTTTGGGTTGCCTGTGTTCAACTCACAGAGTTGAACCTTCCATTAGACAGAGCAGATTTGAAACTCTCTTTTTGTGGAATTTGCATGTGGACATTTGAAGCGTTTTGGGGCCAACGGTAGAAAAGGAAATATCTTCGTTTAAAAACTAGAGAGAATCATTCCCAGCAACCGCTTTGTGACGAGTGCGTTCCCCTCACAGAGCTTAACCTTTCTTTTCATAGAACAGTTTGGAAACACTCTGTTTGTAAAGTCTGCAAGTGGATATTTGGACCTCTTTGAGGATTTCGTTGGAAACGGGATTTCTTCACCTAATGCTAGACAGAAGAATTCTCAGTAACTTCTTTGGGTTGCATGTGTTCAACTCGCAGAGTTGAACCTTCCTTTAGACAGAGCAGATTTGAAACCCTCTTTTTGTGGAATTTCCAAGTGGACATTTCAAGCGCTTTGCGGCCAACGGTAGAAAAGGAAATATCTTCGTATAAAAATTGGACAGAATCATTCTCAGAAACCACTTTGTGATGTGTGTGTTAAACTCACAGAGTTTAACCTTTCTTTTCATAGAGCAGTTTGGAAACCCTCTGTTTGTAAAGTCTGCAAGTGGATATTTGGACCTCTTTGAGGATTTCGTTGGAAACGGGGTTTCTTCATCTAATGCTAGAGAGAAGAATTCTCAGTAACTTCTGTGGGTTGCGTGTGTTCAACTCACAGAGTTGAACCTTCCTTTAGACAGAGCAGATTTGAAAACCTCTTTTTGTGGAATTTGCATGTGGACATTTCAAGCGCTTTGGGGCCAACGGTAGAAAAGGAAATATCTTCG
Organism: Gorilla gorilla gorilla; assembly: GCF_029281585.2. Classification (NCBI taxonomy): domain Eukaryota; kingdom Metazoa; phylum Chordata; class Mammalia; order Primates; family Hominidae; genus Gorilla; species Gorilla gorilla. The sequence continues at coordinate 78,031,165 of NC_073229.2, forward strand.
TATAAAAACTAGAGACAATGATTCCCAGCAACCGCTTTGTGATGAGTGCATTCCATTCACAGAGTTTAACCTTTCTTTTCATAGAACAGTTTGGAAACACTCTGTTTGTAAAGTCTGCAAGTGGATATTTGGACCTCTTTGAGGATTTCGTTGGAAACGGGATTTCTTCATCTAATGCTAGACAGAAGAATTCTCAGTAACTTATTTGGGTTCCGTGTGTTCAACTCACAGAGTTGAACCTTCCTTTAGACAGAGCAGATTTGAAACCCTCTTTTTGTGGAATTTCCAAGTGGACATTTCAAGCGCTATTGGGCCAACGGTACAAAAGGAAATATCTTCGTATTAAAACTGGAGAGAATCATTCTCAGAAACCACTTTGTCATGTGTGCGTTCCACTCACAGAGTTTAACCTTTCTTTTCATAGAGCAGTTTGGAAACACTCTGTTTGTAATGTCTGCAAGCGGATATTTGGACCTCTTTGAGGATTTCGTTGGAAACGGGAGTTGTTCATCTAATGCTAGACAGAAGAATTCTCAGTAACTTCTTTGGGTTGCGTGTGTTCAACTCGCAGAGTTGAAGCTTCCTTTAGACAGAGCAGATTTGAAACCCTCTTTTTGTGGAATTTTTATGTGGACATTTCAAGCGCTTTTGGTCCAACGGTAGAAAAGGAAATATCTTCGTATAAAAACTAGAGAGAATCATTCCCAGCAACCGCTTTGTGATGAGTGCGTTCCACTCACAGAGTTGAACCTTTCTTTTCATAGAACAGTTTGGAAACACTCTATTTGTAAAGTCTGCAAGCGGATATTTGGACCTCTTTGAGGATTTCGTTGGAAACGGGATTTCTTCATCTAATGCTAGACAGAGGAATTCTCAGTAACTTCTTTGGGTTGTGTGTGTTCAACTCGCGGAATTGAACGTTCCTTTAGACAGAGCAGATTTGAAACCCTCTTTTTGCGGAATTTCCAAGTGGACATTTCAAGCGCTTTGTGGCCAACAGTACAAAAGGAAATATCTTCGTATAAAAACTGGAGAGAATCATTCCCAGCAACCACTTTGTGATGAGTGCGTTCCACTCACAGAGTTGAACCTTTCTTTTCACAGAACAGTTTGGAAACACTCTGTTTGTAAAGTCTGCAAGCGGATATTTGGACCTCTTTGAGGATATCGTTGGAAACGGGATTTCTTCATCTAATGCTAGACAGAGGAATTCTCAGTAACTTCTTTGGGTTGCGTGTGTTCAACTCGCAGAGTTGAACCTTCCTTTAGACAGAGCAGATTTGAAACCCCATTTTGTGGAATTTCCAAGTGGACATTTCAAGCGCTTTTCGTCCAACGGTAGAAAAGGAAATATCTTCGTATGAAAACTGGAGAGAATCTTTCCCAGAAACCACTTTGTGATGAGTGCATTTCACTCACAGAGTTTAACCTTTCTTTTCATAGAACAGTTTGGAAACACTCTGTTTGTAAAGTCTGCAAGTGGATATTTGGACCTCTTTGAGGATTTCGTTGCAAACGGGATTTCTTCATCTAATGCTAGACAGAAGAATTCTCAGTAACTTCTTTGGGTTGCCTGTGTTCAACTCACAGAGTTGAACCTTCCTTTAGACAGAGCAGATTTGAAACTCTCTTTTTGTGGAATTTGCATATGGACATTTCAAGCGCTTTGGGGCCAACGGTAGAAAAGGAAATATCTTCGTATAAAAACTAGAGAGAATCATTCCCAGCAACCGCTTTGTGATGAGTGCGTTCCACTCACAGAGCTTAACCTTTCTTTTCATAGAACTGTTTGGAAACACTCTGTTTGTAAAGTCTGCAAGTGGATATTTGGACCTCTTTGAGGATTTCGTTGGAAACGGGATTTCTTCATCTAATGCTAGACAGATGAATTCTCAGTAACTTCTTTGGGTTGCATGTGTTCAACTCGCAGAGTTGAACCTTCCTTTAGACAGAGCAGATTTGAAACCCTCTTTTTGTGGAATTTCCAAGTGGACATTTCAAGCGCTTTTGGTCCAACAGTAGAAAAGGAAATATCTTCGTATAAAAACTAGAGAGAATCATTCCCAGCAACCGCTTTGTGATGAGTGCGTTCCATTCACAGAGTTTAACCTTTCTTTTCATAGAACAGTTTGGAAACACTCTGTTTGTAAAGTCTGCAAGTGGATATTTGGACCTCTTTTAGGATTTCGTTGGAAACGGGATTTCTTCATCTAATGCTAGACAGAAGAATTCTCAGTAACTTCTTTGTGTTCCGTGTGTTCAACTCGCAGAGTTGAACCTTCCTTTAGACAGAGCAGATTTGAAACCCTCTTTTTGTGGAATTTCCAAGTGGACATTTCAAGCGCTTTTGGGCCAACGGTACAAAAGGAAATATCTTCGTATTAAAACTGGAGAGAATCATTCTCAGAAACCACTTTGTCATGTGTGCGTTCCACTCACAGAGTTTAACCTTTCTTTTCATAGAGCAGTTTGGAAACACTCTGTTTGTAATGTCTGCAAGCGGATATTTGGACCTCTTTGAGGATTTCGTTGGAAACGGGAGTTCTGCATCTAATGCTAGACAGAAGAATTCTCAGTAACTTCTTTGGGTTGCATGTGTTCAACTCGCAGAGTTGAAGCTTCCTTTAGACAGAGCAGATTTGAAACCCTCTTTTTGTGGAATTTTTATGTGGACATTTCAAGCGCTTTTGGTCCAACGGTAGAAAAGGAAATATCTTCGTATAAAAACTAGAGAGAATCATTCCCAGCAACCGCTTTGTGATGAGTGCGTTCCACTCACAGAGTTGAACCTTTCTTTTCATAGAACTGTTTGGAAACACTCTGTTTGTAAAGTCTGCAAGCGGATATTTGGACCTCTTTGAGGATTTCCTTGGAAACGGGATTTCTTCATCTAATGCTAGACAGAGGAATTCTCAGAAACTTCTTTGGGTTGCGTGTGTTCAACTCGCAGATTTGAACGTTCCTTTAGACAGAGCAGATTTGAAACCCTCTTTTTGTGGAATTTCCAAGTGGACATTTCAAGCGCTTTGTGGCCAACGGTACAAAAGGAAATATCTTCGTATAAAAACTAGAGAGAATCATTCCCAGCAACCAATTTGTGATGAGTGCGTTCCACTCACAGAGTTGAACCTTTCTTTTCACAGAACAGTTTGGAAACACTCTGTTTGTAAAGTCAGCAAGCGGATATTTGGACCTCTTTCAGGATATCGTTGGAAACGGGATTTCTTAATCTAATGCTAGACACAGGAATTCTCAGTAACTTCTTTGGGTTGCGTGTGTTCAACTCGCAGAGTTGAACCTTCCTTTAGACAGAGCAGATTTGAAACCCTCTTTTTGTGGAATTTCCAAGTGGACATTTCAAGCGCTTTTCGTCCAACGGTAGAAAAGGAAATATCTTCGTATAAAAATTGGACAGAATCATTCTCAGAAACCACTTTGTGATGTGTGTGTTAAACTCACAGAGTTTAACCTTTCTTTTCATAGAGCAGTTTGGAAACCCTCTGTTTGTAAAGTCTGCAAGTGGATATTTGGACCTCTTTGAGGATTTCGTTGGAAACGGGGTTTCTTCATCTAATGCTAGAGAGAAGAATTCTCAGTAACTTCTGTGGGTTGCGTGTGTTCAACTCGCAGAGTTGAACCTTCCTTTAGACAGAGCAGATTTGAAAACCTCTTTTTGTGGAATTTGCATGTGGACATTTCAAGCGCTTTGAGGCCAACGGTAGAAAAGGAAATATCTTCGTATAAAAACTAGAGACAATGATTCCCAGCAACCGCTTTGTGATGAGTGCATTCCATTCACAGAGTTTAACCTTTCTTTTCATAGAACAGTTTGGAAACACTCTGTTTGTAAAGTCTGCAAGTGGATATTTGGACCTCTTTGAGGAATTCGTTGGAAACGGGATTTCTTCATCTAATGCTAGACAGAAGAATTCTCAGTAACTTTTTTGGGTTCCGTGTGTTCAACTCGCAGAGTTGAACCTTCCTTTAGACAGAGCAGATTTGAAACCCTCTTTTTGTGGAATTTCCAAGTGGACATTTCAAGCGCTTTTGGGCCAACGGTACAAAAGGAAATATCTTCGTATTAAAACTGGAGAGAATCATTCTCAGAAACCACTTTGTCATGTGTGCGTTCCACTCACAGAGTTTAACCTTTCTTTTCATAGAGCAGTTTGGGAACACTCTGTTTGTAATGTCTGCAAGCGGATATTTGGACCTCTTTGAGGATTTTGTTGGAAACGGGAGTTCTTCATCTAATGCTATACAGAAGAATTCTCAGTAACTTCTTTGGGTTGCGTGTGTTCAACTCGCAGAGTTGAAGCTTCCTTTAGACAGAGCAGATTTGAAACCCTCTTTTTGTGGAATTTTTATGTGGACATTTCAAGCGCTTTTGATCCAACGGTAGAAAAGGAAATATCTTCGTATAAAAACTAGAGAGAATCATTCCCAGCAACCGCTTTGTGATGAGTGCGTTCCACTCACAGAGTTGAACCTTTCTTTTCATAGAACAGTTTGGAAACACTCTGTTTGTAAAGTCTGCAAGCGGATATTTGGACCTCTTTGAGGATTTCCTTGGAAACGGGATTTCTTCATCTAATGCTAGACAGAGGAATTCTCAGTAACTTCTTTGGGTTGCGTGTGTTCAACTCGCAGATTTGAACGTTCCTTTAGACAGAGCAGATTTGAAACCCTCTTTTTGTGGAATTTCCAAGTGGACATTTCAAGCGCTTTGTGGCCAACGGTACAAAAGGAAATATCTTCGTATAAAAACTAGAGAGAATCATTCCCAGCAACCACTTTGTGATGAGTGCGTTCCACTCACAGAGTTGAACCTTTCTTTTCACAGAACAGTTTGGAAACACTCTGTTTGTAAAGTCAGCAAGCGGATATTTGGACCTCTTTCAGGATATCGTTGGAAACGGGATTTCTTCATCTTTTGCTAGACACAGGAATTCTCAGTAACTTCTTTGGGTTGCGTGTGTTCAACTCGCAGAGTTGAACCTTCCTTTAGACAGAGCAGATTTGAAACCCTCTTTTTGTGGAATTTCCAAGTGGACATTTCAAGCGCTTTTCGTCCAACGGTAGAAAAGGAAATATCTTCGTATAAAAATTGGACAGAATCATTCTCAGAAACCACTTTGTGATGTGTGTCTTAAACTCACAGAGTTTAACCTTTCTTTTCATAGAGCAGTTTGGAAACCCTCTGTTTGTAAAGTCTGCAAGTGGATATTTGGACCTCTTTGAGGATTTCGTTGGAAACGGGGTTTCTTCATCTAATGCTAGAGAGAAGAATTCTCAGTAACTTCTGTGGGTTGCGTGTGTTCAACTCGGAGAGTTGAACCTTCCTTTAGACAGAGCAGATTTGAAAACCTCTTTTTGTGGAATTTGCATGTGGACATTTCAAGCGCTTTGAGGCCAACGGTAGAAAAGGAAATATCTTCGTATAAAAACTAGAGACAATGATTCCCAGCAACCGCTTTGTGATGAGTGCATTCCATTCACAGAGTTTAACCTTTCTTTTCATAGAACAGTTTGGAAACACTCTGTTTGTAAAGTCTGCAAGTGGATATTTGGACCTCTTTGAGGAATTCGTTGGAAACGGGATTTCTTCATCTAATGCTAGACAGAAGAATTCTCAGTAACTTCTTTGGGTTCCGTGTGTTCAACTCGCAGAGTTGAACCTTCCTTTAGACAGAGCAGATTTGAAACCCTCTTTTTGTGGAATTTCCAAGTGGACATTTCAAGCGCTTTTGGGCCAACGGTACAAAAGGAAATATCTTCGTATTAAAACTGGAGAGAATCATTCTCAGAAACCACTTTGTCATGTGTGCGTTCCACTCACAGAGTTTAACCTTTCTTTTCATAGAGCAGTTTGGGAACACTCTGTTTGTAATGTCTGCAAGCGGATATTTGGACCTCTTTGAGGATTTCGTTGGAAACGGGAGTTCTTCATCTAATGCTATACAGAAGAATTCTCAGTAACTTCTTTGGGTTGCGTGTGTTCAACTCGCAGAGTTGAAGCTTCCTTTAGACAGAGCAGATTTGAAACCCTCTTTTTGTGGAATTTTTATGTGGACATTTCAAGCGCTTTTGATCCAACGGTAGAAAAGGAAATATCTTCGTATAAAAACTAGAGAGAATCATTCCCAGCAACCGCTTTGTGATGAGTGCGTTCCACTCACAGAGTTGAACCTTTCTTTTCATAGAACAGTTTGGAAACACTCTGTTTGTAAAGTCTGCAAGCGGATATTTGGACCTCTTTGAGGATTTCGTTGGAAACGGGATTTCTTCATCTAATGCTAGACAGAGGAATTCTCAGTAACTTCTTTGGGTTGTGTGTGTTCAACTCGCAGATTTGAACGTTCCTTTAGACAGAGCAGATTTGAAACCCTCTTTTTGTGGAATTTCCAAGTGGACATTTCAAGCGCTTTGTGGCCAACGGTACAAAAGGAAATATCTTCGTATAAAAACTGGAGAGAATCATTCCCAGCAACCACTTTGTGATGAGTGCGTTCCACTCACAGAGTTGAACCTTTCTTTTCACAGAACAGTTTGGAAACACTCTGTTTGTAAAGTCTGCAAGCGGATATTTGGACCTCTTTGAGGATATCGTTGGAAACGGGATTTCTTCATCTAATGCTAGACAGAGGAATTCTCCGTAACTTCTTTGGGTTGTGTGTGTTCAACTCGCAGAGTTGAACCTTCCTTTAGACAGAGCAGATTTGAAACCCTCTTTTTGTGGAATTTCCAAGTGGACATTTCAAGCGCTTTTCGTCCAACGGTAGAAAAGGAAATATCTTCGTATGAAAACTGGAGAGAATCATTCCCAGAAACCACTTTGTGATGAGTGCATTTCACTCACAGAGTTTAACCTTTCTTTTCATAGAACAGTTTGGAAACACTCTGTTTGTAAAGTCTGCAAGTGGATATTTGGACCTCTTTGAGGATTTCGTTGCAAACGGGATTTCTTCATCTAATGCTAGACAGAAGAATTCTCAGTAACTTCTTTGGGTTGCCTGTGTTCAACTCACAGAGTTGAACCTTCCATTAGACAGAGCAGATTTGAAACTCTCTTTTTGTGGAATTTGCATGTGGACATTTGAAGCGTTTTGGGGCCAACGGTAGAAAAGGAAATATCTTCGTTTAAAAACTAGAGAGAATCATTCCCAGCAACCGTTTTGTGACGAGTGCGTTCCCCTCACAGAGCTTAACCTTTCTTTTCATAGAACAGTTTGGAAACACTCTGTTTGTAAAGTCTGCAAGTGGATATTTGGACCTCTTTGAGGATTTCGTTGGAAACGGGATTTCTTCATCTAATGCTAGACAGAAGAATTCTCAGTAACTTCTTTGGGTTGCATGTGTTCAACTCGCAGAGTTGAACCTTCCTTTAGACAGAGCAGATTTGAAACCCTCTTTTTGTGGAATTTCCAAGTGGACATTTCAAGCGCTTTGCGGCCAACGGTAGAAAAGGAAATATCTTCGTATAAAAATTGGACAGAATCATTCTCAGAAACCACTTTGTGATGTGTGTGTTAAACTCACAGAGTTTAACCTTTCTTTTCATAGAGCAGTTTGGAAACCCTCTGTTTGTAAAGTCTGCAAGTGGATATTTGGACCTCTTTGAGGATTTCGTTGGAAACGGGGTTTCTTCATCTAATGCTAGAGAGAAGAATTCTCAGTAACTTCTGTGGGTTGCGTGTGTTCAACTCACAGAGTTGAACCTTCCTTTAGACAGAGCAGATTTGAAAACCTCTTTTTGTGGAATTTGCATGTGGACATTTCAAGCGCTTTGGGGCCAACGGTAGAAAAGGAAATATCTTCGTATAAAAACTAGAGACAATGATTCCCAGCAACCGCTTTGTGATGAGTGCATTCCATTCACAGAGTTTAACCTTTCTTTTCATAGAACAGTTTGGAAACACTCTGTTTGTAAAGTCTGCAAGTGGATATTTGGACCTCTTTGAGGATTTCGTTGGAAACGGGATTTCTTCATCTAATGCTAGACAGAAGAATTCTCAGTAACTTCTTTGGGTTCCGTGTGTTCAACTCGCAGAGTTGAACCTTCCTTTAGACAGAGCAGATTTGAAACCCTCTTTTTGTGGAATTTCCAAGTGGACATTTCAAGCGCTTTTGGGCCAACGGTACAAAAGGAAATATCTTCGTATTAAAACTGGAGAGAATCATTCTCAGAAACCACTTTGTCATGTGTGCGTTCCACTCACAGAGTTTAACCTTTCTTTTCATAGAGCAGTTTAGAAACACTCTGTTTGTAAAGTCTGCAAGCGGATATTTGGACCTCTTTGAGGATATCGTTGGAAACGGGATTTCTTCATCTAATGCTAGACAGAGGAATTCTCAGTAACTTCTTTGGGTTGCGTGTGTTCAACTCGCAGAGTTGAACCTTCCTTTAGACAGAGCAGATTTGAAACCCTCTTTTTGTGGAATTTCCAAGTGGACATTTCCAGCGCTTTTCGTCCAACGGTAGAAAAGGAAATATCTTCGTATGAAAACTGGAGAGAATCATTCCCAGAAACCACTTTGTGATGAGTGCATTTCACTCACAGAGTTTAACCTTTCTTTTCATAGAACAGTTTGGAAACACTCTGTTTGTAAAGTCTGCAAGTGGATATTTGGACCTCTTTGAGGATTTCGTTGCAAACGGGATTTCTTCATCTAATGCTAGACAGAAGAATTCTCAGTAACTTCTTTGGGTTGCCTGTGTTCAACTCACAGAGTTGAACCTTCCTTTAGACAGAGCAGATTTGAAACTCTCTTTTTGTGGAATTTGCATGTGGACATTTCAAGCGCTTTGGGGCCAACGGTAGAAAAGGAAATATCTTCGTATAAAAACTAGAGAGAATCATTCCCAGCAACCGCTTTGTGATGAGTGCGTTCCACTCACAGAGCTTAACCTTTCTTTTCATAGAAATGTTTGGAAACACTCTGTTTGTAAAGTCTGCAAGTGGATATTTGGACCTCTTTGAGGATTTCATTGGAAACGGGATTTCTTCATCTAATGCTAGACAGAAGAATTCTCAGTAACTTCTTTGGGTTGCCTGTGTTCAACTCACAGAGCTGAACCTTCCATTAGACAGAGCAGATTTGAAACTCTCTTTTTGTGGAATTTGCATGTGGACATTTGAAGCGTTTTGGGGCCAACGGTAGAAAAGGCAATATCTTCGTTTAAAAACTAGAGAGAATCATTCCCAGCAACCGCTTTGTGACGAGTGCGTTCCCCTCACAGAGCTTAACCTTTCTTTTCATAGAACAGTTTGGAAACACTCTGTTTGTAAAGTCTGCAAGTGGATATTTGGACCTCTTTGAGGATTTCGTTGGAAACGGGATTTCTTCATCTAATGCTAGACAGAAGAATTCTCAGTAACTTCTTTGGGTTGCATGTGTTCAACTCGCAGAGTTGAACCTTCCTTTAGACAGAGCAGATTTGAAACCCTCTTTTTGTGGAATTTCCAAGTGGACATTTCAAGCGCTTTGCGGCCAACGGTAGAAAAGGAAATATCTTCGTATAAAAATTGGACAGAATCATTCTCAGAAACCACTTTGTGATGTGTGTGTTAAACTCACAGAGTTTAACCTTTCTTTTCATAGAGCAGTTTGGAAACCCTCTGTTTGTAAAGTCTGCAAGTGGATATTTGGACCTCTTTGAGGATTTCGTTGGAAACGGGGTTTCTTCATCTAATGCTAGACAGAAGAATTCTCAGTAACTTCTGTGGGTTGCGTGTGTTCAACTCGCAGAGTTGAACCTTCCTTTAGACAGAGCAGATTTGAAAACCTCTTTTTGTGGAATTTGCCTGTGGACATTTCAAGCGCTTTGGGCCCAACGGTAGAAAAGGAAATATCTTCGTATAAAAACTAGAGACAATGATTCCCAGCAACCGCTTTGTGATGAGTGCGTTCTATTTACAGAGTTTAACCTTTCTTTTCATAGAACAGTTTGGAAACACTCTGTTTGTAAAGTCTGCAAGTGGATATTTGGACCTCTTTGAGGATTTCGTTGGAAACGGGATTTCTTCATCTAATGCTAGACAGAAGAATTCTCAGTAACTTCTTTGGGTTCCGTGTGTTCAACTCGCAGAGTTGAACCTTCCTTTAGACAGAGCAGATTTGAAACCCTCTTTTTGTGGAATTTCCAAGTGGACATTTCAAGCGCTTTTGGGCCAACGGTACAAAAGGAAATATCTTCGTATTAAAACTGGAGAGAATCATTCAGAAACCACTTTGTCATGTGTGCGTTCCACTCACAGAGTTTAACCTTTCTTTTCATAGAGCAGTTTGGGAACACTCTGTTTGTAATGTCTGCAAGCGGATATTTGGACCTCTTTGAGGATTTCGTTGGAAACGGGAGTTCTTCATCTAATGCTATACAGAAGAATTCTCAGTAACTTCTTTGGGTTGCGTGTGTTCAACTCGCAGAGTTGAAGCTTCCTTTAGACAGAGCAGATTTGAAACCCTCTTTTTGTGGAATTTTTATGTGGACATTTCAAGCGCTTTTGATCCAACGGTAGAAAAGGAAATATCTTCGTATAAAAACTAGAGAGAATCATTCCCAGCAACCGCTTTGTGATGAGTGCGTTCCACTCACAGAGTTGAACCTTTCTTTTCATAGAACAGTTTGGAAACACTCTGTTTGTAAAGTCTGCAAGCGGATATTTGGACCTCTTTGAGGATTTCGTTGGAAACGGGATTTCTTCATCTAATGCTAGACAGAGGAATTCTCAGTAACTTCTTTGGGTTGTGTGTGTTCAACTCGCAGATTTGAACCTTCCTTTAGACAGAGCAGATTTGAAACCCTCTTTTTGTGGAATTTCCAAGTGGACATTTCAAGCGCTTTTCGTCCAACGGTAGAAAAGGAAATATCTTCGTATGAAAACTGGAGAGAATCATTCCCAGAAACCACTTTGTGATGAGTGCATTTCACTCACAGAGTTTAACCTTTCTTTTCATAGAACAGTTTGGAAACACTCTGTTTGTAAAGTCTGCAAGTGGATATTTGGACCTCTTTGAGGATTTCGTTGCAAACGGGATTTCTTCATCTAATGCTAGACAGAAGAATTCTCAGTAACTTCTTTGGGTTGCCTGTGTTCAACACACAGAGTTGAACCTTCCTTTAGACAGAGCAGATTTGAAACTCTCTTTTTGTGGAATTTGCATGTGGACATTTCAAGCGCTTTGGGGCCAACGGTAGAAAAGGAAATATCTTCGTATAAAAACTAGAGAGAATCATTCCCAGCAACCGCTTTGTGATGAGTGTGTTCCACTCACAGAGCTTAACCTTTCTTTTCATAGAACTGTTTGGAAACACTCTGTTTGTAAAGTCTGCAAGTGGATATTTGGACCTCTTTGAGGATTTCATTGGAAACGGGATTTCTTCATCTAATGCTAGACAGAAGAATTCTCAGTAACTTCTTTGGGTTGCCTGTGTTCAACTCACAGAGTTGAACCTTCCATTAGAGAGAGCAGATTTGAAACTCTCTTTTTGTGGAATTTGCATGTGGACATTTGAAGCGTTTTGGGGCCAACGGTAGAAAAGGCAATATCTTCGTTTAAAAACTAGAGAGAATCATTCCCAGCAACCGCTTTGTGACGAGTGCGTTCCCCTCACAGAGCTTAACCTTTCTTTTCATAGAACAGTTTGGAAACACTCTGTTTGTAAAGTCTGCAAGTGGATATTTGGACCTCATTGAGGATTTCGTTGGAAACGGGATTTCTTCATCTAATGCTAGACAGAAGAATTCTCAGTAACTTCTTTGGGTTCCGTGTGTTCAACTCGCAGAGTTGAACCTTCCTTTAGACAGAGCAGATTTGAAACCCTCTTTTTGTGGAATTTCCAAGTGGACATTTCAAGCGCTTTTGGGCCAACGGTACAAAAGGAAATATCTTCGTATTAAAACTGGAGAGAATCATTCTCAGAAACCACTTTGTCATGTGTGCGTTCCACTCACAGAGTTTAACCTTTCTTTTCATAGAGCAGTTTGGGAACACTCTGTTTGTAATGTCTGCAAGCGGATATTTGGACCTCTTTGAGGATTTCGTTGGAAACGGGAGTTCTTCATCTAATGCTAGACAGAAGAATTCTCAGTAACTTCTTTGGGTTGCGTGTGTTCAACTCGCAGAGTTGAAGCTTCCTTTAGACAGAGCAGATTTGAAACCCTCTTTTTGTGGAATTTTTATGTGGACATTTCAAGCGCTTTTGGTCCAACGGTAGAAAAGGAAATATCTTCGTATAAAAACTAGAGAGAATCATTCCCAGCAACCGCTTTGTGATGAGTGCGTTCCACTCACAGAGTTGAACCTTTCTTTTCATAGAACAGTTTGGAAACACTCTGTTTGTAAAGTCTGCAAGCGGATATTTGGACCTCTTTGAGGATTTCGTTGGAAACGGGATTTCTTCATCTAATGCTAGACAGAGGAATTCTCAGTAACTTCTTTGGGTTGTGTGTGTTCAACTCGCAGATTTGAACGTTCCTTTAGACAGAGCAGATTTGAAACCCTCTTTTTGTGGAATTTCCAAGTGGACATTTCAAGCGCTTTGTGGCCAACGGTACAAAAGGAAATATCTTCGTATAAAAACTGGAGAGAATCATTCCCAGCAACCACTTTGTGATGAGTGCGTTCCACTCAAAGAGTTGAACCTTTCTTTTCACAGAACAGTTTGGAAACACTCTGTTTGTAAAGTCTGCAAGCGGATATTTGGACCTCTTTGGGGATATCGTTGGAAACGGGATTTCTTCATCTAATGCTAGACAGAGGAATTCTCCGTAACCTCTTTGGGTTCGTGTGTTCAACTCGCAGAGTTGAACCTTCCTTTAGACAGAGCAGATTTGAAACCCTCTTTTTGTGGAATTTCCAAGTGGACATTTCAAGCGCTTTTCGTCAAACGGTAGAAAAGGAAATATCTTCGTATGAAAACTGGAGAGAATCATTCCCAGAAACCACTTTGTGATGTGTGTGTTAAACTCACAGAGTTTAACCTTTCTTTTCATAGAGCAGTTTGGAAACCCTCTGTTTGTAAAGTCTGCAAGTGGATATTTGGACCTCTTTGAGGATTTCGTTGCAAACGGGGTTTCTTCATCTAATGCTAGACAGAAGAATTCTCAGTAACTTCTGTGGGTTGCGTGTGTTCAACTCGCAGAGTTGAACCTTCCTTTAGACAGAGCAGATTTGAAAACCTCTTTTTGTGGAATTTGCATGTGGACATTTCAAGCGCTTTGGGGCCAACGGTAGAAAAGGAAATATCTTCGTATAAAAACTAGAGACAATGATTCCCAGCAACCGCTTTGTGATGAGTGCGTTCCATTCACAGAGTTTAACCTTTCTTTTCATAGAACAGTTTGGAAACACTCTGTTTGTAAAGTCTGCAAGTGGATATTTGGACCTCTTTGAGGAATTCGTTGGAAACGGGATTTCTTCATCTAATGCTAGACAGAAGAATTCTCAGTAACTTCTTTGGGTTCCGTGTGTTCAACTCGCAGAGTTGAACCTTCCTTTAGACAGAGCAGATTTGAAACCCTCTTTTTGTGGAATTTCCAAGTGGACATTTCAAGCGCTTTTGGGCCAACGGTACAAAAGGAAATATCTTCGTATTAAAACTGGAGAGAATCATTCTCAGAAACCACTTTGTCATGTGTGCGTTCCACTCACAGAGTTTAACCTTTCTTTTCATAGAGCAGTTTGGGAACACTCTGTTTGTAATGTCTGCAAGCGGATATTTGGACCTCTTTGAGGATTTCGTTGGAAACGGGAGTTCTTCATCTAATGCTAGACAGAAGAATTCTCAGTAACTTCTTTGGGTTGCGTGTGTTCAACTCGCAGAGTTGAAGCTTCCTTTAGACAGAGCAGATTTGAAACCCTCTTTTTGTGGAATTTTTATGTGGACATTTCAAGCGCTTTTGGTCCAACGGTAGAAAAGGAAATATCTTCGTATAAAAACTAGAGAGAATCATTCCCAGCAACCGCTTTGTGATGAGTGCGTTCCACTCACAGAGTTGAACCTTTCTTTTCATAGAACAGTTTGGAAACACTCTGTTTGTAAAGTCTGCAAGCGGATATTTGGACCTCTTTGAGGATTTCGTTGGAAACGGGATTTCTTCATCTAATGCTAGACAGAGGAATTCTCAGTAACTTCTTTGGGTTGCGTGTGTTCAACTCGCAGATTTGAACGTTCCTTTAGACAGAGCAGATTTGAAACCCTCTTTTTGTGGAATTTCCAAGTGGACATTTCAAGTGCTTTGTGGCCAACGGTACAAAAGGAAATATCTTCGTATAAAAACTAGAGAGAATCATTCCCAGCAACCACTTTGTGATGAGTGCGTTCCACTCACAGAGTTGAACCTTTCTTTTCACAGAACAGTTTGGAAACACTCTGTTTGTAAAGTCTGCAAGCGGATATTTGGACCTCTTTGAGGATATCGTTGGAAACGGGATTTCTTCATCTAATGCTAGACAGAGGAATTCTCAGTAACTTCTTTGGGTTGCGTGTGTTCAACTCGCAGAGTTGAACCTTCCTTTAGACAGAGCAGATTTGAAACCCTCTTTTTGTGGAATTTCCAAGTGGACATTTCAAGCGCTTTTCGTCAAACGGTAGAAAAGGAAATATCTTCGTATGAAAACTGGAGAGAATCATTCCCAGAAACCACTTTGTGATGAGTGCATTTCACTCACAGAGTTTAACCTTTCTTTTCATAGAACAGTTTGGAAACACTCTGTTTGTAAAGTCTGCAAGTGGATATTTGGACCTCTTTGAGGATTTCGTTTCAAACGGGATTTCTTCATCTAATGCTAGACAGAAGAATTCTCAGTAACTTCTTTGGGTTGCCTGTGTTCAACTCACAGAGTTGAACCTTCCTTTAGACAGAGCAGATTTGAAACTCTCTTTTTGTGGAATTTGCATGTGGACATTTCAAGCGCTTTGGGGCCAACGGTAGAAAAGGAAATATCTTCGTATAAAAACTAGAGAGAATCATTCCCAGCAACCGCTTTGTGATGAGTGCGTTCCACTCACAGAGCTTAACCTTTCTTTTCATAGAACTGTTTGGAAACACTCTGTTTGTAAAGTCTGCAAGTGGATATTTGGACCTCTTTGAGGATTTCATTGGAAACGGGATTTCTTCATCTAATGCTAGACAGAAGAATTCTCAGTAACTTCTTTGGGTTGCCTGTGTTCAACTCACAGAGTTGAACCTTCCATTAGACAGAGCAGATTTGAAACTCTCTTTTTGTGGAATTTGCATGTGGACATTTGAAGCGTTTTGGGGCCAACGGTAGAAAAGGAAATATCTTCGTTTAAAAACTAGAGAGAATCATTCCCAGCAACCGCTTTGTGACGAGGGCGTTCCCCTCACAGAGCTTAACCTTTCTTTTCATAGAACAGTTTGGAAACACTCTGTTTGTAAAGTCTGCAAGTGGATATTTGGACCTCTTTGAGGATTTCGTTGGAAACGGGATTTCTTCATCTAATGCTAGACAGAAGAATTCTCAGTAAGTTCTTTGGGTTGCATGTGTTCAACTCGCAGAGTTGAACCTTCCTTTAGACAGAGCAGATTTGAAACCCTCTTTTTGTGGAATTTCCAAGTGGACATTTCAAGCGCTTTTGGGCCAATGGTACAAAAGGAAATATCTTCGTATTAAAACTGGAGAGAATCATTCTCAGAAACCACTTTGTCATGTGTGCGTTCCACTCACAGAGTTTAACCTTTCTTTTCATAGAGCAGTTTGGGAACACTCTGTTTGTAATGTCTGCAAGCGGATATTTGGACCTCTTTGAGGATTTCGTTGGAAACGGGAGTTCTTCATCTAATGCTATACAGAAGAATTCTCAGTAACTTCTTTGGGTTGCATGTGTTCAACTCGCAGAGTTGAAGCTTCCTTTAGACAGAGCAGATTTGAAACCCTCTTTTTGTGGAATTTTTATGTGGACATTTCAAGCGCTTTTGGTCCAACGGTAGAAAAGGAAATATCTTCGTATAAAAACTAGAGAGAATCATTCCCAGCAACCGCTTTGTGATGAGTGCGTTCCACTCACAGAGTTGAACCTTTCTTTTCATAGAACAGTTTGGAAACACTCTGTTTGTAAAGTCTGCAAGCGGATATTTGGACCTCTTTGAGGATTTCGTTGGAAACGGGATTTCTTCATCTAATGCTAGACAGAGGAATTCTCAGTAACTTCTTTGGGTTGTGTGTGTTCAACTCGCAGATTTGAACGTTCCTTTAGACAGAGCAGATTTGAAACCCTCTTTTTGTGGATTTTCCAAGTGGACATTTCAAGCGCTTTGTGGCCAACGGTACAAAAGGAAATATCTTCGTATAAAAACTGGAGAGAATCATTCCCAGCAACCACTTTGTGATGAGTGCGTTCCACTCACAGAGTTGAACCTTTCTTTTCACAGAACAGTTTGGAAACACTCTGTTTGTAAAGTCTGCAAGCGGATATTTGGACCTCTTTGAGGATATCGTTGGAAACGGGATTTCTTCATCTAATGCTAGACAGAGGAATTCTCCGTAACTTCTTTGGGTTGCGTGTGTTCAACTCGCAGAGTTGAACCTTCCTTTAGACAGAGCAGATTTGAAACCCTCTTTTTGTGGAATTTCCAAGTGGACATTTCAAGCGATTTTCGTCCAACAGTAGAAAAGGAAATATCTTCGTATGAAAACTGGAGAGAATCATTCCCAGAAACCACTTTGTGATGAGTGCATTTCACTCACAGAGTTTAACCTTTCTTTTCATAGAACAGTTTGGAAACACTCTGTTTGTAAAGTCTGCAAGTGGATATTTGGACCTCTTTGAGGATTTCGTTGCAAACGGGATTTCTTCATCTAATGCTAGACAGAAGAATTCTCAGTAACTTCTTTGGGTTGCCTGTGTTCAACTCACAGAGTTGAACCTTCCTTTAGACAGAGCAGATTTGAAACTCTCTTTTTGTGGAATTTGCATGTGGACATTTCAAGCGCTTTTGGGCCAACGGTAGAAAAGGAAATATCTTCGTATAAAAACTAGAGAGAATCATTCCCAGCAACCGCTTTGTGATGAGTGCGTTCCACTCACAGAGCTTAACCTTTCTTTTCATAGAACTGTTTGGAAACACTCTGTTTGTAAAGTCTGCAAGTGGATATTTGGACCTCTTTGAGGATTTCATTGGAAACGGGATTTCTTCATCTAATGCTAGACAGAAGAATTCTCAGTAACTTCTTTGGGTTGCCTGTGTTCAACTCACAGAGTTGAACCTTCCATTAGACAGAGCAGATTTGAAACTCTCTTTTTGTGGAATTTGCATGTGGACATTTGAAGGGTTTGGGGCCAACGGTAGAAAAGGAAATATCTTCGTTTAAAAACTAGAGAGAATCATTCCCAGCAACCGCTTTGTGACGAATGCGTTCCCCTCACAGAGCTTAAACTTTCTTTTCATAGAACAGTTTGGAAACACTCTGTTTGTAAAGTCTGCAAGTGGATATTTGGACCTCTTTGAGGATTTCGTTGGAAACGGGATTTCTTCATCTAATGCTAGACAGAAGAATTCTCAGTAACTTCTTTGGGTTGCATGTGTTTAACTCGCAGAGTTGAACCTTCCTTTAGACAGAGCAGATTTGAAACCCTCTTTTTGTGGAATTTCCAAGTGGACATTTCAAGTGCTTTGCGGCCAACGGTAGAAAAGGAAATATCTTCGTATAAAAATTGGACAGAATCATTCTCAGAAACCACTTTGTGATGTGTCTGGTAAACTCACAGAGTTTAACCTTTCTTTTCATAGAGCAGTTTGGAAACCCTCTGTTTGTAAAGTCTGCAAGTGGATATTTGGACCTCTTTGAGGATTTCGTTGGAAACGGGGTTTCTTCATCTAATGCTAGACAGAAGAATTCTCAGTAACTTCTGTGGGTTGCGTGTGTTCAACTCGCAGAGTTGAACCTTCCTTTAGACAGAGCAGATTTGAAAACCTCTTTTTGTGGAATTTGCATGTGGACATTTCAAGCGCTTTGGGGCCAACGGTAGAAAAGGAAATATCTTCGTATAAAAACTAGAGACAATGATTCCCAGCAACCGCTTTGTGATGAGTGCGTTCCATTCACAGAGTTTAACCTTTCTTTTCATAGAACAGTTTGGAAACACTCTGTTTGTAAAGTCTGCAAGTGGATATTTGGACCTCTTTGAGGAATTCGTTGGAAACGGGATTTCTTCATCTAATGCTAGACAGAAGAATTCTCAGTAACTTCTTTGGGTTCCGTGTGTTCAACTCGCAGAGTTGAACCTTCCTTTAGACAGAGCAGATTTGAAACCCTCTTTTTGTGGAATTTCCAAGTGGACATTTCAAGCGCTTTTGGGCCAACGGTACAAAAGGAAATATCTTCGTATTAAAACTGGAGAGAATCATTCTCAGAAACCACTTTGTCATGTGTGCGTTCCACTCACAGAGTTTAACCTTTCTTTTCATAGAGCAGTTTGGAAACACTCTGTTTGTAATGTCTGCAAGCGGATATTTGGACCTCTTTGAGGATTTCGTTGGAAACGGGAGTTCTTCATCTAATGCTAGACAGAAGAATTCTCAGTAACTTCTTTGGGTTGCGTGTGTTCAACTCGCAGAGTTGAAGCTTCCTTTAGACAGAGCAGATTTGAAACCCTCTTTTTGTGGAATTTTTATGTGGACATTTCAAGCGCTTTTGGTCCAACGGTAGAAAAGGAAATATCTTCGTATAAAAACTAGAGAGAATCATTCCCAGCAACCGCTTTGGGATGAGTGCATTCCACTCACAGAGTTGAACCTTTCTTTTCATAGAACAGTTTGGAAACACTCTGTTTGTAAAGTCTGCAAGCGGATATTTGGACCTCTTTGAGGATTTCATTGGAAACGGGATTTATTCATCTAATGCTAGACAGAGGAATTCTCAGTAACTTCTTTGGGTTGCGTGTGTTCAACTCGCAGATTTGAACGTTCCTTTAGACAGAGCAGATTTGAAACCCTCTTTTTGTGGAATTTCCAAGTGGACATTTCAAGTGCTTTGTGGCCAACGGTACAAAAGGAAATATCTTCGTATAAAAACTGGAGAGAATCATTCCCAGCAACCACTTTGTGATGAGTGCGTTCCACTCACAGAGTTGAACCTTTCTTTTCACAGAACAGTTTGGAAACACTCTGTTTGTAAAGTCTGCAAGCGGATATTTGGACCTCTTTGAGGATATCGTTGGAAACGGGATTTCTTCATCTAATGCTAGACAGAGGAATTCTCAGTAACTTCTTTGGGTTGCGTGTGTTCAACTCGCAGAGTTGAACCTTCCTTTAGACAGAGCAGATTTGAAACCCTCTTTTTGTGGAATTTCCAAGTGGACATTTCAAGCGCTTTTCGTCCAACGGTAGAAAAGGAAATATCTTCGTATGAAAACTGGAGAGAATCATTCCCAGAAACCACTTTGTGATGAGTGCATTTCACTCACAGAGTTTAACCTTTCTTTTCATAGAACAGTTTGGAAACACTCTGTTTGTAAAGTCTGCAAGTGGATATTTGGACCTCTTTGAGGATTTCGTTGCAAACGGGATTTCTTCATCTAATGCTAGACAGAAGAATTCTCAGTAACTTCTTTGGGTTGCCTGTGTTCAACTCACAGAGTTGAACCTTCCTTTAGACAGAGCAGATTTGAAACTCTCTTTTTGTGGAATTTGCATGTGGACATTTCAAGCGCTTTGGGGCCAACGGTAGAAAAGGAAATATCTTCGTATAAAAACTAGAGAGAATCATTCCCAGCAACCGCTTTGTGATGAGTGCGTTCCACTCACAGAGCTTAACCTTTCTTTTCATAGAACTGTTTGGAAACACTCTGTTTGTAAAGTCTGCAAGTGGATATTTGGACCTCTTTGAGGATTTCATTGGAAACGGGATTTCTTCATCTAATGCTAGACAGAAGAATTCTCAATAACTTCTTTGGGTTGCCTGTGTTCAACTCACAGAGTTGAACCTTCCATTAGACAGAGCAGATTTGAAACTCTCTTTTTGTGGAATTTGCATGTGGACATTTGAAGCGTTTTGGGGCCAACGGTAGAAAAGGAAATATCTTCGTTTAAAAACTAGAGAGAATCATTCCCAGCAACCGCTTTGTGACGAGGGCGTTCCCCTCACAGAGCTTAACCTTTCTTTTCATAGAACAGTTTGGAAACACTCTGTTTGTAAAGTCTGCAAGTGGATATTTGGACCTCTTTGAGGATTTCGTTGGAAACGGGATTTCTTCATCTAATGCTAGACAGAAGAATTCTCAGTAAGTTCTTTGGGTTGCATGTGTTCAACTCGCAGAGTTGAACCTTCCTTTAGACAGAGCAGATTTGAAACCCTCTTTTTGTGGAATTTCCAAGTGGACATTTCAAGCGCTTTTGGGCCAACGGTACAAAAGGAAATATCTTCGTATTAAAACTGGAGAGAATCATTCTCAGAAACCACTTTGTCATGTGTGCGTTCCACTCACAGAGTTTAACCTTTCTTTTCATAGAGCAGTTTGGGAACACTCTGTTTGTAATGTCTGCAAGCGGATATTTGGACCTCTTTGAGGATTTCGTTGGAAACGGGAGTTCTTCATCTAATGCTATACAGAAGAATTCTCAGTAACTTCTTTGGGTTGCATGTGTTCAACTCGCAGAGTTGAAGCTTCCTTTAGACAGAGCAGATTTGAAACCCTCTTTTTGTGGAATTTTTATGTGGACATTTCAAGCGCATTTGGTCCAACGGTAGTAAAGGAAATATCTTCGTATAAAACTAGAGAGAATCATTCCCAGCAACCGCTTTGTGATGAGTGCGTTCCACTCACAGAGTTGAACCTTTCTTTTCATAGAACAGTTTGGAAACACTCTGTTTGTAAAGTCTGCAAGCGGATATTTGGACCTCTTTGAGGATTTCGTTGGAAACGGGATTTCTTCATCTAATGCTAGACAGAGGAATTCTCAGTAACTTCTTTGGGTTGTGTGTGTTCAACTCGCAGATTTGAACGTTCCTTTAGACAGAGCAGATTTGAAACCCTCTTTTTGTGGAATTTCCAAGTGGACATTTCAAGCGCTTTGTGGCCAACGGTACAAAAGGAAATATCTTCGTATAAAAACTGGAGAGAATCATTCCCAGCAACCACTTTGTGATGAGTGCGTTCCACTCACAGAGATGAACCTTTCTTTTCACAGAACAGTTTGGAAACACTCTGTTTGTAAAGTCTGCAAGCGGATATTTGGACCTCTTTGAGGATATCGTTGGAAACGGGATTTCTTCATCTAATGCTAGACAGAGGAATTCTCCGTAACTTCTTTGGGTTGCGTGTGTTCAACTCGCAGAGTTGAACCTTCCTTTAGACAGAGCAGATTTGAAACCCTCTTTTTGTGGAATTTCCAAGTGGACATTTCAAGCGATTTTCGTCCAACGGTAGAAAAGGAAATATCTTCGTATGAAAACTGGAGAGAATCATTCCCAGAAACCACTTTGTGATGAGTGCATTTCACTCACAGAGTTTAACCTTTCTTTTCATAGAACAGTTTGGAAACACTCTGTTTGTAAAGTCTGCAAGTGGATATTTGGACCTCTTTGAGGATTTCGTTGCAAACGGGATTTCTTCATCTAATGCTAGACAGAAGAATTCTCAGTAACTTCTTTGGGTTGCCTGTGTTCAACTCACAGAGTTGAACCTTCCTTTAGACAGAGCAGATTTGAAACTCTCTTTTTGTGGAATTTGCATGTGGACATTTCAAGCGCTTTGGGGCCAACGGTAGAAAAGGAAATATCTTCGTATAAAAACTAGAGAGAATCATTCCCAGCAACCGCTTTGTGATGAGTGCGTTCCACTCACAGAGCTTAACCTTTCTTTTCATAGAACTGTTTGGAAACACTCTGTTTGTAAAGTCTGCAAGTGGATATTTGGACCTCTTTGAGGATTTCATTGGAAACGGGATTTCTTCATCTAATGCTAGACAGAAGAATTCTCAGTAACTTCTTTGGGTTGCCTGTGTTCAACTCACAGAGTTGAACCTTCCATTAGACAGAGCAGATTTGAAACTCTCTTTTTGTGGAATTTGCATGTGGACATTTGAAGCGTTTGGGGCCAACGGTAGAAAAGGAAATATCTTCGTTTAAAAACTAGAGAGAATCATTCCCAGCAACCGCTTTGTGACGAGTGCGTTCCCCTCACAGAGTTTAACCTTTCTTTTCATAGAGCAGTTTGGAAACCCTCTGTTTGTAAAGTCTGCAAGTGGATATTTGGACCTCTTTGAGGATTTCGTTGGAAACAGGGTTTCTTCATCTAATGCTAGACAGAAGAATTCTCAGTAACTTCTGTGGGTTGCGTGTGTTCAACTCGCAGAGTTGAACCTTCCTTTAGACAGAGCAGATTTGAAAACCTCTTTTTGTGGAATTTGCATGTGGACATTTCAAGCGCTTTGGGGCCAACGGTAGAAAAGGAAATATCTTCGTATAAAAACTAGAGACCATGATTCCCAGCAACCGCTTTGTGATGAGTGCGTTCTATTTACGGAGTTTAACCTTTCTTTTCATAGAACAGTTTGGAAACACTCTGTTTGTAAAGTCTGCAAGTGGATATTTGGACCTCTTTGAGGATTTCGTTGGAAACGGGATTTCTTCATCTAATGCTAGACAGAAGAATTCTCAGTAACTTCTTTGGGTTCCGTGTGTTCAACTCGCAGAGTTGAACCTTCCTTTAGACAGAGCAGATTTGAAACCCTCTTTTTGTGGAATTTCCAAGTGGACATTTCAAGCGCTTTTGGGCCAACGGTACAAAAGGAAATATCTTCGTATTAAAACTGGAGAGAATCATTCTCAGAAACCACTTTGTCATGTGTGCGTTCCACTCACAGAGTTTAACCTTTCTTTTCATAGAGCAGTTTGGGAACACTCTGTTTGTAATGTCTGCAAGCGGATATTTGGACCTCTTTGAGGATTTCGTTGGAAACGGGAGTTCTTCATCTAATGCTATACAGAAGAATTCTCAGTATCTTCTTTGGGTTGCGTGTGTTCAACTCGCAGAGTTGAAGCTTCCTTTAGACAGAGCAGATTTGAAACCCTCTTTTTGTGGAATTTTTATGTGGACATTTCAAGCGCTTTTGGTCCAACGGTAGAAAAGGAAATATCTTCGTATAAAAACTAGAGAGAATCATTCCCAGCAACCGCTTTGTGATGAGTGCGTTCCACTCACAGAGTTGAACCTTTCTTTTCATAGAACAGTTTGGAAACACTCTGTTTGTAAAGTCTGCAAGCGGATATTTGGACCTCTTTGAGGATTTCGTTGGAAACGGGATTTCTTCATCTAATGCTAGACAGAGGAATTCTCAGTAACTTCTTTGGGTTGTGTGTGTTCAACTCGCAGATTTGAACGTTCCTTTATACAGAGCAGATTTGAAACCCTCTTCTTGTGGAATTTCCAAGTGGACATTTCAAGCGCTTTGTGGCCAACGTTACAAAAGGAAATATCTTCGTATAAAAACTGGAGAGAATCATTCCCAGCAACCACTTTGTGATGAGTGCGTTCCACTCACAGAGTTGAACCTTTCTTTTCACAGAACAGTTTGGAAACACTCTGTTTGTAAAGTCTGCAAGCGGATATTTGGACCTCTTTGAGGATATCGTTGGAAACGGGATTTCTTCATCTAATGCTAGACAGAGGAATTCTCCGTAACTTCTTTGGGTTGCGTGTGTTCAACTCACAGAGTTGAACCTTCCTTTAGACAGAGCAGATTTGAAACCCTCTTTTTGTGGAATTTCCAAGTGGACATTTCAAGCGCTTTTTGTCCAACGGTAGAAAAGGAAATATCTTCGTATGAAAACTGGAGAGAATCATTCCCAGAAACCACTTTGTGATGAGTGCATTTCACTCACAGAGTTTAACCTTTCTTTTCATAGAACAGTTTGGAAACACTCTGTTTGTAAAGTCTGCAAGTGGATATTTGGACCTCTTTGAGGATTTCGTTGCAAACGGGATTTCTTCATCTAATGCTAGACAGAAGAATTCTCAGTAACTTCTTTGGGTTGCCTGTGTTCAACTCACAGAGTTGAACCTTCCTTTAGACAGAGCAGATTTGAAACTCTCTTTTTGTGGAATTTGCATGTGGACATTTCAAGCGCTTTGGGGCCAACGGTAGAAAAGGAAATATCTTCGTATAAAAACTAGAGACAATGATTCCCAGCAACCGCTTTGTGATGAGTGCGTTCTATTTACAGAGTTTAACCTTTCTTTTCATAGAACAGTTTGGAAACACTCTGTTTGTAAAGTCTGCAAGTGGATATTTGGACCTCTTTGAGGATTTCGTTGGAAACGGGATTTCTTCATCTAATGCTAGACAGAAGAATTCTCAGTAACTTCTTTGGGTTCCGTGTGTTCAACTCGCAGAGTTGAACCTTCCTTTAGACAGAGCAGATTTGAAACCCTCTTTTTGTGGAATTTCCAAGTGGACATTTCAAGCGCTTTTGGGCCAACGGTACAAAAGGAAATATCTTCGTATTAAAACTGGAGAGAATCATTCTCAGAAACCACTTTGTCATGTGTGCGTTCCACTCACAGAGTTTAACCTTTCTTTTCATAGAGCAGTTTGGAAACACTCTGTTTGTAATGTCTGCAAGCGGATATTTGGACCTCTTTGAGGATTTCGTTGGAAACGGGAGTTCTGCATCTAATGCTAGACAGAAGAATTCTCAGTAACTTCTTTGGGTTGCAAGTGTTCAACTCGCACAGTTGAAGCTTCCTTTAGACAGAGCAGATTTGAAACCCTCTTTTTGTGGAATTTTTATGTGGACATTTCAAGCGCTTTTCGTCCAACGGTAGAAAAGGAAATATCTTCGTATAAAAACTAGAGAGAATCATTCCCAGCAACCGCTTTGTGATGAGTGTGTTCCACTCACAGAGTTGAACTTTTCTTTTCACAGAACAGTTTGGAAACACTCTGTTTGTAAAGTCTGCAAGCGGATATTTGGACCTCTTTGAGGATTTCGTTGGAAACGGGATTTCTTCATCTAATGCTAGACAGAGGAATTCTCAGTAACTTCTTTGGGTTGCGTGTGTTCAACTCGCAGATTTGAACGTTCCTTTAGACAGAGCAGGTTTGAAACCCTCTTTTTGTGGAATTTCCAAGTGGACATTTCAAGCGCTTTGTGGCCAACGGCACAAAAGGAAATATCTTCGTATAAAAACTGGAGAGAATCATTCCCAAAAACCACTTTGTGATGAGTGCGTTCCACTCACAGAGTTGAACCTTTCTTTTCACAGAACAGTTTGGAAACACTCTGTTTGTAAAATCTGCAAGCGGATATTTGGACCTCTTTGAGGATATCGTTGGAAACGGGATTTCTTCATCTAATGCTAGACAGAGGAATTCTCAGTAACTTCTTTGGGTTGCGTGTGTTCAACTCGCAGAGTTGAACCTTCCTTTAGACAGAGCAGATTTGAAACCCTCTTTTTGTGGAATTTCCAAGTGGACATTTCAAGCGCTTTTCGTCCAACGGTAGAAAAGGAAATATCTTCGTATGAAAACTGGAGAGAATCATTCCCAGAAACCACTTTGTGATGAGTGCATTTCACTCACAGAGTTTAACCTTTCTTTTCATAGAACAGTTTGGAAACACTCTGTTTGTAAAGTCTGCAAGTGGATATTTGGACCTCTTTGAGGATTTCGTTGCAAACGGGATTTCTTCATCTAATGCTAGACAGAAGAATTCTCAGTAACTTCTTTGGGTTGCCTGTGTTCAACTCACAGAGTTGAACCTTCCTTTAGACAGAGCAGATTTGAAACTCTCTTTTTGTGGAATTTGCATGTGGACATTTCAAGCGCTTTGGGGCCAACGGTAGAAAAGGAAATATCTTCGTATAAAAACTAGAGAGAATCATTCCCAGCAACCGCTTTGTGATGAGTGCGTTCCACTCACAGAGCTTAACCTTTCTTTTCATAGAACTGTTTGGAAACACTCTGTTTGTAAAGTCTGCAAGTGGATATTTGGACCTCTTTGAGGATTTCATTGGAAACGGGATTTCTTCATCTAATGCTAGACAGAAGAATTCTCAGTAACTTCTTTGGGTTGCCTGTGTTCAACTCACAGAGTTGAACCTTCCATTAGACAGAGCAGATTTGAAACTCTCTTTTTGTGGAATTTGCATGTGGACATTTGAAGCGTTTTGGGGCCAACGGTAGAAAAGGAATTATCTTCGTATAAAAACTAGAGAGAATCATTCCCAGCAACCGCTTTGTGATGAGTGCGTTCCACTCACAGAGTTGAACCTTTCTTTTCATAGAACAGTTTGGAAACACTCTGTTTGTAAAGTCTGCAAGCGGATATTTGGACCTCTTTGAGGATATCGTTGGAAACGGGATTTCTTCATCTACTGCTAGACAGAGGAATTCTCAGTAACTTCTTTGGGTTGCGTGTGTTCAACTCGCAGAGTTGAACTTTCCTTTAGACAGAGAAGATTTGAAACCCTCTTTTTGTGGAATTTCCAAGTGGACATTTCAAGCGCTTTTCGTCCAACGGTACAAAAGGAAATATCTTCGTATTAAAACTGGAGAGAATCATTCTCAGAAACCACTTTGTCATGTGTGCGTTCCACTCACAGAGTTTAACCTTTCTTTTCATAGAGCAGTTTGGAAACACTCTGTTTGTAATGTCTGCAAGCGGATATTTGGACCTCTTTGAGGATTTCGTTGGAAACGGGTGTTCTTCATCTAATGCTAGACAGAAGAATTCTCAGTAACTTCTTTGGGTTGCCTGTGTTCAACTCACAGAGTTGAACCTTCCTTTAGACAGAGCAGATTTGAAACTCTCTTTTTGTGGAATTTGCATGTGGACATTTCAAGCGCTTTGGGGCCAACGGTAGAAAAGGAAATATCTTCGTATAAAAACTAGAGAGAATCATTCCCAGCAACCGCTTTGTGATGAGTGCGTTCCACTCACAGAGCTTAACCTTTCTTTTCATAGAACTGTTTGGAAACACTCTGTTTGTAAAGTCTGCAAGTGGATATTTGGACCTCTTTGAGGATTTCGTTGGAAACGGGATTTCTTCATCTAATGCTAGACAGAAGAATTCTCAGTAACTTCTTTGGGTTGTGTGTGTTCAACTCACAGAGTTGAACCTTCCATTAGACAGAGCAGATTTGAAACTCTCTTTTTGTGGAATTTGCATGTGGACATTTGAAGCGTTTTGGGGCCAACGGTAGAAAAGGAAATATCTTCGTTTAAAAACTAGAGAGAATCATTCCCAGCAACCGCTTTGTGACGAGTGCGTTCCCCTCACAGAGCTTAACCTTTCTTTTCATAGAACAGTTTGGAAACACTCTGTTTGTAAAGTCTGCAAGTGGATATTTGGACCTCTTTGAGGATTTCGTTGGAAAAGGGATTTCTTCATCTAATGCTAGACAGAAGAATTCTCAGTAACTTCTTTGGGTTGCATGTGTTCAACTCGCAGAGTTGAACCTTCCTATAGACAGAGCAGATATGAAACCCTCTTTTTGTGGAATTTCCAAGTGGACATTTCAAGCGCTTTGCGGCCAACGGTAGAAAAGGAAATATCTTCGTATAAAAATTGGACAGAATCATTCTCAGAAACCACTTTGTGATGTGTGTGTTAAACTCACAGAGTTTAACCTTTCTTTTCATAGAGCAGTTTGGAAACCCTCTGTTTGTAAAGTCTGCAAGTGGATATTTGGACCTCTTTGAGGATTTCGTTGGAAACGGGGTTTCTTCATCTAATGCTAGACAGAAGAATTCTCAGTAACTTCTGTGGGTTGCGTGTGTTCAACTCGCAGAGTTGAACCTTCCTTTAGACAGAGCAGATTTGAAAACCTCTTTTTGTGGAATTTGCATGTGGACATTTCAAGCGCTTTGGGGCCAACGGTAGAAAAGGAAATATCTTCCTATAAAAACTAGAGACAATGATTCCCAGCAACCGCTTTGTGATGAGTGCATTCCATTCACAGAGTTTAACCTTTCTTTTCATAGAACAGTTTGGAAACACTCTGTTTGTAAAGTCTGCAAGTAGATATTTGGACCTCTTTGAGGAATTCGTTGGAAACGGGATTTCTTCATCTAATGCTAGACAGAAGAATTCTCAGTAACTTCTTTGGGTTCCGTGTGTTCAACTCGCAGAGTTGAACCTTCCTTTAGACAGAGCAGATTTGAAACCCTCTTTTTGTGGAATTTCCAAGTGGACATTTCAAGCGCTTTTGGGCCAACGGTACAAAAGGAAATATCTTCGTATTAAAACTGGAGAGAATCATTCTCAGAAACCACTTTGTCATGTGTGCGTTCGACTCACAGAGTTTAACCTTTCTTTTCATAGAGCAGTTTGGGAACACTCTGTTTGTAATGTCTGCAAGCGGATATTTGGACCTCTTTGAGGATTTCGTTGGAAACGGGAGTTCTTCATCTAATGCTAGACAGAAGAATTCTCAGTAACTTCTTTGGGTTGCGTGTGTTCAACTCGCAGAGTTGAAGCTTCCTTTAGACAGAGCAGATTTGAAACCCTCTTTTTGTGGAATTTTTATGTGGACATTTCAAGCGCTTTGGTCCAACGGTAGAAAAGGAAATATCTTCGTATAAAAACTAGAGAGAATCATTCCCAGCAACCGCTTTGTGATGAGTGCGTTCCACTCACAGAGTTGAACCTTTCTTTTCATAGAACAGTTTGGAAACACTCTGTTTGTAAAGTCTGCAAGCGGATATTTGGACCTCTTTGAGGATTTCGTTGGAAACGGGATTTCTTCATCTAATGCTAGACAGAGGAATTCTCAGTAACTTCTTTGGGTTGTGTGTGTTCAACTCGCAGATTTGAACGTTCCTTTATACAGAGCAGATTTGAAACCCTCTTCTTGTGGAATTTCCAAGTGGACATTTCAAGCGCTTTGTGGCCAACGGTACAAAAGGAAATATCTTCGTATAAAAACTGGAGAGAATCATTCCCAGCAACCACTTTGTGATGAGTGCGTTCCACTCACAGAGTTGAACCTTTCTTTTCACAGAACAGTTTGGAAACACTCTGTTTGTAAAGTCTGCAAGCGGATATTTGGACCTCTTTGAGGATATCGTTGGAAACGGGATTTCTTCATCTAATGCTAGACAGAGGAATTCTCCGTAACTTCTTTGGGTTGCGTGTGTTCAACTCGCAGAGTTGAACCTTCCTTTAGACAGAGCAGATTTGAAACTTTCTTTTTGTGGAATTTCCAAGTGGACATTTCAAGCGCTTTTTGTCCAACGGTAGAAAAGGAAATATCTTCGTATGAAAACTGGAGAGAATCATTCCCAGAAACCAGTTTGTGATGAGTGCATTTCACTCACAGAGTTTAACCTTTCTTTTCATAGAACAGTTTGGAAACACTCTGTTTGTAAAGTCTGCAAGTGGATATTTGGACCTCTTTGAGGATTTCGTTGCAAACGGGATTTCTTCATCTAATGCTAGACAGAAGAATTCTCAGTAACTTCTTTGGGTTGCCTGTGTTCAACTCACAGAGTTGAACCTTCCTTTAGACAGAGCAGATTTGAAACTCTCTTTTTGTGGAATTTGCATGTGGACATTTCAAGCGCTTTGGGGCCAACGGTAGAAAAGGAAATATCTTCGTATAAAAACTAGAGAGAATCATTCCCAGCAACCGCTTTGTGATGAGTGCGTTCTATTTACAGAGTTTAACCTTTCTTTTCATAGAACTGTTTGGAAACACTCTGTTTGTAAAGTCTGCAAGTGGATATTTGGACCTCTTTGAGGATTTCATTGGAAACGGGATTTCTTCATCTAATGCTAGACAGAAGAATTCTCAGTAACTTCTTTGGGTTGCCTGTGTTCAACTCACAGAGTTGAACCTTCCATTAGACAGAGCAGATTTGAAACTCTCTTTTTGTGGAATTTGCATGTGGACATTTGAAGCGTTTTGGGGCCAACGGTAGAAAAGGAAATATCTTCGTTTAAAAACTAGAGAGAATCATTCCCAGCAACCACTTTGTGACGAGTGCGTTCCCCTCACAGAGCTTAACCTTTCTTTTCATAGAACAGTTTGGAAACACTCTGTTTGTAAAGTCTGCAAGTGGATATTTGGACCTCTTTGAGGATTTCGTTGGAAACGGGATTTCTTCATCTAATGCTAGACAGAAGAATTCTCAGTAACTTCTTTGGGTTGCATGTGTTCAACTCGCAGAGTTGAACCTTCCTATAGACAGAGCAGATATGAAACCCTCTTTTTGTCGAATTTCCAAGTGGACATTTCAAGCGCTTTGCGGCCAACGGTAGAAAAGGAAATATCTTCGTATAAAAATTGGACAGAATCATTCTCAGAAACCACTTTGTGATGTGTGTGTTAAACTCACAGAGTTTAACCTTTCTTTTCATAGAGCAGTTTGGAAACCCTCTGTTTGTAAAGTCTGCAAGTGGATATTTGGACCTCTTTGAGGATTTCGTTGGAAACGGGGTTTCTTCATCTAATGCTAGACAGAAGAATTCTCAGTAACTTCTGTGGGTTGCGTGTGTTCAACTCGCAGAGTTGAACCTTCCTTTAGACAGAGCAGATTTGAAAACCTCTTTTTGTGGAATTTGCATGTTGACATTTCAAGCGCTTTGGGGCCAACGGTAGAAAAGGAAATATCTTCGTATAAAAACTATAGACAATGATTCCCAGCAACCGCTTAGTGATGAGTGCGTTCTATTTACAGAGTTTAACCTTTCTTTTCATAGAACAGTTTGGAAACACTCTGTTTGTAAAGTCTGCAAGTGGATATTTGGACCTCTTTGAGGATTTCGTTGGAAACGGGATTTCTTCATCTAATGCTAGACAGAAGAATTCTCAGTAACTTCTTTGGGTTCCGTGTGTTCAACTCGCAGAGTTGAACCTTCCTTTAGACAGAGCAGATTTGAAACCCTCTTTTTGTGGAATTTCCAAGTGGACATTTCAAGCGCTTTTGGGCCAACGGTACAAAAGGAAATATCTTCGTATTAAAACTGGAGAGAATCATTCTCAGAAACCACTTTGTCATGTGTGCGTTCCACTCACAGAGTTTAACCTTTCTTTTCATAGAGCAGTTTGGAAACACTCTGTTTGTAATGTCTGCAAGCGGATATTTGGACCTCTTTGAGGATTTCGTTGGAAACGGGATTTCTTCATCTTATGCTAGACAGAAGAATTCTCAGTAACTTCTTTGGGTTGCAAGTGTTCAACTCGCAGAGTTGAAGCTTCCTTTAGACAGAGCAGATTTGAAACCCTCTTTTTGTGGAATTTCCAAGTGGACATTTCAAGCGCTTTGTGGCCAACGGTACAAAAGGAAATATCTTCGTATAAAAACTGGAGAGAATCATTCCCAACAACCACTTTGTGATGAGTGCGTTCCACTCACAGAGTTGAACCTTTCTTTTCACAGAACAGTTTGGAAACACTCTGTTTGTAAAGTCTGCAAGCGGATATTTGGACCTCTTTGAGGATATCGTTGGAAACGGGATTTCTTCATCTAATGCTAGACAGAGGAATTCTCCGTAACTTCTTTGGGTTGCGTGTGTTCAACTCGCAGAGTTGAACCTTCCTTTAGACAGAGCAGATTTGAAACCCTCTTTTTGTGGAATTTCCAAGTGGACATTTCAAGCGCTTTTCGTCCAACGGTAGAAAAGGAAATATCTTCGTATGAAAACAGGAGAGAATCATTCCCAGAAACCACTTTGTGATGAGTGCATTTCACTCACAGAGTTTAACCTTTCTTTTCATAGAACAGTTTGGAAACACTCTGTTTGTAAAGTCTGCAAGTGGATATTTGGACCTCTTTGAGGATTTCGTTGCAAACGGGATTTCTTCATCTAATGCTAGACAGAAGAATTCTCAGTAACTTCTTTGGGTTGCCTGTGTTCAACTCACAGAGTTGAACCTTCCTTTAGACAGAGCAGATTTGAAACTCTCTTTTTGTGGAATTTGCATGTGGACATTTCAAGCGCTTTGGGGCCAACGGTAGAAAAGGAAATATCTTCGTATAAAAACTAGAGAGAATCATTCCCAGCAACCGCTTTGTGATGAGTGCGTTCCACTCACAGAGCTTAACCTTTCTTTTCATAGAACTGTTTGGAAACACTCTGTTTGTAAAGTCTGCAAGTGGATATTTGGACCTCTTTGAGGATTTCGTTGGAAAAGGGATTTCTTCATCTAATGCTAGACAGAAGAATTCTCAGTAACTTCTTTGGGTTGCATGTGTTCAACTCGCAGAGTTGAACCTTCCTATAGACAGAGCAGATATGAAACCCTCTTTTTGTGGAATTTCCAAGTGGACATTTCAAGCGCTTTGCGGCCAACGGTAGAAAAGGAAATATCTTCGTATAAAAATTGGACAGAATCATTCTCAGAAACCACTTTGTGATGTGTGTGTTAAACTCACAGAGTTTAACCTTTCTTTTCATAGAGCAGTTTGGAAACCCTCTGTTTGTAAAGTCTGCAAGTGGATATTTGGACCTCTTTGAGGATTTCGTTGGAAACGGGGTTTCTTCATCTAATGCTAGACAGAAGAATTCTCAGTAACTTCTTTGGGCTCCGTGTGTTCAACTCGCAGAGTTGAACCTTCCTTTAGACAGAGCAGATTTGAAACCCTCTTTTTGTGGAATTTCCAAGTGGACATTTCAAGCGCTTTTGGGCCAATGGTACAAAAGGAAATATCTTCGTATTAAAACTGGAGAGAATCATTCTCAGAAACCACTTTGTCATGTGTGCGTTCCACTCACAGAGTTTAACCTTTCTTTTCATAGAGCAGTTTGGGAACACTCTGTTTGTAATGTCTGCAAGCGGATATTTGGACCTCTTTGAGGATTTCGTTGGAAACGGGAGTTCTTCATCTAATGCTATACAGAAGAATTCTCAGTAACTTCTTTGGGTTGCGTGTGTTCAACTCGCAGAGTTGAAGCTTCCTTTAGACAGAGCAGATTTGAAACCCTCTTTTTGTGGAATTTTTATGTGGACATTTCAAGCGCCTTTGATCCATCGGTAGAAAAGGAAATATCTTCGTATAAAAACTAGAGAGAATCATTCCCAGCAACCGCTTTGTGATGAGTGCGTTCCACTCACAGAGTTGAACCTTTCTTTTCATAGAACAGTTTGGAAACACTCTGTTTGTAAAGTCTGCAAGCGGATATTTGGACCTCTTTGAGGATTTCGTTGGAAACGGGATTTCTTCATCTAATGCTAGACAGAGGAATTCTCAGTAACTTCTTTGGGTTGTGTGTGTTCAACTCGCAGATTTGAACGTTCCTTTAGACAGAGCAGATTTGAAACCCTCTTTTTGTGGAATTTCCAAGTGGACATTTCAAGCGCTTTGTGGCCAACGGTACAAAAGTAAATATCTTCGTATAAAAACTGGAGAGAATCATTCCCAGCAACCACTTTGTGATGAGTGCGTTCCACTCACAGAGTTGAACCTTTCTTTTCACAGAACAGTTTGGAAACACTCTGTTTGTAAAGTCTGCAAGCGGATATTTGGACCTCTTTGAGGATATCGTTGGAAACGGGATTTCTTCATCTAATGCTAGACAGAGGAATTCTCCGTAACTTCTTTGGGTTGCGTGTGTTCAACTCGCAGAGTTGAACCTTCCTTTAGACAGAGCAGATTTGAAACCCTCTTTTTGTGGAATTTCCAAGTGGACATTTCAAGCGCCTTTCGTCCAACGGTAGAAAAGGAAATATCTTCGTATGAAAACTGGAGAGAATCATTCCCAGAAACCAATTTGTGATGAGTGCATTTCACTCACAGAGTTTAACCTTTCTTTTCATAGAACAGTTTGGAAACACTCTGTTTGTAAAGTCTGCAAGTGGATATTTGGACCTCTTTGAGGATTTCGTTGCAAACGGGATTTCTTCATCTAATGCTAGACAGAAGAATTCTCAGTAACTTCTTTGGGTTGACTGTGTTCAACTCACAGAGTTGAACCTTCCTTTAGACAGAGCAGATTTGAAACTCTCTTTTTGTGGAATTTGCATATGGACATTTCAAGCGCTTTGGGGCCAACGGTAGAAAAGGAAATATCTTCGTATAAAAACTAGAGAGAATCATTCCCAGCAACCGCTTTGTGATGAGTGCGTTCCACTCACAGAGCTTAACCTTTCTTTTCATAGAACAGTTTGGAAACACTCTGTTTGTAAAGTCTGCAAGTGGATATTTGGACCTCTTTGAGGATTTCGTTGGAAACGGGATTTCTTCATCTAATGCTAGACAGATGAATTCTCAGTAACTTCTTTGGGTTGCATGTGTTCAACTCCCAGAGTTGAACCTTCCTTTAGACAGAGCAGATTTGAAACCCTCTTTTTGTGGAATTTCCAAGTGGACATTTCAAGCGCTTTGCGGCCAACGGTAGAAAAGGAAATATCTTCGTATAAAAATTGGACAGAATCATTCTCAGAAACCACTTTGTGATGTGTGTGTTAAACTCACAGAGTTTAACCTTTCTTTTCATAGAGCAGTTTGGAAACCCTCTGTTTGTAAAGTCTGCAAGTGGATATTTGGACCTCTTTGAGGATTTCGTTGGAAACGGGGTTTCTTCATCTAATGCTAGAGAGAAGAATTCTCAGTAACTTCTGTGGGTTGCGTGTGTTCAACTCGCAGAGTTGAACCTTCCTTTAGACAGAGCAGATTTGAAAACCTCTTTTTGTGGAATTTGCATGTGGACATTTCAAGCGCTTTGGGGCCAACGGTAGAAAAGGAAATATCTTCGTATAAAAACTAGAGACAATGATTCCCAGCAACCGCTTTGTGATGAGTGCGTTCCATTCACAGAGTTTAACCTTTCTTTTCATAGAACAGTTTGGAAACACTCTGTTTGTAAAGTCTGCAAGTGGATATTTGGACCTCTTTGAGGATTTCGTTGGAAACGGGATTTCTTCATCTAATGCTAGACAGAAGAATTCTCAGTAACTTCTTTGGGTTCCGTGTGTTCAACTCGCAGAGTTGAACCTTCCTTTAGACAGAGCAGTTTTGAAACCCTCTTTTTGTGGAATTTCCAAGTGGACATTTCAAGCGCTTTTGGGCCAACGGTACAAAAGGAAATATCTTCGTATAAAAACTAGAGAGAATCATTCCCAGCAACCACTTTGTGATGAGTGCGTTCCACTCACAGAGTTGAACCTTTCTTTTCACAGAACAGTTTGGAAACACTCTGTTTGTAAAGTCAGCAAGCGGATATTTGGACCTCTTTGAGGATATCGTTGGAAACGGGATTTCTTCATCTAATGCTAGACAGAGGAATTCTCAGTAACTTCTTTGGGTTGCGTGTGTTCAACTCGCAGAGTTGAACCTTCCTTTAGACAGAGCAGATTTGAAACCCTCTTTTTGTGGAATTTCCAAGTGGACATTTCAAGCGCTTTTCGTCCAACGGTAGAAAAGGAAATATCTTCGTATAAAAATTGGACAGAATCATTCTCAGAAACCACTTTGTGATGTGTGTGTTAAACTCACAGAGTTTAGCCTTTCTTTTCATAGAGCAGTTTGGAAACCCTCTGTTTGTAAAGTCTGCAAGTGGATATTTGGACCTCTTTGAGGATTTCGTTGGAAACGGGGTTTCTTCATCTAATGCTAGAGAGAAGAATTCTCAGTAACTTCTGTGGGTTGTGTGTGTTCAACTCGCAGAGTTGAACCTTCCTTTAGACAGAGCAGATTTGAAAACCTCTTTTTGTGGAATTTGCATGTGGACATTTCAAGCGCTTTGAGGCCAACGGTAGAAAAGGAAATATCTTCGTATAAAAACTAGAGACAATGATTCCCAGCAACCGCTTTGTGATGAGTGCATTCCATTCACAGAGTTTAACCTTTCTTTTCATAGAACAGTTTGGAAACACTCTGTTTGTAAAGTCTGCAAGTGGATATTTGGACCTCTTTGAGGAATTCGTTGGAAACGGGATTTCTTCATCTAATGCTAGACAGAAGAATTCTCAGTAACTTCTTTGGGTTCCGTGTGTTCAACTCGCAGAGTTGAACCTTCCTTTAGACAGAGCAGATTTGAAACCCTCTTTTTGTGGAATTTCCAAGTGGACATTTCAAGCGCTTTTGGGCCAACGGTACAAAAGGAAATATCTTCGTATTAAAACTGGAGAGAATCATTCTCAGAAACCACTTTGTCATGTGTGCGTTCCACTCACAGAGTTTAACCTTTCTTTTCATAGAGCAGTTTGGGAACACTCTGTTTGTAATGTCTGCAAGCGGATATTTGGACCTCTTTGAGGATTTCGTTGGAAACGGGAGTTCTTCATCTAATGCTATACAGAAGAATTCTCAGTAACTTCTTTGGGTTGCGTGTGTTCAACTCGCAGAGTTGAAGCTTCCTTTAGACAGAGCAGATTTGAAACCCTCTTTTTGTGGAATTTTTATGTGGACATTTCAAGCGCTTTTGATCCAACGGTAGAAAAGGAAATATCTTCGTATAAAAACTAGAGAGAATCATTCCCAGCAACCGCTTTGTGATGAGTGCGTTCCACTCACAGAGTTGAACCTTTCTTTTCATAGAACAGTTTGGAAACACTCTGTTTGTAAAGTCTGCAAGCGGATATTTGGACCTCTTTGAGGATTTCGTTGGAAACGGGATTTCTTCATCTAATGCTAGACAGAGGAATTCTCAGTAACTTCTTTGGGTTGTGTGTGTTCAACTCGCAGATTTGAACGTTCCTTTAGACAGAGCAGATTTGAAACCCTCTTTTTGTGG
The DNA here is from genome assembly GCF_029281585.2 of Gorilla gorilla gorilla. Lineage (NCBI taxonomy): Eukaryota > Metazoa > Chordata > Mammalia > Primates > Hominidae > Gorilla > Gorilla gorilla. Next base: position 78,067,817 of record NC_073229.2, read on the forward strand.
AATTTCCAAGTGGACATTTCAAGCGCTTTGTGGCCAACGGTACAAAAGGAAATATCTTCGTATAAAAACTGGAGAGAATCATTCCCAGCAACCACTTTGTGATGAGTGCGTTCCACTCACAGAGTTGAACCTTTCTTTTCACAGAACAGTTTGGAAACACTCTGTTTGTAAAGTCTGCAAGCGGATATTTGGACCTCTTTGAGGATATCGTTGGAAACGGGATTTCTTCATCTAATGCTAGACAGAGGAATTCTCCGTAACTTCTTTGGGTTGCGTGTGTTCAACTCGCAGAGTTGAACCTTCCTTTAGACAGAGCAGATTTGAAACCCTCTTTTTGTGGAATTTCCAAGTGGACATTTCAAGCGCTTTTCGTCCAACGGTAGAAAAGGAAATATCTTCGTATGAAAACTGGAGAGAATCATTCCCAGAAACCACTTTGTGATGAGTGCATTTCACTCACAGAGTTTAACCTTTCTTTTCATAGAGCAGTTTGGAAACCCTCTGTTTGTAAAGTTTGCAAGTGGATATTTGGACCTCTTTGAGGATTTCGTTGGAAACGGGGTTTCTTCATCTAATGCTAGACAGAAGAATTCTCAGTAACTTCTGTGGGTTGCGTGTGTTCAACTCGCAGAGTTGAACCTTCCTTTAGACAGAGCAGATTTGAAAACCTCTTTTTGTGGAATTTGCATGTGGACATTTCAAGCGCTTTGGGGCCAACGGTAGAAAAGGAAATATCTTCGTATAAAAACTAGAGACAATGATTCCCAGCAACCGCTTTGTGATGAGTGCGTTCTATTTACAGAGTTTAACCTTTCTTTTCATAGAACAGTTTGGAAACACTCTGTTTGTAAAGTCTGCAAGTGGATATTTGGACCTCTTTGAGGATTTCGTTGGAAACGGGATTTCTTCATCTAATGCTAGACAGAAGAATTCTCAGTAACTTCTTTGGGTTCCGTGTGTTCAACTCGCAGAGTTGAACCTTCCTTTAGACAGAGCAGATTTGAAACCCTCTTTTTGTGGAATTTCCAAGTGGACATTTCAAGCGCTTTTGGGCCAACGGTACAAAAGGAAATATCTTCGTATTAAAACTGGAGAGAATCATTCTCAGAAACCACTTTGTCATGTGTGCGTTCCACTCACAGAGTTTAACCTTTCTTTTCATAGAGCAGTTTGGAAACACTCTGTTTGTAATGTCTGCAAGCGGATATTTGGACCTCTTTGAGGATTTCGTTGGAAACGGGAGTTCTGCATCTAATGCTAGACAGAAGAATTCTCAGTAACTTCTTTGGGTTGCATGTGTTCAACTCGCAGAGTTGAAGCTTCCTTTAGACAGAGCAGATTTGAAACCCTCTTTTTGTGGAATTTTTATGTGGACATTTCAAGCGCTTTTGGTCCAACGGTAGAAAAGGAAATATCTTCGTATAAAAACTAGAGAGAATCATTCCCAGCAACCGCTTTGTGATGAGTGCGTTCCACTCACAGAGTTGAACCTTTCTTTTCATAGAACAGTTTGGAAACACTCTGTTTGTAAAGTCTGCAAGCGGATATTTGGACCTCTTTGAGGATTTCGTTGGAAACGGGATTTCTTCATCTAATGCTAGACAGAGGAATTCTCAGTAACTTCTTTGGGTTGCGTGTGTTCAACTCGCAGATTTGAACGTTCCTTTAGACAGAGCAGATTTGAAACCCTCTTTTTGTGGAATTTCCAAGTGGACATTTCAAGCGCTTTGTGGCCAACGGTACAAAAGGAAATATCTTCGTATAAAAACTAGAGAGAATCATTCCCAGCAACCACTTTGTGATGAGTGCGTTCCACTCACAGAGTTGAACCTTTCTTTTCACAGAACAGTTTGGAAACACTCTGTTTGTAAAGTCAGCAAGCGGATATTTGGACCTCTTTGAGGATATCGTTGGAAACGGGATTTCTTCATCTAATGCTAGACAGAGGAATTCTCAGTAACTTCTTTGGGTTGCGTGTGTTCAACTCGCAGAGTTGAACCTTCCTTTAGACAGAGCAGATTTGAAACCCTCTTTTTGTGGAATTTCCAAGTGGACATTTCAAGCGCTTTTCGTCCAACGGTAGAAAAGGAAATATCTTCGTATAAAAATTGGACAGAATCATTCTCAGAAACCACTTTGTGATGTGTGTGTTAAACTCACAGAGTTTAACCTTTCTTTTCATAGAGCAGTTTGGAAACCCTCTGTTTGTAAAGTCTGCAAGTGGATATTTGGACCTCTTTGAGGATTTCGTTGGAAACGGGGTTTCTTCATCTAATGCTAGAGAGAAGAATTCTCAGTAACTTCTGTGGGTTGTGTGTGTTCAACTCGCAGAGTTGAACCTTCCTTTAGACAGAGCAGATTTGAAAACCTCTTTTTGTGGAATTTGCATGTGGACATTTCAAGCGCTTTGAGGCCAACGGTAGAAAAGGAAATATCTTCGTATAAAAACTAGAGACAATGATTCCCAGCAACCGCTTTGTGATGAGTGCATTCCATTCACAGAGTTTAACCTTTCTTTTCATAGAACAGTTTGAAAACACTCTGTTTGTAAAGTCTGCAAGTGGATATTTGGACCTCTTTGAGGATTTCGTTGGAAACGGGAGTTCTGCATCTAATGCTAGACAGAAGAATTCTCAGTAACTTCTTTGGGTTGCATGTGTTCAACTCGCAGAGTTGAAGCTTCCTTTAGACAGAGCAGATTTGAAACCCTCTTTTTGTGGAATTTTTATGTGGACATTTCAAGCGCTTTTGGTCCAACGGTAGAAAAGGAAATATCTTCGTATAAAAACTAGAGAGAATCATTCCCAGCAACCGCTTTGTGATGAGTGCGTTCCACTCACAGAGTTGAACCTTTCTTTTCATAGAACAGTTTGGAAACACTCTGTTTGTAAAGTCTGCAAGCGGATATTTGGACCTCTTTGAGGATTTCGTTGGAAACGGGATTTCTTCATCTAATGCTAGACAGAGGAATTCTCAGTAACTTCTTTGGGTTGCGTGTGTTCAACTCGCAGATTTGAACGTTCCTTTAGACAGAGCAGATTTGAAACCCTCTTTTTGTGGAATTTCCAAGTGGACATTTCAAGCGCTTTGTGGCCAACGGTACAAAAGGAAATATCTTCGTATAAAAACTAGAGAGAATCATTCCCAGCAACCACTTTGTGATGAGTGCGTTCCACTCACAGAGTTGAACCTTTCTTTTCACAGAACAGTTTGGAAACACTCTGTTTGTAAAGTCAGCAAGCGGATATTTGGACCTCTTTGAGGATATCGTTGGAAACGGGATTTCTTCATCTAATGCTAGACAGAGGAATTCTCAGTAACTTCTTTGGGTTGCGTGTGTTCAACTCGCAGAGTTGAACCTTCCTTTAGACAGAGCAGATTTGAAACCCTCTTTTTGTGGAATTTCCAAGTGGACATTTCAAGCGCTTTTCGTCCAACGGTAGAAAAGGAAATATCTTCGTATAAAAATTGGACAGAATCATTCTCAGAAACCACTTTGTGATGTGTGTGTTAAACTCACAGAGTTTAACCTTTCTTTTCATAGAGCAGTTTGGAAACCCTCTGTTTGTAAAGTCTGCAAGTGGATATTTGGACCTCTTTGAGGATTTCGTTGCAAACGGGATTTCTTCATCTAATGCTAGAGAGAAGAATTCTCAGTAACTTCTGTGGGTTGTGTGTGTTCAACTCGCAGAGTTGAACCTTCCTTTAGACAGAGCAGATTTGAAAACCTCTTTTTGTGGAATTTGCATGTGGACATTTCAAGCGCTTTGAGGCCAACGGTAGAAAAGGAAATATCTTCGTATAAAAACTAGAGACAATGATTCCCAGCAACCGCTTTGTGATGAGTGCATTCCATTCACAGAGTTTAACCTTTCTTTTCATAGAACAGTTTGGAAACACTCTGTTTGTAAAGTCTGCAAGTGGATATTTGGACCTCTTTGAGGAATTCGTTGGAAACGGGATTTCTTCATCTAATGCTAGACAGAAGAATTCTCAGTAACTTCTTTGGGTTCCGTGTGTTCAACTCGCAGAGTTGAACCTTCCTTTAGACAGAGCAGATTTGAAACCCTCTTTTTGTGGAATTTCCAAGTGGACATTTCAAGCGCTTTTCGTCCAACGGTACAAAAGGAAATATCTTCGTATTAAAACTGGAGAGAATCATTCTCAGAAACCACTTTGTCATGTGTGCGTTCCACTCACAGAGTTTAACCTTTCTTTTCATAGAGCAGTTTGGGAACACTCTGTTTGTAATGTCTGCAAGCGGATATTTGGACCTCTTTGAGGATTTCGTTGGAAACGGGAGTTCTTCATCTAATGCTATACAGAAGAATTCTCAGTAACTTCTTTGGGTTGCGTGTGTTCAACTCGCAGAGTTGAAGCTTCCTTTAGACAGAGCAGATTTGAAACCCTCTTTTTGTGGAATTTTTATGTGGACATTTCAAGCGCTTTTGATCCAACGGTAGAAAAGGAAATATCTTCGTATAAAAACTAGAGAGAATCATTCCCAGCAACCGCTTTGTGATGAGTGCGTTCCACTCACAGAGTTGAACCTTTCTTTTCATAGAACAGTTTGGAAACACTCTGTTTGTAAAGTCTGCAAGCGGATATTTGGACCTCTTTGAGGATTTCGTTGGAAACGGGATTTCTTCATCTAATGCTAGACAGAGGAATTCTCAGTAACTTCTTTGGGTTGTGTGTGTTCAACTCGCAGATTTGAACGTTCCTTTAGACAGAGCAGATTTGAAACCCTCTTTTTGTGGAATTTCCAAGTGGACATTTCAAGCGCTTTGTGGCCAACGGTACAAAAGGAAATATCTTCGTATAAAAACTGGAGAGAATCATTCCCAGCAACCACTTTGTGATGAGTGCATTCCACTCACAGAGTTGAACCTTTCTTTTCACAGAACAGTTTGGAAACACTCTGTTTGTAAAGTCTGCAAGCGGATATTTGGACCTCTTTGAGGATATCGTTGGAAACGGGATTTCTTCATCTAATGCTAGACAGAGGAATTCTCCGTAACTTCTTTGGGTTGCGTGTGTTCAACTCGCAGAGTTGAACCTTCCTTTAGACAGAGCAGATTTGAAACCCTCTTTTTGTGGAATTTCCAAGTGGACATTTCAAGCGCTTTTCGTCCAACGGTAGAAAAGGAAATATCTTCGTATGAAAACTGGAGAGAATCATTCCCAGAAACCACTTTGTGATGAGTGCATTTCACTCACAGAGTTTAACCTTTCTTTTCATAGAGCAGTTTGGAAACCCTCTGTTTGTAAAGTCTGCAAGTGGATATTTGGACCTCTTTGAGGATTTCGTTGGAAACGGGGTTTCTTCATCTAATGCTAGACAGAAGAATTCTCAGTAACTTCTGTGGGTTGCGTGTGTTCAACTCGCAGAGTTGAACCTTCCTTTAGACAGAGCAGATTTGAAAACCTCTTTTTGTGGAATTTGCATGTGGACATTTCAAGCGCTTTGGGGCCAACGGTAGAAAAGGAAATATCTTCGTATAAAAACTAGAGACAATGATTCCCAGCAACCGCTTTGTGATGAGTGCGTTCTATTTACAGAGTTTAACCTTTCTTTTCATAGAACAGTTTGGAAACACTCTGTTTGTAAAGTCTGCAAGTGGATATTTGGACCTCTTTGAGGATTTCTTTGGAAACGGGATTTCTTCATCTAATGCTAGACAGAAGAATTCTCAGTAACTTCTTTGGGTTCCGTGTGTTCAACTCGCAGAGTTGAACCTTCCTTTAGACAGAGCAGATTTGAAACCCTCTTTTTGTGGAATTTCCAAGTGGACATTTCAAGCGCTTTTCGTCCAACGGTAGAAAAGGAAATATCTTCGTATAAAAATTGGACAGAATCATTCTCAGAAACCACTTTGTGATGTGTGTGTTAAACTCACAGAGTTTAACCTTTCTTTTCATAGAGCAGTTTGGAAACCCTCTGTTTGTAAAGTCTGCAAGTGGATATTTGGACCTCTTTGAGGATTTCGTTGGAAACGGGGTTTCTTCATCTAATGCTAGACAGAAGAATTCTCAGTAACTTCTGTGGGTTGCGTGTGTTCAACTCGCAGAGTTGAACCTTCCTTTAGACAGAGCAGATTTGAAAACCTCTTTTTGTGGAATTTGCATGTGGACATTTCAAGCGCTTTGAGGCCATCGGTAGAAAAGGAAATATCTTCGTATAAAAACTAGAGACAATGATTCCCAGCAACCGCTTTGTGATGAGTGCATTCCATTCACAGAGTTTAACCTTTCTTTTCATAGAACAGTTTGGAAACACTCTGTTTGTAAAGTCTGCAAGTGGATATTTGGACCTCTTTGAGGAATTCGTTGGAAACGGGATTTCTTCATCTAATGCTAGACAGAAGAATTCTCAGTAACTTCTTTGGGTTCCGTGTGTTCAACTCGCAGAGTTGAACCTTCCTTTAGACAGAGCAGATTTGAAACCCTCTTTTTGTGGAATTTCCAAGTGGACATTTCAAGCGCTTTTGGGCCAACGGTACAAAAGGAAATATCTTCGTATTAAAACTGGAGAGAATCATTCTCAGAAACCACTTTGTCATGTGTGCGTTCCACTCACAGAGTTTAACCTTTCTTTTCATAGAGCAGTTTGGGAACACTCTGTTTGTAATGTCTGCAAGCGGATATTTGGACCTCTTTGAGGATTTCGTTGGAAACGGGAGTTCTTCATCTAATGCTATACAGAAGAATTCTCAGTAACTTCTTTGGGTTGCGTGTGTTCAACTCGCAGAGTTGAAGCTTCCTTTAGACAGAGCAGATTTGAAACCCTCTTTTTGTGGAATTTTTATGTGGACATTTCAAGCGCTTTTGATCCAACGGTAGAAAAGGAAATATCTTCGTATAAAAACTAGAGAGAATCATTCCCAGCAACCGCTTTGTGATGAGTGCGTTCCACTCACAGAGTTGAACCTTTCTTTTCATAGAACAGTTTGGAAACACTCTGTTTGTAAAGTCTGCAAGCGGATATTTGGACCTCTTTGAGGATTTCGTTGGAAACGGGATTTCTTCATCTAATGCTAGACAGAGGAATTCTCAGTAACTTCTTTGGGTTGTGTGTGTTCAACTCGCAGATTTGAACGTTCCTTTAGACAGAGCAGATTTGAAACCCTCTTTTTGTGGAATTTCCAAGTGGACATTTCAAGCGCTTTGTGGCCAACGGTACAAAAGGAAATATCTTCGTATAAAAACTGGAGAGAATCATTCCCAGCAACCACTTTGTGATGAGTGCGTTCCACTCACAGAGTTGAACCTTTCTTTTCACAGAACAGTTTGGAAACACTCTGTTTGTAAAGTCTGCAAGCGGATATTTGGACCTCTTTGAGGATATCGTTGGAAACGGGATTTCTTCATCTAATGCTAGACAGAGGAATTCTCCGTAACTTCTTTGGGTTGCGTGTGTTCAACTCGCAGAGTTGAACCTTCCTTTAGACAGAGCAGATTTGAAACCCTCTTTTTGTGGAATTTCCAAGTGGACATTTCAAGCGCTTTTCGTCCAACGGTAGAAAAGGAAATATCTTCGTATGAAAACTGGAGAGAATCATTCCCAGAAACCACTTTGTGATGAGTGCATTTCACTCACAGAGTTTAACCTTTCTTTTCATAGAACAGTTTGGAAACACTCTGTTTGTAAAGTCTGCAAGTGGATATTTGGACCTCTTTGAGGATTTCGTTGCAAACGGGATTTCTTCATCTAATGCTAGACAGAAGAATTCTCAGTAACTTCTTTGGGTTGCCTGTGTTCAACTCACAGAGTTGAACCTTCCTTTAGACAGAGCAGATTTGAAACTCTCTTTTTGTGGAATTTGCATGTGGACATTTCAAGCGCTTTGGGGCCAACGGTAGAAAAGGAAATATCTTCGTATAAAAACTAGAGAGAATCATTCCCAGCAACCGCTTTGTGATGAGTGTGTTCCACTCACAGAGCTTAACCTTTCTTTTCATAGAACTGTTTGGAAACACTCTGTTTGTAAAGTCTGCAAGTGGATATTTGGACCTCTTTGAGGATTTCATTGGAAACGGGATTTCTTCATCTAATGCTAGACAGAAGAATTCTCAGTAACTTCTTTGGGTTGCCTGTGTTCAACTCACAGAGTTGAACCTTCCATTAGACAGAGCAGATTTGAAACTCTCTTTTTGTGGAATTTGCATGTGGACATTTGAAGCGTTTTGGGGCCAACGGTAGAAAAGGCAATATCTTCGTTTAAAAACTAGAGAGAATCATTCCCAGCAACCGCTTTGTGACGAGTGCGTTCCCCTCACAGAGCTTAACCTTTCTTTTCATAGAACAGTTTGGAAACACTCTGTTTGTAAAGTCTGCAAGTGGATATTTGGACCTCTTTGAGGATTTCGTTGGAAACGGGATTTCTTCATCTAATGCTAGACAGAAGAATTCTCAGTAACTTCTTTGGGTTGCATGTGTTCAACTCGCAGAGTTGAACCTTCCTTTAGACAGAGCAGATTTGAAACCCTCTTTTTGTGGAATTTCCAAGTGGACATTTCAAGCGCTTTGCGGCCAACGGTAGAAAAGGAAATATCTTCGTATAAAAATTGGACAGAATCATTCTCAGAAACCACTTTGTGATGTGTGTGTTAAACTCACAGAGTTTAACCTTTCTTTTCATAGAGCAGTTTGGAAACCCTCTGTTTGTAAAGTCTGCAAGTGGATATTTGGACCTCTTTGAGGATTTCGTTGGAAACGGGGTTTCTTCATCTAATGCTAGACAGAAGAATTCTCAGTAACTTCTGTGGGTTGCCTGTGTTCAACTCGCAGAGTTGAACCTTCCTTTAGACAGAGCAGATTTGAAAACCTCTTTTTGTGGAATTTTCATGTGGACATTTCAAGCGCTTTGGGGCCAACGGTAGAAAAGGAAATATCTTCGTATAAAAACTAGAGACAATGATTCCCAGCAACCGCTTTGTGATGAGTGCGTTCTATTTACAGAGTTTAACCTTTCTTTTCATAGAACAGTTTGGAAACACTCTGTTTGTAAAGTCTGCAAGTGGATATTTGGACCTCTTTGAGGATTTCGTTGGAAAAGGGATTTCTTCATCTAATGCTAGACAGAAGAATTCTCAGTAACTTCTTTGGGTTCCGTGTGTTCAACTCGCAGAGTTGAACCTTCCTTTAGACAGAGCAGATTTGAAACCCTCTTTTTGTGGAATTTCCAAGTGGACATTTCAAGCGCTTTTGGGCCAACGGTACAAAAGGAAATATCTTCGTATTAAAACTGGAGAGAATCATTCTCAGAAACCACTTTGTCATGTGTGCGTTCCACTCACAGAGTTTAACCTTTCTTTTCATAGAGCAGTTTGGGAACACTCTGTTTGTAATGTCTGCAAGCGGATATTTGGACCTCTTTGAGGATTTCGTTGGAAACGGGAGTTCTTCATCTAATGCTATACAGAAGAATTCTCAGTAACTTCTTTGGGTTGCGTGTGTTCAACTCGCAGAGTTGAAGCTTCCTTTAGACAGAGCAGATTTGAAACCCTCTTTTTGTGGAATTTTTATGTGGACATTTCAAGCGCTTTTGGTCCAACGGTAGAAAAGGAAATATCTTCGTATAAAAACTAGAGAGAATCATTCCCAGCAACCGCTTTGTGATGAGTGCGTTCCACTCACAGAGTTGAACCTTTCTTTTCATAGAACAGTTTGGAAACACTCTGTTTGTAAAGTCTGCAAGCGGATATTTGGACCTCTTTGAGGATTTCGTTGGAAACGGGATTTCTTCATCTAATGCTAGACAGAGGAATTCTCAGTAACTTCTTTGGGTTGTGTGTGTTCAACTCGCAGATTTGAACGTTCCTTTAGACAGAGCAGATTTGAAACCCTCTTTTTGTGGAATTTCCAAGTGGACATTTCAAGCGCTTTGTGGCCAACGGTACAAAAGGAAATATCTTCGTATAAAAACTGGAGAGAATCATTCCCAGCAACCACTTTGTGATGAGTGCGTTCCACTCAAAGAGTTGAACCTTTCTTTTCACAGAACAGTTTGGAAACACTCTGTTTGTAAAGTCTGCAAGCGGATATTTGGACCTCTTTGGGGATATCGTTGGAAACGGGATTTCTTCATCTAATGCTAGACAGAGGAATTCTCCGTAACTTCTTTGGGTTGCGTGTGTTCAACTCGCAGAGTTGAACCTTCCTTTAGACAGAGCAGATTTGAAACCCTCTTTTTGTGGAATTTCCAAGTGGACATTTCAAGCGCTTTTCGTCCAACGGTAGAAAAGGAAATATCTTCGTATGAAAACTGGAGAGAATCATTCCCAGAAACCACTTTGTGATGTGTGTGTTAAACTCACAGAGTTTAACCTTTCTTTTCATAGAGCAGTTTGGAAACCCTCTGTTTGTAAAGTCTGCAAGTGGATATTTGGACCTCTTTGAGGATTTCGTTGCAAACGGGGTTTCTTCATCTAATGCTAGACAGAAGAATTCTCAGTAACTTCTGTGGGTTGCGTGTGTTCAACTCGCAGAGTTGAACCTTCCTTTAGACAGAGCAGATTTGAAAACCTCTTTTTGTGGAATTTGCATGTGGACATTTCAAGCGCTTTGGGGCCAACGGTAGAAAAGGAAATATCTTCGTATAAAAACTAGAGACAATGATTCCCAGCAACCGCTTTGTGATGAGTGCGTTCCATTCACAGAGTTTAACCTTTCTTTTCATAGAACAGTTTGGAAACACTCTGTTTGTAAAGTCTGCAAGTGGATATTTGGACCTCTTTGAGGAATTCGTTGGAAACGGGATTTCTTCATCTAATGCTAGACAGAAGAATTCTCAGTAACTTCTTTGGGTTCCGTGTGTTCAACTCGCAGAGTTGAACCTTCCTTTAGACAGAGCAGATTTGAAACCCTCTTTTTGTGGAATTTCCAAGTGGACATTTCAAGCGCTTTTGGGCCAACGGTACAAAAGGAAATATCTTCGTATTAAAACTGGAGAGAATCATTCTCAGAAACCACTTTGTCATGTGTGCGTTCCACTCACAGAGTTTAACCTTTCTTTTCATAGAGCAGTTTGGGAACACTCTGTTTGTAATGTCTGCAAGCGGATATTTGGACCTCTTTGAGGATTTCGTTGGAAACGGGAGTTCTTCATCTAATACTAGACAGAAGAATTCTCAGTAACTTCTTTGGGTTGCGTGTGTTCAACTCGCAGAGTTGAAGCTTCCTTTAGACAGAGCAGATTTGAAACCCTCTTTTTGTGGAATTTTTATGTGGACATTTCAAGCGCTTTTGGTCCAACGGTAGAAAAGGAAATATCTTCGTATAAAAACTAGAGAGAATCATTCCCAGCAACCGCTTTGTGATGAGTGCGTTCCACTCACAGAGTTGAACCTTTCCTTTCATAGAACAGTTTGGAAACACTCTGTTTGTAAAGTCTGCAAGCGGATATTTGGACCTCTTTGAGGATTTCGTTGGAAACGGGATTTCTTCATCTAATGCTAGACAGAGGAATTCTCAGTAACTTCTTTGGGTTGCGTGTGTTCAACTCGCAGATTTGAACGTTCCTTTAGACAGAGCAGATTTGAAACCCTCTTTTTGTGGAATTTCCAAGTGGACATTTCAAGTGCTTTGTGGCCAACGGTACAAAAGGAAATATCTTCGTATAAAAACTGGAGAGAATCATTCCCAGCAACCACTTTGCGATGAGTGCGTTCCACTCACAGAGTTGAACCTTTCTTTTCACAGAACAGTTTGGAAACACTCTGTTTGTAAAGTCTGCAAGCGGATATTTGGACCTCTTTGAGGATATCGTTGGTAACGGGATTTCTTCATCTAATGCTAGACAGAGGAATTCTCAGTAACTTCTTTGGGTTGCGTGTGTTCAACTCGCAGAGTTGAACCTTCCTTTAGACAGAGCAGATTTGAAACCCTCTTTTTGTGGAATTTCCAAGTGGACATTTCAAGCGCTTTTCGTCCAACGGTAGAAAAGGAAATATCTTCGTATGAAAACTGGAGAGAATCATTCCCAGAAACCACTTTGTGATGAGTGCATTTCACTCACAGAGTTTAACCTTTCTTTTCATAGAACAGTTTGGAAACACTCTGTTTGTAAAGTCTGCAAGTGGATATTTGGACCTCTTTGAGGATTTCGTTGCAAACGGGATTTCTTCATCTAATGCTAGACAGAAGAATTCTCAGTAACTTCTTTGGGTTGCCTGTGTTCAACTCACAGAGTTGAACCTTCCTTTAGACAGAGCAGATTTGAAACTCTCTTTTTGTGGAATTTGCATGTGGACATTTCAAGCGCTTTGGGGCCAACGGTAGAAAAGGAAATATCTTCGTATAAAAACTAGAGAGAATCATTCCCAGCAACCGCTTTGTGATGAGTGCGTTCCACTCACAGAGCTTAACCTTTCTTTTCATAGAACTGTTTGGAAACACTCTGTTTGTAAAGTCTGCAAGTGGATATTTGGACCTCTTTGAGGATTTCATTGGAAACGGGATTTCTTCATCTAATGCTAGACAGAAGAATTCTCAGTAACTTCTTTGGGTTGCCTGTGTTCAACTCACAGAGTTGAACCTTCCATTAGACAGAGCAGATTTGAAACTCTCTTTTTGTGGAATTTGCATGTGGACATTTGAAGCGTTTTGGGGCCAACGGTAGAAAAGGAAATATCTTCGTATTAAAATTGGACAGAATCATTCTCAGAAACCACTTTGTGATGTGTGTGTTAAACTCACAGAGTTTAACCTTTCTTTTCATAGAGCAGTTTGGAAACCCTCTGTTTGTAAAGTCTGCAAGTGGATATTTGGACCTCTTTGAGGATTTCGTTGGAAACGGGGTTTCTTCATCTAATGCTAGACAGAAGAATTCTCAGTAACTTCTGTGGGTTGCGTGTGTTCAACTCGCAGTGTTGAACCTTCCTTTAGACAGAGCAGATTTGAAAACCTCTTTTTGTGGAATTTGCATGTGGACATTTCAAGCGCTTTGGGGCCAACGGTAGAAAAGGAAATATCTTCGTATAAAAACTAGAGACAATGATTCCCAGCAACCGCTTTGTGATGAGTGCGTTCCATTCACAGAGTTTAACCTTTCTTTTCATAGAACAGTTTGGAAACACTCTGTTTGTAAAGTCTGCAAGTGGATATTTGGACCTCTTTGAGGAATTCGTTGGAAACGGGATTTCTTCATCTAATGCTAGACAGAAGAATTCTCAGTAACTTCTTTGGGTTCCGTGTGTTCAACTCGCAGAGTTGAACCTTCCTTTAGACAGAGCAGATTTGAAACCCTCTTTTTGTGGAATTTCCAAGTGGACATTTCAAGCGCTTTTGGGCCAACGGTACAAAAGGAAATATCTTCCTATTAAAACTGGAGAGAATCATTCTCAGAAACCACTTTCTCATGTGTGCGTTCCACTCACAGAGTTTAACCTTTCTTTTCATAGAGCAGTTTGGGAACACTCTGTTTGTAATGTCTGCAAGCGGATATTTGGACCTCTTTGAGGATTTCGTTGGAAACGGGAGTTCTTCATCTAATACTAGACAGAAGAATTCTCAGTAACTTCTTTGGGTTGCGTGTGTTCAACTCGCAGAGTTGAAGCTTCCTTTAGACAGAGCAGATTTGAAACCCTCTTTTTGTGGAATTTTTATGTGGACATTTCAAGCGCTTTTGGTCCAACGGTAGAAAAGGAAATATCTTCGTATAAAAACTAGAGAGAATCATTCCCAGCAACCGCTTTGTGATGAGTGCGTTCCACTCACAGAGTTGAACCTTTCCTTTCATAGAACAGTTTGGAAACACTCTGTTTGTAAAGTCTGCAAGCGGATATTTGGACCTCTTTGAGGATTTCGTTGGAAACGGGATTTCTTCATCTAATGCTAGACAGAGGAATTCTCAGTAACTTCTTTGGGTTGCGTGTGTTCAACTCGCAGATTTGAACGTTCCTTTAGACAGAGCAGATATGAAACCCTCTTTTTGTGGAATTTCCAAGTGGACATTTCAAGTGCTTTGTGGCCAACGGTACAAAAGGAAATATCTTCGTATAAAAACTGGAGAGAATCATTCCCAGCAACCACTTTGTGATGAGTGCGTTCCACTCACAGAGTTGAACCTTTCTTTTCACAGAACAGTTTGGAAACACTCTGTTTGTAAAGTCTGCAAGCGGATATTTGGACCTCTTTGAGGATATCGTTGGAAACGGGATTTCTTCATCTAATGCTAGACAGAGGAATTCTCAGTAACTTCTTTGGGTTGCGTGTGTTCAACTCGCAGAGTTGAACCTTCCTTTAGACAGAGCAGATTTGAAACCCTCTTTTTGTGGAATTTCCAAGTGGACATTTCAAGCGCTTTTCGTCCAACGGTAGAAAAGGAAATATCTTCGTATGAAAACTGGAGAGAATCATTCCCAGAAACCACTTTGTGATGAGTGCATTTCACTCACAGAGTTTAACCTTTCTTTTCATAGAACAGTTTGGAAACACTCTGTTTGTAAAGTCTGCAAGTGGATATTTGGACCTCTTTGAGGATTTCGTTGCAAACGGGATTTCTTCATCTAATGCTAGACAGAAGAATTCTCAGTAACTTCTTTGGGTTGCCTGTGTTCAACTCACAGAGTTGAACCTTCCTTTAGACAGAGCAGATTTGAAACTCTCTTTTTGTGGAATTTGCATGTGGACATTTCAAGCGCTTTGGGGCCAACGGTACAAAAGGAAATATCTTCGTATAAAAACTAGAGAGAATCATTCCCAGCAACCGCTTTGTGATGAGTGCGTTCCACTCACAGAGCTTAACCTTTCTTTTCATAGAACTGTTTGGAAACACTCTGTTTGTAAAGTCTGCAAGTGGATATTTGGACCTCTTTGAGGATTTCATTGGAAACGGGATTTCTTCATCTAATGCTAGACAGAAGAATTCTCAGTAACTTCTTTGGGTTGCCTGTGTTCAACTCACAGAGTTGAACCTTCCATTAGACAGAGCAGATTTGAAACTCTCTTTTTGTGGAATTTGCATGTGGACATTTGAAACGTTTTGGGGCCAACGGTAGAAAAGGAAATATCTTCGTTTAAAAACTAGAGAGAATCATTCCCAGCAACCGCTTTGTGACGAGGGCGTTCCCCTCACAGAGCTTAACCTTTCTTTTCATAGAACAGTTTGGAAACACTCTGTTTGTAAAGTCTGCAAGTGGATATTTGGACCTCTTTGAGGATTTCGTTGGAAACGGGATTTCTTCATCTAATGCTAGACAGAAGAATTCTCAGTAACTTCTTTGGGTTCCGTGTGTTCAACTCGCAGAGTTGAACCTTCCTTTAGACAGAGCAGATTTGAAACCCTCTTTTTGTGGAATTTCCAAGTGGACATTTCAAGCGCTTTTGGGCCAACGGTACAAAAGGAAATATCTTCGTATTAAAACTGGAGAGAATCATTCTCAGAAACCACTTTGTCATGTGTGCGTTCCACTCACAGAGTTTAACCTTTCTTTTCATAGAGCAGTTTGGGAACACTCTGTTTGTAATGTCTGCAAGCGGATATTTGGACCTCTTTGAGGATTTCGTTGGAAACGGGAGTTCTTCATCTAATGCTAGACAGAAGAATTCTCAGTAACTTCTTTGGGTTGCGTGTGTTCAACTCGCAGAGTTGAAGCTTCCTTTAGACAGAGCAGATTTGAAACCCTCTTTTTGTGGAATTTTTATGTGGACATTTCAAGCGCTTTTGGTCCAACGGTAGAAAAGGAAATATCTTCGTATAAAAACTAGAGAGAATCATTCCCAGCAACCGCTTTGTGATGAGTGCGTTCCACTCACAGAGTTGAACCTTTCTTTTCATAGAACAGTTTGGAAACACTCTGTTTGTAAAGTCTGCAAGCGGATATTTGGACCTCTTTGAGGATTTCGTTGGAAACGGGATTTCTTCATCTAATGCTAGACAGAGGAATTCTCAGTAACTTCTTTGGGTTGCGTGTGTTCAACTCGCAGATTTGAACGTTCCTTTAGACAGAGCAGATTTGAAACCCTCTTTTTGTGGAATTTCCAAGTGGACATTTCAAGTGCTTTGTGGCCAACGGTACAAAAGGAAATATCTTCGTATAAAAACTGGAGAGAATCATTCCCAGCAACCATTTTGTGATGAGTGCGTTCCACTCACAGAGTTGAACCTTTCTTTTCACAGAACAGTTTGGAAACACTCTGTTTGTAAAGTCTGCAAGCGGATATTTGGACCTCTTTGAGGATATCGTTGGAAACGGGATTTCTTCATCTAATGCTAGACAGAGGAATTCTCAGTAACTTCTTTGGGTTGCGTGTGTTCAACTCGCAGAGTTGAACCTTCCTTTAGACAGAGCAGATTTGAAACCCTCTTTTTGTGGAATTTCCAAGTGGACATTTCAAGCGCTTTTCGTCCAACGGTAGAAAAGGAAATATCTTCGTATGAAAACTGGAGAGAATCATTCCCAGAAACCACTTTGTGATGAGTGCATTTCACTCACAGAGTTTAACCTTTCTTTTCATAGAACAGTTTGGAAACACTCTGTTTGTAAAGTCTGCAAGTGGATATTTGGACCTCTTTGAGGATTTCGTTTCAAACGGGATTTCTTCATCTAATGCTAGACAGAAGAATTCTCAGTAACTTCTTTGGGTTGCCTGTGTTCAACTCACAGAGTTGAACCTTCCTTTAGACAGAGCAGATTTGAAACTCTCTTTTTGTGGAATTTGCATGTGGACATTTCAAGCGCTTTGGGGCCAACGGTAGAAAAGGAAATATCTTCGTATAAAAACTAGAGAGAATCATTCCCAGCAACCGCTTTGTGATGAGTGCGTTCCACTCACAGAGCTTAACCTTTCTTTTCATAGAACTGTTTGGAAACACTCTGTTTGTAAAGTCTGCAAGTGGATATTTGGACCTCTTTGAGGATTTCATTGGAAACGGGATTTCTTCATCTAATGCTAGACAGAAGAATTCTCAGTAACTTCTTTGGGTTGCCTGTGTTCAACTCACAGAGTTGAACCTTCCATTAGACAGAGCAGATTTGAAACTCTCTTTTTGTGGAATTTGCATGTGGACATTTGAAGCGTTTTGGGGCCAACGGTAGAAAAGGAAATATCTTCGTTTAAAAACTAGAGAGAATCATTCCCAGCAACCGCTTTGTGACGAGGGCGTTCCCCTCACAGAGCTTAACCTTTCTTTTCATAGAACAGTTTGGAAACACTCTGTTTGTAAAGTCTGCAAGTGGATATTTGGACCTCTTTGAGGATTTCGTTGGAAACGGGATTTCTTCATCTAATGCTAGACAGAAGAATTCTCAGTAACTTCTTTGGGTTCCGTGTGTTCAACTCGCAGAGTTGAACCTTCCTTTAGACAGAGCAGATTTGAAACCCTCTTTTTGTGGAATTTCCAAGTGGACATTTCAAGCGCTTTTGGGCCAACGGTACAAAAGGAAATATCTTCGTATTAAAACTGGAGAGAATCATTCTCAGAAACCACTTTGTCATGTGTGCGTTCCACTCACAGAGTTTAACCTTTCTTTTCATAGAGCAGTTTGGGAACACTCTGTTTGTAATGTCTGCAAGCGGATATTTGGACCTCTTTGAGGATTTCGTTGGAAACGGGAGTTCTTCATCTAATGCTATACAGAAGAATTCTCAGTAACTTCTTTGGGTTGCATGTGTTCAACTCGCAGAGTTGAAGCTTCCTTTAGACGGAGCAGATTTGAAACCCTCTTTTTGTGGAATTTTTATGTGGACATTTCAAGCGCTTTTGGTCCAACGGTAGAAAAGGAAATATCTTCGTATAAAAACTAGAGAGAATCATTCCCAGCAACCGCTTTGTGATGAGTGCGTTCCACTCACAGAGTTGAACCTTTCTTTTCATAGAACAGTTTGGAAACACTCTGTTTGTAAAGTCTGCCATCGGATATTTGGACCTCTTTGAGGATTTCGTTGGAAACGGGATTTCTTCATCTAATGCTAGACAGAGGAATTCTCAGTAACTTCTTTGGGTTGTGTGTGTTCAACTCGCAGATTTGAACGTTCCTTTAGACAGAGCAGATTTGAAACCCTCTTTTTGTGGAATTTCCAAGTGGACATTTCAAGCGCTTTGTGGCCAACGGTACAAAAGGAAATATCTTCGTATAAAAACTGGAGAGAATCATTCCCAGCAACCACTTTGTGATGAGTGCGTTCCACTCACAGAGTTGAACCTTTCTTTTCACAGAACAGTTTGGAAACACTCTGTTTGTAAAGTCTGCAAGCGGATATTTGGACCTCTTTGAGAATATTGTTGGAAACGGGATTTCTTCATCTAATGCTAGACAGAGGAATTCTCCGTAACTTCTTTGGGTTGCGTGTGTTCAACTCGCAGAGTTGAACCTTCCTTTAGACAGAGCAGATTTGAAACCCTCTTTTTGTGGAATTTCCAAGTGGACATTTCAAGCGATTTTCGTCCAACGGTAGAAAAGGAAATATCTTCGTATGAAAACTGGAGAGAATCATTCCCAGAAACCACTTTGTGATGAGTGCATTTCACTCACAGAGTTTAACCTTTCTTTTCATAGAACAGTTTGGAAACACTCTGTTTGTAAAGTCTGCAAGTGGATATTTGGACCTCTTTGAGGATTTCGTTGCAAACGGGATTTCTTCATCTAATGCTAGACAGAAGAATTCTCAGTAACTTCTTTGGGTTGCCTGTGTTCAACTCACAGAGTTGAACCTTCCTTTAGACAGAGCAGATTTGAAACTCTCTTTTTGTGGAATTTGCATGTGGACATTTCAAGCGCTTTTGGGCCAACGGTAGAAAAGGAAATATCTTCGTATAAAAACTAGAGAGAATCATTCCCAGCAACCGCTTTGTGATGAGTGCGTTCCACTCACAGAGCTTAACCTTTCTTTTCATAGAACTGTTTGGAAACACTCTGTTTGTAAAGTCTGCAAGTGGATATTTGGACCTCTTTGAGGATTTCATTGGAAACGGGATTTCTTCATCTAATGCTAGACAGAAGAATTCTCAGTAACTTCTTTGGGTTGCCTGTGTTCAACTCACAGAGTTGAACCTTCCATTAGACAGAGCAGATTTGAAACTCTCTTTTTGTGGAATTTGCATGTGGACATTTGAAGCGTTTGGGGCCAACGGTAGAAAAGGAAATATCTTCGTTTAAAAACTAGAGAGAATCATTCCCAGCAACCGCTTTGTGACGAGTGCGTTCCCCTCACAGAGCTTAACCTTTCTTTTCATAGAACAGTTTGGAAACACTCTGTTTGTAAAGTCTGCAAGTGGATATTTGGACCTCTTTGAGGATTTCGTTGGAAACGGGATTTCTTCATCTAATGCTAGACAGAAGAATTCTCAGTAACTTCTTTGGGTTGCATGTGTTCAACTCGCAGAGTTGAACCTTCCTTTAGACAGAGCAGATTTGAAACCCTCTTTTTGTGGAATTTCCAAGTGGACATTTCAAGTGCTTTGCGGCCAACGGTAGAAAAGGAAATATCTTCGTATAAAAATTGGACAGAATCATTCTCAGAAACCACTTTGTGATGTGTGTGTTAAACTCACAGAGTTTAACCTTTCTTTTCATAGAGCAGTTTGGAAACCCTCTGTTTGTAAAGTCTGCAAGTGGATATTTGGACCTCTTTGAGGATTTCGTTGGAAACGGGGTTTCTTCATCTAATGCTAGACAGAAGAATTCTCAGTAACTTCTGTGGGTTGCGTGTGTTCAACTCGCAGAGTTGAACCTTCCTTTAGACAGAGCAGATTTGAAAACCTCTTTTTGTGGAATTTGCATGTGGACATTTCAAGCGCTTTGGGGCCAACGGTAGAAAAGGAAATATCTTCGTATAAAAACTAGAGACAATGATTCCCAGCAACCGCTTTGTGATGAGTGCGTTCCATTCACAGAGTTTAACCTTTCTTTTCATAGAACAGTTTGGAAACACTCTGTTTGTAAAGTCTGCAAGTGGATATTTGGACCTCTTTGAGGAATTCGTTGGAAACGGGATTTCTTCATCTAATGCTAGACAGAAGAATTATCAGTAACTTCTTTGGGTTCCGTGTGTTCAACTCGCAGAGTTGAACCTTCCTTTAGACAGAGCAGATTTGAAACCCTCTTTTTGTGGAATTTCCAAGTGGACATTTCAAGCGCTTTTGGGCCAACGGTACAAAAGGAAATATCTTCGTATTAAAACTGGAGAGAATCATTCTCAGAAACCACTTTGTCATGTGTGCGTTCCACTCACAGAGTTTAACCTTTCTTTTCATAGAGCAGTTTGGGAACACTCTGTTTGTAATGTCTGCAAGCGGATATTTGGACCTCTTTGAGGATTTCGTTGGAAACGGGAGTTCTTCATCTAATGCTAGACAGAAGAATTCTCAGTAAATTCTTTGGGTTGCGTGTGTTCAACTCGCAGAGTTGAAGCTTCCTTTAGACAGAGCAGATTTGAAACCCTCTTTTTGTGGAATTTTTATGTGGACATTTCAAGCGCTTTTGGTCCAACGGTAGAAAAGGAAATATCTTCGTATAAAAACTAGAGAGAATCATTCCCAGCAACCGCTTTGTGATGAGTGCATTCCACTCACAGAGTTGAACCTTTCTTTTCATAGAACAGTTTGGAAACACTCTGTTTGTAAAGTCTGCAAGCGGATATTTGGACCTCTTTGAGGATTTCGTTGGAAACGGGATTTCTTCATCTAATGCTAGACAGAGGAATTCTCAGTAACTTCTTCGGGTTGCGTGTGTTCAACTCGCAGATTTGAACGTTCCTTTAGACAGAGCAGATTTGAAACCCTCTTTTTGTGGAATTTCCAAGTGGACATTTCAAGTGCTTTGTGGCCAACGGTACAAAAGGAAATATCTTCGTATAAAAACTGGAGAGAATCATTCCCAGCAACCACTTTGTGATGAGTGCGTTCCACTCACAGAGTTGAACCTTTCTTTTCACAGAACAGTTTGGAAACACTCTGTTTGTAAAGTCTGCAAGCGGATATTTGGACCTCTTTGAGGATATCGTTGGAAACGGGATTTCTTCATCTAATGCTAGACAGAGGAATTCTCAGTAACTTCTTTGGGTTGCGTGTGTTCAACTCGCAGAGTTGAACCTTCCTTTAGACAGAGCAGATTTGAAACCCTCTTTTTGTGGAATTTCCAAGTGGACATTTCAAGCGCTTTTCGTCCAACGGTAGAAAAGGAAATATCTTCGTATGAAAACTGGAGAGAATCATTCCCAGAAACCACTTTGTGATGAGTGCATTTCACTCACAGAGTTTAACCTTTCTTTTCATAGAACAGTTTGGAAACACTCTGTTTGTAAAGTCTGCAAGTGGATATTTGGACCTCTTTGAGGATTTCGTTGCAAACGGGATTTCTTCATCTAATGCTAGACAGAAGAATTCTCAGTAACTTCTTTGGGTTGCCTGTGTTCAACTCACAGAGTTGAACCTTCCTTTAGACAGAGCAGATTTGAAACTCTCTTTTTGTGGAATTTGCATGTGGACATTTCAAGCGCTTTGGGGCCAACGGTACAAAAGGATATATCTTCGTATAAAAACTAGAGAGAATCATTCCCAGCAACCGCTTTGTGATGAGTGCGTTCCACTCACAGAGCTTAACCTTTCTTTTCATAGAACTGTTTGGAAACACTCTGTTTGTAAAGTCTGCAAGTGGATATTTGGACCTCTTTGAGGATTTCATTGGAAACGGGATTTCTTCATCTAATGCTAGACAGAAGAATTCTCAATAACTTCTTTGGGTTGCCTGTGTTCAACTCACAGAGTTGAACCTTCCATTAGACAGAGCAGATTTGAAACTCTCTTTTTGTGGAATTTGCATGTGGACATTTGAAGCGTTTTGGGGCCAACGGTAGAAAAGGAAATATCTTCGTTTAAAAACTAGAGAGAATCATTCCCAGCAACCGCTTTGTGACGAGGGCGTTCCCCTCACAGAGCTTAACCTTTCTTTTCATAGAACAGTTTGGAAACACTCTGTTTGTAAAGTCTGCAAGTGGATATTTGGACCTCTTTGAGGATTTCGTTGGAAACGGGATTTCTTCATCTAATGCTAGACAGAAGAATTCTCAGTAAGTTCTTTGGGTTGCATGTGTTCAACTCGCAGAGTTGAACCTTCCTTTAGACAGAGCAGATTTGAAACCCTCTTTTTGTGGAATTTCCAAGTGGACATTTCAAGCGCTTTTGGGCCAACGGTACAAAAGGTAATATCTTCGTATTAAAACTGGAGAGAATCATTCTCAGAAACCACTTTGTCATGTGTGCGTTCCACTCACAGAGTTTAACCTTTCTTTTCATAGAGCAGTTTGGGAACACTCTGTTTGTAATGTCTGCAAGCGGATATTTGGACCTCTTTGAGGATTTCGTTGGAAACGGGAGTTCTTCATCTAATGCTATACAGAAGAATTCTCAGTAACTTCTTTGGGTAGCATGTGTTCAACTCGCAGAGTTGAAGCTTCCTTTAGACAGAGCAGATTTGAAACCCTCTTTTTGTGGAATTTTTATGTGGACATTTCAAGCGCTTTTGGTCCAACGGTAGTAAAGGAAATATCTTCGTATAAAAACTGGAGAGAATCATTCCCAGCAACCACTTTGTGATGAGTGCGTTCCACTCACAGAGTTGAACCTTTCTTTTCACAGAACAGTTTGGAAACACTCTGTTTGTAAAGTCTGCAAGCGGATATTTGGACCTCTTTGAGGATATCGTTGGAAACGGGATTTCTTCATCTAATGCTAGACAGAGGAATTCTCCGTAACTTCTTTGGGTTGCGTGTGTTCAACTCGCAGAGTTGAACCTTCCTTTAGACAGAGCAGATTTGAAACCCTCTTTTTGTGGAATTTCCAAGTGGACATTTCAAGCGATTTTCGTCCAACGGTAGAAAAGGAAATATCTTCGTATGAAAACTGGAGAGAATCATTCCCAGAAACAACTTTGTGATGAGTGCATTTCACTCACAGAGTTTAACCTTTCTTTTCATAGAACAGTTTGGAAACACTCTGTTTGTAAAGTCTGCAAGTGGATATTTGGACCTCTTTGAGGATTTCGTTGCAAACGGGATTTCTTCATCTAATGCTAGACAGAAGAATTCTCAGTAACTTCTTTGGGTTGCCTGTGTTCAACTCACAGAGTTGAACCTTCCTTTAGACAGAGCAGATTTGAAACTCTCTTTTTGTGGAATTTGCATGTGGACATTTCAAGCGCTTTTGGGCCAAAGGTAGAAAAGGAAATATCTTCGTATAAAAACTAGAGAGAATCATTCCCAGCAACCGCTTTGTGATGAGTGCGTTCCACTCACAGAGCTTAACCTTTCTTTTCATAGAACTGTTTGGAAACACTCTGTTTGTAAAGTCTGCAAGTGGATATTTGGACCTCTTTGAGGATTTCATTGGAAACGGGATTTCTTCATCTAATGCTAGACAGAAGAATTCTCAGTAACTTCTTTGGGTTGCCTGTGTTCAACTCACAGAGTTGAACCTTCCATTAGACAGAGCAGATTTGAAACTCTCTTTTTGTGGAATTTGCATGTGGACATTTGAAGCGTTTGGGGCCAACGGTAGAAAAGGAAATATCTTCGTTTAAAAACTAGAGAGAATCATTCCCAGCAACCGCTTTGTGACGAGTGCGTTCCCCTCACAGAGCTTAACCTTTCTTTTCATAGAACAGTTTGGAAACACTCTGTTTGTAAAGTCTGCAAGTGGATATTTGGACCTCTTTGAGGATTTCGTTGGAAACGGGATTTCTTCATCTAATGCTAGACAGAAGAATTCTCAGTAACTTCTTTGGGTTGCATGTGTTCAACTCGCAGAGTTGAACCTTCCTTTAGACAGAGCAGATTTGAAACCCTCTTTTTGTGGAATTTCCAAGTGGACATTTCAAGTGCTTTGCGGCCAACGGTAGAAAAGGAAATATCTTCGTATAAAAATTGGACAGAATCATTCTCAGAAACCACTTTGTGATGTGTGTGTTAAACTCACAGAGTTTAACCTTTCTTTTCATAGAGCAGTTTGGAAACCCTCTGTTTGTAAAGTCTGCAAGTGGATATTTGGACCTCTTTGAGGATTTCGTTGGAAACGGGGTTTCTTCATCTAATGCTAGACAGAAGAATTCTCAGTAACTTCTGTGGGTTGCGTGTGTTCAACTCGCAGAGTTGAACCTTCCTTTAGACAGAGCAGATTTGAAAACCTCTTTTTGTGGAATTTGCATGTGGACATTTCAAGCGCTTTGGGGCCAACGGTAGAAAAGGAAATATCTTCGTATAAAAACTAGAGACAATGATTCCCAGCAACCGCTTTGTGATGAGTGCGTTCTATTTACGGAGTTTAACCTTTCTTTTCATAGAACAGTTTGGAAACACTCTGTTTGTAAAGTCTGCAAGTGGATATTTGGACCTCTTTGAGGATTTCGTTGGAAACGGGATTTCTTCATCTAATGCTAGACAGAAGAATTCTCAGTAACTTCTTTGGGTTCCGTGTGTTCAACTCGCAGAGTTGAACCTTCCTTTAGACAGAGCAGATTTGAAACCCTCTTTTTGTGGAATTTCCAAGTGGACATTTCAAGCGCTTTTGGGCCAACGGTACAAAAGGAAATATCTTCGTATTAAAACTGGAGAGAATCATTCTCAGAAACCACTTTGTCATGTGTGCGTTCCACTCACAGAGTTTAACCTTTCTTTTCATAGAGCAGTTTGGAAACACTCTGTTTGTAATGTCTGCAAGCGGATATTTGGACCTCTTTGAGGATTTCGTTGGAAACGGGAGTTCTGCATCTAATGCTAGACAGAAGAATTCTCAGTAACTTCTTTGGGTTGCAAGTGTTCAACTCGCAGAGTTGAAGCTTCCTTTAGACAGAGCAGATTTGAAACCCTCTTTTTGTGGAATTTTTATGTGGACATTTCAAGCGCTTTTCGTCAAACGGTAGAAAAGGAAATATCTTCGTATAAAAACTAGAGAGAATCATTCCCAGCAACCGCTTTGTGATGAGTGTGTTCCACTCACAGAGTTGAACCTTTCTTTTCATAGAACCGTTTGGAAACACTCTGTTTGTAAAGTCTGCAAGCGGATATTTGGACCTCTTTGAGGATTTCGTTAGAAACGGGATTTCTTCATCTAATGCTAAACAGAGGAATTCTCAGTAACTTCTTTGGGTTGCGTGTGTTCAACTCGCAGATTTGAACGTTCCTTTAGACAGAGCAGGTTTGAAACCCTCTTTTTGTGGAATTTCCAAGTGGACATTTCAAGTGCTTTGTGGCCAACGGTACAAAAGGAAATATCTTCGTATAAAAACTGGAGAGAATCATTCCCAACAACCACTTTGTGATGAGTGCGTTCCACTCACAGAGTTGAACCTTTCTTTTCACAGAACAGTTTGGAAACACTCTGTTTGTAAAGTCTGCAAGCGGATATTTGGACCTCTTTGAGGATATCGTTGGAAACGGGATTTCTTCATCTAATGCTAGACAGAGGAATTCTCAGTAACTTCTTTGGGTTGCGTGTGTTCAACTCGCAGAGTTGAACCTTCCTTTAGACAGAGCAGATTTGAAACCCTCTTTTTGTGGAATTTCCAAGTGGACATTTCAAGCGCTTTTCGTCCAACGGTAGAAAAGGAAATATCTTCGTATGAAAACTGGAGAGAATCATTCCCAGAAACCACTTTGTGATGAGTGCATTTCACTCACAGAGTTTAACCTTTCTTTTCATAGAACAGTTTGGAAACACTCTGTTTGTAAAGTCTGCAAGTGGATATTTGGACCTCTTTGAGGATTTCGTTGCAAACCGGATTTCTTCATCTAATGCTAGACAGAAGAATTCTCAGTAACTTCTTTGGGTTGCCTGTGTTCAACTCACAGAGTTGAACCTTCCTTTAGACAGAGCAGATTTGAAACTCTCTTTTTGTGGAATTTGCATGTGGACATTTCAAGCGCTTTGGGGCCAACGGTAGAAAAGGAAATATCTTCGTATAAAAACTAGAGAGAATCATTCCCAGCAACCGCTTTGTGATGAGTGCGTTCCACTCACAGAGCTTAACCTTTCTTTTCATAGAACTGTTTGGAAACACTCTGTTTGTAAAGTCTGCAAGTGGATATTTGGACCTCTTTGAGGATTTCATTGGAAACGGGATTTCTTCATCTAATGCTAGACAGAAGAATTCTCAGTAACTTCTTTGGGTTGCCTGTGTTCAACTCACAAAGTTGAACCTTCCATTAGACAGAGCAGATTTGAAACTCTCTTTTTGTGGAATTTGCATGTGGACATTTGAAGCGTTTTGGGGCCAACGGTAGAAAAGGAAATATCTTCGTATAAAAACTAGAGAGAATCATTCCCAGCAACCGCTTTGTGATGAGTGCGTTCCACTCACAGAGTTGAACCTTTCTTTTCATAGAACAGTTTGGAAACACTCTGTTTGTAAAGTCTGCAAGCGGATATTTGGACCTCTTTGAGGATTTCGTTGGAAACGGGATTTCTTCATCTAATGCTAGACAGAGGAATTCACAGTAACTTCTTTGGGTTGCGTGTGTTCAACTCGCAGATTTGAACGTTCCTTTAGACAGAGCAGATTTGAAACCCTCTTTTTGTGGAATTTCCAAGTGGACATTTCAAGTGCTTTGTGGCCAACGGTACAAAAGGAAATATCTTCGTATAAAAACAGGAGAGAATCATTCCCAGCAACCACTTTGTGATGAGTGCGTTCCACTCACAGAGTTGAACCTTTCTTTTCACAGAACAGTTTGGAAACACTCTGTTTGTAAAGTCTGCAAGCGGATATTTGGACCTCTTTGAGGATATCGTTGGAAACGGGATTTCTTCATCTAATGCTAGACAGAGGAATTCTCAGTAACTTCTTTGGGTTGCGTGTGTTCAACTCGCAGAGTTGAACTTTCCTTTAGACAGAGAAGATTTGAAACCCTCTTTTTGTGGAATTTCCAGGTGGACATTTCAAGCGCTTTTCGTCCAACGGTACAAAAGGAAATATCTTCGTATTAAAACTGGAGAGAATCATTCTCAGAAACCACTTTGTCATGTGTGCGTTCCACTCACAGAGTTTAACCTTTCTTTTCATAGAGCAGTTTGGAAACACTCTGTTTGTAATGTCTGCAAGCGGATATTTGGACCTCTTTGAGGATTTCGTTGGAAACGGGTGTTCTTCATCTAATGCTAGACAGAAGAATTCTCAGTAACTTCTTTGGGTTGCCTGTGTTCAACTCACAGAGTTGAACCTTCCTTTAGACAGAGCAGATTTGAAACCCTCTTTTTGTGGAATTTGCATGTGGACATTTGAAGCGTTTTGGGGCCAACGGTAGAAAAGGAAATATCTTCGTTTAAAAACTAGAGAGAATCATTCCCAGCAACCGCTTTGTGACGAGTGCGTTCCCCTCACAGAGCTTAACCTTTCTTTTCATAGAACAGTTTGGAAACACTCTGTTTGTAAAGTCTGCAAGTGGATATTTGGACCTCTTTGAGGATTTCGTTGGAAAAGGGATTTCTTCATCTAATGCTAGACAGAAGAATTCTCAGTAACTTCTTTGGGTTGCATGTGTTCAACTCGCAGAGTTGAACCTTCCTATAGACAGAGCAGATATGAAACCCTCTTTTTGTGGAATTTCCAAGTGGACATTTCAAGCGCTTTGCGGCCAACGGTAGAAAAGGAAATATCTTCGTATAAAAATTGGACAGAATCATTCTCAGAAACCACTTTGTGATGTGTGTGTTAAACTCACAGAGTTTAACCTTTCTTTTCATAGAGCAGTTTGGAAACCCTCTGTTTGTAAAGTCTGCAAGTGGATATTTGGACCTCTTTGAGGATTTCGTTGGAAACGGGGTTTCTTCATCTAATGCTAGACAGAAGAATTCTCAGTAACTTCTGTGGGTTGCGTGTGTTCAACTCGCAGAGTTGAACCTTCCTTTAGACAGAGCAGATTTGAAAACCTCTTTTTGTGGAATTTGCATGTGGACATTTCAAGCGCTTTGGGGCCAACGGTAGAAAAGGGAATATCTTCGTATAAAAACTAGAGACAATGATTCCCAGCAACCGCTTTGTGATGAGTGCATTCCATTCACAGAGTTTAACCTTTCTTTTCATAGAACAGTTTGGAAACACTCTGTTTGTAAAGTCTGCAAGTAGATATTTGGACCTCTTTGAGGAATTCGTTGGAAACGGGATTTCTTCATCTAATGCTAGACAGAAGAATTCTCAGTAACTTCTTTGGGTTCCGTGTGTTCAACTCGCAGAGTTGAACCTTCCTTTAGACAGAGCAGATTTGAAACCCTCTTTTTGTGGAATTTCCAAGTGGACATTTCAAGCGCTTTTGGGCCAACGGTACAAAAGGAAATATCTTCGTATTAAAACTGGAGAGAATCATTCTCAGAAACCACTTTGTCATGTGTGCGTTCCACTCACAGAGTTTAACCTTTCTTTTCATAGAGCAGTTTGGGAACACTCTGTTTGTAATGTCTGCAAGCGGATATTTGGACCTCTTTGAGGATTTCGTTGGAAACGGGAGTTCTGCATCTAATGCTATACAGAAGAATTCTCAGTAACTTCTTTGGGTTGCGTGTGTTCAACTCGCAGAGTTGAAGCTTCCTTTAGACAGAGCAGATTTGAAACCCTCTTTTTGTGGAATTTTTATGTGAACATTTCAAGCGCTTTTGGTCCAACGGTAGAAAAGGAAATATCTTCGTATAAAAACTAGAGAGAATCATTCCCAGCAACCGCTTTGTGATGAGTGCGTTCCACTCACAGAGTTGAACCTTTCTTTTCATAGAACAGTTTGGAAACACTCTGTTTGTAAAGTCTGCAAGCGGATATTTGGACCTCTTTGAGGATTTCGTTGGAAACGGGATTTCTTCATCTAATGCTAGACAGAGGAATTCTCAGTAACTTCTTTGGGTTGTGTGTGTTCAACTCGCAGATTTGAACGTTCCTTTAGACAGAGCAGATTTGAAACCCTCTTTTTGTGGAATTTCCAAGTGGACATTTCAAGCGCTTTGTGGCCAACGGTACAAAAGGAAATATCTTCGTATAAAAACTGGAGAGAATCATTCCCAGCAACCACTTTGTGATGAGTGCGTTCCACTCACAGAGTTGAACCTTTCTTTTCACAGAACAGTTTGGAAACACTCTGTTTGTAAAGTCTGCAAGCGGATATTTGGACCTCTTTGAGGATATCGTTGGAAACGGGATTTCTTCATCTAATGCTAGACAGAGGAATTCTCCGTAACTTCTTTGGGTTGCGTGTGTTCAACTCGCAGAGTTGAACCTTCCTTTAGACAGAGCAGATTTGAAACCCTCTTTTTGTGGAATTTCCAAGTGGACATTTCAAGCGATTTTCGTCCAACGGTAGAAAAGGAAATATCTTCGTATGAAAACTGGAGAGAATCATTCCCAGAAACCACTTTGTGATGAGTGCATTTCACTCACAGAGTTTAACCTTTCTTTTCATAGAACAGTTTGGAAACACTCTGTTTGTAAAGTCTGCAAGTGGATATTTGGACCTCTTTGAGGATTTCGTTGCAAACGGGATTTCTTCATCTAATGCTAGACAGAAGAATTCTCAGTAACTTCTTTGGGTTGCCTGTGTTCAACTCACAGAGTTGAACCTTCCTTTAGACAGAGCAGATTTGAAACTCTCTTTTTGTGGAATTTGCATGTGGACATTTCAAGCGCTTTTGGGCCAACGGTAGAAAAGGAAATATCTTCGTATAAAAACTAGAGAGAATCATTCCCAGCAACCGCTTTGTGATGAGTGCGTTCCACTCACAGAGCTTAACCTTTCTTTTCATAGAACTGTTTGGAAACACTCTGTTTGTAAAGTCTGCAAGCGGATATTTGGACCTCTTTGAGGATTTCATTGGAAACGGGATTTCTTCATCTAATGCTAGACAGAAGAATTCTCAGTAACTTCTTTGGGTTGCCTGTGTTCAACTCACAGAGTTGAACCTTCCATTAGACAGAGCAGATTTGAAACTCTCTTTTTGTGGAATTTGCATGTGGACATTTGAAGCGTTTGGGGCCAACGGTAGAAAAGGAAATATCTTCGTTTAAAAACTAGAGAGAATCATTCCCAGCAACCGCTTTGTGACGAGTGCGTTCCCCTCACAGAGCTTAACCTTTCTTTTCATAGAACAGTTTGGAAACACTCTGTTTGTAAAGTCTGCAAGTGGATATTTGGACCTCTTTGAGGATTTTGTTGGAAACGGGATTTCTTCATCTAATGCTAGACAGAAGAATTCTCAGTAACTTCTTTGGGTTGCATGTGTTCAACTCGCAGAGTTGAACCTTCCTTTAGACAGAGCAGATTTGAAACCCTCTTTTTGTGGAATTTCCAAGTGGACATTTCAAGTGCTTTGCGGCCAATGGTAGAAAAGGAAATATCTTCGTATAAAAATTGGACAGAATCATTCTCAGAAACCACTTTGTGATGTGTGTGTTAAACTCACAGAGTTTAACCTTTCTTTTCATAGAGCAGTTTGGAAACCCTCTGTTTGTAAAGTCTGCAAGTGGATATTTGGACCTCTTTGAGGATTTCGTTGGAAACGGGGTTTCTTCATCTAATGCTAGACAGAAGAATTCTCAGTAACTTCTGTGGGTTGCGTGTGTTCAACTCGCAGAGTTGAACCTTCCTTTAGACAGAGCAGATTTGAAAACCTCTTTTTGTGGAATTTGCATGTGGACATTTCAAGCGCTTTGGGGCCAACGGTAGAAAAGGAAATATCTTCGTATAAAAACTAGAGACAATGATTCCCAGCAACCGCTTTGTGATGAGTGCGTTCTATTTACGGAGTTTAACCTTTCTTTTCATAGAACAGTTTGGAAACACTCTGTTTGTAAAGTCTGCAAGTGGATATTTGGACCTCTTTGAGGATTTCGTTGGAAACGGGATTTCTTCATCTAATGCTAGACAGAAGAATTCTCAGTAACTTCTTTGGGTTCCGTGTGTTCAACTCGCAGAGTTGAACCTTCCTTTAGACAGAGCAGATTTGAAACCCTCTTTTTGTGGAATTTCCAAGTGGACATTTCAAGCGCTTTTGGGCCAACGGTACAAAAGGAAATATCTTCGTATTAAAACTGGAGAGAATCATTCTCAGAAACCACTTTGTCATGTGTGCGTTCCACTCACAGAGTTTAACCTTTCTTTTCATAGAGCAGTTTGGAAACACTCTGTTTGTAATGTCTGCAAGCGGATATTTGGACCTCTTTGAGGATTTCGTTGGAAACGGGAGTTCTGCATCTAATGCTAGACAGAAGAATTCTCAGTAACTTCTTTGGGTTGCAAGTGTTCAACTCGCAGAGTTGAAGCTTCCTTTAGACAGAGCAGATTTGAAACCCTCTTTTTGTGGAATTTTTATGTGGACATTTCAAGCGCTTTTCGTCCAACGGTAGAAAAGGAAATATCTTCGTATAAAAACTAGAGAGAATCATTCCCAGCAACCGCTTTGTGATGAGTGTGTTCCACTCACAGAGTTGAACCTTTCTTTTCATAGAACCGTTTGGAAACACTCTGTTTGTAAAGTCTGCAAGCGGATATTTGGACCTCTTTGAGGATTTCGTTGGAAACGGGATTTCTTCATCTAATGCTAGACAGAGGAATTCTCAGTAACTTCTTTGGGTTGCTTGTGTTCAACTCGCAGATTTGAACGTTCCTTTAGACAGAGCAGGTTTGAAACCCTCTTTTTGTGGAATTTCCAAGTGGACATTTCAAGCGCTTTGTGGCCAACGGTACAAAAGGAAATATCTTCGTATAAAAACTGGAGAGAATCATTCCCAACAACCACTTTGTGATGAGTGGGTTCCAATCACAGAGTTGAACCTTTCTTTTCACAGAACAGTTTGGAAACACTCTGTTTGTAAAGTCTGCAAGCGGATATTTGGACCTCTTTGAGGATATCGTTGGAAACGGGATTTCTTCATCTAATGCTAGACAGAGGAATTCTCAGTAACTTCTTTGGGTTGCGTGTGTTCAACTCGCAGAGTTGAACCTTCCTTTAGACAGAGCAGATTTGAAACCCTCTTTTTGTGGAATTTCCAAGTGGACATTTCAAGCGCTTTTCGTCCAACGGTAGAAAAGGAAATATCTTCGTATGAAAACTGGAGAGAATCATTCCCAGAAACCACTTTGTGATGAGTGCATTTCACTCACAGAGTTTAACCTTTCTTTTCATAGAACAGTTTGGAAACACTCTGTTTGTAAAGTCTGCAAGTGGATATTTGGACCTCTTTGAGGATTTCGTTGCAAACCGGATTTCTTCATCTAATGCTAGACAGAAGAATTCTCAGTAACTTCTTTGGGTTGCCTGTGTTCAACTCACAGAGTTGAACCTTCCTTTAGACAGAGCAGATTTGAAACTCTCTTTTTGTGGAATTTGCATGTGGACATTTCAAGCGCTTTGGGGCCAACGGTAGAAAAGGAAATATCTTCGTATAAAAACTAGAGAGAATCATTCCCAGCAACCGCTTTGTGATGAGTGCGTTCCACTCACAGAGCTTAACCTTTCTTTTCATAGAACTGTTTGGAAACACTCTGTTTGTAAAGTCTGCAAGCGGATATTTGGACCTCTTTGAGGATATCGTTGGAAACGGGATTTCTTCATCTAATGCTAGACAGAGGAATTCTCCGTAACTTCTTTGGGTTGCGTGTGTTCAACTCGCAGAGTTGAACCTTCCTTTAGACAGAGCAGATTTGAAACCCTCTTTTTGTGGAATTTCCAAGTGGACATTTCAAGCGATTTTCGTCCAACGGTAGAAAAGGAAATATCTTCGTATGAAAACTGGAGAGAATCATTCCCAGAAACCACTTTGTGATGAGTGCATTTCACTCACAGAGTTTAACCTTTCTTTTCATAGAACAGTTTGGAAACACTCTGTTTGTAAAGTCTGCAAGTGGATATTTGGACCTCTTTGAGGATTTCGTTGCAAACGGGATTTCTTCATCTAATGCTAGACAGAAGAATTCTCAGTAACTTCTTTGGGTTGCCTGTGTTCAACTCACAGAGTTGAACCTTCCTTTAGACAGAGCAGATTTGAAACTCTCTTTTTGTGGAATTTGCATGTGGACATTTCAAGCTCTTTTGGGCCAACGGTAGAAAAGGAAATATCTTCGTATAAAAACTAGAGAGAATCATTCCCAGCAACCGCTTTGTGATGAGTGCGTTCCACTCACAGAGCTTAACCTTTCTTTTCATAGAACTGTTTGGAAACACTCTGTTTGTAAAGTCTGCAAGTGGATATTTGGACCTCTTTGAGGATTTCATTGGAAACGGGATTTCTTCATCTAATGCTAGACAGAAGAATTCTCAGTAACTTCTTTGGGTTGCCTGTGTTCAACTCACAGAGTTGAACCTTCCATTAGACAGAGCAGATTTGAAACTCTCTTTTTGTGGAATTTGCATGTGGACATTTGAAGCGTTTGGGGCCAACAGTAGAAAAGGAAATATCTTCGTTTAAAAACTAGAGAGAATCATTCCCAGCAACCGCTTTGTGACGAGTGCGTTCCCCTCACAGAGCTTAACCTTTCTTTTCATAGAACAGTTTGGAAACACTCTGTTTGTAAAGTCTGCAAGTGGATATTTGGACCTCTTTGAGGATTTCGTTGGAAACGGGATTTCTTCATCTAATGCTAGACAGAAGAATTCTCAGTAACTTCTTTGGGTTGCATGTGTTCAACTCGCAGAGTTGAACCTTCCTTTAGACAGAGCAGATTTGAAACCCTCTTTTTGTGGAATTTCCAAGTGGACATTTCAAGTGCTTTGCGGCCAACGGTAGAAAAGGAAATATCTTCGTATAAAAATTGGACAGAATCATTCTCAGAAACCACTTTGTAATGTGTGTGTTAAACTCACAGAGTTTAACCTTTCTTTTCATAGAGCAGTTTGGAAACCCTCTGTTTGTAAAGTCTGCAAGTGGATATTTGGACCTCTTTGAGGATTTCGTTGGAAACGGGGTTTCTTCATCTAATGCTAGACAGAAGAATTCTCAGTAACTTCTGTGGGTTGCGTGTGTTCAACTCGCAGAGTTGAACCTTCCTTTAGACAGAGCAGATTTGAAAACCTCTTTTTGTGGAATTTGCATGTGGACATTTCAAGCGCTTTGGGGCCAACGGTAGAAAAGGAAATATCTTCGTATAAAAACTAGAGACAATGATTCCCAGCAACCGCTTTGTGATGAGTGCGTTCTATTTACGGAGTTTAACCTTTCTTTTCATAGAACAGTTTGGAAACACTCTGTTTGTAAAGTCTGCAAGTGGATATTTGGACCTCTTTGAGGATTTCGTTGGAAACGGGATTTCTTCATCTAATGCTAGACAGAAGAATTCTCAGTAACTTCTTTGGGTTCCGTGTGTTCAACTCGCAGATTTGAACGTTCCTTTAGACAGAGCAGGTTTGAAACCCTCTTTTTGTGGAATTTCCAAGTGGACATTTCAAGCGCTTTGTGGCCAACGGTACAAAAGGAAATATCTTCGTATAAAAACTGGAGAGAATCATTCCCAACAACCACTTTGTGATGAGTGCGTTCCACTCACAGAGTTGAACCTTTCTTTTCACAGAACAGTTTGGAAACACTCTGTTTGTAAAGTCTGCAAGCGGATATTTGGACCTCTTTGAGGATATCGTTGGAAACGGGATTTCTTCATCTAATGCTAGACAGAGGAATTCTCAGTAACTTCTTTGGGTTGCGTGTGTTCAACTCGCAGAGTTGAACCTTCCTTTAGACAGAGCAGATTTGAAACCCTCTTTTTGTGGAATTTCCAAGTGGACATTTCAAGCGCTTTTCGTCCAACGGTAGAAAAGGAAATATCTTCGTATAAAAACTAGAGAGAATCATTCCCAGCAACCGCTTTGTGATGAGTGCGTTCCACTCACAGAGCTTAACCTTTCTTTTCATAGAACTGTTTGGAAACACTCTGTTTGTAAAGTCTGCAAGTGGATATTTGGACCTCTTTGAGGATTTCATTGGAAACGGGATTTCTTCATCTAATGCTAGACAGAAGAATTCTCAGTAACTTCTTTGGGTTGCCTGTGTTCAACTCACAGAGTTGAACCTTCCATTAGACAGAGCAGATTTGAAACTCTCTTTTTGTGGAATTTGCATGTGGACATTTGAAGCGTTTTGGGGCCAACGGTAGAAAAGGAAATATCTTCGTATAAAAACTAGAGAGAATCATTCCCAGCAACCGCTTTGTGATGAGTGCGTTCCACTCACAGAGTTGAACCTTTCTTTTCACAGAACAGTTTGGAAACAATCTGTTTGTAAAGTCTGCAAGCGGATATTTGGACCTCTTTGAGGATATCGTTGGAAACGGGATTTCTTCATCTACTGCTAGACAGAGGAATTCTCAGTAACTTCTTTGGGTTGCGTGTGTTCAACTCGCAGAGTTGAACTTTCCTTTAGACAGAGAAGATTTGAAACCCTCTTTTTGTGGAATTTCCAGGTGGACATTTCAAGCGCTTTTCGTCCAACGGTACAAAAGGAAATATCTTCGTATTAAAACTGGAGAGAATCATTCTCAGAAACCACTTTGTCATGTGTGCGTTCCACTCACAGAGTTTAACCTTTCTTTTCATAGAGCAGTTTGGAAACACTCTGTTTGTAATGTCTGCAAGCGGATATTTGGACCTCTTTGAGGATTTCGTTGGAAACGGGTGTTCTTCATCTAATGCTAGACAGAAGAATTCTCAGTAACTTCTTTGGGTTGCCTGTGTTCAACTCACAGAGTTGAACCTTCCTTTAGACAGAGCAGATTTGAAACCCTCTTTTTGTGGAATTTGCATGTGGACATTTGAAGCGTTTTGGGGCCAACGGTAGAAAAGGAAATATCTTCGTTTAAAAACTAGAGAGAATCATTCCCAGCAACCGCTTTGTGACGAGTGCGTTCCCCTCACAGAGCTTAACCTTTCTTTTCATAGAACAGTTTGGAAACACTCTGTTTGTAAAGTCTGCAAGTGGATATTTGGACCTCTTTGAGGATTTCGTTGGAAAAGGGATTTCTTCATCTAATGCTAGACAGAAGAATTCTCAGTAACTTCTTTGGGTTGCATGTGTTCAACTCGCAGAGTTGAACCTTCCTATAGACAGAGCAGATATGAAACCCTCTTTTTGTGGAATTTCCAAGTGGACATTTCAAGCGCTTTGCGGCCAACGGTAGAAAAGGAAATATCTTCGTATAAAAATTGGACAGAATCATTCTCAGAAACCACTTTGTGATGTGTGTGTTAAACTCACAGAGTTTAACCTTTCTTTTCATAGAGCAGTTTGGAAACCCTCTGTTTGTAAAGTCTGCAAGTGGATATTTGGACCTCTTTGAGGATTTCGTTGGAAACGGGGTTTCTTCATCTAATGCTAGACAGAAGAATTCTCAGTAACTTCTGTGGGTTGCGTGTGTTCAACTCGCAGAGTTGAACCTTCCTTTAGACAGAGCAGATTTGAAAACCTCTTTTTGTGGAATTTGCATGTGGACATTTCAAGCGCTTTGGGGCCAACGGTAGAAAAGGAAATATCTTCGTATAAAAACTAGAGACAATGATTCCCAGCAACCGCTTTGTGATGAGTGCATTCCATTCACAGAGTTTAACCTTTCTTTTCATAGAACAGTTTGGAAACACTCTGTTTGTAAAGTCTGCAAGTAGAT
Source organism: Gorilla gorilla gorilla (assembly GCF_029281585.2). Classification (NCBI taxonomy): domain Eukaryota; kingdom Metazoa; phylum Chordata; class Mammalia; order Primates; family Hominidae; genus Gorilla; species Gorilla gorilla. Next base: position 78,104,379 of record NC_073229.2, read on the forward strand.
ATTTGGACCTCTTTGAGGAATTCGTTGGAAACGGGATTTCTTCATCTAATGCTAGACAGAAGAATTCTCAGTAACTTCTTTGGGTTCCGTGTGTTCAACTCGCAGAGTTGAACCTTCCTTTAGACAGAGCAGATTTGAAACCCTCTTTTTGTGGAATTTCCAAGTGGACATTTCAAGCGCTTTTGGGCCAACGGTACAAAAGGAAATATCTTCGTATTAAAACTGGAGAGAATCATTCTCAGAAACCACTTTGTCATGTGTGCGTTCCACTCACAGAGTTTAACCTTTCTTTTCATAGAGCAGTTTGGAAACACTCTGTTTGTAATGTCTGCAAGCGGATATTTGGACCTCTTTGAGGATTTCGTTGGAAACGGGTGTTCTTCATCTAATGCTAGACAGAAGAATTCTCAGTAACTTCTTTGGGTTGCCTGTGTTCAACTCACAGAGTTGAACCTTCCTTTAGACAGAGCAGATTTGAAACTCTCTTTTTGTGGAATTTGAATGTGGACATTTCAAGCGCTTTGGGGCCAACGGTAGAAAAGGAAATATCTTCGTATAAAAACTAGAGAGAATCATTCCCAGCAACCGCTTTGTGATGAGTGCGTTCGACTCACAGAGCTTAACCTTTCTTTTCATAGAACTGTTTGGAAACACTCTGTTTGTAAAGTCTGCAAGCGGATATTTGGACCTCTTTGAGGATTTCGTTGGAAACGGGATTTCTTCATCTAATGCTAGACAGAGGAATTCTCAGTAACTTCTTTGGGTTGTGTGTGTTCAACTCGCAGATTTGAACGTTCCTTTATACAGAGCAGATTTGAAACCCTCTTCTTGTGGAATTTCCAAGTGGACATTTCAAGCGCTTTGTGGCCAACGGTACAAAAGGAAATATCTTCGTATAAAAACTGGAGAGAATCATTCCCAGCAACCACTTTGTGATGAGTGCGTTCCACTCACAGAGTTGAACCTTTCTTTTCACAGAACAGTTTGGAAACACTCTGTTTGTAAAGTCTGCAAGCGGATATTTGGACCTCTTTGAGGATATCGTTGGAAACGGGATTTCTTCATCTAATGCTAGACAGAGGAATTCTCCGTAACTTCTTTGGGTTGCGTGTGTTCAACTCGCAGAGTTGAACCTTCCTTTAGACAGAGCAGATTTGAAACTTTCTTTTTGTGGAATTTCCAAGTGGACATTTCAAGCGCTTTTTGTCCAACGGTAGAAAAGGAAATATCTTCGTATGAAAACTGGAGAGAATCATTCCCAGAAACCAGTTTGTGATGAGTGCATTTCACTCACAGAGTTTAACCTTTCTTTTCATAGAACAGTTTGGAAACACTCTGTTTGTAAAGTCTGCAAGTGGATATTTGGACCTCTTTGAGGATTTCGTTGCAAACGGGATTTCTTCATCTAATGCTAGACAGAAGAATTCTCAGTAACTTCTTTGGGTTGCCTGTGTTCAACTCACAGAGTTGAACCTTCCTTTAGACAGAGCAGATTTGAAACTCTCTTTTTGTGGAATTTGCATGTGGACATTTCAAGCGCTTTGGGGCCAACGGTAGAAAAGGAAATATCTTCGTATAAAAACTAGAGAGAATCATTCCCAGCAACCGCTTTGTGATGAGTGCGTTCTATTTACAGAGTTTAACCTTTCTTTTCATAGAACTGTTTGGAAACACTCTGTTTGTAAAGTCTGCAAGTGGATATTTGGACCTCTTTGAGGATTTCATTGGAAACGGGATTTCTTCATCTAATGCTAGACAGAAGAATTCTCAGTAACTTCTTTGGGTTGCCTGTGTTCAACTCACAGAGTTGAACCTTCCATTAGACAGAGCAGATTTGAAACTCTCTTTTTGTGGAATTTGCATGTGGACATTTGAAGCGTTTTGGGGCCAACGGTAGAAAAGGAAATATCTTCGTTTAAAAACTAGAGAGAATCATTCCCAGCAACCGCTTTGTGACGAGTGCGTTCCCCTCACAGAGCTTAACCTTTCTTTTCATAGAACAGTTTGGAAACACTCTGTTTGTAAAGTCTGCAAGTGGATATTTGGACCTCTTTGAGGATTTCGTTGGAAACGGGATTTCTTCATCTAATGCTAGACAGAAGAATTCTCAGTAACTTCTTTGGGTTGCATGTGTTCAACTCGCAGAGTTGAACCTTCCTATAGACAGAGCAGATATGAAACCCTCTTTTTGTGGAATTTCCAAGTGGACATTTCAAGCGCTTTGCGGCCAACGGTAGAAAAGGAAATATCTTCGTATAAAAATTGGACAGAATCATTCTCAGAAACCACTTTGTGATGTGTGTGTTAAACTCACAGAGTTTAACCTTTCTTTTCATAGAGCAGTTTGGAAACCCTCTGTTTGTAAAGTCTGCAAGTGGATATTTGGACCTCTTTGAGGATTTCGTTGGAAACGGGGTTTCTTCATCTAATGCTAGACAGAAGAATTCTCAGTAACTTCTGTGGGTTGCGTGTGTTCAACTCGCAGAGTTGAACCTTCCTTTAGACAGAGCAGATTTGAAAACCTCTTTTTGTGGAATTTGCATGTTGACATTTCAAGCGCTTTGGGGCCAACGGTAGAAAAGGAAATATCTTCGTATAAAAACTAGAGACAATGATTCCCAGCAACCGCTTTGTGATGAGTGCGTTCTATTTACAGAGTTTAACCTTTCTTTTCATAGAACAGTTTGGAAACACTCTGTTTGTAAAGTCTGCAAGTGGATATTTGGACCTCTTTGAGGATTTCGTTGGAAACGGGATTTCTTCATCTAATGCTAGACAGAAGAATTCTCAGTAACTTCTTTGGGTTCCGTGTGTTCAACTCGCAGAGTTGAACCTTCCTTTAGACAGAGCAGATTTGAAACCCTCTTTTTGTGGAATTTCCAAGTGGACATTTCAAGCGCTTTTGGGCCAACGGTACAAAAGGAAATATCTTCGTATTAAAACTGGAGAGAATCATTCTCAGAAACCACTTTGTCATGTGTGCGTTCCACTCACAGAGTTTAACCTTTCTTTTCATAGAGCAGTTTGGAAACACTCTGTTTGTAATGTCTGCAAGCGGATATTTGGACCTCTTTGAGGATTTCGTTGGAAACGGGAGTTCTGCATCTAATGCTAGACAGAAGAATTCTCAGTAACTTCTTTGGGTTGCAAGTGTTCAACTCGCAGAGTTGAAGCTTCCTTTAGACAGAGCAGATTTGAAACCCTCTTTTTGTGGAATTTCCAAGTGGACATTTCAAGCGCTTTGTGGCCAACGGTACAAAAGGAAATATCTTCGTATAAAAACTGGAGAGAATCATTCCCAACAACCACTTTGTGATGAGTGCGTTCCACTCACAGAGTTGAACCTTTCTTTTCACAGAACAGTTTGGAAACACTCTGTTTGTAAAGTCTGCAAGCGGATATTTGGACCTCTTTGAGGATATCGTTGGAAACGGGATTTCTTCATCTAATGCTAGACAGAGGAATTCTCCGTAACTTCTTTGGGTTGCGTGTGTTCAACTCGCAGAGTTGAACCTTCCTTTAGACAGAGAAGATTTGAAACCCTCTTTTTGTGGAATTTCCAAGTGGACATTTCAAGCGCTTTTCGTCCAACGGTAGAAAAGGAAATATCTTCGTATGAAAACTGGAGAGAATCATTCCCAGAAACCACTTTGTGATGAGTGCATTTCACTCACAGAGTTTAACCTTTCTTTTCATAGAGCAGTTTGGAAACACTCTGTTTGTAAAGTCTGCATGTGGATATTTGGACCTCTTTGAGGATTTCGTTGCAAACGGGATTTCTTCATCTAATGCTAGACAGAAGAATTCTCAGTAACTTCTTTGGGTTGCCTGTGTTCAACTCACAGAGTTGAACCTTCCTTTAGACAGAGCAGATTTGAAACTCTCTTTTTGTGGAATTTGCATGTGGACATTTGAAGCGTTTTGGGGCCAACGGTAGAAAAGGAAATATCTTCGTTTAAAAACTAGAGAGAATCATTCCCAGCAACCGCTTTGTGACGAGTGCGTTCCCCTCACAGAGCTTAACCTTTCTTTTCATAGAACAGTTTGGAAACACTCTGTTTGTAAAGTCTGCAAGTGGATATTTGGACCTCTTTGAGGATTTCGTTGGAAACGGGATTTCTTCATCTAATGCTAGACAGAAGAATTCTCAGTAACTTCTTTGGGTTGCATGTGTTCAACTCGCAGAGTTGAACCTTCCTTTAGACAGAGCAGATTTGAAACCCTCTTTTTGTGGAATTTCCAAGTGGACATTTCAAGCGCTTTGCGGCCAACGGTAGAAAAGGAAATATCTTCGTATAAAAATTGGACAGAATCATTCTCAGAAACCACTTTGTGATGTGTGTGTTAAACTCACAGAGTTTAACCTTTCTTTTCATAGAGCAGTTTGGAAACCCTCTGTTTGTAAAGTCTGCAAGTGGATATTTGGACCTCTTTGAGGATTTCGTTGGAAACGGGGTTTCTTCATCTAATGCTAGACAGAAGAATTCTCAGTAACTTCTGTGGGTTGCGTGTGTTCAACTCGCAGAGTTGAACCTTCCTTTAGACAGAGCAGATTTGAAAACCTCTTTTTGTGGAATTTGCATGTGGACATTTCAAGCGCTTTGGGGCCAACGGTAGAAAAGGAAATATCTTCGTATAAAAACTAGAGACAATGATTCCCAGCAACCGCTTTGTGATGAGTGCATTCCATTCACAGAGTTTAACCTTTCTTTTCATAGAACAGTTTGGAAACACTCTGTTTGTAAAGTCTGCAAGTGGATATTTGGACCTCTTTGAGGAATTCGTTGGAAACGGGATTTCTTCATCTAATGCTAGACAGAAGAATTCTCAGTAACTTCTTTGGGTTCCGTGTGTTCAACTCGCAGAGTTGAACCTTCCTTTAGACAGAGCAGATTTGAAACACTCTTTTTGTGGAATTTCCAAGTGGACATTTCAAGCGCTTTTGGGCCAACGGTACAAAAGGAAATATCTTCGTATAAAAACTGGAGAGAATCATTCTCAGAAACCACTTTGTCATGTGTGCGTTCCACTCACAGAGTTTAACCTTTCTTTTCATAGAGCAGTTTGGGAACACTCTGTTTGTAATGTCTGCAAGCGGATATTTGGACCTCTTTGAGGATTTCGTTGGAAACGGGAGTTCTTCATCTAATGCTAGACAGAAGAATTCTCAGTAACTTCTTTGGGTTGCGTGTGTTCAACTCGCAGAGTTGAAGCTTCCTTTAGACAGAGCAGATTTGAAACCCTCTTTTTGTAGAATTTTTATGTGGACATTTCAAGCACTTTTGGTCCAACGGTAGAAAAGGAAATATCTTCGTATAAAAACTAGAGAGAATCATTCCCAGCAACCGCTTTGTGATGAGTGCGTTCCACTCACAGAGTTGAACCTTTCTTTTCATAGAACAGTTTGGAAACACTCTGTTTGTAAAGTCTGCAAGCGGATATTTGGACCTCTTTGAGGATTTCGTTGGAAACGGGATTTCTTCATCTAATGCTAGACAGAGGAATTCTCAGTAACTTCTTTGGGTTGCGTGTGTTCAACTCGCAGATTTGAACGTTCCTTTAGACAGAGCAGATTTGAAACCCTCTTTTTGTGGAATTTCCAAGTGGACATTTCAAGTGCTTTGTGGCCAACGGTACAAAAGGAAATATCTTCGTATAAAAACTGGAGAGAATCATTCCCAGCAACCACTTTGTGATGAGTGCGTTCCACTCACAGAGTTGAACCTTTCTTTTCACAGAACAGTTTGGAAACACTCTGTTTGTAAAGTCTGCAAGCGGATATTTGGACCTCTTTGAGGATATCGTTGGAAACGGGATTTCTTCATCTAATGCTAGACAGAGGAATTCTCAGTAACTTCTTTGGGTTGCGTGTGTTCAACTCGCAGTGTTGAACTTTCCTTTAGACAGAGAAGATTTGAAACCCTCTTTTTGTGGAATTTCCAAGTGGACATTTCAAGCGCTTTTCGTCCAACGGTACAAAAGGAAATATCTTCGTATTAAAACTGGAGAGAATCATTCTCAGAAACCACTTTGTCATGTGTGCGTTCCACTCACAGAGTTTAACCTTTCTTTTCATAGAGCTGTTTGGAAACACTCTGTTTGTAATGTCTGCAAGCGGATATTTGGACCTCTTTGAGGATTTCGTTGGAAACGGGAGTTCTTCATCTAATGCTAGACAGAAGAATTCTCAGTAACTTCTTTGGGTTCCGTGTGTTCAACTCGCAGAGTTGAACCTTCCTTTAGACAGAGCAGATTTGAAACCCTCTTTTTGTGGAATTTCCAAGTGGACATTTCAAGCGCTTTTGGGCCAACGGTACAAAAGGAAATATCTTCGTATTAAAACTGGAGAGAATCATTCTCAGAAACCACTTTGTCATGTGTGCGTTCCACTCACAGAGTTTAACCTTTCTTTTCATAGAGCAGTTTGGAAACACTCTGTTTGTAATGTCTGCAAGCGGATATTTGGACCTCTTTGAGGATTTCGTTGGAAACGGGAGTTCTGCATCTAATGCTAGACAGAAGAATTCTCAGTAACTTCTTTGGGTTGCAAGTGTTCAACTCGCAGAGTTGAAGCTTCCTTTAGACAGAGCAGATTTGAAACCCTCTTTTTGTGGAATTTTTATGTGGACATTTCAAGCGCTTTTCGTCCAACGGTAGAAAAGGAAATATCTTCGTATAAAAACTAGAGAGAATCATTCCCAGCAACCGCTTTGTGATGAGTGTGCTCCACTCACAGAGTTGAACCTTTCTTTTCATAGAACAGTTTGGAAACACTCTGTTTGTAAAGTCTGCAAGCGGATATTTGGACCTCTTTGAGGATTTCGTTGGAAACGGGATTTCTTCATCTAATGCCAGACAGAGGAATTCTCAGTAACTTCTTTGGGTTGCGTGTGTTCAACTCGCAGATTTGAACGTTCCTTTAGACAGAGCAGATTTGAAACCCTCTTTTTGTGGAATTTCCAAGTGGACATTTCAAGCGCTTTTTGGCCAACGGTACAAAAGGAAATATCTTCGTATAAAAACTGGAGAGAATCATTCCCAACAACCACTTTGTGATGAGTGCGTTCCACTCACAGAGTTGAACCTTTCTTTTCACAGAACAGTTTGGAAACACTCTGTTTGTAAAGTCTGCAAGCGGATATTTGGACCTCTTTGAGGATATCGTTGGAAACGGGATTTCTTCATCTAATGCTAGACAGAGGAATTCTCAGTAACTTCTTTGGGTTGCATGTGTTCAACTCGCAGAGTTGAACCTTCCTTTAGACAGAGCAGATTTGAAACCCTCTTTTTGTGGAATTTCCAAGTGGACATTTCAAGCGCTTTTCGTCCAACGGTAGAAAAGGAAATATCTTCGTATGAAAACTGGAGAGAATCATTCCCAGAAACCACTTTGTGATGAGTGCATTTCACTCACAGAGTTTAACCTTTCTTTTCATAGAACAGTTTGGAAACACTCTGTTTGTAAAGTCTGCAAGTGGATATTTGGACCTCTTTGAGGATTTCGTTGCAAACGGGATTTCTTCATCTAATGCTAGACAGAAGAATTCTCAGTAACTTCTTTGGGTTGCCTGCGTTCAACTCACAGAGTTGAACCTTCCTTTAGACAGAGCAGATTTGAAACTCTCTTTTTGTGGAATTTGCATGTGGACATTTCAAGCGCTTTGGGGCCAACGGTAGAAAAGGAAATATCTTCGTATAAAAACTAGAGAGAATCATTCCCAGCAACCGCTTTGTGATGAGTGCGTTCCACTCACAGAGCTTAACCTTTCTTTTCATAGAACTGTTTGGAAACACTCTGTTTGTAAAGTCTGCAAGTGGATATTTGGACCTCTTTGAGGATTTCATTGGAAACGGGATTTCTTCATCTAATGCTAGACAGAAGAATTCTCAGTAACTTCTTTGGGTTGCCTGTGTTCAACTCACAGAGTTGAACCTTCCATTAGACAGAGCAGATTTGAAACTCTCTTTTTGTGGAATTTGCATGTGGACATTTGAAGCGTTTTGGGGCCAACGGTAGAAAAGGAAATATCTTCGTTTAAAAACTAGAGAGAATCATTCCCAGCAACCGCTTTGTGACGAGTGCGTTCCCCTCACAGAGCTTAACCTTTCTTTTCATAGAACAGTTTGGAAACACTCTGTTTGTAAAGTCTGCAAGTGGATATTTGGACCTCTTTGAGGATTTCGTTGGAAACGGGATTTCTTCACCTAATGCTAGACAGAAGAATTCTCAGTAACTTCTTTGGGTTGCATGTGTTCAACTCGCAGAGTTGAACCTTCCTTTAGACAGAGCAGATTTGAAACCCTCTTTTTGTGGAATTTCCAAGTGGACATTTCAAGCGCTTTGCGGCCAACGGTAGAAAAGGAAATATCTTCGTATAAAAATTGGACAGAATAATTCTCAGAAACCACTTTGTGATGTGTGTGTTAAACTCACAGAGTTTAACATTTCTTTTCATAGAGCAGTTTGGAAACCCTCTGTTTGTAAAGTCTGCAAGTGGATATTTGGACCTCTTTGAGGATTTCGTTGGAAACGGGGTTTCTTCATCTAATGCTAGACAGAAGAATTCTCAGTAACTTCTGTGGGTTGCGTGTGTTCAACTCGCAGAGTTGAACCTTCCTTTAGACAGAGCAGATTTGAAAACCTCTTTTTGTGGAATTTGCATGTGGACATTTCAAGCGCTTTGGGGCCAACGGTAGAAAAGGAAATATCTTCGTATAAAAACTAGAGACAATGATTCCCAGCAACCGCTTTGTGATGAGTGCGTTCTATTTACAGAGTTTAACCTTTCTTTTCATAGAACAGTTTGGAAACACTCTGTTTGTAAAGTCTGCAAGTGGATATTTGGACCTCTTTGAGGATTTCGTTGGAAACGGGATTTCTTCATCTAATGCTAGACAGAAGAATTCTCAGTAACTTCTTTGGGTTCCGTGTGTTCAACTCGCAGAGTTGAACCTTCCTTTAGACAGAGCAGATTTGAAACCCTCTTTTTGTGGAATTTTTATGTGGACATTTCAAGCGCTTTTGGGCCAACGGTACAAAAGGAAATATCTTCGTATTAAAACTGGAGAGAATCATTCTCAGAAACCACTTTGTCATGTGTGCGTTCCACTCACAGAGTTGAACCTTTCTTTTCATAGAACGAATTGGAAACACTCTGTTTGTAAAGTCTGCAAGCGGATATTTGGACCTCTTTGAGGATTTCGTTGGAAACGGGATTTCTTCATCTAATGCTAGACAGAGGAATTCTCAGTAACTTCTTTGGGTTGCGTGTGTTCAACTCGCAGATTTGAACGTTCCTTTAGACAGAGCAGATTTGAAACCCTCTTTTTGTGGAATTTCCAAGTGGACATTTCAAGCGCTTTGTGGCCAACGGTACAAAAGGAAATATCTTCGTATAAAAACTGGAGAGAATCATTCCCAACAACCACTTTGTGATGAGTGCGTTCCACTCACAGAGTTGAACCTTTCTTTTCACAGAACAGTTTGGAAACACTCTGTTTGTAAAGTCTGCAAGCAGATATTTGGACCTCTTTGAGGATATCGTTGGAAACGGGATTTCTTCATCTAATGCTAGACAGAGGAATTCTCAGTAACTTCTTTGGGTTGCGTGTGTTCAACTCGCAGAGTTGAACCTTCCTTTAGACAGAGCAGATTTGAAACCCTCTTTTTGTGGAATTTCCAAGTGGACATTTCAATCGCTTTTCGTCCAACGGTAGAAAAGGAAATATCTTCGTATGAAAACTGGAGAGAATCATTCCCAGAAACCACTTTGTGATGAGTGCATTTCACTCACAGAGTTTAACCTTTCTTTTCATAGAACAGTTTGGAAACACTCTGTTTGTAAAGTCTGCAAGTGGATATTTGGACCTCTTTGAGGATTTCGTTGCAAACGGGATTTCTTCATCTAATGCTAGACAGAAGAATTCTCAGTAACTTCTTTGGGTTGCCTGTGTTCAACTCACAGAGTTGAACCTTCCTTTAGACAGAGCAGATTTGAAACTCTCTTTTTGTGGAATTTGCCTGTGGACATTTCAAGCGCTTTGGGGCCAACGGTAGAAAAGGAAATATCTTCGTATAAAAACTAGAGAGAATCATTCCCAGCAACCGCTTTGTGATGAGTGCGTTCCACTCACAGAGCTTAACCTTTCTTTTCATAGAACTGTTTGGAAACACTCTGTTTGTAAAGTCTGCAAGTGGATATTTGGACCTCTTTGAGGATTTCATTGGAAACGGGATTTCTTCATCTAATGCTAGACAGAAGAATTCTCAGTAACTTCTTTGGGTTGCCTGTGTTCAACTCACAGAGTTGAACCTTCCATTAGACAGAGCAGATTTGAAACTCTCTTTTTGTGGAATTTGCATGTGGACATTTGAAGCGTTTTGGGGCCAGCGGTAGAAAAGGAAATATCTTCGTTTAAAAACTAGAGAGAATCATTCCCAGCAACCGCTTTGTGACGAGTGCGTTCCCCTCACAGAGCTTAACCTTTCTTTTCGTAGAACAGTTTGGAAACACTCTGTTTGTAAAGTCTGCAAGCGGATATTTGGACCTCTTTGAGGATTTCGTTGGAAACGGGATTTATTCATCTAATGCTAGACAGAAGAATTCTCAGTAACTTCTTTGGGTTGCATGTGTTCAACTCGCAGAGTTGAACCTTCCTTTAGACAGAGCAGATTTGAAACCCTCTTTTTGTGGAATTTCCAAGTGGACATTTCAAGCGCTTTGCGGCCAACGGTAGAAAAGGAAATATCTTCGTATAAAAATTGGACAGAATCATTCTCAGAAACCACTTTGTGATGTGTGTGTTAAACTCACAGAGTTTAACCTTTCTTTTCATAGAGCAGTTTGGAAACCCTCTGTTTGTAAAGTCTGCAAGTGGATATTTGGACCTCTTTGAGGATTTCGTTGGAAACGGGGTTTCTTCATCTAATGCTAGACAGAAGAATTCTCAGTAACTTCTGTGGGTTGCGTGTGTTCAACTCGCAGAGTTGAACCTTCCTTTAGACAGAGCAGATTTGAAAACCTCTTTTTGTGGAATTTGCATGTGGACATTTCAAGCGCTTTGGGGCCAACGGTAGAAAAGGAAATATCTTCGTATAAAAACTAGAGACAATGATTCCCAGCAACCGCTTTGTGATGAGTGCGTTCCATTCACAGAGTTTAACCTTTCTTTTCATAGAACAGTTTGGAAACACTCTGTTTGTAAAGTCTGCAAGTGGATATTTGGACCTCTTTGAGGAATTCGTTGGAAACGGGATTTCTTCATCTAATGCTAGACAGAAGAATTCTCAGTAACTTCTTTGGGTTCCGTGTGTTCAACTCGCAGAGTTGAACCTTCCTTTAGACAGAGCAGATTTGAAACACTCTTTTTGTGGAATTTCCAAGTGGACATTTCAAGCGCTTTTGGGCCAACGGTACAAAAGGAAATATCTTCGTATTAAAACTGGAGAGAATCATTCTCAGAAACCACTTTGTCATGTGTGCGTTCCACTCACAGAGTTTAACCTTTCTTTTCATAGAGCAGTTTGGGAACACTCTGTTTGTAATGTCTGCAAGCGGATATTTGGACCTCTTTGAGGATTTCGTTGGAAACGGGAGTTCTTCATCTAATGCTAGACAGAAGAATTCTCAGTAACTTCTTTGGGTTGCGTGTGTTCAACTCGCAGAGTTGAAGCTTCCTTTAGACAGAGCAGATTTGAAACCCTCTTTTTGTGGAATTTTTATGTGGACATTTCAAGCGCTTTTGGTCCAACGGTAGAAAAGGAAATATCTTCGTATAAAAACTAGAGAGAATCATTCCCAGCAACCGCTTTGTGATGAGTGCATTCCACTCACAGAGTTGAACCTTTCTTTTCATAGAACAGTTTGGAAACACTCTGTTTGTAAAGTCTGCAAGCGGATATTTGGACCTCTTTGAGGATTTCGTTGGAAACGGGATTTCTTCATCTAATGCTAGACAGAGGAATTCTCAGTAACTTCTTTGGGTTGCGTGTGTTCAACTCGCAGATTTGAACGTTCCTTTAGACAGAGCAGATTTGAAACCCTCTTTTTGTGGAATTTCCAAGTGGACATTTCAAGTGCTTTGTGGCCAACGGTACAAAAGGAAATATCTTCGTATAAAAACTGGAGAGAATCATTCCCAGCAACCACTTTGTGATGAGTGCGTTCCACTCACAGAGTTGAACCTTTCTTTTCACAGAACAGTTTGGAAACACTCTGTTTGTAAAGTCTGCAAGCGGATATTTGGACCTCTTTGAGGATATCGTTGGAAACGGGATTTCTTCACCTAATGCTAGACAGAGGAATTCTCAGTAACTTCTTTGGGTTGCGTGTGTTCAACTCGCAGTGTTGAACTTTCCTTTAGACAGAGAAGATTTGAAACCCTCTTTTTGTGGAATTTCCAAGTGGACATTTCAAGCGCTTTTCGTCCAACGGTACAAAAGGAAATATCTTCGTATTAAAACTGGAGAGAATCATTCTCAGAAACCACTTTGTCATGTGTGCGTTCCACTCACAGAGTTTAACCTTTCTTTTCATAGAGCTGTTTGGAAACACTCTGTTTGTAATGTCTGCAAGCGGATATTTGGACCTCTTTGAGGATTTCGTTGGAAACGGGAGTTCTTCATCTAATGCTAGACAGAAGAATTCTCAGTAACTTCTTTGGGTTCCGTGTGTTCAACTCGCAGAGTTGAACCTTCCTTTAGACAGAGCAGATTTGAAACCCTCTTTTTGTGGAATTTCCAAGTGGACATTTCAAGCGCTTTTGGGCCAACGGTACAAAAGGAAATATCTTCGTATTAAAACTGGAGAGAATCATTCTCAGAAACCACTTTGTCATGTGTGCGTTCCACTCACAGAGTTTAACCTTTCTTTTCATAGAGCAGTTTGGAAACACTCTGTTTGTAATGTCTGCAAGCGGATATTTGGACCTCTTTGAGGATTTCGTTGGAAACGGGAGTTCTGCATCTAATGCTAGACAGAAGAATTCTCAGTAACTTCTTTGGGTTGCAAGTGTTCAACTCGCAGAGTTGAAGCTTCCTTTAGACAGAGCAGATTTGAAACCCTCTTTTTGTGGAATTTTTATGTGGACATTTCAAGCGCTTTTCGTCCAACGGTAGAAAAGGAAACATCTTCGTATAAAAACTAGAGAGAATCATTCCCAGCAACCGCTTTGTGATGAGTGTGTTCCACTCACAGAGTTGAACCTTTCTTTTCATAGAACAGTTTGGAAACACTCTGTTTGTAAAGTCTGCAAGCGGATATTTGGACCTCTTTGAGGATTTCGTTGGAAACGGGATTTCTTCATCTAATGCTAGACAGAGGAATTCTCAGTAACTTCTTTGGGTTGCGTGTGTTCAACTCGCAGATTTGAACGTTCCTTTAGACAGAGCAGATTTGAAACCCTCTTTTTGTGGAATTTCCAAGTGGACATTTCAAGTGCTTTGTGGCCAACGGTACAAAAGGAAATATCTTCGTATAAAAACTGGAGAGAATCATTCCCAGCAACCACTTTGTGATGAGTGCGTTCCACTCACAGAGTTGAACCTTTCTTTTCACAGAACAGTTTGGAAACACTCTGTTTGTAAAGTCTGCAAGCGGATATTTGGACCTCTTTGAGGATATCGTTGGAAACGGGATTTCTTCATCTAATGCTAGACAGAGGAATTCTCAGTAACTTCTTTGGGTTGCGTGTGTTCAACTCGCAGTGTTGAACTTTCCTTTAGACAGAGAAGATTTGAAACCCTCTTTTTGTGGAATTTCCAAGTGGACATTTCAAGCGCTTTTCGTCCAACGGTACAAAAGGAAATATCTTCGTATTAAAACTGGAGAGAATCATTCTCAGAAACCACTTTGTCATGTGTGCGTTCCACTCACAGAGTTTAACCTTTCTTTTCATAGAGCTGTTTGGAAACACTCTGTTTGTAATGTCTGCAAGCGGATATTTGGACCTCTTTGAGGATTTCGTTGGAAACGGGAGTTCTTCATCTAATGCTAGACAGAAGAATTCTCAGTAACTTCTTTGGGTTCCGTGTGTTCAACTCGCAGAGTTGAACCTTCCTTTAGACAGAGCAGATTTGAAACCCTCTTTTTGTGGAATTTCCAAGTGGACATTTCAAGCGCTTTTGGGCCAACGGTACAAAAGGAAATATCTTCGTATTAAAACTGGAGAGAATCATTCTCAGAAACCACTTTGTCATGTGTGCGTTCCACTCACAGAGTTTAACCTTTCTTTTCATAGAGCAGTTTGGAAACACTCTGTTTGTAATGTCTGCAAGCGGATATTTGGACCTCTTTGAGGATTTCGTTGGAAACGGGAGTTCTGCATCTAATGCTAGACAGAAGAATTCTCAGTAACTTCTTTGGGTTGCAAGTGTTCAACTCGCAGAGTTGAAGCTTCCTTTAGACAGAGCAGATTTGAAACCCTCTTTTTGTGGAATTTTTATGTGGACATTTCAAGCGCTTTTCGTCCAACGGTAGAAAAGGAAACATCTTCGTATAAAAACTAGAGAGAATCATTCCCAGCAACCGCTTTGTGATGAGTGTGTTCCACTCACAGAGTTGAACCTTTCTTTTCATAGAACAGTTTGGAAACACTCTGTTTGTAAAGTCTGCAAGCGGATATTTGGACCTCTTTGAGGATTTCGTTGGAAACGGGATTTCTTCATCTAATGCTAGACAGAGGAATTCTCAGTAACTTCTTTGGGTTGCGTGTGTTCAACTCGCAGATTTGAACGTTCCTTTAGACAGAGCAGATTTGAAACCCTCTTTTTGTGGAATTTCCAAGTGGACATTTCAAGCGCTTTGTGGCCAACGGTACAAAAGGAAATATCTTCGTATAAAAACTGGAGAGAATCATTCCCAGCAACCACTTTGTGATGAGTGCGTTCCACTCACAGAGTTGAACCTTTCTTTTCACAGAACAGTTTGGAAACACTCTGTTTGTAAAGTCTGCAAGCGGATATTTGGACCTCTTTGAGGATATCGTTGGAAACGGGATTTCTTCATCTAATGCTAGACAGAGGAATTCTCAGTAACTTCTTTGGGTTGCGTGTGTTCAACTCGCAGTGTTGAACCTTCCTTTAGACAGAGCAGATTTGAAACCCTCTTTTTGTGGAATTTCCAAGTGGACATTTCAAGCGCTTTTCGTCCAACGGTAGAAAAGGAAATATCTTCGTATGAAAACTGGAGAGAATCATTCCCAGAAACCACTTTGTGATGAGTGCATTTCACTCACAGAGTTTAACCTTTCTTTTCATAGAACAGTTTGGAAACACTCTGTTTGTAAAGTCTGCAAGTGGATATTTGGACCTCTTTGAGGATTTCGTTGCAAACGGGATTTCTTCATCTAATGCTAGACAGAAGAATTCTCAGTAACTTCTTTGGGTTGCCTGTGTTCAACTCACAGAGTTGAACCTTCCTTTAGACAGAGCAGATTTGAAACTCTCTTTTTGTGGAATTTGCATGTGGACATTTCAAGCGCTTTGGGGCCAACGGTAGAAAAGGAAATATCTTCGTATAAAAACTAGAGAGAATCATTCCCAGCAACCGCTTTGTGATGAGTGCGTTCCACTCACAGAGCTTAACCTTTCTTTTCATAGAACTGTTTGGAAACACTCTGTTTGTAAAGTCTGCAAGTGGATATTTGGACCTCTTTGAGGATTTCATTGGAAACGGGATTTCTTCATCTAATGCTAGACAGAAGAATTCTCAGTAACTTCTTTGGGTTGCCTGTGTTCAACTCACAGAGTTGAACCTTCCATTAGACAGAGCAGATTTGAAACTCTCTTTTTGTGGAATTTGCATGTGGACATTTGAAGCGTTTTGGGGCCAACGGTAGAAAAGGAAATATCTTCGTTTAAAAACTAGAGAGAATCATTCCCAGCAACCGCTTTGTGACGAGTGCGTTCCCCTCACAGAGCTTAACCTTTCTTTTCATAGAACAGTTTGGAAACACTCTGTTTGTAAAGTCTGCAAGTGGATATTTGGACCTCTTTGAGGATTTCGTTGGAAACGGGATTTCTTCATCTAATGCTAGACAGAAGAATTCTCAGTAACTTCTTTGGGTTGCATGTGTTCAACTCGCAGAGTTGAACCTTCCTTTAGACAGAGCAGATTTGAAACCCTCTTTTTGTGGAATTTCCAAGTGGACATTTCAAGCGCTTTGCGGCCAACGGTAGAAAAGGAAATATCTTCGCATAAAAATTGGACAGAATCATTCTCAGAAACCACTTTGTGATGTGTGTGTTAAACTCACAGAGTTTAACCTTTCTTTTCATAGAGCAGTTTGGAAACCCTCTGTTTGTAAAGTCTGCAAGTGGATATTTGGACCTCTTTGAGGATTTCGTTGGAAACGGGGTTTCTTCATCTAATGCTAGACAGAAGAATTCTCAGTAACTTCTGTGGGTTGCGTGTGTTCAACTCGCAGAGTTGAACCTTCCTTTAGACAGAGCAGATTTGAAAACCTCTTTTTGTGGAATTTGCATGTGGACATTTCAAGCGCTTTGGGGCCAACGGTAGAAAAGGAAATATCTTCGTATAAAAACTAGAGACAATGATTCCCAGCAACCGCTTTGTGATGAGTGCATTCCATTCACAGAGTTTAACCTTTCTTTTCATAGAACAGTTTGGAAACACTCTGTTTGTAAAGTCTGCAAGCGGATATTTGGACCTCTTTGAGGATTTCGTTGGAAACGGGATTTCTTCATCTAATGCTAGACAGAGGAATTCTCAGTAACTTCTTTGGGTTGCGTGTGTTCAACTCGCAGATTTGAACGTTCCTTTAGACAGAGCAGGTTTGAAACCCTCTTTTTGTGGAATTTCCAAGTGGACATTTCAAGTGCTTTGTGGCCAACGGTACAAAAGGAAATATCTTCGTATAAAAACTGGAGAGAATCATTCCCAGCAACCACTTTGTGATGAGTGCGTTCCACTCACAGAGTTGAACCTTTCTTTTCACAGAACAGTTTGGAAACACTCTGTTTGTAAAGTCTGCAAGCGGATATTTGGACCTCTTTGAGGATTTCGTTGGAAACGGGATTTCTTCATCTAATGCTAGACAGAGGAATTCTCAGTAACTTCTTTGGGTTGCGTGTGTTCAACTCACAGAGTTGAACTTTCCTTTAGACAGAGAAGATTTGAAACCCTCTTTTTGTGGAATTTCCAAGTGGACATTTCAAGCGCTTTTCGTCCAACGGTACAAAAGGAAATATCTTCGTATTAAAACTGGAGAGAATCATTCTCAGAAACCACTTTGTCATGTGTGCGTTCCACTCACAGAGTTTAACCTTTCTTTTCATAGAGCTGTTTGGAAACACTCTGTTTGTAATGTCTGCAAGCGGATATTTGGACCTCTTTGAGGATTTCGTTGGAAACGGGAGTTCTTCATCTAATGCTAGACAGAAGAATTCTCAGTAACTTCTTTGGGTTGCCTGTGTTCAACTCACAGAGTTGAACCTTCCTTTAGACAGAGCAGATTTGAAACTCTCTTTTTGTGGAATTTGCATATGGACATTTCAAGCGCTTTGGGGCCAACGGTAGAAAAGGAAATATCTTCGTATAAAAACTAGAGAGAATCATTCCCAGCAACCGCTTTGTGATGAGTGCGTTCCACTCACAGAGCTTAACCTTTCTTTTCATAGAACTGTTTGGAAACACTCTGTTTGTAAAGTCTGCAAGTGGATATTTGGACCTCTTTGAGGATTTCGTTGGAAACGGGATTTCTTCATCTAATGCTAGACAGAAGAATTCTCAGTAACTTCTTTGGGTTGCCTGTGTTCAACTCACAGAGTTGAACCTTCCATTAGACAGAGCAGATTTGAAACTCTCTTTTTTTGGAATTTGCATGTGGACATTTGAAGCGTTTTGGGGCCAACGGTAGAAAAGGAAATATCTTCGTTTAAAAACTAGAGAGAATCATTCCCAGCAACCGCTTTGTGACGAGTGCGTTCCCCTCACAGAGCTTAACCTTTCTTTTCATAGAACAGTTTGGAAACACTCTGTTTGTAAAGTCTGCAAGTGGATATTTGGACCTCTTTGAGGATTTCGTTGGAAAAGGGATTTCTTCATCTAATGCTAGACAGAAGAATTCTCAGTAACTTCTTTGGGTTGCATGTGTTCAACTCGCAGAGTTGAACCTTCCTTTAGACAGAGCAGATTTGAAACCCTCTTTTTGTGGAATTTCCAAGTGGACATTTCAAGCGCTTTGCGTCCAACGGTAGAAAAGGAAATATCTTCGTATAAAAATTGGACAGAATCATTCTCAGAAACCACTTTGTGATGTGTGCGTTCCACTCACAGAGTTTTACCTTTCTTTTCATAGAACAGTTTGTAAACACTCTGTTTGTAAAGTCTGCAAGCGGATATATGGACCTCTTTGAGGATTTCTTTGGAAACGGGATTTCTACATCTAATGCTAGACAGAAGAATTCTCAGTAACTTCTTTGGGTTGCCTGTGTTCAACTCACAGAGTTGAACGTTCCTTTAGACAGAGGAGATTTGAAACCCTCTTTTTGTGAAGTTTCCAAGTGGACATTTCAAGCACTTTGCGGCCAACGGTAGAAAAGGAAATATCTTCGTATAAAAACTGGAGAGAATCATTCTCAGAAACCACTTTGTGATGCGTGCGTTCCACTCACAGAGTTTAACATTTCTTTTCATAGAGCAGTTTGGAAACACTCTGTTTGTAAAGTCTGCATGCGGATATTTGGACCTCTTTGAGGATTTCATTGGAAACGGGATTTCTTCATCTAATGCTACACAGAAGAATTCTCGGTAACTTCTTTGGGTTGCGTGTGTTCAACTCACAGAGTTGAAGCTTCCTTTAGACAGAGCAGATTTGAAACCCTGTTTTTGTGGAATTTGCATGTGAATATTTCAAGCGCTTTGGGGCCAACGGTAGAAAAGGAAATATCTTCGTAAAAAAACTAGAGAGAATCATTCCCAGCAACTGCTTTTTGGTGAGTGCGTTCCACATACAGAGTTTAACCTTTCTTTTCATGGAGCAGTTTGGAAACACTCTGTTTGTAAAGTTTGCAAGTGGATATTTGGACCTCTTTGAGGATTTCGTTGGAAACGGGATTTCTTCATCTAATGCAAGGCAGAAGAATTCTCAGTAACTTCTTTGGGTTGTCTGTGTTCAACTCACAGAGTTGAACCTTCCTTTAGACAGAGCAAATTTGAAACCCTTTTTTTGTGGAATTTCCAAGTGGACATTTCAAGCGCTTTGGGGCCAACGGTAGAAAAGGAAATATCTTCGTATAAAAACTAGAGAGAATCATTCCCAGAAACCGCTTTGTGATGAGTGCGTTCCATTCACAGAGTTTAACCTTTCTTTTCATAGAACAGTTTGGAAACACTCTGTTTGCAAAGTCTGCAAGTGGATATTTGGAACTCTTTGAGGATTTCATTGGAAACGGGATTTGCTCATCTAATGCTAGACAGAAGAATTCTCAGTAACTTCTTTGTGTTCCGTGTGTTCAACTCGCGGAGTTGAACCTTCCTTTAGACAGAGCAGATTTGAAACCCTCTTTTTGTGGAATTTCCAAGTGGACATTTCAAAGCGCTTTGGCGCCAACGGTAGAAAAGGAAATATCTTCGTATAAAAACTGGAGAGAATCATTCTCAGAAACCACTTTGTGATGTGTGCATTCCACTCACAGAGTTTAACCTTTCTTTTCATAGAGCAGTTTGGAAACACCCTGTTTGTAAAGTCTGCAAGCAGATATTTGGACCTCTTTGAGGATTTCATTGGAAACGGGATTTCTTCATCTAATGCTAGACAGAAGAATTCTCAGTAACTTCATTGGGTTGCCTGTGTTCAACTCACAGACTTGAACGTTCCTTTAGACAGAGTAGATTTGAAACTCTCTTTTTGTGGAATTTGCATGTGGACATTTCAAGCGCTTTGGGGCCAACGGTAGAAAAGGAAATATCTTCCTATAAAAAGTGGAGAGAATCACTCCCAGCAACCGCTTTGTGATGAGTGCATTCCACTCACAGAGTTTAACCTTTCTTTTCAGAGAACAGTTTGGAAACACTCTATTTGTAAAGTCTGCAAGTGGATATTTGGACCTCTTTGAGGATTTCGTTGGAAATGGGATTTCTTCGTCTGATGCTAGACAGAAGAATTCTCAGTAACTTCTTTGGGTTGCGTGTGTTCAACTCGCAGAGTTGAACCTTCCTTTAGAGAGAGCAGATTTGAAACCCTCTTTTTGTGGGATTTCCAAGTGGACATTTCAAGCGCTTTGCGGCCAACGGTAGAAAAGGAAATATCTTCGTATAAAAACTGGAGAGAATCATTCTCAGAAACCACTTTGTGATGTGTGTGTTCCACTCACAAAGTTTAACCTTTCTTTTCATAGTTCAGTTTGGAAACACTCTGTTTGTAAATTGTGCATGTGGATATTTGGACCTCTTTGAGGATTTCTTTGGAAACGGGATTTCTTCATCTAATGCTAGACAGAAGAATTCTCAGTAACTTCCTAGGGTTGCATGTGATCAACTCGCAGAGTTGAACCTTCCTTTAGACAGAGCAGATTTGAAACCCTCTTTTTGTGGAATTTCCAAGTGGACATTTCAAGCGCTTTGCGGCCAACGGTAGAAAAGGAAATATCTTCGTATAAAAACTGGAGAGAATCATTCTCAGTAACCACTTTGTGATGTGTGCGTTCCACTCACAGAGTTTAACCTTTCTTTTCATAGAGCAGTTTGGAAACACTCTGTTTGTAAAGTCTGCAAGCGGATATTTGGACCTCTGAGGATTTCGTTGGAAACGGGATTTCTTCATCTAATGCTAGACAGAAGAATTCTCAGTAAATTCTTTGGGTTGCGTGTGTTCAACTCGCAGAGTTGAAGCTTCCTTTAGACAGAGCAGATTTGACACCCTCTTTTTGTGGAATTTTTATGTGGACATTTCAAGCGCTTTTGGTCCAACGGTAGAAAAGGAAATATCTTCGTATAAAAACTAGAGAGAATCATTCCCAGCAACCGCTTTGTGATGAGTGCGTTCCACTCACAGAGTTTAACCTTTCTTTTCATAGAACAGTTTGGAAACACTCTGTTTGTAAAGTCTGCAAGCGGATATTTGGACCTCTTTGAGGATTTCGTTGGAAACGGGATTTCTTCATCTAATGCTAGACAGAGGAATTCTCAGTAACTTCTTTGGGTTGCGTGTGTTCAACTCGCAGATTTGAACGTTCCTTTAGACAGAGCAGATTTATAACCCTCTTTTTGTGGAATTTCCAAGTGGACATTTCAAGTGCTTTGTGGCCAACGGTACAAAAGGAAATATCTTCGTATAAAAACTGGAGAGAATCATTCCCAGCAACCACTTTGTGATGAGTGCGTTCCACTCACAGAGTTGAACCTTTCTTTTCACAGAACAGTTTGGAGACACTCTGTTTGTAAAGTCTGCAAGCGGATATTTGGACCTCTTTGAGGATATCGTTGGAAACGGGATTTCTTCATCTAATGCTAGACAGAGGAATTCTCAGTAACTTCTTTGGGTTGCGTGTGTTCAACTCGCAGAGTTGAACTTTCCTTTAGACAGAGAAGATTTGAAACCCTCTTTTTGTGGAATTTCCAAGTGGACATTTCAAGCGTTTTTCGTCCAACGGTAGAAAAGGAAATATCTTCGTATGAAAACTGGAGAGAATCATTCCCAGAAACCACTTTGTGATGAGTGCATTTCACTCACAGAGTTTAACCTTTCTTTTCCTAGAACAGTTTGGAAACACTCTGTTTCTAAAGTCTGCAAGTGGATATTTGGACCTCTTTGAGGATTTCGTTGCAAACGGGATTTCTTCATCTAATGCTAGACAGAAGAATTCTCAGTAACTTCTTTGGGTTGCCTGTGTTCAACTCATAGAGGTGAACCTTCCTTTAGACAGAGCAGATTTGAAACTCTCTTTTTGTGGAATTTGCATGTGGACATTTCAAGCGCTTTGGGGCCAACGGTAGAAAAGGAAATATCTTCGTATAAAAACTAGAGAGAATCATTCCCAGAAACCGCTTTGTGATGAGTGCGTTCCACTCACAGAGCTTAACCTTTCTTTTCATAGAACTGTTTGGAAACACTCTGTTTGTAAAGTCTGCAAGTGGATATTTGGACCTCTTTGAGGATTTCATTGGAAACGGGATTTCTTCATCTAATGCTAGACAGAAGAATTCTCAGTAACTTCTTTGGGTTGCCTGTGTTCAACTCACAGAGTTGAACCTTCCTTTAGACAGAGCAGATTTGAAACTCTCTTTTTGTGGAATTTGCATGTGGACATTTGAAGCGTTTTGGGGCCAACGGTAGAAAAGGAAATATCTTCGTTTAAAAACTAGAGAGAATCATTCCCAGCAACCGCTTTGTGATGAGTGCGTTCCATTCACAGAGTTTAACCTTTCTTTTCATAGAACAGTTTGGAAACACTCTGTTTGTAAAGTCTGCAAGCGGATATTTGGACCTCTTTGAGGATTTCGTTGGAAACGGGATTTCTTCATCTAATGCTAGACAGAGGAATTCTCAGTAACTTCTTTGGGTTGCCTGTGTTCAACTCGCAGAGTTGAACCTTCCTTTAGACAGAGCAGATTTGAAACCCTCTTTTTGTGGAATTTCCAAGTGGACATTTCAAGCGCTTTGCGGCCAATGGTAGAAAAGGAAATATCTTCGTATGAAAACTGGAGAGAATCATTCCCAGAAACCACTTTGTGATGAGTGCGTTCCACTCACAGAGTTTAACCTTTCTTTTCATAGAACAGTTTGGAAACATTCTGTTTGTAAAGTCAGCAAGTGGATATTTGGACCTCTTTGAGGATTTCGTTAGAAACGGGATTTCTTCATCTAATGCTAGACAGAAGAATTCTCAGTAACTTCTTTGGGTTGCGTGTGTTCAACTCGCAGAATTGGACCTTCCTTTAGACAGAGCAGATTTGAAACCCTCTTTTTGTGTAATTTCCAAATGGATATTTCAAGCGTTTTGCGGCCAACGGCAGAAAAGGAAATATCTTCGTATGAAAACTGGAGAGAATCATTCCCAGAAACCACTTTGTGATGAGTGCGTTTCACTCACAGAGTTTAACCTTTCTTTTCATAGAACAGTTTGGAAACACTCTGTTTGTAAAGTCTGCAAGTGGATATTTGGACCTCTTTGAGGATTTCGTTGGAAACGGGATTTCTTCATCTACTGCTAGACAGAAGAATTCTCAGTAACTTCTTTGGGTTGCCTGTGTTCAACTCACAGAGTTGAACCTTCCTTTAGACAGAGCAGATTTGAAACTCTCTTTTTGTGGAATTTGCATGTGGACATTTCAAGCGCTTTGGGGCCAACGGTAGAAAAGGAAATATCTTCGTATAAAAACTAGAGAGAATCATTCCCAGCAACCGCTTTGTGATGAGTGCGTTCCACTCACAGAGCTTAACCTTTCTTTTCATAGAACAGTTTGGAAACACTCTGTTTGTAAAGTCTGCAAGTGGATATTTGGACCTCTTTGAGGATTTCATTGGAAACGGGATTTCTTCATCTAATGTTAGACAGAAGAATTCTCAGTAACTTCTTTGGGTTGCCTGTGTTCAACTCACAGAGTTGAACCTTCCTTTAGACAGAGCAGATTTGAAACTCTCTTTTTGTGGAATTTGCATGTGGACATTTCAAGCGTTTTGGGTCCATCGGTAGAAAAGGAAATATCTTCGTATAAAAACTAGAGAGAATCATTCCCAGCAACCCCTTTGTGTTGAGTGCATTCCAATCACAGAGCTTAACGTTTCCTTTCGTAGAACAGTTTGGAAACACTCTGTTTGTAAAGTCTGCAAGTGGATATTTGGACCTCTTTAAGGATTTCGTTGGAAACGGGATTTCTTCATCTAATGCTAGACAGAAGAATTCTCAGTAACTTCTTTGGGTTGCCTGTGTTCAACTCACAAAGTTGAACCTTCCTTTAGACAGAGCACATTTGAAACCCTCTTTTTGTGGAATTTCCAAGTGGACATTTCAAGCGCTTTGCGGCCAACGGTAGAAAAGGAAATATCTTTGTATAAAAACTGGGGAGAATCATTCTCAGAAACCACTTTGTGATGTGTGCATTCCCCTCACAGAGTTGAACCTTTCTTTTCATAGAGCCGTTTGGAAACACTCTGTTTGTAAAGTCTGCAAGTGGATATTTGGACCTCTTTGAGGATTTCGTTGGAAACGGGATTTCTTCATCTAAGGCTATACAGAAGAATACTCAGTAACTTCTTTGGGTTGCCTGTGTTCAACTCACAGAGTTGAACGTTCTTTTAGACAGAGCAGATTTGAAACCCTCTTTTTCTGGAATTTGCATGTGGACGTTTCAAGCGCTTAGGGGCTAACGGTAGAAAAGGAAATATCTTCGTATAAAAACTAGAGAGAATCATTCCCAGCAACCGCTTTGTGATGAGTGCGTTCCACTCACAGACTTTAACCTTTCTTTTCATAGAACAGTTTGGAAACACTCTGTTTGTAAAGTCTGCAAGGGGTTATTTGGACCTCTTTGAGGATTTCGTTGGAAACGGGATTTCTTCATCTAATGCAAGGCAGAAGAATTCTCAGTAACTTCTTTGGGTTGCGTGTGTTCAACTCGCAGAGTTGAACCTTCCTTTTGACAGAGCAGATTTGAAACCCTCTTTTTGTGGAATTTCCAAGTGGACATTTCAAGCGCTTTGCGGCCATCGGTAGAAAAGGAAATATGTTCGTATAAAAACAGGAGAGAATAATTCTCAGAAACCACTTTGTGATGTGTGCGTTCCACTCACAGAGTTTTACCTTTCTTTTCATAGAACAGTTTGGAAACACTCTGTTTGTAAAGTCTGCAAGCGGATATATGGACCTCTTTGAGGATTTTTTTGGAAACGGGATTTCTACATCTAATGCTAGACAGAAGAATTCTCAGTAACTTCTTTGGGTTGCGTGTGTTCAACTCGCAGAGTTGAACCTTCCTTTAGACAGAGCAGATTTGAAACCCTCTTTTTGTGGAATTTCCAAGTGGACATTTCAAGCGCTTTGCGGCCAATGGTAGAAAAGGAAATATCTTCGTATGAAAACTGGAGAGAATCATTCCCAGAAACCACTTTGTGATGAGTGCGTTCCACTCACAGAGTTTAACCTTTCTTTTCATAGAACAGTTTGGAAACATTCTGTTTGTAAAGTCTGCAAGTGGATATTTGGACCTCTTTGAGGATTTCGTTAGAAACGGGATTTCTTCATCTAATGCTAGACAGAAGAATTCTCAGTAACTTCTTTGGGTTGCGTGTGTTCAACTCGCAGAATTGGACCTTCCTTTAGACAGAGCAGATTTGAAACCCTCTTTTTGTGTAATTTCCAAATGGATATTTCAAGCGTTTTGCGGCCAACGGCAGAAAAGGAAATATCTTCGTATGAAAACTGGAGAGAATCATTCCCAGAAACCACTTTGTGATGAGTGCGTTCCACTCACAGAGTTTAACCTTTCTTTTCATAGAACAGTTTGGAAACATTCTGTTTGTAAAGTCTGCAAGTGGATATTTGGACCTCTTTGAGGATTTCGTTAGAAACGGGATTTCTTCATCTAATGCTAGACAGAAGAATTCTCAGTAACTTCTTTGGGTTGCCTGTGTTCAACTCATAGAGGTGAACCTTCCTTTAGACGGAGCAGATTTGAAACTCTCTTTTTGTGGAATTTGCATGTGGACATTCCAAGCGCTTTGGGGCCAACGGTAGAAAAGGAAATATCTTCGTATAAAAACTAGAGAGAATCATTCCCAGCAACCGCTTTGTGATGAGTGCGTTCCACTCACAGAGCTTAACCTTTCTTTTCATAGAACTGTTTGGAAACACTCTGTTTGTAAAGTCTGCAAGTGGATATTTGGACCTCTTTGAGGATTTCATTGGAAACGGGATTTCTTCATCTAATGCTAGACAGAAGAATTCTCAGTAACTTCTTTGGGTTGCCTGTGTTCAACTCACAGAGTTGAACCTTCCATTAGACAGAGCAGATTTGAAACTCTCTTTTTGTGGAATTTGCATGTGGACATTTGAAGCGTTTTGGGGCCAACGGTAGAAAAGGAAATATCTTCGTTTAAAAACTAGAGAGAATCATTCCCAGCAACCGCTTTGTGACGAGTGCGTTCCCCTCACAGAGCTTAACCTTTCTTTTCATAGAACAGTTTGGAAACACTCTGTTTGTAAAGTCTGCAAGTGGATATTTGGACCTCTTTGAGGATTTCGTTGGAAACGGGATTTCTTCATCTAATGCTAGACAGAAGAATTCTCAGTAACTTCTTTGGGTTGCATGTGTTCAACTCGCAGAGTTGAACCTTCCTTTAGACAGAGCAGATTTGAAACCCTCTTTTTGTGGAATTTCCAAGTGGACATTTCAAGCGCTTTGCGGCCAACGGTAGAAAAGGAAATATCTTCGCATAAAAATTGGACAGAATCATTCTCAGAAACCACTTTGTGATGTGTGTGTTAAACTCACAGAGTTTAACCTTTCTTTTCATAGAGCAGTTTGGAAACCCTCTGTTTGTAAAGTCTGCAAGTGGATATTTGGACCTCTTTGAGGATTTCGTTGGAAACGGGGTTTCTTCATCTAATGCTAGACAGAAGAATTCTCAGTAACTTCTGTGGGTTGCGTGTGTTCAACTCGCAGAGTTGAACCTTCCTTTAGACAGAGCAGATTTGAAAACCTCTTTTTGTGGAATTTGCATGTGGACATTTCAAGCGCTTTGGGGCCAACGGTAGAAAAGGAAATATCTTAGTATAAAAACTAGAGACAATGATTCCCAGCAACCGCTTTGTGATGAGTGCATTCCATTCACAGAGTTTAACCTTTCTTTTCATAGAACAGTTTGGAAACACTCTGTTTGTAAAGTCTGCAAGCGGATATTTGGACCTCTTTGAGGATTTCGTTGGAAACGGGATTTCTTCATCTAATGCTAGACAGAGGAATTCTCAGTAACTTCTTTGGGTTGCGTGTGTTCAACTCGCAGATTTGAACGTTCCTTTAGACAGAGCAGGTTTGAAACCCTCTTTTTGTGGAATTTCCAAGTGGACATTTCAAGTGCTTTGTGGCCAACGGTACAAAAGGAAATATCTTCGTATAAAAACTGGAGAGAATCATTCCCAGCAACCACTTTGTGATGAGTGCGTTCCACTCACAGAGTTGAACCTTTCTTTTCACAGAACAGTTTGGAAACACTCTGTTTGTAAAGTCTGCAAGCGGATATTTGGACCTCTTTGAGGATATCGTTGGAAACGGGATTTCTTCATCTAATGCTAGACAGAGGAATTCTCAGTAACTTCTTTGGGTTGCGTGTGTTCAACTCACAGAGTTGAACTTTCCTTTAGACAGAGAAGATTTGAAACCCTCTTTTTGTGGAATTTCCAAGTGGACATTTCAAGCGCTTTTCGTCCAACGGTACAAAAGGAAATATCTTCGTATTAAAACTGGAGAGAATCATTCTCAGAAACCACTTTGTCATGTGTGCGTTCCACTCACAGAGTTTAACCTTTCTTTTCATAGAGCTGTTTGGAAACACTCTGTTTGTAATGTCTGCAAGCGGATATTTGGACCTCTTTGAGGATTTCGTTGGAAACGGGAGTTCTTCATCTAATGCTAGACAGAAGAATTCTCAGTAACTTCTTTGGGTTGCCTGTGTTCAACTCACAGAGTTGAACCTTCCTTTAGACAGAGCAGATTTGAAACTCTCTTTTTGTGGAATTTGCATATGGACATTTCAAGCGCTTTGGGGCCAACGGTAGAAAAGGAAATATCTTCGTATAAAAACTAGAGAGAATCATTCCCAGCAACCGCTTTGTGATGAGTGCGTTCCACTCACAGAGCTTAACCTTTCTTTTCATAGAACTGTTTGGAAACACTCTGTTTGTAAAGTCTGCAAGTGGATATTTGGACCTCTTTGAGGATTTCGTTGGAAACGGGATTTCTTCATCTAATGCTAGACAGAAGAATTCTCAGTAACTTCTTTGGGTTGCCTGTGTTCAACTCACAGAGTTGAACCTTCCATTAGACAGAGCAGATTTGAAACTCTCTTTTTTTGGAATTTGCATGTGGACATTTGAAGCGTTTTGGGGCCAACGGTAGAAAAGGAAATATCTTCGTTTAAAAACTAGAGAGAATCATTCCCAGCAACCGCTTTGTGACGAGTGCGTTCCCCTCACAGAGCTTAACCTTTCTTTTCATAGAACAGTTTGGAAACACTCTGTTTGTAAAGTCTGCAAGTGGATATTTGGACCTCTTTGAGGATTTCGTTGGAAAAGGGATTTCTTCATCTAATGCTAGACAGAAGAATTCTCAGTAACTTCTTTGGGTTGCATGTGTTCAACTCGCAGAGTTGAACCTTCCTTTAGACAGAGCAGATTTGAAACCCTCTTTTTGTGGAATTTCCAAGTGGACATTTCAAGCGCTTTGCGTCCAACGGTAGAAAAGGAAATATCTTCGTATAAAAATTGGACAGAATCATTCTCAGAAACCACTTTGTGATGTGTGCGTTCCACTCACAGAGTTTTACCTTTCTTTTCATAGAACAGTTTGTAAACACTCTGTTTGTAAAGTCTGCAAGCGGATATATGGACCTCTTTGAGGATTTCTTTGGAAACGGGATTTCTACATCTAATGCTAGACAGAAGAATTCTCAGTAACTTCTTTGGGTTGCCTGTGTTCAACTCACAGAGTTGAACGTTCCTTTAGACAGAGGAGATTTGAAACCCTCTTTTTGTGAAGTTTCCAAGTGGACATTTCAAGCACTTTGCGGCCAACGGTAGAAAAGGAAATATCTTCGTATAAAAACTGGAGAGAATCATTCTCAGAAACCACTTTGTGATGCGTGCGTTCCACTCACAGAGTTTAACATTTCTTTTCATAGAGCAGTTTGGAAACACTCTGTTTGTAAAGTCTGCATGCGGATATTTGGACCTCTTTGAGGATTTCATTGGAAACGGGATTTCTTCATCTAATGCTACACAGAAGAATTCTCGGTAACTTCTTTGGGTTGCGTGTGTTCAACTCACAGAGTTGAAGCTTCCTTTAGACAGAGCAGATTTGAAACCCTGTTTTTGTGGAATTTGCATGTGAATATTTCAAGCGCTTTGGGGCCAACGGTAGAAAAGGAAATATCTTCGTAAAAAAACTAGAGAGAATCATTCCCAGCAACTGCTTTTTGGTGAGTGCGTTCCACATACAGAGTTTAACCTTTCTTTTCATGGAGCAGTTTGGAAACACTCTGTTTGTAAAGTTTGCAAGTGGATATTTGGACCTCTTTGAGGATTTCGTTGGAAACGGGATTTCTTCATCTAATGCAAGGCAGAAGAATTCTCAGTAACTTCTTTGGGTTGTCTGTGTTCAACTCACAGAGTTGAACCTTCCTTTAGACAGAGCAAATTTGAAACCCTTTTTTTGTGGAATTTCCAAGTGGACATTTCAAGCGCTTTGGGGCCAACGGTAGAAAAGGAAATATCTTCGTATAAAAACTAGAGAGAATCATTCCCAGAAACCGCTTTGTGATGAGTGCGTTCCATTCACAGAGTTTAACCTTTCTTTTCATAGAACAGTTTGGAAACACTCTGTTTGCAAAGTCTGCAAGTGGATATTTGGAACTCTTTGAGGATTTCATTGGAAACGGGATTTGCTCATCTAATGCTAGACAGAAGAATTCTCAGTAACTTCTTTGTGTTCCGTGTGTTCAACTCGCGGAGTTGAACCTTCCTTTAGACAGAGCAGATTTGAAACCCTCTTTTTGTGGAATTTCCAAGAGGACATTTCAAAGCGCTTTGGCGCCAACGGTAGAAAAGGAAATATCTTCGTATAAAAACTGGAGAGAATCATTCTCAGAAACCACTTTGTGATGTGTGCATTCCACTCACAGAGTTTAACCTTTCTTTTCATAGAGCAGTTTGGAAACACCCTGTTTGTAAAGTCTGCAAGCAGATATTTGGACCTCTTTGAGGATTTCATTGGAAACGGGATTTCTTCATCTAATGCTAGACAGAAGAATTCTCAGTAACTTCATTGGGTTGCCTGTGTTCAACTCACAGACTTGAACGTTCCTTTAGACAGAGTAGATTTGAAACTCTCTTTTTGTGGAATTTGCATGTGGACATTTCAAGCGCTTTGGGGCCAACGGTAGAAAAGGAAATATCTTCCTATAAAAAGTGGAGAGAATCACTCCCAGCAACCGCTTTGTGATGAGTGCATTCCACTCACAGAGTTTAACCTTTCTTTTCAGAGAACAGTTTGGAAACACTCTATTTGTAAAGTCTGCAAGTGGATATTTGGACCTCTTTGAGGATTTCGTTGGAAATGGGATTTCTTCGTCTGATGCTAGACAGAAGAATTCTCAGTAACTTCTTTGGGTTGCGTGTGTTCAACTCGCAGAGTTGAACCTTCCTTTAGAGAGAGCAGATTTGAAACCCTCTTTTTGTGGGATTTCCAAGTGGACATTTCAAGCGCTTTGCGGCCAACGGTAGAAAAGGAAATATCTTCGTATAAAAACTGGAGAGAATCATTCTCAGAAACCACTTTGTGATGTGTGTGTTCCACTCACAAAGTTTAACCTTTCTTTTCATAGTTCAGTTTGGAAACACTCTGTTTGTAAATTGTGCATGTGGATATTTGGACCTCTTTGAGGATTTCTTTGGAAACGGGATTTCTTCATCTAATGCTAGACAGAAGAATTCTCAGTAACTTCCTAGGGTTGCATGTGATCAACTCGCAGAGTTGAACCTTCCTTTAGACAGAGCAGATTTGAAACCCTCTTTTTGTGGAATTTCCAAGTGGACATTTCAAGCGCTTTGCGGCCAACGGTAGAAAAGGAAATATCTTCGTATAAAAACTGGAGAGAATCATTCTCAGTAACCACTTTGTGATGTGTGCGTTCCACTCACAGAGTTTAACCTTTCTTTTCATAGAGCAGTTTGGAAACACTCTGTTTGTAAAGTCTGCAAGCGGATATTTGGACCTCTGAGGATTTCGTTGGAAACGGGATTTCTTCATCTAATGCTAGACAGAAGAATTCTCAGTAAATTCTTTGGGTTGCGTGTGTTCAACTCGCAGAGTTGAAGCTTCCTTTAGACAGAGCAGATTTGACACCCTCTTTTTGTGGAATTTTTATGTGGACATTTCAAGCGCTTTTGGTCCAACGGTAGAAAAGGAAATATCTTCGTATAAAAACTAGAGAGAATCATTCCCAGCAACCGCTTTGTGATGAGTGCGTTCCACTCACAGAGTTTAACCTTTCTTTTCATAGAACAGTTTGGAAACACTCTGTTTGTAAAGTCTGCAAGCGGATATTTGGACCTCTTTGAGGATTTCGTTGGAAACGGGATTTCTTCATCTAATGCTAGACAGAGGAATTCTCAGTAACTTCTTTGGGTTGCGTGTGTTCAACTCGCAGATTTGAACGTTCCTTTAGACAGAGCAGATTTGAAACCCTCTTTTTGTGGAATTTCCAAGTGGACATTTCAAGTGCTTTGTGGCCAACGGTACAAAAGGAAATATCTTCGTATAAAAACTGGAGAGAATCATTCCCAGCAACCACTTTGTGATGAGTGCGTTCCACTCACAGAGTTGAACCTTTCTTTTCACAGAACAGTTTGGAGACACTCTGTTTGTAAAGTCTGCAAGCGGATATTTGGACCTCTTTGAGGATATCGTTGGAAACGGGATTTCTTCATCTAATGCTAGACAGAGGAATTCTCAGTAACTTCTTTGGGTTGCGTGTGTTCAACTCGCAGAGTTGAACTTTCCTTTAGACAGAGAAGATTTGAAACCCTCTTTTTGTGGAATTTCCAAGTGGACATTTCAAGCGTTTTTCGTCCAACGGTAGAAAAGGAAATATCTTCGTATGAAAACTGGAGAGAATCATTCCCAGAAACCACTTTGTGATGAGTGCATTTCACTCACAGAGTTTAACCTTTCTTTTCCTAGAACAGTTTGGAAACACTCTGTTTCTAAAGTCTGCAAGTGGATATTTGGACCTCTTTGAGGATTTCGTTGCAAACGGGATTTCTTCATCTAATGCTAGACAGAAGAATTCTCAGTAACTTCTTTGGGTTGCCTGTGTTCAACTCATAGAGGTGAACCTTCCTTTAGACAGAGCAGATTTGAAACTCTCTTTTTGTGGAATTTGCATGTGGACATTTCAAGCGCTTTGGGGCCAACGGTAGAAAAGGAAATATCTTCGTATAAAAACTAGAGAGAATCATTCCCAGAAACCGCTTTGTGATGAGTGCGTTCCACTCACAGAGCTTAACCTTTCTTTTCATAGAACTGTTTGGAAACACTCTGTTTGTAAAGTCTGCAAGTGGATATTTGGACCTCTTTGAGGATTTCATTGGAAACGGGATTTCTTCATCTAATGCTAGACAGAAGAATTCTCAGTAACTTCTTTGGGTTGCCTGTGTTCAACTCACAGAGTTGAACCTTCCTTTAGACAGAGCAGATTTGAAACTCTCTTTTTGTGGAATTTGCATGTGGACATTTGAAGCGTTTTGGGGCCAACGGTAGAAAAGGAAATATCTTCGTTTAAAAACTAGAGAGAATCATTCCCAGCAACCGCTTTGTGATGAGTGCGTTCCATTCACAGAGTTTAACCTTTCTTTTCATAGAACAGTTTGGAAACACTCTGTTTGTAAAGTCTGCAAGCGGATATTTGGACCTCTTTGAGGATTTCGTTGGAAACGGGATTTCTTCATCTAATGCTAGACAGAGGAATTCTCAGTAACTTCTTTGGGTTGCCTGTGTTCAACTCGCAGAGTTGAACCTTCCTTTAGACAGAGCAGATTTGAAACCCTCTTTTTGTGGAATTTCCAAGTGGACATTTCAAGCGCTTTGCGGCCAATGGTAGAAAAGGAAATATCTTCGTATGAAAACTGGAGAGAATCATTCCCAGAAACCACTTTGTGATGAGTGCGTTCCACTCACAGAGTTTAACCTTTCTTTTCATAGAACAGTTTGGAAACATTCTGTTTGTAAAGTCAGCAAGTGGATATTTGGACCTCTTTGAGGATTTCGTTAGAAACGGGATTTCTTCATCTAATGCTAGACAGAAGAATTCTCAGTAACTTCTTTGGGTTGCGTGTGTTCAACTCGCAGAATTGGACCTTCCTTTAGACAGAGCAGATTTGAAACCCTCTTTTTGTGTAATTTCCAAATGGATATTTCAAGCGTTTTGCGGCCAACGGCAGAAAAGGAAATATCTTCGTATGAAAACTGGAGAGAATCATTCCCAGAAACCACTTTGTGATGAGTGCGTTTCACTCACAGAGTTTAACCTTTCTTTTCATAGAACAGTTTGGAAACACTCTGTTTGTAAAGTCTGCAAGTGGATATTTGGACCTCTTTGAGGATTTCGTTGGAAACGGGATTTCTTCATCTACTGCTAGACAGAAGAATTCTCAGTAACTTCTTTGGGTTGCCTGTGTTCAACTCACAGAGTTGAACCTTCCTTTAGACAGAGCAGATTTGAAACTCTCTTTTTGTGGAATTTGCATGTGGACATTTCAAGCGCTTTGGGGCCAACGGTAGAAAAGGAAATATCTTCGTATAAAAACTAGAGAGAATCATTCCCAGCAACCGCTTTGTGATGAGTGCGTTCCACTCACAGAGCTTAACCTTTCTTTTCATAGAACAGTTTGGAAACACTCTGTTTGTAAAGTCTGCAAGTGGATATTTGGACCTCTTTGAGGATTTCATTGGAAACGGGATTTCTTCATCTAATGTTAGACAGAAGAATTCTCAGTAACTTCTTTGGGTTGCCTGTGTTCAACTCACAGAGTTGAACCTTCCTTTAGACAGAGCAGATTTGAAACTCTCTTTTTGTGGAATTTGCATGTGGACATTTCAAGCGTTTTGGGTCCATCGGTAGAAAAGGAAATATCTTCGTATAAAAACTAGAGAGAATCATTCCCAGCAACCCCTTTGTGTTGAGTGCATTCCAATCACAGAGCTTAACGTTTCCTTTCGTAGAACAGTTTGGAAACACTCTGTTTGTAAAGTCTGCAAGTGGATATTTGGACCTCTTTAAGGATTTCGTTGGAAACGGGATTTCTTCATCTAATGCTAGACAGAAGAATTCTCAGTAACTTCTTTGGGTTGCCTGTGTTCAACTCACAAAGTTGAACCTTCCTTTAGACAGAGCACATTTGAAACCCTCTTTTTGTGGAATTTCCAAGTGGACATTTCAAGCGCTTTGCGGCCAACGGTAGAAAAGGAAATATCTTTGTATAAAAACTGGGGAGAATCATTCTCAGAAACCACTTTGTGATGTGTGCATTCCCCTCACAGAGTTGAACCTTTCTTTTCATAGAGCCGTTTGGAAACACTCTGTTTGTAAAGTCTGCAAGTGGATATTTGGACCTCTTTGAGGATTTCGTTGGAAACGGGATTTCTTCATCTAAGGCTATACAGAAGAATACTCAGTAACTTCTTTGGGTTGCCTGTGTTCAACTCACAGAGTTGAACGTTCTTTTAGACAGAGCAGATTTGAAACCCTCTTTTTCTGGAATTTGCATGTGGACGTTTCAAGCGCTTAGGGGCTAACTGTAGAAAAGGAAATATCTTCGTATAAAAACTAGAGAGAATCATTCCCAGCAACCGCTTTGTGATGAGTGCGTTCCACTCACAGACTTTAACCTTTCTTTTCATAGAACAGTTTGGAAACACTCTGTTTGTAAAGTCTGCAAGGGGTTATTTGGACCTCTTTGAGGATTTCGTTGGAAACGGGATTTCTTCATCTAATGCAAGGCAGAAGAATTCTCAGTAACTTCTTTGGGTTGCGTGTGTTCAACTCGCAGAGTTGAACCTTCCTTTTGACAGAGCAGATTTGAAACCCTCTTTTTGTGGAATTTCCAAGTGGACATTTCAAGCGCTTTGCGGCCATCGGTAGAAAAGGAAATATGTTCGTATAAAAACAGGAGAGAATAATTCTCAGAAACCACTTTGTGATGTGTGCGTTCCACTCACAGAGTTTTACCTTTCTTTTCATAGAACAGTTTGGAAACACTCTGTTTGTAAAGTCTGCAAGCGGATATATGGACCTCTTTGAGGATTTCTTTGGAAACGGGATTTCTACATCTAATGCTAGACAGAAGAATTCTCAGTAACTTCTTTGGGTTGCGTGTGTTCAACTCGCAGAGTTGAACCTTCCTTTAGACAGAGCAGATTTGAAACCCTCTTTTTGTGGAATTTCCAAGTGGACATTTCAAGCGCTTTGCGGCCAATGGTAGAAAAGGAAATATCTTCGTATGAAAACTGGAGAGAATCATTCCCAGAAACCACTTTGTGATGAGTGCGTTCCACTCACAGAGTTTAACCTTTCTTTTCATAGAACAGTTTGGAAACATTCTGTTTGTAAAGTCTGCAAGTGGATATTTGGACCTCTTTGAGGATTTCGTTAGAAACGGGATTTCTTCATCTAATGCTAGACAGAAGAATTCTCAGTAACTTCTTTGGGTTGCGTGTGTTCAACTCGCAGAATTGGACCTTCCTTTAGACAGAGCAGATTTGAAACCCTCTTTTTGTGTAATTTCCAAATGGATATTTCAAGCGTTTTGCGGCCAACGGCAGAAAAGGAAATATCTTCGTATGAAAACTGGAGAGAATCATTCCCAGAAACCACTTTGTGATGAGTGCGTTCCACTCACAGAGTTTAACCTTTCTTTTCATAGAACAGTTTGGAAACATTCTGTTTGTAAAGTCTGCAAGTGGATATTTGGACCTCTTTGAGGATTTCGTTAGAAACGGGATTTCTTCATCTAATGCTAGACAGAAGAATTCTCAGTAACTTCTTTGGGTTGCCTGTGTTCAACTCATAGAGGTGAACCTTCCTTTAGACGGAGCAGATTTGAAACTCTCTTTTTGTGGAATTTGCATGTGGACATTCCAAGCGCTTTGGGGCCAACGGTAGAAAAGGAAATATCTTCGTATAAAAACTAGAGAGAATCATTCCCAGAAACCGCTTTGTGATGAGTGCGTTCCACTCACAGAGCTTAACCTTTCTTTTCATAGAACTGTTTGGAAACACTCTGTTTGTAAAGTCTGCAAGTGGATATTTGGACCTCTTTGAGGATTTCATTGGAAACGGGATTTCTTCATCTAATGCTAGACAGAAGAATTCTCAGTAACTTCTTTGGGTTGCCTGTGTTCAACTCACAGAGTTGAACCTTCCTTTGGACAGAGCAGATTTGAAACTCTCTTTTTGTGGAATTTGCATGTGGACATTTGAAGCGTTTTGGGGCCAACGGTAGAAAAGGAAATATCATCGTTTAAAAACTAGAGAGAATCATTCCCAGCAACCGCTTTGTGATGAGTGCGTTCCATTCACAGAGTTCAACCTTTCTTTTCATAGAACAGTTTGGAAACACTCTGTTTGTAAAGTCTGCAAGCGGATATTTGGACCTCTTTGAGGATTTCGTTGGAAACGGGATTTCTTCATCTAATGCTAGACAGAGGAATTCTCAGTAACTTCTTTGGGTTGCGTGTGTTCAACTCGCAGAGTTGAACCTTCCTTTAGACAGAGCAGATTTGAAACCCTCTTTTTGTGGAATTTCCAAGTGGACATTTCAAGCGCTTTGCGGCCAACGGTAGAAAAGGAAATATCTTCGTATGAAAACTGGAGAGAATCATTCCCAGAAACCACTTTGTGATGAGTGCGTTCCACTCACAGAGTTTAACCTTTCTTTTCATAGAACAGTTTGGAAACACTCTGTTTGTAAAGTCTGCAAGTGGATATTTGGACCTCTTTGAGGATTTCGTTGGAAACGGGATTTCTTCATCTAAGGCTATACAGAAGAATACTCAGTAACTTCTTTGGGTTGCCTGTGTTCAACTCACAGAGTTGAACGTTCCTTTAGACAGAGCAGATTTGAAACCCTCTTTTTCTGGAATTTGCATGTGGACGTTTCAAGCGCTTAGGGGCTAACGGTAGAAAAGGAAATATCTTCGTATAAAAACTAGAGAGAATCATTCCCAGCAACCGCTTTGTGATGAGTGCGTTCCACTCACAGACTTTAACCTTTCTTTTCATAGAACAGTTTGGAAACACTCTGTTTGTAAAGTCTGCAAAGGGTTATTTGGACCTCTTTGAGGATTTCGTTGGAAACGGGATTTCTTCATCTAATGCAAGGCAGAAGAATTCTCAGTAACTTCTTTGGGTTGCGTGTGTTCAACTCGCAGAGTTGAACCTTCCTTTTGACAGAGCAGATTTGAAACCCTCTTTTTGTGGAATTTCCAAGTGGACATTTCAAGCGCTTTGCGGCCATCGGTAGAAAAGGAAATATGTTCGTATAAAAACTGGAGAGAATAATTCTCAGAAACCACTTTGTGATGTGTGCGTTCCACTCACAGAGTTTTACCTTTCTTTTCATAGAACAGTTTGGAAACACTCTGTTTGTAAAGTCTGCAAGCGGATATATGGACCTCTTTGAGGATTTCTTTGGAAACGGGATTTCTACATCTAATGCTAGACAGAAGAATTCTCAGTAACTTCTTTGGGTTGCCTGTGTTCAACTCACAGAGTTGAACGTTCCTTTAGACAGAGGAGATTTGAAACCCTCTTTTTGTGAAGTTTCCAAGTGGACATTTCAAGCAATTTGCGGCCAACGGTAGAAAAGGAAATATCTTCGTATAAAAACTGGAGAGAATCATTCTCAGAAACCGCTTTGTGATGCGTGCGTTCCACTCACAGAGTTTAACCTTTCTTTTCATAGAGCAGTTTGGAAACACTCTGTTTGTAAAGTCTGCATGCGGATATTTGGACCTCTTTGAGGATTTCATTGGAAACGGGATTTCTTCATCTAATGCTACACAGAAGAATTCTCGGTAACTTCTTTGGGTTGCGTGTGTTCAACTCACAGAGTTGAAGCTTCCTTTAGACAGAGCAGATTTGAAACCCTGTTTTTGTGGAATTTGCATGTGAATATTTCAAGCGCTTTGGGGCCAACGGTAGAAAAGGAAATATCTTCGTAAAAAAACTAGAGAGAATCATTCCCAGCAACTGCTTTTTGGTGAGTGCGTTCCACATACAGAGTTTAACCTTTCTTTTCATAGAACAGTTTGGAAACACTCTGTTTGTAAAGTCTGCAAGCGGATATTTGGACCTCTTTGAGGATTTCGTTGGAAACGGGATTTCTTCATCTAATGCTAGACAGAGGAATTCTCAGTAACTTCTTTGGGTTGCGTGTGTTCAACTCGCAGAGTTGAACCTTCCTTTAGACAGAGCAGATTTGAAACCCTCTTTTTGTGGAATTTCCAAGTGGACATTTCAAGCGCTTTGCGGCCAATGGTAGAAAAGGAAATATCTTCGTATGAAAACTGGAGAGAATCATTCCCAGAAACCACTTTGTGATGAGTGCGTTCCACTCACAGAGTTTAACCTTTCCTTTCATAGAACAGTTTGGAAACATTCTGTTTGTAAAGTCTGCAAGTGGATATTTGGACCTCTTTGAGGATTTCGTTAGAAACGGGATTTCTTCATCTAATGCTAGACAGAAGAATTCTCAGTAACTTCTTTGGGTTGCGTGTGTTCAACTCGCAGAATTGGACCTTCCTTTAGACAGAGCAGATTTGAAACCCTCTTTTTGTGTAATTTCCAAATGGACATTTCAAGCGTTTTGCGGCCAACGGCAGAAAAGGAAATATCTTCGTATGAAAACTGGAGAGAATCATTCCCAGAAACCACTTTGGGATGAGTGCATTTCACTCACAGAGTTTAACCTTTCTTTTCATAGAACACTTTGGAAACACTCTGTTTGTAAAGCCTGCAAGTGGATATTTGGTCATCTCTGAGGATTTCGTTGCAAACGGGATTTCTTCATCTAATGCTAGACAGAGGAATTCTCAGTAACTTCTTTGGGTTGCCTGTGTTCAACTCATAGAGTTGAACCTTCCTTCAGACAGAGCAGATTTGAAACTCTCTTTTTGTGGAATTTGCATGTGGACATTTCATGCGCTTTGGGGCCAACGGTAGAAAAGGAAATATCTTCGTATAAAAACTAGAGAGAATCATTCCCAGCAACCGCTTTGTGATGAGTGCGTTCCACTCAAAGAGCTTAACCTTTCTTTTCATAGAACTGTTTGGAAACACTCTGTTTGTAAAGTCTGCAAGTGGATATTTGGACCTCTTTGAGGATTTCATTGGAAACGGGATTTCTTCATCTAATGCTAGACAGAAGAATTCTCAGTAACTTCTTTGGGTTGCCTATGTTCAACTCACAGAGTTGAACCTTCCTTTAGACAGAGCAGATTTGAAACTCTCTTTTTGTGGAATTTGCATGTGGACATTTGAAGCGTTTTGGGGCCAACGGTAGAAAAGGAAATATCTTCGTTTAAAAACTAGAGAGAATCATTCCCAGCAACCGCTTTGTGACGAGTGCGTTCCCCTCACAGAGCTTAACCTTTCTTTTCATAGAACAGTTTGGAAACACTCTGTTTGTAAAGTCTGCAAGTGGATATTTGGACCTCTTTGAGGATTTCGTTGGAAACGGGATTTCTTCATCTAGTGCTAGACAGAAGAATTCTCAGTAAGTTCTTTGGGTTGCATGTGTTCAACTCGCAGAGTTGAACCTTCCTTTAGACAGAGCAGATTTGAAACCCTCTTTTTGTGGAATTTCCAAGTGGACATTTCAAGCGCTTTGCGGCCAACGGTAGAAAAGGAAATATCTTCGTATAAAAATTGGACAGAATCATTCTCAGAAAACACTTTGTGATGTGTGTGTTAAACTCACAGAGTTTAACCTTTCTTTTCATAGAGCAGTTTGGAAACCCTCTGTTTGTAAAGCCTGCAAGTGGATATTTGGACCTCTTTGAGGATTTCGTTGGAAACGGGGTTTCTTCATCTACTGCTAGAGAGAAGAATTCTCAGTAACTTCTGTGGGTTGCGTGTGTTCAACTCGCAGAGTTGAACCTTCCTTTAGACAGAGCAGATTTGAAAACCTCTTTTTGTGGAATTTGCATGTGGACATTTCAAGCGCTTTGGGGCCAACGGTAGAAAAGGAAATATCTTCGTATAAAAACTAGAGACAATGATTCCCAGCAACCCCTTTGTGATGAGTGCGTTCCATTCACAGAGTTTAACCTTTCTTTTCATAGAACAGTTTGGAAACACTCTGTTTGTAAAGTCTGCAAGTGGATATTTGGACCTCTTTGAGGAATTCGTTGGAAACGGGATTTCTTCATCTAATGCTAGACAGAAGAATTCTCAGTAACTTCTTTGGGTTCCGTGTGTTCAACTCGCAGAGTTGAACCTTCCTTTAGACAGAGCAGATTTGAAACCCTCTTTTTGTGGAATTTCCAAGTGGACATTTCAAGCGCTTTTGGGCCAACGGTACAAAAGGAAATATCTTCGTATTAAAACTGGAGAGAATCATTCTCAGAAACCACTTTGTCATGTGTGCGTTCCACTCACAGAGTTTAACCTTTCTTTTCATAGAGCAGTTTGGAAACACTCTGTTTGTAATGTCTGCAAGCGGATATTTGGACCTCTTTGAGGATTTCGTTGGTAACGGGAGTTCTTCATCTAATGCTAGACAGAAGAATTCTCAGTAACTTCTTTGGGTTGCGTGTGTTCAACTCGCAGAGTTGAAGCTTCCTTTAGACAGAGCAGATTTGAAACCCTCTTTTTGTGGAATTTTTATGTGGACATTTCAAGCGCTTTTGGTCCAACGGTAGAAAAGGAAATATCTTCGTATAAAAACTAGAGAGAATCATTCCCAGCAACCCCTTTGTGTTGAGTGCATTCCAATCACAGAGCTTAAAGTTTCTTTTCGTAGAACAGTTTGGAAACACTCTGTTTGTAAAGTCTGCAAGTGGATATTTGGACCTCTTTAAGGATTTCGTTGGAAACGGGATTTCTTCATCTAATGCTAGACAGAAGAATTCTCAGTAACTTCTTTGGGTTGCCTGTGTTCAACTCACAGAGTTGAACCTTCCTTTAGACAGAGCACATTTGAAACCCTCTTTTTGTGGAATTTCCAAGTGGACATTTCAAGCGCTTTGCGGCCAACGGTAGAAAAGGAAATATCTTCGTATAAAAACTGGGGAGAATCATTCTCAGAAACCACTTTGTGATGTGTGCATTCCCCTCACAGAGTTGAACCTTTCTTTTCATAGAGCCGTTTGGAAACACTCTGTTTGTAAAGTCTGCAAGTGGATATTTGGACCTCTTTGAGGATTTCGTTGGAAACGGGATTTCTTCATCTAAGGCTATACAGAAGAATACTCAGTAACTTCTTTGGGTTGCCTGTGTTCAACTCACAGAGTTGAACGTTCCTTTAGACAGAGCAGATTTGAAACCCTCTTTTTCTGGAATTTGCATGTGGACGTTTCAAGCGCTTAGGGGCTAACGGTAGAAAAGGAAATATCTTCGTATAAAAACTAGAGAGAATCATTCCCAGCAACCGCTTTGTGATGAGTGCGTTCCACTCACAGACTTTAACCTTTCTTTTCATAGAACAGTTTGGAAACACTCTGTTTGTAAAGTCTGCAAAGGGTTATTTGGACCTCTTTGAGGATTTCGTTGGAAACGGGATTTCTTCATCTAATGCAAGGCAGAAGAATTCTCAGTAACTTCTTTGGGTTGCGTGTGTTCAACTCGCAGAGTTGAACCTTCCTTTTGACAGAGCAGATTTGAAACCCTCTTTTTGTGGAATTTCCAAGTGGACATTTCAAGCGCTTTGCGGCCATCGGTAGAAAAGGAAATATGTTCGTATAAAAACTGGAGAGAATAATTCTCAGAAACCACTTTGTGATGTGTGCGTTCCACTCACAGAGTTTTACCTTTCTTTTCATAGAACAGTTTGGAAACACTCTGTTTGTAAAGTCTGCAAGCGGATATATGGACCTCTTTGAGGATTTCTTTGGAAACGGGATTTCTACATCTAATGCTAGACAGAAGAATTCTCAGTAACTTCTTTGGGTTGCCTGTGTTCAACTCACAGAGTTGAACGTTCCTTTAGACAGAGGAGATTTGAAACCCTCTTTTTGTGAAGTTTCCAAGTGGACATTTCAAGCAATTTGCGGCCAACGGTAGAAAAGGAAATATCTTCGTATAAAAACTGGAGAGAATCATTCTCAGAAACCGCTTTGTGATGCGTGCGTTCCACTCACAGAGTTTAACCTTTCTTTTCATAGAGCAGTTTGGAAACACTCTGTTTGTAAAGTCTGCATGCGGATATTTGGACCTCTTTGAGGATTTCATTGGAAACGGGATTTCTTCATCTAATGCTACACAGAAGAATTCTCGGTAACTTCTTTGGGTTGCGTGTGTTCAACTCACATAGTTGAAGCTTCCTTTAGACAGAGCAGATTTGAAACCCTGTTTTTGTGGAATTTGCATGTGAATATTTCAAGCGCTTTGGGGTCAACGGTAGAAAAGGAAATATCTTCGTAAAAAAACTAGAGAGAATCATTCCCAGCAACTGCTTTTTGGTGAGTGCGTTCCACATACAGAGTTTAACCTTTCTTTTCATAGAACAGTTTGGAAACACTCTGTTTGTAAAGTCTGCAAGCGGATATTTGGACCTCTTTGAGGATTTCGTTGGAAACGGGATTTCTTCATCTAATGCTAGACAGAGGAATTCTCAGTAACTTCTTTGGGTTGCGTGTGTTCAACTCGCAGAGTTGAACCTTCCTTTAGACAGAGCAGATTTGAAACCCTCTTTTTGTGGAATTTCCAAGTGGACATTTCAAGCGCTTTGCGGCCAATGGTAGAAAAGGAAATATCTTCGTATGAAAACTGGAGAGAATCATTCCCAGAAACCACTTTGTGATGAGTGCGTTCCACTCACAGAGTTTAACCTTTCCTTTCATAGAACAGTTTGGAAACATTCTGTTTGTAAAGTCTGCAAGTGGATATTTGGACCTCTTTGAGGATTTCGTTAGAAACG
The DNA here is from genome assembly GCF_029281585.2 of Gorilla gorilla gorilla. Lineage (NCBI taxonomy): Eukaryota > Metazoa > Chordata > Mammalia > Primates > Hominidae > Gorilla > Gorilla gorilla. The sequence goes on from NC_073229.2 coordinate 78,147,250, forward strand.
GGATTTCTTCATCTAATGCTAGACAGAAGAATTCTCAGTAACTTCTTTGGGTTGCGTGTGTTCAACTCGCAGAATTGGACCTTCCTTTAGACAGAGCAGATTTGAAACCCTCTTTTTGTGTAATTTCCAAATGGACATTTCAAGCGTTTTGCGGCCAACGGCAGAAAAGGAAATATCTTCGTATGAAAACTGGAGAGAATCATTCCCAGAAACCACTTTGGGATGAGTGCATTTCACTCACAGAGTTTAACCTTTCTTTTCATAGAACACTTTGGAAACACTCTGTTTGTAAAGCCTGCAAGTGGATATTTGGACCTCTCTGAGGATTTCGTTGCAAACGGGATTTCTTCATCTAATGCTAGACAGAGGAATTCTCAGTAACTTCTTTGGGTTGCCTGTGTTCAACTCATAGAGTTGAACCTTCCTTCAGACAGAGCAGATTTGAAACTCTCTTTTTGTGGAATTTGCATGTGGACATTTCAAGCGCTTTGGGGCCAACGGTAGAAAAGGAAATATCTTCGTATAAAAACTAGAGAGAATCATTCCCAGCAACCGCTTTGTGATGAGTGCGTTCCACTCAAAGAGCTTAACCTTTCTTTTCATAGAACTGTTTGGAAACACTCTGTTTGTAAAGTCTGCAAGTGGATATTTGGACCTCTTTGAGGATTTCATTGGAAACGGGATTTCTTCATCTAATGCTAGACAGAAGAATTCTCAGTAACTTCTTTGGGTTGCCTATGTTCAACTCACAGAGTTGAACCTTCCTTTAGACAGAGCAGATTTGAAACTCTCTTTTTGTGGAATTTGCATTTGGACATTTGAAGCGTTTTGGGGCCAACGGTAGAAAAGGAAATATCTTCGTTTAAAAACTAGAGAGAATCATTCCCAGCAACCGCTTTGTGACGAGTGCGTTCCCCTCACAGAGCTTAACCTTTCTTTTCATAGAACAGTTTGGAAACACTCTGTTTGTAAAGTCTGCAAGTGGATATTTGGACCTCTTTGAGGATTTCGTTGGAAACGGGATTTCTTCATCTAATGCTAGACAGAAGAATTCTCAGTAAGTTCTTTGGGTTGCATGTGTTCAACTCGCAGAGTTGAACCTTCCTTTAGACAGAGCAGATTTGAAACCCTCTTTTTGTGGAATTTCCAAGTGGACATTTCAAGCGCTTTGCGGCCAACGGTAGAAAAGGAAATATCTTCGTATAAAAATTGGACAGAATCATTCTCAGAAAACACTTTGTGATGTGTGTGTTAAACTCACAGAGTTTAACCTTTCTTTTCATAGAGCAGTTTGGAAACCCTCTGTTTGTAAAGCCTGCAAGTGGATATTTGGACCTCTTTGAGGATTTCGTTGGAAACGGGGTTTCTTCATCTAATGCTAGAGAGAAGAATTCTCAGTAACTTCTGTGGGTTGCGTGTGTTCAACTCGCAGAGTTGAACCTTCCTTTAGACAGAGCAGATTTGAAAACCTCTTTTTGTGGAATTTGCATGTGGACATTTCAAGCGCTTTTGGTCCAACGGTAGAAAAGGAAATATCTTCGTATAAAAACTAGAGAGAATCATTCCCAGCAACCCCTTTGTGTTGAGTGCATTCCAATCACAGAGCTTAACGTTTCTTTTCGTAGAACAGTTTGGAAACACTCTGTTTGTAAAGTCTGCAAGTGGATATTTGGACCTCTTTAAGGATTTCGTTGGAAACGGGATTTCTTCATCTAATGCTAGACAGAAGAATTCTCAGTAACTTCTTTGGGTTGCCTGTGTTCAACTCACAGAGTTGAACCTTCCTTTAGACAGAGCACATTTGAAACCCTCTTTTTGTGGAATTTCCAAGTGGACATTTCAAGCGCTTTGCGGCCAACGGTAGAAAAGGAAATATCTTCGTATAAAAACTGGGGAGAATCATTCTCAGAAACCACTTTGTGATGTGTGCATTCCCCTCACAGAGTTGAACCTTTCTTTTCATAGAGCCGTTTGGAAACACTCTGTTTGTAAAGTCTGCAAGTGGATATTTGGACCTCTTTGAGGATTTCGTTGGAAACGGGATTTCTTCATCTAAGGCTATACAGAAGAATACTCAGTAACTTCTTTGGGTTGCCTGTGTTCAACTCACAGAGTTGAACGTTCCTTTAGACAGAGCAGATTTGAAACCCTCTTTTTCTGGAATTTGCATGTGGACGTTTCAAGCGCTTAGGGGCTAACGGTAGAAAAGGAAATATCTTCGTATAAAAACTAGAGAGAATCATTCCCAGCAACCGCTTTGTGATGAGTGCGTTCCACTCACAGACTTTAACCTTTCTTTTCATAGAACAGTTTGGAAACACTCTGTTTGTAAAGTCTGCAAAGGGTTATTTGGACCTCTTTGAGGATTTCGTTGGAAACGGGATTTCTTCATCTAATGCAAGGCAGAAGAATTCTCAGTAACTTCTTTGGGTTGCGTGTGTTCAACTCGCAGAGTTGAACCTTCCTTTTGACAGAGCAGATTTGAAACCCTCTTTTTGTGGAATTTCCAAGTGGACATTTCAAGCGCTTTGCGGCCATCGGTAGAAAAGGAAATATGTTCGTATAAAAACTGGAGAGAATAATTCTCAGAAACCACTTTGTGATGTGTGCGTTCCACTCACAGAGTTTTACCTTTCTTTTCATAGAACAGTTTGGAAACACTCTGTTTGTAAAGTCTGCAAGCGGATATATGGACCTCTTTGAGGATTTCTTTGGAAACGGGATTTCTACATCTAATGCTAGACAGAAGAATTCTCAGTAACTTCTTTGGGTTGCCTGTGTTCAACTCACAGAGTTGAACGTTCCTTTAGACAGAGGAGATTTGAAACCCTCTTTTTGTGAAGTTTCCAAGTGGACATTTCAAGCAATTTGCGGCCAACGGTAGAAAAGGAAATATCTTCGTATAAAAACTGGAGAGAATCATTCTCAGAAACCGCTTTGTGATGCGTGCGTTCCACTCACAGAGTTTAACCTTTCTTTTCATAGAGCAGTTTGGAAACACTCTGTTTGTAAAGTCTGCATGCGGATATTTGGACCTCTTTGAGGATTTCATTGGAAACGGGATTTCTTCATCTAATGCTACACAGAAGAATTCTCGGTAACTTCTTTGGGTTGCGTGTGTTCAACTCACAGAGTTGAAGCTTCCTTTAGACAGAGCAGATTTGAAACCCTGTTTTTGTGGAATTTGCATGTGAATATTTCAAGCGCTTTGGGGCCAATGGTAGAAAAGGAAATATCTTCGTAAAAAAACTAGAGAGAATCATTCCCAGCAACTGCTTTTTGGTGAGTGCGTTCCACATACAGAGTTTAACCTTTCTTTTCATAGAACAGTTTGGAAACACTCTGTTTGTAAAGTCTGCAAGCGGATATTTGGACCTCTTTGAGGATTTCGTTGGAAACGGGATTTCTTCATCTAATGCTAGACAGAAGAATTCTCAGTAACTTCTTTGGGTTGCGTGTGTTCAACTCGCAGAGTTGAACCTTCCTTTAGACAGAGCAGATTTGAAACCCTCTTTTTGTGGAATTTCCAAGTCGACATTTCAAGCGCTTTGCGGCCAATGGTAGAAAAGGAAATATCTTCGTATGAAAACTGGAGAGAATCATTCCCAGAAACCACTTTGTGATGAGTGCGTTCCACTCACAGAGTTTAACCTTTCCTTTCATAGAACAGTTTGGAAACATTCTGTTTGTAAATTCTGCAAGTGGATATTTGGACCTCTTTGAGGATTTCGTTAGAAACGGGATTTCTTCATCTAATGCTAGACAGAAGAATTCTCAGTAACTTCTTTGGGTTGCGTGTGTTCAACTCGCAGAATTGGACCTTCCTTTAGACAGAGCAGATTTGAAACCCTCTTTTTGTGTAATTTCCAAATGGACATTTCAAGCGTTTTGCGGCCAACGGCAGAAAAGGAAATATCTTCGTATGAAAACTGGAGAGAATCATTCCCAGAAACCACTTTGGGATGAGTGCATTTCACTCACAGAGTTTAACCTTTCTTTTCATAGAACACTTTGGAAACACTCTGTTTGTAAAGCCTGCAAGTGGATATTTGGACCTCTCTGAGGATTTCGTTGCAAACGGGATTTCTTCATCTAATGCTAGACAGAGGAATTCTCAGTAACTTCTTTGGGTTGCCTGTGTTCAACTCATAGAGTTGAACCTTCCTTCAGACAGAGCAGATTTGAAACTCTCTTTTTGTGGAATTTGCATGTGGACATTTCATGCGCTTTGGGGCCAACGGTAGAAAAGGAAATATCTTCGTATAAAAACTAGAGAGAATCATTCCCAGCAACCGCTTTGTGATGAGTGCGTTCCACTCAAAGAGCTTAACCTTTCTTTTCATAGAACTGTTTGGAAACACTCTGTTTGTAAAGTCTGCAAGTGGATATTTGGACCTCTTTGAGGATTTCATTGGAAACGGGATTTCTTCATCTAATGCTAGACAGAAGAATTCTCAGTAACTTCTTTGGGTTGCCTATGTTCAACTCACAGAGTTGAACCTTCCTTTAGACAGAGCAGATTTGAAACTCTCTTTTTGTGGAATTTGCATGTGGACATTTGAAGCGTTTTGGGGCCAACGGTAGAAAAGGAAATATCTTCGTTTAAAAACTAGAGAGAATCATTCCCAGCAACCGCTTTGTGACGAGTGCGTTCCCCTCACAGAGCTTAACCTTTCTTTTCATAGAACAGTTTGGAAACACTCTGTTTGTAAAGTCTGCAAGTGGATATTTGGACCTCTTTGAGGATTTCGTTGGAAACGGGATTTCTTCATCTAATGCTAGACAGAAGAATTCTCAGTAAGTTCTTTGGGTTGCATGTGTTCAATTCGCAGAGTTGAACCTTCCTTTAGACAGAGCAGATTTGAAACCCTCTTTTTGTGGAATTTCCAAGTGGACATTTCAAGCGCTTTGCGGCCAACGGTAGAAAAGGAAATATCTTCGTATAAAAATTGGACAGAATCATTCTCAGAAAACACTTTGTGATGTGTGTGTTAAACTCACAGAGTTTAACCTTTCTTTTCATAGAGCAGTTTGGAAACCCTCTGTTTGTAAAGCCTGCAAGTGGATATTTGGACCTCTTTGAGGATTTCGTTGGAAACGGGGTTTCTTCATCTAATGCTAGAGAGAAGAATTCTCAGTAACTTCTGTGGGTTGCGTGTGTTCAACTCGCAGAGTTGAACCTTCCTTTAGACAGAGCAGATTTGAAAACCTCTTTTTGTGGAATTTGCATGTGGACATTTCAAGCGCTTTGGGGCCAACGGTAGAAAAGGAAATATCTTCGTATAAAAACTAGAGACAATGATTCCCAGCAACCGCTTTGTGATGAGTGCGTTCCATTCACAGAGTTTAACCTTTCTTTTCATAGAACAGTTTGGAAACACTCTGTTTGTAAAGTCTGCAAGTGGATATTTGGACCTCTTTGAGGAATTCGTTGGAAACGGGATTTCTTCATCTAATGCTAGACAGAAGAATTCTCAGTAACTTCTTTGGTTTCCGTGTGTTCAACTCGCAGAGTTGAACCTTCCTTTAGACAGAGCAGATTTGAAACCCTCTTTTTGTGGAATTTCCAAGTGGACATTTCAAGCGCTTTTGGGCCAACGGTACAAAAGGAAATATCTTCGTATTAAAACTGGAGAGAATCATTCTCAGAAACCACTTTGTCATGTGTGCGTTCCACTCACAGAGTTTAACCTTTCTTTTCATAGAGCAGTTCGGAAACACTCTGTTTGTAATGTCTGCAAGCGGATATTTGGACCTCTTTGAGGATTTCGTTGGTAACGGGAGTTCTTCATCTAATGCTAGGCAGAAGAATTCTCAGTAACTTCTTTGGGTTGCGTGTGTTCAACTCGCAGAGTTGAAGCTTCCTTTAGACAGAGCAGATTTGAAACCCTCTTTTTGTGGAATTTTTATGTGGACATTTCAAGCGCTTTTGGTCCAACGGTTGAAAAGGAAATATCTTCGTATAAAAACTAGAGAGAATCATTCCCAGCAACCGCTTTGTGATGAGTGCGTTCCATTCACAGAGTTTAACCTTTCTTTTCATAGAACAGTTTGGAAACACTCTGTTTGTAAAGTCTGCAAGCGGATATTTGGACCTCTTTGAGGATTTCGTTGGAAACGGGATTTCTTCATCTAATGCTAGACAGAGGAATTCTCAGTAACTTCTTTGGGTTGCGTGTGTTCAACTCGCAGAGTTGAACCTTCCTTTAGACAGAGCAGATTTGAAACCCTCTTTTTGTGGAATTTCCAAGTGGACATTTCAAGCGCTTTGCGGCCAATGGTAGAAAAGGAAATATCTTCGTATGAAAACTGGAGAGAATCATTCCCAGAAACCACTTTGTGATGAGTGCGTTCCACTCACAGAGTTTAACCTTTCTTTTCATAGAACAGTTTGGAAACATTCTGTTTGTAATGTCTGCAAGTGGATATTTGGACCTCTTTGAGGATTTCGTTAGAAACGGGATTTCTTCATCTAATGCTAGACAGAAGAATTCTCAGTAACTTCTTTGGGTTGCGTGTGTTCAACTCGCAGAATTGGACCTTCCTTTAGACAGAGCAGATTTGAAACCCTCTTTTTGTGTAATTTCAAAATGGACATTTCAAGCGTTTTGCGGCCAACGGCAGAAAAGGAAATATCTTCGTATGAAAACTGGAGAGAATCATTCCCAGAAACCACTTTGTGATGAGTGCATTTCACTCACAGAGTTTAACCTTTCTTTTCATAGAACAGTTTGGAAACACTCTGTTTGTAAAGCCTGCAAGTGGATATTTGGACCTCTTTGAGGATTTCGTTGCAAACGGGATTTCTTCATCTAATGCTAGACAGAGGAATGCTCAGTAACTTCTTTGGGTTGCCTGTGTTCAACTCATAGAGTTGAACCTTCCTTCAGACAGAGCAGATTTGAAACTCTCTTTTTGTGGAATTTGCATGTGGACATTTCAAGCGCTTTGGGGCCAACGGTAGAAAAGGAAATATCTTCGTATAAAAACTAGAGAGAATCATTCCCAGCAACCGCTTTGTGATGAGTGCGTTCCACTCACAGAGCTTAACCTTTCTTTTCATAGAACTGTTTGGAAACACTCTGTTTGTAAAGTCTGCAAGTGGATATTTGGACCTCTTTGAGGATTTCATTGGAAACGGGATTTCTTCATCTAATGCTAGACAGAAGAATTCTCAGTAACTTCTTTGGGTTGCCTGTGTTCAACTCACAGAGTTGAACCTTCCTTTAGACAGAGCAGATTTGAAACTCTCTTTTTGTGGAATTTGCATGTGGACATTTGAAGCGTTTTGGGGCCAACGGTAGAAAAGGAAATATCTTCGTTTAAAAACTAGAGAGAATCATTCCCAGCAACTGCTTTGTGACGAGTGCGTTCCCCTCACAGAGCTTAACCTTTCTTTTCATAGAACAGTTTGGAAACACTCTGTTTGTAAAGTCTGCAAGTGGATATTTGGACCTCTTTGAGGATTTCGTTGGAAACGGGATTTCTTCATCTAATGCTAGACAGAAGAATTCTCAGTAAGTTCTTTGGGTTGCATGTGTTCAACTTGCAGAGTTGAACCTTCCTTTAGACAGAGCAGATTTGAAACCCTCTTTTTGTGGAATTTCCAAGTGGACATTTCAAGCGCTTTGCGGCCAACGGTAGAAAAGGAAATATCTTCGTATAAAAATTGGACAGAATCATTCTCAGAAAACACTTTGTGATGTGTGTGTTAAACTCACAGAGTTTAACCTTTCTTTTCATAGAGCAGTTTGGAAACCCTCTGTTTGTAAAGTCTGCAAGTGGATATTTGGACGTCTTTGAGGATTTCGTTGCAAACGGGGTTTCTTCATCTAATGCTAGACAGAAGAATTCTCAGTAACTTCTGTGGGTTGCGTGTGTTCAACTCGCAGAGTTGAACCTTCCTTTAGACAGAGCAGATTTGAAAACCTCTTTTTGTGGAATTTGCATGTGGACATTTCAAGCGCTTTGGGGCCAACGGTAGAAAAGGAAATATCTTCGTATAAAAACTAGAGACAATGATTCCCAGCAACCGCTTTGTGATGAGTGCGTTCCATTCACAGAGTTTAACCTTTCTTTTCATAGAACAGTTTGGAAACACTCTGTTTGTAAAGTCTGCAAGTGGATATTTGGACCTCTTTGAGGAATTCGTTGGAAACGGGATTTCTTCATCTAATGCTAGACAGAAGAATTCTCAGTAACTTCTTTGGGTTCCGTGTGTTCAACTCGCAGAGTTGAACCTTCCTTTAGACAGAGCAGATTTGAAACCCTCTTTTTGTGGAATTTCCCAGTGGACATTTCAAGCGCTTTTGGGCCAACGGTACAAAAGGAAATATCTTCGTATTAAAACTGGAGAGAATCATTCTCAGAAACCACTTTGTCATGTGTGCGTTCCACTCACAGAGTTTAACCTTTCTTTTCATAGAGCAGTTTGGAAACACTCTGTTTGTAATGTCTGCAAGCGGATATTTGGACCTCTTTGAGGATTTCGTTGGTAACGGGAGTTCTTCATCTAATGCTAGACAGAAGAATTCTCAGTAACTTCTTTGGGTTGCGTGTGTTCAACTCGCAGAGTTGAAGCTTCCTTTAGACAGAGCAGATTTGAAACCCTCTTTTTGTGGAATTTTTATGTGGACATTTCAAGCGCTTTTGGTCCAACGGTAGAAAAGGAAATATCTTCGTATAAAAACTAGAGAGAATCATTCCCAGCAACCGCTTTGTGATGAGTGCGTTCCATTCACAGAGTTTAACCTTTCTTTTCATAGAACAGTTTGGAAACACTCTGTTTGTAAAGTCTGCAAGCGGATATTTGGAGCTCTTTGAGGATTTCGTTGGAAACGGGATTTCTTCATCTAATGCTAGACAGAGGAATTCTCAGTAACTTCTTTGGGTTGCGTGTGTTCAACTCGCAGAGTTGAACCTTCCTTTAGACAGAGCAGATTTGAAACCCTCTTTTTGTGGAATTTCCAAGTGGACATTTCAAGCGCTTTGCGGCCAATGGTAGAAAAGGAAATATCTTCGTATGAAAACTGGAGAGAATCATTCCCAGAAACCACTTTGTGATGAGTGCGTTCCACTCACAGAGTTTAACCTTTCTTTTCATAGAACAGTTTGGAAACATTCTGTTTGTAAAGTCTGCAAGTGGATATTTGGACCTCTTTGAGGATTTCGTTAGAAACGGGATTTCTTCATCTAATGCTAGACAGAGGAATTCTCAGTAACTTCTTTGGGTTGCGTGTGTTCAACTCGCAGAATTGGACCTTCCTTTAGACAGAGCAGATTTGAAACCCTCTTTTTGTGGAATTTCCAAATGGACATTTCAAGCGTTTTGCGGCCAACGGCAGAAAAGGAAATATCTTCGTATGAAAACTGGAGAGAATCATTCCCAGAAACCACTTTGTGATGAGTGCATTTCACTCACAGAGTTTAACCTTTCTTTTCATAGAACAGTTTGGAAACACTCTGTTTGTAAAGCCTGCAAGTGGATATTTGGACCTCTTTGAGGATTTCGTTGCAAACGGGATTTCTTCATCTAATGCTAGACAGAGGAATTCTCAGTAACTTCTTTGGGTTGCCTGTGTTCAACTCATAGAGTTGAACCTTCCTTCAGACAGAGCAGATTTGAAACTCTCTTTTTGTGGAATTTGCATGTGGACATTTCAAGCGCTTTGGGGCCAACGGTAGAAAAGGAAATATCTTCGTATAAAAACTAGAGAGAATCATTCCCAGCAACCGCTTTGTGATGAGTGCGTTCCACTCACAGAGCTTAACCTTTCTTTTCATAGAACTGTTTGGAAACACTCTGTTTGTAAAGTCTGCAAGTGGATATTTGGACCTCTTTGAGGATTTCATTGGAAACGGGATTTCTTCATCTAATGCTAGACAGAAGAATTCTCAGTAACTTCTTTGTGTTGCCTGTGTTCAACTCACAGAGTTGAACCTTCCTTTAGACAGAGCAGATTTGAACCTCTCTTTTTGTGGAATTTGCATGTGGACATTTCAAGCGTTTTGGGTCCAACGGTAGAAAAGGAAATATCTTCGTATAAAAACTAGAGAGAATCATTCCCAGCAACCCCTTTGTGTTGAGTGCATTCCAATCACAGAGCTTAACGTTTCTTTTCGTAGAACAGTTTGGAAACACTCTGTTTGTAAAGTCTGCAAGTGGATATTTGGACCTCTTTAAGGATTTCGTTGGAAACGGGATTTCTTCATCTAATGCTAGACAGAAGAATTCTCAGTAACTTCTTTGGGTTGCCTGTGTTCAACTCACAGAGTTGAACCTTCCTTTAGACAGAGCACATTTGAAACCCTCTTTTTGTGGAATTTCCAAGTGGACATTTCAAGCGCTTTGCGGCCAACGGTAGAAAAGGAAATATCTTCGTATAAAAACTGGGGAGAATCATTCTCAGAAACCACTTTGTGATGTGTGCATTCCCCTCACAGAGTTGATCCTTTCTTTTCATACAGCCGTTTGGAAACACTCTGTTTGTAAAGTCTGCAAGTGGATATTTGGACCTCTTTGACGATTTCGTTGGAAACGGGATTTCTTCATCTAATGCTAGACAGAAGAATTCTCAGTAACTTCTTTGGGTTGCCTGTGTTCAACTCACAGTGTTGAACCTTCCTTTAGACAGAGCAGATTTGAAACCCTCTTTTTGTGGAATTTGCATGTGGACATTTCAAGCGCTTTGGGGCTCACGGTAGAAAAGGAAATATCTTCGTATAAAAACTAGAGAGAATCATTCCCAGCAACTGCTTTGTGATGCGTGCGTTCCACTCAAAGAGTTTAAACTTTCTTTTCATAGAACAGTTTGGAAACACTCTGTTTGTAAATTGTGCATGTGGATATTTGGACCTCTTTGAGGATTTCTTTGGAAACGGGATTTCTTCATCTAATGCTAGACAGAAGAATTCTCAGTAACTTCCTAGGGTTGCATGTGATCAACTCGCAGATTTGAACCTTCCTTTAGACAGAGCAGATTTGAAACCCTCTTTTTGTGGAATTTCCAAGTGGACATTTCAAGTGCTTTGTGGCCAACGGTACAAAAGGAAATATCTTCGTATAAAAACTGGAGAGAATCATTCCCAGCAACCACTTTGTGATGAGTGCGTTCCACTCACAGAGTTGAACCTTTCTTTTCACAGAACAGTTTGGAAACACTCTGTTTGTAAAGTCTGCAAGCGGATATTTGGACCTCTTTGAGGATATCGTTGGAAACGGGATTTCTTCATCTAATGCTAGACAGAGGAATTCTCAGTAACTTCTTTGGGTTGCGTGTGTTCAACTCATAGAGGTGAACCTTCCTTTAGACAGAGCAGATTTGAAACTCTCTTTTTGTGGAATTTGCATGTGGACATTTCAAGCGCTTTGGGGCCAACGGTAGAAAAGGAAATATCTTCGTATAAAAACTAGAGAGAATCATTCCCAGAAACCGCTTTGTGATGAGTGCGTTCCACTCACAGAGCTTAACCTTTCTTTTCATAGAACTGTTTGGAAACACTCTGTTTGTAAAGTCTGCAAGTGGATATTTGGACCTCTTTGGGGATTTCATTGGAAACGGGATTTCTTCATCTAATGCTAGACAGAAGAATTCTCAGTAACTTCTTTGGGTTGCCTGTGTTCAACTCACAGAGTTGAACCTTCCTTTAGACAGAGCAGATTTGAAACTCTCTTTTTGTGGAATTTGCATGTGGACATTTGAAGCGTTTTGGGGCCAACGGTAGAAAAGGAAATATCTTCGTTTAAAAACTAGAGAGAATCATTCCCAGCAACCGCTTTGTGATGAGTGCATTCCATTCACAGAGTTTAACCTTTCTTTTCATAGAACAGTTTGGAAACACTCTGTTTGTAAAGTCTGCAAGCGGATATTTGGACCTCTTTGAGGATTTCGTTGGAAACGGGATTTCTTCATCTAATGCTAGACAGAGGAATTCTCAGTAACTTCTTTGGGTTGCGTGTGTTCAACTCGCAGAGTTGAACCTTCCTTTAGACAGAGCAGATTTGAAACCCTCTTTTTGTGGAATTTCCAAGTGGACATTTCAAGCTCTTTGCGGCCAATGGTAGAAAAGGAAATATCTTCGTATGAAAACTGGAGAGAATCATTCCCAGAAACCACTTTGAGATGAGTGCGTTCCACTCACAGAGTTTAACCTTTCTTTTCATAGAACAGTTTGGAAACATTCTGTTTGTAAAGTCTGCAAGTGGATATTTGGACCTCTTTGAGGATTTTGTTAGAAACGGGATTTCTTCATCTAATGATAGACAGAAGAATTCTCAGTAACTTCTTTGGGTTGCGTGTGTTCAACTCGCAGAATTGGACCTTCCTTTAGACAGAGCAGATTTGAAACCCTCTTTTTGTGTAATTTCCAAATGGACATTTCAAGCGTTTTGCGGCCAACGGCAGAAAAGGAAATATCTTCGTATGAAAACTGGAGAGAATCATTCCCAGAAACCACTTTGTGATGAGTGCGTTTCACTCACAGAGTTTAACCTTTCTTTTCATAGAACAGTTTGGAAACACTCTGTTTGTAAAGTCTGCAAGTGGATATTTGGACCTCTTTGAGGATTTCGTTGGAAACGGGATTTCTTCATCTACTGCTAGACAGAAGAATTCTCAGTAACTTCTTTGGGTTGCCTGTGTTCAACTCACAGAGTTGAACCTTCCTTTAGACAGAGCACATTTGAAACCCTCTTTTTGTGGAATTTCCAAGTGGACATTTCAAGCGCTTTGCGGCCAACGGTAGAAAAGGAAATATCTTCGTATAAAAACTGGGGAGAATCATTCTCAGAAACCACTTTGTGATGTGTGCATTCCCCTCACAGAGTTGAACCTTTCTTTTCATAGAGCCGTTTGGAAACACTCTGTTTGTAAAGTCTGCAAGTGGATATTTGGACCTCTTTGAGGATTTCGTTGGAAACGGGATTTCTTCATCTAAGGCTATACAGAAGAATACTCAGTAACTTCTTTGGGTTGCCTGTGTTCAACTCACAGAGTTGAACGTTCCTTTAGACAGAGCAGATTTGAAACCCTGTTTTTGTGGAATTTGCATGTGAATATTTCAAGCGCTTTGGGGCCAACGGTAGAAAAGGAAATATCTTCGTAAAAAAACTAGAGAGAATCATTCCCAGCAACTGCTTTTTGGTGAGTGCGTTCCACATACAGAGTTTAACCTTTCTTTTCATGGAGCAGTTTGGAAACACTCTGTTTGTAAAGTTTGCAAGTGGATATTTGGACCTCTTTGAGGATTTCGTTGGAAACGGGATTTCTTCATCTAATGCAAGGCAGAAGAATTCTCAGTAACTTCTTTGGGTTGTCTGTGTTCAACTCACAGAGTTGAACCTTCCTTTAGACAGAGCAAATTTGAAACCCTTTTTTTGTGGAATTTCCAAGTGGACATTTCAAGCGCTTTGGGGCCAACGGTAGAAAAGGAAATATCTTCGTATAAAAACTGGAGAGAATCATTCTCAGAAACCACTTTGTGATGTGTGCATTCCACTCACAGAGTTTAACCTTTCTTTTCATAGAGCAGTTTGGAAACACCCTGTTTGTAAAGTCTGCAAGCAGATATTTGGACCTCTTTGAGGATTTCATTGGAAACGGGATTTCTTCATCTAATGCTAGACAGAAGAATTCTCAGTAACTTCATTGGGTTGCCTGTGTTCAACTCACAGACTTGAACGTTCCTTTAGACAGAGTAGATTTGAAACTCTCTTTTTGTGGAATTTGCATGTGGACATTTCAAGCGCTTTGGGGCCAACGGTAGAAAAGGAAATATCTTCGTATAAAAAGTGGAGAGAATCACTCCCAGCAACCGCTTTGTGATGAGTGCATTCCACTCACAGAGTTTAACCTTTCTTTTCAGAGAACAGTTTGGAAACACTCTATTTGTAAAGTCTGCAAGTGGATATTTGGACCTCTTTGAGGATTTCGTTGGAAACGGGATTTCTTCGTCTGATGCTAGACAGAAGAATTCTCAGTAACTTCTTTGGGTTGCGTGGGTTCAACTCGCAGAGTTGAACCTTCCTTTAGACAGAGCAGATTTGAAACCCTCTTTTTGTGGGATTTCCAATTGGACATTTCAAGCGCTTTGCGGCCAACGGTAGAAAAGGAAATATCTTCGTATAAAAACTGGAGAGAATCATTCTCAGAAACCACTTTGTGATGTGTGTGTTCCCCTCACAAAGTTTAACCTTTCTTTTCATAGTTCAGTTTGGAAACACTCTGTTTGTAAAGTCTGCAAGAGGATATTTGGACCTCTTTGACGATCTCGTTGGAAACGGGATTTCTTCATCTAATGCTAGACAGAAGAATTCTCAGTAACTTCTTTGGGTTGCCTGTGTTCAACTCACATTGTTGAACCTTCCTTTAGACAGAGCAGATTTGAAACCCTCTTTTTGTGGAATTTGCATGTGGACATTTCAAGCGCTTTGGGGCTCACGGTAGAAAAGGAAATATCTTCGTATAAAAACTGGAGAGAATCATTCCCAGCAATCGCTTTGTGATGCGTGCGTTCCACTCACAGAGTTTAAACTTTCTTTTCATAGAACAGTTTGGAAACACTCTGTTTGTAAATTGTGCATGTGGATATTTGGACCTCTTTGAGGATTTCTTTGGAAACGGGATTTCTTCATCTAATGCTAGACAGAAGAATTCTCAGTAACTTCCTAGGGTTGCATGTGATCAACTCGCAGATTTGAACCTTCCTTTAGACAGAGCAGATTTGAAACCCTCTTTTTGTGGAATTTCCAAGTGGACATTTCAAGCGCTTTGCGGCCAACGGTAGAAAAGGAAATATCTTCGTATAAAAACTGGAGAGAATCATTCTCAGTAACCACTTTGTGATGTGTGCGTTCCACTCACAGAGTTTAACCTTTCTTTTCATAGAGCAGTTTGGAAACACTCTGTTTGTAAAGTCTGCAAGCGGATATTTGGACCTCTGAGGATTTCGTTGGAAACGGGATTTCTTCATCTAATGCTAGACAGAAGAATTCTCAGTAACTTCTTTGGGTTGCGTGTGTTCAACTCGCAGAGTTGAAGCTTCCTTTAGACAGAGCAGATTTGAAACCCTCTTTTTGTGGAATTTTTATGTGGACATTTCAAGCGCTTTTGGTCCAACGGTAGAAAAGGAAATATCTTCGTATAAAAACTAGAGAGAATCATTCCCAGCAACCGCTTTGTGATGAGTGCGTTCCACTCACAGAGTTGAACCTTTCTTTTCATAGAAGAGTTTGGAAACACTCTGTTTGTAAAGTCTGCAAGCGGATATTTGGACCTCTTTGAGGATTTCGTTGGTAACGGGATTTCTTCATCTAATGCTAGACAGAGGAATTCTCAGTAACTTCTTTGGGTTGCGTGTGTTCAACTCGCAGATTTGAACGTTCCTTTAGACAGAGCAGATTTGAAACCCTCTTTTTGTGGAATTTCCAAGTGGACATTTCAAGTGCTTTGTGGCCAACGGTACAAAAGGAAATATCTTCGTATAAAAACTGGAGAGAATCATTCCCAGCAACCACTTTGTGATGAGTGCGTTCCACTCACAGAGTTGAACCTTTCTTTTCACAGAACAGTTTGGAAACACTCTGTTTGTAAAGTCTGCAAGCGGATATTTGGACCTCTTTGAGGATATCGTTGGAAACGGGATTTCTTCATCTAATGCTAGACAGAGGAATTCTCAGTAACTTCTTTGGGTTGCGTGTGTTCAACTCGCAGAGTTGAACCTTCCTTTAGACAGAGAAGATTTGAAACCCTCTTTTTGTGGAATTTCCAAGTGGACATTTCAAGCGCTTTTCGTCCAACGGTAGAAAAGGAAATATCTTCGTATGAAAACTGGAGAGAATCATTCCCAGAAACCACTTTGTGATGAGTGCATTTCACTCACAGAGTTTAACCTTTCTTTTCCTAGAGCAGTTTGGAAACACTCTGTTTATAAAGTCTGCAAGTGGATATTTGGACCTCTTAGAGGATTTCGTTGCAAACGGGATTTCTTCATCTAATGCTAGACAGAAGAATTCTCAGTAACTTCTTTGGGTTGCCTGTGTTCAACTCATAGAGGTGAACCTTCCTTTAGACAGAGCAGATTTGAAACTCTCTTTTTGTGGAATTTGCATGTGGACATTTCAAGCGCTTTGGGGCCAACGGTAGAAAAGGAAATATCTTCGTATAAAAACTAGAGAGAATCATTCCCAGAAACCGCTTTGTGATGAGTGCGTTCCACTCACAGAGCTTAACCTTTCTTTTCATAGAACTGTTTGGAAACACTCTGTTTGTAAAGTCTGCAAGTGGATATTTGGACCTCTTTGAGGATTGCATTGGAAACGGGATTTCTTCATCTAATGCTAGACAGAAGAATTCTCAGTAACTTCTTTGGGTTGCCTGTGTTCAACTCACAGAGTTGAACCTTCCTTTAGACAGAGCAGATTTGAAACTCTCTTTTTGTGGAATTTGCATGTGGACATTTGAAACGTTTTGGGGCCAACGGTAGAAAAGGAAATATCTTCGTTTAAAAACTAGAGAGAATCATTCCCAGCAACCGCTTTGTGACGAGTGCGTTCCCCTCACAGAGCTTAACCTTTCTTTTCATAGAACAGTTTGGAAACACTCTGTTTGTAAAGTCTGCAAGTGGATATTTGGACCTCTTTGAGGATTTCGTTGGAAACGGGATTTCTTCATCTAATGCTAGACAGAAAAATTCTCTGTAACTTCTTTGGGTTGCATGTGTTCAACTCGCAGAGTTGAACCTTCCTTTAGACAGAGCAGATTTGAAACCCTCTTTTTGTGGAATTTCCAAGTGGACATTTCAAGCGCTTTGCGGCCAACGGTAGAAAAGGAAATATCTTCGTATAAAAACTGGAGAGAATCATTCTCAGTAACCACTTTTTGATGTGTGCGTTCCACTCACAGAGTTTAACCTTTCTTTTCATAGAGCAGTTTGGAAACACTCTGTTTGTAAAGTCTGCAAGCGGATATTTGGACCTCTGAGGATTTCGTTGGAAACGGGATTTCTTCATCTAATGCTAGACAGAAGAATTCTCAGTAACTTCTTTGGGTTGCGTGTGTTCAACTCGCAGAGTTGAAGCTTCCTTTAGACAGAGCAGATTTGAAACCCTCTTTTTGTGGAATTTTTATGTGGACATTTCAAGCGCTTTTGGTCCAACGGTAGAAAAGTAAATATCTTCGTATAAAAACTAGAGAGAATCATTCCCAGCAACCGCTTTGTGATGAGTGCGTTCCACTCACAGAGTTGAACCTTTCTTTTCATAGAAGAGTTTGGAAACACTCTGTTTGTAAAGTCTGCAAGCGGATATTTGGACCTCTTTGAGGATTTCGTTGGAAACGGGATTTCTTCATCTAATGCTAGACAGAGGAATTCTCAGTAACTTCTTTGGGTTGCGTGTGTTCAACTCGCAGATTTGAACGTTCCTTTAGACAGAGCAGATTTGAAACCCTCTTTTTGTGGAATTTCCAAGTGGACATTTCAAGTGCTTTGTGGCCAACGGTACAAAAGGAAATATCTTCGTATAAAAACTGGAGAGAATCATTCCCAGCAACCACTTTGTGATGAGTGCGTTCCACTCACAGAGTTGAACCTTTCTTTTCACAGAACAGTTTGGAAACACTCTGTTTGTAAAGTCTGCAAGCGGATATTTGGACCTCTTTGAGGATATCGTTGGAAACGGGATTTCTTCATCTAATGCTAGACAGAGGAATTCTCAGTAACTTCTTTGGGTTGCGTGTGTTCAACTCGCAGAGTTGAACTTTCCTTTAGACCGAGAAGATTTGAAACCCTCTTTTTGTGGAATTTCCAAGTGGACATTTCAAGCGCTTTTCATCCAACGGTAGAAAAGGAAATATCTTCGTATGAAAACTGGAGAGAATCATTCCCAGAAACCACTTTGTGATGAGTGCATTTCACTCACAGCGTTTAACCTTTCTTTTCCTAGAACAGTTTGGAAACACTCTGTTTGTAAAGTCTGCAAGTGGATATTTGGACCTCTTTGAGGATTTCGTTGCTAACGGGATTTCTTCATCTAATGCTAGACAGAAGAATTCTCAGTAACTTCTTTGGGTTGCCTGTGTTCAACTCATAGAGGTGAACCTTCCTTTGGACAGAGCAGATTTGAAACTCTCTTTTTGTGGAATTTGCATGTGGACATTTCAAGCGCTTTGGGGCCAACGGTAGAAAAGGAAATATCTTCGTATAAAAACTAGAGAGAATCATTCCCAGAAACCGCTTTGTGATGAGTGCGTTCCACTCACAGAGCTTAACCTTTCTTTTCATAGAACTGTTTGGAAACACTCTGTTTGTAAAGTCTGCAAGTGGATATTTGGACCTCTTTGAGGATTTCATTGGAAACGGGATTTCTTCATCTAATGCTAGACAGCAGAATTCTCAGTAACTTCTTTGGGTTGCCTGTGTTCAACTCACAGAGTTGAACCTTCCTTTAGACAGAGCAGATTTGAAACTCTCTTTTTGTGGAATTTGCATGTGGACATTTGAAGCGTTTTGGGGCCAACGGTAGAAAAGGAAATATCTTCGTTTAAAAACTAGAGAGAATCATTCCCAGCAACCGCTTTGTGATGAGTGCGTTCCATTCACAGAGTTTAACCTTTCTTTTCATAGAACAGTTTGGAAACACTCTGTTTGTAAAGTCTGCAAGTGGATATTTGGACCTCTTTGAGGATTTCGTTGGAAACGGGATTTCTTCATCTAATGCTAGACAGAGGAATTCTAAGTAACTTCTTTGGGTTGCGTGTGTTCAACTCGCAGAGTTGAAACTTCCTTTAGACAGAGCAGATTGGAAACCCTCTTTTTGTGGAACTTCCAAGTGGACATTTCAAGCGCTTTGCGGCCAATGGTAGAAAAGGAAATATCTTCGTATGAAAACTGGAGAGAATCATTCCCAGAAACCACTTTGAGATGAGTGCGTTCCACTCACAGAGTTTAAACTTTCTTTTCATAGAACAGTTTGGAAACATTCTGTTTGTAAAGTCTGCAAGTGGATATTTGGACCTCTTTGAGGATTTCGTTAGAAACGGGATTTCTTCATCTAATGCTAGACAGAAGAATTCTCAGTAACTTCTTTGGGTTGCGTGTGTTCAACTCGCAGAATTGGACCTTCCTTTAGGCAGAGCAGATTTGAAACCCTCTTTTTGTGTAATTTCCAAGTGGACATTTGAAGCGCTTTGCGGCCAACGGTAGAAAAGGAAATATCTTCGTATAAAAATTGGACAGAATCATTCTCAGAAACCACTTTGTGATGTGTGTGTTAAACTCACAGAGTTTAACCTTTCTTTTCATAGAGCAGTTTGGAAACTCACTGTTTGTAAAGTCTGCAAGTGGATATTTGGACCTCTTTGAGGATTTCGTTGGAAACGGTGTTTCTTCATCTAATGCTAGAGAGAAGAATTCTCAGTAACTTCTGTGGGTTGCGTGTGTTCAACTCGCAGAGTTGAACCTTCCTTTAGACAGAGCAGATTTGAAAACCTCTTCTTGTGGAATTTGCATGTGGACATTTCAAGCGCTTTGGGGCCAACTTTAGAAAAGGAAATATCTTCGTATAAAAACTAGAGACAATGATTCCCAGCAACCGCTTTGTGATGAGTGCGTTCCATTCACAGAGTTTAACCTTTCTTTTCATAGAACAGTTTGGAAACACTCTGTTTGTAAAGTCTGCAAGTGGATATTTGGACCATTTTGAGGAATTCGTTGGAAACGGGATTTCTTCATCTAATGCTAGACAGAAGAATTCTCAGTAACTTCTTTGGGTTCCGTGTGTTCAACTCGCAGAGTTGAACCTTCCTTTAGACAGAGCAGATTTGAAACCCTCTTTTTGTGGAATTTCCAAGTGGACATTTCAAGCGCTTTTGGGCCAACGGTACAAAAGGAAATATCTTCGTATTAAAACTGGAGAGAATCATTCTCAGAAACCACTTTGTCATGTGTGAGTTCCACTCACAGAGTTTAACCTTTCTTTTCATAGAGCAGTTTGGAAACACTCTGTTTGTAATGTCTGCAAGCGGATATTTGGACCTCTTTGAGGATTTCGTGGGAAACGGGAGTTCTTCATCTAATGCTAGACAGAAGAATTCTCAGTAACTTCTTTGGGTTGCCTGTGTTCAACTCACAGAGTTGAACCTTCCTTTAGACAGAGCAGATTTGAAACTCTCTTTTTGTGGAATTTGCATGTGGACATTTCAAGCGCTTTGGGGCCAACGGTAGAAAAGGAAATATCTTCGTATAAAAACTAGAGAGAATCATTCCCAGCAACCGCTTTGTGATGAGTGCGTTCCACTCACAGAGCTTAACCTTTCTTTTCATAGAACTGTTTGGAAACACTCTGTTTGTAAAGTCTGCAAGTGGATATTTGGACCTCTTTGAGGATTTCGTTGGAAACGGGATTTCTTCATCTAATGCTAGACAGAAGAATTCTCAGTAACTTCTTTGGGTTGTGTGTGTTCAACTCGCAGACTTGAAGCTTCCTTTAGACAGAGCAGATTTGAAACCCTCTTTTTGTGGAATTTTTATGTGGACATTTCAAGCGCTTTTGGTCCAACGGTAGAAAAGGAAATATCTTCGTATAAAAACTAGAGAGAATCATTCCCAGCAACCGCTTTGTGATGAGTGCGTTCCACTCACAGAGTTGAACCTTTCTTTTCATAGAACAGTTTGGAAACACTCTGTTTGTAAAGTCTGCAAGCGGATATTTGGACCTCTTTGAGGATTTCGTTGGAAACGGGATTTCTTCATCTAATGCTAGACAGAGGAATTCTCAGTAACTTCTTTGGGTTGCGTGTGTTCAACTCGCAGATTTGAACGTTCCTTTAGACAGAGCAGATTTGAAACCCTCTTTTTGTGGAATTTCCAAGTGGACATTTCAAGTGCTTTGTGGCCAACGGTACAAAAGGAAATATCTTCGTATAAAAACTGGAGAGAATCATTCCCAGCAACCACTTTGTGATGAGTGCGTTCCACTCACAGAGTTGAACCTTTCTTTTCACAGAACAGTTTGGAAACACTCTGTTTGTAAAGTCTGCAAGCGGATATTTGGACCTCTTTGAGGATATCGTTGGAAACGGGATTTCTTCATCTAATGCTAGACAGAGGAATTCTCAGTAACTTCTTTGGGTTGCGTGTGTTCAACTCGCAGAGTTGAACCTTCCTTTAGACAGAGCAGATTTGAAACCCTCTTTTTGTGGAATTTCCAAGTGGACATTTCAAGCGCTTTTCGTCCAACGGTAGAAAAGGAAATATCTTCGTATGAAAACTGGAGAGAATCATTCCCAGAAACCACTTTGTTATGAGTGCATTTCACTCACAGAGTTTAACCTTTCTTTTCCTAGAGCAGTTTGGAAACACTCTGTTTATAAAGTCTGCAAGTGGATATTTGGACCTCTTAGAGGATTTCGTTGCAAACGGGATTTCTTCATCTAATGCTAGACAGAAGAATT
This sequence comes from Gorilla gorilla gorilla, assembly GCF_029281585.2. Classification (NCBI taxonomy): domain Eukaryota; kingdom Metazoa; phylum Chordata; class Mammalia; order Primates; family Hominidae; genus Gorilla; species Gorilla gorilla. The sequence continues at coordinate 78,168,699 of NC_073229.2, forward strand.
CTCAGTAACTTCTTTGGGTTGCCTGTGTTCAACTCATAGAGGTGAACCTTCCTTTAGACAGAGCAGATTTGAAACTCTCTTTTTGTGGAATTTGCATGTGGACATTTCAAGCGCTTTGGGGCCAACGGTAGAAAAGGAAATATCTTCGTATAAAAACTAGAGAGAATCATTCCCAGAAACCGCTTTGTGATGAGTGCGTTCCACTCACAGAGCTTAACCTTTCTTTTCATAGAACTGTTTGGAAACACTCTGTTTGTAAAGTCTGCAAGTGGATATTTGGACCTCTTTGAGGATTGCATTGGAAACGGGATTTCTTCATCTAATGCTAGACAGAAGAATTCTCAGTAACTTCTTTGGGTTGCCTGTGTTCAACTCACAGAGTTGAACCTTCCTTTAGACAGAGCAGATTTGAAACTCTCTTTTTGTGGAATTTGCATGTGGACATTTGAAACGTTTTGGGGCCAGCGGTAGAAAAGGAAATATCTTCGTTTAAAAACTAGAGAGAATCATTCCCAGCAACCGCTTTGTGACGAGTGCGTTCCCCTCACAGAGCTTAACCTTTCTTTTCATAGAACAGTTTGGAAACACTCTGTTTGTAAAGTCTGCAAGTGGATATTTGGACCTCTTTGAGGATTTCGTTGGAAACGGGATTTCTTCATCTAATGCTAGACAGAAGAATTCTCAGTAACTTCTTTGGGTTGCATGTGTTCAACTCGCAGAGTTGAACCTTCCTTTAGACAGAGCAGATTTGAAACCCTCTTTTTGTGGAATTTCCAAGTGGACATTTCAAGCGCTTTGCGGCCAACGGTAGAAAAGGAAATATCTTCGTATAAAAACTGGAGAGAATCATTCTCAGTAACCACTTTGTGATGTGTGCGTTCCACTCACAGAGTTTAACCTTTCTTTTCATAGAGCAGTTTGGAAACACTCTGTTTGTAAAGTCTGCAAGCGGATATTTGGACCTCTGAGGATTTCGTTGGAAACGGGATTTCTTCATCTAATGCTAGACAGAAGAATTCTCAGTAACTTCTTTGGGTTGCGTGTGTTCAACTCGCAGAGTTGAAGCTTCCTTTAGACAGAGCAGATTTGAAACCCTCTTTTTGTGGAATTTTTATGTGGACATTTCAAGCGCTTTTGGTCCAACGGTAGAAAAGGAAATATCTTCGTATAAAAACTAGAGAGAATCATTCCCAGCAACCGCTTTGTGATGAGTGCGTTCCACTCACAGAGTTGAACCTTTCTTTTCATAGAACAGTTTGGAAACACTCTGTTTGTAAAGTCTGCAAGCGGATATTTGGACCTCTTTGAGGATTTCGTTGGAAACGGGATTTCTTCATCTAATGCTAGACAGAGGAATTCTCAGTAACTTCTTTGGGTTGCGTGTGTTCAACTCGCAGATTTGAACGTTCCTTTAGACAGAGCAGATTTGAAACCCTCTTTTTGTGGAATTTCCAAGTGGACATTTCAAGTGCTTTGTGGCCAACGGTACAAAAGGAAATATCTTCGTATAAAAACTGGAGAGAATCATTCCCAGCAACCACTTTGTGATGAGTGCGTTCCACTCACAGAGTTGAACCTTTCTTTTCACAGAACAGTTTGGAAACACTCTGTTTGTAAAGTCTGCAAGCGGATATTTGGACCTCTTTGAGGATATCGTTGGAAACGGGATTTCTTCATCTAATGCTAGACAGAGGAATTCTCAGTAACTTCTTTGGGTTGCGTGTGTTCAACTCGCAGAGTTGAACTTTCCTTTACACAGAGAAGATTTGAAACCCTCTTTTTGTGGAATTTCCAAGTGGACATTTCAAGCGCTTTTCATCCAACGGTAGAAAAGGAAATATCTTCGTATGAAAACTGGAGAGAATCATTCCCAGAAACCACTTTGTGATGAGTGCATTTCACTCACAGAGTTTAACCTTTCTTTTCCTAGAACAGTTTGGAAACACTCTGTTTGTAAAGTCTGCAAGTGGATATTTGGACCTCTTTGAGGATTTCGTTGCAAACGGGATTTCTTCATCTAATGCTAGACAGAAGAATTCTCAGTAACTTCTTTGGGTTGCCTGTGTTCAACTCATAGAGGTGAACCTTCCTTTGGACAGAGCAGATTTGAAACTCTCTTTTTGTGGAATTTGCATGTGGACATTTCAAGCGCTTTGGGGCCAACGGTAGAAAAGGAAATATCTTCGTATAAAAACTAGAGAGAATCATTCCCAGAAACCGCTTTGTGATGAGTGCGTTCCACTCACAGAGCTTAACCTTTCTTTTCATAGAACTGTTTGGAAACACTCTGTTTGTAAAGTCTGCTAGTGGATATTTGGACCTCTTTGAGGATTTCATTGGAAACGGGATTTCTTCATCTAATGCTAGACAGAAGAATTCTCAGTAACTTCTTTGGGTTGCCTGTGTTCAACTCACAGAGTTGAACCTTCCTTTAGACAGAGCAGATTTGAAACTCTCTTTTTGTGGAATTTGCATGTGGACATTTGAAGCGTTTTGGGGCCAACGGTAGAAAAGGAAATATCTTCGTTTAAAAACTAGAGAGAATCATTCCCAGCAACCGCTTTGTGATGAGTGCGTTCCATTCACAGAGTTTAACCTTTCTTTTCATAGAACAGTTTGGAAACACTCTGTTTGTAAAGTCTGCAAGCGGATATTTGGACCTCTTTGAGGATTTCGTTGGAAACGGGATTTCTTCATCTAATGCTAGACAGAGGAATTCTAAGTAACTTCTTTGGGTTGCGTGTGTTCAACTCGCAGAGTTGAACCTTCCTTTAGACAGAGCAGATTTGAAACCCTCTTTTTGTGGAATTTCCAAGTGGACATTTCAAGCGCTTTGCGGCCAATGGTAGAAAAGGAAATATCTTCGTATGAAAACTGGAGAGAATCATTCCCAGAAACCACTTTGAGATGAGTGCGTTCCACTCACAGAGTTTAAACTTTCTTTTCATAGAACAGTTTGGAAACATTCTGTTTGTAAAGTCTGCAAGTGGATATTTGGACCTCTTTGAGGATTTCGTTAGAAACGGGATTTCTTCATCTAATGCTAGACAGAAGAATTCTCAGTAACTTCTTTGGGTTGCGTGTGTTCAACTCGCAGAATTGGACCTTCCTTTAGACAGAGCAGATTTGAAACCCTCTTTTTGTGTAATTTCCAAGTGAACATTTCAAGCGCTTTGCGGCCAACGGTAGAAAAGGAAATATCTTCGTATAAAAATTGGACAGAATCATTCTCAGAAACCACTTTGTGATGTGTGTGTTAAACTCACAGAGTTTAACCTTTCTTTTCATAGAGCAGTTTGGAAACTCACTGTTTGTAAAGTCTGCAAGTGGATATTTGGACCTCTTTGAGGATTTCGTTGGAAACGGGGTTTCTTCATCTAATGCTAGAGAGAAGAATTCTCAGTAACTTCTGTGGGTTGCGTGTGTTCAACTCGCTGAGTTGAACCTTCCTTTAGACAGAGCAGATTTGAAAACCTCTTCTTGTGGAATTTGCATGTGGACATTTCAAGCGCTTTGGGGCCAACTTTAGAAAAGGAAATATCTTCGTATAAAAACTAGAGACAATGATTCCCAGCAACCGCTTTGTGATGAGTGCGTTCCATTCACAGAGTTTAACCTTTCTTTTCATGGAACAGTTTGGAAACACTCTGTTTGTAAAGTCTGCAAGTGGATATTTGGACCACTTTGAGGAATTCGTTGGAAACGGGATTTCTTCATCTAATGCTAGACAGAAGAATTCTCAGTAACTTCTTTGGGTTCCGTGTGTTCAACTCGCAGAGTTGAACCTTCCTTTAGACAGAGCAGATTTGAAACCCTCTTTTTGCGGAATTTCCAAGTGGACATTTCAAGCGCTTTTGGGCCAACGGTACAAAAGGAAATATCTTCGTATTAAAACTGGAGAGAATCATTCTCAGAAACCACTTTGTCATGTGTGAGTTCCACTCACAGAGTTTAACCTTTCTTTTCATAGAGCAGTTTGGAAACACTCTGTTTGTAATGTCTGCAAGCGGATATTTGGACCTCTTTGAGGATTTCGTTGGAAACGGGAGTTCTTCATCTAATGCTAGACAGAAGAATTCTCAGTAACTTCTTTGGGTTGCCTGTGTTCAACTCACAGAGTTGAACCTTCCTTTAGACAGAGCAGATTTGAAACTCTCTTTTTGTGGAATTTGCATGTGGACATTTCAAGCGCTTTGGGGCCAACGGTAGAAAAGGAAATATCTTCGTATAAAAACTAGAGAGAATCATTCCCAGCAACCGCTTTGTGATGAGTGCGTTCCACTCACAGAGCTTAACCTTTCTTTTCATAGAACTGTTTGGAAACACTCTGTTTGTAAAGTCTGCAAGTGGATATTTGGACCTCTTTGAGGATTTCGTTGGAAACGGGATTTCTTCATCTAATGCTAGACAGAAGAATTCTCAGTAACTTCTTTGGGTTGCCTGTGTTCAACTCACAGAGTTGAACCTTCCATTAGACAGAGCAGATTTGAAACTCTCTTTTTGTGGAATTTGCATGTGGACATTTGAAGCGTTTTTGGGCCAACGGTAGAAAAGGAAATATCTTCGTTTAAAAACTAGAGAGAATCATTCCCAGCAACCGCTTTGTGACGAGTGCGTTCCCGTCACAGAGCTTACCCTTTCTTTTCATAGAACAGTTTGGAAACACTGTGTTTGTAAAGTCTGCAAGTGGATATTTGGACCTCTTTGAGGATTTCGTTGGAAAAGGGATTTCTTCATCTAATGCTAGACAGAAGAATTCTCAGTAACTTCTTTGGGTTGCATGTGTTCAACTCGCAGAGTTGAACCTTCCTTTAGACAGAGCAGATTTGAAACCCTCTTTTTGTGGAATTTCCAAGTGGACATTTCAGGCGCTTTGCGGCCAACTGTAGAAAAGGAAATATCTTCGTATAAAAATTGGACAGAATCATTCTCAGAAACCACTTTGTGATGTGTGTGTTAAACTCACAGAGTTTAACCTTTCTTTTCATAGAGCAGTTTGGAAACCCTCTGTTTGTAAAGTCTGCAAGTGGATATTTGGACCTCTTTGAGGAATTCGTTGGAAACGGGATTTCTTCATCTAATGCTAGACAGAAGAATTCTCAGTAACTTCTTTGGGTTCCGTGTGTTCAACTCGCAGAGTTGAACCTTCCTTTAGACAGAGCAGATTTGAAACCCTCTTTTTGTGGAATTTCCAAGTGGACATTTCAAGCGCTTTTGGGCCAACGGTACAAAAGGAAATATCTTCGTATTAAAACTGGAGAGAATCATTCTCAGAAACCACTTTGTCATGTGTGCGTTCCACTCACAGAGTTTAACCTTTCTTTTCATAGAGCACTTTGGAAACACTCTGTTTGTAATGTCTGCAAGCGGATATTTGGACCTCTTTGAGGATTTCGTTGGAAACGGGAGTTCTTCATCTAATGCTAGACAGAAGAATTCTCAGTAACTTCTTTGGGTTGCGTGTGTTCAACTCGCAGAGTTGAAGCTTCCTTTAGACAGAGCAGATTTGAAACCCTCTTTTTGTGGAATTTTTATGTGGACATTTCAAGCGCTTTTGGTCCAACGGTAGAAAAGGAAATATCTTCGTTTAAAAACTAGAGAGAATCATTCCCAGCAACCGCTTTGTGATGAGTGCGTTCCACTCACAGAGTTGAACCTTTCTTTTCATAGAACAGTTTGGAAACACTCTGTTTGTAAAGTCTGCAAGTGGATATTTGGACCTCTTTGAGGATTTCGTTGGAAACGGGATTTCTTCATCTAATGCTAGACAGAGGAATTCTCAGTAACTTCTTTGGGTTGCGTGTGTTCAACTCGCAGATTTGAACGTTCCTTTAGACAGAGTAGATTTGAAACCCTCTTTTTGTGGAATTTCCAAGTGGACATTTCAAGCGCTTTGTGGCCAACGGTACAAAAGGAAACATCTTCGTATAAAAACTGGAGAGAATCATTCCCAGCAACCACTTTGTGATGAGTGCGTTCCACTCACAGAGTTGAACCTTTCTTTTCACAGAACAGTTTGGAAACACTCTGTTTGTAAAGTCTGCACTCGGATATTTGGACCTCTTTGAGGATATCGTTGGAAACGGGATTTCTTCATCTAATGCTAGACAGAAGAATTCTCAGTAACTTCTTTGGGTTGCGTGTGTTCAACTCGCAGAGTTCAACCTTCCTTTAGACAGAGCAGATATGAAACCCTCTTTCTGTGGAATTTCCAAGTGGACATTTCAAGCGCTTTTCGTCCAACGGTAGAAAAGGAAATATCTTCGTATGAAAACTGGAGAGAATAATTCCCAGAAACCACTTTGTGATGAGTGCATTTCACTCACAGAGTTTAACCTTTCTTTTCATAGAACAGTTTGGAAACACTCTGTTTGTAAAGCCTGCAAGTGGATATTTGGACCTCTCTGAGGATTTCGTTGCAAACGGGATTTCTTCATCTAATGCTAGACAGAGGAATTCTCAGTAACTTCTTTGGGTTGCCTGTGTTCAACTCATAGAGTTGAACCTTCCTTCAGACAGAGCAGATTTGAAACTCTCTTTTTGTGGAATTTGCATGTGGACATTTCAAGCGCTTTGGGGCCAACGGTAGAAAAGGAAATATCTTCGTATAAAAACTAGAGAGAATCATTCCCAGCAACCGCTTTGTGATGAGTGCGTTCCACTCACAGAGCTTAACCTTTCTTTTCATAGAACTGTTTGGAAACACTCTGTTTGTAAAGTCTGCAAGTGGATATTTGGACCTCTTTGAGGATTTCATTGGAAACGGGGTTTCTTCATCTAATGCTAGACAGAAGAATTCTCAGTAACTTCTTTGGGTTGCCTATGTTCAACTCACAGAGTTGAACCTTCCTTTAGACAGAGCAGATTTGAAACTCTCTTTTTGTGGAATTTGCATGTGGACATTTGAAGCGTTTTTGGGCCAACGGTAGAAAAGGAAATATCTTCGTTTAAAAACTAGAGAGAATCATTCCCAGCAACCGCTTTGTGACGAGTGCGTTCCCCTCACAGAGCTTAACCTTTCTTTTCATAGAACAGTTTGGAAACACTCTTTTTGTAAAGTCTGCAAGTGGATATTTGGACCTCTTTGAGGATTTCGTTGGAAACGGGATTTCTTCATCTAATGCTAGACAGAAGAATTCTCAGTAAGTTCTTTGGGTTGCATGTGTTCAACTCGCAGAGTTGAACCTTCCTTTAGACAGAGCAGATTTGAAACCCTCTTTTTGTGGAATTTCCAAGTGGACATTTCAAGCGCTTTGCGGCCAACGGTAGAAAAGGAAATATCTTCGTATAAAAATTGGACAGAATCATTCTCAGAAAACACTTTGTGATGTGTGTGTTAAACTCACAGAGTTTAACCTTTCTTTTCATAGAGCAGTTTGGAAACCCTCTGTTTGTAAAGCCTGCAAGTGGATATTTGGACCTCTTTGAGGATTTCGTTGGAAACGGGGTTTCTTCATCTAATGCTAGAGAGAAGAATTCTCCGTAACTTCTGTGGGTTGCGTGTGTTCAACTCGTAGAGTTGAACCTTCCTTTAGACAGAGCAGATTTGAAAACCTCTTTTTGTGGAATTTGCATGTGGACATTTCAAGCGCTTTGGGGCCAACTTTAGAAAAGGAAATATCTTCGTATAAAAACTAGAGAGAATCATTCCCAGCAACCGCTTTGTGACGAGTGCGTTCCCCTCACAGAGCTTAACCTTTCTTTTCATAGAACAGTTTGGAAACACTCTTTTTGTAAAGTCTGCAAGTGGATATTTGGACCTCTTTGAGGATTTCGTTGGAAACGGGATTTCTTCATCTAATGCTAGACAGAAGAATTCTCAGTAAGTTCTTTGGGTTGCATGTGTTCAACTCGCAGAGTTGAACCTTCCTTTAGACAGAGCAGATTTGAAACCCTCTTTTTGTGGAATTTCCAAGTGGACATTTCAAGCGCTTTGCGGCCAACGGTAGAAAAGGAAATATCTTCGTATAAAAATTGGACAGAATCATTCTCAGAAAACACTTTGTGATGTGTGTGTTAAACTCACAGAGTTTAACCTTTCTTTTCATAGAGCAGTTTGGAAACCCTCTGTTTGTAAAGCCTGCAAGTGGATATTTGGACCTCTTTGAGGATTTCGTTGGAAACGGGGTTTCTTCATCTAATGCTAGAGAGAAGAATTCTCAGTAACTTCTGTGGGTTGCGTGTGTTCAACTCGTAGAGTTGAACCTTCCTTTAGACAGAGCAGATTTGAAAACCTCTTTTTGTGGAATTTGCATGTGGACATTTCAAGCGCTTTGGGGCCAACTTTAGAAAAGGAAATATCTTCGTATAAAAACTAGAGAGAATCATTCCCAGCAACCGCTTTGTGATGAGTGCGTTCCACTCACAGACTTTAACCTTTCTTTTCATAGAACAGTTTGGAAACACTCTGTTTGTAAAGTCTGCAAGGGGTTATTTGGACCTCTTTGAGGATTTCGTTGGAAACGGGATTTCTTCATCTAATGCAAGGCAGAAGAATTCTCAGTAACTTCTTGGGTTGCGTGTGTTCAACTCGCAGAGTTGAACCTTCCTTTAGACAGAGCAGATTTGAAACCCTCTTTTTGTGGAATTTCCAAGTGGACATTTCAAGCGCTTTGCGGCCAACGGTAGAAAAGGAAATATCTTCGTAAAAAAACTAGAGAGAATCATTCCCAGCAACTGCTTTTTGGTGAGTGCGTTCCACATACAGAGTTTAACCTTTCTTTTCATGGAGCAGTTTGGAAACACTCTGTTTGTGAAGTTTCCAAGTGGATATTTGGACCTCTTTGAGGATTTCGTTGGAAACGGGATTTCTTCATCTAATGCAAGGCAGAAGAATTCTCAGTAACTTCTTTGGGTTGTCTGTGTTCAACTCACAGAGCTGAACCTTCCTTTAGACAGAGCAAATTTGAAACCCTTTTTTTGTGGAATTTCCAAGTGGACATTTCAAGCGCTTTGGGGCCAACGGTAGAAAAGGAAATATCTTCGTATAAAAACTGGAGAGAATCATTCTCAGAAACCACTTTGTGATGTGTGCATTCCACTCACAGAGTTTAACCTTTCTTTTCATAGAGCAGTTTGGAAACACCCTGTTTGTAAAGTCTGCAAGCAGATATTTGGACCTCTTTGAGGATTTCATTGGAAACGGGATTTCTTCATCTAATGCTAGACAGAAGAATTCTCAGTAACTTCATTGGGTTGCCTGTGTTCAACTCACAGACTTGAACGTTCCTTTAGACAGAGTAGATTTGAAACTCTCTTTTTGTGGAATTTGCATGTGGACATTTCAAGCGCTTTGGGGCCAACGGTAGAAAAGGAAATATCTTCGTATAAAAAGTGGAGAGAATCACTCCCAGCAACCGCTTTGTGATGAGTGCATTCCACTCAGAGAGTTTAACCTTTCTTTTCAGAGAACAGTTTGGAAACACTCTGTTTGTAAAGTCTGCAAGTGGATATTTGGACCTCTTTGAGGATTTCGTTGGAAACGGGATTTCTTCATCTAATGCTAGACAGAAGAATTCTCAGTAACTTCTTTGGGTTTCATGTGTTCAACTCGCAGAGCTGAACCTTCCTTTAGACAGAGCAGATTAGAAACCCTCTTTTTGTGGAATTTCCAAGTGGACATTTCAAGCGCTTTGGGGCCAACGGTAGAAAAGGAAATATCTTCGTATGAAAACTGGAGAGAATCATTCTCAGAAAGTACTTTGTGATGTGTGCGTTCTACTCACAGAGTTGAACCTTTCTTTTCTTAGAGCAGTTTGGAAACACTCTGTTTGTAAAGTCTGCAAGCGGATATTTGGACCTCTTTGAGGATTTCGATGGAAACGGGATTTCTTCATCTAATGCTAGACAGAAGAATTCTCAGTAACTTCTTTGGGTTGCCTGTGTTAAACTCACAGTGTTGAACGTTCCGTTAGAGAGAGCAGATTTGAAACCCTCTTTTTGTGAAATTTGCATGTGGACATTTCAAGCGCTTTGGGTCCAAAGATAGAAAAGGAAATATCTTCGTATAAAAACTACACAGAATCATGCCCAGCAACCGCTTTGTGATGAGTGGGTTCCATTCACATAGTTTAACCTTTCTTTTCATAGAACAGTTTGGAAACACTCTCTTTGTACAGTCTGCAAGTGGATATTTGGACCTCTTTGAGGATTTCGTTGGAAACGGGATTTCTTCATCTAATGCTAGACAGAAGAATTCTCAGTAACTTCTTTGGGTTGCCTGTGTTCAACTCACAGAGTTGAACCTTCCTTTTGACACAGCAGATTTGAAACCCTCATTTGTGGAATTTGCATGTGGACATTTCAAGTGCTTTGGGTCCAACGGTAGAAAAGGAAGTATCTTCGTATAAAACTAGAGAGAATTATTCCCAGCAACCGCTTTGTGATGAGTGCATTCCACTCACAGAGTTTAACCTTTCTTTTCATAGAACAGTTTGGAAACACTCTGTTTGTAAAGTCTGCAAGCGGATATTGGGACCTCTTTGAGGATTTCGTTGGAAACGGGATTTCTTCATCTAATGCTAGACAGAAGAATTCTCAGTAACTTCCTTGGGTTGCTTTTGTTCAACTCACAGAGTTGAACCTTCCTTTAGATAGAGCAGATTTGAAACCCTCTCTTTGTGGGATTTGCATGTGGACATTTCAAGCGCTTTGGAGCCAACGGTAGAAAAGGAAATATCTTCGTATAAAAACTAGAGAGAATCATTCCCAGCAACCGCTTTGTGATGAGTGCGTTCCACTCACAGAGTTTAACCTTTCTTTTCATAGAACAGTTTGGAAACACACTGTTTGTAAAGTCTGCAAGTGGATATTTGGACCTCTATGAGGATATCGTTGGAAACGGGATTTCTTCATCTAATGCTAGACAGAAGAATTCTCAGTATCTTCTTTGGGTTGCGTGTGTTCAGCTCGCAGAGTTGAACCTTCCTTTAGACAGAGCAGATTTGAAACCCTCTTTTTGTGGAATTTCCAAGTGGACATTTCAAGCGCTTTGCGGCCAACGGTAGAAAAGGAAATATCTTCATATAAAAACTGGAGAGAATCTTTCTCAGAAACCACTTTGTGATGTGTGCATTCCACTCACAGAGTTTAACCTTTCTTTTCATAGAGCATTTTGGAAACACTCTGTCTCTAAAGTCTGCAAGCGGATATTTGGACCTCTTTGAGGATTTCGTTGGAAACGGGATTTCTTCATCTAATGCTAGACAGAAGAATTCTCAGTAACTTCTTTGGGTTGCGTGTGTTCAACTCACAGAGTTGAACCTTCCTTTAGACAGAGCAGATTTGAAACCCACTTTTTGTGGAATTTCCAAGTGGACATTACAAGCGCTCTGCGGCCAACGGTAGAAAAGGAAATATCTTCGTATAAAAACTGGAGAGAATCATTCTCAGAAAGCACTTTGTGATGTGTGCATTCCACTCACAGAGTTGAACCTATCTTCTCATAGAACAGTTTGGAAACACTCTGTAAAGTCTGCAAGCAGATATTTGGTCCTCTTTGAGGATTTCGTTGGAAACGCGATTTCTTCATCTAATGCTAGACAGAAGAATTCTCAGTAACTTCTTTGGGTTGCCTGTGTTCAACTCACAGAGTTGAACGTTCCTTTAGATACAGAGCGGATTTGAAACCCTCTTTTTGTGGAATTTGCATGTGGACATTTCAAGCGCTTTGGGGCCAACGGTAGAAAAGGAAATATCTTCGTATAAAAACTAGAGAGAATCATTCCCAGCAACCCCTTTGTGATGAATGTGTTCCATTAACAGAGTTTAACCTTTCTTTTCATAGAACAGTTTGGAAACACTCTGTTTGTAAAGTCTGCAAGTGGATATTTGGACCTCTTTGAGGATTTCTTTGGAAACGGGATTTCTTCATCTAATGCTAGACAGAAGAATTCTCAGTAACTTCTTTGGGTTGCGTGTGTTCAACTCACAGAGTTGAACCTTCCTTTTGACACAGCAGATTTGAAACCCTCATTTGTGGAATTTGCATGTGGACATTTCAATTGCTTTGGGTCCAACGGTAGAAAAGGAAGTATCTTCGTATAAAACTAGAGAGAATTATTCCCAGCAACCGCTTTGTGATGAGTGCATTCCACTCACAGAGTTTAACCTTTCTTTTCATAGAACAGTTTGGAAACACTCTGTTTGTAAAGTCTGCAAGCGGATATTGTGACCTCTTTGAGGATTTCGTTGGAAACGGGATGTCTTCATCTAATGCTAGACAGAAGAATTCTCAGTAACTTCCTTGGGTTGCTTTTGTTCAACTCACAGAGTTGAACCTTCCTTTAGATAGAGCAGATTTGAAACCCTCTTTTTGTGGGATTTGCATGTGGACATTTCAAGCGCTTTGGAGCCAACGGTAGAAAAGGAAATATCTTCGTATAAAAACTAGAGAGAATCATTCCCAGCAACCGCTTTGTGATGAGTGCGTTCCACTCACAGAGTTTAACCTTTCTTTTCATAGAACAGTTTGGAAACACACTGTTTGTAAAGTCTGCAAGTGGATATTTGGACCTCTTTGAGGATATCGTTGGAAACGGGATTTCTTCATCTAATGCTAGACAGAAGAATTCTCAGTATCTTCTTTGGGTTGCGTGTGTTCAGCTCGCAGAGTTGAACCTTCCTTTAGACAGAGCAGATTTGAAACCCTCTTTTTGTGGAATTTCCAAGTGGACATTTCAAGCGCTTTGCGGCCAACGGTAGAAAAGGAAATATCTTCATATAAAAACTGGAGAGAATCATTCTCAGAAACCACTTTGTGATGTGTGCATTCCACTCACAGAGTTTAACCTTTCTTTTCATAGAGCATTTTGGAAACACTCTGTTTCTAAAGTCTGCAAGCGGATATTTGGACCTCTTTGAGGATTTCGTTGGAAACGGGATTTCTTCATCTAATGCTAGACAGAAGAATTCTCAGTAACTTCTTTGGGTTGCGTGTGTTCAACTCACAGAGTTGAACCTTCCTTTAGACAGAGCAGATTTGAAACCCACTTTTTGTGGAATTTCCAAGTGGACATTTCAAGCGCTCTGCGGCCAACGGTAGAAAAGGATATATCTTCGTATAAAAACTGGAGAGAATCATTCTCAGAAAGCACTTTGTGATGTGTGCATTCCACTCACAGAGTTGAACCTATCTTTTCATAGAACAGTTTGGAAACACTCTGTAAAGTCTGCAAGCAGATATTTGGACCTCTTTGAGGATTTCGTTGGAAACGCGATTTCTTCATCTAATGCTAGACAGAAGAATTCTCAGTAACTTCTTTGGGTTGCCTGTGTTCAACTCACAGAGTTGAACGTTCCTTTAGATACAGAGCGGATTTGAAACCCTCTTTTTGTGGAATTTGCATGTGGACATTTCAAGCGCTTTGGGGCCAACGGTAGAAAAGGAAATATCTTCGTATAAAAACTAGAGAGAATCATTCCCAGCAACCCCTTTGTGATGAGTGTGTTCCATTAACAGAGTTTAACCTTTCTTTTCATAGAACAGTTTGGAAACACTCTGTTTGTAAAGTCTGCAAGTGGATATTTGGACCTCTTTGAGGATTTCGTTGGAAACGGGATTTCTTCATCTAATGCTAGACAGAAGAATTCTCAGTAACTTCTTTGGGTTGCGTGTGTTCAACTCGCAGAGCTGAAATTTCCTTTAGACAGAGCAGATTAGAAACCCTCTTTTTGTGGAATTTCCAAGTGGACATTTCAAGCGCTTTGCGGCCAACGGTAGAAAAGGAAATATCTTCGAATAAAAACTAGAGAGAATCATTCTCAGAAACCACTTTGTCATGTGTGCGTTCCAGTCACAGAGTTTAACCTTTCTTTTCATAGAACAGTTTGGAAACACTCTGTTTGTAATGTCTGCAAGCGGATATTTGGACCTCTTTGAGGATTTCGTTGGAAACGGGAGTTCTTCATCTAATGCTAGACAGAAGAATTTTCAGTAACTTCTTTGGGTTGCGTGTGTTCAACTCGCAGAGTTGAAGCTTCCTTTAGACAGAGCAGATTTGAAACCCTCTTTTTGTGGAATTTTTATGTGGACATTTCAAGCGCTTTTGGTCCAACGGTAGAAAAGGAAATATCTTCGTAGAAAAACTAGAGAGAATCATTCCCAGAAACCACTTTGTGATGAGTGCGTTCCACTCACAGAGTTTAACCTTTCTTTTCATAGAACAGTTTGGAAACATTCTGTTTGTAAAGTCTGCAAGTGGATATTTGGACCTCTTTGAGGATTTCGTTACAAACGGGATTTCTTCATCTAATGCTAGACAGAAGAATTCTCAGTAACTTCTTTGGGTTGCGTGTGTTCAACTCGCAGAATTGGACCTTCCTTTAGACAGAGCAGATTTGAAACCCTCTTTTTGTGTAATTTCCAAATGGACATTTCAAGCGTTTTGCGGCCAACGGCAGAAAAGGAAATATCTTCGTATGAAAACTGGAGAGAATCATTCCCAGAAACCACTTTGTGATGAGTGCGTTTCACTCACAGAGTTTAACCTTTCTTTTCATAGAACAGTTTGGAAACACTCTGTTTGTAAAGTCTGCAAGTGGATATTTGGACCTCTTTGAGGATTTCGTTGGAAACGGGATTTCTTCATCTACTGCTAGACAGAAGAATTCTCAGTAACTTCTTTGGGTTGCCTGTGTTCAACTCACAGAGTTGAACCTTCCTTTAGACAGAGCAGATTTGAAACTCTCTTTTTGTGGAATTTGCATGTGGACATTTCAAGCGCTTTGGGGCCAACGGTAGAAAAGGAAATATCTTCGTATAAAAACTGGAGAGAATCATTCTCAGAAACCACTTTGTGATGTGTGCATTCCCCTCAGAGAGTTGAACCTTTCTTTTCATAGAGCCGTTTGGAAACACTCTGTTTGTAAAGTCTGCAAGCGGATATTTGGACCTCTTTGAGGATTTCGTTGGAAACGGGATTTCTTCATCTAAGGCTATACAGAAGAATACTCAGTAACTTCTTTGGGTTGCCTGTGTTCAACTCACAGAGTTGAACGTTCCTTTAGACAGAGCAGATTTGAAACCCTCTTTTTCTGGAATTTGCATGTGGACGTTTCAAGCGCTTAGGGGCTAACGGTAGAAAAGGAAATATCTTCGTATAAAAACTAGAGAGAATCATTCCCAGCAACCGCTTTGTGATGAGTGCGTTCCACTCACAGACTTTAACCTTTCTTTTCATAGAACAGTTTGGAAACACTCTGTTTGTAAAGTCTGCAAGGGGTTATTTGGACCTCTTTGAGGATTTCGTTGGAAACGGGATTTCTTCATCTAATGCAAGGCAGAAGAATTCTCAGTAACTTCTTTGGGTTGCGTGTGTTCAACTCGCAGAGTTGAACCTTCCTTTAGACAGAGCAGATTTGAAACCCTCTTTTTGTGGAATTTCAAAGTGGACATTTCAAGCGCTTTGCGGCCATCGGAAGAAAAGGAAATATGTTCGTATAAAAACTGGAGAGAATAATTCTCAGAAACCACTTTGTGATGTGTGCGTTCCACTCACAGAGTTTTACCTTTCTTTTCATAGAACAGTTTGGAAACACTCTGTTTGTAAAGTCTGCAAGCGGATATATGGACCTCTTTGAGGATTTCTTTGGAAACGGGATTTCTACATCTAATGCTAGACAGAAGAAGTCTCAGTAACTTCTTTGGGTTGCCTGCGTTCAACTCACAGAGTTGAACGTTCCTTTAGACAGAGGAGTTTTGAAACCCTCTTTTTGTGAAGTTTCCAAGTGGACATTTCAAGCACTTTGCGGCCAACGGTAGAAAAGGAAATATCTTCGTATAAAAACTGGAGAGAATCATTCTCAGAAACCACTTTGTGATGCGTGCGTTCCACTCACAGAGTTTAACATTTCTTTTCATAGAGCAGTTTGGAAACACTCTGTTTGTAAAGTCTGCATGCGGATATTTGGACCTCTTTGAGGATTTCATTGGAAACGGGATTTCTTCATCTAATGCTACACAGAAGAATTCTCGGTAACTTCTTTGGGTTGCGTGTGTTCAACTCACAGAGTTGAAGCTTCCTTTAGACAGAGCAGATTTGAAACCCTGTTTTTGTGGAATTTGCATGTGAATATTTCAAGCGCTTTGGGGCCAACGGTAGAAAAGGAAATATCTTCGTAAAAAAACTAGAGAGAATCATTCCCAGCAACTGCTTTTTGGTGAGTGCGTTCCACTCACAGAGTTTAACCTTTCTTTTCATGGAGCAGTTTGGAAACACTCTGTTTGTAAAGTTTGCAAGTGGATATTTGGACCTCTTTGAGGATTTCGTTGGAAACGGGATTTCTTCATCTAATGCAAGGCAGAAGAATTCTCAGTAACTTCTTTGGGTTGTCTGTGTTCAACTCACAGAGTTGAACCTTCCTTTAGACAGAGCAAATTTGAAACCCTTTTTTTGTGGAATTTCCAAGTGGACATTTCAAGCGCTTTGGGGCCAACGGTAGAAAAGGAAATATCTTCGTATAAAAACTAGAGAGAATCATTCCCAGAAACCGCTTTGTGATGAGTGCATTCCACTCACAGAGCTTAACCTTTGTTTTCATAGAACAGTTTGGAAACACTCCGTTTGTAAAGTCTGCAAGTGGATATTTGGACCTCTTTGAGGATTTCGTTGGAAACGGGATTTCTTCATCTAATGCTAGACAGAAGAATTCTCAGTAACTTCTTTGGGTTGCATGTGTTCAACTCGCAGTGTTGAACCTTCCTTTAGACAGAGCAGATTTGAAACCCTGTTTTTGTGGAATTTCAAAGTGGACATTTCAAGCGCTTTGCGGCCAACGGTAGAAAAGGAAATATCTTCGTATAAAAACTGGAGAGAATCATTCTCAGAAACCACTTTGTGATGTGTGTGTTCCACTCACAGAGTTTAACCTTTCTTTTCATAGAGCAGTTTGGAAACACTCTGTTTGTAAAGTCTGCAAGTGGATATTTGGACCTCTTTGAGGATTTCGTTGGAAACCGGATTTCTTCATGTAATGCTAGACAGAAGAATTCTCAGTAACTTCTTTGGGTTGCGTGTGTTCAACTCACAGAGTTGAACCATCCTTTAGACAGAGCAGATTTGAAAACCTCTTTTTGTGGAATTTGCATGTGGACATTTCAAGCGCTTTGGGGCCAAAGGTAGAAAAGGACATATCTTCGTATAAAAACTAGAGAGAATGATTCCCAGCAACCCCTTTGTGATGAGTGCGTTCCATTCACAGAGTTTAACCTTTCTTTTCATAGAACAGTTTGGAAACACTGTGTTTGCAAAGTCTGCAAGTGGATACTTGTACCTCTTTGAGGATTTCCTTGGAAACGGGATTTCTTCATCTAATGCTTGACAGAAGAATTCTCAGTAACTTCATTGGGTTGCCTGTGTTCAACTCACAGAGTTGAACGTTCCTTTTGACAGAGTAGATTTGAAACTCTCTTTTTGTGGAATTTGCATGTGGACATTTCAAGCGCTTTGGGGCCAACGGTAGAAAAGGAAATATCTTCGTATAAAAAGTAGAGAGAATCACTCCCAGCAACCGCTTTGTGATGAGTGCATTCCACTCACAGAGTTTAACCTTTCTTTTCAGAGAAGAGTTTGGAAACACTCTATATGTAAAGTCTGCAAGTGTATATTTGGACCTCTTTGAGGATTTCGTTGGAAACGGGATTTCTTCGTCTGATGCTAGACAGAAGAATTCTCAGTAACTTCTTTGGGTTGCGTGTGTTCAACTTGCAGAGATGAACCTTCCTTTAGACAGAGCAGATTTGAAACCCTCTTTTTGTGGGATTTCCAACTGGACAATTCAAGCGCTTTGCGGCCAACGTTAGAAAAGGAAATATCTTCGTATAAAAACTGGAGAGAATCATTCTCAGAAACCACTTTGTGATGTGTGTGTTCCACTCACAAAGCTTAACCTTTCTTTTCATAGTTCAGTTTGGAAACACTCTGTTTGTAAAGTCTGCAAGCGGATATTTGGACCTGTTTGACTATTTCGTTGGAAACGGGGTTTCTTCATCTAATGCTAGACAGAAGAATTCTCAGTAAGTTCTTTGTTTTGCCTGTGTTCAACTCAAAGTGTTGAACCTTCCTTTAGATAGAGCACATTTGAAACCCTCTTTTTGTGGAATTTCCAAGTGGACATTTCAAGCGCTTTGCGGCCAACGGTAGAAAAGGAAATATCTTCGTATAAAAACTGGAGAGAATCATTCTCAGAAACCACTTTGTGGTGTGTGCATTCCACTCACAGAGTTTAATCTTTCCTTTCATAGAGCCGTTTGGAAACACTTTGTTTGTAAAGTCTGCAAGCGGATAATTGGACCTCTTTGAGGATTTCGTTGGAAACGGGATTTCTTCATCTAATGCTAGAAAGAAGAATACTCAGTAACTTCTTTGGGTTGCTATGTTCAACTCAGAGAGTTGAACGTTCCTTTAGACAGAGCAGATTTGAAACCCTCTTTTTGTGGAATTTGCATGTGGACATTTCGAGCGCTTTGGGGCCAACGGTAGAAAAGGAAATATCTTCGTATAAAAACTGGAGAGAATCATTCTCAGAAACCACTTTGTGATGTGTGCATTCCACTCACAGTGTTTAATCTTTCCTTTCATAGAGCCGTTTGGAAACACTCTGTTTGTAAAGTCTGCAAGCGGATATTTGGACCTCTTTGAGGATTTCGTTGGAAACGGTATTTCTTCATCTAATGCTAGACAGAAGAATACTCAATTACTTCTTTGGGTTGCCTGTGTTCAACTCACAGAGTTGAATGTTCCTTTAGACAGAGCAGATTTGAAACCCTCTTTTTGTGGAATTTGCATGTGGACATTTCGAGCGCATTGGGGCCACCGGTGGAAAAGGAAATATCTTCGTATAAAAACTAGAGAGAATCATTTCCAGCAACCGCTTTGTGATGAGTGCATTCCACTCACAGAGTTTAACCTTTCTTTTCATAGAACAGTTTGGAAACACTCTGTTTGTAAAGTCTACAAGTGGATATTTGGACCTCTTAGAGGATTTCGTTGGAAACGGGATTTCTTCATCTAATCCTAGACAGAAGAATTCTCAGTAACTTCTTTGGGTTGCCTGTGTTCAACTCACAGAGTTGAACCTTCCTTCAGACAGAGCACATTTGAAACCCTCTTTTTGTGGAATTTCCAAGTGGACATTTCAAGCGCTTTGTGGCCAACGGTAGAAAAGGAAATATCTTCGTATAAAAACTGGAGAGAATCATTCTCAGAAACCACTTTGTGATGTGTGCATTCCCCTCACAGAGTTTAACCTTTCTTTTCATAGAGCCGTTTGGAAACACCCTGTTTGTAAAGTCTGCAAGCGGATATTTGGACCTCTTTGAGGATTTCGTTGGAAACGGGATTTCTTAATCTAATGATAGACAGAAGAATACTCTGTAACTTCTTTGGGTTGCCTGTGTTCAACTCACAGAGTTGAACGTTCCTTTAGACAGAGCTGATTTGAAACCCTCTTTTTGTGGAATTTGCATGTGGACATTTCAAGCGCTTTCAGGCTAACGGTAGAAAAGGAAATATCTTCGTATAAAAACTAGAGGGAATCATTCCCAGAAACCGCTTTGTGATGAGTGCATTCCACTCACAGAGCTTAACCTTTGTTTTCATAGAACAGTTTGGAAACACTCCGTTTGTAAACTCTGCAAGTGGATATTTGGACCTCTTTGAGGATTTCGTTGGAAACGGGATTTCTTCATCTAATGCTAGACAGAAGAATTCTCAGTAACTTCTTTGGGTTGCATGTGTTCAACTCGCAGTGTTGAACCTTCCTTTAGACAGAGCAGATTTGAAACCCTGTTTTTGTGGAATTTCAAAGTGGACATTTCAAGCGCTTTGCGGCCAACGGTAGAAAAGGAAATATCTTCGTATAAAAACTGGAGAGAATCATTCTCAGAAACCACTTAGTGATGTGTGTGTTCCACTCACAGAGTTTAACCTTTCTTTTCATAGAGCAGTTTGGAAACACTCTGATTGTAAAGTCTGCAAGTGGATATTTGAACCTCTTTGAGGATTTCGTTGGAAACGGGATTTCTTCATCTAATGCTAGACAGAAGAATTCTCAGTAACTTCTTTGGGTTGCGTGTGTTCAACTCACAGAGTTGAACCATCCTTTAGACAGAGCAGATTTGAAAACCTCTTTTTGTGGAATTTGCATGTGGACATTTCAAGCGCTTTGGGGCCAACGGTAGAAAAGGACATATCTTCGTATAAAAACTAGAGAGAATGATTCCCAGCAACCCCTTTGTGACGAGTGCGTTCCATTCACAGAGTTTAACCTTTCTTTTCATAGAACAGTTTGGAAACACTCTGTTTGCAAAGTCTACAAGTGGATATTTGGAACTCTTTGAGGATTTCATTGGAAACGGGATTTGTTCATCTAATGTTAGACAGAAGAATTCTCAGTAACTTCTTTGTGTTCCGTGTGTTCAACTCGCAGAGTTGAACCTTCCTTTAGACAGAGCAGATTTGAAACCCTCTTTTTGTGGAATTTCCAAGTGGACATTTCAAAGCGCTTTGGCGCCAACGGTAGAAAAGGAAATATCTTCGTATAAAAACTGGAGAGAATCATTCTCAGAAACCACTTTGTGATGTGTGCGTTCCACTCACAGAGTTTAACCTTTCTTTTCATAGAGCAGTTTGGAAACACCCTGTTTGTAAAGTCTGCAAGCGGATATTTGGACCTCTTTGAGGATTTCATTGGAAACGGGATTTGTTCATCTAATGCTAGACAGAAGAATTCTCAGTAACTTCATTGGGTTGCCTGTGTTCAACTCACAGACTTGAACGTTCCTTTAGACAGAGTAGATTTGAAACTCTCTTTTTGTGGAATTTGCATGTGGACATTTCAAGCGCTTTGGGGCCAACGGTAGAAAAGGAAATATCTTCGTATAAAAAGTGGAGAGAATCACTCCCAGCAACCACTTTGTGATGAGTGCATTCCACTCACAGAGTTGAACCTTCCTTTAGACAGAGCTGATTTGAAACCCTCTTTTTGTGGAATTTCCAAGTCGACATTTCAAGCGCTTTGCGGCCAACGGTAGAAAAGGAAATATCTTCGTATGAAAACTGGAGAGAATCATTCTCAGAAACCACTTTGTGATGTGTGCGTTCTACTCACAGGGTTGAACCTTTCTTTTCTTAGAGAAGTTTGGAAACACTCTGTTTGTAAAGTCTGCAAGCGGATATTTGGACCTCTTTGAGGATTTCGTTGGAAACGGGATTTCTTCATCTAATGCTAGACAGAAGAATTCTCAGTAACTTCTTTGGGTTGCCTGTGTTAAACTCACAGTGTTGAACGTTCCGTTAGAGAGAGCAGATTTGAAACCCTCTTTTTGTGAAATTTGCATGTGGACATTTCAAGCGCTTTGGGTCCAAAGGTAGAAAAGGAAATATCTTCGTATAAAAACTAGAGAGAATCATGCCCAGCAACCGCTTTGTGATGAGTGGGTTCCATTCACAGAGTTTAACCTTTCTTTTCATAGAACAGTTTGGAAACACTCTGTTTGTAAAGTCTGCAAGTGGATATTTGGACCTCTTTGAGGATTTCTTTGGAAACGGGATTTCTTCATCTAATGCTAGACAGAAGAATTCTCAGTAACTTCTTTGGGTTGCCTGTGTTCAACTCACAGAGTTGAACCTTCCTATTGACACAGCAGATTTGAAACCCTCATTTGTGGAATTTGCATGTGGACATTTCAAGTGCTTTGGGTCCAACAGTAGAAAAGGAAGTATCTTCGTATAAAACTAGAGAGAATTATTCCCAGCAACCGCTTTGTGATGAGTGCGTTCCACTCACAGTGTTTAACCTTTCTTTTCATAGAACAGTTTGGAAACACTCTGTTTGTAAAGTCTGCAAGCGGATATTTGGACCTCTTTGAGGATTTCGTTGGAAACGGGATTTCTTCATCTAATGCAAGGCAGAAGAATTCTCAGTAACTTCTTTGGGTTGCGTGTGTTCACCTCGCAGAGTTGAACCTTTCTTTAGACAGAGCAGATTTGAAACCATCTTTTTGTGAAGTTTCCAAGTGGACATTTCAAGCGCTTTGCGGCCAACGGTAGAAAAGGAAATATCTTCGTATAAAAACTGGAGAGAATCATTCTCAGTAACCACTTTGTGATGTGTGCGTTCCACTCACAGAGTTTAACCTTTCTTTTCATAGAGCAGTTTGGAAACACTCTGTTTCTAAAGTCTGCAAGCGGATATTTGGACCTCTTTGAGGATTTCATTGGAAACGGGATTTCTTCATCTAATGCTAGACAGAAGAATTCTCAGTAACTTCTTTGGGTTGCGTGTGTTCAACTCGCAGAGTTGAACCTTCCTTTAGACAGAGCAGATTTGAAACCCACTTTTTGTGGAATTTCCAAGTGGACATTTCAAGCGCTTTGCGGCCAACGGTAGAAAAGGAAATATCTTCGTATAAAAACTGGAGAGAATCATTCTCAGAAAGCACTTTGTGATGTGTGCATTCCACTCACAGAGTTGAGCCTATCTTTTCATAGAACAGTTTGGAAACACTCTGTTTGTAAAGTCTGCAAGCAGATATTTGGACATCTTTGAGGATTTCGTTGGAAACGCGATTTCTTCATCTAATGCTAGACAGAAGAATTCTCAGTAACTTCTTTGGGTTGCCTGTGTTCAACTCACAGAGTTGAACGTTCCTTTAGACAGAGCAGATTAGAAACCCTCTTTTTGTGGAATTTCCAAGTGGACATTTCAAGCGCTTTGCGGCCAATGGTAGAAATGGAAATATCTTCGTATAAATACTGGAGAGAATCATTCTCAGAAACCACTTTGTGATGTGTGCATTCCACTCACAGAGTTTAACCTTTCTTTTCGTAGAGCAGATTGGAAACACTCTGTTTGTAACGTCTGCAAGAAGATATTTGGACCTCTTTGAGGATTTCATTGGAAACGGGATTTCTTCATCTAATGCTAGACAGAAGAATTCTCAGTAACTTCTTTGGGTTGCCTGTGTTCAACTCACAGAGTTGAATCTTCCTATTGACACAGCAGATTTGAAACCCTCATTTGTGGAATTTGCATGTGGACATTTCAAGTGCTTTGGGTCCAACGGTAGAAAAGGAAGTATCTTCGTATAAAACTAGAGAGAATTATTCCCAGCAACCGCTTTGTGATGAGTGCGTTCCACTCACAGAGTTTAACCTTTCTTTTCATAGAACAGTTTGGAAACACTCTGTTTGTAAAGTCTACAAGTGGATATTTGGACCTCTTTGAGGATTTCGTTGGAAACGGGATTTCTTCATCTAATCCTAGACAGAAGAATTCTCAGTAACTTCTTTGGGTTGCCAGTGTTCAACTCACAGAGTTGAACCTTCCTTCAGACAGAGCACATTTGAAACCCTCTTTTTGTGGAATTTCCAAGTGGACATTTCAAGCGCTTTGCGGCCAACGGTAGAAAAGGAAATATCTTCGTATAAAAACTGGAGAGAATCATTCTCAGAAACCACTTTGTGATGTGTGCATTCCCCTCACAGAGTTTAACCTTTGTTTTCATAGAGCCGTTTGGAAACACCCTGTTTGTAAATTCTGCAAGCGGATATTTGGACCTCTTTGAGGATTTCGTTGGAAACGGGATTTCTTAATATAATGATAGACAGAAGAATACTCTGTAACTTCTTTGGGTTGCCTGTGTTCAACTCACAGAGTTGAACGTTCCTTTAGACAGAGCAGATTTGAAACCCTCTTTTTGTGGAATTTGCATGTGGACATTTCAAGCGCTTTCGGGCTAACGGTAGAAAAGGAAATATCTTCTTATAAAAACTAGAGAGAATCATTCCCAGCAACCCCTTTGTGATGAGTGCGTTCCACTGACAGAGTTTAACCTTTCTTTTCATAGAATAGTTTGGAAACAATCTGTTTGTAAAGTCTGCAAGTGGTGATTTGGACCTCTTTGAGGATTTCGTTGGAAACTGGATTTCTTCATCTAATGCAAGGCAGAAGAATTCTCGGTAACTTCTTTGGGTTGTCTGTGTTCAACTCACAGAGTTGAACCTTTCTTTAGACAGAGCAAATTTGAAACCCTTTTTTTGTGGAATTTCCAAGCGGACATTTCAAGCGCTTTGTGGCCAACGGTAGAAAAGGAAATATCTTCGTATAAAAACTAGAGAGAATCATTCCCAGAAACCGCTTTGTGATGAGTGCATTCCACTCACAGAGCTTAACCTTTGTTTTCATAGAACAGTTTGGAAACACTCCGTTTGTAAAGTCTGCAAGTGGATATTTGGACCTCTTTGAGGATTTCGTTGGAAACGGGATTTCTTCATCTAAAGCTAGACAGAAGAATTCTCAGTAACTTCTTTGGGTTGCATGTGTTCAACTCGCAGTGTTGAACCTTCCTTTAGACAGAGCAGAATTGAAACCCTGTTTTTGTGGAATTTCAAAGTGGACATTTCAAGCGCTTTGCGGCCAACGGTAGAAAAGGAAATATCTTCGTATAAAAACTGGAGAGAATCATTCTTAGAAACCACTTAGTGATGTGTGTGTTCCACTCACAGAGTTTAACCTTTCTTTTCATAGAGCAGTTTGGAAACACTCTGTTTGTAAAGTCTGCAAGTGGATATTTGGACGTCTTTGAGGATTTCGTTGGAAACGGGATTTCTTCATCTAATGCTAGACAGAAGAATCCTCAGTAACTTCTTTGGGTTGCGTGTGTTCAACTCACAGAGTTGAACCATCCTTTAGACAGAGCAGATTTGAAAACCTCTTTTTGTGGAATTTGCATGTGGACATTTCAAGCGCTTTGGGGCCAACGGTAGAAAAGGACATATCTTCGTATAAAAACTAGAGAGAATGATTCCCAGCAACCCCTTTGTGATGAGTGCGTTCCATTCACAGAGTTTAACCGTTCTTTTCATAGAACAGTTTGGAAACACTCTGTTTGCAAAGTCTGCAAGTGGATATTTGGAACTCTTTGAGGATTTCATTGGAAACGGGATTTGTTCATCTAATGCTAGACAGAAGAATTCTCAGTAACTTCTTTGTGTTCCGTGTGTTCAACTCGCAGAGTTGAACCTTCCTTTAGACAGAGCAGATTTGAAACCCTCTTTTAGTGGAATTTCCAAGTGGACATTTCAAAGCGCTTTGGCGCCAACGGTAGAAAAGGAAATATCTTCGTATAAAAACTGGAGAGAATCATTCTCAGAAAGCACTTTGTGATGTGTGCGTTCCACTCACAGAGTTTAACCTTTCTTTTCATAGAGCAGTTTGGAAACACCCTGTTAGTAAAGTCTGCAAGCGGCTATTTGGACCTCTTTGAGGATTTCATTGGAAACGGGATTTCTTCATCTAATGCTAGACAGAAGAATTCTCAGTAACTTCATTGGGTTGCCTGTGTTCAACTCACAGACTTGAACGTTCCTTTAGACAGAGTAGATTTGAAACTCTCTTTTTGTGGAATTTGCATGTGGACATTTCAAGCGCTTTGGGGCCAACGGTAGAAAAGGAAATATCTTCGTATAAAAAGTGGAGAGAATCACTCCCAGCAACCGCTTTGTGATGAGTGCATTCCACTCACAGAGTTTAACCTTTCTTTTCAGAGAACAGTTTGGAAACACTCTATTTGTAAAGTCTGCAAGTGGATATTTGGACCTCTTTGAGGATTTCTTTGGAAACGGGATTTCTTCGTCTGATGCTAGACAGAAGAATTCTCAGTAACTTCTTTGGGTTGCGTGTGTTCAACTTGCAGAGATGAACCTTCCTTTAGACAGAGCAGATTTGAAACCCTCGTTTTGTGGGATTTCCAAGTGGACATTTCAAGCGCTTTGCGGCCAACGGTAGAAAAGGAAATATCTTCGTATAAAAACTGGAGAGAATCATTCTCAGAAACCACTTTGTGATGTGTGTGTTCCACTCACAAAGTTTAACCTTTCTTTTCATAGTTCAGTTTGGAAACACTCTGTTTGTAAAGTCTGCAAGAGGATATTTGGACCTCTTTGACGATTTCTTTGGAAACGGGATTTCTTCATCTAATGCTAGACAGAAGAATTCTCAGTAACTTCTTTGGGTTGCCTGTGTTCAACTCACAGTGTTGAACCTTCCTTTAGACAGAGCAGATTTGAAACCCTCTTTTTGTGGAATTTGCATGTGGACATTTCAAGCGCTTTGGGGCTCATGGTAGAAAAGGAAATATCTTCGTATAAAAACTAGAGAGAATCATTCCCAGCAACCGCTTTGTGATGAGTGCGTTCCACTCACAGAGTTTAACCTTTCTTTTCATAGAACAGTTTGGAAACACTCTGTTTGTAAAGTCTGCAAGTGGTTATTTGGACCTCTTTGAGGATTTCGTTGGAAACGGGATTTCTTCATTTAATGCAAGGCAGAAGAATTCTCAGTAACTTCTTTGGGTTGCGTGTGTTCACCTCGCAGAGTTGAACCTTCCTTTAGACAGAGCAGATTTGAAACCCTCTTTTTGTGGAATTTCCAAGTGGACATTTCAAGCGCTTTGCGGCCAACGGTATAAAAGGAAATATCTTCGTATAAAAACTGGAGAGAATCATTCTCAGAAACAACTTTGTGATGTGTGTGTTCCACTCACAAAGTTTAACCTTTCTTTTCATAGTTCAGTTTGGAAACACTCTGTTTGTAAAGTCTGCAAGAGGATATTTGGACCTCTTTGAGGATTTCGTTGGAAACGGGATTTCTTCATCTAATGCTAGACAGAAGAATTCTCAGTAACTTCTTTGGGTTGCCTGTGTTAAACTCACAGTGTTGAACGTTCCGTTAGAGAGAGCAGATTTGAAACCCTCTTTTTGTGAAATTTGCATGTGGACATTTCAAGCGCTTTGGGTCCAAAGGTAGAAAAGGAAATATCTTCGTATAAAAACTAGAGAGAATCATGCCCAGCAACCGCTTTGTGATGAGTGGGTTCCATTCACAGAGTTTAACATTTCTTTTCATAGAACAGTTTGGAAACACTCTGTTTGTAAAGTCTGCAAGTGGATATTTGGACCTCTTTGAGGATTTCTTTGGAAACGGGATTTCTTCATCTAATGCTAGACAGAAGAATTCTCAGTAACTTCTTTGGGTTGCCTGTGTTCAACTCACAGAGTTGAACCTTCCTATTGACACAGCAGATTTGAAACCCTCATTTGTGGAATTTGCATGTGGACATTTCAAGTGCTTTGGGTCCAACAGTAGAAAAGGAAGTATCTTCGTATAAAACTAGAGAGAATTATTCCCAGCAACCGCTTTGTGATGAGTGCGTTCCACTCACAGAGTTTAACCTTTCTTTTCATAGAACAGTTTGGAAACACTCTGTTTGTAAGTCTGCAAGCGGATATTTGGACCTCTTTGAGGATTTCGTTGGAAACGGGATTTCTTCATCTAATGCAAGGCAGAAGAATTCTCAGTAACTTCTTTGGGTTGCGTGTGTTCACCTCGCAGAGTTGAACCTTTCTTTAGACAGAGCAGATTTGAAACCCTCTTTTTGTGAAGTTTCCAAGTGGACATTTCAAGCGCTTTGCGGCCAACGGTAGAAAAGGAAATATCTTCGTATAAAAACTGGAGAGAATCATTCTCAGAAACCACTTTGTGATGTGTGCGTTCCACTCACAGAGTGTAACCTTTCTTTTCATAGAGCAGTTTGGAAACACTCTGTTTCTAAAGTCTGCAAGCGGATATTTGGACCTCTTTGAGGATTTCATTGGAAACGGGATTTCTTCATCTAATGCTAGACAGAAGAATTCTCAGTAACTTCTTTGGGTTGCGTGTGTTCAACTCGCAGAGTTGAACCTTCCTTTAGACAGAGCAGATTTGAAACCCACTTTTTGTGGAATTTCCAAGTGGACATTTCAAGCGCTTTGCGGCCAACGGTAGAAAAGGAAATATCTTCGTATAAAAACTGGAGAGAATCATTCTCAGAAAGCAGTTTGTGATGTGTGCGTTCCACTCACAGAGTGTAACCTTTCTTTTCATAGAGCAGTTTGGAAACACTCTGTTTCTAAAGTCTGCAAGCGGATATTTGGACCTCTTTGAGGATTTCATTGGAAACGGGATTTCTTCATCTAATGCTAGACAGAAGAATTCTCAGTAACTTCTTTGGGTTGCGTGTGTTCAACTCGCAGAGTTGAACCTTCCTTTAGACAGAGCAGATTTGAAACCCACTTTTTGTGGAATTTCCAAGTGGACATTTCAAGCGCTTTGCGTCCAACGGTAGAAAAGGAAATATCTTCGTATAAAAACTGGAGAGAATCATTCTCAGAAAGCAGTTTGTGATGTGTGCATTCCACTCACAGAGTTGAACCTATCTTTTCATAGAACAGTTTGGAAACACTCTGTTTGTAAAGTCTGCAAGCAGATATTTGGACATCTTTGAGGATTTCGTTGGAAACGCGATTTCTTCATCTAATGCTAGACAGAAGAATTCTCAGTAACTTCTTTGGGTTGCCTGTGTTCAACTCACAGAGTTGAACGTTCCTTTAGACAGAGCAGATTTGAAACCCTCTTTTTGTGGATTTTGCATGTGGACATTTCAAGCGCTTTGGGGCCAACGGTAGAAAAGGAAATATCTTCGTATAAAAAGTGGAGAGAATCACTCCCAGCAACCGCTTTGTGATGAGTGCATTCCACTCACAGAGTTTAACCTTTCTTTTCAGAGAACAGTTTGGAAACACTCTATTTGTAAAGTCTGCAAGTGGATATTTGGAACTCTTTGAGGATTTCTTTGGAAACGGGATTTCTTCGTCTGATGCTAGACAGAAGAATTCTCAGTAACTTCTTTGGGTTGCGTGTGTTCAACTCGCAGAGTTGAACCTTCCTTTAGACAGAGCAGATTTGAAACCCTCTTTTTGTGGGATTTCCAAGTGGACATTTCAAGCGCTTTGCGGCCAACGGTAGAAAAGGAAATATCTTCGTATAAAAACTGGAGAGAATCATTCTCAGAAACCACTTTGTGATGTGTGTGTTCCACTCACAAAGTTTAACCTTTCTTTTCATAGTTCAGTTTGGAAACACTCTGTTTGTAAAGTCTGCAAGCAGATATTTGGACATCTTTGAGGATTTCGTTGGAAACGCGATTTCTTCATCTAATGCTAGACAGAAGAATTCTCAGTAACTTCTTTGGGTTCCCTGTGTTCAACTCACAGTGTTGAACCTTCCTTTAGACAGAGCAGATTTGAAACCCTCTTTTTGTGGAATTTGCATGTGGACATTTCAAGCGCTTTGGGGCTCACGGTAGAAAAGGAAATATCTTCGTATAAAAACTAGAGAGAATCATTCCCAGCAACCGCTTTGTGATGAGTGCGTTCCACTCACGGAGTTTAACCTTTCTTTTCATAGAACAGTTTGGAAACACTCTGTTTGTAAAGTCTGCAAGTGGATATTTGGACCTCTTTGAGGATTTCGTTGGAAACGCGATTTCTTCATCTAATGCTAGACAGAAGAATTCTCAGTAACTTCTTTGGGTTGCCTGTGTTCAACTCACAGAGTTGAACCTTCCTATTGACACAGCAGATTTGAAACCCTCATTTGTGGAATTTGCATGTGGACATTTCAAGTGCTTTGGGTCCAACAGTAGAAAAGGAATTATCTTCGTATAAAACTAGAGAGAATTATTCCCAGCAACCACTTTGTGATGAGTGCGTTCCACTCACAGAGTTTAACCTTTCTTTTCATAGAACAGTTTGGAAACACTCTGTTTGTAAAGTCTGCAAGCGGATATTTGGACCTCTTTGAGGATTTCGTTGGAAACGGGATTTCTTCATCTAATGCAAGGCAGAAGAATTCTCAGTAACTTCTTTGGGTTGCGTGTGTTCACCTCGCAGAGTTGAACCTTTCTTTAGACAGAGCAGATTTGAAACCCTCTTTTTGTGAAGTTTCCAAGTGGACATTTCAAGCGCTTTGCGGCCAACGGTAGAAAAGGAAATATCTTCGTATAAAAACTGGAGAGAATCATTCTCAGAAACCACTTTGTGATGTGTGCGTTCCACTCACAGAGTTTAACCTTTCTTTTCATAGAGCAGTTTGGAAACACTCTGTTTGTAAAGTGTGCATGTGGATATTTGGACCTCTTTGAGGATTTCTTTGGAAACGGGATTTTTTCATCTAATGCTAGACAGAAGAATTCTCAGTAACTTCCTAGGGTTGCATGTGATCAACTCGCAGAGTTGAACCTTCCCTTAGACAGAGCAGATTTGAAACCCTCTTTTTGTGAAATTTGCATGTGGACATTTCAAGCGCTTTGGGTCCAAAGGTAGAAAAGGAAATATCTTCGTATAAAAACTAGAGAGAATCATGCCCAGCAACCGCTTTGTGATGAGTGGGTTCCATTCACAGAGTTTATCCTTTCTTTTCATAGAACAGTTTGGAAACACTCTGTTTGTAAAGTCTGCAAGTGGATATATGGACCTCTTTGAGGATTTCGTTGGAAACGGGGTTTCTTCATCTAATGCTAGACAGAAGAATTCTCAGTAACTTCTTTGGGTTGCCTGTGTTCAACTCACAGAGTTGAACCTTCCTATTGACACAGCAGATTTGAAACCCTCATTTGTGGAATTTGCATGTGGACATTTCAAGTGCTTTGGGTCCAACGGTAGAAAAGGAAGTATCTTCGTATAAAACTAGAGAGAATTATTCCCAGCAACCGCTTTGTGATGAGTGCATTCCACTCACAGAGTTTAACCTTTCTTTTCATAGAACAGTTTGGAAACACTCTGTTTGTAAAGTCTGCAAGTGGATATTTGGACCTCTTTGAGGATATCGTTGGAAACGGGATTTCTTCATCTAATGCTAGACAGAAGAATTCTCAGTAACTTCTTTGGGTTGCTTTTGTTCAACTCACAGAGTTGAACCTTCCTTTAGACAGAGCAGATTTGAAACCCACTTTTTGTGGAATTTCCAAGTGGACATTTCAAGCGCTTTGCGGCCAACTGTAGAAAAGGAAATATCTTCGTATAAAAACTGGAGAGAATCATTCTCAGAAAGCACTTTGTGATGTGTGCATTCCACTCACAGAGTTGAACCTATCTTTTCATAGAACAGTTTGGAAACACTCTGTTTGTAAAGTCTGCAAGCAGATATTTGGACCTCTTTGAGGATTTCGTTGGAAACGCGATTTCTTCATCTAATGCTAGACAGAAGAATTCTCAGTAACTTCTTTTTGTTGCCTGTGTTCAACTCACAGAGTTGAACGTTCCTTTAGACAGAGCAGATTTGAAACCCTCTTTTTGTGGAATTTGCATGTGGACATTTCAATCACTTTGGGGCCAACGGTAGAAAAGGAAATATCTTCGTATAAAAACTAGAGAGAATCATTCTCAGAAACCACTTTGTGATGTGTGCGTTCCACTCACAGAGTTTAACCTTTCTTTTCGTAGAGCAGATTGGAAACACTCTGTTTGTAACGTCTGCAAGAAGATATTTGGACCTCTTTGAGGATTTCTTTGGAAACGGGATTTCTTCATCTAATGCTAGACAGAAGAATTCTCAGTAACTTCCTAGGGTTGCATGTGATCAACTCGCAGAGTTGAACCTTCCTTTAGACAGAGCAGATTTGAAACCCTCTTTTTGTGGAATTTCCAAGTGGACATTTCAAGCGCTTTGGGGCCAACGGTAGAAAAGGAAATATCTTCGTATAAAAACTGGAGAGAATCATTCTCAGTAACCACTTTGTGATGTGTGCGTTCTACTCACAGAGTTTAACCTTTCTTTTCATAGAGCAGTTTGGAAACACTCTGTTTGTAAAGTCTGCAAGCGGATATTTGGACCTCTGAGGATTTCGTTGGAAACGGGATTTCTTCATCTAATGCTAGACAGAAGAATTCTCAGTAACTTCTTTGGGTTGCCTTTGTTCAACTCACAGAGTTGAACCTTCCTTTAGACAGAGCAGATTTGAAACCCTCTTTTTGTGGAATTTGCATGTGGACATTTCAAGCGCTTTGGAGCCACCAGTAGAAAAGGAAATATCTTTGTATAAAAACTAGAGAGAATCATTCCCAGCAACCGCTTTGTGATGAGTGCGTTCCACTCACAGAGTTTAACCTTTCTTTTCATAGAGCAGTTTGGAAACGCTCTGTTTGTAAAGTCTGCATGTGGATATTTGGACCTCTTTGAGGATTTCGTTGGAAACGGGATTTCTTCATCTAATGCTAGACAGAAGAATTCTCAGTAACTTCTTTGGGTTCCGTGTGTTCAACTCACAGAGTTGAACCTTCCTTTAGACAGAGCAGATTTGAAAACCTCTTTCTGTGGAATTTCCAAGGGGACATTTCAAGCGCTTTTCACCCAACGGTAGAAAAGGATATATCTTCGTATAAAAACTGGAGAGAATCATTTTCAGAAACCACTTTGTGATGTGTGCGTTCCACTCACAGAGTTTAACCTTTCTTTTCTTAGAGCAGTTTGGAAACACTCTGTTTGTAAGGTCTGCAAGCGGATATTTGGACCTCTTTGAGGATTTCGTTGGAAACGGGATTTCTTCATCTAATGCTAGACAGAAGAATTCTCAGTAACTTCTTTGGGTTGCCTGTGTTCAACTCACAGAGTTGAACCTTCCTTTTGACACAGCAGATTTGAAACCCTCATTTGTGGAATTTGCATGTGGACATTTCAAGTGCTTTGGGTCCAACGGTAGAAAAGGAAGTATCTTCGTAAAAAACTAGAGAGAATTATTCCCAGCAACCGCTTTGTGATGAGTGCATTCCACTCACAGAGTTTAACCTATCTTTTCATAGAGCAGTTTGGAAACACTCTGTTTGTAAAGTCTGCAAGCGGATATTGGGACCTCTTTGAGGATTTCGTTGGAAACGGGATTTCTTCATCTAATGCTAGACAGAAGAATTCTCAGTAACTTCCTTGGGTTGCTTTTGTTCAACTCACAGAGTTGAACCTTCCTTTAGATAGAGCAGATTTGAAACCCTCTTTTTGTGGAATTTGCATGTGGACATTTCAAGCGCTTTGGAGCCAACGGTAGAAAAGGAAATATCTTCGTATAAAAACTAGAGAGAATCATTCCCAGCAACCGCTTTGTGATGAGTGCATTCCACTCACAGAGTTTAACCTTTCTTTTCATAGAACAGTTTGGAAACACTCTGTTTGTAAAGTCTGCAAGTGGATATTTGGACCTCTTTGAGGATTTCGTTGGAAACGGGATTTCTTCATCTAATGCTAGACAGAAGAATTCTCAGTATCTTCTTTGGGTTGCGTGTGTTCAGCTCGCAGAGTTGAACCTTCCTTTAGACAGAGCAGATTTGAAACCCTCTTTTTGTGGAATTTCCAAGTGGACATTTCAAGCGCTTTGCAGCAAACGGTAGAAAAGGAAATATCTTCATATAAAAACTGGAGAGAATCATTCTCAGAAACCACTTTGTGATGTGTGCATTCCACTCACAGAGTTTAACCTTTCTTTTCATAGAGCAGTTTGGAAACACTC
The DNA here is from genome assembly GCF_029281585.2 of Gorilla gorilla gorilla. Taxonomy (NCBI): domain Eukaryota; kingdom Metazoa; phylum Chordata; class Mammalia; order Primates; family Hominidae; genus Gorilla; species Gorilla gorilla. The sequence continues at coordinate 78,202,075 of NC_073229.2, forward strand.
TGTTTCTAAAGTCTGCAAGCGGATATTTGGACCTCTTTGAGGATTTCGTTGGAAACGGGATTTCTTCATCTAATGCTAGACAGAAGAATTCTCAGTAACTTCTTTGGGTTGCGTGTGTTCAACTCACAGAGTTGAACCTTCCTTTAGACAGAGCAGATTTGAAACCCACTTTTTGTGGAATTTCCAAGTGGACATTTCAAGCGCTCTGCGGCCAACGGTAGAAAAGGAAATATCTTCGTATAAAAACTGGAGAGAATCATTCTCAGAAAGCACTTCGTGATGTGTGCATTCCACTCACAGAGTTGAACCTATCTTTTCATAGAACAGTTTGGAAACACTCTGTTTGTAAAGTCTGCAAGCAGATATTTGGACCTCTTTGAGGATTTCGTTGGAAACGCGATTTCTTCATCTAATGCTAGACAGAAGAATTCTCAGTAACTTCTTGGGTTGCCTGTGTTCAACTCACAGAGTTGAACGTTCCTTTAGACAGAGCAGATTTGAAACCCTCTTTTTGTGGAATTTGCATGTGGACATTTCAAGCGCTTTGGGGCCAACGGTAGAAAAGGAAATATCTTCGTATAAAAACTAGAGAGAATCATTCCCAGCAACTGCTTTGTGATGAGTGTGTTCCATTAACAGAGTTTAACCTTTCTTTTTATAGAACAGTTTGGAAACACTCTGTTTGTAAAGTGTGCATGTGGATATTTGGACCTCTTTGAGGATTTCTTTGGAAACGGGATTTCTTCATCTAATGCTAGACAGAAGAATTCTCAGTAACTTCCTAGGGTTGCATGTGATCAACTCGCAGAGTTGAACCTTCCTTTAGACAGAGCAGATTTGAAACCCTCTTTTTGTGGAATTTCCAAGTGGACATTTCAAGCGCTTTGCGGCCAACGGTAGAAAAGGAAATATCTTCGTTTAAAAACTGGAGAGAATCATTCTCAGTAACCACTTTGTGATGTGTGCGTTCCATTCACAGAGTTTAACCTTTCTTTTCATAGAGCAGTTTGGAAACACTCTGTTTGTATAGTCTGCAAGCGGATATTTGGACCTCTGAGGATTTCGTTGGAAACGGGATTTCTTCATCTAATGCTAGACAGAAGAATTCTCAGTAACTTCTTTGGGTTGCCTTTGTTCAACTCACAGAGTTGAACCTTCCTTTAGACAGAGCAGATTTGAAACCCTCTTTTTGTGGAATTTGCATGTGGACATTTCAAGTGATTTGGAGCCACCAGTAGAAAAGGAAATATCTTCGTATAAAAACTAGAGAGAATCATTCCCAGCAACCGCTTTGTGATGAGTGCATTCCACTCACAGAGTTTAACCTTTCTTTTCATAGAACAGTTTGGAAACACTCTGTTTGTAAAGTCTGCAAGTGGATATTTGGACCTCTTTGAGGATTTCGTTGGAAACGGGATTTCTTCATCTAATGCTAGACAGAAGAATTCTCAGTATCTTCTTTGGGTTGCGTGTGTTCAGCTCGCAGAGTTGAACCTTCCTTTAGACAGAGCAGATTTAAAACCCTCTTTTTGTGGAATTTCCAAGTGGACATTTCAAGCGCTTTGCCGCCAACGGTAGAAAAGGAAATATCTTCATATAAAAACTGGAGAGAATCATTCTCAGAAACCACTTTGTGATGTGTGCATTCCACTCACAGAGTTTAACCTTTCTTTTCATAGAGCAGTTTGGAAACACTCTGTTTCTAAAGTCTGCAAGCGGATATTTGGACCTCTTTGAGGATTTCGTTGGAAACGGGATTTCTTCATCTAATGCTAGACAGAAGAATTCTCAGTAACTTCTTTGGGTTGCGTGTGTTCAACTCACAGAGTTGAACCTTCCTTTAGACAGAGCAGATTTGAAACCCACTTTTTGTGGAATTTCCAAGTGGACATTTCAAGCGATCTGCGGCCAACGGTAGAAAAGGAAATATCTTCGTATAAAAACTGGAGAGAATCATTCTCAGAAACCACTTTGTGATGTGTGCATTCCACTCACAGAGTTGAACCTATCTTTTCATAGAACAGTTTGGAAACACTCTGTTTGTAAAGTCTGCAAGCAGATATTTGGACCTCTTTGAGGATTTCGTTGGAAACGGGATTTCTTCATCTAATGCTAGACAGAAGAATTCTCAGTAACTTCTTTGGGTTGCCTTTGTTCAACTCACAGAGTTGAACCTTCCTTTAGACAGAGCAGATTTGAAACCCTCTTTTTGTGGAATTTGCATGTGGACATTTCAAGCGCTTTGGAGCCACCAGTAGAAAAGGAAATATCTTTGTATAAAAACTAGAGAGAATCATTCCCAGCAACCGCTTTGTGATGAGTGCGTTCCACTCACAGAGTTTAACCTTTCTTTTCATAGAGCAGTTTGGAAACGCTCTGTTTGTAAAGTCTGCATGTGGATATTTGGACCTCTTTGAGGATTTCGTTGGAAACGGGATTTCTTCATCTAATGCTAGACAGAAGAATTCTCAGTAACTTCTTTGGGTTCCGTGTGTTCAACTCGCAGAGTTGAATCTTCCTTTACACAGAGCAGATTTGAAAACCTCTTTCTGTGGAATTTCCAAGTGGACATTGCAAGCGCTTTTCAGCCAACGGTAGAAAAGGATATATCTTCGTATAAAAACTGGAGAGAATCATTCTCAGAATCCCCTTTGTGATGTGTGTGTTCCACTCACAGAGTTTAACCTTTCTTTTCGTAGAGCAGATTGGAAACACTCTGTTTGTAACGTCTGCAAGCGGATATTTGGACCTCTTTGAGGATTTCGTTGGAAACGGGATTTCTTCATCTAATGCTAGACAGAAGAATTCTCAGTAACTTCTTTGGGTTGCCTGTGTTCAACTCACAGAGTTGAACCTTCCTTTAGACAGAGCAGATTTGAAACTCTCTTTTTGTGGAATTTGCATTTGGACATTTCAAGCGCTTTGGCGCCAACGGTAGAAAAGGAAATATCTTTGTATAAAAACTAGAGAGAATCATTCCCAGCAACCGCTTTGTGATGAGTGCGTTCCACTCACAGAGTTTAACCTTTCTCTTCATAGAACAGTTTGGAAACACTCTGTTTGTAAAGTCTGCAAGTGGATATTTGGACCTCTTTGAGGATTTCGTTGGAAACGGGATTTCTTCATCTAATGCTAGACAGAAGAATTCTCAGTAACTTCTTTGGGTTGCGTGTGTTCAACTCGCACAGTTGAACTTTCCTTTAGATAGAGCAGATTTGAAACCGTCTTTTTGTGGAATTTCCAAGTGAACATTTCAAGCACTTTGTGGCCAATGGTAGAAAAGGAAATATCTTCGTATGCAAACTGGAGAGAATCATTCCTAGAAACTACTTTGTGATGTGTGCGTTCCACTCACAGAGTTTAACCTTTCTTTTCATAGAGCAGTTTGGAAACACTCTGTTTGTAAAGTCTGCAAGGGGATATTTGGACCGCTTTGAGGATTTCGTTGGAAACGGGATTTCTTCATCTAATGCTAGACAGAAGAATTCTCAGTAACTTCTTTGGGTTGCGTGTGTTCAACTCGCAGAGTTGAACCTTCCTTTAGACAGAGCAGATTTGAAACCCTCTTTTTGTGGAATGTCCAAGTGGACATTTGAAGCGCTTTGCGGCCAACGGTAGAAAAGGAAATATCTTCGTATAAAAACTGGAGAGAATCATTCTCAGAAACCATTTTGTGATGTGTGTGTTCCACTCACAAAGTTTAACCTTTCTTTTCATAGTTCAGTTTGGAAACACTCTGTTTGTAAAGTCTGCAAGAGGATATTTGGACCTCTTTTACGATTTCGTTGGAAACGGGATTTCTTCATCTAATGCTAGACAGAAGATTTCTCAGTAACTTCTTTGGGTTGCCTGTGTTCAACTCACAGTGTTGAACCTTCCTTTAGACAGAGCACATTTGAAACCCTCTTTTTGTGGAATTTCCAAGTGGACATTTCAAGTGTTTTGCGGCCAACGGTAGAAAAGGAAATATCTTCGTATAAAAACTAGAGAGAATCATTCCCAGCAACCGCTTTGTGATGAGTGCATTCCACTCACTGTGTTTAACCTTTCTTTTCATAGAACAGTTTGGAAACACTCTGTTTGTAAAGTCTGCAAGTGGATATTTGGACCTCTTTGAGGATTTCGTTGGAAACGGGATTTCTTCATCTAATGCTAGACAGAAGAATTCTGAGTAACTTCTTTGGGTTGCCTGTGTTCAACTCACAGAGTTGAACCATCCTTTAGACAGAGCATATTTGAAACTCTCTTTTTGTGGAATTTGCATGTGGACATTGCAAGTGCTTTGGGGCCAACGGTGGTAAAGGAAATATCTTCGTATAAAAACTAGAGAGAATCATTCCCAGCAACCGCTTGGTGATGAGTGCGTTCCATTCACAGAGTTTAACCTTTCTTTTCATAGAACAGTTTGGAAACACTCTGTTTGTAAAGTCTGCAAGTGGATATTTGGACCTCTTTGAGGATTTTGTTGGAAACGGGATTTCTTCATCTAATGCTAGACAGAAGAATTCTCAGTAACTTCTTTCAGTTGGGTGTGTTCAACTCACAGAGTTGAACCTTCCTTTAGACAGAGCAGCTTTGAAACCCTCTTTTTGTGGAATTTCCAAGTGGACATTTCAAGCGCTTTGCGGCCAACGGAAGAAAAGGAAATATCTTCGTATAAAAACTGGAGAGAATCATTCTCAGAAACCACTTTGTGATGTGTGCGTTCCACTCACAGGGTTTAACCGTTCTTTTCATAGAGCAGTTTGGAAACACTCTGTTTGTAAAGTCTGCAAGCGGATATTTGGACCTCTTTGAGGATTTCGTTGGAAACGGGATTTCTTCATCTAATGCTAGACAGAAGAATTCTCAGTAACTTCTTTGGGTTGCCTGTGTTCAACTCACAGAGTTGAACCTTCCTTTAGACAGAGCAGATTTGAAACTCTCTTTTTGTGGAATTTGCATTTGGACATTTCAAGCGCTTTGGCGCCAACGGTAGAAAAGGAAATATCTTTGTATAAAAACTAGAGAGAATCATTCCCAGCAACCGCTTTGTGATGAGTGCGTTCCACTCACAGAGTTTAACCTTTCTCTTCATAGAACAGTTTGGAAACACTCTGTTTGTAAAGTCTGCAAGTGGATATTTGGACCTATTTGAGGATTTCGTTGGAAACGGGATTTCTTCATCTAATGCTAGACAGAAGAATTCTCAGTAACTTCTTTGGGTTGCGTGTGTTCAACTCGCACAGTTGAACTTTCCTTTAGATAGAGCAGATTTGAAACCGTCTTTTTGTGGAATTTCCAAGTGAACATTTCAAGCACTTTGTGGCCAATGGTAGAAAAGGAAATATCTTCGTATGCAAACTGGAGAGAATCATTCCTAGAAACTACTTTGTGATGTGTGCGTTCCACTCACAGAGTTTAACCTTTCTTTTCATAGAGCAGTTTGGAAACACTCTGTTTGTAAAGTCTGCAAGGGGATATTTGCACCGCTTTGAGGATTTCGTTGGAAACGGGATTTCTTCATCTAATGCTAGACAGAAGAATTCTCAGTAACTTCTTTGGGTTGCGTGTGTTCAACTCGCAGAGTTGAACCTTCCTTTAGACAGAGCAGATTTGAAACCCTCTTTTTGTGGAATGTCCAAGTGTACATTTGAAGCGCTTTGCGGCCAACGGTAGAAAAGGAAATATCTTCGTATAAAAACTGGAGAGAATCATTCTCAGAAACCATTTTGTGATGTGTGTGTTCCACTCACAAAGTTTAACCTTTCTTTTCATAGTTCAGTTTGGAAACACTCTGTTTGTAAAGTCTGCAAGAGGATATTTGGACCTCTTTTACGATTTCGTTGGAAACGGGATTTCTTCATCTAATGCTAGACAGAAGATTTCTCAGTAACTTCTTTGGGTTGCCTGTGTTCAACTCACAGTGTTGAACCTTCCTTTAGACAGAGCACATTTGAAACCCTCTTTTTGTGGAATTTCCAAGTGGACATTTCAAGTGTTTTGCGGCCAACGGTAGAAAAGGAAATATCTTCGTATAAAAACTAGAGAGAATCATTCCCAGCAACCGCTTTGTGATGAGTGCATTCCACTCACGGTGTTTAACCTTTCTTTTCATAGAACAGTTTGGAAACACTCTGTTTGTAAAGTCTGCAAGTGGATATTTGGACCTCTTTGAGGATTTCGTTGGAAACGGGATTTCTTCATCTAATGCTAGACAGAAGAATTCTGAGTAACTTCTTTGGGTTGCCTGTGTTCAACTCACAGAGTTGAACCATCCTTTAGACAGAGCATATTTGAAACTCTCTTTTTGTGGAATTTGCATGTGGACATTGCAAGTGCTTTGGGGCCAACGGTGGTAAAGGAAATATCTTCGTATAAAAACTAGAGAGAATCATTCCCAGCAACCGCTTGGTGATGAGTGCGTTCCATTCACAGAGTTTAACCTTTCTTTTCATAGAACAGTTTGGAAACACTCTGTTTGTAAAGTCTGCAAGTGGATATTTGGACCTCTTTGAGGATTTTGTTGGAAACGGGATTTCTTCATCTAATGCTAGACAGAAGAATTCTCAGTAACTTCTTTCAGTTGGGTGTGTTCAACTCACAGAGTTGAACCTTCCTTTAGACAGAGCAGCTTTGAAACCCTCTTTTTGTGGAATTTCCAAGTGGACATTTCAAGCGCTTTGCGGCCAACGGAAGAAAAGGAAATATCTTCGTATAAAAACTGGAGAGAATCATTCTCAGAAACCACTTTGTGATGTGTGCGTTCCACTCACAGGGTTTAACCTTTCTTTTCATAGAGCAGTTTGGAAACACTCTGCTTGTAAAGTCTGCAAGTGGATATTTGGACCTCTTTTAGGATTTCTTTGGAAACGGGATTTCTTCATCTAATGCTAGACAGAAGAATTCTCAGTAACTACTTTGGGTTGCCTGTGTTCAACTCACAGAGTTGAACGTTCCTTTAGACAGAGCAGATTTGAAACTCTCTTTTTGTGGAATTTGCATGTGGACATTTCAAGCGCTTTGGGGCCAACGGTAGAAAAGGAAATATCTTCGTATAAAAACTAGAGAGAATCATTCCCAGCAACCGCTTTGTGATGAGTGCGTTGCTCTCACAGAGTTTAAACTTTCTTTTCATAGAACAGTTTGGAAACACTCTGTTTGTACAGTCTGCAAGTGGATATTTGGACCTCTTTGAGGATTTCGTTGGAAACGGGATTTCTTAATCTAATGCTAGACAGAAGAATTCTCAATAACTTCTTTGGGTTGCGTGTGTTCAACTCGCAGAGTTGAACCTTCCTTTACACAGAGCAGATTTGAAACCCTCTTTTTGTGGAATTTCCAAGTGGACATTTCAAGCGCTTTGCGGCCAACGGTAGAAAAGGCAATATCTTCGTATGCAAAATGGAGAGAATCATTCCTAGAAACTACTTTGTGATGTGTGCGTTCCACTCACAGAGTTTAACCTTTCTTTTCATAGAGCAGTTTGGAAACACTCTGTTTGTAAAGTCTGCAAGCGGATATTTGGACCTCTTTGAGGATTTCTTTGGAAACGGGATTTCTTCATCTAATGCTAGACAGAAGAATTCTCAGTAACTTCTTTGGGTTGCGTGTGTTCAACTCGCAGAGTTGAACCTTCCTTTAGACAGAGCAGATTTGAAACCCTCTTTTTGTGGAATGTCCAAGTGGACATTTCAAGTGTTTTGCGGCCAACGGTAGAAAAGGAAATATCTTCGTATAAAAACTGGAGAGAATCATTCTCAGAAACCACTTTGTGATGTGTGCATTCCACTCACAGAGTTTAATCTTTCCTTTCATAGAGCCGTTTGGAAACACTGTGTTTGTAAAGTCTGCAAGCGGATATTTGGACCTCTTTGAGGATTTCGTTGGAAACGGGATTTCTTCATCTAATGCTAGACAGAAGAATACTCAGTAACTTCTTTGGGTTGCCTGTGTTCAACTCACAGAGTTGAACCTTCCTTTAGACAGAGCAGATTTGAAACCCTCTTTTTTTGGAATTTGCATGTGGACATTTCGAGCGCTTTGGGGCCAACGGTAGAAAAGGAAATATCTTCGTATAAAAACTAGAGAGAATCATTCCCAGCAACTGCTTTGTGATGAGTGCATTCCACTCACGGTGTTTAACCTTTCTTTTCATAGAACAGTTTGGAAACACTCTGTTTGTAAAGTCTGCAAGTGGATATTTGGACCTCTTTGAGGATTTCGTTGGAAACGGGATTTCTTCATCTAATGCTAGACAGAAGAATTCTGAGTAACTTCTTTGGGTTGCCTGTGTTCAACTCACAGAGTTGAACCATCCTTTAGACAGAGCAGATTTGAAACTCTCTTTTTGTGGAATTTGCATGTGGACATTGCAAGTGCTTTGGGGCCAACGGAGGTAAAGGAAATATCTTCGTATAAAAACTAGAGAGAATCATTCCCAGCAACCGCTTTGTGATGAGTGCGTTCCATTCACAGAGTTTAACCTTTCTTTTCATAGAACAGTTTGGAAACACTCTGTTTGTAAAGTCTGCAAGCGGATATTTGGACCTCTTTGAGGATTTCGTTGGAAACGGGATTTCTTCATCTAATGCTAGACAGAAGAATTCTCAGTAACTTCTTTGGGTTGCCTGTGTTCAACTCACAGAGTTGAACCTTCCTTTAGACAGAGCAGATTTGAAACTCTCTTTTTGTGGAATTTGCATGTGGACATTTCAAGCGCTTTGGCGCCAACGGTAGAAAAGGAAATATCTTTGTATAAAAACTAGAGAGAATCATTCCCAGCAACCGCTTTGTGATGAGTGCGTTCCACTCACAGAGTTTAACCTTTCTCTTCATAGAACAGTTTGGAAACACTCTGTTTGTAAAGTCTGCAAGTGGATATTTGGACCTCTTTGAGGATTTCGTTGGAAACGGGATTTCTTCATCTAATGCTAGAGAGAAGAATTCTCAGTAACTTCTTTGGGTTGCGTGTGTTCAACTCGCACAGTTGAACTTTCCTTTAGATAGAGCAGATTTGAAACCGTCTTTTTGTGGAATTTCCAAGTGGACATTTCAAGCACTTTGTGGCCAATGGTAGAAAAGGAAATATCTTCGTATGCAAACTGGAGAGAATCATTCCTAGAAACTACTTTGTGATGTGTGCGTTCCACTCACAGAGTTTAACCTTTCTTATCATAGAACAGTTTGGAAACACTCTGTTTGTAAAGTCTGCAAGCGGATATTTGGACCGCTTTGAGGATTTCGTTGGAAACGGGATTTCTTCATCTAATGCTAGACAGAAGAATTCTCAGTAACTTCTTTGGGTTGCGTGTGTTCAACTCGCAGAGTTGAACCTTCCTTTAGACAGAGCAGATTTGAAACCCTCTTTTTGTGGAATGTCCAAGTGTACATTTGAAGCGCTTTGCGGCCAACGGTAGAAAAGGAAATATCTTCGTATAAAAACTGGAGAGAATCATTCTCAGAAACCATTTTGTGATGTGTGTGTTCCACTCACAAAGTTTAACCTTTCTTTTCATAGTTCAGTTTGGAAACACTCTGTTTGTAAAGTCTGCAAGAGGATATTTGGACCTCTTTTACGATTTCGTTGGAAACGGGATTTCTTCATCTAATGCTAGACAGAAGATTTCTCAGTAACTTCTTTGGGTTGCCTGTGTTCAACTCACAGTGTTGAACCTTCCTTTAGACAGAGCACATTTGAAACCCTCTTTTTGTGGAATTTCCAAGTGGACATTTCAAGTGTTTTGCGGCCAACGGTAGAAAAGGAAATATCTTCGTATAAAAACTAGAGAGAATCATTCCCAGCAACCGCTTTGTGATGAGTGCATTCCACTCACGGTGTTTAACCTTTCTTTTCATAGAACAGTTTGGAAACACTCTGTTTGTAAAGTCTGCAAGTGGATATTTGGACCTCTTTGAGGATTTCGTTGGAAACGGGATTACTTCATCTAATGCTAGACAGAAGAATTCTGAGTAACTTCTTTGGGTTGCCTGTGTTCAACTCACAGAGTTGAACCATCCTTTAGACAGAGCATATTTGAAACTCTCTTTTTGTGGAATTTGCATGTGGACATTGCAAGTGCTTTGGGGCCAACGGTGGTAAAGGAAATATCTTCGTATAAAAACTAGAGAGAATCATTCCCAGCAACCGCTTTGTGATGAGTGCGTTCCATTCACAGAGTTTAACATTTCTTTTCATAGAACAGTTTGGAAACACTCTGTTTGTAAAGTCTGCAAGTGGATATTTGGACCTCTTTGAGGATTTCGTTGGAAACGGGATTTCTTCATCTAATTCTAGACAGAAGAATTCTCAGTAACTTCTTTGGGTTGCGTGTGTTCAACTCGCAGAGTTGAACCTTCCTTTAGACAGATCAGATTTGAAACCCTCTTTTTGTGGAATTTCCAAGTGGAGATTTCAAGCGCTTTGGGGCCAACGGTAGAAAAGGAAATATCATCATGTAAAAACTAGAGAGAATCATTCCCAGCAACCGCTTTGTGATGAGTGCGTTCCACTGGCAGAGTTTAACCTTTCTTTTCATAGAACAGTTAGGAAACACTCTGTTTGTAAAGTCTGCAAGTGGATATTTGGACCTCTTGGAGGATTTTGTTGGAAACGTGATTTCTTCATCTAATGCTAGACAGAAGAATTCTCAGTAACTTCTTTCAGTTGGGTGTGTTCAACTCGCAGAGTTGAACCTTCCTTTAGACAGAGCAGCTTTGAAACCCTCTTTTTGTGGAATTTCCAAGTGGACATTTCAAGCGCTTTGCGGCCTACGGAAGAAAAGGAAATATCTTCGTATAAAAACTGGAAAGAATCATTCTCAGAAACCACTTTGTGATGTGTGCGTTCCACTCACAGGGTTTAAGCTTTTTTTCATAGAACAGTTTGGAAACACTCTGCTTGTAAAGTCTGCAAGTGGATATTTGGACCTCTTTTAGGATTTCTTTGGAAACGGGATTTCTTCATCTAATGCTAGACAGAAGAATTCTCAGTAACTTCTGTGGGTTGCCTGTGTTCAACTCACAGAGTTGAACGTTCCTTTAGACAGAGCAGATTTGAAACTCTCTTTTTGTGGAATTTGCATGTGGACATTTCGAGCGCTTTGGGGCCAACGGTAGAAAAGGAAATATCTTCGTATAAAAACTAGAGAGAATCATTCCCAGCAACTGCTTTGTGATGAGTGCATTCCACTCACGGTGTTTAACCTTTCTTTTCATAGAACAGTTTGGAAACACTCTGTTTGTAAAGTCTGCAAGTGGATATTTGGACCTCTTTGAGGATTTCGTTGGAAACGGGATTTCTTCATCTAATGCTAGACAGAAGAATTCTGAGTAACTTCTTTGGGTTGCCTGTGTTCAACTCACAGAGTTGAACCATCCTTTAGACAGAGCAGATTTGAAACTCTCTTTTTGTGGAATTTGCATGTGGACATTTCAAGTGCTTTTTGGCCAACGGAGGTAAAGGAAATATCTTCGTATAAAAACTAGAGAGAATCATTCCCAGCAACTGCTTTGTGATGAGTGCGTTCCATTCACAGAGTTTAACCTTTCTTTTCATAGAACAGTTTGGAAACACTCTGTTTGTAAAGTCTGCAAGCGGATATTTGGACCTCTTTGAGGATTTCGTTGGAAACGGGATTTCTTCATCTAATGCTAGACAGAAGAATTCTCAGTAACTTCTTTGGGTTGCCTGTGTTCAACTCACAGAGTTGAACCTTCCTTTAGACAGAGCAGATTTGAAACTCTCTTTTTGTGGAATTTGCATGTGGACATTTCAAGCGCTTTGGCGCCAACGGTAGAAAAGGAAATATTTTTGTATAAAAACTAGAGAGAATCATTCCCAGCAACCGCTTTGTGATGAGTGCGTTCCACTCACAGAGTTTAACCTTTCTCTTCATAGAACAGTTTGGAAACACTCTGTTTGTAAAGTCTGCAAGTGGATATTTGGACCTCTTTGAGGATTTCGTTGGAAACGGGATTTCTTCATCTAATGCTAGAGAGAAGAATTCTCAGTAACTTCTTTGGGTTGCGTGTGTTCAACTCGCACAGTTGAACTTTCCTTTAGATAGAGCAGATTTGAAACCGTCTTTTTGTGGAATTTCCAAGTGGACATTTCAAGCACTTTGTGGCCAATGGTAGAAAAGGAAATATCTTCGTATGCAAACTGGAGAGAATCATTCCTAGAAACTACTTTGTGATGTGTGCGTTCCACTCACAGAGTTTAACCTTTCTTTTCATAGAACAGTTTGGAAACACTCTGTTTGTAAAGTCTGCAAGCGGATATTTGGACCGCTTTGAGGATTTCGTTGGAAACGGGATTTCTTCATCTAATGCTAGACAGAAGAATTCTCAGTAACTTCTTTGGGTTGCGTGTGTTCAACTCGCAGATTTGAACCTTCCTTTAGACAGAGCAGATTTGAAACCCTCTTTTTGTGGAATGTCCAAGTGGACATTTGAAGCGCTTTGCGGCCAACGGTAGAAAAGGAAATATCTTCGTATAAAAACTGGAGAGAATCATTCTCAGAAACCATTTTGTGATGTGTGTGTTCCACTCACAAAGTTTAACCTTTCTTTTCATAGTTCAGTTTGGAAACACTCTGTTTGTAAAGTCTGCAAGAGGATATTTGGACCTCTTTTACGATTTCGTTGGAAACGGGATTTCTTCATCTAATGCTAGACAGAAGATTTCTCAGTAACTTCTTTGGGTTGCCTGTGTTCAACTCACAGTGTTGAACCTTCCTTTAGACAGAGCACATTTGAAACCCTCTTTTTGTGGAATTTCCAAGTGGACATTTCAAGTGTTTTGCGGCCAACGGTAGAAAAGGAAATATCTTCGTATAAAAACTAGAGAGAATCATTCCCAGCAACCGCTTTGTGATGAGTGCATTCCACTCACAGTGTTTAACCTTTCTTTTCATAGAACAGTTTGGAAACACTCTGTTTGTAAAGTCTGCAAGTGGATATTTGGACCTCTTTGAGGATTTCGTTGGAAACGGGATTTCTTCATCTAATTCTAGACAGAAGAATTCTCAGTAACTTCTTTGGGTTGCGTGTGTTCAACTCGCAGAGTTGAACCTTCCTTTAGACAGAGCAGATTTGAAAGCCTCTTTTTGTGGAATTTCCAAGTGGAGATTTCAAGCGCTTTGGGGCCAACGGTAGAAAAGGAAATATCATCATGTAAAAACTAGAGAGAATCATTCCCAGCAACCGCTTTGTGATGAGTGCGTTCCACTGGCAGAGTTTAACCTTTCTTTTCATAGAACAGTTAGGAAACACTCTGTTTGTAAAGTCTGCAAGTGGATATTTGGACCTCTTGGAGGATTTTGTTGGAAACGTGATTTCTTCATCTAATGCTAGACAGAAGAATTCTCAGTAACTTCTTTCAGTTGGGTGTGTTCAACTCGCAGAGTTGAACCTTCCTTTAGACAGAGCAGCTTTGAAACCCTCTTTTTGTGGAATTTCCAAGTGGACATTTCAAGCGCTTTGCGGCCAACGGAAGAAAAGGAAATATCTTCGTATAAAAACTGGAAAGAATCATTCTCAGAAACCACTTTGTGATGTGTGCGTTCCACTCACAGGGTTTAAGCTTTTTTTCATAGAACAGTTTGGAAACACTCTGCTTGTAAAGTCTGCAAGTGGATATTTGGACCTCTTTTAGGATTTCTTTGGAAACGGGATTTCTTCATCTAATGCTAGACAGAAGAATTCTCAGTAACTTCTGTGGGTTGCCTGTGTTCAACTCACAGAGTTGAACGTTCCTTTAGACAGAGCAGATTTGAAACTCTCTTTTTGTGGAATTTGCATGTGGACATTTCGAGCGCATTGGGGCCAACGGAAGAAAAGGAAATATCTTCGTATAAAAACTAGAGAGAATCATTTCCAGTAACTGCTTTGTGATGAGTGCATTCCACTCACAGAGTTAAACCTTTCTTTTCATAGAACAGTTTGGAAACACTCTGTTTGTAAAGTCTACAAGTGGATATTTGGACCTCTTTGAGGATTTCTTTGGAAACGGGATTTCTTCATCTAATCCTAGACAGAAGAATTCTCAGTAACTTCTTTGTGCTGCCTGTGTTCAACTCACAGAGTTGAACCTTCCTTTAGACAGAGCACATTTGAAACCCTCTTTTTGTGGAATTTCCAAGTGGACATTTCAAGCGCTTTGCGGCCAACGGAAGAAAAGGAAATATCTTCGTATAAAAACTGGAGAGAATCATTCTCAGAAACCACTTTGTGATGTGTGCATTCCCCTCACAGAGTTTAACCTTTCTTTTCATAGAGCCGTTTGGAAACACCCTGTTTGTAAAGTCTGCAAGCGGATATTTGGACCTCTTTGAGGATTTTGTTGGAAACGGGATTTCTTCATCTAATGATAGACAGAAGAATACTCAGTAACTTCTTTTGGTTGCCTGTGTTCAACTCACAGAGTTGAACGTTCCTTTAGACAGAGCAGATTTGAAACCCTCTTTTTGTGGAATTTGCATGTGGACATTTCAGGCTCTTTGGGGATAACGGTAGAAAAGGAAATATCTTCGTATAAAAACTAGAGAGAATCATTCCCAGCAACCGCTTTGTGATGAGTGCATTCCACTCACAGAGTTTAACCTTTCTTTTCATAGAACAGTTTGGAAACAATCTGTTTGTAAAGTCTGCAAGTGGTTATTTGGACCTCTTTGAGGATATCGTTGGAAACGGGATTTCTTCATCTAATGCAAGGCAGAAGAATACTCAGTAACTTCTTTGGGTTGCGTGTGTTCACCTCGCAGAATTGAACCTTCCTTTAGACAGAGCAGATTTCAAACCCTCTTTTTGTGGGATTTCCAATTGGACATTTCAAGCGCTTTGCGGCCAACGGTAGAAAAGGAAATATCTTCGTATAAAAACTGGAGAGAATCATTCTCAGAAACCACTTTGTGATGTGTGTGTTCCACTCACAAAGTTTAACCTTTCTTTTCATAGTTCAGTTTGGAAACACTCTGTTTGTAAAGTCTACAAGTGGATATTTGGACCTCTTTGAGGATTTCGTTGGAAACGGGATTTCCTCATCTAATCCTAGACAGAAGAATTCTCAGTAACTTCTTTGGGTTGCCTGTGTTCAACTCACAGACTTGAACCTTCCTTTAGACAGAGCACATTTGAAACCCTCTTTTTGTGGAATTTCCAATTGGACATTTCAAGCGCTTCACGGCCTACGATAGAAAAGGAAATATCTTCGTATAAAAACTGGAGAGAATGATTCTCAGAAACCACTTTGTGATGTGTGCATTCCCCTCACAGAGTTTAACCTTTCTTTTCATAGAGCCGTTTGGAAACACCCTGTTTGTAAAGTGTGCAAGCGGATATTTAGACCTCTTTGAGGATTTCGTTCGAAACAGGATTTCTTCATCTAATGCTAGACAGAAGAATACTCAGTAACTTCTTTGGGTTGCGTGTGTTCACCTCGCAGAGTTGAACCTTCCTTTAGACAGAGCAGATTTGAAACCCTCTTTTTGTGGAATTTCCAAGTGGACATTTCAAGCGCTTTGCGGCCAACGGTAGAAAAGGAAATATCTTCGTATAAAAACTGGAGAGAATCATTCTCAGAAACCACTTTGTGATGTGTGCGTTCCACTCACAGAGTTTAACCTTTCTTTTCATTGAACAGTTTGGAAACACTCTGTTTGTAAAGTCTACAAGTGGATATTTGGACCTCTTTGAGGATTTCGTTGGAAACGGGATTTCTTCATCTAATCCTAGACAGAAGAATTCTCAGTAACTTCTTTGGGTTGCCGGTGTTCAACTCACAGAGTTGAACCTTCCTTTAGGCAGAGCAGATTTGAAACCCTCTTTTTGTGGAATTTCCAAGTGGACATTTCAAGCACTTTGCGGCCAACGGTAGAAAAGGAAATATCTTCGTATAAAAACTGGAGAGAATCATTCTCAGAAACCACTTTGTGATGTGTGCATTCCACTCACAGAGTTTAACCTTTCTTTTCATAGAGCCGTTTGGAAACACCCTGTTTGTAAATTCTGCAAGCGGATATTTGGACCTCTTTGAGGATTTCGTTGGAAACGGGATTTCTTCTTCTAATGCTAGACAGAAGAATACTCAGTAACTTCTTTGGGTTGCGTGTGTTCACCTCGCAGAGTTGAACCTTCCTTTAGACAGAGCAGATTTGAAACCCTCTTTTTGTGGAATTTCCAAGTGGACATTTCATGCGCTTTGCGGCCAACGGTAGAAAAGGAAATATCTTCGTATAAAAACTGGAGAGAATCATTCTCAGAAACCACTTTGTGATGTGTGCGTTCCACTCACAGAGTTTAACCTTTCTTTTCATAGAACAGTTTGGAAACACTCTGTTTGTAAAGTCTACAAGTGGATATTTGGACCTCTTTGAGGATTTCGTTGGAAACGGGATTTCTTCATCTAATCCTAGACAGAAGAATTCTCAGTAACTTCTTTGGGTTGCCGGTGTTCAACTCACAGAGTTGATCCTTCCTTTAGACAGAGCACATTTGAAACCCTCTTTTTGTGGAATTTCCAAGTGGACATTTCAAGCGCTTTGCGGCCAACGGTAGAAAAGGAAATATCTTCGTATAAAAACTGGAGAGAATGATTCTCAGAAACCACTTTGTGATGTGTGCATTCCCCTCACAGAGTTTAACCTTTCTTTTCATAGAGCCGTTTGGAAACACCCTGTTTGTAAAGTCTGCAAGCGGATATTTGGACCTCTTTGAGGATTTCGTTGGAAACGGGATTTCTTCATCTAAGGAGAGACAGAAGAATACTCAGTAACTTCTTTGGGTTGCCTGTGTTCAACTCACAGAGTTGAACGTTCCTTTAGACAGAGCACATTTGAAACCCTCTTTTTTTGGAATTTGCTTGTGGACATTTCAAGCGCTTTGGGGCTAACGGTAGAAAAGGAAATATCTTCGTATAAAAACTAGAGAGAATCATTCCCAGCAACCGCTTTGTGATGAGTGCGTTCCACTCACAGAGTTTAACCTTTCTTTCCATAGAACAGTTTGGAAACAATCTGTTTGTAAAGTCTGCAAGTGGTTATTTGGACCTCTTTGAGGATTTCGTTGGAAACGGGATTTCTTCATCTCATGCAAGGCAGAAGAATTCTCAGTAACTTCTTTGGGTTGCGTGTGTTCACCTCGCAGAGTTGATCCTTCCTTTAGGCAGAGCAGATTTGGAACCCACTTTTTTTGGAATTTCCAAGTGGACATTTCAAGCGCTTTAGGGCCAACGGTAGAAAAGGAAATATCTTCGTATAAAAACTAGAGAGAATCATTCCCAGAAACCGCTTTGTGATGAGTGCATTCCACTCACAGAGCTTAACATTTGTTTTCATAGAACAGCTTGGAAACACTCTGTTTGTAAAGTCTGCAAGTGGATATTTGGACCTCTTTGAGGATTTCGTTGGAAACGGGATTTCTTCATCTAATGCTAGACAGAAGAATTCTCAGTAACTTCTTTGGGTTGCCTTTGTTCAACTCACAGAGTTGAACCTTCCTTTAGACAGAGCAGATTTGAAACCCTGTTTTTGTTGAATTTCCAAGAGGACATTTCAAGCGCTTTGCGGCCAACGGTAGAAAAGGAAATATCTTCGTATAAAAACTGGAGAGAATCATTCTCAGAAACCACTTTGTGATGTGTGTGTTCCACTCACAGAGTTCAACCTTTCTTTTCATAGAGCAGTTTGGAAACACTCTGTTTGTAAAGTCTGCAAGCGGATATTTGGACCTGTTTGAGGATTTCATTGGAAACGGGATTTGTTCATCTAATGCTAGACAGAAGAATTCTCAGTAACTTCATTGGGTTGCCTGTGTTCAACTCACAGAGTTGAACGTTCCTTTAGACAGAGTAGATTTGAAACTCTCTTTTTGTGGAATTTGCATGTGGACATTTCAAGCGCTTTGCGGCCAACGGTAGAAAAGGAAATATCTTCGTATAAAAAGTAGAGAGAATCACTCCCAGCAACCGCTTTGTGATGAGTGCATTCCACTCACAGAGTTTAACCTTTCTTTTCAGAGAACAGTTTGGAAACACTCTATTTGTAAAGTCTGCAAGTGGATATTTGGACCTCTTTGAAGATTTCGTTGGAAACGGGATTTCTTCGTCTGATGCTAGACAGAAGAATTCTCAGTAACTTCTTTGGGTTGCGTGTGTTCAACTCGCAGAGTTGAACCTTCCTTTAGACAGAGCAGATATGAAACCCCCTTTTTGTGGGATTTCCAAGTGGACATTTCAAGCGCTTTGCGGCCAACGGTAGAAAAGGAAATATCTTCGTATAAAAACTGGAGAGAATCATTCTCAGAAACCACTTTGTGATGTGTGTGTTCCACTCACAAAGTTTAACCTTTCTTTTCATAGTTCAGTTTGGAAACACTCTGTTTGTAAAGTCTGCAAGAGGATATTTGGACCTCTTTGACGATTTCGTTGGAAACGGGATTTCTTCATCTAATGCTAGACCGAAGAATTCTCAGTAACTGCCTTGGGTTGTGTGTGTTCAGCTCGCAGAGTTGAACCTTCCTTTAGACAGAGCAGATTTGAAACTCTCTTTTTGTGGAATTTGCATGTGGACATTTCAAGCGCTTTGGGGCCAACGGGAGAAAAGGAAATATCTTCGTATAAAAACTAGAGAGAATCATTCCCAGCAACCGCTTTGTGATGAGTGCGTTGCACTCACAGAGTTTAAACTTTCTTTTCATAGAACAGTTTGGAAACACTCTGTTTGTACAGTCTGCAAGTGGATATTTGGACCTCTTTGAGGATTTCGTTGGAAACGGGATTTCTTAATCTAATGCTAGACAGAAGAATTCTCAGTAACTTCTTTGGGTTGCGTGTGTTCAACTCGCAGAGTTGAACCTTCCTTTACACAGAGCAGATTTGAAACCCTCTTTTTGTGGAATGTCCAAGTGGACATTTGATGCGCTTTGTGGCCAACGGTAGAAAAGGAAATATCTTCGTATAAAAACTGGAGAGAATCATTCTCAGAAACCACTTTGTGATGTGTGCATTCCACTCACAGAGTTTAATCTTTCCTTTCATAGAGCCGTTTGGAAACACTGTGTTTGTAAAGTCTGCAAGCGGATATTTGGACCTCTTTGAGGATTTCTTCGGAAACGGGATTTCTTCATCTAATGCTAGACAGAAGAATACTCAGTAACTTCTTTGGGTTGCCTGTGTTCAACTCACAGAGTTGAACGTTCCTTTAGACAGAGCAGATTTGAAACCCTCTTTTTGTGGAATTTGCATGTGGACATTTCGAGCGCTTTGGGGCCAACGGGAGAAAAGGAAATATCTTCGTATAAAAACTGGAGAGAATCATTCTCAGAAACCACTTTGTGATGTGTGCATTCCACTCACAGAGTTTAATCTTTCCTTTCATAGAGCCGTTTGGAAACACTCTGTTTGTAAACTCTGCAAGCAGATATTTGGACCTCTTTGAGGATTTCGTTGGAAACTGTATTTCTTCATCTAATGCTAGACAGAAGAATACTCAATAACTTCTTTGGGTTGCCTGTGTCCAACTCACAGAGTTGAACGTTCCTTTAGACAGAGCAGATTTGAAACCCTCTTTTTGTGGAATTTGCATGTGGACATTTCGAGCGCATTGGGGCCAACGGAAGAAAAGGAAATATCTTCGTATAAAAACTAGAGAGAATCATTTCCAGCAACTGCTTTGTGATGAGTGCATTCCACTCACAGAGTTAAACCTTTCTTTTCATAGAACAGTTTGGAAACACTCTGTTTGTAAAGTCTACAAGTGGATATTTGGACCTCTTTGAGGATTTCTTTGGAAACGGGATTTCTTCATCTAATCCTAGACAGAAGAATTCTCAGTAACTTCTTTGGGTTGCCTGTGTTCAACACACAGAGTTGAACCTTCCTTTCGACAGAGCACATTTGAAACCCTCTTTTTGTGGAATTTCCAAGTGGACATTTCAAGCGCTTTGCGGCCAACGGAAGAAAAGGAAATATCTTCGTATAAAAACTGGAGAGAATCATTCTCAGAAACCACTTTGTGATGTGTGCATTCCCCTCACAGAGTTTAACCTTTCTTTTCATAGAGCCGTTTGGAAACACCCTGTTTGTAAAGTCTGCAAGCGGATATTTGGACCTCTTTGAGGATTTCGTTGGAAACGGGATTTCTTCATCTAATGATAGACAGAAGAATACTCAGTAACTTCTTTTGGTTGCCTGTGTTCAACTCACAGAGTTGAACGTTCCTTTAGACAGAGCAGATTTGAAACCCTCTTTTTGTGGAATTTGCATGTGGACATTTCAGGCGCTTTGGGGCTAACGGTAGAAAAGGAAATATCTTCGTATAAAAACTAGAGAGAATCATTCCCAGCAACCGCTTTGTGATGAGTGCATTCCACTCACAGAGTTTAACCTTTCTTTTCATAGAACAGTTTGGAAACAATCTGTTTGTAAAGTCTGCAAGTGGTTATTTGGACCTCTTTGAGGATTTCGTTGTAAACGGGAATTCTTCATCTAATGCAAGGCAGAAGAATTCTCAGTAACTTCTTTGGGTTGCCTGTGTTCAACTCACAGACTTGAACCTTCCTTTAGACAGAGCACATTTGAAACCCTCTTTTTGTGGAATTTCCAATTGGACATTTCAAGCGCTTCACGGCCTACGATAGAAAAGGAAATATCTTCGTATAAAAACTGGAGAGAATGATTCTCAGAAACCACTTTGTGATGTGTGCATTCCCCTCACAGAGTTTAACCTTTCTTTTCATAGAGCCGTTTGGAAACACCCTGTTTGTAAAGTCTGCAAGCGGATATTTAGACCTCTTTGAGGATTTCGTTCGAAACAGGATTTCTTCATCTAATGCTAGACAGAAGAATACTCAGTAACTTCTTTGGGTTGCGTGTGTTCACCTCGCAGAGTTGAACCTTCCTTTAGACAGAGCAGATTTGAAACCCTCTTTTTGTGGAATTTCCAAGTGGACATTTCAAGCGCTTTGCGGCCAACGGTAGAAAAGGAAATATCTTCGTATAAAAACTGGAGAGAATCATTCTCAGAAACCACTTTGTGATGTGTGCGTTCCACTCACAGAGTTTAACCTTTCTTTTCATTGAACAGTTTGGAAACACTCTGTTTGTAAAGTCTACAAGTGGATATTTGGACCTCTTTGAGGATTTCGTTGGAAACGGGATTTCTTCATCTAATCCTAGACAGAAGAATTCTCAGTAACTTCTTTGGGTTGCCGGTGTTCAACTCACAGAGTTGAACCTTCCTTTAGGCAGAGCAGATTTGAAACCCTCTTTTTGTGGAATTTCCAAGTGGACATTTCAAGCACTTTGCGGCCAACGGTAGAAAAGGAAATATCTTCGTATAAAAACTGGAGAGAATCATTCTCAGAAACCACTTTGTGATGTGTGCATTCCACTCACAGAGTTTAACCTTTCTTTTCATAGAGCCGTTTGGAAACACCCTGTTTGTAAAGTCTGCAAGCGGATATTTGGACCTCTTTGAGGATTTCGTTGGAAACGGGATTTCTTCTTCTAATGCTAGACAGAAGAATACTCAGTAACTTCTTTGGGTTGAGTGTGTTCACCTCGCAGAGTTGAACCTTCCTTTAGACAGAGCAGATTTGAAACCCTCTTTTTGTGGAATTTCCAAGTGGACATTTCATGCGCTTTGCGGCCAACGGTAGAAAAGGAAATATCTTCGTATAAAAACTGGAGAGAATCATTCTCAGAAACCACTTTGTGATGTGTGCGTTCCACTCACAGAGTTTAACCTTTCTTTTCATAGAACAGTTTGGAAACACTCTGTTTGTAAAGTCTACAAGTGGATATTTGGACCTCTTTGAGGATTTCGTTGGAAACGGGATTTCTTCATCTAATCCTAGACAGAAGAATTCTCAGTAACTTCTTTGGGTTGCCGGTGTTCAACTCACAGAGTTGATCCTTCCTTTAGACAGAGCACATTTGAAACCCTCTTTTTGTGGAATTTCCAAGTGGACATTTCAAGCGCTTTGCGGCCAACGGTAGAAAAGGAAATATCTTCGTATAAAAACTGGAGAGAATCATTCTCAGAAACCACTTTGTGATGTGTGCATTCCCCTCACAGAGTTTAACCTTTCTTTTCATAGAGCCGTTTGGAAACACCCTGTTTGTAAAGTCTGCAAGCGGATATTTGGACCTCTTTGAGGATTTCGTTGGAAACGGGATTTCTTCATCTAAGGAGAGACAGAAGAATACTCAGTAACTTCTTTGGGTTGCCTGTGTTCAACTCACAGAGTTGAACGTTCCTTTAGACAGAGCACATTTGAAACCCTCTTTTTTTGGAATTTGCTTGTGGACATTTCAAGCGCTTTGGGGCTAACGGTAGAAAAGGAAATATCTTCGTATAAAAACTAGAGAGAATCATTCCCAGCAACCGCTTTGTGATGAGTGCGTTCCACTCACAGAGTTTAACCTTTCTTTCCATAGAACAGTTTGGAAACAATCTGTTTGTAAAGTCTGCAAGTGGTTATTTGGACCTCTTTGAGGATTTCGTTGGAAACGGGATTTCTTCATCTAATGCAAGGCAGAAGAATTCTCAGTAACTTCTTTGGGTTGCGTGTGTTCACCTCGCAGAGTTGATCCTTCCTTTAGGCAGAGCAGATTTGGAACCCACTTTTTTTGGAATTTCCAAGTGGACATTTCAAGCGCTTTAGGGCCAACGGTAGAAAAGGAAATATCTTCGTATAAAAACTAGAGAGAATCATTCCCAGAAACCGCTTTGTGATGAGTGCATTCCACTCACAGAGCTTAACATTTGTTTTCATAGAACAGCTTGGAAACACTCTGTTTGTAAAGTCTGCAAGTGGATATTTGGACCTCTTTGAGGATTTCGTTGGAAACGGGATTTCTTCATCTAATGCTAGACAGAAGAATTCTCAGTAACTTCTCTGGGTTGCCTTTGTTCAACTCACAGAGTTGAACCTTCCTTTAGACAGAGCAGATTTGAAACCCTGTTTTTGTTGAATTTCCAAGAGGACATTTCAAGCGCTTTGCGGCCAACGGTAGAAAAGGAAATATCTTCGTATAAAAACTGGAGAGAATCATTCTCAGAATCCACTTTGTGATGTGTGTGTTCCACTCACAGAGTTTAACCTTTCTTTTCATAGAGCAGTTTGGAAACACTCTGTTTGTAAAGTCTGCAAGCGGATATTTGGACCTGTTTGAGGATTTCATTGGAAACGGGATTTGTTCATCTAATGCTAGACAGAAGAATTCTCAGTAACTTCATTGGGTTGCCTGTGTTCAACTCACAGAGTTGAACGTTCCTTTAGACAGAGTAGATTTGAAACTCTCTTTTTGTGGAATTTGCATGTGGACATTTCAAGCGCTTTGCGGCCAACGGTAGAAAAGGAAATATCTTCGTATAAAAAGTAGAGAGAATCACTCCCAGCAACCGCTTTGTGATGAGTGCATTCCACTCACAGAGTTTAACCTTTCTTTTCAGAGAACAGTTTGGAAACACTCTATTTGTAAAGTCTGCAAGTGGATATTTGGACCTCTTTGAAGATTTCGTTGGAAACGGGATTTCTTCGTCTGATGCTAGACAGAAGAATTCTCAGTAACTTCTTTGGGTTGCGTGTGTTCAACTCGCAGAGTTGAACCTTCCTTTAGACAGAGCAGATATGAAACCCCCTTTTTGTGGGATTTCCAAGTGGACATTTCAAGCGCTTTGCGGCCAACGGTAGAAAAGGAAATATCTTCGTATAAAAACTGGAGAGAATCATTCTCAGAAACCACTTTGTGATGTGTGTGTTCCACTCACAAAGTTTAACCTTTCTTTTCATAGTTCAGTTTGGAAACACTCTGTTTGTAAAGTCTGCAAGAGGATATTTGGACCTCTTTGACGATTTCGTTGGAAACGGGATTTCTTCATCTAATGCTAGACAGAAGAATTCTCAGTAACTTCTTTGGGTTGCCTGTGTTCAACTCACAGTGTTGAACCTTCCTTTAGACAGAGCACATTTGAAAGCCTCTTTTTGTGGAATTTCCAACTGGACATTTCAAGTGCTTTGCGGCCAACGGTAGAAAAGGACATATCTTCGTATAAAAACTGGAGAGAATCATTCTCAGAAACCACTTTGTGATGTGTGCATTCCACTCACAGAGTTTAACCTTTCTTTTCATAGAGCCGTTTGGAAACACCCTGTTTGTAAAGTCTGCAAGCGGATATTTGGACCTCTTTGAGGATTTCGTTGGAAACGGGATTTCTTCATCTAAGGAGAGACAGAAGAATACTCAGTAACTTCTTTGGGTTGCCTGTGTTCAACTCACAGAGTTGAACGTTCCTTTAGACAGAGCACATTTGAAACCCTCTTTTTTTGGAATTTGCTTGTGGACATTTCAAGCGCTTTGGGGCTAACGGTAGAAAAGGAAATATCTTCGTATAAAAACTAGAGAGAATCATTCCCAGCAACCGCTTTGTGATGAGTGCGTTCCACTCACAGAGTTTAACCTTTCTTTCCATAGAACAGTTTGGAAACAATCTGTTTGTAAAGTCTGCAAGTGGTTATTTGGACCTCTTTGAGGATTTCGTTGGAAACGGGATTTCTTCATCTAATGCAAGGCAGAAGAATTCTCAGTAACTTCTTTGGGTTGCGTGTGTTCACCTCGCAGAGTTGATCCTTCCTTTAGGCAGAGCAGATTTGGAACCCACTTTTTTTGGAATTTCCAAGTGGACATTTCAAGCGCTTTAGGGCCAACGGTAGAAAAGGAAATATCTTCGTATAAAAACTAGAGAGAATCATTCCCAGAAACCGCTTTGTGATGAGTGCATTCCACTCACAGAGCTTAACATTTGTTTTCATAGAACAGCTTGGAAACACTCTGTTTGTAAAGTCTGCAAGTGGATATTTGGACCTCTTTGAGGATTTCGTTGGAAACGGGATTTCTTCATCTAATGCTAGACAGAAGAATTCTCAGTAACTTCACTGGGTTGCCTTTGTTCAACTCACAGAGTTGAACCTTCCTTTAGACAGAGCAGATTTGAAACCCTGTTTTTGTTGAATTTCCAAGAGGACATTTCAAGCGCTTTGCGGCCAACGGTAGAAAAGGAAATATCTTCGTATAAAAACTGGAGAGAATCATTCTCAGAATCCACTTTGTGATGTGTGTGTTCCACTCACAGAGTTTAACCTTTCTTTTCATAGAGCAGTTTGGAAACACTCTGTTTGTAAAGTCTGCAAGCGGATATTTGGACCTGTTTGAGGATTTCATTGGAAACGGGATTTGTTCATCTAATGCTAGACAGAAGAATTCTCAGTAACTTCATTGGGTTGCCTGTGTTCAACTCACAGAGTTGAACGTTCCTTTAGACAGAGTAGATTTGAAACTCTCTTTTTGTGGAATTTGCATGTGGACATTTCAAGCGCTTTGCGGCCAACGGTAGAAAAGGAAATATCTTCGTATAAAAAGTAGAGAGAATCACTCCCAGCAACCGCTTTGTGATGAGTGCATTCCACTCACAGAGTTTAACCTTTCTTTTCAGAGAACAGTTTGGAAACACTCTATTTGTAAAGTCTGCAAGTGGATATTTGGACCTCTTTGAAGATTTCGTTGGAAACGGGATTTCTTCGTCTGATGCTAGACAGAAGAATTCTCAGTAACTTCTTTGGGTTGCGTGTGTTCAACTCGCAGAGTTGAACCTTCCTTTAGACAGAGCAGATATGAAACCCCCTTTTTGTGGGATTTCCAAGTGGACATTTCAAGCGCTTTGCGGCCAACGGTAGAAAAGGAAATATCTTCGTATAAAAACTGGAGAGAATCATTCTCAGAAACCACTTTGTGATGTGTGTGTTCCACTCACAAAGTTTAACCTTTCTTTTCATAGTTCAGTTTGGAAACACTCTGTTTGTAAAGTCTGCAAGAGGATATTTGGACCTCTTTGACGATTTCGTTGGAAACGGGATTTCTTCATCTAATGCTAGACAGAAGAATTCTCAGTAACTTCTTTGGGTTGCCTGTGTTCAACTCACAGTGTTGAACCTTCCTTTAGACAGAGCACATTTGAAAGCCTCTTTTTGTGGAATTTCCAACTGGACATTTCAAGTGCTTTGCGGCCAACGGTAGAAAAGGACATATCTTCGTATAAAAACTGGAGAGAATCATTCTCAGAAACCACTTTGTGATGTGTGCATTCCACTCACAGAGTTTAATCTTTCCTTTCATAGAGCCGTTTGGAAACACTGTGTTTGTAAAGTCTGCCAGCGGATATTTGGACCTCTTTGAGGATTTTGTTGGAAACGGGATTTCTTCATCTAATGCTAGACAGAAGAATACTCAGTAACTTCTTTGGGTTGCCAGTGTTCAACTCACAGAGTTGAACGTTCCTTTAGACAGAGCAGATTTGAAACCCTCTTTTTGTGGAATTTGCATGTGGACATTTTGAGCGCTTTGGGGCCAACGGTAGAAAAGGGAATATCTTCGTATAAAAACTAGAGAGAATCATTCCCAGCAACCGCTTTGTGATGAGTGCATTCCACTCACGGAGTTTAACCTTTCTTTTCATAGAACAGTTTGGAAACACCCTGTTTGTAAAGTCTACAAGTGGATATTTGGACTTCTTTAAGGATTTCGTTGGAAACGGGATTTCTTCATCTAATGCTAGACCGAAGAATTCTCAGTAACTGCCTTGGGTTGTGTGTGTTCAGCTCGCAGAGTTGAACCTTCCTTTAGACAGAGCAGATTTGAAACTCTCTTTTTGTGGAATTTGCATGTGGACATTTCAAGCGCTTTGGGGCCAACGGTAGAAAAGGAAATATCTTCGTATAAATACTAGAGAGAATCATTCCCAGCAACCGCTTTGTGATGAGTGCGTTGCACTCACAGAGTTTAAACTTTCTTTTCATAGAACAGTTTGGAAACACTCTGTTTGTACAGTCTGCAAGTGGATATTTGGACCTCTTTGAGGATTTCGTTGGAAACGGGATTTCTTAATCTAATGCTAGACAGAAGAATTCTCAGTAACTTCTTTGGGTTGCGTGTGTTCAACTCGCAGAGTTGAACCTTCCTTTACACAGAGCAGATTTGAAACCCTCTTTTTGTGGAATGTCCAAGTGGACATTTGATGCGCTTTGTGGCCAACGGTAGAAAAGGAAATATCTTCGTATAAAAACTGGAGAGAATCATTCTCAGAAACCACTTTGTGATGTGTGCATTCCACTCACAGAGTTTAATCTTTCCTTTCATAGAGCCGTTTGGAAACACTGTGTTTGTAAAGTCTGCAAGCGGATATTTGGACCTCTTTGAGGATTTCTTCGGAAACGGGATTTCTTCATCTAATGCTAGACAGAAGAATACTCAGTAACTTCTTTGGGTTGCCTGTGTTCAATTCACAGAGTTGAACGTTCCTTTAGACAGAGCAGATTTGAAACCCTCTTTTTGTGGAATTTGCATGTGGACATTTCGAGCGCTTTGGGGCCAACGGGAGAAAAGGAAATATCTTCGTATAAAAACTGGAGAGAATCATTCTCAGAAACCACTTTGTGATGTGTGCATTCCACTCACAGAGTTTAATCTTTCCTTTCATAGAGCCGTTTGGAAACACTCTGTTTGTAAACTCTGCAAGCAGATATTTGGACCTCTTTGAGGATTTCGTTGGAAACTGTATTTCTTCATCTAATGCTAGACAGAAGAATACTCAATAACTTCTTTGGGTTGCCTGTGTTCAACTCACAGAGTTGAACGTTCCTTTAGACAGAGCAGATTTGAAACCCTCTTTTTGTGGAATTTGCATGTGGACATTTCGAGCGCATTGGGGCCAACGGAAGAAAAGGAAATATCTTCGTATAAAAACTAGAGAGAATCATTTCCAGCAACTGCTTTGTGATGAGTGCATTCCACTCACAGAGTTAAACCTTTCTTTTCATAGAACAGTTTGGAAACACTCTGTTTGTAAAGTCTACAAGTGGATATTTGGACCTCTTTGAGGATTTCTTTGGAAACGGGATTTCTTCATCTAATCCTAGACAGAAGAATTCTCAGTAACTTCTTTGGGTTGCCTGTGTTCAACACACAGAGTTGAACCTTCCTTTCGACAGAGCACATTTGAAACCCTCTTTTTGTGGAATTTCCAAGTGGACATTTCAAGCGCTTTGCGGCCAACGGAAGAAAAGGAAATATCTTCGTATAAAAACTGGAGAGAATCATTCTCAGAAACCACTTTGTGATGTGTGCATTCCCCTCACAGAGTTTAACCTTTCTTTTCATAGAGCCGTTTGGAAACACCCTGTTTGTAAAGTCTGCAAGCGGATATTTGGACCTCTTTGAGGATTTCGTTGGAAACGGGATTTCTTCATCTAATGATAGACAGAAGAATACTCAGTAACTTCTTTTGGTTGCCTGTGTTCAACTCACAGAGTTGAACGTTCCTTTAGACAGAGCAGATTTGAAACCCTCTTTTTGTGGAATTTGCATGTGGACATTTCAGGCGCTTTGGGGCTAACGGTAGAAAAGGAAATATCTTCGTATAAAAACTAGAGAGAATCATTCCCAGCAACCGCTTTGTGATGAGTGCGTTCCACTCACAGAGTTTAACCTTTCTTTTCATAGAACAGTTTGGAAACAATCTGTTTGTAAAGTCTGCAAGTGGTTATTTGGACCTCTTTGAGGATTTCGTTGTAAACGGGATTTCTTCATCTAATGCAAGGCAGAAGAATTCTCAGTAACTTCTTTGGGTTGCGTGTGTTCACCTCGCAGAGTTGAACCTTCCTTTAGGCAGAGCAGATTTGGAACCCACTTTTTGTGGAATTTCCAAGTGGACATTTCAAGCGCTTTGGGGGCAACGGTAGAAAAGGAAATATCTTCGTATAAAAACTAGAGAGAATCATTCCCAGAAACCGCTTTGTGATGAGTGCATTCCACTCACAGAGCTTAACATTTGTTTTCATAGAACAGCTTGGAAACACTCTGTTTGTAAAGTCTGCAAGTGGATATTTGGACCTCTTTGAGGATTTCGTTGGAAACGGGATTTCTTCATCTAATGCTAGACAGAAGAATTCTCAGTAACTTCTTTGGGTTGCCTTTGTTCAACTCACAGAGTTGAACCTACCTTTAGACAGAGCAGATTTGAAACCCTGTTTTTGTGGAATTTCCAAGAGGACATTTCAAGCGCTTTGCGGCCAACGGTAGAAAAGGAAATATCTTCGTATAAAAACTGGAGAGAATCATTCTCAGAAACCACTTTGTGATGTGTGTGTTCCACTCACAAAGTTTAACCTTTCTTTTCATAGTTCAGTTTGGAAACACTCTGTTTGTAAAGTCTGCAAGAGGATATTTGGACCTCTTTGACGATTTCGTTGGAAACGGGATTTCTTCATCTAATGCTAGACAGAAGAATTCTCAGTAACTTCTTTGGGTTGCCTGTGTTCAACTCACAGTGTTGAACCTTCCTTTAGACAGAGCACATTTGAAAGCCTCTTTTTGTGGAATTTCCAACTGGACATTTCAAGTGCTTTGCCGCCAACGGTAGAAAAGGACATATCTTCGTATGAAAACTGGAGAGAATCATTCTCAGAAACCACTTTGTGACGTGTGCATTCCACTCACAGAGTTTAATCTTTCCTTTCATAGAGCCGTTTGGAAACACTGTGTTTGTAAAGTCTGCCAGCGGATATTTGGACCTCTTTGAGGATTTCGTTGGAAACGGGATTTCTTCATCTAATGCTAGACAGAAGAATACTCAGTAACTTCTTTGGGTTGCCTGTGTTCAACTCACAGAGTTGAACGTTCCTTTAGACAGAGCAGATTTGAAACGCTCTTTTTGTGGAATTTGCAAGTGGACATTTCGAGCGCTTTGGGGCCAACGGTAGAAAAGGAAATATCTTGGTATAAAAACTAGAGAGAATCATTCCCAGCAACCGCTTTGTGATGAGTGCATTCCACTCACAGAGTTTAACCTTTCTTTTCATAGAACAGTTTGGAAACAGTCTGTTTGTAAAGTCTACAAGTGGATATTTGGACCTCTTAGAGGATTTCATTGGAAACGGGATTTCTTCATCTAATCGTAGACAGAAGAATTCTCAGTAACTTCTTTGGGTTGCCTGTGTTCAACTCACAGACTTGAACCTTCCTTTAGACAGAGCACATTTGAAACCCTCTTTTTGTGGAATTTCCAATTGGACATTTCAAGCGCTTCACGGCCTACGATAGAAAAGGAAATATCTTCGTATAAAAACTGGAGAGAATGATTCTCAGAAACCACTTTGTGATGAGTGCATTCCCCTCACAGAGTTTAACCTTTCTTTTCATAGAGCCGTTTGGAAACACCCTGTTTGTAAAGTCTGCAAGCGGATATTTAGACCTCTTTGAGGATTTCGTTCGAAACAGGATTTCTTCATCTAATGCTAGACAGAAGAATACTCAGTAACTTCTTTGGGTTGCGTGTGTTCACCTCGCAGAGTTGAACCTTCCTTTAGACAGAGCAGATTTGAAACCCTCTTTTTGTGGAATTTCCAAGTGGACATTTCAAGCGCTTTGCGGCCAACGGTAGAAAAGGAAATATCTTCGTATAAAAACTGGAGAGAATCATTCTCAGAAACCTCTTTGTGATGTGTGCATTCCACTCACAGAGTTTAACCTTTCTTTTCATTGAACAGTTTGGAAACACTCTGTTTGTAAAGTCTACAAGTGGATATTTGGACCTCTTTGAGGATTTCGTTGGAAACGGGATTTCTTCATCTAATCCTAGACAGAAGAATTCTCAGTAACTTCTTTGGGTTGCCGGTGTTCAACTCACAGAGTTGAACCTTCCTTTAGGCAGAGCAGATTTGAAACCCTCTTTTTGTGGAATTTCCAAGTGGACATTTCAAGCACTTTGCGGCCAATGGTAGAAAAGGAAATATCTTCGTATAAAAACTGGAGAGAATCATTCTCAGAAACCACTTTGTGATGTGTGCATTCCACTCACAGAGTTTAACCTTTCTTTTCATAGAGCCGTTTGGAAACACCCTGTTTGTAAAGTCTGCAAGCGGATATTTGGACCTCTTTGAGGATTTCGTTGGAAACGGGATTTCTTCTTCTAATGCTAGACAGAAGAATACTCAGTAACTTCTTTGGGTTGCGTGTGTTCACCTCGCAGAGTTGAACCTTCCTTTAGACAGAGCACATTTGAAACCCTCTTTTTGTGGAATTTCCAAGTGGACATTTCATGCGCTTTGCGGCCAACGGTAGAAAAGGAAATATCTTCGTATAAAAACTGGAGAGAATCATTCTCAGAAACCACTTTGTGATGTGTGCATTCCACTCACAGAGTTTAACCTTTCTTTTCATAGAACAGTTTGGAAACACTCTGTTTGTAAAGTCTACAAGTGGATATTTGGACCTCTTTGAGGATTTCGTTGGAAACGGGATTTCTTCATCTAATCCTAGACAGAAGAATTCTCAGTAACTTCTTTGGGTTGCCGGTGTTCAACTCACAGAGTTGATCCTTCCTTTAGACAGAGCACATTTGAAACCCTCTTTTTGTGGAATTTCCAAGTGGACATTTCAAGCGCTTTGCGGCCAACGGTAGAAAAGGAAATATCTTCGTATAAAAACTGGAGAGAATCATTCTCAGAAACCACTTTGTGATGTGTGCATTCCCCTCACAGAGTTTAACCTTTCTTTTCATAGAGCCGTTTGGAAACACCGTGTTTGTAAAGTCTGCAAGCGGATATTTGGACCTCTTTGAGGATTTCGTTGGAAACGGGATTTCTTAATCTAATGCTAGACAGAAGAATTCTCAGTAACTTCTTTGGGTTGCGTGTGTTCAACTCGCAGAGTTGAACCTTCCTTTACACAGAGCAGATTTGAAACCCTCTTTTTGTGGAATGTCCAAGTGGACATTTGATGCGCTTTGTTGCCAACGGTAGAAAAGGAAATATCTTCGTATAAAAACTGGAGAGAATCATTCTCAGAAACCACTTTCTGATGTGTGCATTCCACTCACAGAGTTTAATCTTTCCTTTCATAGAGCCGTTTGGAAACACTGTGTTTGTAAAGTCTGCAAGCGGATATTTGGACCTCTTTGAGGATTTCTTCGGAAACGGGATTTCTTCATCTAATGCTAGACAGAAGAATACTCAGTAACTTCTTTGGGTTGCCTGTGTTCAACTCACAGAGTTGAACGTTCCTTTAGACAGAGCAGATTTGAAACCCTCTTTTTGTGGAATTTGCATGTGGACATTTCGAGCGCTTTGGGGCCAACGGGAGAAAAGGAAATATCTTCGTATAAAAACTGGAGAGAATCATTCTCAGAAACCACTTTGTGATGTGTGCATTCCACTCACAGAGTTTAATCTTTCCTTTCATAGAGCCGTTTGGAAACACTCTGTTTGTAAACTCTGCAAGCAGATATTTGGACCTCTTTGAGGATTTCGTTGGAAACTGTATTTCTTCATCTAATGCTAGACAGAAGAATACTCAATAACTTCTTTGGGTTGCCTGTGTCCAACTCACAGAGTTGAACGTTCCTTTAGACAGAGCAGATTTGAAACCCTCTTTTTGTGGAATTTGCATGTGGACATTTCGAGCGCATTGGGGCCAACGGAAGAAAAGGAAATATCTTCGTATAAAAACTAGAGAGAATCATTTCCAGCAACTGCTTTGTGATGAGTGCATTCCACTCACAGAGTTAAACCTTTCTTTTCATAGAACAGTTTGGAAACACTCTGTTTGTAAAGTCTACAAGTGGATATTTGGACCTCTTTGAGGATTTCTTTGGAAACGGGATTTCTTCATCTAATCCTAGACAGAAGAATTCTCAGTAACTTCTTTGGGTTGCCTGTGTTCAACACACAGAGTTGAACCTTCCTTTCGACAGAGCACATTTGAAACCCTCTTTTTGTGGAATTTCCAAGTGGACATTTCAAGCGCTTTGCGGCCAACGGAAGAAAAGGAAATATCTTCGTATAAAAACTGGAGAGAATCATTCTCAGAAACCACTTTGTGATGTGTGCATTCCCCTCACAGAGTTTAACCTTTCTTTTCATAGAGCCGTTTGGAAACACCCTGTTTGTAAAGTCTGCAAGCAGATATTTGGACCTCTTTGAGGATTTCGTTGGAAACGGGATTTCTTCATCTAATGATAGACAGAAGAATACTCAGTAACTTCTTTTGGTTGCCTGTGTTCAACTCACAGAGTTGAACGTTCCTTTAGACAGAGCAGATTTGAAACCCTCTTTTTGTGGAATTTGCATGTGGACATTTCAGGCGCTTTGGGGCTAACGGTAGAAAAGGAAATATCTTCGTATAAAAACTAGAGAGAATCATTCCCAGCAACTGCTTTGTGATGAGTGCGTTCCACTCACAGAGTTTAACCTTTCTTTTCATAGAACAGTTTGGAAACAATCTGTTTGTAAAGTCTGCAAGTGGTTATTTGGACCTCTTTGAGGATTTCGTTGTAAACGGGATTTCTTCATCTAATGCAAGGCAGAAGAATTCTCAGTAACTTCTTTGGGTTGCGTGTGTTCACCTCGCAGAGTTGAACCTTCCTTTAGGCAGAGCAGATTTGGAGCCCACTTTTTGTGGAATTTCCAAGTGGACATTTCAAGCGCTTTGGGGGCAACGGTAGAAAAGGAAATATCTTCGTATAAAAACTAGAGAGAATCATTCCCAGAAACCGCTTTGTGATGAGTGCATTCCACTCACAGAGCTTAACATTTGTTTTCATAGAACAGCTTGGAAACACTCTGTTTGTAAAGTCTGCAAGTGGATATTTGGACCTCTTTGAGGATTTCGTTGGAAACGGGATTTCTTCATCTAATGCTAGACAGAAGAATTCTCAGTAACTTCTTTGGGTTGCCTTTGTTCAACTCACAGAGTTGAACCTACCTTTAGACAGAGCAGATTTGAAACCCTCTTTTTGTGGAATTTCCAAGTGGACATTTCAAGCGCTTTGCGGCCAACGGTAGAAAAGGAAATATCTTCGTATAAAAACTGGAGAGAATCATTCTCAGAAACCACTTTGTGATGTGTGTGTTCCACTCACAAAGTTTAACCTTTCTTTTCATAGTTCATTTTGGAAACACTCCGTTTGTAAAGTCTGCAAGAGGATATTTGGACATCTTTGACGATTTCGTTGGAAACGGGATTTCTTCATCTAATGCTAGACAGAAGAATTCTCAGTAACTTCTTTGGGTTGCCTGTGTTCAACTCACAGTGTTGAACCTTCCTTTAGACAGAGCACATTTGAAAGCCTCTTTTTGTGGAATTTCCAACTGGACATTTCAAGTGCTTTGCTGCCAACGGTAGAAAAGGACAT
Organism: Gorilla gorilla gorilla; assembly: GCF_029281585.2. Lineage (NCBI taxonomy): Eukaryota > Metazoa > Chordata > Mammalia > Primates > Hominidae > Gorilla > Gorilla gorilla. The sequence continues at coordinate 78,236,301 of NC_073229.2, forward strand.
ATCTTCGTATGAAAACTGGAGAGAATCATTCTCAGAAACCACTTTGTGACGTGTGCATTCCACTCACAGAGTTTAATCTTTCCTTTCATAGAGCCGTTTGGAAACACTGTGTTTGTAAAGTCTGCCAGCGGATATTTGGACCTCTTTGAGGATTTCGTTGGAAACGGGATTTCTTCATCTAATGCTAGACAGAAGAATACTCAGTAACTTCTTTGGGTTGCCTGTGTTCAACTCACAGAGTTGAACGTTCCTTTAGACAGAGCAGATTTGAAACGCTCTTTTTGTGGAATTTGCAAGTGGACATTTCGAGCGCTTTGGGGCCAACGGTAGAAAAGGAAATATCTTGGTATAAAAACTAGAGAGAATCATTCCCAGCAACCGCTTTGTGATGAGTGCATTCCACTCACAGAGTTTAACCTTTCTTTTCATAGAACAGTTTGGAAACACTCTGTTTGTAAAGTCTACAAGTGGATATTTGGACCTCTTAGAGGATTTCGTTGGAAACGGGATTTCTTCATCTAATCGTAGACAGAAGAATACTCAGTAACTTCTTTGGGTTGCCTGTGTTCAACTCACAGACTTGAACCTTCCTTTAGACAGAGCACATTTGAAACCCTCTTTTTGTGGAATTTCCAATTGGACATTTCAAGCGCTTCACGGCCTACGATAGAAAAGGAAATATCTTCGTATAAAAACTGGAGAGAATGATTCTCAGAAACCACTTTGTGATGAGTGCATTCCCCTCACAGAGTTTAACCTTTCTTTTCATAGAGCCGTTTGGAAACACCCTGTTTGTAAAGTCTGCAAGCGGATATTTAGACCTCTTTGAGGATTTCGTTCGAAACAGGATTTCTTCATCTAATGCTAGACAGAAGAATACTCAGTAACTTCTTTGGGTTGCGTGTGTTCACCTCGCAGAGTTGAACCTTCCTTTAGACAGAGCAGATTTGAAACCCTCTTTTTGTGGAATTTCCAAGTGGACATTTCAAGCGCTTTGCGGCCAACGGTAGAAAAGGAAATATCTTCGTATAAAAACTGGAGAGAATCATTCTCAGAAACCTCTTTGTGATGTGTGCGTTCCACTCACAGAGTTTAACCTTTCTTTTCATTGAACAGTTTGGAAACACTCTGTTTGTAAAGTCTACAAGTGGATATTTGGACCTCTTTGAGGATTTCGTTGGAAACGGGATTTCTTCATTTAATCCTAGACAGAAGAATTCTCAGTAACTTCTTTGGGTTGCCGGTGTTCAACTCACAGAGTTGAACCTTCCTTTAGGCAGAGCAGATTTGAAACCCTCTTTTTGTGGAATTTCCAAGTGGACATTTCAAGCACTTTGCGGCCAACGGTAGAAAAGGAAATATCTTCGTATAAAAACTGGAGAGAATCATTCTCAGAAACCACTTTGTGATGTGTGCATTCCACTCACAGAGTTTAACCTTTCTTTTCATAGAGCCGTTTGGAAACACCCTGTTTGTAAAGTCTGCAAGCGGATATTTGGACCTCTTTGAGGATTTCGTTGGAAACGGGATTTCTTCTTCTAATGCTAGACAGAAGAATACTCAGTAACTTCTTTGGGTTGCGTGTGTTCACCTCGCAGAGTTGAACCTTCCTTTAGACAGAGCACATTTGAAACCCTCTTTTTGTGGAATTTCCAAGTGGACATTTCATGCGCTTTGCGGCCAACGGTAGAAAAGGAAATATCTTCGTATAAAAACTGGAGAGAATCATTCTCAGAAACCACTTTGTGATGTGTGCATTCCACTCACAGAGTTTAACCTTTCTTTTCATAGAACAGTTTGGAAACACTCTGTTTGTAAAGTCTACAAGTGGATATTTGGACCTCTTTGAGGATTTCGTTGGAAACGGGATTTCTTCATCTAATCCTAGACAGAAGAATTCTCAGTAACTTCTTTGGGTTGCCGGTGTTCAACTCACAGAGTTGATCCTTCCTTTAGACAGAGCACATTTGAAACCCTCTTTTTGTGGAATTTCCAAGTGGACATTTCAAGCGCTTTGCGGCCAACGGTAGAAAAGGAAATATCTTCGTATAAAAACTGGAGAGAATCATTGTCAGAAACCACTTTGTGATGTGTGCATTCCCCTCACAGAGTTTAACCTTTCTTTTCATAGAGCCGTTTGGAAACACCGTGTTTGTAAAGTCTGCAAGCGGATATTTGGACCTCTTTGAGGATTTCGTTGGAAACGGGATTTCTTCATCTAATGAGAGACAGAAGAATACTCAGTAACTTCTTTGGGTTGCCTGTGTTCAACTCACAGAGTTGAACGTTCCTTTAGACAGAGCACATTTGAAACCCTCTTTTTTTGGAATTTGCTTGAGGACATTTCAAGCGCTTTGGGGCTAACGGTAGAAAAGGAAATATCTTCGTATAAAAACTAGAGAGAATCATTGCCAGCAACCGCTTTGTGATGAGTGCGTTCCACTCATAGAGTTTAACCTTTCTTTCCATAGAACAGTTTGGAAACAATCTGTTTGTAAAGTCTGCAAGTGGTTATTTGGACCTCTTTGAGGATTTCGTTGGAAACGGGATTTCTTCATCTAATGCAAGGCAGAAGAATTCTCAGTAACTTCTTTGGGTTGCGTGTGTTCACCTCGCAGAGTTGAACCTTCCTTTAGACAGAGCAGATTTGAATCCCTCTTTTCGTGGGATTTCCAAGTGGACATTTCAAGCGCTTTGCGGCCAACGGTAGAAAAGGAAATATCTTCATATAAAAACTGGAGAGAATCATTCTCAGAATCCACTTTGTGATCTGTGTGTTCCACTCACAAAGTTTAACCTTTCTTTTCATTGTTCAGTTTGGAAACACTCTGTTTGTAAAGTCTGCAAGAGGATATTTGGACCTCTTTGACGATTTCGTTGGAAACGGGATTTCTTCATCTAATGCTAGACAGAAGAATTCTCAGTAACTTCTTTGGGTTGCCTGTGTTCAACTCACAGTGTTGAACCTTCCTTTAGACAGAGCACATTTGAAACCCTCTTTTTGTGGAATTTCCAAGCGGACCTTTCAAGTGTTTTGCGGCCAACGGTAAAAAAGGAAATATCTTCGTATAAAAACTGGAGAGAATCATTCTCAGAAACCACTTTGTGATGTGTGCATTCCACTCACAGAGTTTAATCTTTCCTTTCATAGAGCCGTTTGGAAACACTGTGTTTGTAAAGTCTGCAAGCGGATATTTGGACCTCTTTGAGGATTTCGTTGGAAACGGGATTTCTTCATCTAATGCTAGACAGAAGAATACTCAGTAACTTCTTTGGGTTGCCTGTGTTCAACTCACAGAGTTGAACGCTCCTTTAGACAGAGCAGATTTGAAACTCTCTTTTTGTGGAATTTGCATGTGGACATTTTGAGCGCTTTGGGGCCAACGGTAGAAAAGGAAATATCTTCGTATAAAAACTAGAGAGAATCATTCCCAGCAACCTCTTTGTGATGAGTGTGTTTCACTCACAGAGTTTAACCTTTTTTTTCATAGAATAGTTTGGAAACACTCTGTTTGCAAAGTCTGCAAGTGGATAGTTGGACCTCTTTGATGATTTCATTGGAAATGGGATTTCTTCACCTAATGCTAGACAGAAGAATTCTCAGTAACTTCTTTGGGTTGCGTGTGTTCAACTCACAGAGTTGAACCTTCCTTTAGACAGAGCAGATTTGAAACCCTCTTTTTGTGGGATTTCCAAGTGGACATTTCAAGCGCTTCACGGACAACGGTAGAAAAGGAAATATCTTCGTATAAAAACTGGAGAGAATCATTCTCAGAAACCACTTGGTGGTGTGTGTGTTCCACTCACAGAGTTCAACCTTTCTTTTCATAGTTCAGTTTGGAAACACTCTGTTTGTAAGGTCTGCAAGCGGATATTTGGACCTCTTTGTCGATTTTGTTGAAAACGGGATTTCTTCATCTAGTGCTAGACAGAAGAATTCTCAGTTACTTCTTTGGGTTGCGTGTACTCAACTCACAGAGATGAACCTTCCTTTAGACAGAGCACATTTGAAACCCTCTTTTCGTGGAGTTTCCAACAGGACATTTCAAGCGCTTTGCGGCCAACGGTAGAAAACGAAATATCTTCGTATAAAAACTGGAGAGAATCATTCTCAGAAACCACTTTGTGATGTGTGCATTCCACTCACAGAGTTTAATCTTTCCTTTCATAGAGCCGTTTGGAAACACTCTGTTTGTAAACTCTGCAAGCGGATATCTGGACCTCTTTGAGGATTTCGTTGGAAACTGTATTTCTTCATCTAATGCTAGACAGAAGAATACTCAATAACTTCTTTGGGTTGCCTGTGTTCAACTCACAGAGTTGAACCTTCCTTTAGACAGAGCAGATTTGAAACTCTCTTTTTGTGGAATTTGCATGTGGACATTTCAAGCGCTTTGGCGCCAACGGTAGAAAAGGAAATATCTTTGTATAAAAACTAGAGAGAATCATTCCCAGCATCCGCTTTGTGATGAGTGCATTCCACTCACAGAGTTTAACCTTTCTTTTCATAGAACAGTTTGGAAACACTCTGTTTGTAAAGTCTGCAAGTGGATATTTGGACATCTTTGAGGATTTCGTTGGAAACGGGATTTCTTCATCTAATGCTAGAGAGAAGAATTCTCAGTAACTTCTTTGGGTTGCGTGTGTTCAACTCGCACAGTTGAACTTTCCTTTAGATAGAGCAGATTTGAAACCGTCTTTTTGTGGAATTTCCAAGTGGACATTTCATGCCCTTTGTGGCCAATGGTAGGAAAGGAAATATCTTCGTATAAAAACTGAGGAAATCATTCTCAGAAACCACTTTGTGATGTGTGCGTTCCACTCACAGAGTTTAACCTTTCTTTTCATAGAGCAGTTTGGAAACACTCTGTTTCTAAAGTCTGCAAGGGGATATTTGGACCTCTTTGAGGATTTCATTGGAAACGGGATTTCTTCATCTAATGCTAGACAGAAGAATTCTCAGTAACTTCTTTGGGTTGCCTGTGTTCAACTCGCAGAGTTGAAGCTTCCTTTAGACAGAGCAGATTTGAAACCCTCTTTTTGTGGAATTTGTATGTGGACATTTCAAGCGCTTTGGGTCCAACGGTAGAAAAGGAAATAAGTTCGTATAAAAACTAGAGAGAATCATTCCCAGCAACCGCTTTGTGATGAGTGCATTCCACACACAGAGTTTAACCTTTCTTTTCATAGAACAGTTTGGAAACATTCTGTTTGTAAAGTCTGCAAGTGGATATTTGGACCTCTTTGAGGATTTCGTTGGAAACGGGATTTCTTCATCTAAAGCTAAACAGAAGAATTCTCAGTAACTTCTTTGGGTTGCGTGTGTTCAACTCGCAGAATTGGACCTTCCTTTAGACAGAGCAGATTTGAAACCCTCTTTTTGTGGAATTTCGAAGTGGACATTTCAAGTGCTTTGCGGCCAACGGTAGAAAAGGAAATATCTTCGTATGCAAACTGGAGAGAATCATTCCTAGAAACTACTTTGTGATGTGTGCGTTCCACTCACAGAGTTTAACCTTTCTTTTCATAGAGCAGTTTGGAAACACTCTGTTTGTAAAGTCTGCAAGCGGATATTTGGACCTCTTTGAGGATTTCTTTGGAAACGGGATTTCTTCATCTAATGCTAGACAGAAGAATTCTCAGTAACTTCTTTGGGTTGCGTGTGTTCAACTCGCAGAGTTGAACCTTCCTTTAGACAGAGCAGATTTGAAACCCTCTTTTTGTGGAATGTCCAAGTGGACATTTCAAGTGTTTTGCGGCCAACGGCAGAAAAGGAAATATCTTCGTATAAAAACTGGAGAGAATCATTCTCAGAAACCACTTTGTGATGTGTGCATTCCACTCACAGAGTTTAATCTTTCCTTTCATAGAGCAGTTTGGAAACTCTCTGTTTGTAAAGTCTGCAAGCGGATATTTGGACCTCTTTGAGGATTTCGTTGGAAACGGGATTTCTTCATCTAATTCTAGACAGAAGAATACTCAGTAACTTCTTTGGGTTGCCTGTGTTCAACTCACAGAGTTGAACGTTCCTTTAGACAGAGCAGATTTGAAACCCTCTTTTTGTGGAATTTCCATGTGGACATTTCGAGCGCTTTGGGGCCAACGGTAGAAAAGGAAATATCTTCGCATAAAAACTAGAGAGAATCATTCCCAGCAACCGCTTTGTGATGAGTGCATTCCACTCACGGTGTTTAACCTTTCTTTTCATAGAACAGTTTGGAAACACTCTGTTTGTAAAGTCTGCAAGTGGATATTTGGACCTCTTTGAGGATTTCGTTGGAAACGGGATTTCTTCATCTAATGCTAGACAGAAGAATTCTGAGTAACTTCTTTGTTTTGCCTGTGTTCAACTCACAGAGTTGAACCATCCTTTAGAATGAGCAGATTTGAAACTCTCTTTTTCTGGAATTTGCATGTGGACATTGCAAGTGCTTTGGGGCCAACGGTGGTAAAGGAAATATCTTCGTATAAAAACTAGAGAGAATCATTCCCAGCAACCGCTTTGTGATGAGTGCGTTCCATTCACAGAGTTTAACCTTTCTTTTCATAGAACAGTTTGGAAACACTCTGTTTGCACAGTCTGCAAGTGGATATTTGGACCTCTTTGAGGATTTCGTTGGAAACGGGATTTCTTAATCTAATGCTAGACAGAAGAATTCTCCGTAACTTCTTTGGGTTGCGTGTGTTCAACTCTGTGAGTTGAAACCCTCTTTTTGTGGGATTTCCAAGTGGACATTTCAAGCGCTTCACGGACAACGGTAGAAAAGGAAATATCTTCGTATAAAAACTGGAGAGAATCATTCTCAGAAACCACTTGGTGGTGTGTGTGTTCCACTCACAGAGTTCAACCTTTCTTTTCATAGTTCAGTTTGGAAACACTCTGTTTGTAAGGTCTGCAAGCGGATATTTGGACCACTTTGACGATTTTGTTGGAAACGGGATTTCTTCATCTAGTGCTAGACAGAAGAATTCTCAGTTACTTCTTTGGGTTGCGTGTACTCATCTCACAGAGATGAACCTTCCTTTAGACAGAGCACATTTGAAACCCTCTTTTCGTGGAGTTTCCAACAGGACATTTCAAGCGCTTTGCGGCCAACGGTAGAAAACGAAATATCTTCGTATAAAAACTGGAGAGAATCATTCTCAGAAACCACTTTGTGATGTGTGCATTCCACTCACAGAGTTTAATCTTTCCTTTCATAGAGCCGTTTGGAAACACTGTGTTTGTAAAGTCTGCAAGCGGATATTTTGACCTCTTTGAGGATTTCGTTGGAAACGGGATTTCTTCATCTAATGCTAGACAGAAGAATACTCAGTAACTTCTTTGGGTTGCCTGTGTTCAACTCACAGAGTTGAACGTTCCTTTAGACAGAGCAGATTTGAAACCCTCTTTTTGTGGAATTTGCATGTGGACATTTCGAGCGCTTTGGGGCCAACGGTAGAAAAGGAAATATCTTCGTATAAAAACTAGAGAGAATCATTCCCAGCAACCGCTTTGTGATGAGTGCATTCCACTCACGGTGTTTAACCTTTCTTTTCATAGAACAGTTTGGAAACACTCTGTTTGTAAAGTCTGCAAGTGGATATTCGGACCTCTTTGAGGATTTCGTTGGAAACGGGATTTCTTCATCTAATGCTAGACAGAAGAATTCTGAGTAACTTCTTTGGGTTGCCTGTGTTCAACTCACAGAGTTGAACCATCCTTTAGAGAGAGCAGATTTGAAACTCTCTTTTTGTGGAATTTGCATGTGGACATTGCAAGTGCTTTGGGGCCAACGGTGGTAAAGGAAATATCTTCGTATAAAAACTAGAGAGAATCACTCCCAGCAACCGCTTTGTGATGAGTGCGTTCCATTCACAGAGTTTAACTTTTCTTTTCATAGAACAGTTTGGAAACACTCTGTTTGTAAAGTCTGCAAGTGGATATTTGGACCTCTTTGAGGATTTCGTTGGAAACGGGATTTCTTCATCTAATTCTAGACAGAAGAATTCTCAGTAACTTCTTTGGGTTGCGTGTGTTCAACTCGCAGAGTTGAACCTTCCTTTAGACAGAGCAGATTTGAAACCCTCTTTTTGTGGAATTTCCAAGTGGACATTTCAAGCGCTTTGGGGCCAACGGTAGAAAAGGAAATATCTTCATGTAAAAACTAGAGAGAATCATTCCCAGCAACCGCTTTGTGATGAGTGCGTTCCACTGACAGAGTTTAACCTTTCTTTTCATAGAACAGTTAGGAAACACTCTGTTTGTAAAGTCTGCAAGTGGATATTTGGACCTCTTTGAGGATTTTGTTGGAAACGTGATTTCTTCATCTAATGCTAGACAGAAGAATTCTCAGTAACTTCTTTCAGTTGGGTGTGTTCAACTCACAGAGTTGAACCTTCCTTTAGACAGAGCAGCTTTGAAACCCTCTTTTTGTGGAATTTCCAAGTGGACATTTCAAGCGCTTTGCGGCCAACGGAAGAAAAGGAAATATCTTCGTATAAAAACTGGAGAGAATCATTCTCAGAAACCACTTTGTGATGTGTGCGTTCCACTCACAGGGTTTAACCTTTCTTTTCATAGAACAGTTTGGAAACACTCTGCTTGTAAAGTCTGCAAGTGGATATTTGGACCTCTTTTAGGATTTCCTTGGAAACGGGATTTCTTCATCTAATGCTAGACAGAAGAATTCTCAGTAACTTCTTTGGGTTGCCTGTGTTCAACTCACAGAGTTGAACGTTCCTTTAGACAGAGCAGATTTGAAACTCTCTTTTTGTGGAATTTGCATGTGGACATTTCAAGCGCTTTGGGGCCAACGGTAGAAAAGGAAATATCTTCGTATAAAAACTAGAGAGAATCATTCCCAGCAACCGCTTTGTGATGAGTGCGTTGCACTCAGAGAGTTTAACCTTTCTTTTCATAGAACAGTTTGGAAACACTCTGTTTGCACAGTCTGCAAGTGGATATTTGGACCTCTTTGAGGATTTCGTTGGAAACGGGATTTCTTAATCTAATGCTAGACAGAAGAATTCTCAGTAACTTCTTTGGGTTGCGTGTGTTCAACTCGCAGAGTTGAGCCTTCGTTTACACAGAGCAGATTTGAAACCCTCTTTTTGTGGAATTTCCAAGTGGACATTTCAAGCGCTTTGCGGCCAACGGTAGAAAAGGAAATATCTTCGTATGCAAACTGGAGAGAATCATTCCTAGAAACTACTTTGTGATGTGTGCGTTCCACTCACAGAGTTTAACCTTTCTTTTCATAGAGCAGTTTGGAAACACTCTGTTTGTAAAGTCTGCAAGCGGATATTTGGACCTCTTTGAGGATTTCTTTGGAAACGGGATTTCTTCATCTAATGCTAGACAGAAGAATTCTCAGTAACTTCTTTGGGTTGCGTGTGTTCAACTCGCAGAGTTGAACCTTCCTTTAGACTGAGCAGATTTGAAACCCTCTTTTTGTGGAATGTCCAAGTGGACATTTCAAGTGTTTTGCGGCCAACGGCAGAAAAGGAAATATCTTCGTATAAAAACTGGAGAGAATCATTCTCAGAAACCACTTTGTGATGTGTGCATTCCACTCACAGAGTTTAATCTTTCCTTTCATAGAGCAGTTTGGAAACTCTCTGTTTGTAAAGTCTGCAAGCGGATATTTGGACCTCTTTGAGGATTTCGTTGGAAACGGGATTTCTTCATCTAATTCTAGACAGAAGAATACTCAGTAACTTCTTTGGGTTGCCTGTGTTCAACTCACAGAGTTGAACGTTCCTTTAGACAGAGCAGATTTGAAACCCTCTTTTTGTGGAATTTGCATGTGGACATTTCGAGCGCTTTGGGGCCAACGGTAGAAAAGGAAATATCTTCGCATAAAAACTAGAGAGAATCATTCCCAGCAACCGCTTTGTGATGAGTGCATTCCACTCACGGTGTTTAACCTTTCTTTTCATAGAACAGTTTGGAAACACTCTGTTTGTAAAGTCTGCAAGTGGATATTTGGACCTCTTTGAGGATTTCGTTGGAAACGGGATTTCTTCATCTAATGCTAGACAGAAGAATTCTGAGTAACTTCTTTGTTTTGCCTGTGTTCAACTCACAGAGTTGAACCATCCTTTAGAAAGAGCAGATTTGAAACTCTCTTTTTCTGGAATTTGCATGTGGACATTGCAAGTGCTTTGGGGCCAACGGTGGTAAAGGAAATATCTTCGTATAAAAACTAGAGAGAATCATTCCCAGCAACCGCTTTGTGATGAGTGCGTTCCATTCACAGAGTTTAACCTTTCTTTTCATAGAACAGTTTGGAAACACTCTGTTTGCACAGTCTGCAAGTGGATATTTGGACCTCTTTGAGGATTTCGTTGGAAACGGGATTTCTTAATCTAATGCTAGACAGAAGAATTCTCCGTAACTTCTTTGGGTTGCGTGTGTTCAACTCTGTGAGTTGAAACCCTCTTTTTGTGGGATTTCCAAGTGGACATTTCAAGCGCTTCACGGACAACGGTAGAAAAGGAAATATCTTCGTATAAAAACTGGAGAGAATCATTCTCAGAAACCACTTGGTGGTGTGTGTGTTCCACTCACAGAGTTCAACCTTTCTTTTCATAGTTCAGTTTGGAAACACTCTGTTTGTAAGGTCTGCAAGCGGATATTTGGATCTCTTTGACGATTTTGTTGGAAACGGGATTTCTTCATCTAGTGCTAGACAGAAGAATTCTCAGTTACTTCTTTGGGTTGCGTGTACTCAACTCACAGAGATGAACCTTCCTTTAGACAGAGCACATTTGAAACCCTCTTTTCGTGGAGTTTCCAACAGGACATTTCAAGCGCTTTGCGGACAACGGTAGAAAACGAAATATCTTCGTATAAAAACTGGAGAGAATCATTCTCAGAAACCACTTTGTGATGTGTGCATTCCACTCACAGAGTTTAATCTTTCCTTTCATAGAGCCGTTTGGAAACACTCTGTTTGTAACTCTGCAAGCGGATATTTGGACCTCTTTGAGGATTTCGTTGGAAACTGTATTTCTTCATCTAATGCTAGACAGAAGAATACTCAATAACTTCTTTGGGTTGCCTGTGTTCAACTCACAGAGTTGAACCTTCCTTTAGACAGAGCAGATTTGAAACTCTCTTTTTGTGGAATTTGCATGTGGACATTTCAAGCGCTTTGGCACCAACGGTAGAAAAGGAAATATCTTTGTATAAAAACTAGAGAGAATCATTCCCAGCATCCGCTTTGTGATGAGTGCATTCCACTCACAGAGTTTAACCTTTCTTTTCATAGAACAGTTTGGAAACACTCTGTTTGTAAAGTCTGCAAGTGGATATTTGGACCTCTTTGAGGATTTCGTTGGAAACGGGATTTCTTCATCTAATGCTAGAGAGAAGAATTCTCAGTAACTTCTTTGGGTTGCGTGTGTTCAACTCGCACAGTTGAACTTTCCTTTAGATAGAGCAGATTTGAAACCGTCTTTTTGTGGAATTTCCAAGTGGACATTTCAAGCGCTTTGTGGCCAATGGTAGAAAAGGAAATATCTTCGTATAAAAACTGGAGAAAATCATTCTCAGAAACCAATTTGTGATGTGTGCGTTCCACTCACAGAGTTTAACCTTTCTTTTCATAGAGCAGTTTGGAAACACTCTGTTTCTAAAGTCTGCAAGGGGATATTTGGACCTCTTTGAGGATTTCATTGGAAACGGGATTTCTTCATCTAATGCTAGACAGAAGAATTCTCAGTAACTTCTTTGGGTTGCCTGTGTTCAACTCGCAGAGTTGAAGCTTCCTTTAGACAGAGCAGATTTGAAACCCTCTTTTTGTGGAATTTGTATGTGGACATTTCAAGCGCTTTGGGTCCAACGGTAGAAAAGGAAATAAGTTCGTATAAAAACTAGAGAGAATCATTCCCAGCAACCGCTTTGTGATGAGTGCGTTCCACTCACAGAGTTGAACCTTTCTTTTCATAGAACAGTTTGGAAACACTCTGTTTGTAAAGTCTGCAAGCGGATATTTGGACCTCTTTGAGGATTTCGTTGGAAACGGGATTTCTTCATCTAATGCTAGACAGAGGAATTCTCAGTAACTTCTTTGGGTTGCGTGTGTTCAACTCGCAGATTTGAACGTTCCTTTAGACAGAGCAGATTTGAAACCCTCTTTTTGTGGAATTTCCAAGTGGACATTTCAAGTGCTTTGTGGCCAACGGTACAAAAGGAAATATCTTCGTATAAAAACTGGAGAGAATCATTCCCAGCAACCACTTTGTGATGAGTGCGTTCCACTCACAGAGTTGAACCTTTCTTTTCACAGAACAGTTTGGAAACACTCTGTTTGTAAAGTCTGCAAGCGGATATTTGGACCTCTTTGAGGATATCGTTGGAAACGGTATTTCTTCATCTAATGCTAGACAGAAGAATTCTCAGTAACTTCTTTGGGTTGCGTGTGTTCAACTCGCAGAGTTCAACCTTCCTTTAGACAGAGCAGATATGAAACCCTCTTTCTGTGGAATTTCCAAGTGGACATTTCAAGCGCTTTTCGTCCAACGGTAGAAAAGGAAATCTCTTCGTTTGAAAACTGGAGAGAATAATTCCCAGAAACCACTTTGTGATGAGTGCATTTCACTCACAGAGTTTAACCTTTCTTTTCATAGAACAGTTTGGAAACACTCTGTTTGTAAAGCCTGCAAGTGGATATTTGGACCTCTCTGAGGATTTCGTTGCAAACGGGATTTCTTCATCTAATGCTAGACAGAGGAATTCTCAGTAACTTCTTTGGGTTGCCTGTGTTCAACTCATAGAGTTGAACCTTCCTTCAGACAGAGCAGATTTGAAACTCCCTTTTTGTGGAATTTGCATGTGGACATTTCAAGCGCTTTGGGGCCAACGGTAGAAAAGGAAATATCTTCGTATAAAAACTAGAGAGAATCATTCCCAGCAACCGCTTTGTGATGAGTGCGTTCCACTCACAGAGCTTAACCTTTCTTTTCATAGAACTGTTTGGAAACACTCTGTTTGTAAAGTCTGCAAGTGGATATTTGGACCTCTTTGAGGATTTCATTGGAAACGGGATTTCTTCATCTAATGCTAGACAGAAGAATTCTCAGTAACTTCTTTGGGTTGCCTATGTTCAACTCACAGAGTTGAACCTTCCTTTAGACAGAGCAGATTTGAAACTCTCTTTTTGTGGAATTTGCATGTGGACATTTGAAGCGTTTTGGGGCCAACGGTAGAAAAGGAAATATCTTCGTTTAAAAACTAGAGAGAATCATTCCCAGCAACCGCTTTGTGACGAGTGCGTTCCCCTCACAGAGCTTAACCTTTCTTTTCATAGAACAGTTTGGAAACACTCTGTTTGTAAAGTCTGCAAGTGGATATTTGGACCTCTTTGAGGATTTCGTTGGAAACGGGATTTCTTCATCTAATGCTAGACAGAAGAATTCTCAGTAAGTTCTTTGGGTTGCATGTGTTCAACTCACAGAGTTGAACCTTCCTTTAGACAGAGCAGATTTGAAACCCTCTTTTTGTGGAATTTCCAAGTGGACATTTCAAGCGCTTTGCGGCCAACGGTAGAAAAGGAAATATCTTCGTATAAAAATTGGACAGAATCATTCTCAGAAAACACTTTGTGATGTGTGTGTTAAACTCACAGAGTTTAACCTTTCTTTTCATAGAGCAGTTTGGAAACACTCTGTTTGTAAAGCCTGCAAGTGGATATTAGGACCTCTTTGAGGATTTCGTTGGAAACGGGGTTTCTTCATCTAATGCTAGAGAGAAGAATTCTCAGTAACTTCTGTGGGTTGCGTGTGTTCAACTCGCAGAGTTGAACCTTCCTTTAGACAGAGCAGATTTGAAAACCTCTTTTTGTGGAATTTGCATGTGGACATTTCAAGCGCTTTGGGGCCAACGGTAGAAAAGGAAATATCTTCGTATAAAAACTAGAGACAATGATTCCCAGCAACCGCTTTGTGATGAGTGCATTCCATTCACAGAGTTTAACCTTTCTTTTCATAGAACAGTTTGGAAACACTCTGTTTGTAAAGTCTGCAAGTGGATATTTGGACCTCTTTGAGGAATTCGTTGGAAACGGGATTTCTTCATCTAATGCTAGACAGAAGAATTCTCAGTAACTTCTTTGGGTTCCGTGTGTTCGACTCGCAGAGTTGAACCTTCCTTTAGACAGAGCAGATTTGAAACCCTCTTTTTGTGGAATTTCCAAGTGGACATTTCAAGCGCTTTTGGGCCAACGGTACAAAAGGAAATATCTTCGTATTAAAACTGGAGAGAATCATTCTCAGAAACCACTTTGTCATGTGTGCGTTCCACTCACAGAGTTTAACCTTTCTTTTCATAGAGCAGTTTGGGAACACTCTGTTTGTAATGTCTGCAAGCGGATATTTGGACCTCTTTGAGGATTTCGTTGGAAACGGGATTTCTTCATCTAATGCTAGACAGAAGAATTCTCAGTAACTTCTTTGGGTTGCGTGTGTTCACCTCGCAGAGTTGAAGGTTCCTTTAGACAGAGCAGATTTGAAACCCTCTTTTTGTGGAATTTTTATGTGGACATTTCAAGCGCTTTTGGTCCAACGGTAGAAAAGGAAATATCTTCGTATAAAAACTAGAGAGAATCATTCCCAGCAACCGCTTTGTGATGAGTGCGTTCCACTCACAGAGTTGAACCTTTCTTTTCATAGAACAGTTTGGAAACACTCTGTTTGTAAAGTCTGCAAGCGGATATTTGGACCTCTTTGAGGATTTCGTTGGAAAAGGGATTTCTTCATCTAATGCTAGACAGAGGAATTCTCAGTAACTTCTTTGGGTTGCGTGTGTTCAACTCGCAGATTTGAACGTTCCTTTAGACAGAGTAGATTTGAAACCCTCTTTTTGTGGAATTTCCAAGTGGACATTTCAAGCGCTTTTCGTCCAACGGTAGAAAAGGAAATATCTTCGTATGAAAACTGGAGAGAATAATTCCCAGAAACCACTTTGTGATGAGTGCATTTCACTCACAGAGTTTAACCTTTGTTTTCATAGAACAGTTTGGAAACACTCTGTTTGTAAAGCCTGCAAGTGGATATTTGGACCTCTCTGAGGATTTCGTTGCAAACGGGATTTCTTCATCTAATGCTAGACAGAGGAATTCTCAGTAACTTCTTTGGGTTGCCTGTGTTCAACTCATAGAGTTGAACCTTCCTTCAGACAGAGCAGATTTGAAACTCTCTTTTTGTGGAATTTGCATGTGGACATTTCAAGCGCTTTGGGGCCAACGGTAGAAAAGGAAATATCTTCGTATAAAAACTAGAGAGAATCATTCCCAGCAACCGCTTTGTGATGAGTGCGTTCCACTCACAGAGCTTAACCTTTCTTTTCATAGAACTGTTTGGAAACACTCTGTTTGTAAAGTCTGCAAGTGGATATTTGGACCTCTTTGAGGATTTCATTGGAAACGGGATTTCTTCATCTAATGCTAGACAGAAGAATTCTCAGTAACTTCTTTGGGTTGCCTATGTTCAACTCACAGAGTTGAACCTTCCTTTAGACAGAGCAGATTTGAAACTCTCTTTTTGTGGAATTTGCATGTGGACATTTGAAGCGTTTTGGGGCCAACGGTAGAAAAGGAAATATCTTCGTTTAAAAACTAGAGAGAATCATTCCCAGCAACTGCTTTGTGATGAGTGCGTTCCCCTCACAGAGCTTAACCTTTCTTTTCATAGAACAGTTTGGAAACACTCTGTTTGTAAAGTCTGCAAGTGGATATTTGGACCTCTTTGAGGATTTCGTTGGAAACGGGATTTCTTCATCTAGTGCTAGACAGAAGAATTCTCAGTTACTTCTTTGGGTTGCGTGTACTCAACTCACAGAGATGAACCTTCCTTTAGACAGAGCACATTTGAAACCCTCTTTTCGTGGAGTTTCCAATAGGACATTTCAAGCGCTTTGCGGCCAACGGTAGAAAACGAAATAGCTTCGTATAAAAACTGGAGAGAATCATTCTCAGAAACCACTTTGTGATGTGTGCATTCCACTCACAGAGTTTAATCTTTTCTTTCATAGAGCCGTTTGGAAACACTCTGTTTGTAAACTCTGCAAGCAGATATTTGGACCTCTTTGAGGATTTCGTTGGAAACTGTATTTCTTCATCTAATGCTAGACAGAAGAATACTCAATAACTTCTTTGGGTTGCCTGTGTCCAACTCACAGAGTTGAACGTTCCTTTAGACAGAGCAGATTTGAAACCCTCTTTTTGTGGAATTTGCATGTGGACATTTCGAGCGCATTTGGGCCAACGGAAGAAAAGGAAATATCTTCGTATAAAAACTAGAGAGAATCATTTCCAGCAACTGCTTTGTGATGAGTGCATTCCACTCACAGAGTTAAACCTTTCTTTTCATAGAACAGTTTGGAAACACTCTGTTTGTAAAGTCTACAAGTGGATATTTGGACCTCTTTGAGGATTTCTTTGGAAACGGGATTTCTTCATCTAATCCTAGACAGAAGAATTCTCAGTAACTTCTTTGGGTTGCCTGTGTTCAACACACAGAGTTGAACCTTCCTTTCGACAGAGCACATTTGAAACCCTCTTTTTGTGGAATTTCCAAGTGGACATTTCAAGCGCTTTGCGGACAACGGTAGAAAACGAAATATCTTCGTATAAAAACTGGAGAGAATCATTCTCAGAAACCACTTTGTGATGTGTGCATTCCACTCACAGAGTTTAATCTTTCCTTTCATAGAGCCGTTTGGAAACACTCTGTTTGTAAAGTCTGCAAGCGGATATTTGGACCTCTTTGAGGATTTCGTTGGAAACGGGATTTCTTCATCTAATGATAGACAGAAGAATTCTCAGTAACTTCTTTGGGTTGCCTGTGTTCAACTCACAGAGTTGAACGTTCCTTTAGACAGAGCAGATTTGAAACCCTCTTTTTGTGGAATTTGCATGTGGACATTTCAGGCGCTTTGGGGCTAACGGTAGAAAAGGAAATATCTTCGTATAAAAACTAGAGAGAATCATTCCCAGCAACCGCTTTGTGATGAGTGCGTTCCACTCACAGAGTTTAACCTTTCTTTTCATAGAACAGTTTGGAAACAATCTGTTTGTAAAGTCTGCAAGTGGTTATTTGGACCTCTTTGAGGATTTCGTTGTAAACGGGATTTCTTCATCTAATGCAAGGCAGAAGAATTCTCAGTAACTTCTTTGGGTTGCGTGTGTTCACCTCGCAGAGTTGAACCTTCCTTTAGGCAGAGCAGATTTGGAACCCACTTTTTGTGGAATTTCCAAGTGGACATTTCAAGCGCTTTGGGGGCAACGGTAGAAAAGGAAATATCTTCGTATAAAAACTAGAGAGAATCATTCCCAGAAACCGCTTTGTGATGAGTGCATTCCACTCACAGAGCTTAACATTTGTTTTCATAGAACAGCTTGGAAACACTCTGTTTGTAAAGTCTGCAAGTGGATATTTGGACCTCTTTGAGGATTTCGTTGGAAACGGGATTTCTTCATCTAATGCTAGACAGAAGAATTCTCAGTAACTTCTTTGGGTTGCCTTTGTTCAACTCACAGAGTTGAACCTACCTTTAGACAGAGCAGATTTGAAACCCTCTTTTTGTGGAATTTCCAAGTGGACATTTCAAGCGCTTTGCGGCCAACGGTAGAAAAGGAAATATCTTCGTATAAAAACTGGAGAGAATCATTCTCAGAAACCACTTTGTGATGTGTGTGTTCCACTCACAAAGTTTAACCTTTCTTTTCATAGTTCAGTTTGGAAACACTCTGTTTGCACAGTCTGCAAGTGGATATTTGGACCTCTTTGAGGATTTCGTTGGAAACGGGATTTCTTAATCTAATGCTAGACAGAAGAATTCTCAGTAACTTCTTTGGGTTGCGTGTGTTCAACTCGCAGAGTTGAGCCTTCGTTTACACAGAGCAGATTTGAAACCCTCTTTTTGTGGAATTTCCAAGTGGACATTGCAAGTGCTTTGGGGCCAACGGTGGTAAAGGAAATATCTTCGTATAAAAACTAGAGAGAATCATTCCCAGCAACCGCTTTGTGATGAGTGCATTCCATTCACAGAGTTTAACCTTTCTTTTCATAGAACAGTTTGGAAACACTCTGTTTGTACAGTCTGCAAGCGGATATTTGGACCTCTTTGAGGATTTCTTTGGAAATGGGATTTCTTCATCTAATGCTAGACAGAAGAATTCTCAGTAACTTCTTTGGGTTGCGTGTGTTCAACTCGCAGAGTTGAACCTTCCTTTAGACAGAGCAGATTTGAAACCCTCTTTTTGTGGAATGTCCAAGTGGACATTTCAAGTGTTTTGCGGCCAACGGCAGAAAAGGAAATATCTTCGTATAAAAACTGGAGAGAATCATTCTCAGAAACCACTTTGTGATGTGTGCGTTCCACTCACAGAGTTTAATCTTTCCTTTCATAGAGCAGTTTGGAAACTCTCTGTTTGTAAAGTCTGCAAGCGGATACTTGGACCTCTTTGAGGATTTCGTTGGAAACGGGATTTCTTCATCTAGTGCTAGACAGAAGAATACTCAGTAACTTCTTTGGGTTGCCTGTGTTCAACTCACAGAGTTGAACGTTCCTTTAGACAGAGCAGATTTGAAACCCTCTTTTTGTGGAATTTGCATGTGGACATTTCGAGCGCTTTGGGGACAACGGTAGAAAAGGAAATATCTTCGCATAAAAACTAGAGAGAATCATTCCCAGCAACCGCTTTGTGATGAGTGCATTCCACTCACGGTGTTTAACCTTTCTTTTCATAGAACAGTTTGGAAACACTCTGTTTGTAAAGTCTGCAAGTGGATATTTGGACCTCTTTGAGGATTTCGTTGGAAACGGGATTTCTTCATCTAATGCTAGACAGAAGAATTCTGAGTAACTTCTTTGTTTTGCCTGTGTTCAACTCACAGAGTTGAACCATCCTTTAGAAAGAGCAGATTTGAAACTCTCTTTTTCTGGAATTTGCATGTGGACATTGCAAGTGCTTTGGGGCCAACGGTGGTAAAGGAAATATCTTCGTATAAAAACTAGAGAGAATCATTCCCAGCAACCGCTTTGTGATGAGTGCGTTCCATTCACAGAGTTTAACCTTTCTTTTCATAGAACAGTTTGGAAACACTCTGTTTGTACAGTCTGCAAGTGGATATTTGGACCTCTTTGAGGATTTCGTTGGAAACGGGATTTCTTAATCTAATGCTAGACAGAAGAATTCTCCGTAACTTCTTTGGGTTGCGTGTGTTCAACTCACAGAGTTGAACCTTCCTTTAGACAGAGCAGATTTGAAACCCTCTTTTTGTGGGATTTCCAAGTGGACATTTCAAGGGCTTCACGGACAACGGTAGAAAAGGAAATATCTTCGTATAAAAAATGGAGAGAATCATTCTCAGAAACCACTTGGTGGTGTGTGTGTTCCACTCACAGAGTTCAACCTTTCTTTTCATAGTTCAGTTTGGAAACACTCTGTTTGTAAGGTCTGCAAGCGGATATTTGGATCTCTTTGACGATTTTGTTGGAAACGGGATTTCTTCATCTAGTGCTAGACAGAAGAATTCTCAGTTACTTCTTTGGGTTGCGTGTACTCAACTCACAGAGATGAACCTTCCTTTAGACAGAGCACATTTGAAACCCTCTTTTCGTGGAGTTTCCAACAGGACATTTCAAGCGCTTTGCGGACAACGGTAGAAAACGAAATATCTTCGTATAAAAACTGGAGAGAATCATTCTCAGAAACCACTTTGTGATGTGTGCATTCCACTCACAGAGTTTAATCTTTCCTTTCATAGAGCCGTTTGGAAACACTCTGTTTGTAACTCTGCAAGCGGATATTTGGACGTCTTTGAGGATTTCGTTGGAAACTGTATTTCTTCATCTAATGCTAGACAGAAGAATACTCAATAACTTCTTTGGGTTGCCTGTGTTCAACTCACAGAGTTGAACCTTCCTTTAGACAGAGCAGATTTGAAACTCTCTTTTTGTGGAATTTGCATGTGGACATTTCAAGCGCTTTGGCACCAACGGTAGAAAAGGAAATATCTTTGTATAAAAACTAGAGAGAATCATTCCCAGCATCCGCTTTGTGATGAGTGCATTCCACTCACAGAGTTTAACCTTTCTTTTCATAGAACAGTTTGGAAACACTCTGTTTGTAAAGTCTGCAAGTGGATATTTGGACCTCTTTGAGGATTTCGTTGGAAACGGGATTTCTTCATCTAATGCTAGAGAGAAGAATTCTCAGTAACTTCTTTGGGTTGCGTGTGTTCAACTCGCACAGTTGAACTTTCCTTTAGATAGAGCAGATTTGAAACCGTCTTTTTGTGGAATTTCCAAGTGGACATTTCAAGCGCTTTGTGGCCAATGGTAGAAAAGGAAATATCTTCGTATAAAAACTGGAGAAAATCATTCTCAGAAACCACTTTGTGATGTGTGCGTTCCACTCACAGAGTTTAACCTTTCTTTTCATAGAGCAGTTTGGAAACACTCTGTTTCTAAAGTCTGCAAGGGGATATTTGGACCTCTTTGAGGATTTCATTGGAAACGGGATTTCTTCATCTAATGCTAGACAGAAGAATTCTCAGTAACTTCTTTGGGTTGCGTGTGTTCAACTCGCAGAGTTGAAGCTTCCTTTAGACAGAGCAGATTTGAAACCCTCTTTTTGTGGAATTTGTATGTGGACATTTCAAGCGCTTTGGGTCCAACGGTAGAAAAGGAAATAAGTTCGTATAAAAACTAGAGAGAATCATTCCCAGCAACCGCTTTGTGATGAGTGCGTTCCACTCACAGAGTTTAACCTTTCTTTTCATAGAACAGTTTGGAAACACTCTGTTTGTAAAGTCTGCAAGCGGATATTTGGACCTCTTTGAGGATTTCGTTGGAAACGGGATTTCTTCATCTAATGCTAGACAGAGGAATTCTCAGTAACTTCTTTGGGTTGCGTGTGTTCAACTCGCAGATTTGAACGTTCCTTTAGACAGAGCAGATTTGAAACCCTCTTTTTGTGGAATTTCCAAGTGGACATTTCAAGTGCTTTGTGGCCAACGGTACAAAAGGAAATATCTTCGTATAAAAACTGGAGAGAATCATTCCCAGCAACCACTTTGTGATGAGTGCGTTCCACTCACAGAGTTGAACCTTTCTTTTCACAGAACAGTTTGGAAACACTCTGTTTGTAAAGTCTGCAAGCGGATATTTGGACCTCTTTGAGGATATCGTTGGAAACGGGATTTCTTCATCTAATGCTAGACAGAGGAATTCTCAGTAACTTCTTTGGGTTGCGTGTGTTCAACTCGCAGAGTTGAACTTTCCTTTAGACAGAGAAGATTTGAAACCCTCTTTTTGTGTAATTTCCATGTGGACATTTCAAGCGCTTTTCGTCCAACGGTAGAAAAGGAAATATCTTCGTATGAAAACTGGAGAGAATCATTCCCAGAAACCACTTTGTGATGAGTGCATTTCACTCACAGAGTTTAACCTTTCTTTTCCTAGAACAGTTTGGAAACACTCTGTTTGTAAAGTCTGCAAGTGGATATTTGGACCTCTTTGAGGATTTCGTTGCAAACGGGATTTCTTCATCTAATGCTAGACAGAAGAATTCTCAGTAACTTCTTTGGGTTGCCTGTGTTCAACTCATAGAGGTGAACCTTCCTTTAGACAGAGCAGATTTGAAACTCTCTTTTTGTGGAATTTGCATGTGGACATTTCAAGCGCTTTGGGGCCAACGGTAGAAAAGGAAATATCTTCGTATAAAAACTAGAGAGAATCATTCCCAGAAACCGCTTTGTGATGAGTGCGTTCCACTCACAGAGCTTAACCTTTCTTTTCATAGAACTGTTTGGAAACACTCTGTTTGTAAAGTCTGCAAGTGGATATTTGGACCTCTTTGAGGATTTCATTGGAAACGGGATTTCTTCATCTAATGCTAGACAGAAGAATTCTCAGTAACTTCTTTGGGTTGCCTGTGTTCAACTCACAGAGTTGAACCTTCCTTTAGACAGAGCAGATTTGAAACTCTCTTTTTGTGGAATTTGCATGTGGACATTTGAAGGGTTTTGGGGCCAACGGTAGAAAAGGAAATATCTTCGTTTAAAAACTAGAGAGAATCATTCCCAGCAACCGCTTTGTGATGAGTGCGTTCCATTCACACAGTTTAACCTTTCTTTTCATAGAACAGTTTGGAAACACTCTGTTTGTAAAGTCTGCAAGCGGATATTTGGACCTCTTTGAGGATTTCGTTGGAAACGGGATTTCTTCATCTAATGCTAGACAGAGGAATTCTCAGTAACTTCTTTGGGTTGCGTGTGTTCAACTCGCAGAGTTGAACCTTCCTTTAGACAGAGCAGATTTGAAACCCTCTTTTTGTGGAATTTCCAAGTGGACATTTCAAGCGCTTTGGGGCCAACTGTAGAAAAGGAAATATCTTCGTATAAAAACTGGAGAGAATCATTCCCAGCAACCGCTTTGTGATGAGTGCGTTCCACTCACAGAGTTGAACCTTTCTTTTCATAGAACAGTTTGGAAACACTCTGTTTGTAAAGTCTGCAAGCGGATATTTGGACCTCTTTGAGGATTTCGTTGGAAACGGGATTTCTTCATCTAATGCTAGACAGAGGAATTCTCAGTAACTTCTTTGGGTTGCGTGTGTTCAACTCGCAGATTTGAACGTTCCTTTAGACAGAGTAGATTTGAAACCCTCTTTTTGTGGAATTTCCAAGTGGACATTTCAAGCGCTTTGTGGCCAACTGTACAAAAGGAAATATCTTCGTATAAAAACTGGAGAGAATCATTCCCAGCAACCACTTTGTGATGAGTGCGTTCCACTCACAGAGTTGAACCTTTCTTTTCACAGAACAGTTTGGAAACACTCTGTTTGTAAAGTCTGCAAGCGGATATTTGGACCTCTTTGAGGATATCGTTGGAAACGGTATTTCTTCATCTAATGCTAGACAGAAGAATTCTCAGTAACTTCTTTGGGTTGCGTGTGTTCAACTCGCAGAGTTCAACCTTCCTTTAGACAGAGCAGATATGAAACCCTCTTTCTGTGGAATTTCCAAGTGGACATTTCAAGCGCTTTTCGTCCAACGGTAGAAAAGGAAATCTCTTCGTATGAAAACTGGAGAGAATAATTCCCAGAAACCACTTTGTGATGAGTGCATTTCACTCACAGAGTTTAACCTTTCTTTTCATAGAACAGTTTGGAAACACTCTGTTTGTAAAGCCTGCAAGTGGATATTTGGACCTCTCTGAGGATTTCGTTGCAAACGGGATTTCTTCATCTAATGCTAGACAGAGGAATTCTCAGTAACTTCTTTGGGTTGCCTGTGTTCAACTCATAGAGTTGAACCTTCCTTCAGACAGAGCAGATTTGAAACTCTCTTTTTGTGGAATTTGCATGTGTTCATTTCAAGCGCTTTGGGGCCAACGGTAGAAAAGGAAATATCTTCGTATAAAAACTAGAGAGAATCATTCCCAGCAACCGCTTTGTGATGAGTGCGTTCCACTCACAGAGCTTAACCTTTCTTTTCATAGAACTGTTTGGAAACACTCTGTTTGTAAAGTCTGCAAGTGGATATTTGGACCTCTTTGAGGATTTCATTGGAAACGGGATTTCTTCATCTAATGCTAGACAGAAGAATTCTCAGTAACTTCTTTGGGTTGCCTATGTTCAACTCACAGAGTTGAACCTTCCTTTAGACAGAGCAGATTTGAAACTCTCTTTTTGTGGAATTTGCATGTGGACATTTGAAGCGTTTTGGGGCCAACGGTAGAAAAGGATATATCTTCGTTTAAAAACTAGAGAGAATCATTCCCAGCAACCGCTTTGTGACGAGTGCGTTCCCCTCACAGAGCTTAACCTTTCTTTTCATAGAACAGTTTGGAAACACTCTGTTTGTAAAGTCTGCAAGTGGATATTTGGACCTCTTTGAGGATTTCGTTGGAAACGGGATTTCTTCATCTAATGCTAGACAGAAGAATTCTCAGTAAGTTCTTTGGGTTGCATGTGTTCAACTCACAGAGTTGAACCTTCCTTTAGACAGAGCAGATTTGAAACCCTCTTTTTGTGGAATTTCCAAGTGGACATTTCAAGCGCTTTGCGGCCAACGGTAGAAAAGGAAATATCTTCGTATAAAAATTGGACAGAATCATTCTCAGAAAACACTTTGTGATGTGTGTGTTAAACTCACAGAGTTTAACCTTTCTTTTCATAGAGCAGTTTGGAAACCCTCTGTTTGTAAAGCCTGCAAGTGGATATTTGGACCTCTTTGAGGATTTCGTTGGAAACGGGGTTTCTTCATCTAATGCTAGAGAGAAGAATTCTCAGTAACTTCTGTGGGTTGCGTGTGTTCAACTCGCAGAGTTGAACCTTCCTTTAGACAGAGCAGATTTGAAAACCTCTTTTTGTGGAATTTGCATGTGGACATTTCAAGCGCTTTGGGGCCAACGGTAGAAAAGGAAATATCTTCGTATAAAAACTAGAGACAATGATTCCCAGCAACCGCTTTGTGATGAGTGCGTTCCATTCACAGAGTTTAACCTTTCTTTTCATAGAACAGTTTGGAAACACTCTGTTTGTAAAGTCTGCAAGTGGATATTTGGACCTCTTTGAGGAATTCGTTGGAAACGGGATTTCTTCATCTAATGCTAGACAGAAGAATTCTCAGTAACTTCTTTGGGTTCCGTGTGTTCGACTCGCAGAGTTGAACCTTCCTTTAGACAGAGCAGATTTGAAACCCTCTTTTTGTGGAATTTCCAAGTGGACATTTCAAGCGCTTTTGGGCCAACGGTACAAAAGGAAATATCTTCGTATTAAAACTGGAGAGAATCATTCTCAGAAACCACTTTGTCATGTGTGCGTTCCACTCACAGAGTTTAACCTTTCTTTTCATAGAGCAGTTTGGGAACACTCTGTTTGTAATGTCTGCAAGCGGATATTTGGACCTCTTTGAGGATTTCGTTGGAAACGGGATTTCTTCATCTAATGCTAGACAGAAGAATTCTCAGTAACTTCTTTGGGTTGCGTGTGTTCACCTCGCAGAGTTGAAGCTTCCTTTAGACAGAGCAGATTTGAAACCCTCTTTTTATGGAATTTTTATGTGGACATTTCAAGCGCTTTTGGTCCAACGGTAGAAAAGGAAATATCTTCGTATGAAAACTGGAGAGAATAATTCCCAGAAACCACTTTGTGATGAGTGCATTTCACTCACAGAGTTTAACCTTTCTTTTCATAGAACAGTTTGGAAACACTCTGTTTGTAAAGCCTGCAAGTGGATATTTGGACCTCTCTGAGGATTTCGTTGCAAACGGGATTTCTTCATCTAATGCTAGACAGAGGAATTCTCAGTAACTTCTTTGGGTTGCCTGTGTTCAACTCATAGAGTTGAACCTTCCTTCAGACAGAGCAGATTTGAAACTCTCTTTTTGTGGAATTTGCATGTGGACATTTCAAGCGCTTTGGGGCCAACGGTAGAAAAGGAAATATCTTCGTATAAAAACTAGAGAGAATCATTCCCAGCAACCGCTTTGTGATGAGTGCGTTCCACTCACAGAGCTTAACCTTTCTTTTCATAGAACTGTTTGGAAACACTCTGTTTGTAAAGTCTGCAAGTGGATATTTGGACCTCTTTGAGGATTTCATTGGAAACGGGATTTCTTCATCTAATGCTAGACAGAAGAATTCTCAGTAACTTCTTTGGGTTGCCTATGTTCAACTCACAGAGTTGAACCTTCCTTTAGACAGAGCAGATTTGAAACTCTCTTTTTGTGGAATTTGCATGTGGACATTTGAAGCGTTTTGGGGCCAACGGTAGAAAAGGAAATATCTTCGTTTAAAAACTAGAGAGAATCATTCCCAGCAACCGCTTTGTGACGAGTGCGTTCCCCTCACAGAGCTTAACCTTTCTTTTCATAGAACAGTTTGGAAACACTCTGTTTGTAAAGTCTGCAAGTGGATAATTGGACCTCTTTGAGGATTTCGTTGGAAACGGGATTTCTTCATCTAATGCTAGACAGAAGAATTCTCAGTAAGTTCTTTGGGTTGCATGTGTTCAACTCACAGAGTTGAACCTTCCTTTAGACAGAGCAGATTTGAAACCCTCTTTTTGTGGAATTTCCAAGTGGACATTTCAAGCGCTTTGCGGCCAACGGTAGAAAAGGAAATATCTTCGTATAAAAATTGGACAGAATCATTCTCAGAAAACACTTTGTGATGTGTGTGTTAAACTCACAGAGTTTAACCTTTCTTTTCATAGAGCAGTTTGGAAACCCTCTGTTTGTAAAGCCTGCAAGTGGATATTTGGACCTCTTTGAGGATTTCGTTGGAAACGGGGTTTCTTCATCTAATGCTAGAGAGAAGAATTCTCAGTAACTTCTGTGGGTTGCGTGTGTTCAACTCGCAGAGTTGAACCTTCCTTTAGACAGAGCAGATTTGAAAACATCTTTTTGTGGAATTTGCATGAGGACATTTCAAGCGCTTTGGGGCCAACGGTAGAAAAGGAAATATCTTCGTATAAAAACTAGAGACAATGATTCCCAGCAACCGCTTTGTGATGAGTGCGTTCCATTCACAGAGTTTAACCTTTCTTTTCATAGAACAGTTTGGAAACACTCTGTTTGTAAAGTCTGCAAGTGGATATTTGGACCTCTTTGAGGAATTCGTTGGAAACGGGATTTCTTCATCTAATGCTAGACAGAAGAATTCTCAGTAACTTCTTTGGGTTCCGTGTGTTCGACTCGCAGAGTTGAACCTTCCTTTAGACAGAGCAGATTTGAAACCCTCTTTTTGTGGAATTTCCAAGTGGACATTTCAAGCGCTTTTGGGCCAACGGTACAAAAGGAAATATCTTCGTATTAAAACTGGAGAGAATCATTCTCAGAAACCACTTTGTCATGTGTGCGTTCCACTCACAGAGTTTAACCTTTCTTTTCATAGAGCAGTTTGGAAACACTCTGTTTGTAATGTCTGCAAGCGGATATTTGGACCTCTTTGAGGATTTCGTTGGTAACGGGAGTTCTTCATCTAATGCTAGACAGAAGAATTCTCAGTAACTTCTTTGGGTTGCGTGTGTTCAACTCGCAGAGTTGAAGCTTCCTTTAGACAGAGCAGATTTGAAACCCTCTTTTTGTGGAATTTTTATGTGGACATTTCAAGCGCTTTTGGTCCAACGGTAGAAAAGGAAATATCTTCGTATAAAAACTAGAGAGAATCATTCCCAGCAACCGCATTGTGATGAGTGCGTTCCATTCACAGAGTTTAACCTTTCTTTTCATAGAACAGTTTGGAAACACTCTGTTTGTAAAGTCTGCAAGCGGATATTTGGACCTCTTTGAGGATTTCGTTGGAAACGGGATTTCTTCATCTAATGCTAGACAGAGGAATTCTCAGTAACTTCTTTGGGTTGCGTGTGTTCAACTCGCAGAGTTGAACCTTCCTTTAGACAGAGCAGATTTGAAACCCTCTTTTTGTGGAATTTCCAAGTGGACATTTCAAGCGCTTTGCGGCCAATGGTAGAAAAGGAAATATCTTCGTATGAAAACTGGAGAGAATCATTCCCAGAAACCACTTTGTGATGAGTGCGTTCCACTCACAGAGTTTAACATTTCTTTTCATAGAGCAGTTTGGAAACACTCTGTTTGTAAAGTCTGCATGCGGATATTTGGACGTCTTTGAGGATTTCATTGGAAACGGGATTTCTTCATCTAATGCTACACAGAAGAATTCTCGGTAACTTCTTTGGGTTGCGTGTGTTCAACTCACAGAGTTGAAGCTTCCTTTAGACAGAGCAGATTTGAAACCCTGTTTTTGTGGAATTTGCATGTGAATATTTCAAGCGCTTTGGGGCCAACGGTAGAAAAGGAAATATCTTGGTAAAAAAGCTAGAGAGAATCATTCCCAGCAACTGCTTTTTGGTGAGTGCGTTCCACATACAGAGTTTAACCTTTCTTTTCATGGAGCAGTTTGGAAACACTCTGTTTGTAAAGTTTGCAAGTGGATATTTGGCCCTCATTGAGGATTTCGTTGGAAACGGCATTTCTTCATCTAATGCAAGGCAGAAGAATTCTCAGTAACTTCTTTGGGTTGTCTGTGTTCAACTCACAGAGTTGAACCTTCCTTTAGACAGAGCAAATTTGAAACCCTTTTTTTGTGGAATTTCCAAGTGGACATTTCAAGAGCTTTGGGGCCAACGGTAGAAAAGGAAATATCTTCGTATAAAAACTAGAGAGAATCATTCCCAGAAACCGCTTTGTGATGAGTGCGTTCCATTCACAGAGTTTAACCTTTCTTTTCATAGAACAGTTTGGAAACACTCTGTTTGCAAAGTCTGCAAGTGGATATTTGGAACTCTTTGAGGATTTCATTGGAAACGGGATTTGTTCATCTAATGCTAGACAGAAGAATTCTCAGTAACTTCTTTGTGTTCCGTGTGTTCAACTCGCAGAGTTGAACCTTCCTTTAGACAGAGCAGATTTGAAACCCTCTTTTTGTGGAATTTCCAAGTGGACATTTCAAAGCGCTTTGGCGCCAACGGTAGAAAAGGAAATATCTTCGTATAAAAACTGGAGAGAATCATTCTCAGAAACCACTTTGTGATGTGTGCATTCCACTCACAGAGTTTAACCTTTCTTTTCATAGAGCAGTTTGGAAACACCCTGTTTGTAAAGTCTGCAAGCAGATATTTGGACCTCTTTGAGGATTTCATTGGAAACGGGATTTCTTCATCTAATGCTAGACAGAAGAATTCTCAGTAACTTCATTGGGTTGCCTGTGTTCAACTCACAGACTTGAACGTTCCTTTAGACAGAGTAGATTTGAAACTCTCTTTTTGTGGAATTTGCATGTGGACATTTCAAGCGCTTTGGGGCCAACGGTAGAAAAGGAAATATCTTCGTATAAAAAGTGGAGAGAATCACTCCCAGCAACCGCTTTGTGATGAGTGCATTCCACTCACAGAGTTTAACCTTTCTTTTCAGAGAACAGTTTGGAAACACTCTATTTGTAAAGTCTGCAAGTGGATATTTGGACCTCTTTGAGGATTTCGTTGGAAACGGGATTTCTTCGTCTGATGCTAGACAGAAGAATTCTCAGTAACTTCTTTGGGTTGCGTGTGTTCAACTCGCAGAGTTGAACCTTCCTTTAGACAGAGCAGATTTGAAACCCTCTTTTTGTGGGATTTCCAAGTGGACATTTCAAGCGCTTTGCGGCCAACGGTAGAAAAGGAAATATCTTCGTATAAAAACTGGAGAGAATCATTCTCAGAAACCACTTTGTGATGTGTGTGTTCCACTAACAAAGTTTAACCTTTCTTTTCATAGAGCAGTTTGGAAACACTGTTTGTAAAGTCTGCAAGAGGATATTTGGACCTCTTTGACGATTTCGTTGGAAACGGGATTTCTTCATCTAATGCTAGACAGAAGAATTCTCAGTAACTTCTTTGGGTTGCCTGTGTTCAACTCACAGTGTTGAACCTTCCTTTAGACAGAGCAGATTTGAAACCCTCTTTTTGTGGAATTTGGATGTGGACATTTCAAGCGCTTTGGGGCTCACGGTAGAAAAGGAAATATCTTCGTATAAAAACTAGAGAGAATCATTCCCAGCAATCGCTTTGTGATGCGTGCGTTCCACTCACAGAGTTTAAACTTTCTTTTCATAGAACAGTTTGGAAACACTCTGTTTGTAAATTGTGCATGTGGATATTTGGACCTCTTTGAGGATTTCTTTGGAAACGGGATTTCTTCATCTAATGCTAGACAGAAGAATTCTCAGTAACTTCCTAGGGTTGCATGTGATCAACTCGCAGAGTTGAACCTTCCTTTAGACAGAGCAGATTTGAAACCCTCTTTTTGTGGAATTTCCAAGTGGACATTTCAAGCGCTTTGCGGCCAACGGTAGAAAAGGAAATATCTTCGTATAAAAACTGGAGAGAATCATTCTCAGTAACCACTTTGTGATGTGTGCGTTCCACTCACAGAGTTTAACCTTTCTTTTTATAGAACAGTTTGGAAACACTCTGTTTGTAAAGCCTGCAAGTGGATATTTGGACCTCTTTGAGGATTTCGTTGCAAACGGGATTTCTTCATCTAATGCTAGACAGAGGAATTCTCAGTAACTTCTTTGGGTTGCCTGTGTTCAACTCACAGAGTTGAACCTTCCTTCAGACAGAGCAGATTTGAAACTCTCTTTTTGTGGAATTTGCATGTGGACATTTGAAGCGTTTTGGGGCCAACGGTAGAAAAGGAAATATCTTCGTTTAAAAACTAGAGAGAATCATTCCCAGCAACCGCTTTGTGACGAGTGCGTTCCCCTCACAGAGCTTAACCTTTCTTTTCATAGAACAGTTTGGAAACACTCTGTTTGTAAAGTCTGCAAGTGGATATTTGGACCTCTTTGAGGATTTCGTTGGAAACGGGATTTCTTCATCTAATGCTAGACAGAAGAATTCTCAGTAAGTTCTTTGGGTTGCATGTGTTCAACTCGCAGAGTTGAACCTTCCTTTAGACAGAGCAGATTTGAAACCCTCTTTTTGTGGAATTTCCAAGTGGACATTTCAAGCGATTTGCGGCCAACGGTAGAAAAGGAAATATCTTCGTATAAAAATTGGACAGAATCATTCTCAGAAAACACTTTGTGATGTGTGTGTTAAACTCACAGAGTTTAACCTTTCTTTTCATAGAGCAGTTTGGAAACCCTCTGTTTGTAAAGTCTGCAAGTGGATATTTGGACCTCTTTGAGGATTTCGTTGGAAACGGGGTTTCTTCATCTAATGCTAGAGAGAAGAATTCTCAGTAACTTCTGTGGGTTGCGTGTGTTCAACACGCAGAGTTGAACCTTCCTTTAGACAGAGCAGATTTGAAAACCTCTTTTTGTGGAATTTGCATGTGGACATTTCAAGTGCTTTGGGGCCAACGGTAGAAAAGGAAATATCTTCGTATAAAAACTATAGACAATGATTCCCAGCAACCGCTTTGTGATGAGTGCGTTCCATTCACAGAGTTTAACCTTTCTTTTCATAGAACAGTTTGGAAACACTCTGTTTGTAAAGTCTGCAAGTGGATATTTGGACCTCTTTGAGGAATTCGTTGGAAACGGGATTTCTTCATCTAATGCTAGACAGAAGAATTCTCAGTAACTTCTTTGGGTTCCGTGTGTTCAACTCACAGAGTTGAACCTTCCTTTAGACAGAGCAGATTTGAAACCCTCTTTTTGTGGAATTTCCAAGTGGACATTTCAAGCGCTTTTGGGCCAACGGTACAAAAGGAAATATCTTCGTATTAAAACTGTAGAGAATCATTCTCAGAAACCACTTTGTCATGTGTGCGTTCCACTCACAGAGTTTAACCTTTCTTTTCATAGAGCAGTTTGGGAACACTCTGTTTGTAATGTCTGCAAGCGGATATTTGGACCTCTTTGAGGATTTCGTTGGAAACGGGATTTCTTCATCTAATGCTAGACAGAAGAATTCTCAGTAACTTCTTTGGGTTGCGTGTGTTCACCTCGCAGAGTTGAAGCTTCCTTTAGACAGAGCAGATTTGAAACCCTCTTTTTGTGGAATTTTTATGTGGACATTTCAAGCGCTTTTGGTCCAACGGTAGAAAAGGAAATATCTTCGTATAAAAACTAGAGAGAATCATTCCCAGCAACCGCTTTGTGATGAGTGCGTTCCACTCACAGAGTTGAACCTTTCTTTTCATAGAACAGTTTGGAAACACTCTGTTTGTAAAGTCTGCAAGCGGATATTTGGACCTCTTTGAGGATTTCGTTGGAAACGGGATTTCTTCATCTAATGCTAGACAGAGGAATTCTCAGTAACTTCTTTGGGTTGCCTGTGTTCAACTCATAGAGTTGAACCTTCCTTCAGACAGAGCAGATTTGAAACTCTCTTTTTGTGGAATTTGCATGTGGACATTTCAAGCGCTTTGGGGCCAACGGTAGAAAAGGAAATATCTTCGTATAAAAACTAGAGAGAATCATTCCCAGCAACCGCTTTGTGATGAGTGCGTTCCACTCACAGAGCTTAACCTTTCTTTTCATAGAACTGTTTGGAAACACTCTGTTTGTAAAGTCTGCAAGTGGATATTTGGACCTCTTTGAGGATTTCATTGGAAACGGGATTTCTTCATCTAATGCTAGACAGAAGAATTCTCAGTAACTTCTTTGGGTTGCCTATGTTCAACTCACAGAGTTGAACCTTCCTTTACACAGAGCAGATTTGAAACTCTCTTTTTGTGGAATTTGCATGTGGACATTTGAAGCGTTTTGGGGCCAACGGTAGAAAAGGAAATATCTTCGTTTAAAAACTAGAGAGAATCATTCCCAGCAACCGCTTTGTGACGAGTGCGTTCCCCTCACAGAGCTTAACCTTTCTTTTCATAGAACAGTTTGGAAACACTCTGTTTGTAAAGTCTGCAAGTGGATATTTGGACCTCTTTGAGGATTTCGTTGGAAACGGGATTTCTTCATCTAATGCTAGACAGAAGAATTCTCAGTAAGTTCTTTGGGTTGCATGTGTTCAACTCACAGAGTTGAACCTTCCTTTAGACAGAGCAGATTTGAAACCCTCTTTTTGTGGAATTTCCAAGTGGACATTTCAAGCGCTTTGCGGCCAACGGTAGAAAAGGAAATATCTTCGTATAAAAATTGGACAGAATCATTCTCAGAAAACACTTTGTGATGTGTGTGTTAAACTCACAGAGTTTAACCTTTCTTTTCATAGAGCAGTTTGGAAACCCTCTGTTTGTAAAGCCTGCAAGTGGATATTTGGACCTCTTTGAGGATTTCGTTGGAAACGGGGTTTCTTCATCTAATGCTAGAGAGAAGAATTCTCAGTAACTTCTGTGGGTTGCGTGTGTTCAACTCGCAGAGTTGAACCTTCCTTTAGACAGAGCAGATTTGAAAACCTCTTTTTGTGGAATTTGCATGTGGACATTTCAAGCGCTTTGGGGCCAACGGTAGAAAAGGAAATATCTTCGTATAAAAACTAGAGACAATGATTCCCAGCAACCGCTTTGTGATGAGTGCGTTCCATTCACAGAGTTTAACCTTTCTTTTCATAGAACAGTTTGGAAACACTCTGTTTGTAAAGTCTGCAAGTGGATATTTGGACCTCTTTGAGGAATTCGTTGGAAACGGGATTTCTTCATCTAATGCTAGACAGAAGAATTCTCAGTAACTTCTTTGGGTTCCGTGTGTTCGACTCGCAGAGTTGAACCTTCCTTTAGACAGAGCAGATTTGAAACCCTCTTTTTGTGGAATTTCCAAGTGGACATTTCAAGCGCTTTTGGGCCAACGGTACAAAAGGAAATATCTTCGTATTAAAACTGGAGAGAATCATTCTCAGAAACCACTTTGTCATGTGTGCGTTCCACTCACAGAGTTTAACCTTTCTTTTCATAGAGCAGTTTGGAAACACTCTGTTTGTAATGTCTGCAAGCGGATATTTGGACCTCTTTGAGGATTTCGTTGGTAACGGGAGTTCTTCATCTAATGCTAGACAGAAGAATTCTCAGTAACTTCTTTGGGTTGCGTGTGTTCAACTCGCAGAGTTGAAGCTTCCTTTAGACAGAGCAGATTTGAAACCCTCTTTTTGTGGAATTTTTATGTGGACATTTCAAGCGCTTTTGGTCCAACGGTAGAAAAGGAAATATCTTCGTATAAAAACTAGAGAGAATCATTCCCAGCAACCGCTTTGTGATGAGTGCGTTCCATTCACAGAGTTTAACCTTTCTTTTCATAGAACAGTTTGGAAACACTCTGTTTGTAAAGTCTGCAAGCGGATATTTGGACCTCTTTGAGGATTTCGTTGGAAACGGGATTTCTTCATCTAATGCTAGACAGAGGAATTCTCAGTAACTTCTTTGGGTTGCGTGTGTTCAACTCGCAGAGTTGAACCTTCCTTTAGACAGAGCAGATTTGAAACCCTCTTTTTGTGGAATTTCCAAGTGGACATTTCAAGCGCTTTGCGGCCAATGGTAGAAAAGGAAATATCTTCGTATGAAAACTGGAGAGAATCATTCCCAGAAACCACTTTGTGATGAGTGCGTTCCACTCACAGAGTTTAACCTTTCTTTTCATAGAACAGTTTGGAAACATTCTGTTTGTAAAGTCTGCAAGTGGATATTTGGACCTCTTTGAGGATTTCGTTAGAAACGGGATTTCTTCATCTAATGCTAGACAGAAGAATTCTCAGTAACTTCTTTGGGTTGCGTGTGTTCAACTCGCAGAATTGGACCTTCCTTTAGACAGAGCAGATTTGAAACCCTCTTTTTGTGTAATTTCCAAATGGACATTTCAAGCGTTTTGCGGCCAACGGCAGAAAAGGAAATATCTTCGTATGAAAACTGGAGAGAATCATTCCCAGAAACCACTTTGTGATGAGTGCATTTCACTCACAGAGTTTAACCTTTCTTTTCATAGAACAGTTTGGAAACACTCTGTTTGTAAAGCCTGCAAGTGGATATTTGGACCTCTTTGAGGATTTCGTTGCAAACGGGATTTCTTCATCTAATGCTAGACAGAGGAATTCTCAGTAACTTCTTTGGGTTGCCTGTGTTCAACTCATAGAGTTGAACCTTCCTTCAGACAGAGCAGATTTGAAACTCCCTTTTTGTGGAATTTGCATGTGGACATTTCAAGCGCTTTGGGGCCAACGGTAGAAAAGGAAATATCTTCGTATAAAAACTAGAGAGAATCATTCCCAGCAACCGCTTTGTGATGAGTGCGTTCCACTCACAGAGCTTAACCTTTCTTTTCATAGAACTGTTTGGAAACACTCTGTTTGTAAAGTCTGCAAGTGGATATTTGGACCTCTTTGAGGATTTCATTGGAAACGGGATTTCTTCATCTAATGCTAGACAGAAGAATTCTCAGTAACTTCTTTGGGTTGCCTGTGTTCAACTCACAGAGTTGAACCTTCCTTTAGACAGAGCAGATTTGAAACTCTCTTTTTGTGGAATTTGCATGTGGACATTTGAAGCGTTTTTGGGCCAACGGTAGAAAAGGAAATATCTTCGTTTAAAAACTAGAGAGAATCATACCCAGCAACCGCTTTGTGACGAGTGCGTTCCCCTCACAGAGCTTAACCTTTCTTTTCATAGAACAGTTTGGAAACACTCTGTTTGTAAAGTCTGCAAGTGGATATTTGGACCTCTTTGAGGATTTCGTTGGAAACGGGATTTCTTCATCTAATGCTAGACAGAAGAATTCTCAGTAAGTTCTTTGGGTTGCATGTGTTCAACTCGCAGAGTTGAACCTTCCTTTAGACAGAGCAGATTTGAAACCCTCTTTTTGTGGAATTTCCAAGTGGACATTTCAAGCGCTTTGCGGCCAACGGTAGAAAGGGAAATATCTTCGTATAAAAATTGGACAGAATCATTCTCAGAAAACACTTTGTGATGTGTGTGTTAAACTCACAGAGTTTAACCTTTCTTTTCATAGAGCAGTTTGGAAACCCTCTGTTTGTAAAGTCTGCAAGTGGATATTTGGACCTCTTTGAGGATTTCGTTGGAAACGGGGTTTCTTCATCTAATGCTAGACAGAAGAATTCTCAGTAACTTCTGTGGGTTGCGTGTGTTCAACTCGCAGAGTTGAACCTTCCTTTAGACAGAGCAGATTTGAAAACCTCTTTTTGTGGAATTTGCATGTGGACATTTCAAGCGCTTTGGGGCCAACGGTAGAAAAGGAAATATCTTCGTATAAAAACTAGAGACAATGATTCCCAGCAACCGCTTTGTGATGAGTGCGTTCCATTCACAGAGTTTAACCTTTGTTTTCATAGAACAGTTTGGAAACACTCTGTTTGTAAAGTCTGCAAGTGGATATTTGGACCTCTTTGAGGAATTCGTTGGAAACGGGATTTCTTCATCTAATGCTAGACAGAAGAATTCTCAGTAACTTCTTTGGGTTCCGTGTGTTCAACTCGCAGAGTTGAACCTTCCTTTAGACAGAGCAGATTTGAAACCCTCTTTTTGTGGAATTTCCAAGTGGACATTTCAAGCGCTTTTGGGCCAACGGTACAAAAGGAAATATCTTCGTATTAAAACTGGAGAGAATCATTCTCAGAAACCACTTTGTCATGTGTGCGTTCCACTCACAGAGTTTAACCTTTCTTTTCATAGAGCAGTTTGGAAACACTCTGTTTGTAATGTCTGCAAGCGGATATTTGGACCTCTTTGAGGATTTCGTTGGTAACGGGAGTTCTTCATCTAATGCTAGACAGAAGAATTCTCAGTAACTTCTTTGGGTTGCGTGTGTTCAACTCGCAGAGTTGAAGCTTCCTTTAGACAGAGCAGATTTGAAACCCTCTTTTTGTGGAATTTTTATGTGGACATTTCAAGCGCTTTTGGTCCAACGGTAGAAAAGGAAATATCTTCGTATAAAAACTAGAGAGAATCATTCCCAGCAACCGCTTTGTGATGAGTGCGTTCCATTCACGGAGTTTAACCTTTCTTTTCATAGAACAGTTTGGAAACACTCTGTTTGTAAAGTCTGCAAGCGGATATTTGGACCTCTTTGAGGATTTCGTTGGAAACGGGATTTCTTCATCTAATGCTAGACAGAGGAATTCTCAGTAACTTCTTTGGGTTGCGTGTGTTCAACTCGCAGAATTGGACCTTCCTTTAGACAGAGCAGATTTGAAACCCTCTTTTTGTGTAATTTCCAAATGGACATTTCAAGCGTTTTGCGGCCAACGGCAGAAAAGGAAATATCTTCGTATGAAAACTGGAGAGAATCATTCCCAGAAACCACTTTGTGATGAGTGCATTTCACTCACAGAGTTTAACCTTTCTTTTCATAGAACAGTTTGGAAACACTCTGTTTGTAAAGCCTGCAAGTGGATATTTGGACCTCTTTGAGGATTTCGTTGCAAACGGGATTTCTTCATCTAATGCTAGACAGAGGAATTCTCAGTAACTTCTTTGGGTTGCCTGTGTTCAACTCATAGAGTTGAACCTTCCTTCAGACAGAGCAGATTTGAAAATCTCTTTTTGTGGAATTTGCATGTGGACATTTCAAGCGCTTTGGGGCCAACGGTAGAAAAGGAAATATCTTCGTATAAAAACTAGAGAGAATCATTCCCAGCAACCGCTTTGTGATGAGTGCATTCCACTCACAGAGCTTAACCTTTCTTTTCATAGAACTGTTTGGAAACACTCTGTTTGTAAAGTCTGCAAGTGGATATTTGGACCTCTTTGAGGATTTCATTGGAAACGGGATTTCTTCATCTAATGCTAGACAGAAGAATTCTCAGTAACTTCTTTGGGTTGCCTGTGTTCAACTCACAGAGTTGAACCTTCCTTTAGACAGAGCAGATTTGAAACTCTCTTTTTGTGGAATTTGCATGTGGACATTTGAAGCGTTTTGGGGCCAAAGGTAGAAAAGGAAATATCTTCGTTTAAAAACTAGAGAGAATCATTCCCAGCAACCGCTTTGTGACGAGTGCGTTCCCCTCAGAGAGCTTAACCTTTCTTTTCATAGAACAGTTTGGAAACACTCTGTTTGTAAAGTCTGCAAGTGGATATTTGGACCTCTTTGAGGATTTCGTTGGAAACGGGATTTCTTCATCTAATGCTAGACAGAAGAATTCTCAGTAAGTTCTTTGGGTTGCATGTGTTCAACTCGCAGAGTTGAACCTTCCTTTAGACAGAGCAGATTTGAAACCCTCTTTTTGTGGAATTTCCAAGTGGACATTTCAAGCGCTTTGCGGCCAACGGTAGAAAAGGAAATATCTTCGTATAAAAATTGGACAGAATCATTCTCAGAAAACACTTTGTGATGTGTGTGTTAAACTCACAGAGTTTAACCTTTCTTTTCATAGAGCAGTTTGGAAACCCTCTGTTTGTAAAGTCTGCAAGTGGATATTTGGACCTCTTTGAGGATTTCGTTGGAAACGGGGTTTCTTCATCTAATGCTAGAGAGAAGAATTCTCAGTAACTTCTGTGGGTTGCGTGTGTTCAACTCGCAGAGTTGAACCTTCCTTTAGACAGAGCAGATTTGAAAACCTCTTTTTGTGGAATTTGCATGTGGACATTTCAAGCGCTTTGGGGCCAACGGTAGAAAAGGAAATATCTTCGTATAAAAACTAGAGACAATGATTCCCAGCAACCGCTTTGTGATGAGTGCGTTCCATTCACAGAGTTTAACCTTTCTTTTCATAGAACAGTTTGGAAACACTCTGTTTGTAAAGTCTGCAAGTGGATATTTGGACCTCTTTGAGGAATTCGTTGGAAACGGGATTTCTTCATCTAATGCTAGACAGAAGAATTCTCAGTAACTTCTTTGGGTTCCGTGTGTTCAACTCGCAGAGTTGAACCTTCCTTTAGACAGAGCAGATTTGAAACCCTCTTTTTGTGGAATTTCCAAGTGGACATTTCAAGCGCTTTGCGGCCAATGGTAGAAAAGGAAATATCTTCGTATGAAAACTGGAGAGAATCATTCCCAGAAACCACTTTGTGATGAGTGCGTACCACTCACAGAGTTTAACATTTCTTTTCATAGAACAGTTTGGAAACATTCTGTTTGTAAAGTCTGCAAGTGGATATTTGGACCTCTTTGAGGATTTCGTTAGAAACGGGATTTCTTCATCTAATGCTAGACAGAAGAATTCTCAGTAACTTCTTTGGGTTGCGTGTGTTCAACTCGCAGAATTGGACCTTCCTTTAGACAGAGCAGATATGAAACCCTCTTTTTGTGTAATTTCCAAATGGACATTTCAAGCGTTTTGCGGCCAACGGCAGAAAAGGAAATATCTTCGTATGAAAACTGGAGAGAATCATTCCCAGAAACCACTTTGTGATGAGTGCATTTCACTCACAGAGTTTAACCTTTCTTTTCATAGAACAGTTTGGAAACACTCTGTTTGTAAAGCCTGCAAGTGGATATTTGGACCTCTTTGAGGATTTCGTTGCAAACGGGATTTCTTCATTTAATGCTAGACAGAGGAATTCTCAGTAACTTCTTCGGGTTGCCTGTGTTCAACTCATAGAGTTGAACCTTCCTTCAGACAGAGCAGATTTGAAACTCTCTTTTTGTGGAATTTGCATGTGGACATTTCAAGCGCTTTGGGGCCAACGGTAGAAAAGGAAATATCTTCGTATAAAAACTAGAGAGAATCATTCCCAGCAACCGCTTTGTGATGAGTGCGTTCCACTCACAGAGCTTAACCTTTCTTTTCATAGAACAGTTTGGAAACACTCTGTTTGTAAAGTCTGCAAGTGGATATTTGGACCTCTTTGAGGATTTCGTTGGAAACGGGATTTCTTCATCTAATGCTAGACAGAAGAATTCTCAGTAAGTTCTTTGGGTTGCATGTGTTCAACTCGCAGAGTTGAACCTTCCTTTAGACAGAGCAGATTTGAAACCCTCTTTTTGTGGAATTTCCAAGTGGACATTTCAAGCGCTTTGCGGCCAACGGTGGAAATGGAAATATCTTCGCATAAAAATTGGACAGAATCATTCTCAGAAAACACTTTGTGATGTGTGTGTTAAACTCACAGAGTTTAACCTTTCTTTTCATAGAGCAGTTTGGAAACCCTCTGTTTGTAAAGTCTGCAAGTGGATATTTGGACCTCTTTGAGGATTTCGTTGGAAACGGGGTTTCTTCATCTAATGCTAGAGAGAAGAATTCTCAGTAACTTCTGTGGGTTGCGTGTGTTCAACTCGCAGAGTTGAACCTTCCTTTAGACAGAGCAGATTTGAAAACCTCTTTTTGTGGAATTTGCATGTGGACATTTCAAGCGATTTGTGGCCAACGGTAGAAAAGGAAATATCTTCGTATAAAAACTAGAGACAATGATTCCCAGCAACCGCTTTGTGATGAGTGCGTTCCATTCACAGAGTTTAACCTTTCTTTTCATAGAACAGTTTGGAAACACTCTGTTTGTAAAGTCTGCAAGTGGATATTTGGACCTCTTTGAGGAATTCGTTGGAAA
The DNA here is from genome assembly GCF_029281585.2 of Gorilla gorilla gorilla. Classification (NCBI taxonomy): domain Eukaryota; kingdom Metazoa; phylum Chordata; class Mammalia; order Primates; family Hominidae; genus Gorilla; species Gorilla gorilla. The sequence goes on from NC_073229.2 coordinate 78,276,187, forward strand.
CGGGATTTCTTCATCTAATGCTAGACAGAAGAATTCTCAGTAACTTCTTTGGGTTCCGTGTGTTCAACTCGCAGAGTTGAACCTTCCTTTAGACAGAGCAGATTTGAAACCCTCTTTTTGTGGAATTTTTATGTGGACATTTCAAGCGCTTTTGGGCCAACGGTACAAAAGGAAATATCTTCGTATTAAAACTGGAGAGAATCATTCTCAGAAACCACTTTGTCATGTGTGCGTTCCACTCACAGAGTTTAACCTTTCTTTTCATAGAGCAGTTTGGAAACACTCTGTTTGTAATGTCTGCAAGCGGATATTTGGACCTCTTTGAGGATTTCGTTGGTAACGGGAGTTCTTCATCTAATGCTAGACAGAAGAATTCTCAGTAACTTCTTTGGGTTGCGTGTGTTCAACTCGCAGAGTTGAAGCTTCCTTTAGACAGAGCAGATTTGAAACCCTCTTTTTGTGGAATTTTTATGTGGACATTTCAAGTGCTTTTGGTCCAACGGTAGAAAAGGAAATATCTTCGTATAAAAACTAGAGAGAATCATTCCCAGCAACCGCTTTGTGATGAGTGCGTTCCATTCACAGAGTTTAACCTTTCTTTTCATAGAACAGTTTGGAAACACTCTGTTTGTAAATTCTGCAAGCGGATATTTGGACCTCTTTGAGGATTTCGTTGGAAACTGGATTTCTTCATCTAATGCTAGACAGAGGAATTCTCAGTAACTTCTTTGGGTTGCGTGTGTTCAGCTCGCAGAGTTGAACCTTCCTTTAGACAGAGCAGATTTGAAACCCTCTTTTTGTGGAATTTCCAAGTGGACATTTCAAGCGCTTTGCGGCCAATGGTAGAAAAGGAAATATCTTCGTATGAAAACTGGAGAGAATCATTCCCAGAAACCACTTTGTGATGAGTGCGTTCCACTCACAGAGTTTAACCTTTCTTTTCATAGAACAGTTTGGAAACATTCTGTTTGTAAAGTCTGCAAGTGGATATTTGGACCTCTTTGAGGATTTCGTTAGAAACGGGATTTCTTCATCTAATGCTAGACAGAAGAATTCTCAGTAACTTCTTTGGGTTGCGTGTGTTCAACTCGCAGAATTGGACCTTCCTTTAGACAGAGCAGATTTGAAACCCTCTTTTTGTGTAATTTCCAAATGGACATTTCAAGCGTTTTGCGGCCAACGGCAGAAAAGGAAATATCTTCGTATGAAAACTGGAGAGAATCATTCCCAGAAACCACTTTGTGATGAGTGCGTTTCACTCACAGAGTTTAACCTTTCTTTTCATAGAACAGTTTGGAAACACTCTGTTTGTAAAGTCTGCAAGTGGATATTAGGACCTCTTTGAGGATTTCGTTGGAAACGGGATTTCTTCATCTACTGCTAGACAGAAGAATTCTCAGTAACTTCTTTGGGTTGCCTGTGTTCAACTCACAGAGTTGAACCTTCCTTTAGACAGAGCAGATTTGAAACTCTCTTTTTGTGGAATTTGCATGTGGACATTTCAAGCGCTTTGGGGCCAACGGTAGAAAAGGAAATATCTTCGTATAAAAACTGGAGAGCATCATTCCCAGCAACCGCTTTGTGATGAGTGCGTTCCACTCACAGAGCTTAACCTTTCTTTTCATAGAACAGTTCGGAAACACTCTGTTTGTAAAGTCTGCAAGTGGATATTTGGACCTCTTTGAGGATTTCATTGGAAACGGGATTTCTTCATCTAATGCTAGACAGAAGAATTCTCAGTAACTTCTTTGGGTTGCCTGTGTTCAACTCACAGAGTTGAACCTTCCTTTAGACAGAGCAGATTTGAAACTCTCTTTTTGTGGAATTTGCATGTGGACATTTCAAGCGTTTTGGGTCCAACGGTAGAAAAGGAAATATCTTCGTATAAAAACTAGAGAGAATCATTCCCAGCAACCCCTTTGTGTTGAGTGCATTCCAATCACAGAGCTTAACGTTTCTTTTCGTAGAACAGTTTGGAAACACTCTGTTTGTAAAGTCTGCAAGTGGATATTTGGACCTCTTTAAGGATTTCGTTGGAAACGGGATTTCTTCATCTAATGGTAGACAGAAGAATTCTCAGTAACTTCTTTTGGTTGCCTGTGTTCAACTCACAGAGTTGAACTTTCCTTTAGACAGAGCACATTTGAAACCCTCTTTTTGTGGAATTTCCAAGTGGACATTTCAAGCGCTTTGCGGCCAACGGTAGAAAAGGAAATATCTTCGTATAAAAACTGGGGAGAATCATTCTCAGAAACCACTTTGTGATGTGTGCATTCCCCTCACAGAGTTGAACCTTTCTTTTCATAGAGCCGTTTGGAAACACTCTGTTTGTAAAGTCTGCAAGTGGATATTTGGACCTCTTTGAGGATTTCGTTGGAAACGGGATTTCTTCATCTAAGGCTATACAGAAGAATACTCAGTAACTTCTTTGGGTTGCCTGTGTTCAACTCACAGAGTTGAACGTTCCTTTAGACAGAGCAGATTTGAAACCCTCTTTTTCTGGAATTTGCATGTGGACGTTTCAAGCGCTTAGGGGCTAACGGTAGAAAAGGAAATATCTTCGTATAAAAACTAGAGGGAATCATTCCCAGCAACCGCTTTGTGATGAGTGCGTTCCACTCACAGACTTTAACCTTTCTTTTCATAGAACAGTTTGGAAACACTCTGTTTGTAAAGTCTGCAAGGGGTTATTTGGACCTCTTTGAGGATTTCGTTGGAAACGGGATTTCTTCATCTAATGCAAGGCAGAAGAATTCTCAGTAACTTCTTTGGGTTGCGTGTGTTCAACTCGCAGAGTTGAACCTTCCTTTAGACAGAGCAGATTTGAAACCCTCTTTTTGTGGAATTTCCAAGTGGACATTTCAAGCGCTTTGCGGCCATCGGTAGAAAAGGAAATATGTTCGTATAAAAACTGGAGAGAATAATTCTCAGAAACCACTTTGTGATGTTTGCGTTCCACTCACAGAGTTTTACCTTTCTTTTCATAGAACAGTTTGGAAACACTCTGTTTGTAAAGTCTGCAAGCGGATATATGGACCTCTTTGAGGATTTCTTTGGAAACGGGATTTCTACATCTAATGCTAGACAGAAGAATTCTCAGTAACTTCTTTGGGTTGCCTGTGTTCAACTCACAGAGTTGAACGTTCCTTTAGACAGAGGAGATTTGAAACTCTCTTTTTGTGGAATTTGCATGTGGACATTTCAAGCGCTTTGGGGCTCACGGTAGAAAAGGAAATATCTTCGTATAAAAACTAGAGAGAATCATTCCCAGCAATCGCTTTGTGATGCGTGAGTTCCACTCACAGAGTTTAAACTTTCTTTTCATAGAACAGTTTGGAAACACTCTGTTTCTAAATTGTGCATGTGGATATTTGGACTTCTTTGAGGATTTCTTTGGAAACGGGATTTCTTCATCTAATGCTAGACAGAAGAATTCTCAGTAACTTCCTAGGGTTGCATGTGATCAACTCGCAAGTTGAACCTTCCTTTAGACAGAGCAGATTTGAAACCCTCTTTTTGTGGAATTTCCAAGTGGACATTTCAAGCGCTTTACGGCCAACGGTAGAAAAGGAAATATCTTCGTATAAAAACTGGAGAGAATCATTCTCAGTAACCACTTTGTGATGTGTGCGTTCCACTCACAGAGTTTAACCTTTCTTTTCATAGAGCAGTTTGGAAACACTCTGTTTGTAAAGTCTGCAAGCGGATATTTGGACCTCTGAGGATTTCGTTGGAAACGGGATTTCTTCATCTAATGCTAGACAGAAGAATTCTCAGTAACTTCTTTGGGTTGCGTGTGTTCAACTCGCAGAGTTGAAGCTTCCTTTAGACAGAGCAGATTTGAAACCCTCTTTTTGTGGAATTTTTATGTGGACATTTCAAGCGCTTTTGGTGCAACGGTAGAAAAGGAAATATCTTCGTATAAAAACTAGAGAGAATCATTCCCAGCAACCGCTTTGTGATGAGTGCGTTCCACTCACAGAGTTGAACCTTTCTTTTCATAGAACAGTTTGGAAACACTCTGTTTGTAAAGTCTGCAAGCGGATATTTGGACCTCTTTGAGGATTTCGTTGGAAACGGGATTTCTTCATCTAATGCTAGACAGAGGAATTCTCAGTAACTTCTTTGGGTTGCGTGTGTTCAACTCGCAGATTTGAACGTTCCTTTAGACAGAGCAGATTTGAAACCCTCTTTTTGTGGAATTTCCAAGTGGACATTTCAAGTGCTTTGTGGCCAACGGTACAAAAGGAAATATCTTCGTATAAAAACTGGAGAGAATCATTCCCAGCAACCATTTTGTGATGAGTGCGTTCCACTCACAGAGTTGAACCTTTCTTTTCACAGAACAGTTTGGAAACGCTCTGTTTGTAAAGTCTGCAAGCGGATATTTGGACCTCTTTGAGGATATCGTTGCAAACGGGATTTCTTCATCTAATGCTAGACAGAAGAATTCTCAGTAACTTCTTTGGGTTGCGTGTGTTCAACTCGCAGAGTTGAACTTTCCTTTAGACAGAGAAGATTTGAAACTCTCTTTTTGTGGAATTTCCAAGTGGACATTTCAAGCGCTTTTCGTCCAACGGTAGAAAAGGAAATATCTTCGTATGAAAACTGGAGAGAATCATTCCCAGAAACCACTTTGTGATGAGTGCATTTCACTCACAGAGTTTAACCTTTCTTTTCCTGGAACAGTTTGGAAACACTCTGTTTGTAAAGTCTGCAAGTGGATATTTGGACCTCTTTGAGGATTTCGTTGCAAACGGGATTTCTTCATCTAATGCTAGACAGAAGAATTCTCAGTAACTTCTTTGGGTTGCCTGTGTTCAACTCATAGAGGTGAACCTTCCTTTAGACAGAGCAGATTTGAAACTCTCTTTTTGTGGAATTTGCATGTGGACATTTCAAGCGCTTTGGGGCCAACGGTAGAAAAGGAAATATCTTCGTATAAAAACTAGAGAGAATCATTCCCAGAAACCGCTTTGTGATGAGTGCGTTCCACTCACAGAGCTTAACCTTTCTTTTCATAGAACTGTTTGGAAACACTCTGTTTGTAAAGTCTGCAAGTGGATATTTGGACCTCTTTGAGGATTTCATTGGAAACGGGATTTCTTCATCTAATGCTAGACAGAAGAATTCTCAGTAACTTCTTTGGGTTGCCTGTGTTCAACTCACAGAGTTGAACCTTCCTTTAGACAGAGCAGATTTGAAACTCTCTTTTTGTGGAATTTGCATGTGGACATTTGAAACGTTTTGGGGCCAACGGTAGAAAAGGAAATGTCTTCGTTTAAAAACTAGAGAGAATCATTCCCAGCAACCGCTTTGTGACGAGTGCGTTCCCCTCACAGAGCTTAACCTTTCTTTTCATAGAACAGTTTGGAAACACTCTGTTTGTAAAGTCTGCAAGTGGATATTTGGACCTCTTTGAGGATTTCGTTGGAAACGGGATTTCTTCATCTAATGCTAGACAGAAGAATTCTCAGTAACTTCTTTGGGTTGCATGTGTTCAACTCGCAGAGTTGAACCTTCCTTTAGACAGAGCAGATTTGAAACCCTCTTTTTGTGGAATTTCCAAGTGGACATTTCAAGCGCTTTGCGGCCAACGGTAGAAAAGGAAATATCTTCGTATAAAAATTGGACAGAATCATTCTCAGAAACCACTTTGTGATGTGTGTGTTAAACTCACAGAGTTTAACCTTTCTTTTCATAGAGCAGTTTGGAAACCCTCTGTTTGTAAAGTCTGCAAGTGGATATTTGGACCTCTTTGAAGATTTCGTTGGAAACGGGGTTTCTTCATCTAATGCTAGAGAGAAGAATTCTCAGTAACTTCTGTGGGTTGCGTGTGTTCAACTCGCAGAGTTGAACCTTCCTTTAGACAGAGCAGATTTGAAAACCTCTTCTTGTGGAATTTGCATGTGGACATTTCAAGCGCTTTGGGGCCAACGGTAGAAAAGGAAATATCTTCGTATAAACACTAGAGACAATGATTCCCAGCAACCGCTTTGTGATGAGTGCGTTCCATTCACAGAGTTTAACCTTTCTTTTCATGGAACAGTTTGGAAACACTCTGTTTGTAAAGTCTGCAAGTGGATATTTGGACCACTTTGAGGAATTCGTTGGAAACGGGATTTCTTCATCTAATGCTAGACAGAAGAATTCTCAGTAACTTCTTTGGGTTCCGTGTGTTCAACTCGCAGAGTTGAACCTTCCTTTAGACAGAGCAGATTTGAAACCCTCTTTTTGTGGAATTTCCAAGTGGACATTTCAAGCGCTTTTGGGACAACGGTACAAAAGGAAATATCTTCGTATTAAAACTGGAGAGAATCATTCTCAGAAACCACTTTGTCATGTGTGCGTTCCACTCACAGAGTTTAACCTTTCTTTTCATAGAGCAGTTTGGAAACACTCTGTTTGTAATGTCTGCAAGCGGATATTTGGACCTCTTTGAGGATTTCGTTGGAAACGGGAGTTCTTCATCTAATGCTAGACAGAAGAATTCTCAGTAACTTCTTTGGGTTGCCTGTGTTCAACTCACAGAGTTGAACCTTCCTTTAGAGAGAGCAGATTTGAAACTCTCTTTTTGTGGAATTTGCATGTGGACATTTCAAGCGCTTTGGGGCCAACGGTAGAAAAGGAAATGTCTTCGTATAAAAACTAGAGAGAATCATTCCCAGAAACTGCTTTGTGATGAGTGCGTTCCACTCACAGAGCTTAACCTTTCTTTTCATAGAACTGTTTGGAAACACTCTGTTTGTAAAGTCTGCAAGTGGATATTTGGACCTCCCTGAGGATTTCGTTGGAAACGGGATTTCTTCATCTAATGATAGACAGAAGAATTCTCAGTAACTTCTTTGGGTTGCCTGTGTTCAACTCACAGAGTTGAACCTTCCATTAGACAGAGCAGATTTGAAACTCTCTTTTTGTGGAATTTGCATGTGGACATTTGAAGCGTTTTGGGGCCAACGGTAGAAAAGGAAATATCTTCGTTTAAAGACTAGAGAGAATCATTCCCTGCAACCGCTTTGTGAGGAGTGCGTTCCCCTCACAGAGCTTACCCTTTCTTTTCATAGAACAGTTTGGAAACACTCTGTTTGTAAAGTCTGCAAGTGGATATTTCGACCTCTTTGAGGATTTCGTTGGAAAAGGGATTTCTTCATCTAATGCTAGACAGAAGAATTCTCAGTAACTTCTTTGGGTTGCGTGTGTTCAACTCGCAGAGTTGAACCTTCCTTTAGACAAAGCAGATTTGAAACCCTCTTTTTGTGGAATTTCCAAGTGGACATTTCAAGCGCTTTGCGGCCAACGGTAGAAAAGGAAATATCTTCGTATAAAAATTGGACAGAATCATTCTCAGAAACCACTTTGTGATGTGTGTGTTAAACTCACAGAGTTTAACCTTTCTTTTCATAGAGCAGTTTGGAAACCCTCTGTTTGTAAAGTCTGCAAGTGGATATTTGGACCTCTTTGAGGATTTCGTTGGAAACGGGGTTTCTTCATCTAATGCTAGACAGAAGAATTCTCAGTAACTACTGTGGGTTGCGTGTGTTCAACTCGCAGAGTTGAACCTTCCTTTAGACAGAGCAGATTTGAAACCCTCTTTTTGTGGAATTTGCATGTGGACATTTCAAGCGCTTTGGGGCCAACGGTAGAAAAGGAAATATCTTCGTATAAAAACTAGAGACAATGATTCCCAGCAACCGCTTTGTTATGAGTGCGTTCCATTCACAGAGTTTAACCTTTCTTTTCATAGAACAGTTTGGAAACACTCTGTTTGTAAAGTCTGCAAGTGGATATTTGGACCTCTTTGAGGAATTCGTTGGAAACGGGATTTCTTCATCTAATGCTAGACAGAAGAATTCTCAGTAACTTCTTTGGGTTCCGTGTGTTCAACTCGCAGAGTTGAACCTTCCTTTAGACAGAGCAGATTTGAAACCCTCTTTTTGTGGAATTTCCAAGTGGACATTTCAAGCGCTTTTGGGCCAACGGTACAAAAGGAAATATCTTCGTATTAAAACTGGAGAGAATCATTCTCAGAAACCACTTTGTCATGTGTGCGTTCCACTCACAGAGTTTAACCTTTCTTTTCATAGAGCAGTTTGGGAACACTCTGTTTGTAATGTCTGCAAGCGGATATTTGGACCTCTTTGAGGATTTCGTTGGAAACGGGAGTTCTTCATCTAATGCTAGACAGAAGAATTCTCAGTAACTTCTTTGGGTTGCGTGTGTTCAACTCGCAGAGTTGAAGCTTCCTTTAGACAGAGCAGATTTGAAACCCTCTTTTTGTGGAATTTTTATGTGGACATTTCAAGCGCTTTTGGTCCAACGGTAGAAAAGGAAATATCTTCGTATAAAAACTAGAGAGAATCATTCCCAGCAACCGCTTTGTGATGAGTGCGTTCCACTCACAGAGTTGAACCTTTCTTTTCATAGAACAGTTTGGAAACACTCTGTTTGTAAAGTCTGCAAGCGGATATTTGGACCTCTTTGAGGATTTCGTTGGAAACGGTATTTCTTCATCTAATGCTAGACAGAGGAATTCTCAGCAACTTTTTAGGTTGCGTGTGTTCAACTCGCAGACTTGAACGTTCCTTTAGACAGAGTAGATTTGAAACCCTCTTTTTGTGGAATTTCCAAGTGGACATTTCAAGCGCTTTGTGGCCAACGGTACAGAAGGAAATATCTTCGTATAAAAACTGGAGAGAATCATTCCCAGCAACCACTTTGTGATGAGTGCGTTCCACTCACAGAGTTGAACCTTTCTTTTCACAGAACAGTTTGGAAACACTCTGTTTGTAAAGTCTGCAAGCGGATATTTGGACCTCTTTGAGGATATCGTTGGAAACGGGATTTCTTCATCTAATGCTAGACAGAAGAATTCTCAGTAACTTCTTTGGGTTGCGTGTGTTCAACTCGCAGAGTTCAACCTTCCTTTAGACAGAGCAGATATGAAACCCTCTTTCTGTGGAATTTCCAAGTGGACATTTCAAGCGCTTTTCGTCCAATGGTAGAAAAGGAAATATCTTCGTATGAAAACTGGAGAGAATAATTCCCAGAAACCACTTTGTGATGAGTGCATTTCACTCACAGAGTTTAACCTTTCTTTTCATAGAACAGTTTGGAAACACTCTGTTTGTGAAGCCTGCAAGTGGATATTTGGACCTCTCTGAGGATTTCGTTGCAAACGGGATTTCTTCATCTAATGCTAGACAGAGGAATTCTCAGTAACTTCTTTGGGTTGCCTGTGTTCAACTCATAGAGTTGAACCTTCCTTCAGACAGAGCAGATTTGAAACTCCCTTTTTGTGGAATTTGCATGTGGACATTTCAAGCGCTTTGGGGCCAACGGTAGAAAAGGAAATATCTTCGTATAAAAACTAGAGAGAATCATTCCCAGCAACCGCTTTGTGATGAGTGCGTTCCACTCACAGAGCTTAACCTTTCTTTTCATAGAACAGTTTGGAAACACTCTGTTTGTAAAGTCTGCAAGTGGATATTTGGACCTCTTTGAGGATTTCATTGGAAACGGGATTTCTTCATCTAATGCTAGACAGAAGAATTCTCAGTAACTTCTTTGGGTTGCCTGTGTTCAACTCACAGAGTTGAACCTTCCTTTAGACAGAGCAGATTTGAAACTCTCTTTTTGTGGAATTTGCATCTGGACATTTGAAGCGTTTTGGGGCCAACGGTAGAAAAGGAAATATCTTCGTTTAAAAACTAGAGAGAATCATTCCCAGCATCCGCTTTGTGACGAGTGCGTTCCCCTCACAGAGCTTAACCTTTCTTTTCATAGAACAGTTTGGAAACAATCTGTTTGTAAAGTCTGCAAGTGGTTATTTGGACCTCTTTGAGGATTTCGTTGGAAACGGGATTTCTTCATCTAATGCTAGACAGAAGAATTCTCAGTAAGTTCTTTGGGTTGCATGTGTTCAACTCGCAGAGTTGAACCTTCCTTTAGACAGAGCAGATTTGAAACCCTCTTTTTGTGGAATTTCCAAGTGGACATTTCAAGCGCTTTGCGGCCAACGGTAGAAAAGGAAATATCTTCGTATAAAAACTAGAGAGAATCATTCCCAGCAACCGCTTTGTGATGTGTGTGTTAAACTCACAGAGTTTAACCTTTCTTTTCATAGAGCAGTTTGGAAACCCTCTGTTTGTAAAGTCTGCAAGTGGATATTTGGACCTCTTTGAGGATTTCATTGGAAACGGGATTTCTTCATCTAATGCTAGACAGAAGAATTCTCAGTAACTTCTTTGGGTTGCGTGTGTTCACCTCGCAGAGTTGAAGCTTCCTTTAGACAGAGCAGATTTGAAACCCTCTTTTTGTGGAATTTTTATGTGGACATTTCAAGCGCTTTTGGTCCAACGGTAGAAAAGGAAATATCTTCGTATAAAAACTAGAGAGAATCATTCCCAGCAACCGCTTTGTGATGAGTGCGTTCCACTCACAGAGTTGAACCTTTCTTTTCATAGAACAGTTTGGAAACACTCTGTTTGTAAAGTCTGCAAGCGGATATTTGGACCTCTTTGAGGATTTCGTTGGAAACGGGATTTCTTCATCTAATGCTAGACAGAGGAATTCTCAGTAACTTCTTTGGGTTGCGTGTGTTCAACTCGCAGATTTGAACGTTCCTTTAGACAGAGTAGATTTGAAACCCTCTTTTTGTGGAATTTCCAAGTGGACATTTCAAGCGCTTTCTGGCCAACGGTACAAAAGGAAATATCTTCGTATAAAAACTGGAGCGAATCATTCCCAGCAACCACTTTGTGATGAGTGCGTTCCACTCACAGAGTTGAACCTTTCTTTTCACAGAACAGTTTGGAAACACTCTGTTTGTAAAGTCTGCAAGCGGATATTTGGACCTCTTTGAGGATATCGTTGGAAACGGGATTTCTTCATCTAATGCTAGACTGAATAATTCTCAGTAACTTCTTTGGGTTCCGTGTGTTCAACTCGCAGAGTTCAACCTTCCTTTAGACAGAGCAGATATGAAACCCTCTTTCTGTGGAATTTCCAAGTGGACATTTCAAGCGCTTTTCGTCCAACGGTGGAAAAGGAAATATCTTCGTATGAAAACTGGAGAGAATAATTCCCAGAAACCACTTTGTGATGAGTGCATTTCACTCACAGAGTTTAACCTTTCTTTTCATAGAACAGTTTGGAAACACTCTGTTTGTAAAGCCTGCAAGTGGATATTTGGACCTCTCTGAGGATTTCGTTGCAAACGGGATTTCTTCATCTAATGCTAGACAGAGGAATTCTCAGTAACTTCTTTGGGTTGCCTGTGTTCAACTCATAGAGTTGAACCTTCCTTCAGACAGAGCAGATTTGAAACTCTCTTTTTGTGGAATTTTCATGTGGACATTTCAAGCGCTTTGGGGCCAACGGTAGAAAAGGAAATATCTTCGTATAAAAACTAGAGAGAATCATTCCCAGCAACCGCTTTGTGATGAGTGCGTTCCACTCACAGAGCTTAACCTTTCTTTTCATAGAACTGTTTGGAAACACTCTGTTTGTAAAGTCTGCAAGTGGATATTTGGACCTCTTTGAGGATTTCATTGGAAACGGGATTTCTTCATCTAATGCTAGACAGAAGAATTCTCAGTAACTTCTTTGGGTTGCCTGTGTTCAACTCACAGAGTTGAACCTTCCTTTAGACAGAGCAGATTTGAAACTCTCTTTTTGTGGAATTTGCATGTGGACATTTGAAGCGTTTTGGGGCCAACGGTAGAAAAGGAAATATCTTCGTTTAAAAACTAGAGAGAATCATTCCCAGCAACCGCTTTGTGACGAGTGCGTTCCCCTCACAGAGCTTAACCTTTCTTTTCATAGAACAGTTTGGAAACACTCTGTTTGTAAAGTCTGCAAGTGGATATTTGGACCTCTTTGAGGATTTCGTTGGAAACGGGATTTCTTCATCTAATGCTAGACAGAAGAATTCTCAGTAAGTTCTTTGGGTTGCATGTGTTCAACTCGCAGAGTTGAACCTTCCTTTAGACAGAGCAGATTTGAAACCCTCTTTTTGTGGAATTTCCAAGTGGACATTTCAAGCGCTTTGCGGCCAACGGTAGAAAAGGAAATATCTTCGTATAAAAATTGGACAGAATCATTCTCAGAAAACACTTTGTGATGTGTGTGTTAAACTCACAGAGTTTAACCTTTCTTTTCATAGAGCAGTTTGGAAACCCTCTGTTTGTAAAGTCTGCAAGTGGATATTTGGACCTCTTTGAGGATTTCGTTGGAAACGGGGTTTCTTCATCTAATGCTAGAGAGAAGAATTCTCAGTAACTTCTGTGGGTTGCGTGTGTTCAACTCGCAGAGTTGAACCTTCCTTTAGACAGAGCAGATTTGAAAACCTCTTTTTGTGGAATTTGCATGTGGACATTTCAAGCGCTTTGGGGCCAACGGTAGAAAAGGAAATATCTTCGTATAAAAACTAGAGACAATGATTCCCAGCAACCGCTTTGTGATGAGTGCGTTCCATTCACAGAGTTTAACCTTTCTTTTCATAGAACAGTTTGGAAACACTCTGTTTGTAAAGTCTGCAAGTGGATATTTGGACCTCTTTGAGGAATTCGTTGGAAACGGGATTTCTTCATCTAATGCTAGACAGAAGAATTCTCAGTAACTTCTTTGTGTTCCGTGTGTTCAACTCGCAGAGTTGAACCTTCCTTTAGACAGAGCAGATTTGAAACCCTCTTTTTGTGGAATTTCCAAGTGGACATTTCAAGCGCTTTTGGGCCAACGGTACAAAAGGAAATATCTTCGTATTAAAACTGGAGAGAATCATTCTCAGAAACCACTTTGTCATGTGTGCGTTCCACTCACAGAGTTTAACCTTTCTTTTCATAGAGCAGTTTGGAAACACTCTGTTTGTAATGTCTGCAAGCGGATATTTGGACCTCTTTGAGGATTTCGTTGGTAACGGGAGTTCTTCATCTAATGCTAGACAGAAGAATTCTCAGTAACTTCTTTGGGTTGCGTGTGTTCAACTCGCAGAGTTGAAGCTTCCTTTAGACAGAGCAGATTTGAAACCCTCTTTTTGTGGAATTTTTATGTGGACATTTCAAGCGCTTTTGGTCCAACGGTAGAAAAGGAAATATCTTCGTAGAAAAACTAGAGAGAATCATTCCCAGCAACCGCTTTGTGATGAGTGCGTTCCATTCACAGAGTTTAACCTTTCTTTTCATAGAACAGTTTGGAAACACTCTGTTTGTAAAGTCTGCAAGCGGATATTTGGACCTCTTTGAGGATTTCGTTGGAAACGGGATTTCTTCATCTAATGCTAGACAGAGGAATTCTCAGTAACTTCTTTGGGTTGCGTGTGTTCAACTCGCAGAGTTGAACCTTCCTTTAGACAGAGCAGATTTGAAACCCTCTTTTTGTGGAATTTCCAAGTGGACATTTCAAGCGCTTTGCGGCCAATGGTAGAAAAGGAAATATCTTCGTATGAAAACTGGAGAGAATCATTCCCAGAAACCACTTTGTGATGAGTGCGTTCCACTCACAGAGTTTAACCTTTCTTTTCATAGAACAGTTTGGAAACATTCTGTTTGTAAAGTCTGCAAGTGGATATTTGGACCTCTTTGAGGATTTCGTTAGAAACGGGATTTCTTCATCTAATGCTAGACAGAAGAATTCTCAGTAACTTCTTTGGGTTGCGTGTGTTCAACTCGCAGAATTGGACCTTCCTTTAGACAGAGCAGATTTGAAACCCTCTTTTTGTGTAATTTCCAAATGGACATTTAAAGCGCTTTGCGGCCAACGGCAGAAAAGGAAATATCTTCGTATGAAAACTGGAGAGAATCATTCCCAGAAACCACTTTGTGATGAGTGCATTTCACTCACAGAGTTTAACCTTTCTTTTCATAGAACAGTTTGGAAACACTCTGTTTGTAAAGCCTGCAAGTGGATATTTGGACCTCTTTGAGGATTTCGTTGCAAACGGGATTTCTTCATCTAATGCTAGACAGCGGAATTCTCAGTAACTTCTTTGGGTTGCCTGTGTTCAACTCATAGAGTTGAACCTTCCTTCAGACAGAGCAGATTTGAAACTCTCTTTTTGTGGAATTTGCATGTGGACATTTCAAGCGCTTTGGGGCCAACGGTAGAAAAGGAAATATCTTCGTATAAAAACTAGAGAGAATCATTCCCAGCAACCGCTTTGTGATGAGTGCGTTCCACTCACAGAGCTTAACCTTTCTTTTCATAGAACTGTTTGGAAACACTCTGTTTGTAAAGTCTGCAAGTGGATATTTGGACCTCTTTGAGGATTTCATTGGAAACGGGATTTCTTCATCTAATGCTAGACAGAAGAATTCTCAGTAACTTCTTTGGGTTGCCTGTGTTCAACTCACAGAGTTGAACCTTCCTTTAGACAGAGCAGATTTGAAACTCTCTTTTTGTGGAATTTGCATTTGGACATTTGAAGCGTTTTGGGGCCAACGGTAGAAAAGGAAATATCTTCGTTTAAAAACTAGAGAGAATCATTCCCAGCAACCGCTTTGTGACGAGTGCGTTCCCCTCACAGAGCTTAACCTTTCTTTTCATAGAACAGTTTGGAAACACTCTGTTTGTAAAGTCTGCAAGTGGATATTTGGACCTCTTTGAGGATTTCGTTGGAAACGGGATTTCTTCATCTAATGCTAGACAGAAGAATTCTCAGTAAGTTCTTTGGGTTGCATGTGTTCAACTCGCAGAGTTGAACCTTCCTTTAGACAGAGCAGATTTGAAACCCTCTTTTTGTGGAATTTCCAAGTGGACATTTCAAGCGCTTTGCGGCCAACGGTAGAAAAGGAAATATCTTCGTATAAAAATTGGACAGAATCATTCTCAGAAAACACTTTGTGATGTGTGTGTTAAACTCACAGAGTTTAACCTTTCTTTTCATAGAGCAGTTTGGAAACCCTCTGTTTGTAAAGTCTGCAAGTGGATATTTGGACCTCTTTGAGGATTTCGTTGGAAACGGGGTTTCTTCATCTAATGCTAGAGAGAAGAATTCTCAGTAACTTCTGTGGGTTGCGTGTGTTCAACTCGCAGAGTTGAACCTTCCTTTAGACAGAGCAGATTTGAAAACCTCTTTTTGTGGAATTTGCATGTGGACATTTCAAGCGCTTTGGGGCCAACGGTAGAAAAGGAAATATCTTCGTATAAAAACTAGAGACAATGATTCCCAGCAACCGCTTTGTGATGAGTGCGTTCCATTCACAGAGTTTAACCTTTCTTTTCATAGAACAGTTTGGAAACACTCTGTTTGTAAAGTCTGCAAGTGGATATTTGGACCTCTTTGAGGAATTCGTTGGAAACGGGATTTCTTCATCTAATGCTAGACAGAAGAATTCTCAGTAACTTCTTTGGGTTCCGTGTGTTCAACTCGCAGAGTTGAACCTTCCTTTAGACAGAGCAGATTTGAAACCCTCTTTTTGTGGAATTTCCAAGTGGACATTTCAAGCGCTTTGCGGCCAATGGTAGAAAAGGAAATATCTTCGTATGAAAACTAGAGAGTATCATTCCCAGAAACCACTTTGTGATGAGTGCGTTCCACTCACAGAGTTTAACCTTTCTTTTCATAGAACAGTTTGGAAACATTCTGTTTGTAAAGTCTGCAAGTGGATATTTGGACCTCTTTGAGGATTTCGTTAGAAACGGGATTTCTTCATCTAATGCTAGACAGAAGAATTCTCAGTAACTTCTTTGGGTTGCGTGTGTTCAACTCGCAGAATTGGACCTTCCTTTAGACAGAGCAGATTTGAAACCCTCTTTTTGTGTAATTTCCAAATGGACATTTCAAGCGTTTTGCGGCCAACGGCAGAAAAGGAAATATCTTCGTATGAAAACTGGAGAGAATCATTCCCAGAAACCACTTTGTGATGAGTGCATTTCACTCACAGAGTTTAACCTTTCTTTTCATAGAACAGTTTGGAAACACTCTGTTTGTAAAGCCTGCAAGTGGATATTTGGACCTCTTTGAGGATTTCGTTGCAAACGGGATTTCTTCATCTAATGCTAGACAGAGGAATTCTCAGTAACTTCTTTGGGTTGCCTGTGTTCATCTCATAGAGTTGAACCTTCCTTCAGACAGAGCAGATTTGAAACTCTCTTTTTGTGGAATTTGCATGTGGACATTTCAAGCGCTTTGGGGCCAACGGTAGAAAAGGAAATATCTTCGTATAAAAACTAGAGAGAATCATTCCCAGCAACCGCTTTGTGATGAGTGCGTTCCACTCACAGAGCTTAACCTTTCTTTTCATAGAACTGTTTGGAAACACTCTGTTTGTAAAGTCTGCAAGTGGATATTTGGACCTCTTTGAGGATTTCATTGGAAACGGGATTTCTTCATCTAATGCTAGACAGAAGAATTCTCAGTAACTTCTTTGGGTTGCCTGTGTTCAACTCACAGAGTTGAACCTTCCTTTAGACAGAGCAGATTTGAAACTCTCTTTTTGTGGAATTTGCATCTGGACATTTGAAGCGTTTTGGGGCCAACGGTAGAAAAGGAAATATCTTCGTTTAAAAACTAGAGAGAATCATTCCCAGCAACCGCGTTGTGACGAGTGCGTTCCCCTCACAGAGCTTAACCTTTCTTTTCATAGAACAGTTTGGAAACACTCTGTTTGTAAAGTCTGCAAGTGGATATTTGGACCTCTTTGAGGATTTCGTTGGAAACGGTATTTCTTCATCTAATGCTAGACAGAAGAATTCTCAGTAAGTTCTTTGGGTTGCATGTGTTCAACTCGCAGAGTTGAACCTTCCTTTAGACAGAGCAGATTTGAAACCCTCTTTTTGTGGAATTTCCAAGTGGACATTTCAAGCGCTTTGCGGCCAACGGTAGAAATGGAAATATCTTCGTATAAAAATTGGACAGAATCATTCTCAGAAAACACTTTGTGATGTGTGTGTTAAACTCACAGAGTTTAACCTTTCTTTTCATAGAGCAGTTTGGAAACCCTCTGTTTGTAAAGTCTGCAAGTGGATATTTGGACCTCTTTGAGGATTTCGTTGGAAACGGGGTTTCTTCATCTAATGCTAGAGAGAAGAATTCTCAGTAACTTCTGTGGGTTGCGTGTGTTCAACTCGCAGAGTTGAACCTTCCTTTAGACAGAGCAGATTTGAAAACCTCTTTTTGTGGAATTTGCATGTGGACATTTCAAGCGCTTTGGGGCCAACGGTAGAAAAGGAAATATCTTCGTATAAAAACTAGAGACAATGATTCCCAGCAACCGCTTTGTGATGAGTGCGTTCCATTCACAGAGTTTAACCTTTCTTTTCATAGAACAGTTTGGAAACACTCTGTTTGTAAAGTCTGCAAGCGGATATTTGGACCTCTTTGAGGATTTCGTTGGTAACGGGAGTTCTTCATCTAATGCTAGACAGAAGAATTCTCAGTAACTTCTTTGGGTTGCGTGTGTTCAACTCACAGAGTTGAAGCTTCCTTTAGACAGAGCAGATTTGAAACCCTCTTTTTGTGGAATTTTTATGTGGACATTTCAAGCGCTTTTGGTCCAACGGTAGAAAAGGAAATATCTTCGTATAAAAACTAGAGAGAATCATTCCCAGCAACCGCTTTGTGATGAGTGCGTTCCACTCACAGAGTTGAACCTTTCTTTTCATAGAACAGTTTGGAAACACTCTGTTTGTAAAGTCTGCAAGCGGATATTTGGACCTCTTTGAGGATTTCGTTGGAAACGGGATTTCTTCATCTAATGCTAGACAGAGGAATTCTCAGTAACTTCTTTGGGTTGCGTGTGTTCAACTCGCAGATTTGAACGTTCCTTTAGACAGAGCTGATTTGAAACCCTCTTTTTGTGGAATTTCCAAGTGGACATTTCAAGTGCTTTGTGGCCAACGGTACAAAAGGAAATATCTTCGTATAAAAACTGGAGAGAATCATTCCCAGCAACCAGTTTGTGATGAGTGCGTTCCACTCACAGAGTTGAACCTTTCTTTTCACAGAACAGTTTGGAAACACTCTGTTTGTAAAGTCTGCAAGCGGATATTTGGACCTCTTTGAGGATATCGTTGGAAACGGGATTTCTTCATCTAATGCTAGACAGAGGAATTCTCAGTAACTTCTTTGGGTTGCGTGTGTTCAACTCGCAGAGTTGAACTTTCCTTTAGACAGAGAAGATTTGAAACCCTCTTTTTGTGGAATTTCCAAGTGGACATTTCAAGCGCTTTTCGTCCAACGGTAGAAAAGGAAATATCTTCGTATGAAAACTGGAGAGAATCATTCCCAGAAACCACTTTGTGATGAGTGCATTTCACTCACAGAGTTTAACCTTTCTTTTCCTAGAACAGTTTGGAAACACTCTGTTTGTAAAGTCTGCAAGTGGATATTTGGACCTCTTTGAGGATTTCGTTGCAAACGGGATTTCTTCATCTAATGCTAGACAGAAGAATTCTCAGTAACTTCTTTGGGTTGCCTGTGTTCAACTCATAGAGGTGAACCTTCCTTTAGACAGAGCAGATTTGAAACTCTCTTTTTGTGGAATTTGCATGTGGACATTTCAAGCGCTTTGGGGCCAACGGTAGAAAAGGAAATATCTTCGGATAAAAACTAGAGAGAATCATTCCCAGAAACCGCTTTGTGATGAGTGCGTTCCACTCACAGAGCTTAACCTTTCTTTTCATAGAACTGTTTGGAAACACTCTGTTTGTAAAGTCTGCAAGTGGATATTTGGACCTCTTTGAGGATTTCATTGGAAACGGGATTTCTTCATCTAATGCTAGACAGAAGAATTCTCAGTAACTTCTTTGGGTTGCCTGTGTTCAACTCACAGAGTGGAACCTTCCTTTAGACAGAGCAGATTTGAAACTCTCTTTTTGTGGAATTTGCATGTGGACATTTGAAGCGTTTTGGGGCCAACGGTAGAAAAGGAAATATCTTCGTTTAAAAACTAGAGAGAATCATTCCCAGCAACCGCTTTGTGATGAGTGCGTTCCATTCACAGAGTTTAACCTTTCTTTTCATAGAACAGTTTGGAAACCCTCTGTTTGTAAAGTCTGCAAGCGGATATTTGGACCTCTTTGAGGATTTCGTTGGAAACGGGATTTCTTCATCTAATGCTAGACAGAGGAATTCTCAGTAACTTCTTTGGGTTGCGTGTGTTCAACTCGCAGAGTTGAACCTTCCTTTAGACAGAGCAGATTTGAAACCCTCTTTTTGTGGAATTTCCAAGTGGACATTTCAAGCGCTTTGCGGCCAATGGTAGAAAAGGAAATATCTTCGTATGAAAACTGGAGAGAATCATTCCCAGAAACCACTTTGAGATGAGTGCGTTCCACTCACAGAGTTTAACCTTTCTTTTCATAGAACAGTTTGGAAACATTCTGTTTGTAAAGTCTGCAAGTGGATATTTGGACCTCTTTGAGGATTTCGTTAGAAACGGGATTTCTTCATCTAATGCTAGACAGAAGAATTCTCAGTAACTTCTTTGGGTTGCGTGTGTTCAACTCGCAGAATTGGACCTTCCTTTAGACAGAGCAGATTTGAAACCCTCTTTTTGTGTAATTTCCAAATGGACATTTCAAGCGTTTTGCGGCCAACGGCAGAAAAGGAAATATCTTCGTATGAAAACTGTAGAGAATCATTCCCAGAAACCACTTTGTGATGAGTGCGTTTCACTCACAGAGTTTAACCTTTCTTTTCATAGAACAGTTTGGAAACACTCTGTTTGTAAAGTCTGCAAGTGGATATTTGGACCTCTTTGAGGATTTCGTTGGAAACGGGATTTCTTCATCTACTGCTAGACAGAAGAATTCTCGGTAACTTCTTTGGGTTGCCTGTGTTCAACTCACAGAGTTGAACCTTCCTTTAGACAGAGCAGATTTGAAACTCTCTTTTTGTGGAATTTGCATGTGGACATTTCAAGCGCTTTGGGGCCAACGGTAGAAAAGGAAATATCTTCGTATAAAAACTGGAGAGAATCATTCCCAGCAACCGCTTTGTGATGAGTGCGTTCCACTCACAGAGCTTAACCTTTCTTTTCATAGAACAGTTTGGAAACACTCTGTTTGTAAAGTCTGCAAGTGGATATTTGGACCTCTTTGAGGATTTCATTGGAAACGGGATTTCTTCATCTAATGCTAGACAGAAGAATTCTCAGTAACTTCTTTGGGTTGCCTGTGTTCAACTCACAGAGTTGAACCTTCCTTTAGACAGAGCAGATTTGAAACTCTCTTTTTGTGGATTTTGCATGTGGACATTTCAAGCGTTTTGGGTCCAACGGTAGAAAAGGAAATATCTTCATATAAAAACTAGAGAGAATCATTCCCAGCAACCCCTTTGTGTTGAGTGCATTCCAATCACAGAGCTTAACGTTTCTTTTCGTAGAACAGTTTGGAAACACTCTGTTTGTAAAGTCTGCAAGTGGATATTTGGACCTCTTTAAGGATTTCGTTGGAAACGGGATTTCTTCATCTAATGCTAGACAGAAGAATTCTCAGTAACTTCTTTGGGTTGCCTGTGTTCAACTCACAGAGTTGAACCTTCCTTTAGACAGAGCACATTTGAAAGCCTCTTTTTGTGGAATTTCCAAGTGGACATTTCAAGCGCTTTGCGGCCAACGGTAGAAAAGGAAATATCTTCGTATAAAAACTGGGGAGAATCATTCTCAGAAACCACTTTGTGATGTGTGCATTCCCCTCACAGAGTTGAACCTTTCTTTTCATAGAGCCGTTTGGAAACACTCTGTTTGTAAAGTCTGCAAGTGGATATTTGGACCTCTTTGAGGATTTCGTTGGAAACGGGATTTCTTCATCTAAGGCTATACAGAAGAATACTCAGTAACTTCTTTGGGTTGCCTGTGTTCAACTCACAGAGTTGAACGTTCCTTTAGACAGAGCAGATTTGAAACCCTCTTTTTCTGCAATTTGCATGTGGACGTTTCAAGCGCTTAGGGGCTAATGGTAGAAAAGGAAATAACTTCGTATAAAAACTAGAGAGAATCATTCCCAGCAACCGCTTTGTGATGAGTGCGTTCCACTCACAGACTTTAACCTTTCTTTTCATAGAACAGTTTGGAAACACTCTGTTTGTAAAGTCTGCAAGGGGTTATTTGGACCTCTTTGAGGATTTCGTTGGAAACGGGATTTCTTCATCTAATGCAAGGCAGAAGAATTCTCAGTAACTTCTTTGGGTTGCGTGTGTTCAACTCGCAGAGTTGAACCTTCCTTTTGACAGAGCAGATTTGAAACCCTCTTTTTGTGGAATTTCCAAGTGGACATTTCAAGCGCTTTGCGGCCATCGGTAGAAAAGGAAATATGTTCGTATAAAAACTGGAGAGAATAATTCTCAGAAACCACTTTGTGATGTGTGCGTTCCACTCACAGAGTTTTACCTTTCTTTTCATAGAACAGTTTGGAAACACTCTGTTTGTAAAGTCTGCAAGCGGATATATGGACCTCTTTGAGGATTTCTTTGGAAACGGGATTTCTACAACTAATGCTAGACAGAAGAATTCTCAGTAACTTCTTTGGGTTGCCTGTGTTCAACTCACAGAGTTGAACGTTCCTTTAGACAGAGGAGATTTGAAACCCTCTTTTTGTGAAGTTTCCAAGTGGACATTTCAAGCACTTTGCGGCCAACGGTAGAAAAGGAAATATCTTCGTATAAAAACTGGAGAGAATCATTCTCAGAAACCACTTTGTGATGCGTGCGTTCCACTCACAGAGTTTAACATTTCTTTTCATAGAGCAGTTTGGAAACACTCTGTTTGTAAAGTCTGCATTCGGATATTTGGACCTCTTTGAGGATTTCATTGGAAACGGGATTTCTTCATCTAATGCTACACAGAAGAATTCTCGGTAACTTCTTTGGGTTGCGTGTGTTCAACTCACAGAGTTGAAGCTTCCTTTAGACAGAGCAGATTTGAAACCCTGTTTTTGTGGAATTTGCATGTGAATATTTCAAGCGCTTTGGGGCCAACGGTAGAAAAGGAAATATCTTCGTAAAAAAACTAGGGAGAATCATTCCCAGCAACTGCTTTTTGGTGAGTGCGTTCCACATACAGATTTTAACCTTTCTTTTCATGGAGCAGTATGGAAACACTCTGTTTGTAAAGTTTGCAAGTGGATATTTGGACCTCTTTGAGGATTTCGTTGGAAACGGGATTTCTTCATCTAATGCAAGGCAGAAGAATTCTCAGTAACTTCTTTGGGTTGTCTGTGTTCAACTCGCAGAGTTGAACCTTCCTTTAGACAGAGCAAATTTGAAACCCTTTTTTTGTGGAATTTCCAAGTGGACATTTCAAGCGCTTTGGGGCCAACGGTAGAAAAGGAAATATCTTCGTATGAAAACTAGAGAGAATCATTCCCAGAAACCGCTTTGTGATGAGTGCGTTCCATTCACAGAGTTTAACCTTTCTTTTCATAGAACAGTTTGGAAACACTCTGTTTGCAAAGTCTGCAAGTGGATATTTGGAACTCTTTGAGGATTTCATTGGAAACGGGATTTGTTCATCTAATGCTAGACAGAAGAATTCTCAGTAACTTCTTTGTGTTCCGTGTGTTCAACTCGCAGAGTTGAACCTTCCTTTAGACAGAGCAGATTTGAAACCCTCTTTTTGTGGAATTTCCAAGTGGACATTTCAAAGCGCTTTGGCGCCAACGGTAGAAAAGGAAATATCTTCGTATAAAAACTGGAGAGAATCATTCTCAGAAACCACTTTGTGATGTGTGCATTCCACTCACAGAGTTTAACCTTTCTTTTCATAGAGCAGTTTGGAAACACCCTGTTTGTAAAGTCTGCAAGCAGATATTTGGACCTCTTTGAGGATTTCATTGGAAACGGGATTTCTTCATCTAATGCTAGACAGAAGAATTCTCAGTAACTTCATTGGGTTGCCTGTGTTCAACTCACAGACTTGAACGTTCCTTTAGACAGAGTAGATTTGAAACTCTCTTTTTGTGGAATTTGCATGTGGACATTTCAAGCGCTTTGGGGCCAACGGTAGAAAAGGAAATATCTTCGTATAAAAAGTGGAGAGAATCACTCCCAGCAACCGCTTTGTGATGAGTGCATTCCACTCACAGAGTTTAACCTTTCTTTTCAGAGAACAGTTTGGAAACACTCTATTTGTAAAGTCTGCAAGTGGATATTTGGACCTCTTTGAGGATTTCGTTGGAAACGGGATTTCTTCGTCTGATGCTAGACAGAAGAATTCTCAGTAACTTCTTTGGGTTGCGTGGGTTCAACTCGCAGAGTTGAACCTTCCTTTAGACAGAGCAGATTTGAAACCCTCTTTTTGTGGGATTTCCAAGTGGACATTTCAAGCGCTTTGCGGCCAACGGTAGAAAAGGAAATATCTTCGTATAAAAACTGGAGAGAATCATTCTCAGAAACCACTTTGTGATGTGTGTGTTCCCCTCACAAAGTTTAACCTTTCTTTTCATAGTTCAGTTTGGAAACACTCTGTTTGTAAAGTCTGCAAGAGGATATTTGGACCTCTTTGACGATTTCGTTGGAAACGGGATTTCTTCATCTAATGCTAGACAGAAGAATTCTCAGTAACTTCTTTGGGTTGCCTGTGTTCAACTCACAGTGTTGAACCTTCCTTTAGACAGAGCAGATTTGAAACCCTCTTTTTGTGGAATTTGCATGTGGACATTTCAAGCGCTTTGGGGCTCACGGTAGAAAAGGAAATATCTTCGTATAAAAACTAGAGAGAATCATTCCCAGCAATCGCTTTGTGATGCGTGCGTTCCCCTCACAGAGTTTAAACTTTCTTTTCATAGAACAGTTTGGAAACACTCTGTTTGTAAATTGTGCATGTGGATATTTGGACCTCTTTGAGGATTTCTTTGGAAACGGGATTTCTTCATCTAATGCTAGACAGAAGAATTCTCAGTAACTTCCTAGGGTTGCATGTGATCAACTCGCAGAGTTGAACCTTCCTTTAGACAGAGCAGATTTGAAACCCTCTTTTTGTGGAATTTCCAAGTGGACATTTCAAGCGCTTTGCGGCCAACGGTAGAAAAGGAAATATCTTCGTATAAAAACTGGAGAGAATCATTCTCAGTAACCACTTTGTGATGTGTGCGTTCCACTCACAGAGTTTAACCTTTCTTTTCATAGAGCAGTTTGGAAACACTCTGTTTGTAAAGTCTGCAAGCGGATATTTGGACCTCTGAGGATTTCGTTGGAAACGGGATTTCTTCATCTAATGCTAGACAGAAGAATTCTCAGTAACTTCTTTGGGTTGCGTGTGTTCAACTCGCAGAGTTGAAGCTTCCTTTAGACAGAGCAGATTTGAAACCCTCTTTTTGTGGAATTTTTATGTGGACATTTCAAGCGCTTTTGGTCCAACGGTAGAAAAGGAAATATCTTCGTATAAAAACTAGAGAGAATCATTCCCAGCAACCGCTTTGTGATGAGTGCGTTCCACTCACAGAGTTGAACCTTTCTTTTCATAGAACAGTTTGGAAACACTCTGTTTGTAAAGTCTGCATGCGGATATTTGGACCTCTTTGAGGATTTCGTTGGAAACGGGATTTCTTCATCTAATGCTAGACAGAGGAATTCTCAGTAACTTCTTTGGGTTGCGTGTGTTCAACTCGCAGATTTGAACGTTCCTTTAGACAGAGCAGATTTGAAACCCTCTTTTTGTGGAATTTCCAAGTGGACATTTCAAGTGCTTTGTGGCCAACGGTACAAAAGGAAATATCTTCGTATAAAAACTGGAGAGAATCATTCCCAGCAACCACTTTGTGATGAGTGCGTTCCACTCACAGAGTTGAACCTTTCTTTTCACAGAACAGTTTGGAAACACTCTGTTTGTAAAGTCTGCAAGCGGATATTTGGACCTCTTTGAGGATATCGTTGGAAACGGGATTTCTTCATCTAATGCTAGACAGAGGAATTCTCAGTAACTTCTTTGGGTTGCGTGTGTTCAACTCGCAGAGTTGAACTTTCCTTTAGACAGAGAAGATTTGAAACCCTCTTTTTGTGGGATTTCCAAGTGGACATTTCAAGCGCTTTTCGTCCAACGGTAGAAAAGGAAATATCTTCGTATGAAAACTGGAGAGAATCATTCCCAGAAACCACTTTGTGATGAGTGCATTTCACTCACAGAGTTTAACCTTTCTTTTCCTAGAACAGTTTGGAAACACTCTGTTTGTAAAGTCTGCAAGTGGATATTTGGACCTCTTAGAGGATTTCGTTGCAAACGGGATTTCTTCATCTAATGCTAGACAGAAGAATTCTCAGTAACTTCTTTGGGTTGCCTGTGTTCAACTCATAGAGGTGAACCTTCCTTTAGACAGAGCAGATTTGAAACTCTCTTTTTGTGGAATTTGCATGTGGACATTTCAAGCGCTTTGGGGCCAACGGTAGAAAAGGAAATATCTTCGTATAAAAACTAGAGAGAATCATTCCCAGAAACCGCTTTGTGATGAGTGCGTTCCACTCACAGAGCTTAACCTTTCTTTTCATAGAACTGTTTGGAAACACTCTGTTTGTAAAGTCTGCAAGTGGATATTTGGACCTCTTTGAGGATTTCATTGGAAACGGGATTTCTTCATCTAATGCTAGACAGAAGAATTCTCAGTAACTTCTTTGGGTTGCCTGTGTTCAACTCACAGAGTTGAACCTTCCTTTAGACAGAGCAGATTTGAAACTCTCTTTTTGTGGAATTTGCATGTGGACATTTGAAACGTTTTGGGGCCAACGGTAGAAAAGGAAATATCTTCGTTTAAAAACTAGAGAGAATCATTCCCAGCAACCGCTTTGTGACGAGTGCGTTCCCCTCACAGAGCTTAACCTTTCTTTTCATAGAACAGTTAGGAAACACTCTGTTTGTAAAGTCTGCAAGTGGATATTTGGACCTCTTTGAGGATTTCGTTGGAAACGGGATTTCTTCATCTAATGCTAGACAGAAGAATTCTCAGTAACTTCTTTGGGTTGCCTGTGTTCAACTCACAGTGTTGAACCTTCCTTTAGACAGAGCAGATTTGAAACCCTCTTTTTGTGGAATTTGCATGTGGACATTTCAAGCGCTTTGGGGCTCACGGTAGCAAAGGAAATATCTTCGTATAAAAACTAGAGAGAATCATTCCCAGCAATCGCTTTGTGATGCGTGCGTTCCACTCACAGAGTTTAAACTTTCTTTTCATAGAACAGTTTGGAAACACTCTGTTTGTAAATTGTGCATGTGGATATTTGGACCTCTTTGAGGATTTCTTTGGAAACGGGATTTCTTCATCTAATGCTAGACAGAATAATTCTCAGTAACTTCCTAGGGTTGCATGTGATCAACTCACAGAGTTGAACCTTCCTTTAGACAGAGCAGATTTGAAACCCTCTTTTTGTGGAATTTCCAAGTGGACATTTCAAGCGCTTTGCGGCCAACGGTAGAAAAGGAAATATCTTCGTATAAAAACTGGAGAGAATCATTCTCAGTAACCACTTTGTGATGTGTGCGTTCCACTCACAGAGTTTAACCTTTCTTTTCATAGAGCAGTTTGGAAACACTCTGTTTGTAAAGTCTGCAAGCGGATATTTGGACCTCTGAGGATTTCGTTGGAAACGGGATTTCTTCATCTAATGCTATACAGAAGAATTCTCAGTAACTTCTTTGGGTTGCGTGTGTTCAACTCGCAGAGTTGAAGCTTCCTTTAGACAGAGCAGATTTGAAACCCTCTTTTTGTGGAATTTTTATGTGGACATTTCAAGCGCTTTTGGTCCAACGGTAGAAAAGGAAATATCTTCGTATAAAAACTAGAGAGAATCATTCCCAGCAACCGCTTTGTGATGAGTGCGTTCCACTCACAGAGTTGAACCTTTCTTTTCATAGAACAGTTTGGAAACACTCTGTTTGTAAAGTCTGCAAGCGGATATTTGGACCTCTTTGAGGATTTCGTTGGAAACGGGATTTCTTCATCTAATGCTAGACAGAGGAATTCTCAGTAACTTCTTTGGGTTGCGTGTGTTCAACTCGCAGATTTGAACGTTCCTTTAGACAGAGCAGATTTGAAACCCTCTTTTTGTGGAATTTCCAAGTGGACATTTCAAGCGCTTTGTGGCCAACGGTACAAAAGGAAATATCTTCGTATAAAAACTGGAGAGAATCATTCCCAGCAACCACTTTGTGATGAGTGCGTTCCACTCACAGAGTTGAAACTTTCTTTTCACAGAACAGTTTGGAAACACTCTGTTTGTAAAGTCTGCAAGCGGATATTTGGACCTCTTTGAGGATATCGTTGGAAACGGGATTTCTTCATCTAATGCTAGACAGAGGAATTCTCAGTAACTTCTTTGGGTTGCGTGTGTTCAACTCACAGAGTTGAACTTTCCTTTAGACAGAGAAGATTTGAAACCCTCTTTTTGTGGGATTTCCAAGTGGACATTTCAAGCGCTTTTCGTCCAACTGTAGAAAAGGAAATATCTTCGTATGAAAACTGGAGAGAATCATTCCCAGAAACCACTTTGTGATGAGTGCATTTCACTCACAGAATTTAACCTTTCTTTTCCTAGAACAGTTTGGAAACACTCTGTTTGTAAAGTCTGCAAGTGGATATTTGGACCTCTTAGAGGATTTCGTTGAAAACGGGATTTCTTCATCTAATGCTAGACAGAAGAATTCTCAGTAACTTCTTTGGGTTGCCTGTGTGCAACTCATAGAGGTGAACCTTCCTTTAGACAGAGCAGATTTGAAACTCTCTTTTTGTGGAATTTGCATGTGGACATTTCAAGCGCTTTGGGGCCAACGGTAGAAAAGGAAATATCTTCGTATAAAAACTAGAGAGAATCATTCCCAGAAACCGCTTTGTGATGAGTGCGTTCCACTCACAGAGCTTAACCTTTCTTTTCATAGAACTGTTTGGAAACACTCTGTTTGTAAAGTCTGCAAGTGGATATTTGGACCTCTTTGAGGATTTCATTGGAAACGGGATTTCTTCATCTAATGCTAGACAGAAGAATTCTCAGTAACTTCTTTGGGTTGCCTGTGTTCAACTCACA
The DNA here is from genome assembly GCF_029281585.2 of Gorilla gorilla gorilla. Classification (NCBI taxonomy): domain Eukaryota; kingdom Metazoa; phylum Chordata; class Mammalia; order Primates; family Hominidae; genus Gorilla; species Gorilla gorilla. The sequence continues at coordinate 78,304,133 of NC_073229.2, forward strand.
GAGTTGAACCTTCCTTTAGACAGAGCAGATTTGAAACTCTCTTTTTGTGGAATTTGCATGTGGACATTTGAAACGTTTTGGGGCCAACGGTAGAAAAGGAAATATCTTCGTTTAAAAACTAGAGAGAATCATTCCCAGCAACCGCTTTGTGACGAGTGCGTTCCCCTCACAGAGCTTAACCTTTCTTTTCATAAAACAGTTTGGAAACACTCTGTTTGTAAAGTCTGCAAGTGGATATTTGTACCTCTTTGAGGATTTCGTTGGAAACGGGATTTCTTCATCTAATGCTAGACAGAAGAATTCTCAGTAACTTCTTTGGGTTGCATGTGTTCAACTCGCAGAGTTGAACCTTCCTTTAGACAGAGCAGATTTGAAACCCTCTTTTTGTGGAATTTCCAAGTGGACATTTCAAGCGCTTTGCGGCCAACGGTAGAAAAGGAAATATCTTCGTATGAAAACTGGAGAGAATCATTCTCAGTAACCACTTTGTGATGTGTGCGTTCCACTCACAGAGTTTAACCTTTCTTTTCATAGAGCAGTTTGGAAACACTCTGTTTGTAAAGTCTGCAAGCGGATATTTGGACCTCTGAGGATTTCGTTGGAAACGGGATTTCTTCATCTAATGCTAGACAGAAGAATTCTCAGTAACTTCTTTGGGTTGCATGTGTTCAACTCGCAGAGTTGAAGCTTCCTTTAGACAGAGCAGATTTGAAACCCTCTTTTTGTGGAATTTTTATGTGGACATTTCAAGCGCTTTTGGCCCAACGGTAGAAAAGGAAATATCTTCGTATAAAAACTAGAGAGAATCATTCCCAGCAACCGCTTTGTGATGAGTGCGTTCCACTCACAGAGTTGAACCTTTCTTTTCATAGAACAGTTTGGAAACACTCTGTTTGTAAAGTCTGCAAGCGGATATTTGGACCTCTTTGAGGATTTCGTTGGAAACGGGATTTCTTCATCTAATGCTAGACAGAGGAATTCTCAGTAACTTCTTCGGGTTGCGTGTGTTCAACTCGCAGATTTGAACGTTCCTTTAGACAGAGCAGATTTGAAACCCTCTTTTTGTGGAATTTCCAAGTGGACATTTCAAGTGCTTTGTGGCCAACGGTACAAAAGGAAATATCTTCGTATAAAAACTGGAGAGAATCATTCCCAGCAACCACTTTGTGATGAGTGCGTTCCACTCACAGAGTTGAACCTTTCTTTTCACAGAACAGTTTGGAAACACTCTGTTTGTAAAGTCTGCAAGCGGATATTTGGACCTCTTTGAGGATATCGTTGGAAACGGGATTTCTTCATCTAATGCTAGACAGAGGAATTCTCAGTAACTTCTTTGGGTTGCGTGTGTTCAACTCACAGAGTTGAACTTTCCTTTAGACAGAGAAGATTTGAAACCCTCTTTTTGTGGAATTTCCAAGTGGACATTTCAAGCGCTTTTCGTCCAACGGTAGAAAAGGAAATATCTTCGTATGAAAACTGGAGAGAATCATTCCCAGAAACCACTTTGTGATGAGTGCATTTCACTCACAGAGTTTAACCTTTCTTTTCCTAGAACAGTTTGGAAACACTCTGTTTGTAAAGTCTGCAAGTGGATATTTGGACCTCTTAGAGGATTTCGTTGCAAACGGGATTTCTTCATCTAATGCTAGACAGAAGAATTCTCAGTAACTTCTTTGGGTTGCCTGTGTTCAACTCATGGAGGTGAACCTTCCTTTAGACAGAGCAGATTTGAAACTCTCTTTTTGTGGAATTTGCATGTGGACATTTCAAGCGCTTTGGGGCCAACGGTAGAAAAGGAAATATCTTCGTACAAAAACTAGAGAGAATCATTCCCAGAAACCGCTTTGTGATGAGTGCGTTCCACTCACAGAGCTTAACCTTTCTTTTCATAGAACTGTTTGGAAACACTCTGTTTGTAAAGTCTGCAAGTGGATATTTGGACCTCTTTGAGGATTTCATTGGAAACGGGATTTCTTCATCTAATGCTAGACAGAAGAATTCTCAGTAACTTCTTTGGGTTGCCTGTGTTCAACTCACAGAGTTGAACCTTCCTTTAGACAGAGCAGATTTGAAACTCTCTTTTTGTGGAATTTGCATGTGGACATTTGAAACGTTTTGGGGCCTACGGTAGAAAAGGAAATATCTTCGTTTAAAAACTAGAGAGAATCATTCCCAGCAACCACTTTGTGACGAGTGCGTTCCCCTCACAGAGCTTAACCTTTCTTTTCATAGAACAGTTTGGAAACACTCTCTTTGTAAAGTCTGCAAGTGGATATTTGGACCTCTTTGAGGATTTCGTTGGAAACGGGATTTCTTCATCTAATGCTAGACAGAAGAATTCTCAGTAACTTCTTTGGGTTGCATGTGTTCAACTCGCAGAGTTGAACCTTCCTTTAGACAGAGCAGATTTGAAACCCTCTTTTTGTGGAATTTCCAAGTGGACATTTCAAGCGCTTTGCGGCCAATGGTAGAAAAGGAAATATCTTCGTATAAAAACTGGAGAGAATCATTCTCAGTAACCACTTTGTGATGTGTGCGTTCCACTCACAGAGTTTAACCTTTCTTTTCATAGAGCAGTTTGGAAACACTCTGTTTGTAAAGTCTGCAAGCGGATATTTGGACCTCTGAGGATTTCGTTGGAAACGGGATTTCTTCATCTAATGCTAGACAGAAGAATTCTCAGTAACTTCTTTGGGTTGCGTGTGTTCAACTCGCAGAGTTGAAGCTTCCTTTAGACAGAGCAGATTTGAAACCCTCTTTTTGTGGAATTTTTATGTGGACATTTCAAGCGCTTTTGGTCCAACGGTAGAAAAGGAAATATCTTCGTATAAAAACTAGAGAGAATCATTCCCAGCAACCGCTTTGTGATGAGTGTGTTCCACTCACAGAGTTGAACCTTTCTTTTCATAGAACAGTTTGGAAACACTCTGTTTGTAAAGTCTGCAAGCGGATATTTGGACCTCTTTGAGGATTCCGTTGGAAACGGGATTTCTTCATCTAATGCTAGACAGAGGAATTCTCAATAACTTCTTTGGGTTGCGTGTGTTCAACTCGCAGATTTGACCGTTCCTTTAGACAGAGCAGATTTGAAACCCTCTTTTTGTGGAATTTCCAAGTGGACATTTCAAGTGCTTTGTGGCCAACGGTACAAAAGGAAATATCTTCGTATAAAAACTGGAGAGAATCATTCCCAGCAACCACTTTGTGATGAGTGCATTCCACTCACAGAGTTGAACCTTTCTTTTCACAGAACAGTTTGGAAACACTCTGTTTGTAAAGTCTGCAAGCGGATATTTGGACCTCTTTGAGGATATCGTTGGAAACGGGATTTCTTCATCTAATGCTAGACAGAGGAATTCTCAGTAACTTCTTTGGGTTGCGTGTGTTCAACTCGCAGAGTTGAACTTTCCTTTAGACAGAGAAGATTTGAAACCCTCTTTTTGTGGAATTTCCAAGTGGACATTTCAAGCGCTTTTCATCCAACGGTAGAAAAGGAAATATCTTCGTATGAAAACTGGAGAGAATCATTCCCAGAAACCACTTTGTGATGAGTGCATTTCACTCACAGAGTTTAACCTTTCTTTTCCTAGAACAGTTTGGAAACACTCTGTTTGTAAAGTCTGCAAGTGGATATTTGGACCTCTTTGAGGATTTCGTTGCAAACGGGATTTCTTCATCGAATGCTAGACAGAAGAATTCTCAGTAACTTCTTTGGGTTGCCTGTGTTCAACTCATAGAGGTGAACCTTCCTTTGGACAGAGCAGATTTGAAACTCTCTTTTTGTGGAATTTGCATGTGGACATTTCAAGCGCTTTGGGGCCAACGGTAGAAAAGGAAATATCTTCGTATAAAAACTAGAGACAATCATTCCCAGAAACCGCTTTGTGATGAGTGCGTTCCACTCACAGAGCTTAACCTTTCTTTTCATAGAACTGTTTGGAAACACTCTGTTTGTAAAGTCTGCAAGTGGATATTTGGACCTCTTTGAGGATTTCGTTGGAAACGGGATTTCTTCATCTAATGCTAGACAGAAGAATTCTCAGTAACTTCTTTGGGTTGCATGTGTTCAACTCGCAGAGTTGAACCTTCCTTTAGACAGAGCAGATTTGAAACCCTCTTTTTGTGGAATTTCCAAGTGGACATTTCAAGCGCTTTGCGGCCAACGGTAGAAAAGGAAATATCTTCGTATAAAAACTGGAGAGAATCATTCTCAGTAACCACTTTGTGATGTGTGCGTTCCACTCACAGAGTTTAACCTTTCTTTTCATAGAGCAGTTTGGAAACACTCTGTTTGTAAAGTCTGCAAGCGGATATTTGGACCTCTGAGGATTTCGTTGGAAACGGGATTTCTTCATCTAATGCTAGACAGAAGAATTCTCAGTAACTTCTTTGGGTTGCGTGTGTTCAACTCGCAGAGTTGAAGCTTCCTTTAGACAGAGCAGATTTGAAACCCTCTTTTTGTGGAATTTTTATGTGGACATTTCAAGCGCTTTTGGTCCAACGGTAGAAAAGGAAATATCTTCGTATAAAAACTAGAGAGAATCATTCCCAGCAACCGCTTTGTGATGAGTGCGTTCCACTCACAGAGTTGAACCTTTCTTTTCATAGAACAGTTTGGAAACACTCTGTTTGTAAAGTCTGCAAGCGGATATTTGGACCTCTTTGAGGATTTCGTTGGAAACGGGATTTCTTCATCTAATGCTAGACAGAGGAATTCTCAGTAACTTCTTCGGGTTGCGTGTGTTCAACTCGCAGATTTGAACGTTCCTTTAGACAGAGCAGATTTGAAACCCTCTTTTTGTGGAATTTCCAAGTGGACATTTCAAGTGATTTGTGGCCAACGGTACAAAAGGAAATATCTTCGTATAAAAACTGGAGAGAATCATTCCCAGCAACCACTTTGTGATGAGTGCGTTCCACTCACAGAGTTGAACCTTTCTTTTCACAGAACAGTTTGGAAACACTCTGTTTGTAAAGTCTGCAAGCGGATATTTGGACCTCTTTGAGGATATCGTTGGAAACGGGATTTCTTCATCTAATGCTAGACAGAGGAATTCTCAGTAACTTCTTTGGGTTGCGTGTGTTCAACTCGCAGAGTTGAACTTTCCTTTAGACAGAGAAGATTTGAAACCCTCTTTTTGTGGAATTTCCAAGTGGACATTTCAAGCGCTTTTCGTCCAACGGTAGAAAAGGAAATATCTTCGTATGAAAAGTGGAGAGAATCATTCCCAGAAACCACTTTGTGATGAGTGCATTTCACTCACAGAGTTTAACCTTTCTTTTCCTAGAACAGTTTGGAAACACTCTGTTTGTAAAGTCTGCAAGTGGATATTTGGACCTCTTAGAGGATTTCGTTGCAAACGGGATTTCTTCATCTAATGCTAGACAGAAGAATTCTCAGTAACTTCTTTGGGTTGCCTGTGTTCAACTCATAGAGGTGAACCTTCCTTTAGACAGAGCAGATTTGAAACTCTCTTTTTGTGGAATTTGCATGTGGACATTTCAAGCGCTTTGGGGCCAACGGTAGAAAAGGAAATATCTTCGGATAAAAACTAGAGAGAATCATTCCCAGAAACCGCTTTGTGATGAGTGCGTTCCACTCACAGAGCTTAACCTTTCTTTTCATAGAACTGTTTGGAAACACTCTGTTTGTAAAGTCTGCAAGTGGATATTTGGACCTCTTTGAGGATTTCATTGGAAACGGGATTTCTTCATCTAATGCTAGACAGAAGAATTCTCAGTAACTTCTTTGGGTTGCCTGTGTTCAACTCACAGAGTTGAACCTTCCTTTAGACAGAGCAGATTTGAAACTCTCTTTCTGTGGAATTTGCATGTGGACATTTGAAACGTTTTGGGGCCTACGGTAGAAAAGGAAATATCTTCGTTTAAAAACTAGAGAGAATCATTCCCAGCAACCACTTTGTGACGAGTGCGTTCCCCTCACAGAGCTTAACCTTTCTTTTCCTAGAACAGTTTGGAAACACTCTGTTTGTAAAGTCTGCAAGTGGATATTTGGACCTCTTTGGGGATTTCGTTGGAAACGGGATTTCTTCATCTAATGCTAGACAGAAGAATTCTCAGTAACTTCTTTGGGTTGCATGTGTTCAACTAGCAGAGTTGAACCTTCCTTTAGACAGAGCAGATTTGAAACCCTCTTTTTGTGGAATTTCCAAGTGGACATTTCAAGCGCTTTGCGGCCAACGGTAGAAAAGGAAATATCTTCGTATAAAAACTGGAGAGAATCATTCTCAGTAACCACTTTGTGATGTGTGCGTTCCACTCACAGAGTTTAACCTTTCTTTTCATAGAGCAGTTTGGAAACACTCTGTTTGTAAAGTCTGCAAGCGGATATTTGGACCTCTGAGGATTTCGTTGGAAACGGGATTTCTTCATCTAATGCTAGACAGAAGAATTCTCAGTAACTTCTTTGGGTTGCGTGTGTTCAACTCGCAGAGTTGAAGCTTCCTTTAGACAGAGCAGATTTGAAACCCTCTTTTTGTGGAATTTTTATGTGGACATTTCAAGCGCTTTTGGTCCAACGGTAGAAAAGGAAATATCTTCGTATAAAAACTAGAGAGAATCATTCCCAGCAACCGCTTTGTGATGAGTGTGTTCCACTCACAGAGTTGAACCTTTCTTTTCATAGAACAGTTTGGAAACACTCTGTTTGTAAAGTCTGCAAGCGGATATTTGGACCTCTTTGAGGATTTCGTTGGAAACGGGATTTCTTCATCTAATGCTAGACAGAGGAATTCTCAGTAACTTCTTTGGGTTGCGTGTGTTCAACTCGCAGATTTGACCGTTCCTTTAGACAGAGCAGATTTGAAACCCTCTTTTTGTGGAATTTCCAAGTGGACATTTCAAGTGCTTTGTGGCCAACGGTACAAAAGGAAATATCTTCGTATAAAAACTGGAGAGAATCATTCCCAGCAACCACTTTGTGATGAGTGCATTCCACTCACAGAGTTGAACCTTTCTTTTCACAGAACAGTTTGGAAACACTCTGTTTGTAAAGTCTGCAAGCGGATATTTGGACCTCTTTGAGGATATCGTTGGAAACGGGATTTCTTCATCTAATGCTAGACAGAGGAATTCTCAGTAACTTCTTTGGGTTGCGTGTGTTCAACTCGCAGAGTTGAACTTTCCTTTAGACAGAGAAGATTTGAAACCCTCTTTTTGTGGAATTTCCAAGTGGACATTTCAAGCGCTTTTCATCCAACGGTAGAAAAGGAAATATCTTCGTATGAAAACTGGAGAGAATCATTCCCAGAAACCACTTTGTGATGAGTGCATTTCACTCACAGAGTTTAACCTTTCTTTTCCTAGAACAGTTTGGAAACACTCTGTTTGTAAAGTCTGCAAGTGGATATTTGGACCTCTTTGAGGATTTCGTTGCAAACGGGATTTCTTCATCTAATGCTAGACAGAAGAATTCTCAGTAACTTCTTTGGGTTGCCTGTGTTCAACTCATAGAAGTGAACCTTCCTTTGGACAGAGCAGATTTGAAACTCTCTTTTTGTGGAATTTGCATGTGGACATTTCAAGCGCTTTGGGGCCAACGGTAGAAAAGGAAATATCTTCGTATAAAAACTAGAGAGAATCATTCCCAGAAACCGCTTTGTGATGAGTGCGTTCCACTCACAGAGCTTAACCTTTCTTTTCATAGAACTGTTTGGAAACACTCTGTTTGTAAAGTCTGCAAGTGGATATTTGGACCTCTTTGAGGATTTCATTGGAAACGGGATTTCTTCATCTAATGCTAGACAGAAGAATTCTCAGTAACTTCTTTGGGTTGCCTGTGTTCAACTCACAGAGTTGAACCTTCCTTTAGACAGAGCAGATTTGAAACTCTCTTTTTGTGGAATTTGCATGTGGACATTTGAAGCGTTTTGGGGCCAACGGTAGAAAAGGAAATATCTTCGTTTAAAAACTAGAGAGAATCATTCCCAGCAACCGCTTTGTGATGAGTGCGTTCCATTCACAGAGTTTAACCTTTCTTTTCATAGAACAGTTTGGAAACACTCTGTTTGTAAAGTCTGCAAGCGGATATTTGGACCTCTTTGAGGATTTCGTTGGAAACGGGATTTCTTCATCTAATGCTAGACAGAGGAATTCTCAGTAACTTCTTTGGGTTGCGTGTGTTCAACTCGCAGAGTTGAACCTTCCTTTAGACAGAGCAGATTTGAAACCCTCTTTTTGTGGAATTTCCAAGTGGACATTTCAAGCGCTTTGCGGCCAATGGTAGAAAAGGAAATATCTTCGTATGAAAACTGGAGAGAATCATTCCCAGAAACCACTTTGAGATGAGTGCGTTCCACTCACAGAGTTTAACCTTTCTTTTCATAGAACAGTTTGGAAACATTCTGTTTGTAAAGTCTGCAAGTGGATATTTGGACCTCTTTGAGGATTTCGTTAGAAACGGGATTTCTTCATCTAATGCTAGACAGAAGAATTCTCAGTAACTTCTTTGGGTTGCCTGTGTTCAACTCGCAGAGTTGGACCTTCCTTTAGACAGAGCAGATTTGAAACCCTCTTTTTGTGTAATTTCCAAATGGACATTTCAAGCGTTTTGCGGCCAACGGCAGAAAAGGAAATATCTTCGTATGAAAACTGGAGAGAATCATTCCCAGAAACCACTTTGTGATGAGTACGTTTCACTCACAGAGTTTAACCTTTCTTTTCATAGAACAGTTTGGAAACACTCTGTTTGTAAAGTCTGCAAGTGGATATTTGGACCTCTTTGAGGATTTCGTTGGAAACGGGATTTCTTCATCTACTGCTAGACAGAAGAATTCTCAGTAACTTCTTTGGGTTGCCTGTGTTCCACTCACAGAGTTGAACCTTCCTTTAGACAGAGCAGATTTGAAACTCTCTTTTTGTGGAATTTGCATGTGGACATTTCAAGCGCTTTGGGGCCAACGGTAGAAAAGGAAATATCTTCGTATAAAAACTGGAGAGAATCATTCCCAGCAACCTCTTTGTGATGAGTGCGTTCCACTCACAGAGCTTAACCTTTCTTTTCATAGAACAGTTTGGAAACACTCTGTTTGTAAAGTCTGCAAGTGGATATTTGGACCTCTTTGAGGATTTCATTGGAAACGGGATTTCTTCATCTAATGCTAGACAGAAGAATTCTCAGTAACTTCTTTGGGTTGCCTGTGTTCAACTCACAGAGTTGAACCTTCCTTTAGACAGAGCAGATTTGAAACTCTCTTTTTGTGGAATTTGCATGTGGACATTTCAAGCGTTTTGGGTCCAACGGTAGAAAAGGAAATATCTTCGTATAAAAACTAGAGAGAATCATTCCCAGCAACCCCTTTGTGTTGAGTGCATTCCAATCACAGAGCTTAACGTTTCTTTTCGTAGAACAGTTTGGAAACACTCTGTTTGTAAAGTCTGCAAGTGGATATTTGGACCTCTTTAAGGATTTCGTTGGAAACGGGATTTCTTCATCTAATGCTAGACAGAAGAATTCTCAGTAACTTCTTTGGGTTGCCTGTGTTCAACTCACAGAGTTGAACCTTCCTTTAGACAGAGCAGATTTGAAACCCTCTTTTTGTGGAATTTCCAAGTGGACATTTCAAGCGCTTTGCGGCCAACGGTAGAAAAGGAAATATCTTCGTATAAAAACTGGGGAGAATCATTCTCAGAAACCACTTTGTGATGTGTGCATTCCCCTCACAGAGATGAACCTTTCTTTTCATAGAGCCGTTTGGAAACACTCTGTTTGTAAAGTCTGCAAGTGGATATTTGGACCTCTTTGAGGATTTCGTTGGAAACGGGATTTCTTCATCTAAGGCTATACAGAAGAATACTCAGTAACTTCTTTGGGTTGCCTGTGTTCAACTCACAGAGTTGAACGTTCCTTTAGACAGAGCAGATTTGAAACCCTCTTTTTCTGGAATTTGCATGTGGACATTTCAAGCACTTTGCGGCCAACGGTAGAAAAGGAAATATCTTCGTATAAAAACTGGAGAGAATCATTCTCAGAAACCACTTTGTGATGCGTGCGTTCCACTCACAGAGTTTAACATTTCTTTTCATAGAGCAGTTTGGAAACACTCTGTTTGTAAAGTCTGCATGCGGATATTTGGACCTCTTTGAGGATTTCATTGGAAACGGGATTTCTTCATCTAATGCTACACAGAAGAATTCTCAGTAACTTCTTTGTGTTCCGTGTGTTCAACTCGCAGAGTTGAACCTTCCTTTAGACAGAGCGGATATGAAACCCTGTTTTTGTGGAATTTGCATGTGAATATTTCAAGAGCTTTGGGGCCAACGGTAGAAAAGGAAATATCTTCATAAAAAAACTAGAGAGAATCATTCCCAGCAACTGCTTTTTGGTGAGTGCGTTCCACATACAGAGTTTAACCTTTCTTTTCATGGAGCAGTTTGGAAACACTCTGTTTGTAAAGTTTGCAAGTGGATATTTGGACCTCTTTGAGGATTTCGTTGGAAACGGGATTTCTTCATCTAATGCAAGGCAGAAGAATTCTCAGTAACTTCTTTGGGTTGTCTGTGTTCAACTCACAGAGTTGAACCTTCCTTTAGACAGAGCAAATTTGAAACCCTTTTTTTGTGGAATTTCCAAGTGGACATTTCAAGCGCTTTGGGGCCAACGGTAGAAAAGGAAATATCTTCGTATAAAAACTAGAGAGAATCATTCCCAGAAACCGCTTTGTGATGAGTGCGTTCCATTCACAGAGTTTAACGTTTCTTTTCATAGAACAGTTTGGAAACACTCTGTTTGCAAAGTCTGCAAGTGGATATTTGGAACTCTTTGAGGATTTCATTGGAAACGGGATTTGTTCATCTAATGCTAGACAGAAGAATTCTCAGTAACTTCTTTGTGTTCCGTGTGTTCAACTCGCAGAGTTGAACCTTCCTTTAGACAGAGCAGATTTGAAACCCTCTTCTTGTGGAATTTCCAAGTGGACATTTCAAAGCGCTTTGGCGCCAACGGTAGAAAAGGAAATATCTTCGTATAAAAACTGGAGAGAATCATTCTCAGAAACCACTTTGTGATGTGTGCATTCCACTCACAGAGTTTAACCTTTCTTTTCATAGAGCAGTTTGGAAACACCCTGTTTGTAAAGTCTGCAAGCAGATATTTGGACCTCTTTGAGGATTTCATTGGAAACGGGATTTCTTCATCTAATGCTAGACAGAAGAATTCTCAGTAACTTCATTGGGTTGCCTGTGTTCAACTCACAGACTTGAACGTTCCTTTAGACAGAGTAGATTTGAAACTCTCTTTTTGTGGAATTTGCATGTGGACATTTCAAGCGCTTTGGGGCCAACGGTAGAAAAGGAAATATCTTCGTATAAAAAGTGGAGAGAATCACTCCCAGCAACCGCTTTGTGATGAGTGCATTCCACTCACAGAGTTTAACCTTTCTTTTCAGAGAACAGTTTGGAAACACTCTGTTTGTAAAGTCTGCAAGTGGATATTTGGACCTCTTTGACGATTTCGTTGGAAACGGGATTTCTTCATCTAATGCTAGACAGAAGAATTCTCAGTAACTTCTTTGTGTTGCCTGTGTTCAACTCACAGTGTTCAACCTTCCTTTAGACAGAGCAGATTTGAAACCCTCTTTTTGTGGAATTTGCATGTGGACATTTCAAGCGCTTTGGGGCTCACGGTAGAAAAGGAAATATCTTCGTATAAAAACTAGAGAGAATCATTCCCAGCAATCGCTTTGTGATGCGTGCGTTCCACTCACAGAGTTTAAACTTTCTTTTCATAGAACAGTTTGGAAACACTCTGTTTGTAAATTGTGCATGTGGATATTTGGACCTCTTTGAGGATTTCTTTGGAAACGGGATTTCTTCATCTAATGCTAGACAGAAGAATTCTCAGTAACTTCCTAGGGTTGCATGTGATCAACTCGCAGAGTTGAACCTTCCTTTAGACAGAGCAGATTTGAAACCCTCTTTTTGTGGAATTTCCAAGTGGACATTTCAAGCTCTTTGCGGCCAACGGTAGAAAAGGAAATATCTTCGTATAAAAACTGGAGAGAATCATTCTCAGTAACCACTTTGTGATGTGTGCGTTCCACTGACAGAGTTTAACCTTTCTTTTCATAGAGCAGTTTGGAAACACTCTGTTTGTAAAGTCTGCAAGCGGATATTTGGACCTCTGAGGATTTCGTTGGAAACGGGATTTCTTCATCTAATGCTAGACAGAGGAATTCTCAGTAACTTCTTTGGGTTGCGTGTGTTCAACTCGCAGAGTTGAAGCTTCCTTTAGACAGAGCAGATTTGAAACCCTCTTTTTGTGGAATTTTTATGTGGACATTTCAAGCGCTTTTGGTCCAACGGTAGAAAAGGAAATATCTTCGTATAAAAACTAGAGAGAATCATTCCCAGCAACCGCTTTGTGATGAGTGTGTTCCACTCACAGAGTTGAACCTTTCTTTTCATAGAACAGTTTGGAAACACTCTGTTTGTAAAGTCTGCAAGCGGATATTTGGACCTCTTTGAGGATTTCGTTGGAAACGGGATTTCTTCATCTAATGCTAGACAGAGGAATTCTCAGTAACTTCTTTGGGTTGCGTGTGTTCAACTCGCAGAGTTGAACCTTCCTTTAGACAGAGCAGATTTGAAACCCTCTTTTTGTGGAATTTCCAAGTGGACATTTCAAGCGCTTTGCGGCCAATGGTAGAAAAGGAAATATCTTCGTATGAAAACTGGAGAGAATCATTCCCAGCAACCACTTTGTGATGAGTGCGTTCCACTCACAGAGTTTAACCTTTCTTTTCATAGAACCGTTTGGAAACATTCTGTTTGTAAAGTCTGCAAGTGGATATTTGGACCTCTTTGAGGATTTCGTTAGAAACGGGATTTCTTCATCTAATGCTAGACAGAAGAATTCTCTGTAACTTCTTTGGGTTGCGTGTGTTCAACTCGCAGAATTGGACCTTCCTTTAGACAGAGCAGATTTGAAACCCTCTTTTTGTGTAATTTCCAAATGGACATTTCAAGCGTTTTGCGGCCAACGGCAGAAAAGGAAATATCTTCGTATAAAAACTGGAGAGAATCATTCCCAGAAACCACTTTGTGATGAGTGCGTTCCACTCACAGAGTTGAACCTTTCTTTTCATAGAACAGTTTGGAAACACTCTGTTTGTAAAGTCTGCAAGCGGATATTTGGACCTCTTTGAGGATTTCGTTGGAAACGGGATTTCTTCATCTAATGCTAGACAGAGGAATTCTCAGTAACTTCTTTGGGTTGCGTGTGTTCAACTCGCAGATTTGAACGTTCCTTTAGACAGAGCAGATTTGAAACCCTCTTTTTCTGGAAATTCCAAGTGGACATTTCAAGTGCTTTGTGGCCAACGGTACAAAAGGAAATATCTTCGTATAAAAACTGGAGAGAATCATTCCCAGCAACCACTTTGTGATGAGTGCGTTCCACTCACAGAGTTGAACCTTTCTTTTCACAGAACAGTTTGGAAACACTCTGTTTGTAAAGTCTGCAAGCGGATATTTGGACCTCTTTGAGGATGTTGTTGGAATCGGGATTTCTTCATCTAATGCTAGATAGAGGAATTCTCAGTAACTTCTTTGGGTTGCGTGTGTTCAACTCGCAGAGTTGAACTTTCCTTTAGACAGAGAAGATTTGAAACCCTCTTTTTGTGGGATTTCCAAGTGGACATTTCAAGCGCTTTTCGTCCAACGGTAGAAAAGGAAATATCTTCGTATGAAAACTGGAGAGAATCATTCCCAGAAACCACTTTGTGATGAGTGCATTTCACTCACAGAGTTTAACCTTTCTTTTCCTAGAACAGTTTGGAAACACTCTGTTTCTAAAGTCTGCAAGTGGATATTTGGACCTCTTAGAGGATTTCGTTGCAAACGGGATTTCTTCATCTAATGCTAGACAGAAGAATTCTCAGTAACTTCTTTGGGTTGCCTGTGTTCAACTCACAGAGTTGAACGTTCCTTTAGACAGAGCAGATTTGAAACTCTCTTTTTGTGGAATTTGCATGTGGACATTTCAAGCGCTTTGGGGCCAACGGTAGAAAAGGAAATATCTTCGTATAAAAACTAGAGAGAATCATTCCCAGAAACCGCTTTGTGATGAGTGCGTTCCACTCACAGAGCTTAACCTTTCTTTTCATAGAACTGTTTGGAAACACTCTGTTTGTAAAGTCTGCAAGTGGATATTTGGACCTCTTTGAGGATTTCATTGGAAACGGGATTTCTTCATCTAATGCTAGACAGAAGAATTCTCAGTAACTTCTTTGGGTTGCCTGTGTTCAACTCACAGAGTTGAACCTTCCTTTAGACAGAGCAGATTTGAAACTCTCTTTTTGTGGAATTTGCATGTGGACATTTGAAACGTTTTGGGGCCAACGGTAGAAAAGGAAATATCTTCGTTTAAAAACTAGAGAGAATCATTCCCAGCAACCGCTTTGTGACGAGTGCGTTCCCCTCACAGAGCTTAACCTTTCTTTTCATAGAACAGTTTGGAAACACTCTGTTTGTAAAGTCTGCAAGTGGATATTTGGACCTCTTTGAGGATTTCGTTGGAAACGGGATTTCTTCATCTAATGCTAGACAGAAGAATTCTCAGTAACTTCTTTGGGTTGCATGTGTTCAACTCGCAGAGTTGAACCTTCCTTTAGACAGAGCAGATTTGAAACCCTCTTTTTGTGGAATTTCCAAGTGGACATTTCAAGCGCTTTGCGGCCAACGGTAGAAAAGGAAATATCTTCGTATAAAAACTGGAGAGAATCATTCTCAGTAACCACTTTGTGATGTGTGCGTTCCACTCACAGAGTTTAACCTTTCTTTTCATAGAGCAGTTTGGAAACACTCTGTTTGTAAAGTCTGCAAGCGGATATTTGGACCTCTGAGGATTTCGTTGGAAACGGGATTTCTTCATCTAATGCTAGACAGAAGAATTCTCAGTAACTTCTTTGGGTTGCGTGTGTTCAACTCGCTGAGTTGAAGCTTCCTTTAGACAGAGCAGATTTGAAACCCTCTTTTTGTGGAATTTTTATGTGGACATTTCAAGCGCTTTTGGTCCAACGGTAGAAAAGGAAATATCTTCGTATAAAAACTAGAGAGAATCATTCCCAGCTACCGCTTTGTGATGAGTGCGTTCCACTCACAGAGTTGAACCTTTCTTTTCATAGAACAGTTTGGAAACACTCTGTTTGTAAAGTCTGCAAGCGGATATTTGGACCTCTTTGAGGATTTCGTTGGAAACGGGATTTCTTCATCTAATGCTAGACAGAGGAATTCTCAGTAACTTCTTTGGGTTGCGTGTGTTCAACTCGCAGATTTGAACGTTCCTTTAGACAGAGCAGATTTGAAACCCTCTTTTTGTGGAATTTCCAAGTGGACATTTCAAGTGCTTTGTGGCCAACGGTACAAAAGGAAATATCTTCGTATAAAAACTGGAGAGAATCATTCCCAGCAGCCACTTTGTGATGAGTGCGTTCCACTCACAGAGTTGAACCTTTCTTTTCACAGAACAGTTTGGAAACACTCTGTTTGTAAAGTCTGCAAGCGGATATTTGGACCTCTTTGAGGATATCGTTGGAAACGGGATTTCTTCATCTAATGCTAGACAGAGGAATTCTCAGTAACTTCTTTGGGTTGCGTGTGTTCAACTCGCAGAGTTGAACTTTCCTTTAGACAGAGAAGATTTGAAACCCTCTTTTTGTGGAATTTCCAAGTGGACATTTCAAGCGCTTTTCGTCCAACGGTAGAAAAGGAAATATCTTCGTATGAAAACTGGAGAGAATCATTCCCAGAAACCACTTTGTGATGAGTGCATTTCACTCACAGAGTTTAACCTTTCTTTTCCTAGAACAGTTTGGAAACACTCTGTTTGTAAAGTCTGCAAGTGGATATTTGGACCTCTTAGAGGATTTCGTTGCAAACGGGATTTCTTCATCTAATGCTAGACAGAAGAATTCTCAGTAACTTCTTTGGGTTGCCTGTGTTCAACTCATAGAGGTGAACCTTCCTTTAGACAGAGCAGATTTGAAACTCTCTTTTTGTGGAATTTGCATGTGGACATTTCAAGCGCTTTGGGGCCAACGGTAGAAAAGGAAATATCTTCGTATAAAAACTAGAGAGAATCATTCCCAGAAACCGCTTTGTGATGAGTGCGTTCCACTCACAGAGCTTAACCTTTCTTTTCATAGAACTGTTTGGAAACACTCTGTTTGTAAAGTCTGCAAGTGGATATTTGGACCTCTTTGAGGATTTCATTGGAAACGGGATTTCTTCATCTAATGCTAGACAGAAGAATTCTCAGTAACTTCTTTGGGTTGCCTGTGTTCAACTCACAGAGTTGAACCTTCCTTTGGACAGAGCAGATTTGAAACTCTCTTTTTGTGGAATTTGCATGTGGACATTTGAAACGTTTTGGGGCCTATGGTAGAAAAGGAAATATCTTCGTTTAAAAACTAGAGAGAATCATTCCCAGCAACCGCTTTGTGACGAGTGCGTTCCCCTCACATAGCTTAACCTTTCTTTTCATAGAACAGTTTGGAAACACTCTGTTTGTAAAGTCTGCAAGCGGATATTTGGACCTCTTTGAGGATATCGTTGGAAACGGGATTTCTTCATCTAATGCTAGACAGAGGAATTCTCAGTAACTTCTTTGGGTTGCGTGTGTTCAACTCGCAGAGTTGAACTTTCCTTTAGACAGAGAAGATTTGAAACCCTCTTTTTGTGGAATTTCCAAGTGGACATTTCAAGCGCTTTTCATCCAACGGTAGAAAAGGAAATATCTTCGTATGAAAACTGGAGAGAATCATTCCCAGAAACCACTTTGTGATGAGTGCATTTCACTCACAGAGTTTAACCTTTCTTTTCCTAGAACAGTTTGGAAACACTCTGTTTGTAAAGTCTGCATGTGGATATTTGGACCAATTTGAGGATTTCGTTGCAAACGGGATTTCTTCATCTAATGCTAGACAGAAGAATTCTCAGTAACTTCTTTGGGTTGCCTGTGTTCAACTCATAGAGGTGAACCTTCCTTTGGACAGAGCAGATTTGAAACTCTCTTTTTGTGGAATTTGCATGTGGACATTTCAAGCGCTTTGGGGCCAACGGTAGAAAAGGAAATATCTTCGTATAAAAACTAGAGAGAATCATTCCCAGAAACCGCTTTGTGATGAGTGCGTTCCACTCACAGAGCTTAACCATTCTTTTCATAGAACTGTTTGGAAACACTCTGTTTGTAAAGTCTGCAAGTGGATATTTGGACCTCTTTGAGGATTTCATTGGAAACGGGATTTCTTCATCTAATGCTAGACAGAAGAATTCTCAGTAACTTCTTTGGGTTGCCTGTGTTCAACTCACAGAGTTGAACCTTCCTTTAGACAGAGCAGATTTGAAACTCTCTTTTTGTGGAATTTGCATGTGGACATTTGAAGCGTTTTGGGGCCAACGGTAGAAAAGGAAATATCTTCGTTTAAAAACTAGAGAGAATCATTCCCAGCAACCGCTTTGTGATGAGTGCGTTCCATTCACAGAGTTTAACCTTTCTTTTCATAGAACAGTTTGGAAACACTCTGTTTGTAAAGTCTGCAAGCGGATATTTGGACCTCTTTGAGGATTTCGTTGGAAACGGGATTTCTTCATCTAATGCTAGACAGAGGAATTCTCAGTAACTTCTTTGGGTTGCGTGTGTTCAACTCGCAGAGTTGAACCTTCCTTTAGACAGAGCAGATTTGAAACCCTCTTTTTGTGGAATTTCCAAGTGGACATTTCAAGCGCTTTGCGGCCAATGGTAGAAAAGGAAATATCTTCGTATGAAAACTGGAGAGAATCATTCCCAGAAACCACTTTGAGATGAGTGCGTTCCACTCACAGAGTTTAACCTTTCTTTTCATAGAACAGTTTGGAAACATTCTGTTTGTAAAGTCTGCAAGTGGATATTTGGACCTCTTTGAGGATTTCGTTAGAAACGGGATTTCTTCATCTAATGCTAGACAGAAGAATTCTCAGTAACTTCTTTGGGTTGCGTGTGTTCAACTCGCAGAATTGGACCTTCCTTTAGACAGAGCAGATTTGAAACCCTCTTTTTGTGTAATTTCCAACTGGACATTTCAAGCGTTTTGCGGCCAACGGCAGAAAAGGAAATATCTTCGTATGAAAATTGGAGAGAATCATTCCCAGAAACCACTTTGTGATGAGTACGTTTCACTCACAGAGTTTAACCTTTCTTTTCATAGAACAGTTTGGAAACACTCTGTTTGTAAAGTCTGCAAGTGGATATTTGGACCTCTTTGAGGATTTCGTTGGAAACGGGATTTCTTCATCTACTGCTAGACAGAAGAATTCTCAGTAACTTCTTTGGGTTGCCTGTGTTCAACTCACAGAGTTGAACCTTCCTTTAGACAGAGCAGATTTGAAACTCTCTTTTTGTGGAATTTGCATGTGGACATTTCAAGCGCTTTGGGGCCAACGGTAGAAAAGGAAATATCTTCGTATAAAAACTGGAGAGAATCATTCCCAGCAACCTCTTTGTGATGAGTGCGTTCCACTCACAGAGCTTAACCTTTCTTTTCATAGAACAGTTTGGAAACACTCTGTTTGTAAAGTCTGCAAGTGGATATTTGGACCTCTTTGAGGATTTCATTGGAAACGGGATTTCTTCATCTAATGCTAGACAGAAGAATTCTCAGTGACTTCTTTGGGTTGCCTGTGTTCAACTCACAGAGTTGAACCTTCCTTTAGACAGAGCAGATTTGAAACTCTCTTTTTGTGGAATTTGCATGTGGACATTTCAAGCGTTTTGGGTCCAACGGTAGAAAAGGAAATATCTTCGTATAAAAACTAGAGAGAATCATTCCCAGCAACCCCTTTGTGTTGAGTGCATTCCAATCACAGAGCTTAACGTTTCTTTTCGTAGAACAGTTTGGAAACACTCTGTTTGTAAAGTCTGCAAGTGGATATTTGGACCTCTTTAAGGATTTCGTTGGAAACGGGATTTCTTCATCTAATGCTAGACAGAAGAATTCTCAGTAACTTCTTTGGGTTTCCTGTGTTCAACTCAGAGAGTTGAACCTTCCTTTAGACAGAGCACATTTGAAACCCTCTTTTTGTGGAATTTCCAAGTGGACATTTCAAGCGCTTTGCGGCCAACGGTAGAAAAGGAAATATCTTCGTATAAAAACTGGGGAGAATCATTCTCAGAAACCACTTTGTGATGTGTGCATTCCCCTCACAGAGTTGAACCTTTCTTTTCATAGAGCCGTTTGGAAACACTCTGTTTGTAAAGTCTGCAAGTGGATATTTGGACCTCTTTGAGGATTTCGTTGGAAACGGGATTTCTTCATCTAAGGCTATACAGAAGAATACTCAGTAACTTCTTTGGGTTGCCTGTGTTCAACTCACAGAGTTGAACGTTCCTTTAGACAGAGCAGATTTGAAACCCTCTTTTTCTGGAATTTGCATGTGGACGTTTCAAGCGCTTAGGGGCTAACGGTAGAAAAGGAAATATCTTCGTTTAAAAACTAGAGAGAATCATTCCCAGCAACCGCTTTGTGATGAGTGCGTTCCACTCACAGACTTTAACCTTTCTTTTCATAGAACAGTTTGGAAACACTCTGTTTGTAAAGTCTGCAAGGGGTTATTTGGACCTCTTTGAGGATTTCGTTGGAAACGGGATTTCTTCATCTAATGCAAGGCAGAAGAATTCTCAGTAACTTCTTTGGGTTGCGTGTGTTCAACTCGCAGAGTTGAACCTTCCTTTTGACAGAGCAGATTTGAAACCCTCTTTTTGTGGAATTTCCAAGTGGACATTTCAAGCGCTTTGCGGCCATCGGTAGAAAAGGAAATATCTTCGTATAAAAACTGGAGAGAATCATTCTCAGAAACCACTTTGTGATGCGTGGGTTCCACTCACAGAGTTTAACATTTCTTTTCATAGAGCAGTTTGGAAACACTCTGTTTGTAAAGTCTGCATGCGGATATTTGGACCTCTTTGAGGATTTCATTGGAAACGGGATTTCTTCATCTAATGCTACACAGAAGAATTCTCAGTAACTTCTTTGTGTTCCGTGTGTTCAACTCGCAGAGTTGAACCTTCCTTTAGACAGAGCAGATTTGAAACCCTGTTTTTGTGGAATTTGCATGTGAATATTTCAAGATCTTTGGGGCCAACGGTAGAAAAGGAAATATCTTCATAAAAAAACTAGAGAGAATCATTCCCAGCAACTGCTTTTTGGTGAGTGCGTTCCACATACAGAGTTTAACCTTTCTTTTCATGGAGCAGTTTGGAAACACTCTGTTTGTAAAGTTTGCAAGTGGATATTTGGACCTCTTTGAGGATTTCGTTGGATACGGGATTTCTTCATCTAATGCAAGGCAGAAGAATTCTCAGTAACTTCTTTGGGTTGTCTGTGTTCAACTCACAGAGTTGAACCTTCCTTTAGACAGAGCAAATTTGAAACCCTTTTTTTGTGGAATTTCCAAGTGGACATTTCAAGCGCTTTGGGGCCAACGGTAGAAAAGGAAATATCTTCGTATAAAAAGTGGAGAGAATCACTCCCAGCAACCGCTTTGTGATGAGTGCATTCCACTCACAGAGCTTAACCTTTCTTTTCATAGAACAGTTTGGAAACACTCTGTTTGTAAATTGTGCATGTGGATATTTGGACCTCTTTGAGGATTTCTTTGGAAACGGGATTTCTTCATCTAATGCTAGACAGAA
The DNA here is from genome assembly GCF_029281585.2 of Gorilla gorilla gorilla. NCBI lineage: Eukaryota > Metazoa > Chordata > Mammalia > Primates > Hominidae > Gorilla > Gorilla gorilla. The sequence goes on from NC_073229.2 coordinate 78,324,819, forward strand.
GAATTCTCAGTAACTTCCTAGGGTTGCATGTGATCAACTCGCAGAGTTGAACCTTCCTTTAGACAGAGCAGATTTGAAACCCTCTTTTTGTGGAATTTCCAAGTGGACATTTCAAGCGCTTTGCGGCCAACGGTAGAAAAGGAAATATCTTCGTATAAAAACTGGAGAGAATCATTCTCAGTAACCACTTTGTGATGTGTGCGTTCCACTCACAGAGTTTAACCTTTCTTTTCATAGAGCAGTTTGGAAACACTCTGTTTGTAAAGTCTGCAAGCGGATATTTGGACCTCTGAGGATTTCGTTGGAAACGGGATTTCTTCATCTAATGCTAGACAGAGGAATTCTCAGTAACTTCTTTGGGTTGCCTGTGTTCAACTCATGGAGTTGAACCTTCCTTCAGACAGAGCAGATTTGGAACTCTCTTTTTGTGGAATTTGCATGTGGACATTTCAAGCGCTTTGGGGCCAACGGTAGAAAAGGAAATATCTTCGTATAAAAACTAGAGAGAATCATTCCCAGCAACCGCTTTGTGATGAGTGCGTTCCACTCACAGAGCTTAACCTTTCTTTTCATAGAACTGTTTGGAAACACTCTGTTTGTAAAGTCTGCAAGTGGATATTTGGACCTCTTTGAGGATTTCATTGGAAACGGGATTTCTTCATCTAATGCTAGACAGAAGAATTCTCAGTAACTTCTTTGGGTTGCCTGTGTTCAACTCACAGAGTTGAACCTTCCTTTAGACAGAGCAGATTTGAAACTCTCTTTTTGTGGAATTTGCATGTGGACATTTGAAGCGTTTTGGGGCCAACGGTAGAAAAGGAAATATCTTCGTTTAAAAACTAGAGAGAATCATTCCCAGCAACCGCTTTGTGACGAGTGCGTTCCCCTCACAGAGCTTAACCTTTCTTTTCATAGAACAGTTTGGAAACACTCTGTTTGTAAAGTCTGCAAGTGGATATTTGGACCTCTTTGAGGATTTCGTTGGAAACGGGATTTCTTCATCTAATGCTAGACAGAAGAATTCTCAGTAAGTTCTTTGGGTTGCATGTGTTCAACTCGCAGAGTTGAACCTTCCTTTAGACAGAGCAGATTTGAAACCCTCTTTTTGTGGAATTTCCAAGTGGACATTTCAAGCGCTTTGCGGCCAACGGTAGAAAAGGAAATATCTTCGTATAAAAATTGGACAGAATCATTCTCAGAAAACACTTTGTGATGTGTGTGTTAAACTCACAGAGTTTAACCTTTCTTTTCATAGAGCAGTTTGGAAACCCTCTGTTTGTAAAGTCTGCAAGTGGATATTTGGACCTCTTTGAGGATTTCGTTGGAAACGGGGTTTCTTCATCTAATGCTAGAGAGAAGAATTCTCAGTAACTTCTGTGGGTTGCGTGTGTTCAACTCGCAGAGTTGAACCTTCCTTTAGACAGAGCAGATTTGAAAACCTCTTTTTGTGGAATTTGCATGTGGACATTTCAAGCGCTTTGGGGCCAACGGTAGAAAAGGAAATATCTTCGTATAAAAACTAGAGACAATGATTCCCAGCAACCGCTTTGTGATGAGTGTGTTCCATTCACAGAGTTTAAACTTTCTTTTCATAGAACAGTTTGGAAACACTCTGTTTGTAAAGTCTGCAAGTGGATATTTGGACCTCTTTGAGGAATTCGTTGGAAACGGGATTTCTTCATCTAATGCTAGACAGAAGAATTCTCAGTAACTTCTTTGTGTTCCGTGTGTTCAACTCGCAGAGTTGAACCTTCCTTTAGACAGAGCAGATTTGAAACCCTCTTTTTGTGGAATTTCCAAGTGGACATTTCAAGCGCTTTTGGGCCAACGGTACAAAAGGAAATATCTTCGTATTAAAACTGGAGAGAATCATTCTCAGAAACCACTTTGTCATGTGTGCGTTCCACTCACAGAGTTTAACCTTTCTTTTCATAGAGCAGTTTGGAAACACTCTGTTTGTAATGTCTGCAAGCGGATATTTGGACCTCTTTGAGGATTTCGTTGGTAACGGGAGTTCTTCATCTAATGCTAGACAGAAGAATTCTCAGTAACTTCTTTGGGTTGCGTGTGTTCAACTCGCAGAGTTGAAGCTTCCTTTAGACAGAGCAGATTTGAAACCCTCTTTTTGTGGAATTTTTATGTGGACATTTCAAGCGCTTTTGGTCCAACGGTAGAAAAGGAAATATCTTCGTATAAAAACTAGAGAGAATCATTCCCAGCAACCGCTTTGTGATGAGTGCGTTCCATTCACAGAGTTTAACCTTTCTTTTCATAGAACAGTTTGGAAACACTCTGTTTGTAAAGTCTGCAAGCGGATATTTGGACCTCTTTGAGGATTTCGTTGGAAACGGGATTTCTTCATCTAATGCTAGACAGAGGAATTCTCAGTAACTTCTTTGGGTTGCGTGTGTTCAACTCGCAGAGTTGAACCTTCCTTTAGACAGAGCAGATTTGAAACCCTCTTTTTGTGGAATTTCCAAGTGGACATTTCAAGCGCTTTGCGGCCAATGGTAGAAAAGGAAATATTTTCGTATGAAAACTGGAGAGAATCATTCCCAGAAACCACTTTGTGATGAGTGCATTTCACTCACAGAGTTTAACCTTTCTTTTCATAGAACAGTTTGGAAACCCTCTGTTTGTAAAGTCTGCAAGTGGATATTTGGACCTCTTTGAGGATTTCGTTGGAAACGGGGTTTCTTCATCTAATGCTAGAGAGAAGAATTCTCAGTAACTTCTGTGGGTTGCGTGTGTTCAACTCGCAGAGTTGAACCTTCCTTTAGACAGAGCAGATTTGAAACCCTCTTTTTGTGGAATTTCCAAGTGGACATTTCAAGCGCTTTGCGGCCAACGGTAGAAAAGGAAATATCTTCGTATAAAAACTGGAGAGAATCATTCTCAGTAACCACTTTGTGATGTGTGCGTTCCACTCACAGAGTTTAACCTTTCTTTTCATAGAGCAGTTTGGAAACACTCTGTTTGTAAAGTCTGCAAGCGGATATTTGGACCTCTGAGGATTTCGTTGGAAACGGGATTTCTTCATCTAATGCTAGACAGAAGAATTCTCAGTGACTTCTTTGGGTTGCGTGTGTTCAACTCGCAGAGTTGAAGCTTCCTTTAGACAGAGCAGATTTGAAACCCTCTTTTTGTGGAATTTTTATGTGGACATTTCAAGCGCTTTTGGTCCAACGGTAGAAAAGGAAATATCTTCGTATAAAAACTAGAGAGAATCATTCCCAGCAACCGCTTTGTGATGAGTGCGTTCCACTCACAGAGTTGAACCTTTCTTTTCATAGAACAGTTTGGAAACACTCTGTTTGTAAAGTCTGCAAGCGGATATTTGGACCTCTTTGAGGATTTCGTTGGAAACGGGATTTCTTCATCTAATGCTAGACAGAGGAATTCTCAGTAACTTCTTTGGGTTGCGTGTGTTCAACTCGCAGAGTTGAACTTTCCTTTAGACAGAGAAGATTTGAAACCCTCTTTTTGTGGAATTTCCAAGTGGACATTTCAAGCGCTTTTCGTCCAACGGTAGAAAAGGAAATATCTTCGTATGAAAACTGGAGAGAATCATTCCCAGAAACCACTTTGTGATGAGTGCATTTCACTCACAGAGTTTAACCTTTCTTTTCCTAGAACAGTTTGGAAACACTCTGTTTGTAAAGTCTGCAAGTGGATATTTTGACCTCTTTGAGGATTTCGTTGCAAACGGGATTTTTTCATCTAATGCTAGACAGAAGAATTCTCAGTAACTTCTTTGGGTTGCCTGTGTTCAACTCATAGAGGTGAACCTTCCTTTAGACAGAGCAGATTTGAAACTCTCTTTTTGTGGAATTTGCATGTGGACATTTCAAGCGCTTTGGGGCCAACGGTAGAAAAGGAAATATCTTCGTATAAAAACTAGAGAGAATCATTCCCAGAAACCGCTTTGTGATGAGTGCGATCCACTCACAGAGCTTAACCTTTCTTTTCATAGAACTGTTTGGAAACACTCTGTTTGTAAAGTCTGCAAGTGGATATTTGGACCTCTTTGAGGATTTCATTGGAAACGGGATTTCTTCATCTAATGCTAGACAGAAGAATTCTCAGTAACTTCTTTGGGTTGCCTGTGTTCAACTCACAGAGTTGAACCTTCCTTTAGACAGAGCAGATTTGAAACTCTCTTTTTGTGGAATTTGCATGTGGACATTTGAAGCGTTTTGGGGCCAACGGTAGAAAAGGAAATATCTTCGTTTAAAAACTAGAGAGAATCATTCCCAGCAACCGCTTTGTGATGAGTGCGTTCCATTCACAGAGTTTAACCTTTCTTTTCATAGAACAGTTTGGAAACACTCTGTTTGTAAAGTCTGCAAGCGGATATTTGGACCTCTTTAAGGATTTCGTTGGAAACGGGATTTCTTCATCTAATGCTAGACAGAGGAATTCTCAGTAACTTCTTTGGGTTGCGTGTGTTCAACTCGCAGAGTTGAACCTTCCTTTAGACAGAGCAGATTTGAAACCCTCTTTTTGTGGAATTTCCAAGTGGACATTTCAAGCGCTTTGCGGCCAATGGTAGAAAAGGAAATATCTTCGTATGAAAACTGGAGAGAATCATTCCCAGAAACCACTTTGACATGAGTGCGTTCCACTCACAGAGTTTAACCTTTCTTTTCATAGAACAGTTTGGAAACATTCTGTTTGTAAAGTCTGCAAGTGGATATTTGGACCTCTTTGAGGATTTCGTTAGAAACGGGATTTCTTCATCTAATGCTAGACAGAAGAATTCTCAGTAACTTCTTTGGGTTGCGTGTGTTCAACTCGCAGAATTGGACCTTCCTTTAGACAGAGCAGATTTGAAACCCTCTTTTTGTGTAATTTCCAAATGGACATTTCAAGCGTTTTGCGGCCAACGGTAGAAAAGGAAATATCTTCGTATGAAAACTGGAGAGAATCATTCCCAGAAACCACTTTGTGATGAGTGCGTTTCACTCACAGAGTTTAACCTTTCTTTTCATAGAACAGTTTGGAAACACTCTGTTTGTAAAGTCTGCAAGTGGATATTTGGACCTCTTTGAGGATTTCGTTGGAAACGGGATTTCTTCATCTACTGCTAGACAGAAGAATTCTCAGTAACTTCTTTGGGTTGCCTGTGTTCAACTCACAGAGTTGAACCTTCCTTTAGACAGAGCAGATTTGAAACTCTCTTTTTGTGGAATTTGCATGTGGACATTTCAAGCGCTTTGGGGCCAACGGTAGAAAAGGAAATATCTTCGTATAAAAACTGGAGAATCATTCCCAGCAACCGCCTTGTGATGAGTGCGTTCCACTCACAGAGCTTAACCTTTCTTTTCATAGAACAGTTTGGAAACACTCTGTTTGTAAAGTCTGCAAGTGGATATTTGGACCTCTTTGAGGATTTCGTTGGAAACGGGATTTCTTCATCTACTGCTAGACAGAAGAATTCTCAGTAACTTCTTTGGGTTGCCTGTGTTCAACTCACAGAGTTGAACCTTCCTTTAGACAGAGCAGATTTGAAACTCTCTTTTTGTGGAATTTGCATGTGGACATTTCAAGCGCTTTGGGGCCAACGGTAGAAAAGGAAATATCTTCGTATAAAAACTGGAGAGAATCATTCCCAGCAACCTCTTTGTGATGAGTGCGTTCCACTCACAGAGCTTAACCTTTCTTTTCATAGAACAGTTTGGAAACACTCTGTTTGTAAAGTCTGCAAGTGGATATTTGGACCTCTTTGAGGATTTCATTGGAAACGGGATTTCTTCATCTAATGCTAGACAGAAGAATTCTCAGTAACTTCTTTGGGTTGCCTGTGTTCAACTCACAGAGTTGAACCTTCCTTTAGACAGAGCAGATTTGAAACTCTCTTTTTGTGGAATTTGCATGTGGACATTTCAAGCGTTTTGGGTCCAACGGTAGAAAAGGAAATATCTTCGTATAAAAACTAGAGAGAATCATTCCCAGCAACCCCTTTGTGTTGAGTGCATTCCAATCACAGAGCTTAACGTTTCTTTTCGTAGAACAGTTTGGAAACACTCTGTTTGTAAAGTCTGCAAGTGGATATTTGGACCTCTTTAAGGATTTCTTTGGAAACGGGATTTCTTCATCTAATGCTAGACAGAAGAATTCTCAGTAACTTCTTTGGGTTGCCTGTGTTCAACTCACAGAGTTGAACCTTCCTTTAGACAGAGCACATTTGAAACCCTCTTTTTGTGGAATTTCCAAGTGGACATTTCAAGCGCTTTGCGGCCAACGGTAGAAAAGGAAATATCTTCGTATAAAAACTGGGGAGAATCATTCTCAGAAACCACTTTGTGATGTGTGCATTCCCCTCACAGAGTTGAACCTTTCTTTTCATAGAGCCGTTTGGAAACACTCTGTTTGTAAATTCTGCAAGTGGATATTTGGACCTCTTTGAGGATTTCGTTGGAAACGGGATTTCTTCATCTAAGGCTATACAGAAGAATACTCAGTAACTTCTTTGGGTTGCCTGTGTTCAACTCACAGAGTTGAACGTTCCTTTAGACAGAGCAGATTTGAAACCCTCTTTTTCTGGAATTTGCATATGGACGTTTCAAGCGCTTAGGGGCTAACGGTAGAAATGGAAATATCTTCGTTTAAAAACTAGAGAGAATCATTCCCAGCAACCGCTTTGTGATGAGTGCGTTCCACTCACAGACTTTAACCTTTCTTTTCATAGAACAGTTTGGAAACACTCTGTTTGTAAAGTCTGCAAGGGGTTATTTGGACCTCTTTGAGGATTTCGTTGGAAACGGGATTTCTTCATCTAATGCAAGGCAGAAGAATTCTCAGTAACTTCTTTGGGTTGCGTGTGTTCAACTCGCAGAGTTGAACCTTCCTTTTGACAGAGCAGATTTGAAACCCTCTTTTTGTGGAATTTCCAAGTGGACATTTCAAGCGCTTTGCGGCCATCGGTAGAAAAGGAAATATCTTCGTATAAAAACTGGAGAGAATCATTCTCAGAAACCACTTTGTGATGCGTGGGTTCCACTCACAGAGTTTAACATTTCTTTTCATAGAGCAGTTTGGAAACACTCTGTTTGTAAAGTCTGCATGCGGATATTTGGACCTCTTTGAGGATTTCATTGGAAACGGGATTTCTTCATCTAATGCTACACAGAAGAATTCTCAGTAACTTCTTTGTGTTCCGTGTGTTCAACTCGCAGAGTTGAACCTTCCTTTAGACAGAGCAGATTTGAAACCCTGTTTTTGTGGAATTTGCATGTGAATATTTCAAGATCTTTGGGGCCAACGGTAGAAAAGGAAATATCTTCATAAAAAAACTAGAGAGAATCATTCCCAGCAACTGCTTTTTGGTGAGTGCGTTCCACATACAGAGTTTAACCTTTCTTTTCATGGAGCAGTTTGGAAACACTCTGTTTGTAAAGTTTGCAAGTGGATATTTGGACCTCTTTGAGGATTTCGTTGGAAACGGGATTTCTTCATCTAATGCAAGGCAGAAGAATTCTCAGTAACTTCTTTGGGTTGTCTGTGTTCAACTCACAGAGTTGAACCTTCCTTTAGACAGAGCAAATTTGAAACCCTTTTTTTGTGGAATTTCCAAGTGGACATTTCAAGCGCTTTGGGGCCAACGGTAGAAAAGGAAATATCTTCGTATAAAAAGTGGAGAGAATCACTCCCAGCAACCGCTTTGTGATGAGTGCATTCCACTCACAGAGCTTAACCTTTCTTTTCATAGAACAGTTTGGAAACACTCTGTTTGTAAATTGTGCATGTGGATATTTGGACCTCTTTGAGGATTTCTTTGGAAACGGGATTTCTTCATCTAATGCTAGACAGAAGAATTCTCAGTAACTTCCTAGGGTTGCATGTGATCAACTCGCAGAGTTGAACCTTCCTTTAGACAGAGCAGATTTGAAACCCTCTTTTTGTGGAATTTCCAAGTGGACATTTCAAGCGCTTTGCGGCCAACGGTAGAAAAGGAAATATCTTCGTATAAAAACTGGAGAGAATCATTCTCAGTAACCACTTTGTGATGTGTGCGTTCCACTCCCAGAGTTTAACCTTTCTTTTCATAGAGCAGTTTGGAAACACTCTGTTTGTAAAGTCTGCAAGCGGATATTTGGACCTCTGAGGATTTCGTTGGAAACGGGATTTCTTCATCTAATGCTAGACAGAGGAATTCTCAGTAACTTCTTTGGGTTGCCTGTGTTCAACTCATGGAGTTGAACCTTCCTTCAGACAGAGCAGATTTGGAACTCTCTTTTTGTGGAATTTGCATGTGGACATTTCAAGCGCTTTGGGGCCAACGGTAGAAAAGGAAATATCTTCGTATAAAAACTAGAGAGAATCATTCCCAGCAACCGCTTTGTGATGAGTGCGTTCCACTCACAGAGCTTAACCTTTCTTTTCATAGAACTGTTTGGAAACACTCTGTTTGTAAAGTCTGCAAGTGGATATTTGGACCTCTTTGAGGATTTCATTGGAAACGGGATTTCTTCATCTAATGCTAGACAGAAGAATTCTCCGTAACTTCTTTGGGTTGCCTGTGTTCAACTCACAGAGTTGAACCTTCCTTTAGACAGAGCAGATTTGAAACTCTCTTTTTGTGGAATTTGCATGTGGACATTTGAAGCGTTTTGGGGCCAACGGTAGAAAAGGAAATATCTTCGTTTAAAAACTAGAGAGAATCATTCCCAGCAACCGCTTTGTGACGAGTGCGTTCCCCTCACAGAGCTTAACCTTTCTTTTCATAGAACAGTTTGGAAACACTCTGTTTGTAAAGTCTGCAAGTGGATATTTGGACCTCTTTGAGGATTTCGTTGGAAACGGGATTTCTTCATCTAATGCTAGACAGAAGAATTCTCAGTAAGTTCTTTGGGTTGCATGTGTTCAACTCGCAGAGTTGAACCTTCCTTTAGACAGAGCAGATTTGAAACCCTCTTTTTGTGGAATTTCCAAGTGGACATTTCAAGCGCTTTGCGGCCAACGGTAGAAAAGGAAATATCTTCGTATAAAAATTGGACAGAATCATTCTCAGAAAACACTTTGTGATGTGTGTGTTAAACTCACAGAGTTTAACCTTTCTTTTCATAGAGCAGTTTGGAAACCCTCTGTTTGTAAAGTCTGCAAGTGGATATTTGGACCTCTTTGAGGATTTCGTTGGAAACGGGGTTTCTTCATCTAATGCTAGAGAGAAGAATTCTCAGTAACTTCTGTGGGTTGCGTGTGTTCAACTCGCAGAGTTGAACCTTCCTTTAGACAGAGCAGATTTGAAAACCTCTTTTTGTGGAATTTGCATGTGGACATTTCAAGCGCTTTGGGGCCAACGGTAGAAAAGGAAATATCTTCGTATAAAAACTAGAGACAATGATTCCCAGCAACCGCTTTGTGATGAGTGCGTTCCATTCACAGAGTTTAAACTTTCTTTTCATAGAACAGTTTGGAAACACTCTGTTTGTAAAGTCTGCAAGTGGATATTTGGACCTCTTTGAGGAATTCGTTGGAAACGGGATTTCTTCATCTAATGCTAGACAGAAGAATTCTCAGTAACTTCTTTGTGTTCCGTGTGTTCAACTCGCAGAGTTGAACCTTCCTTTAGACAGAGCAGATTTGAAACCCTCTTTTTGTGGAATTTCCAAGTGGACATTTCAAGCGCTTTTGGGCCAACGGTACAAAAGGAAATATCTTCGTATTAAAACTGGAGAGAATCATTCTCAGAAACCACTTTGTCATGTGTGCGTTCCACTCACAGAGTTTAACCTTTCTTTTCATAGAGCAGTTTGGAAACACTCTGTTTGTAATGTCTGCAAGCGGATATTTGGACCTCTTTGAGGATTTCGTTGGTAACGGGAGTTCTTCATCTAATGCTAGACAGAAGAATTCTCAGTAACTTCTTTGGGTTGCGTGTGTTCAACTCGCAGAGTTGAAGCTTCCTTTAGACAGAGCAGATTTGAAACCCTCTTTTTGTGGAATTTTTATGTGGACATTTCAAGCGCTTTTGGTCCAACGGTAGAAAAGGAAATATCTTCGTATAAAAACTAGAGAGAATCATTCCCAGCAACCGCTTTGTGATGAGTGCGTTCCATTCACAGAGTTTAACCTTTCTTTTCATAGAACAGTTTGGAAACACTCTGTTTGTAAAGTCTGCAAGCGGATATTTGGACCTCTTTGAGGATTTCGTTGGAAACGGGATTTCTTCATCTAATGCTAGACAGAGGAATTCTCAGTAACTTCTTTGGGTTGCGTGTGTTCAACTCGCAGAGTTGAACCTTCCTTTAGACAGAGCAGATTTGAAACCCTCTTTTTGTGGAATTTCCAAGTGGACATTTCAAGCGCTTTGCGGCCAACGGTAGAAAAGGAAATATCTTCGTATAAAAACTGGAGAGAATCATTCTCAGTAACCACTTTGTGATGTGTGCGTTCCACTCACAGAGTTTAACCTTTCTTTTCATAGAGCAGTTTGGAAACACTCTGTTTGTAAAGTCTGCAAGCGGATATTTGGACCTCTGAGGATTTCGTTGGAAACGGGATTTCTTCATCTAATGCTAGACAGAAGAATTCTCAGTGACTTCTTTGGGTTGCGTGTGTTCAACTCGCAGAGTTGAAGCTTCCTTTAGACAGAGCAGATTTGAAACCCTCTTTTTGTGGAATTTTTATGTGGACATTTCAAGCGCTTTTGGTCCAACGGTAGAAAAGGAAATATCTTCGTATAAAAACTAGAGAGAATCATTCCCAGCAACCGCTTTGTGATGAGTGCGTTCCACTCACAGAGTTGAACCTTTCTTTTCATAGAACAGTTTGGAAACACTCTGTTTGTAAAGTCTGCAAGCGGATATTTGGACCTCTTTGAGGATTTCGTTGGAAACGGGATTTCTTCATCTAATGCTAGACAGAGGAATTCTCAGTAACTTCTTTGGGTTGCGTGTGTTCAACTCGCAGAGTTGAACTTTCCTTTAGACAGAGAAGATTTGAAACCCTCTTTTTGTGGAATTTCCAAGTGGACATTTCAAGCGCTTTTCGTCCAACGGTAGAAAAGGAAATATCTTCGTATGAAAACTGGAGAGAATCATTCCCAGAAACCACTTTGTGATGAGTGCATTTCACTCACAGAGTTTAACCTTTCTTTTCCTAGAACAGTTTGGAAACACTCTGTTTGTAAAGTCTGCAAGTGGATATTTGGACCTCTTTGAGGATTTCGTTGCAAACGGGATTTTTTCATCTAATGCTAGACAGAAGAATTCTCAGTAACTTCTTTGGGTTGCCTGTGTTCAACTCATAGAGGTGAACCTTCCTTTAGACAGAGCAGATTTGAAACTCTCTTTTTGTGGAATTTGCATGTGGACATTTCAAGCGCTTTGGGGCCAACGGTAGAAAAGGAAATATCTTCGTATAAAAACTAGAGAGAATCATTCCCAGAAACCGCTTTGTGATGAGTGCGATCCACTCACAGAGCTTAACCTTTCTTTTCATAGAACTGTTTGGAAACACTCTGTTTGTAAAGTCTGCAAGTGGATATTTGGACCTCTTTGAGGATTTCATTGGAAACGGGATTTCTTCATCTAATGCTAGACAGAAGAATTCTCAGTAACTTCTTTGGGTTGCCTGTGTTCAACTCACAGAGTTGAACCTTCCTTTAGACAGAGCAGATTTGAAACTCTCTTTTTGTGGAATTTGCATGTGGACATTTGAAGCGTTTTGGGGCCAACGGTAGAAAAGGAAATATCTTCGTTTAAAAACTAGAGAGAATCATTCCCAGCAACCGCTTTGTGATGAGTGCGTTCCATTCACAGAGTTTAACCTTTCTTTTCATAGAACAGTTTGGAAACACTCTGTTTGTAAAGTCTGCAAGCGGATATTTGGACCTCTTTAAGGATTTCGTTGGAAACGGGATTTCTTCATCTAATGCTAGACAGAGGAATTCTCAGTAACTTCTTTGGGTTGCGTGTGTTCAACTCGCAGAGTTGAACCTTCCTTTAGACAGAGCAGATTTGAAACCCTCTTTTTGTGGAATTTCCAAGTGGACATTTCAAGCGCTTTGCGGCCAATGGTAGAAAAGGAAATATCTTCGTATGAAAACTGGAGAGAATCATTCCCAGAAACCACTTTGAGATGAGTGCGTTCCACTCACAGAGTTTAACCTTTCTTTTCATAGAACAGTTTGGAAACATTCTGTTTGTAAAGTCTGCAAGTGGATATTTGGACCTCTTTGAGGATTTCGTTAGAAACGGGATTTCTTCATCTAATGCTAGACAGAAGAATTCTCAGTAACTTCTTTGGGTTGCGTGTGTTCAACTCGCAGAATTGGACCTTCCTTTAGACAGAGCAGATTTGAAACCCTCTTTTTGTGTAATTTCCAAATGGACATTTCAAGCGTTTTGCGGCCAACGGCAGAAAAGGAAATATCTTCGTATGAAAACTGGAGAGAATCATTCCCAGAAACCACTTTGTGATGAGTGCGTTTCACTCACAGAGTTTAACCTTTCTTTTCATAGAGCAGTTTGGAAACACTCTGTTTGTAAAGTCTGCAAGTGGATATTTGGACCTCTTTGAGGATTTCGTTGGAAACGGGATTTCTTCATCTACTGCTAGACAGAAGAATTCTCAGTAACTTCTTTGGGTTGCCTGTGTTCAACTCACAGAGTTGAACCTTCCTTTAGACAGAGCAGATTTGAAACTCTCTTTTTGTGGAATTTGCATGTGGACATTTCAAGCGCCTTGGGGCCAGCGGTAGAAAACGAAATATCTTCGTATAAAAACTGGAGAATCATTCCCAGCAACCGCCTTGTGATGAGTGCGTTCCACTCACAGAGCTTAACCTTTCTTTTCATAGAACAGTTTGGAAACACTCTGTTTGTAAAGTCTGCAAGTGGATATTTGGACCTCTTTGAGGATTTCGTTGGAAACGGGATTTCTTCATCTACTGCTAGACAGAAGAATTCTCAGTAACTTCTTTGGGTTGCCTGTGTTCAACTCACAGAGTTGAACCTTCCTTTAGACAGAGCAGATTTGAAACTCTCTTTTTGTGGAATTTGCATGTGGACATTTCAAGCGCTTTGGGGCCAACGGTAGAAAAGGAAATATCTTCGTATAAAAACTGGAGAGAATCATTCCCAGCAACCTCTTTGTGATGAGTGCGTTCCACTCACAGAGCTTAACCTTTCTTTTCATAGAACAGTTTGGAAACACTCTGTTTGTAAAGTCTGCAAGTGGATATTTGGACCTCTTTGAGGATTTCATTGGAAACGGGATTTCTTCATCTAATGCTAGACAGAAGAATTCTCAGTAACTTCTTTGGGTTGCCTGTGTTCAACTCACAGAGTTGAACCTTCCTTTAGACAGAGCAGATTTGAAACTCTCTTTTTGTGGAATTTGCATGTGGACATTTCAAGCGTTTTGGGTCCAACGGTAGAAAAGGAAATATCTTCGTATAAAAACTAGAGAGAATCATTCCCAGCAACCCCTTTGTGTTGAGTGCATTCCAATCACAGAGCTTAACGTTTCTTTTCGTAGAACAGTTTGGAAACACTCTGTTTGTAAAGTCTGCAAGTGGATATTTGGACCTCTTTAAGGATTTCGTTGGAAACGGGATTTCTTCATCTAATGCTAGACAGAAGAATTCTCAGTAACTTCTTTGGGTTGCCTGTGTTCAACTCACAGAGTTGAACCTTCCTTTAGACAGAGCACATTTGAAACCCTCTTTTTGTGGAATTTCCAAGTGGACATTTCAAGCGCTTTGCGGCCAACGGTAGAAAAGGAAATATCTTCGTATAAAAACTGGGGAGAATCATTCTCAGAAACCACTTTGTGATGTGTGCATTCCCCTCACAGAGTTGAACCTTTCTTTTCATAGAGCCGTTTGGAAACACTCTGTTTGTAAATTCTGCAAGTGGATATTTGGACCTCTTTGAGGATTTCGTTGGAAACGGGATTTCTTCATCTAAGGCTATACAGAAGAATACTCAGTAACTTCTTTGGGTTGCCTGTGTTCAACTCACAGAGTTGAACGTTCCTTTAGACAGAGCAGATTTGAAACCCTCTTTTTCTGGAATTTGCATGTGGACGTTTCAAGCGCTTAGGGGCTAACGGTAGAAAAGGAAATATCTTCGTATAAAAACTAGAGAGAATCATTCCCAGAAACCGCTTTGTGATGAGTGCGTTCCATTCACAGAGTTTAACGTTTCTTTTCATAGAACAGTTTGGAAACACTCTGTTTGTAAAGTCTGCAAGCGGATATTTGGACCTCTGAGGATTTCGTTGGAAACGGGTTTTCTTCATCTAATGCTAGACAGAAGAATTCTCAGTAACTTCTTTGGGTTGCGTGTGTTCAACTCGCAGAGTTGAAGCTTCCTTTAGACAGAGCAGATTTGAAACCCTCTTTTTGTGGAATTTTTATGTGGACATTTCAAGAGCTTTTGGTCCAACGGTAGAAAAGGAAATATCTTCGTATAAAAACTAGAGAGAATCATTCCCAGCAACCGCTTTGTGATGAGTGTGTTCCACTCACAGAGTTGAACCTTTCTTTTCATAGAACAGTTTGGAAACACTCTGTTTGTAAAGTCTGCAAGCGGATATTTGGACCTCTTTGAGGATTTCGTTGGAAACGGGATTTCTTCATCTAATGCTAGACAGAGGAATTCTCAGTAACTTCTTTGGGTTGCGTGTGTTCAACTCGCAGATTTGAACGTTCCTTTAGACAGAGCAGATTTGAAACCCTCTTTTTGTGGAATTTCCAAGTGGACATTTCAAGTGCTTTGTGGCCAACGGTACAAAAGGAAATATCTTCGTATAAAAACTGGAGAGAATCATTCCCAGCAACCACTTTGTGATGAGTGCGTTCCACTCACAGAGTTGAACCTTTCTTTTCACAGAACAGTTTGGAAACACTCTGTTTGTAAAGTCTGCAAGCGGATATTTGGACCTCTTTGAGGATATCGTTGGAAACGGGATTTCTTCATCTAATGCTAGACAGAGGAATTCTCAGTAACTTCTTTGGGTTGCGTGTGTTCAACTCGCAGAGTTGAACTTTCCTTTAGACAGAGAAGATTTGAAACCCTCTTTTTGTGGAATTTCCAAGTGGACATTTCAAGCGCTTTTCATCCAACGGTAGAAAAGGAAATATCTTCGTATGAAAACTGGAGAGAATCATTCCCAGAAACCACTTTGTGATGAGTGCATTTCACTCACAGAGTTTAACCTTTCTTTTCCTAGAACAGTTTGGAAACACTCTGTTTGTAAAGTCTGCAAGTGGATATTTGGACCTCTTTGAGGATTTCGTTGCAAACGGGATTTCTTCATCTAATGCTAGACAGAAGAATTCTCAGTAACTTCTTTGGGTTGCCTGTGTTCAACTCATAGAGGTGAACCTTCCTTTGGACAGAGCAGATTTGAAACTCTCTTTTTGTGGAATTTGCATGTGGACATTTCAAGCGCTTTGGGGCCAACGGTAGAAAAGGAAATATCTTCGTATAAAAACTAGAGAGAATCATTCCCAGAAACCGCTTTGTGATGAGTGCGTTCCACTCACAGAGCTTAACCTTTCTTTTCATAGAACTGTTTGGAAACACTCTGTTTGTAAAGTCTGCAAGTGGATATTTGGACCTCTTTGAGGATTTCATTGGAAACGGGATTTCTTCATCTAATGCTAGACAGAAGAATTCTCAGTAACTTCTTTGGGTTCCCTGTGTTCAACTCACAGAGTTGAACCTTCCTTTAGACAGAGCAGATTTGAAACTCTCTTTTTGTGGAATTTGCATGTGGACATTTCAAGCGTTTTGGGGCCAACGGTAGAAAAGGAAATATCTTCGTTTAAAAACTAGAGAGAATCATTCCCAGCAACCGCTTTGTGATGAGTGCGCTCCATTCACAGAGTTTAACCTTTCTTTTCATAGAACAGTTTGGAAACACTCTGTTTGTAAAGTCTGCAAGCGGATATTTGGACCTCTTTGAGGATTTCGTTGGAAACGGGATTTCTTCATCTAATGCTAGACAGAGGAATTCTCAGTAACTTCTTTGGGTTGCGTGTGTTCAACTCGCAGAGTTGAACCTTCCTTTAGACAGAGCAGATTTGAAACCCTCTTTTTGTGGAATTTCCAAGTGGACATTTCAAGCGCTTTGCGGCCAATGGTAGAAAAGGAAATATCTTCGTATGAAAACTGGAGAGAATCATTCCCAGAAACCACTTTGACATGAGTGCGTTCCACTCACAGAGTTTAACCTTTCTTTTCATAGAACAGTTTGGAAACATTCTGTTTGTAAAGTCTGCAAGTGGATATTTGGACCTCTTTGAGGATTTCGTTAGAAACGGGATTTCTTCATCTAATGCTAGACAGAAGAATTCTCAGTAACTTCTTTGGGTTGCGTGTGTTCAACTCGCAGAATTGGACCTTCCTTTAGACAGAGCAGATTTGAAACCCTCTTTTTGTGTAATCTCCAAATGGACATTTCAAGCGTTTTGCGGCCAACGGCAGAAAAGGAAATATCTTCGTATGAAAACTGGAGAGAATCATTCCCAGAAACCACTTTGTGATGAGTACGTTTCACTCACAGAGTTTAACCTTTCTTTTCATAGAACAGTTTGGAAACACTCTATTTGTAAAGTCTGCAAGTGGATATTTGGACCTCTTTGAGGATTTCGTTGGAAACGGGATTTCTTCATCTACTGCTAGACAGAAGAATTCTCAGTAACTTCTTTGGGTTGCCTGTGTTCAACTCACAGAGTTGAACCTTCCTTTAGACAGAGCAGATTTGAAACTCTCTTTTTGTGGAATTTGCATGTGGACATTTCAAGCGCTTTGGGGCCAACGGTAGAAAAGGAAATATCTTCGTATAAAAACTGGAGAGAATCATTCCCAGCAACCTCTTTGTGATGAGTTCGTTCCACTCACAGAGCTTAACCTTTCTTTTCATAGAACAGTTTGGAAACACTCTGTTTGTAAAGTCTGCAAGTGGATATTTGGACCTCTTTGAGGATTTCATTGGAAACGGGATTTCTTCATCTAATGCTAGACAGAAGAATTCTCAGTAACTTCTTTGGGTTGCCTGTGTTCAACTCACAGAGTTGAACCTTCCTTTAGACAGAGCAGATTTGAAACTCTCTTTTTGTGGAATTTGCATGTGGACATTTCAAGCGTTTTGGGTCCAACGGTAGAAAAGGAAATATCTTCGTATAAAAACTAGAGAGAATCATTCCCAGCAACCCCTTTGTGTTGAGTGCATTCCAATCACAGAGCTTAACGTTTCTTTTCGTAGAACAGTTTGGAAACACTCTGTTTGTAAAGTCTGCAAGTGGATATTTGGACCTCTTTAAGGATTTCGTTGGAAACGGGATTTCTTCATCTAATGCTAGACAGAAGAATTCTCAGTAACTTCTTTGGGTTGCCTGTGTTCAACTCACAGAGTTGAACCTTCCTTTAGACAGAGCACATTTGAAACCCTCTTTTTGTGGAATTTCCAAGTGGACATTTCAAGCGCTTTGCGGCCAACGGTAGAAAAGGAAATATCTTCGTATAAAAACTGGGGAGAATCATTCTCAGAAACCACTTTGTGATGTGTGCATTCCCCTCACAGAGTTGAACCTTTCTTTTCATAGAGCCGTTTGGAAACACTCTGTTTGTAAAGTCTGCAAGTGGATATTTGGACCTCTTTGAGGATTTCGTTGGAAACGGGATTTCTTCATCTAAGGCTATACAGAAGAATACTCAGTAACTTCTTTGGGTTGCCTGTGTTCAACTCACAGAGTTGAACGTTCCTTTAGACAGAGCAGATTTGAAACCCTCTTTTTCTGGAATTTGCATGTGGACGTTTCAAGCGCTTAGGGGCTAACGGTAGAAAAGGAAATATCTTCGTATAAAAACTAGAGAGAATCATTCCCAGAAACCGCTTTGTGATGAGTGCGTTCCATTCACAGAGTTTAACGTTTCTTTTCATAGAACAGTTTGGAAACACTCTGTTTGCAAAGTCTGCAAGTGGATATTTGGAACTCTTTGAGGATTTCATTGGAAACGGGATTTGTTCATCTAATGCTAGACAGAAGAATTCTCAGTAACTTCTTTGTGTTCCGTGTGTTCAACTCGCAGAGTTGAACCTTCCTTTAGACAGAGCAGATTTGAAACCCTCTTTTTGTGGAATTTCCAAATGGACATTTCAAAGCGCTTTGGCGCCAACGGTAGAAAAGGAAATATCTTCGTATAAAAACTGGAGAGAATCATTCTCAGAAACCACTTTGTGATGTGTGCATTCCACTCACAGAGTTTAACCTTTCTTTTCATAGAGCAGTTTGGAAACACCCTGTTTGTAAAGTCTGCAAGCAGATATTTGGACCTCTTTGAGGATTTCATTGGAAACGGGATTTCTTCATCTAATGCTAGACAGAAGAATTCTCAGTAACTTCATTGGGTTGCCTGTGTTCAACTCACAGACTTGAACGTTCCTTTAGACAGAGTAGATTTGAAACTCTCTTTTTGTGGAATTTGCATGTGGACATTTCAAGCGCTTTGGGGCCAACGGTAGAAAAGGAAATATCTTCGTATAAAAAGTGGAGAGAATCACTCCCAGCAACCGCTTTGTGATGAGTGCATTCCACTCACAGAGTTTAACCTTTTTTTTCAGAGAACAGTTTGGAAACACTCTATTTGTAAAGTCTGCAAGTGGATATTTGGACCTCTTTGAGGATTTCGTTGGAAACGGGATTTCTTCGTCTGATGCTAGACAGAAGAATTCTCAGTAACTTCTTTGGGTTGCGTGGGTTCAACTCGCAGAGTTGAACCTTCCTTTAGACAGAGCAGATATGAAACCCTCTTTTTGTGGGATTTCCAAGTGGACATTTCAAGCGCTTTGCGGCCAACGGTAGAAAAGGAAATATCTTCGTATAAAAACTGGAGAGAATCATTCTCAGAAACCACTTTGTGATGTGTGTGTTCCACTCACAAAGTTTAACCTTTCTTTTCATAGTTCAGTTTGGAAACACTCTGTTTGTAAAGTCTGCAAGAGGATATTTGGACCTCTTTGACGATTTCGTTGGAAACGGGATTTCTTCATCTAATGCTAGACAGAAGAATTCTCAGTAACTTCTTTGGGTTGCCTGTGTTCAACTCACAGTGTTGAAACTTCCTTTAGACAGAGCAGATTTGAAACCCTCTTTTTGTGGAATTTGCATGTGGACATTTCAAGCGCTTTGGGGCTCACGGTAGAAAAGGAAATATCTTCGTATAAAAACTAGAGAGAATCATTCCCAGCAATCGCTTTGTGATGCGTGCGTTCCACTCACAGAGTTTAAACTTTCTTTTCATAGAACAGTTTGGAAACACTCTAATTGTAAATTGTGCATGTGGATATTTGGACCTCTTTGAGGATTTCTTTGGAAACGGGATTTCTTCTTCTAATGCTAGACAGAAGAATTCTCAGTAACTTCCTAGGGTTGCATGTGATCAACTCGCAGAGTTGAACCTTCCTTTAGACAGAGCAGATTTGAAACCCTCTTTTTGTGGAATTTCCAAGTGGACATTTCAAGCGCTTTGCGGCCAACGGTAGAAAAGGAAATATCTTCGTATAAAAACTGGAGAGAATCATTCTCAGTAACCACTTTGTGATGTGTGCGTTCCACTCACAGAGTTTAACCTTTCTTTTCATAGAGCAGTTTGGAAACACTCTGTTTGTAAAGTCTGCAAGCGGATATTTGGACCTCTGAGGATTTCGTTGGAAACGGGATTTCTTCATCTAATGCTAGACAGAGGAATTCTCAGTAACTTCTTTGGGTTGCGTGTGTTCAACTCGCAGAGTTGAACTTTCCTTTAGACAGAGAAGATTTGAAACCCTCTTTTTGTGGAATTTCCAAGTGGACATTTCAAGCGCTTTTCATCCAACGGTAGAAAAGGAAATATCTTCGTATGAAAACTGGAGAGAATCATTCCCAGAAACCACTTTGTGATGAGTGCATTTCACTCACAGAGTTTAACCTTTCTTTTCCTAGAACAGTTTGGAAACACTCTGTTTGTAAAGTCTGCAAGTGGATATTTGGACCTCTTTGAGGATTTCGTTGCAAACGGGATTTCTTCATCTAATGCTAGACAGAAGAATTCTCAGTAACTTCTTTGGGTTGCCTGTGTTCAACTCATAGAGGTGAACCTTCCTTTGGAGAGAGCAGATTTGAAACTCTCTTTTTGTGGAATTTGCATGTGGACATTTCAAGCGCTTTGGGGCCAACGGTAGAAAAGGAAATATCTTCGTATAAAAACTAGAGAGAATCATTCCCAGAAACCGCTTTGTGATGAGTGCGTTCCACTCACAGAGCTTAACCTTTCTTTTCATAGAACTGTTTGGAAACACTCTGTTTGTAAAGTCTGCAAGTGGATATTTGGACCTCTTTGAGGATTTCATTGGAAACGGGATTTCTTCATCTAATGCTAGACAGAAGAATTCTCAGTAACTTCTTTGGGTTGCCTGTGTTCAACTCACAGAGTTGAACCTTCCTTTAGACAGAGCAGATTTGAAACTCTCTTTTTGTGGAATTTGCATGTGGACATTTCAAGCGTTTTGGGGCCAACGGTAGAAAAGGAAATATCTTCGTTTAAAAACTAGAGAGAATCATTCCCAGCAACCGCTTTGCGATGAGTGTGCTCCATTCACAGAGTTTAACCTTTCTTTTCATAGAACAGTTTGGAAACACTCTGTTTGTAAAGTCTGCAAGCGGATATTTGGACCTCTTTGAGGATTTCGTTGGAAACGGGATTTCTTCATCTAATGCTAGACAGAGGAATTCTCAGTAACTTCTTTGGGTTGCGTGTGTTCAACTCGCAGAGTTGAACCTTCCTTTAGACAGAGCAGATTTGAAACCCTCTTTTTGTGGAATTTCCAAGTGGACATTTCAAGCGCTTTGCGGCCAATGGTAGAAAAGGAAATATCTTCGTATGAAAACTGGAGAGAATCATTTCCAGAAACCACTTTGACATGAGTGCGTTCCACTCACAGAGTTTAACCTTTCTTTTCATAGAACAGTTTGGAAACATTCTGTTTGTAAAGTCTGCAAGTGGATATTTGGACCTCTTTGAGGATTTCGTTAGAAACGGGATTTCTTCATCTAATGCTAGACAGAAGAATTCTCAGTAACTTCTTTGGGTTGCGTGTGTTCAACTCGCAGAATTGGACCTTCCTTTAGACAGAGCAGATTTGAAACCCTCTTTTTGTGTAATTTCCAAATGGACATTTCAAGCGTTTTGCGGCCTACGGCAGAAAAGGAAATATCTTCGTATGAAAACTGGAGAGAATCATTCCCAGAAACCACTTTGTGATGAGTACGTTTCACTCACAGAGTTTAACCTTTCTTTTCATAGAACAGTTTGGAAACACTCTGTTTGTAAAGTCTGCAAGTGGATATTTGGACCTCTTTGAGGATTTCGTTGGAAACGGGATTTCTTCATCTACTGCTAGACAGAAGAATTCTCAGTAACTTCTTTGGGTTGCCTGTGTTCAACTCACAGAGTTGAACCTTCCTTTAGACAGAGCAGATTTGAAACTCTCTTTTTGTGGAATTTGCATGTGGACATTTCAAGCGCTTTGGGGCCAACGGTAGAAAAGGAAATATCTTCGTATAAAAACTGGAGAGAATCATTCCCAGCAACCTCTTTGTGATGAGTGCGTTCCACTCACAGAGCTTAACCTTTCTTTTCATAGAACAGTTTGGAAACACTCTGTTTGTAAAGTCTGCAAGTGGATATTTGGACCTCTTTGAGGATTTCATTGGAAACGGGATTTCTTCATCTAATGCTAGACAGAAGAATTCTCAGTAACTTCTTTGGGTTGCCTGTGTTCAACTCACAGAGTTGAACCTTCCTTTAGACAGAGCAGATTTGAAACTCTCTTTTTGTGGAATTTGCATGTGGACATTTCAAGCGTTTTGGGTCCAACGGTAGAAAAGGAAATATCTTCGTATAAAAACTAGAGAGAATCATTCCCAGCAACCCCTTTGTGTTGAGTGCATTCCAATCACAGAGCTTAACGTTTCTTTTCGTAGAACAGTTTGGAAACACTCTGTTTGTAAAGTCTGCAAGTGGATATTTGGACCTCTTTAAGGATTTCGTTGGAAACGGGATTTCTTCATCTAATGCTAGACAGAAGAATTCTCAGTAACTTCTTTGGGTTGCCTGTGTTCAACTCACAGAGTTGAACCTTCCTTTAGACAGAGCACATTTGAAACCCTCTTTTTGTGGAATTTCCAAGTGGACATTTCAAGCGCTTTGCGGCCAACGGTAGAAAAGGAAATATCTTCGTATAAAAACTGGGGAGAATCATTCTCAGAAACCACTTTGTGATGTGTGCATTCCCCTCACAGAGTTGAACCTTTCTTTTCATAGAGCCGTTTGGAAACACTCTGTTTGTAAACTCTGCAAGTGGATATTTGGACCTCTTTGAGGATTTCGTTGGAAACGGGATTTCTTCATCTAAGGCTATACAGAAGAATACTCAGTAACTTCTTTGGGTTGCCTGTGTTCAACTCACAGAGTTGAACGTTCCTTTAGACAGAGCAGATTTGAAACCCTCTTTTTCTGGAATTTGCATGTGGACGTTTCAAGCGCTTAGGGGCTAACGGTAGAAAAGGAAATATCTTCGTATAAAAACTAGAGAGAATCATTCCCAGAAACCGCTTTGTGATGAGTGCGTTCCATTCACAGAGTTTAACGTTTCTTTTCATAGAACAGTTTGGAAACACTCTGTTTGCAAAGTCTGCAAGTGGATATTTGGAACTCTTTGAGGATTTCATTGGAAACGGGATTTGTTCATCTAATGCTAGACAGAAGAATTCTCAGTAACTTCTTTGTGTTCCGTGTGTTCAACTCGCAGAGTTGAACCTTCCTTTAGACAGAGCAGATTTGAAACCCTCTTTTTGTGGAATTTCCAAATGGACATTTCAAAGCGCTTTGGCGCCAACGGTAGAAAAGGAAATATCTTCGTATAAAAACTGGAGAGAATCATTCTCAGAAACCACTTTGTGATGTGTGCATTCCACTCACAGAGTTTAACCTTTCTTTTCATAGAGCAGTTTGGAAACACCCTGTTTGTAAAGTCTGCAAGCAGATATTTGGACCTCTTTGAGGATTTCATTGGAAACGGGATTTCTTCATCTAATGCTAGACAGAAGAATTCTCAGTAACTTCATTGGGTTGCCTGTATTCAACTCACAGACTTGAACGTTCCTTTAGACAGAGTAGATTTGAAACTCTCTTTTTGTGGAATTTGCATGTGGACATTTCAAGCGCTTTGGGGCCAACGGTAGAAAAGGAAATATCTTCGTATAAAAAGTGGAGAGAATCACTCCCAGCAACCGCTTTGTGATGAGTGCATTCCACTCACAGAGTTTAACCTTTTTTTTCAGAGAACAGTTTGGAAACACTCTATTTGTAAAGTCTGCAAGTGGATATTTGGACCTCTTTGAGGATTTCGTTGGAAACGGGATTTCTTCGTCTGATGCTAGACAGAAGAATTCTCAGTAACTTCTTTGGGTTGCGTGTGTTCAACTCGCAGAGTTGAACCTTCCTTTAGACAGAGCAGATATGAAACCCTCTTTTTGTGGGATTTCCAAGTGGACATTTCAAGCGCTTTGCGGCCAACGGTAGAAAAGGAAATATCTTCGTATAAAAACTGGAGAGAATCATTCTCAGAAACCACTTTGTGATGTGTGTGTTCCACTCACAAAGTTTAACCTTTCTTTTCATAGTTCAGTTTGGAAACACTCTGTTTGTAAAGTCTGCAAGAGGATATTTGGACCTCTTTGACGATTTCGTTGGAAACGGGATTTCTTCATCTAATGCTAGACAGAAGAATTCTCAGTAACTTCTTTGGGTTGCCTGTGTTCAACTCACAGTGTTGAACCTTCCTTTAGACCGAGGAGATTTGAAACCCTCTTTTTGTGGAATTTGCATGTGGACATTTCAAGCGCTTTGGGGCTCACGGTAGAAAAGGAAATATCTTCGTATAAAAACTAGAGAGAATCATTCCCAGCAATCGCTTTGTGATGCGTGCGTTCCACTCACAGAGTTTAAACTTTCTTTTCATAGAACAGTTTGGAAACACTCTAATTGTAAATTGTGCATGTGGATATTTGGACCTCTTTGAGGATTTCTTTGGAAACGGGATTTCTTCATCTAATGCTAGACAGAAGAATTCTCAGTAACTTCCTAGGGTTGCATGTGATCAACTCGCAGAGTTGAACCTTCCTTTAGACAGAGCAGATTTGAAACCCTCTTTTTGTGGAATTTCCAAGTGGACATTTCAAGCGCTTTGCGGCCAACGGTAGAAAAGGAGATATCTTCGTATAAAAACTGGAGAGAATCATTCTCAGTAACCACTTTGTGATGTGTGCGTTCCACTCACAGAGTTTAACCTTTCTTTTCATAGAGCAGTTTGGAAACACTCTGTTTGTAAAGTCTGCAAGCGGATATTTGGACCTCTGAGGATTTCGTTGGAAACGGGATTTCTTCATCTAATGCTAGACAGAAGAATTCTCAGTAACTTCTTTGGGTTGCGTGTGTTCAACTCGCAGAGTTGAAGCTTCCTTTAGACAGAGCAGATTTGAAACCCTCTTTTTGTGGAATTTTTATGTAGACATTTCAAGCGCTTTTGGTCCAACGGTAGAAAAGGAAATATCTTCGTATAAAAACTAGAGAGAATCATTCCCAGCAACCGCTTTGTGATGAGTGTGTTCCACTCACAGAGTTGAACCTTTCTTTTCATAGAACAGTTTGGAAACACTCTGTTTGTAAAGTCTGCAAGCGGATATTTGGACCTCTTTGAGGATTTCGTTGGAAACGGGATTTCTTCATCTAATGCTAGACAGAGGAATTCTCAGTAACTTCTTTGGGTTGCGTGTGTTCAACTCGCAGATTTGAACGTTCCTTTAGACAGAGCAGATTTGAAACCCTCTTTTTGTGGAATTTCCAAGTGGACATTTCAAGTGCTTTGTGGCCAACGGTACAAAAGGAAATATCTTCGTATAAAAACTGGAGAGAATCATTCCCAGCAACCACTTTGTGATGAGTGCGTTCCACTCACAGAGTTGAACCTTTCTTTTCACAGAACAGTTTGGAAACACTCTGTTTGTAAAGTCTGCAAGCGGATATTTGGACCTCTTTGAGGATATCGTTGGAAACGGGATTTCTTCATCTAATGCTAGACAGAGGAATTCTCAGTAACTTCTTTGGGTTGCGAGTGTTCAACTCGCAGAGTTCAACTTTCCTTTAGACAGAGAAGATTTGAAACCCTCTTTTTGTGGAATTTCCAAGTGGACATTTCAAGCGCTTTTCGTCCAACGGTAGAAAAGGAAATATCTTCGTATGAAAACTGGAGAGAATCATTCCCAGAAACCACTTTGTGATGAGTGCATTTCACTCACAGAGTTTAACCTTTCTTTTCCTGGAACAGTTTGGAAACACTCTGTTTGTAAAGTCTGCAAGTGGATATTTGGACCTCTTTGAGGATTTCGTTGCAAACGGGATTTCTTCATCTAATGATAGACAGAAGAATTCTCAGTAACTTCTTTGGGTTGCCTGTGTTCAACTCATAGAGGTGAACCTTCCTTTAGACAGAGCAGATTTGAAACTCTCTTTTTGTGGAATTTGCAAGTGGACATTTCAAGCGCTTTGGGGCCAACGGTAGAAAAGGAAATATCTTCGTATAAAAACTAGAGAGAATCATTCCCAGAAACCGCTTTGTGATGAGTGCGTTCCACTCACAGAGCTTAACCTTTCTTTTCATAGAACTGTTTGGAAACACTCTGTTTGTAAAGTCTGCAAGTGGATATTTGGACCTCTTTGAGGATTTCATTGGAAACGGGATTTCTTCATCTAATGCTAGACAGAAGAATTCTCAGTAACTTCTTTGGGTTGCCTGTGTTCAACTCACAGAGTTGAACCTTCCTTTAGACAGAGCAGATTTGAAACTCTCTTTTTGTGGAATTTGCATGTGGACATTTGAAACGTTTTGGGGCCAACGGTAGAGAAGGAAATATCTTCGTTTAAAAACTAGAGAGAATCATTCCCAGCAACCGCTTTGTGACGAGTGCGTTCCCCTCACAGAGCTTAACATTTCTTTTCATAGAACAGTTTGGAAACACTCTGTTTGTAAAGTCTGCAAGTGGATATTTGGACCTCTTTGAGGATTTCGTTGGAAACGGGATTTCTTCATCTAATGCTAGACAGAAGAATTCTCAGTAACTTCTTTGGGTTGCATGTGTTCAACTCGCAGAGTTGAACCTTCCTTTAGACAGAGCAGATTTGAAACCCTCTTTTTGTGGAATTTCCAAGTGGACATTTCAAGCGCTTTGCGGCCAACGGTAGAAAAGGAAATATCTTCGTATAAAAATTGGACAGAATCATTCTCAGAAACCACTTTGTGATGTGTGTGTTAAACTCACAGAGTTTAACCTTTCTTTTCATAGAGCAGTTTGGAAACTCTCTGTTTGTAAAGTCTGCAAGTGGATATTTGGACCTCTTTGAGGATTTCGTTGGAAACGGGGTTTCTTCATCTAATGCTAGAGAGAAGAATTCTCAGTAACTTCTGTGGGTTGCGTGTGTTCAACTCGCAGAGTTGAACCTTCCTTTAGACAGAGCAGATTTGAAAACCTCTTCTTGTGGGATTTGCATGTGGACATTTCAAGCGCTTTGGGGCCAATGGTAGAAAAGGAAATATCTTCGTATAAAAACTAGAGACAATGATTCCCAGCAACCGCTTTGTGATGAGTGCGTTCCATTCACAGAGTTTAACCTTTCTTTTCATAGAACAGTTTGGAAACACTCTGTTTGTAAAGTCTGCAAGTGGATATTTGGACCACTTTGAGGAATTCGTTGGAAACGGGATTTCTTCATCTAATGTTAGACAGAAGAATTCTCAGTAACTTCTTTGGGTTCCGTGTGTTCAACTCGCAGAGTTGAACCTTCCTTTAGACAGAGCAGATTTGAAACCCTCTTTTTGTGGAATTTCCAAGTGGACATTTCAAGCGCTTTTGGGCCAACGGTACAAAAGGAAATATCTTCGTATTAAAACTGGAGAGAATCATTCTCAGAAACCACTTTGTCATGTGTGCATTCCACTCACAGAGTTTAACCTTTCTTTTCATAGAGCAGTTTGGAAACACTCTGTTTGTAATGTCTGCAAGCGGATATTTGGACCTCTTTGAGGATTTCGTTGGAAACGGGAGTTCTTCATCTAATGCTAGACAGAAGAATTCTCAGTAACTTCTTTGGGTTGCCTGTGTTCAACTCACAGAGTTGAACCTTCCTTTAGACAGAGCAGATTTGAAACTCTCTTTTTGTGGAATTTGCATGTGGACATTTCAAGCGCTTTGGGGCCAACGGTAGAAAAGGAAATATCTTCGTATAAAAACTAGAGAGAATCATTCCCAGCAACCGCTTTGTGATGAGTGCGTTCCACTCACAGAGCTTAACCTTTCTTTTCATAGAACTGTTTGGAAACACTCTGTTTGTAAAGTCTGCAAGTGGATATTTGGACGTCTTTGAGGATTTCGTTGGAAACGGGATTTCTTCATCTAATGCCAGACAGAAGAATTCTCAGTAACTTCTTTGGTTTGCATGTGTTCAACTCACAGAGTTGAACCTTCCATTAGACAGAGCAGATTTGAAACTCTCTTTTTGTGGAATTTGCATGTGGACATTTGAAGCGTTTTTGGGCCAACGGTAGAAAAGGAAATATCTTCGTTTAAAAACTAGAGAGAATCATTCCCAGCAACCGCTTTGTGACGAGTGCGTTCCCCTCACAGAGCTTACCCTTTCTTTTCATAGAACAGTTTGGAAACACTCTGTTTGTAAAGTCTGCAAGTGGATATTTGGACCTCTTTGAGGATTTCGTTGGAAAAGGGATTTCTTCATCTAATGCTAGACAGAAGAATTCTCAGTAACTTCTTTGGGTTGCATGTGTTCAACTCACAGAGTTGAACCTTCCTTTAGACAGAGCAGATTTGAAACCCTCTTTTTGTGGAATTTCCAAGTGGACATTTCAAGCGCTTTGCCGCCAACGGTAGAAAAGGAAATATCTTCGTATAAAAATTGGACAGAATCATTCTCAGAAACCACTTTGTGATGTGTGTGTTAAACTCACAGAGTTTAACCTTTCTTTTCATAGAGCAGTTTGGAAACCCTCTGTTTGTAAAGTCTGCAAGTGGATATTTGGACCTCTTTGAGGATTTCGTTGGAAACGGGGTTTCTTCATCTAATGCTAGACAGAAGAATTCTCAGTAACTACTGTGGGTTGCATGTGTTCAACTCGCAGAGTTGAACCTTCCTTTAGACAGAGCAGATTTGAAAACCTCTTTTTGTGGAATTTACATGTGGACATTTCAAGCGCTTTGGGGCCAACGGTAGAAAAGGAAATATCTTCGTATAAAAACTAGAGACAATGATTCCCAGCAACCGCTTTGTGATGAGTACGTTCCATTCACAGAGTTTAACCTTTCTTTTCATAGAACAGTTTGGAAACACTCTGTTTGTAAAGTCTGCAAGTGGATATTTGGACCTCTTTGAGGAATTCGTTGGAAACGGGATTTCTTCATCTAATGCTAGACAGAAGAATTCTCAGTAACTTCTTTGGGTTCCGTGTGTTCAACTCGCAGAGTTGAACCTTCCTTTAGAGAGAGCAGATTTGAAACCCTCTTTTTGTGGAATTTCCAAGTGGACATTTCAAGCGCTTTTGGGCCAACGGTACAAAAGGAAATATCTTCGTATTAAAACTGGAGAGAATCATTCTCAGAAACCACTTTGTCATGTGTGCGTTCCACTCACAGAGTTTAACCTTTCTTTTCATAGAGCAGTTTGGGAACACTCTGTTTGTAATGTCTGCAAGCGGATATTTGGACCTCTTTGAGGATTTCGTTGGAAACGGGAGTTCTTCATCTAATGCTAGACAGAAGAATTCTCAGTAACTTCTTTGGGTTGCGTGTGTTCAACTCGCAGAGTTGAAGCTTCCTTTAGACAGAGCAGATTTGAAACCCTCTTTTTGTGGAATTTTTATGTGGACATTTCAAGCGCTTTTGGTCCAACGGTAGAAAAGGAAATATCTTCGTATAAAAACTAGAGAGAATCATTCCCAGCAACCGCTTTGTGATGAGTGCGTTCCACTCACAGAGTTGAACCTTTCTTTTCATAGAACAGTTTGGAAACACTCTGTTTGTAAAGTCTGCAAGCGGATATTTGGACCTCTTTGAGGATTTCGTTGGAAACGGGATTTCTTCATCTAATGCTAGACAGAGGAATTCTCAGTAACTTCTTTGGGTTGCGTGTGTTCAACTCGCAGATTTGAACGTTCCTTTAGACAGAGTAGATTTGAAACCCTCTTTTTGTGGAATTTCCAAGTGGACATTTCAAGCGCTTTGTGGCCAACGGTACAAAAGGAAACATCTTCGTATAAAAACTGGAGAGAATCATTCCCAGCAACCACTTTGTGATGAGTGCATTCCACTCACAGAGTTGAACCTTTCTTTTCACAGAACAGTTTGGAAACACTCTGTTTGTAAAGTCTGCACTCGGATATTTGGACCTCTTTGAGGATATCGTTGGAAACGGGATTTCTTCATCTAATGCTAGACAGAAGAATTCTCAGTAACTTCTTTGGGTTGCGTGTGTTCAACTCGCAGAGTTGAACCTTCCTTTAGACAGAGCAGATTTGAAACCCTCTTTTTGTGGAATTTCCAAGTGGACATTTCAAGCGCTTTGCGGCCAATGGTAGAAAAGGAAATATCTTCGTATGAAAACTGGAGAGAATCATTCCCAGAAACCACTTTGAGATGAGTGCGTTCCACTCACAGAGTTTAACCTTTCTTTTCATAGAACAGTTTGGAAACATTCTGTTTGTAAAGTCTGCAAGTGGATATTTGGACCTCTTTGAGGATTTCGTTAGAAACGGGATTTCTTCATCTAATGCTAGACAGAAGAATTCTCAGTAACTTCTTTGGGTTGCGTGTGTTCAACTCGCAGAATTGGACCTTCCTTTAGACAGAGCAGATTTGAAACCCTCTTTTTGTGTAATTTCCAAATGGACATTTCAAGCGTTTTGCGGCCAACGGCAGAAAAGGAAATATCTTCGTATGAAAACTGGAGAGAATCATTCCCAGAAACCACTTTGTGATGAGTACGTTTCACTCACAGAGTTTAACCTTTCTTTTCATAGAACAGTTTGGAAACACTCTGTTTGTAAAGTCTGCAAGTGGATATTTGGACCTCTTTGAGGATTTCGTTGGAAACGGGATTTCTTCATCTACTGCTAGACAGAAGAATTCTCAGTAACTTCTTTGGGTTGCCTGTGTTCAACTCACAGAGTTGAACCTTCCTTTGGACAGAGCAGATTTGAAACTCTCTTTTTGTGGAATTTGCATGTGGACATTTCAAGCGCTTTGGGGCCAACGGCAGAAAAGGAAATATCTTCGTATAAAAACTGGAGAGAATCATTCCCAGCAACCCCTTTGTGTTGAGTGCATTCCAATCACAGAGCTTAACGTTTCTTTTCGTAGAACAGTTTGGAAACACTCTGTTTGTAAAGTCTGCAAGTGGATATTTGGACCTCTTTAAGGATTTCGTTGGAAACGGGATTTCTTCATCTAATGCTAGACAGAAGAATTCTCAGTAACTTCTTTGGGTTGCCTGTGTTCAACTCACAGAGTTGAACCTTCCTTTAGACAGAGCACATTTGAAACCCTCTTTTTGTGGAATTTCCAAGTGGACATTTCAAGCGCTTTGCGGCCAACGGTAGAAAAGGAAATATCTTCGTATAAAAACTGGGGAGAATCATTCTCAGAAACCACTTTGTGATGTGTGCATTCCCCTCACAGAGTTGAACCTTTCTTTTCATAGAGCCGTTTGGAAACACTCTGTTTGTAAAGTCTGCAAGTGGTATTTGGACCTCTTTGAGGATTTCGTTGGAAACGGGATTTCTTCATCTAAGGCTATACAGAAGAATACTCAGTAACTTCTTTGGGTTGCCTGTGTTCAACTCACAGAGTTGAACGTTCCTTTAGACAGAGCAGATTTGAAACCCTCTTTTTCTGGAATTTGCATGTGGACGTTTCAAGCGCTTAGGGGCCAACGGTAGAAAAGGAAATATCTTCGTTTAAAAACTAGAGAGAATCATTCCCAGCAACCGCTTTGTGATGAGTGCGTTCCACTCACAGACTTTAACCTTTCTTTTCATAGAACAGTTTGGAAACACTCTGTTTGTAAAGTCTGCAAGGGGTTATTTGGACCTCTTTGAGGATTTCGTTGGAAACGGGATTTCTTCATCTAATGCAAGGCAGAAGAATTCTCAGTAACTTCTTTGGGTTGCGTGTGTTCAACTCGCAGAGTTGAACCTTCCTTTTGACAGAGCAGATTTGAAACCCTCTTTTTGTGGAATTTCCAAGTGGACATTTCAAGCGCTTTGCGGCCATCGGTAGAAAAGGAAATATGTTCGTATAAAAACTGGAGAGAATAATTCTCAGAAACCACTTTGTGATGTGTGCGTTCCACTCACAGAGTTTTACCTTTCTTTTCATAGAACAGTTTGGAAACACTCTGTTTGTAAAGTCTGCAAGCGGATATATGGACCTCTTTGAGGATTTCTTTGGAAACGGGATTTCTACAACTAATGCTAGACAGAAGAATTCTCAGTAACTTCTTTGGGTTGCCTGTGTTCAACTCACAGAGTTGAACGTTCCTTTAGACAGAGGAGATTTGAAACCCTCTTTTTGTGAAGTTTCCAAGTGGACATTTCAAGCACTTTGCGGCCAACGGTAGAAAAGGAAATATCTTCGTATAAAAACTGGAGAGAATCATTCTCAGAAACCACTTTGTGATGCGTGCGTTCCACTCACAGAGTTTAACATTTCTTTTCATAGAGCAGTTTGGAAACACTCTGTTTGTAAAGTCTGCATGCGGATATTTGGACCTCTTTGAGGATTTCATTTTAAACGGGATTTCTTCATCTAATGCTACACAGAAGAATTCTCAGTAACTTCTTTGTGTTCCGTGTGTTCAACTCGCAGAGTTGAACCTTCCTTTAGACAGAGCAGATTTGAAACCCTGTTTTTGTGGAATTTGCATGTGAATATTTCAAGAGCTTTGGGGCCAACGGTAGAAAAGGAAATATCTTCATAAAAAAACTAGAGAGAATCATTCCCAGCAACTGCTTTTTGGTGAGTGCGTTCCACATACAGAGTTTAACCTTTCTTTTCATGGAGCAGTTTGGAAACACTCTGTTTGTAAAGTTTGCAAGTGGATATTTGGACCTCTTTGAGGATTTCGTTGGAAACGGGATTTCTTCATCTAATGCAAGGCAGAAGAATTCTCAGTAACTTCTTTGGGTTGTCTGTGTTCAACTCACAGAGTTGAACCTTCCTTTAGACAGAGCAAATTTGAAACCCTTTTTTTGTGGAATTTCCAAGTGGACATTTCAAGCGCTTTGGGGCCAACGGTAGAAAAGGAAATATCTTCGTATAAAAACTAGAGAGAATCATTCCCAGAAACCGCTTTGTGATGAGTGCGTTCCATTCACAGAGTTTAACGTTTCTTTTCATAGAACAGTTTGGAAACACTCTGTTTGCAAAGTCTGCAAGTGGATATTTGGAACTCTTTGAGGATTTCATTGGAAACGGGATTTGTTCATCTAATGCTAGACAGAAGAATTCTCAGTAACTTCTTTGTGTTCCGTGTGTTCAACTCGCAGAGTTGAACCTTCCTTTAGACAGAGCAGATTTGAGACCCTCTTTTTGTGGAATTTCCAAGTGGACATTTCAAAGCGCTTTGGCGCCAACGGTAGAAAAGGAAATATCTTCGTATAAAAACTGGAGAGAATCATTCTCAGAAACCACTTTTTGATGTGTTCATTCCACTCAAAGAGTTTAACCTTTCTTTTCATAGAGCAGTTTGGAAACACCCTGTTTGTAAAGTCTGCAAGCAGATATTTGGACCTCTTTGAGGATTTCATTGGAAACGGGATTTCTTCATCTAATGCTAGACAGAAGAATTCTCAGTAACTTCATTGGGTTGCCTGTGTTCAACTCACAGACTTGAACGTTCCTTTAGACAGAGTAGATTTGAAACTCTCTTTTTGTGGAATTTGCATGTGGACATTTCAAGCGCTTTGGGGCCAACGGTAGAAAAGGAAATATCTTCGTATAAAAAGTGGAGAGAATCACTAACAGCAACCGCTTTGTGATGAGTGCATTCCACTCACAGAGTTTAACCTTTCTTTTCAGAGAACAGTTTGGAAACACTCTATTTGTAAAGTCTGCAAGTGGATATTTGGACCTCTTTGAGGATTTCGTTGGAAACGGGATTTCTTCGTCTGATGCTAGACAGAAGAATTCTCAGTAACTTCTTTGGGTTGCGTGGGTTCAACTCGCAGAGTTGAACCTTCCTTTAGACAGAGCAGATATGAAACCCTCTTTTTGTGGGATTTCCAAGTGGACATTTCAAGCGCTTTGCGGCCAACGGTAGAAAAGGAAATATCTTCGTATAAAAACTGCAGAGAATCATTCTCAGAAACCACTTTGTGATGTGTGTGTTCCACTCACAAAGTTTAACCTTTCTTTTCATAGTTCAGTTTGGAAACACTCTGTTTGTAAAGTCTGCAAGAGGATATTTGGACCTCTTTGACGATTTAGTTGGAAACGGGATTTCTTCATCTAATGCTAGACAGAAGAATTCTCAGTAACTTCTTTGGGTTGCCTGTGTTCAACTCACAGTGTTGAACCTTCCTTTAGACAGAGCAGATTTGAAACCCTCTTTTTGTGGAATTTGCATGTGGACATTTCAAGCGCTTTGGGGCTCACGGTAGAAAAGGAAATATCTTCGTATAAAAACTAGAGAGAATCATTCCCAGCAATCGCTTTGTGATGCGTGCATTCCACTCACAGAGTTTAAACTTTCTTTTCATAGAACAGTTTGGAAACACTCTGTTTGTAAATTGTGCATGTGGATATTTGGACCTCTTTGAGGATTTCTTTGGAAACGGGATTTCTTCATCTAATGCTAGACAGAAGAATTCTCAGTAACTTCCTAGGGTTGCATGTGATCAACTCGCAGAGTTGAACCTTCCTTTAGACAGAGCAGATTTGAAACCCTCTTTTTGTGGAATTTCCAAGTGGACATTTCAAGCGCTTTGCGGCCAACGGTAGAAAAGGAAATATCTTCGTATAAAAACTGGAGAGAATCATTCTCAGTAACCACTTTGTGATGTGTGCGTTCCACTCACAGAGTTTAACCTTTCTTTTCATAGAGCAGTTTGGAAACACTCTGTTTGTAAAGTCTGCAAGCGGATATTTGGACCTCTGAGGATTTCGTTGGAAACGGGATTTCTTCATCTAATGCTAGACAGAGGAATTCTCAGTAACTTCTTTGGGTTGCCTGTGTTCAACTCATGGAGTTGAACCTTCCTTCAGACAGAGCAGATTTGAAACTCTCTTTTTGTGGAATTTGCATGTGGACATTTCAAGCGCTTTGGGGCCAACGGTAGAAAAGGAAATATCTTCGTATAAAAACTAGAGAGAATCATTCCCAGCAACCGCTTTGTGATGAGTGCGTTCCACTCACAGAGCTTAACCTTTCTTTTCATAGAACTGTTTGGAAACACTCTGTTTGTAAAGTCTGCAAGTGGATATTTGGACCTCTTTGAGGATTTCATTGGAAACGGGATTTCTTCATCTAATGCTAGACAGAAGAATTCTCAGTAACTTCTTTGGGTTGCCTGTGTTCAACTCACAGAGTTGAACCTTCCTTTAGACAGAGCAGATTTGAAACTCTCTTTTTGTGGAATTTGCATGTGGACATTTGAAGCGTTTTGGGGCCAACGGTAGAAAAGGAAATATCTTCGTTTAAAAACTAGAGAGAATCATTCCCAGCAACCGCTTTGTGACGAGTGCGTTCCCCTCACAGAGCTTAACCTTTCTTTTCATAGAACAGTTTGGAAACACTCTGTTTGTAAAGTCTGCAAGTGGATATTTGGACCTCTTTGAGGATTTCGTTGGAAACGGGATTTCTTCATCTAATGCTAGACAGAAGAATTCTCAGTAAGTTCTTTGGGTTGCATGTGTTCAACTCGCAGAGTTGAACCTTCCTTTAGACAGAGCCCATTTGAAACCCTCTTTTTGTGGAATTTCCAAGTGGACATTTCAAGCGCTTTGCGGCCAACGGTAGAAAAGGAAATATCTTCGTATAAAAATTGGACAGAATCATTCTCAGAAAACACTTTGTGATGTGTGTGTTAAACTCACAGAGTTTAACCTTTCTTTTCATAGAGCAGTTTGGAAACCCTCTGTTTGTAAAGTCTGCAAGTGGATATTTGGACCTCTTTGAGGATTTCGTTGGAAACGGGGTTTCTTCATCTAATGCTAGAGAGAAGAATTCTCAGTAACTTCTGTGGGTTGCGTGTGTTCAACTCGCAGAGTTGAACCTTCCTTTAGACAGAGCAGATTTGAAAACCTCTTTTTGTGGAATTTGCATGTGGACATTTCAAGCGCTTTGGGGCCAACGGTAGAAAAGGAAATATCTTCGTATAAAAACTAGAGACAATGATTCCCAGCAACCGCTTTGTGATGAGTGCGTTCCATTCACAGAGTTTAAACTTTCTTTTCATAGAACAGTTTGCAAACACTCTGTTTGTAAAGTCTGCAAGTGGATATTTGGACCTCTTTGAGGATTTCGTTGGAAACGGGATTTCTTCATCTAAGGCTATACAGAAGAATACTCAGTAACTTCTTTGGGTTGCCTGTGTTCAACTCACAGAGTTGAACGTTCCTTTAGACAGAGCAGATTTGAAACCCTCTTTTTCTGGAATTTGCATGTGGACGTTTCAAGCGCTTAGGGGCTAACGGTAGAAAAGGAAATATCTTCGTATAAAAACTAGAGAGAATCATTCCCAGCAACCGCTTTGTGATGAGTGCGTTCCACTCACAGACTTTAACCTTTCTTTTCATAGAACAGTTTGGAAACACTCTGTTTGTAAAGTCTGCAAGGAGTTATTTGGACCTCTTTGAGGATTTCGTTGGAAATGGGATTTCTTCATCTAATGCAAGGCAGAAGAATTCTCAGTAACTTCTTTGGGTTGCGTGTGTTCAACTCGCAGAGTTGAACCTTCCTTTAGACAGAGCAGATTTGAAACCCTCTTTTTGTGGAATTTCCAAGTGGACATTTCAAGCGCTTTGCGGCCATCGGTAGAAAAGGAAATATGTTCGTATAAAAACTGGAGAGAATAATTCTCAGAAACCACTTTGTGATGTGTGCGTTCCACTCACAGAGTTTTACCTTTCTTTTCATAGAACAGTTTGGAATCACTCTGTTTGTAAAGTCTGCAAGCGGATATATGGACCTCTTTGAGGATTTCTTTGGAAACGGGATTTCTACATCTCATGCTAGACAGAAGAATTCTCAGTAACTTCTTTGGGTTGCCTGTGTTCAACTCACAGAGTTGAACGTTCCTTTAGACAGAGGAGATTTGAAACCCTCTTTTTGTGAAGTTTCCAAGTGGACATTTCAAGCACTTTGCGGCCAACGGTAGAAAAGGAAATATCTTCGTATAAAAACTGGAGAGAATCATTCTCAGAAACCACTTTGTGATGCGTGCATTCCACTCACAGAGTTTAACATTTCTTTTCATAGAGCAGTTTGGAAACACTCTGTTTGTAAAGTCTGCATGCGGATATTTGGACCTCTTTGAGGATTTCATTGGAAACGGGATTTCTTCATCTAATGCTACACAGAAGAATTCTCGGTAACTTCTTTGGGTTGCGTGTGTTCAACTCACAGAGTTGAAGCTTCCTTTATACAGAGCAGATTTGAAACCCTGTTTTTGTGGAATTTGCATGTGAATATTTCAAGCGCTTTGGGGCCAACGGTAGAAAAGGAAATATCTTCGTAAAAAAATTAGAGAGAATCATTCCCAGCAACTGCTTTTTGGTGAGTGCGTTCCACATACAGAGTTTAACCTTTCTTTTCATGGAGCAGTTTGGAAACACTCTGTTTGTAAAGTTTGCAAGTGGATATTTGGACCTCTTTGAGGATTTCGTTGGAAACGGGATTTCTTCATCTAATGCAAGGCAGAAGAATTCTCAGTAACTTCTTTGGGTTGTCTGTGTTCAACTCACAGAGTTGAACCTTCCTTTAGACAGAGCAAATTTGAAACCCTTTTTTTGTGGAATTTCCAAGTGGACATTTCAAGCGCTTTGGGGCCAACGGTAGAAAAGGAAATATCTTCGTATAAAAACTAGAGAGAATCATTCCCAGAAACCGCTTTGTGATGAGTGCGTTCCATTCACAGAGTTTAACCTTTCTTTTCGTAGAACAGTTTGGAAACACTCTGTTTGCAAAGTCTGCAAGTGGATATTTGGAACTCTTTGAGGATTTCATTGGAAACGGGATTTGTTCATCTAATGCTAGACAGAAGAATTCTCAGTAACTTCTTTGTGTTCCGTGTGTTCAACTCGCAGAGTTGAACCTTCCTTTAGACAGAGCAGATTTGAAACCCTCTTTTTGTGGAATTTCCAAGTGGACATTTCAAAGCGCTTTGGCGCCAACGGTAGAAAAGGAAATATCTTCGTATAAAAACTGGAGAGAATCATTCTCAGAAACCACTTTGTGATGTGTGCATTCCACTCACAGAGTTTAACCTTTCTTTTCATAGAGCAGTTTGGAAACACCCTGTTTGTAAAGTCTGCAAGCAGATATTTGGACCTCTTTGAGGATTTCATTGGAAACGGGATTTCTTCATCTAATGCTAGACAGAAGAATTCTCAGTAACTTCATTGGGTTGCCTGTGTTCAACTCACAGACTTGAACGTTCCTTTAGACAGAGTAGATTTGAAACTCTCTTTTTGTGGAATTTGCATGTGGACATTTCAAGCGCTTTGGGGCCAACGGTAGAAAAGGAAATATCTTCGTATAAAAAGTGGAGAGAACCACTCCCAGCAACAGCTTTGTGATGAGTGCATTCCACTCACAGAGTTTAACCTTTCTTTTCAGAGAACAGTTTGGAAACACTCTATTTGTAAAGTCTGCAAGTGGATATTTGGACCTCTTTGAGGATTTCGTTGGAAACGGGATTTCTTCGTCTGATGCTAGACAGAAGAATTCTCAGTAACTTCTTTGGGTTGCGTGTGTTCAACTCGCAGAGTTGAACCTTCCTTTAGACAGAGCAGATTTGAAACCCTCTTTTTGTGGGATTTCCAAGTGGACATTT
Source organism: Gorilla gorilla gorilla (assembly GCF_029281585.2). NCBI lineage: Eukaryota > Metazoa > Chordata > Mammalia > Primates > Hominidae > Gorilla > Gorilla gorilla. The sequence continues at coordinate 78,362,994 of NC_073229.2, forward strand.
CAAGCGCTTTGCGGCCAACGGTAGAAAAGGAAATATCTTCGTATAAAAACTGGAGAGAATCATTCTCAGAAACCACTTTGTGATGTGTGTGTTCCACTCACAAAGTTTAACCTTTCTTTTCATAGTTCAGTTTGGAAACACTCTGTTTGTAAAGTCTGCAAGAGGATATTTGGACCTCTTTGACGATTTCTTTGGAAACGGGATTTCTTCATCTAATGCTGGACAGAAGAATTCTCAGTAACTTCTTTGGGTTGCCTGTGTTCAACTCACAGTGTTGAACCTTCCTTTAGACAGAGCAGATTTGAAACCCTCTTTTTGTGGAATTTGCATGTGGACATTTCAAGCGCTTTGGGGCTCACGGTAGAAAAGGAAATATCTTCGTATAAAAACTAGAGAGAATCATTCCCAGCACCCGCTTTGTGATGAGTGCGTTCCACTCACAGAGCTTAACCTTTCTTTTCATAGAACTGTTTGGAAACACTCTGTTTGTAAAGTCTGCAAGTGGATATTTGGACCTCTTTGAGGATTTCATTGGAAACGGGATTTCTTCATCTAATGCTAGACAGAAGAATTCTCAGTAACTTCTTTGGGTTGCCTGTGTTCAACTCACAGAGTTGAACCTTCCTTTAGACAGAGCAGATTTGAAACTCTCTTTTTGTGGAATTTGCATGTGGACATTTCAAGCGTTTTGGGGCCAACGGTAGAAAAGGAAATATCTTCGTTTAAAAACTAGAGAGAATCATTCCCAGCAACCGCTTTGTGACGAGTGCGTTCCCCTCACAGAGCTTAACCTTTCTTTTCGTAGAACAGTTTGGAAACACTCTGTTTGTAAAGTCTGCAAGTGGATATTTGGACCTCTTTGAGGATTTCGTTGGAAACGGGATTTCTTCATCTAATGCTAGACAGAAGAATTCTCAGTAAGTTCTTTGGGTTGCATGTGTTCAACTCACAGAGTTGAACCTTCCTTTAGACAGAGCACATTTGAAACCCTCTTTTTGTGGAATTTCCAAGTGGACATTTCAAGCGCTTTGCGGCCAACGGTAGAAAAGGAAATATCTTCGTATAAAAACTGGGGAGAATCATTCTCAGAAACCACTTTGTGATGTGTGCATTCCCCTCACAGAGTTGAACCTTTCTTTTCATAGAGCCGTTTGGAAACACTCTGTTTGTAAAGTCTGCAAGTGGATATTTGGACCTCTTTGAGGATTTCGTTGGAAACGGGATTTCTTCATCTAAGGCTATACAGAAGAATACTCAGTAACTTCTTTGGGTTGCCTGTATTCAACTCACAGAGTTGAACGTTCCTTTAGACAGAGCAGATTTGAAACCCTCTTTTTCTGGAATTTGCATGTGGACGTTTCAAGCGCTTAGGGGCTAACGGTAGAAAAGGAAATATCTTCGTATAAAAACTAGAGAGAATCATTCCCAGCAACCGCTTTGTGATGAGTGCGTTCCACTCACAGACTTTAACCTTTCTTTTCATAGAACAGTTTGGAAACACTCTGTTTGTAAAGTCTGCAAGGAGTTATTTGGACCTCTTTGAGGATTTCGTTGGAAATGGGATTTCTTCATCTAATGCAAGGCAGAAGAATTCTCAGTAACTTCTTTGGGTTGCGTGTGTTCAACTCGCAGAGTTGAACCTTCCTTAAGACAGAGCAGATTTGAAACCCTCTTTTTGTGGAATTTCCAATTGGACATTTCAAGCGCATTGCGGCCATCGGTAGAAAAGGAAATATGTTCGTATAAAAACTGGAGAGAATAATTCTCAGAAACCACTTTGTGATGTGTGCGTTCCACTCACAGAGTTTTACCTTTCTTTTCATAGAACAGTTTGGAAACACTCTGTTTGTAAAGTCTGCAAGCGGATATATGGACCTCTTTGAGGATTTCTTTGGAAACGGGATTTCTACATCTCATGCTAGACAGAAGAATTCTCAGTAACTTCTTTGGGTTGCCTGTGTTCAACTCACAGAGTTGAACGTTCCTTTAGACAGAGGAGATTTGAAACCCTCTTTTTGTGAAGTTTCCAAGTGGACATTTCAAGCACTTTGCGGCCAACGGTAGAAAAGGAAATATCTTCGTATAAAAACTGGAGAGAATCATTCTCAGAAACCACTTTGTGATGCGTGCATTCCACTCACAGAGTTTAACATTTCTTTTCATAGAGCAGTTTGGAAACACTCTGTTTGTAAAGTCTGCATGCGGATATTTGGACCTCTTTGAGGATTTCATTGGAAACGGGATTTCTTCATCTAATGCTACACAGAAGAATTCTCGGTAACTTCTTTGGGTTGCGTGTGTTCAACTCACAGAGTTGAAGCTTCCTTTATACAGAGCAGATTTGAAACCCTGTTTTTGTGGAATTTGCATGTGAATATTTCAAGCGCTTTGGGGCCAACGGTAGAAAAGGAAATATCTTCGTAAAAAAATTAGAGAGAATCATTCCCAGCAACTGCTTTTTGGTGAGTGCGTTCCACATACAGAGTTTAACCTTTCTTTTCATGGAGCAGTTTGGAAACACTCTGTTTGTAAAGTTTGCAAGTGGATATTTGGACCTCTTTGAGGATTTCGTTGGAAACGGGATTTCTTCATCTAATGCAAGGCAGAAGAATTCTCAGTAACTTCTTTGGGTTGTCTGTGTTCAACTCACAGAGTTGAACCTTCCTTTAGACAGAGCAAATTTGAAACCCTTTTTTTGTGGAATTTCCAAGTGGACATTTCAAGCGCTTTGGGGCCAACGGTAGAAAAGGAAATATCTTCGTATAAAAACTAGAGAGAATCATTCCCAGAAACCGCTTTGTGATGAGTGCGTTCCATTCACAGAGTTTAACCTTTCTTTTCGTAGAACAGTTTGGAAACACTCTGTTTGCAAAGTCTGCAAGTGGATATTTGGAACTCTTTGAGGATTTCATTGGAAACGGGATTTGTTCATCTAATGCTAGACAGAAGAATTCTCAGTAACTTCTTTGTGTTCCGTGTGTTCAACTCGCAGAGTTGAACCTTCCTTTAGACAGAGCAGATTTGAAACCCTCTTTTTGTGGAATTTCCAAGTGGACATTTCAAAGCGCTTTGGCGCCAACGGTAGAAAAGGAAATATCTTCGTATAAAAACTGGAGAGAATCATTCTCAGAAACCACTTTGTGATGTGTGTATTCCATTCACAGAGTTTAACCTTTCTTTTCATAGAGCAGTTTGGAAACACCCTGTTTGTAAAGTCTGCAAGCAGATATTTGGACCTCTTTGAGGATTTCATTGGAAACGGGATTTCTTCATCTAATGCTAGACAGAAGAATTCTCAGTAACTTCATTGGGTTGCCTGTGTTCAACTCACAGACTTGAACGTTCCTTTAGACAGAGTAGATTTGAAACTCTCTTTTTGTGGAATTTGCATGTGGACATTTCAAGCGCTTTGGGGCCAACGGTAGAAAAGGAAATATCTTCGTATAAAAAGTGGAGAGAATCACTCCCAGCAACAGCTTTGTGATGAGTGCATTCCACTCACAGAGTTTAACCTTTCTTTTCAGAGAACAGTTTGGAAACACTCTATTTGTAAAGTCTGCAAGTGGATATTTGGACCTCTTTGAGGATTTCGTTGGAAACGGGATTTCTTCGTCTGATGCTAGACAGAAGAATTCTCAGTAACTTCTTAGGGTTGCGTGTGTTCAACTCGCAGAGTTGAACCTTCCTTTAGACAGAGCAGATTTGAAACCCTCTTTTTGTGGGATTTCCAAGTGGACATTTCAAGCGCTTTGCGGCCAACGGTAGAAAAGGAAATATCTTCGTATAAAAACTGGAGAGAATCATTCTCAGAAACCACTTTGTGATGTGTGTGTTCCACTCACAAAGTTTAACCTTTCTTTTCATAGTTCAGTTTGGAAACACTCTGTTTGTAAAGTCTGCAAGAGGATATTTGGACCTCTTTGACGATTTCTTTGGAAACGGGATTTCTTCATCTAATGCTAGACAGAAGAATTCTCAGTAACTTCTTTGGGTTGCCTGTGTTCAACTCACAGTGTTGAACCTTCCTTTAGACAGAGCAGATTTGAAACCCTCTTTTTGTGGAATTTGCATGTGGACATTTCAAGCGCTTTGGGGCTCACGGTAGAAAAGGAAATATCTTCGTATAAAAACTAGAGAGAATCATTCCCAGCAATCGCTTTGTGATGCGTGCGTTCCACTCACAGAGTTTAAACTTTCTTTTCATAGAACAGTTTGGAAACACTCAGTTTGTAAATTGTGCATGTGGATATTTGGACCTCTTTGAGGATTTCTTTGGAAACGGGATTTCTTCATCTAATGCTAGACAGAAGAATTCTCAGTAACTTCCTAGGGTTGCATGTGATCAACTCGCAGATTTGAACCTTCCTTTAGACAGAGCAGATTTGAAACCCTCTTTTTGTGGAATTTCCAAGTGGACATTTCAAGCGCTTTGCGGCCAACGGTAGAAAAGGAAATATCTTCGTATAAAAACTGGAGAGAATCATTCTCAGTAACCACTTTGTGATGTGTGCGTTCCACTCACAGAGTTTAACCTTTCTTTTCATAGAGCAGTTTGGAAACACTCTGTTTGTAAAGTCTGCAAGCGGATATTTGGACCTCTGAGGATTTCGTTGGAAACGGGATTTCTTCATCTAATGCTAGACAGAAGAATTCTCAGTAACTTCTTTGGGTTGCGTGTGTTCAACTCGCAGAGTTGAAGCTTCCTTTAGACAGAGCAGATTTGAAACCCTCTTTTTGTGGAATTTTTATGTGGACATTTCAAGCGCTTTTGGTCCAACGGTAGAAAAGGAAATATCTTCGTATAAAAACTAGAGAGAATCATTCCCAGCAACCGCTTTGTGATGAGTGCGTTCCACTCACAGAGTTTAACCTTTCTTTTCATAGAACAGTTTGGAAACACTCTGTTTGTAAAGTCTGCAAGCGGATATTTGGACCTCTTTGAGGATTTCGTTGGAAACGGGATTTCTTCATCTAATGCTAGACAGAGGAATTCTCAGTAACTTCTTTGGGTTGCGTGTGTTCAACTCGCAGATTTGAACGTTCCTTTAGACAGAGCTGATTTAAAACCCTCTTTTTGTGGAATTTCCAAGTGGACATTTCAAGTGCTTTGTGGCCAACGGTACAAAAGGAAATATCTTCGTATAAAAACTGGAGAGAATCATTCCCAGCAACCACTTTGTGATGAGTGCGTTCCACTCACAGAGTTGAACCTTTCTTTTCACAGAACAGTTTGGAAACACTCTGTTTGTAAAGTCTGCAAGCGGATATTTGGACCTCTTTGAGGATATCGTTGGAAACGGGATTTCTTCATCTAATGCTAGACAGAGGAATTCTCAGTAACTTCTTTGGGTTGCGTGTGTTCAACTCGCAGAGTTGAACTTTCCTTTAGACAGAGAAGATTTGAAACCCTCTTTTTGTGGAATTTCCAAGTGGACATTTCAAGCGCTTTTCGTCCAACGGTAGAAAAGGAAATATCTTCGTATGAAAACTGGAGAGAATCATTCCCAGAAACCACTTTGTGATGAGTGCATTTCACTCACAGAGTTTAACCTTTCTTTTCCTAGAACAGTTTGGAAACACTCTGTTTGTAAAGTCTGCAAGTGGATATTTGGACCTCTTTGAGGATTTCGTTGCAAACGGGATTTCTTCATCTAATGCTAGACAGAAGAATTCTCAGTAACTTCTTTGGGTTGCCTGTGTTCAACTCATAGAGGTGAACCTTCCTTTAGACAGAGCAGATTTGAAACTCTCTTTTTGTGGAATTTGCATGTGGACATTTCAAGCGCTTTGGGGCCAACGGTAGAAAAGGAAATATCTTCGTATAAAAACTAGAGAGAATCATTCCCAGAAACCGCTTTGTGATGAGTGCGTTCCACTCACAGAGCTTAACCTTTCTTTTCATAGAACTGTTTGGAAACACTCTGTTTGTAAAGTCTGCAAGTGGATATTTGGACCTCTTTGAGGATTTCATTGGAAACGGGATTTCTTCATCTAATGCTAGACAGAAGAATTCTCAGTAACTTCTTTGGGTTGCCTGTGTTCAACTCACAGAGTTGAACCTTCCTTTAGACAGAGCACATTTGAAACCCTCTTTTTGTGGAATTTCCAAGTGGACATTTCAAGCGCTTTGGGGCCAACGGTAGAAAAGGAAATATCTTCGTATAAAAACTGGGGAGAATCATTCTCAGAAACCACTTTGTGATGTGTGCATTCCCCTCACGGAGTTGAACCTTTCTTTTCATAGAGCCGTTTGGAAACACTCTGTTTGTAAAGTCTGCAAGTGGATATTTGGACCTCTTTGAGGATTTCGTTGGAAACGGGATTTCTTCATCTAAGGCTATACAGAAGAATACTCAGTAACTTCTTTGGGTTGCCTGTGTTCAACTCACAGACTTGAACGTTCCTTTAGACAGAGCAGATTTGAAACTCTCTTTTTGTGGAATTTGCATGTGGACATTTCAAGCGCTTTGGGGCCAACGGTAGAAAAGGAAATATCTTCGTATAAAAAGTGGAGAGAATCACTCCCAGCAACCGCTTTGTGATGAGTGCATTCCACTCACAGAGTTTAACCTTTCTTTTCAGAGAACAGTTTGGAAACACTCTATTTGTAAAGTCTGCAAGTGGATATTTGGACCTCTTTGAGGATTTCGTTGGAAACGGGATTTCTTCGTCTGATGCTAGACAGAAGAATTCTCAGTAACTTCTTTGGGTTGCGTGTGTTCAACTCGCAGAGTTGAACCTTCCTTTAGACAGAGCAGATTTGAAACCCTCTTTTTGTGGGATTTCCAAGTGGACATTTCAAGCGCTTTGCGGCCAACGGTAGAAAAGGAAATATCTTCGTATAAAAACTGGAGAGAATCATTCTCAGAAACCACTTTGTGATGTGTGTGTTCCCCTCACAAAGTTTAACCTTTCTTTTCATAGTTCAGTTTGGAAACACTCTGTTTGTAAAGTCTGCAAGAGGATATTTGGACCTCTTTGACGATTTCGTTGGAAACGGGATTTCTTCATCTAATGCTAGACAGAAGAATTCTCAGTAACTTCTTTGGGTTGCCTGTGTTCAACTCACAGTGTTGAACCTTCCTTTAGACAGAGCAGATTTGAAACCCTCTTTTTGTGGAATTTGCATGTGGACATTTCAAGCGCTTTGGGGCTCACGGTAGAAAAGGAAATATCTTCGTATAAAAATTAGAGAGAATCATTCCCAGCAATCGCTTTGTGATGCGTGCGTTCCACTCACAGAGTTTAAACTTTCTTTTCATAGAACAGTTTGGAAACACTCTGTTTGTAAATTGTGCATGTGGATATTTGGACCTCTTTGAGGATTTCTTTGGAAACGGGATTTCTTCATCTAATGCTAGACAGAATAATTCTCAGTAACTTCCTAGGGTTGCATGTGATCAACTCGCAGAGTTGAACCTTCCTTTAGACAGAGCAGATTTGAAACCCTCTTTTTGTGGAATTTCCAAGTGGACATTTCAAGTGCTTTGCGGCCAACGGTAGAAAAGGAAATATCTTCGTATAAAAACTGGAGAGAATCATTCTCAGTAACCACTTTGTGATGTGTGCGTTCCACTCACAGAGTTTAACCTTTCTTTTCATAGAGCAGTTTGGAAACACTCTGTTTGTAAAGTCTGCAAGCGGATATTTGGACCTCTGAGGATTTCGTTGGAAACGGGATTTCTTCATCTAATGCTAGACAGAAGAATTCTCAGTAACTTCTTTGGGTTGCGTGTGTTCAACTCGCAGAGTTGAAGCTTCCTTTAGACAGAGCAGATTTGAAACCCTCTTTTTGTGGAATTTTTATGTGGACATTTCAAGCGCTTTTGGTCCAACGGTAGAAAAGGAAATATCTTCGTATAAAAACTAGAGAGAATCATTCCCAGCAACCGCTTTGTGATGAGTGCGTTCCACTCACAGAGTTGAACCTTTCTTTTCATAGAACAGTTTGGAAACACTCTGTTTGTAAAGTCTGCAAGCGGATATTTGGACCTCTTTGAGGATTTCGTTGGAAACGGGATTTCTTCATCTAATGCTAGACAGAGGAATTCTCAGTAACTTCTTTGGGTTGCGTGTGTTCAACTCGCAGATTTGAACGTTCCTTTAGACAGAGCAGATTTGAAACCCTCTTTTTATGGAATTTCCAAGTGGACATTTCAAGTGCTTTGTGGCCAACGGTACAAAAGGAAATATCTTCGTATAAAAACTGGAGAGAATCATTCCCAGCAACCACTTTGTGATGAGTGCGTTCCACTCACAGAGTTGAACCTTTCTTTTCACAGAACAGTTTGGAAACACTCTGTTTGTAAAGTCTGCAAGCGGATATTTGGACCTCTTTGAGGATATCGTTGGAAACGGGATTTCTTCATCTAATGCTAGACAGAGGAATTCTCAGTAACTTCTTTGGGTTGCGTGTGTTCAACTCGCAGAGTTGAACTTTCCTTTAGACAGAGAAGATTTGAAACCCTCTTTTTGTGGAATTTCCAAGTGGACATTTCAAGCGCTTTTCGTCCAACGGTAGAAAAGGAAATATCTTCGTATGAAAACTGGAGAGAATCATTCCCAGAAACCACTTTGTGATGAGTGCATTTCACTCACAGAGTTTAACCTTTCTTTTCCTAGAACAGTTTGGAAACACTCTGTTTGTAAAGTCTGCAAGTGGATATTTGGACCTCTTTGAGGATTTCGTTGCAAACGGGATTTCTTCATCTAATGCTAGACAGAAGAATTCTCAGTAACTTCTTTGGGTTGCCTGTGTTCAACTCATAGAGGTGAACCTTCCTTTAGACAGAGCAGATTTGAAACTCTCTTTTTGTGGAATTTGCATGTGGACATTTCAAGCGCTTTGGGGCCAACGGTAGAAAAGGAAATATCTTCGTATAAAAACTAGAGAGAATCATTCCCAGAAACCGCTTTGTGATGAGTGCGTTCCACTCACAGAGCTTAACCTTTCTTTTCATAGAACTGTTTGGAAACACTCTGTTTGTAAAGTCTGCAAGTGGATATTTGGACCTCTTTGAGGATTTCATTGGAAACGGGATTTCTTCATCTAATGCTAGACAGAAGAATTCTCAGTAACTTCTTTGGGTTGCCTGTGTTCAACTCACAGAGTTGAACCTTCCTTTAGACAGAGCAGATTTGAAACTCTCTTTTTGTGGAATTTGCATGTGGACATTTGAAACGTTTTGGGGCCAACGGTAGAAAAGGAAATATCTTCGTTTAAAAACTAGAGAGAATCATTCCCAGCAACCGCTTTGTGACGAGTGCGTTCCCCTCACAGAGCTTAACCTTTCTTTTCATAGAACAGTTTGGAAACACTCTGTTTGTAAAGTCTGCAAGTGGATATTTGGACCTCTTTGAGGATTTCCTTGGAAACGGGATTTCTTCATCTAATGCTAGACAGAAGAATTCTCAGTAACTTCTTTGGGTTGCATGTGTCCAACTCGCAGAGTTGAACCTTCCTTTAGACAGAGCAGATTTGAAACCCTCTTTTTGTGGAATTTCCAAGTGGACATTTCAAGCGCTTTGCGGCCAACGGTAGAAAAGGAAATATCTTCGTATAAAAACTGGAGAGAATCATTCTCAGTAACCACTTTGTGATGTGTGCGTTCCACTCACAGAGTTTAACCTTTCTTTTCATAGAGCAGTTTGGAAACACTCTGTTTGTAAAGTCTGCAAGCGGATATTTGGACCTCTGAGGATTTCGTTGGAAACGGGATTTCTTCATCTAATGCTAGACAGAAGAATTCCCAGTAACTTCTTTGGGTTGCGTGTGTTCAACTCGCAGAGGTGAAGCTTCCTTTAGACAGAGGAGATTTGAAACCCTCTTTTTGTGGAATTTTTATGTGGACATTTCAAGCGCTTTTGGTCCAACGGTAGAAAAGGAAATATCTTCGTATAAAAACTAGAGAGAATCATTCCTAGCAACCGCTTTGTGATGAGTGCGTTCCACTCACAGAGTTGAACCTTTCTTTTCATAGAACAGTTTGGAAACACTCTGTTTGTAAAGTCTGCAAGCGGATATTTGGTCCTCTTTGAGGATTTCGTTGGAAACGGGATTTCTTCATCTAATGCTAGACAGAGGAATTCTCAGTAACTTCTTTGGGTTGCGTGCGTTCAACTCGCAGATTTGAACGTTCCTTTAGACAGAGCAGATTTGAAACCCTGTTTTTGTGGAATTTCCAAGTGGACATTTCAAGTGCTTTGTGGCCAACGGTACAAAAGGAAATATCTTCGTATAAAAACTGGAGAGAATCCTTCCCAGCCACCACTTTGTGATGAGTGCGTTCCACTCACAGAGTTGAACCTTTCTTTTCACAGAACAGTTTGGAAACACTCTGTTTGTAAAGTCTGCAAGCGGATATTTGGACCTCTTTGAGGATATCGTTGGAAACGGGATTTCTTCATCTAATGCTAGACAGAGGAATTCTCAGTAACTTCTTTGGGTTGCGTGTGTTCAACTCGCAGAGTTGAACTTTCCTTTAGACAGAGAAGATTTGAAACCCTCTTTTTGTGGAATTTCCAAGTGGACATTTCAAGCGCTTTGCGGCCAACGGTAGAAAAGGAAATATCTTCGTATGAAAACTGGAGAGAATCATTCCCAGAAACCACTTTGTGATGAGTGCATTTCACTCACAGAGTTTAACCTTTCTTTTCCTAGAACAGTTTGGAAACACTCTGTTTGTAAAGTCTGCAAGTGGATATTTGGTCCTCTTAGAGGATTTCGTTGCAAACGGGATTTCTTCATCTAATGCTAGACAGAAGAATTCTCAGTAACTTCTTTGGGTTGCCTGTGTTCAACTCACAGAGTTGAACCTTCCTTTAGACAGAGCAGATTTGAAACTCTCTTTTTGTGGAATTTGCATGTGGACATTTGAAACGTTTTGGGGCCTACGGTAGAAAAGGAAATATCTTCGTTTAAAAACTAGAGAGAATCATTCCCAGCAACCGCTTTGTGACGAGTGCGTTCCCCTCACAGAGCTTAACCTTTCTTTTCATAGAACAGTTTGGAAACACTCTGTTTGTGAAGTCTGCAAGTGGATATTTGGACCTCTTTGAGGATTTCGTTGGAAACGGGACTTCTTCATCTAATGCTAGACAGAAGAATTCTCAGTAACTTCTTTGGGTTGCATGTGTTCAACTCGCAGAGTTGAACCTTCCTTTAGACAGAGCAGATTTGAAACCCTCTTTTTGTGGAATTTCCAAGTGGACATTTCAAGCGCTTTGCGGCCAACGGTAGAAAAGGAAATATCTTCGTATAAAAACTGGAGAGAATCATTCTCAGTAACCACTTTGTGATGTGTGCGTTCCACTCACAGAGTTTAACCTTTCTTTTCATAGAGCAGTTTGGAAACACTCTGTTTGTAAAGTCTGCAAGCGGATATTTGGACCTCTGAGGATTTCGTTGGAAACGGGATTTCTTCATCTAATGCTAGACAGAAGAATTCTCAGTAACTTCTTTGGGTTGCGTGTGTTCAACTCGCAGAGTTGAAGCTTCCTTTAGACAGAGCAGATTTGAAACCCTCTTTTTGTGGAATTTTTATGTGGACATTTCAAGAGCTTTAGGTCCAACGGTAGAAAAGGAAATATCTTCGTATAAAAACTAGAGAGAATCATTCCCAGCAACCGCTTTGTGATGAGTGTGTTCCACTCACAGAGTTGAACCTTTCTTTTCATAGAACAGTTTGGAAACACTCTGTTTGTAAAGTCTGCAAGCGGATATTTGGACCTCTTTGAGGATTTCGTTGGAAACGGGATTTCTTCATCTAATGCTAGACAGAGGAATTCTCAGTAACTTCTTTGGGTTGCGTGTGTTCAACTCGCAGATTTGAACGTTCCTTTAGACAGAGCAGATTTGAAACCCTCTTTTTGTGGAATTTCCAAGTGGACATTTCAAGTGCTTTGTGGCCAACCGTACAAAAGGAAATATCTTTGTATAAAAACTGGAGAGAATCATTCCCAGCAACCACTTTGTGATGAGTGCGTTCCACTCACAGAGTTGAACATTTCTTTTCACAGAACAGTTTGGAAACACTCTGTTTGTAAAGTCTGCAAGCGGATATTTGGACCTCTTTGAGGATATCGTTGGAAACGGGATTTCTTCATCTAATGCTAGACAGAGGAATTCTCAGTAACTTCTTTGGGTTGCGTGTGTTCAACTCGCAGTGTTGAACTTTCCTTTAGACAGAGAAGATTTGAAACCCTCTTTTTGTGGAATTTCCAAGTGGACATTTCAAGCGCTTTGCGGCCAATGGTAGAAAAGGAAATATCTTCGTATGAAAACTGGAGAGAATCATTCCCAGAAACCACTTTGTGATGAGTGCATTTCACTCACAGAGTTTAACATTTCTTTTCATAGAGCAGTTTGGAAACACTCTGTTTGTAAAGTCTACATGCGGATATTTGGACCTCTCTGAGGATTTCATTGGAAACGGGATTTCTTCATCTAATGCTACACAGAAGAATTCTCGGTAACTTCTTTGGGTTGCGTGTGTTCAACTCACAGAGTTGAAGCTTCCTTTAGACAGAGCAGATTTGAAACCCTGTTTTTGTGGAATTTGCATGTGAATATTTCAAGCGCTTTGGGGCCAACGGTAGAAAAGGAAATATCTTCATAAAAAAACTAGAGAGAATCATTCCCAGCAACTGCTTTTTGGTGAGTGCGTTCCACATACAGAGTTTAACCTTTCTTTTCATGGAGCAGTTTGGAAACACTCTGTTTGTAAAGTTTGCAAGTGGATATTTGGACCTCTTTGAGGATTTCGTTGGAAACGGGATTTCTTCATCTAATGCAAGGCAGAAGAATTCTCAGTAACTTCTTTGGGTTGTCTGTGTTCAACTCACAGAGTTGAACCTTCCTTTAGACAGAGCAAATTTGAAACCCTTTTTTTGTGGAATTTCCAAGTGGACATTTCAAGCGCTTTGGGGCCAACGGTAGAAAAGGAAATATCTTCGTATAAAAACTAGAGAGAATCATTCCCAGAAACCGCTTTGTGATGAGTGCGTTCCATTCATAGAGTTTAACGTTTCTTTTCATAGAACAGTTTGGAAACACTCTGTTTGCAAAGTCTGCAAGTGGATATTTGGAACTCTTTGAGGATTTCATTGGAAACGGGATTTGTTCATCTAATGCTAGACAGAAGAATTCTCAGTAACTTCTTTGTGTTCCGTGTGTTCAACTCGCAGAGTTGAACCTTCCCTTAGACAGAGCAGATTTGAAACCCTCTTTTTGTGGAATTTCCAAGTGGACATTTCAAAGCGCTTTGGCGCCAACGGTAGAAAAGGAAATATCTTCGTATAAAAACTGGAGAGAATCATTCTCAGAAACCACTTTGTGATGTGTGCATTCCACTCACAGAGTTTAACCTTTCTTTTCATAGAGCAGTTTGGAAACACCCTGTTTGTAAAGTCTGCAAGCAGATATTTGGACCTCTTTGAGGATTTCATTGGAAACGGGATTTCTTCATCTAATGCTAGACAGAAGAATTCTCAGTAACTTCATTGGGTTGCCTGTGTTCAACTCACAGACTTGAACGTTCCTTTAGACAGAGTAGATTTGAAACTCTCTTTTTGTGGAATTTGCATGTGGACATTTCAAGCGCTTTGGGGCCAACGGTAGAAAAGGAAATATCTTCGTATAAAAAGTGGAGAGAATCACTCCCAGCAACCGCTTTGTGATGAGTGCATTCCACTCACAGAGTTTAACCTTTTTTTTCAGAGAACAGTTTGGAAACACTCTATTTGTAAAGTCTGCAAGTGGATATTTGGACCTCTTTGAGGATTTCGTTGGAAACGGGATTTCTTCGTCTGATGCTAGACAGAAGAATTCTCAGTAACTTCTTTGGGTTGCGTGGGTTCAACTCGCAGAGTTGAACCTTCCTTTAGACAGAGCAGATATGAAACCCTCTTTTTGTGGGATTTCCAAGTGGACATTTCAAGCGCTTTGCGGCCAACGGTAGAAAAGGAAATATCTTCGTATAAAAACTGGAGAGAATCATTCTCAGAAACCACTTTGTGATGTGTGTGTTCCACTCACAAAGTTTAACCTTTCTTTTCATAGTTCAGTTTGGAAACACTCTGTTTGTAAAGTCTGCAAGAGGATATTTGGACCTCTTTGACGATTTCGTTGGAAACGGGATTTCTTCATCTAATGCTAGACAGAAGAATTCTCAGTAACTTCTTTGGGTTGCCTGTGTTCAACTCACAGTGTTGAACCTTCCTTTAGACAGAGCAGATTTGAAACCCTCTTTTTGTGGAATTTGCATGTGGACATTTCAAGCGCTTTGGGGCTCACGGTAGAAAAGGAAATATCGTCGTATAAAAACTAGAGAGAATCATTCCCAGCAATCGCTTTGTGATGCGTGCGTTCCACTCACAGAGTTTAAACTTTCTTTTCATAGAACAGTTTGGAAACACTCTAATTGTAAATTGTGCATGTGGATATTTGGACCTCTTTGAGGATTTCTTTGGAAACGGGATTTCTTCATCTAATGCTAGACAGAAGAATTCTCAGTAACTTCCTAGGGTTGCATGTGATCAACTCGCAGAGCTGAACCTTCCTTTAGACAGAGCAGATTTGAAACCCTCTTTTTGTGGAATTTCCAAGTGGACATTTCAAGCGCTTTGCGGCCAACGGTAGAAAAGGAAATATCTTCGTATAAAAACTGGAGAGAATCATTCTCAGTAACCACTTTGTGATGTGTGCGTTCCACTCACAGAGTTTAACCTTTCTTTTCATAGAGCAGTTTGGAAACACTCTGTTTGTAAAGTCTGCAAGCGGATATTTGGACCTCTGAGGATTTCGTTGGAAACGGGATTTCTTCATCTAATGCTAGACAGAAGAATTCTCAGTAACTTCTTTGGGTTGCGTGTGTTCAACTCGCAGAGTTGAAGCTTCCTTTAGACAGAGCAGATTTGAAACCCTCTTTTTGTGGAATTTTTATGTGGACATTTCAAGCGCTTTTGGTCCAACGGTAGAAAAGGAAATATCTTCGTATAAAAACTAGAGAGAATCATTCCCAGCAACCGCTTTGTGATGAGTGCGTTCCACTCACAGAGTTGAACCTTTCTTTTCATAGAACAGTTTGGAAACACTCTGTTTGTAAAGTCTGCAAGCGGATATTTGGACCTCTTTGAGGATTTCGTTGGAAACGGGATTTCTTCATCTAATGCTAGACAGAGGAATTCTCAGTAACTTCTTTGGGTTGCGTGTGTTCAACTCGCAGATTTGAACGTTCCTTTAGACAGAGCAGATTTGAAACCCTCTTTTTGTGGAATTTCCAAGTGGACATTTCAAGTGCTTTGTGGCCAACGGTACAAAAGGAAATATCTTCGTATAAAAACTGGAGAGAATCATTCCCAGCAACCACTTTGTGATGAGTGCGTTCCACTCACAGAGTTGAACCTTTCTTTTCACAGAACAGTTTGGAAACACTCTGTTTGTAAAGTCTGCAAGCGGATATTTGGACCTCTTTGAGGATATCGTTGGAAACGGGATTTCTTCATCTAATGCTAGACAGAGGAATTCTCAGTAACTTCTTTGGGTTGCGAGTGTTCAACTCGCAGAGTTCAACTTTCCTTTAGACAGAGAAGATTTGAAACCCTCTTTTTGTGGAATTTCCAAGTGGACATTTCAAGCGCTTTTCGTCCAACGGTAGAAAAGGAAATATCTTCGTATGAAAACTGGAGAGAATCATTCCCAGAAACCACTTTGTGATGAGTGCATTTCACTCACAGAGTTTAACCTTTCTTTTCCTGGAACAGTTTGGAAACACTCTGTTTGTAAAGTCTGCAAGTGGATATTTGGACCTCTTTGAGGATTTCGTTGCAAACGGGATTTCTTCATCTAATGCTAGACAGAAGAATTCTCAGTAACTTCTTTGGGTTGCCTGTGTTCAACTCATAGAGGTGAACCTTCCTTTAGACAGAGCAGATTTGAAACTCTCTTTTTGTGGAATTTGCATGTGGACATTTCAAGCGCTTTGGGGCCAACGGTAGAAAAGGAAATATCTTCGTATAAAAACTAGAGAGAATCATTCCCAGAAAACGCTTTGTGATGAGTGCGTTCCACTCACAGAGCTTAACCTTTCTTTTCATAGAACTGTTTGGAAACACTCTGTTTGTAAAGTCTGCAAGTGGATATTTGGACGTCTTTGAGGATTTCGTTGGAAACGGGATTTCTTCATCTAATGCCAGACAGAAGAATTCTCAGTAACTTCTTTGGGTTGCCTGTGTTCAACTCACAGAGTTGAACCTTCCATTAGACAGAGCAGATTTGAAACTCTCTTTTTGTGGAATTTGCATGTGGACATTTGAAGCGTTTTTGGGCCAACGGTAGAAAAGGAAATATCTTCGTTTAAAAACTAGAGAGAATCATTCCCAGCAACTGCTTTGTGACGAGTGCGTTCCCCTCACAGAGCTTACCCTTTCTTTTCATAGAACAGTTTGGAAACACTCTGTTTGTAAAGTCTGCAAGTGGATATTTGGACCTCTTTGAGGATTTCGTTGGAAAAGGGATTTCTTCATCTAATGCTAGACAGAAGAATTCTCAGTAACTTCTTTGGGTTGCATGTGTTCAACTCGCAGAGTTGAACCTTCCTTTAGACAGAGCAGATTTGAAACCCTCTTTTTGTGGAATTTCCAAGTGGACATTTCAAGCGCTTTGCGGCCAACGGTAGAAAAGGAAATATCTTCGTATAAAAATTGGACAGAATCATTCTCAGAAACCACTTTGTGATGTGTGTGTTAAACTCACAGAGTTTAACCTTTCTTTTCATAGAGCAGTTTGGAAACCCTCTGTTTGTAAAGTCTGCAAGTGGATATTTGGACCTCTTTGAGGATTTCGTTGGAAACGGGGTTTCTTCATCTAATGCTAGACAGAAGAATTCTCAGTAACTACTGTGGGTTGCGTGTGTTCAACTCGCAGAGTTGAACCTTCCTTTAGACAGAGCAGATTTGAAAACCTCTTTTTGTGGAATTTACATGTGGACATTTCAAGCGCTTTGGGGCCAACGGTAGAAAAGGAAATATCTTCGTATAAAAACTAGAGACAATGATTCCCAGCAACCGCTTTGTGATGAGTGCGTTCCATTCACAGTGTTTAACCTTTCTTTTCATAGAACAGTTTGGAAACACTCTGTTTGTAAAGTCTGCAAGTGGATATTTGGACCTCTTTGAGGAATTCGTTGGAAACGGGATTTCTTCATCTAATGCTAGACAGAAGAATTCTCAGTAACTTCTTTGGGTTCCGTGTGTTCAACTCGCAGAGTTGAACCTTCCTTTAGAGAGAGCAGATTTGAAACCCTCTTTTTGTGGAATTTCCAAGTGGACATTTCAAGCGCTTTTGGGCCAACGGTACAAAAGGAAATATCTTCGTATTAAAACTGGAGAGAATCATTCTCAGAAACCACTTTGTCATGTGTGCGTTCCACTCACAGAGTTTAACCTTTCTTTTCATAGAGCAGTTTGGGAACACTCTGTTTGTAATGTCTGCAAGCGGATATTTGGACCTCTTTGAGGATTTCGTTGGAAACGGGAGTTCTTCATCTAATGCTAGACAGAAGAATTCTCAGTAACTTCTTTGGGTTGCGTGTGTTCAACTCGCAGAGTTGAAGCTTCCTTTAGACAGAGCAGATTTGAAACCCTCTTTTTGTGGAATTTTTATGTGGACATTTCAAGCGCTTTTGGTCCAACGGTAGAAAAGGAAATATCTTCGTATAAAAACTAGAGAGAATCATTCCCAGCAACCGCTTTGTGATGAGTGCGTTCCACTCACAGAGTTGAACCTTTCTTTTCATAGAACAGTTTGGAAACACTCTGTTTGTAAAGTCTGCAAGCGGATATTTGGACCTCTTTGAGGATTTCGTTGGAAACGGGATTTCTTCATCTAATGCTAGACAGAGGAATTCTCAGTAACTTCTTTGGGTTGCGTGTGTTCAACTCGCAGATTTGAACGTTCCTTTAGACAGAGTAGATTTGAAACCCTCTTTTTGTGGAATTTCCAAGTGGACATTTCAAGCGCTTTGTGGCCAACGGTACAAAAGGAAACATCTTCGTATAAAAACTGGAGAGAATCATTCCCAGCAACCACTTTGTAATGAGTGCGTTCCACTCACTGAGTTGAACCTTTCTTTTCACAGAACAGTTTGGAAACACTCTGTTTGTAAAGTCTGCACTCGGATATTTGGACCTCTTTGAGGATATCGTTGGAAATGGGATTTCTTCATCTAATGCTAGACAGAAGAATTCTCAGTAACTTCTTTGGGTTGCGTGTGTTCAACTCGCAGAGTTCAACCTTCCTTTAGACAGAGCAGATATGAAACCCTCTTTCTGTGGAATTTCCAAGTGGACATTTCAAGCGCTTTTCGTCCAACGGTAGAAAAGGAAATATCTTCGTATGAAAACTGGAGAGAATAATTCCCAGAAACCACTTTGTGATGAGTGCATTTCACTCACAGAGTTTAACCTTTCTTTTCATAGAACAGTTTGGAAACACTCTGTTTGTAAAGCCTGCAAGTGGATATTTGGACGTCTCTGAGGATTTCGTTGCAAACGGGATTTCTTCATCTAATGCTAGACAGAGGAATTCTCAGTAACTTCTTTGGGTTGCGTGTGTTCAACTCATAGAGTTGAACCTTCCTTCAGACAGAGCAGATTTGAAACACTCTTTTTGTGGAATTTGCATGTGGACATTTCAAGCGCTTTGGGGCCAACGGTAGAAAAGGAAATATCTTCGTATAAAAACTAGACAGAATCATTCCCAGCAACCGCTTTGTGATGAGTGCGTTCCACTCACAGAGCTTAACCTTTCTTTTCATAGAACTGTTTGGAAACACTCTGTTTGTAAAGTCTGCAAGTGGATATTTGGACCTCTTTGAGGATTTCATTGGAAACGGGATTTCTTCATCTAATGCTAGACAGAAGAATTCTCAGTAACTTCTTTGGGTTGCCTATGTTCAACTCACAGAGTTGAACCTTCCTTTAGACAGAGCAGAATTGAAACTCTCTTTTTGTGGAATTTGCATGTGGACATTTGAAGCGTTTTGGGGCCAACGGTAGAAAAGGAAATATCTTCGTTTAAAAACTAGAGAGAATCATTCCCAGCAACCGCTTTGTGACGAGTGCGTTACCCTCACAGAGCTTAACCTTTCTTTTCATAGAACAGTTTGGAAACACTCTGTTTGTAAAGTCTGCAAGTGGATATTTGGACCTCTTTGAGGATTTCGTTGGAAAGGGGATTTCTTCATCTAATGCTAGACAGAAGAATTCTCAGTAAGTTCTTTGGGTTGCATGTGTTCAACCCGCAGAGTTGAACCTTCCTTTAGACAGAGCAGATTTGAAACCCTCTTTTTGTGGAATTTCCAAGTGGACATTTCAAGCGCTTTGCGGCCAATGGTAGAAAAGGAAATATCTTCGTATGAAAACTGGAGAGAATCATTCCCAGAAACCACTTTGTGATGAGTGCGTTCCACTCACAGAGTTTAACCTTTCTTTTCATAGAACAGTTTGGAAACATTCTGTTTGTAAAGTCTGCAAGTGGATATTTGGACCTCTTTGAGGATTTCGTTAGAAACGGGATTTCTTCATCTAATGCTGGACAGAAGAATTCTCAGTAACTTCTTTGGGTTGCGTGTCTTCAACTCGCAGAATTGGACCTTCCTTTAGACAGAGCAGATTTGAAACCCTCTTTTTGTGTAATTTCCAAATGGACATTTCAAGCGTTTTGCGGCCAACGGCAGAAAAGGAAATATCTTCGTATGAAAACTGGAGAGAATCATTCCCAGAAACCACTTTGTGATGAGTGCGTTTCACTCACAGAGTTTAACCTTTCTTTTCATAGAACAGTTTGGAAACACTCTGTTTGTAAAGTCTGCAAGTGGATATTTGGACCTCTTTGAGGATTTCGTTGGAAACGGGATTTCTTCATCTACTGCTAGACAGAAGAATTCTCAGTAACTTCTTTAGGTTGCCTGTGTTCAACTCACAGAGTTGAACCTTCCTTTAGACAGAGCAGATTTGAAACTCTCTTTTTGTGGAATTTGCATGTGGACATTTCAAGCGCTTTGGGGCCAACGGTAGAAAAGGAAATATCTTCGTATAAAAACTGGAGAGAATCATTCCCAGCAACCGCTTTGTGATGAGTGCGTTCCACTCACAGAGCTTAACCTTTCTTTTCATAGAACAGTTTGGAAACACTCTGTTTGTAAAGTCTGCAAGTGGATATTTGGACCTCTTTGAGGATTTCATTGGAAACGGGATTTCTTCATCTAATGCTAGACAGAAGAATTCTCAGTAACTTCTTTGGGTTGTCTGTGTTCAACTCACAGAGTTGAACCTTCCTTTAGACAGAGCAGATTTGAAACTCTCTTTTTGTGGAATTTGCATGTGGACATTTCAAGTGTTTTGGGTCCAACGGTAGAAAAGGAAATATCTTCGTATAAAAACTAGAGAGAATCATTCCCAGCAACCCCTTTGTGTTGAGTGCATTCCAATCACAGAGCTTAACGTTTCTTTTCGTAGAACAGTTTGGAAACACTCTGTTTGTAAAGTCTGCAAGTGGATATTTGGACCTCTTTAAGGATTTCGTTGGAAACGGGATTTCTTCATCTAATGCTAGACAGAAGAATTCTCAGTAACTTCTTTGGGTTGCCTGTGTTCAACTCACAGAGTTGAACCTTCCTTTAGACAGAGCACATTTGAAACCCTCTTTTTGTGGAATTTCCAAGTGGATATTTCATGCGCTTTGCGGCCAACGGTAGAAAAGGAAATATCTTCGTATAAAAACTGGGGAGAATCATTCTCAGAAACCACTTTGTGATGTGTGCATTCCCCTCACAGAGTTGAACCTTTCTTTTCATAGAGCCGTTTGGAAACACTCTGTTTGTAAAGTCTGCAAGTGGATATTTGGACCTCTTTGAGGATTTCGTTGGAAACGGGATTTCTTCATCTAAGGCTATACAGAAGAATACTCAGTAACTTCTTTGGGTTGCCTGTGTTCAACTCACAGAGTTGAACGTTCCTTTAGGCAGAGCAGATTTGAAACCCTCTTTTTCTGGAATTTGCATGTGGACGTTTCAAGCGCTTAGGGGCTAACGGTAGAAAAGGAAATATCTTCGTATAAAAACTAGAGAGAATCATTCCCAGCAACCGCTTTGTGATGAGTGCGTTCCACTCACAGACTTTAACCTTTCTTTTCATAGAACAGTTTGGAAACACTCTGTTTGTAAAGTCTGCAAGGGGTTACTTGGACCTCTTTGAGGATTTCGTTGGAAACGGGATTTCTTCATCTAATGCAAGGCAGAAGAATTCTCAGTAACTTCTTGGGTTGCGTGTGTTCAACTCGCAGAGTTGAACCTTCCTTTAGACAGAGCAGATTTGAAACCCTCTTTTTGTGGAATTTCCAAGTGGACATTTCAAGCGCTTTGCGGCCATCGGTAGAAAAGGAAATATCCTCGTAAAAAAACTAGAGAGAATCATTCCCAGCAACTGCTTTTTGGTGAGTGCGTTCCACATACAGAGTTTAACCTTTCTTTTCATGGAGCAGTTTGGAAACACTCTGTTTGTAAAGTTTGCAAGTGGATATTTGGACCTCTTTGAGGATTTCGTTGGAAACGGGATTTCTTCATCTAATGCAAGGCAGAAGAATTCTCACTAACTTCTTTGGGTTGTCTGTGTTCAACTCACAGAGCTGAACCTTCCTTTAGACAGAGCAAATTTGAAACCCTTTTTTTGTGGAATTTCCAAGTGGACACTTCAAGAGCTTTGGGGCCAACGGTAGAAAAGGAAATATCTTCGTATAAAAACTAGAGAGAATCATTCCCAGAAACCGCTTTGTGATGAGTGCGTTCCATTCACAGAGTTTAACCTTTCTTTTCATAGAACAGTTTGGAAACACTCTGTTTGCAAAGTCTGCAAGTGGATATTTGGAACTCTTTGAGGATTTCATTGGAAACGGGATTTGTTCATCTAATGCTAGACAGAAGAATTCTCAGTAACTTCTTTGTGTTCCGTGTGTTCAACTCGCAGAGTTGAACCTTCCTTTAGACAGAGCAGATTTGAAACCCTCTTTTTGTGGAATTTCCAAGTGGACATTTCAAAGCGCTTTGGCACCAACGGTAGAAAAGGAAATATCTTCGTATAAAAACTGGAGAGAATCATTCTCAGAAACCACTTTGTGATGTGTGCATTTCACTCACAGAGTTTAACCTTTCTTTTCATAGAGCAGTTTGGAAACACCCTGTTTGTAAAGTCTGCAAGCAGATATTTGGACCTCTTTGAGGATTTCATTGGAAACGGGATTTCTTCATCTAATGCTAGACAGAAGAATTCTCAGTAACTTCATTGGGTTGCCTGTGTTCAACTCACAGACTTGAACGTTCCTTTAGACAGAGTAGATTTGAAACTCTCTTTTTGTGGAATTTGCATGTGGACATTTCAAGCGCTTTGGGGCCAACGGTAGAAAAGGAAATATCTTCGTATAAAAAGTGGAGAGAATCACTCCCAGCAACCGCTTTGTGATGAGTGCATTCCACTCACAGAGTTTAACCTTTCTTTTCAGAGAACAGTTTGGAAACACTCTATTTGTAAAGTCTGCAAGTGGATATTTGGACCTCTTTGAGGATTTCGTTGGAAACGGGATTTCTTCGTCTGATGCTAGACAGAAGAATTCTCAGTAACTTCTTTGGGTTGCGTGTGTTCAACTCGCAGAGTTGAACCTTCCTTTAGACAGAGCAGATTTGAAACCCTCTTTTTGTGGGATTTCCAAGTGGACATTTCAAGCGCTTTGCGTCCAACGGTAGAAAAGGAAATATCTTCGTATAAAAACTGGAGAGAATCATTCTCAGAAACCACTTTGTGATGTGTGTGTTCCACTCACAAAGTTTAACCTTTCTTTTCATAGTTCAGTTTGGAAACACTCTGTTTGTAAAGTCTGCAAGAGGATATTTGGACCTCTTTGACGATTTCGTTGGAAACGGGATTTCTTCATCTAATGCTAGACAGAAGAATTCTCAGTTACTTCTTTGGGTTGCCTGTGTTGAACTCACAGAGTTGAACCTTCCTTTAGACAGAGCACATTTGAAACCCTCTTTTTGTGGAATTTCCAAGTGGACATTTCAAGCGCTTTGCGGCCAACGGTAGAAAAGGAAATATCTTCGTATAAAAACTGGGGAGAATCATTCTCAGAAACCACATTGTGATGTGTGCATTCCCCTCACAGAGTTGAACCTTTCTTTTCATAGAGCCGTTTGGAAACACTCTGTTTGTAAAGTCTGCAAGTGGATATTTGGACCTCTTTGAGGATTTCGTTGGAAACGGGATTTCTTCATCTAAGGCTATACAGAAGAATACTCAGTAACTTCTTTGGGTTGCCTGTGTTCAACTCACAGAGTTGAACGTTCCTTTAGACAGAGCAGATTTGAAACCCTCTTTTTCTGGAATTTGCATGTGGACGTTTCAAGCACTTAGGGGCTAACGGTAGAAAAGGAAATATCTTCGTATAAAAACTAGAGAGAATCATTCCCAGCAACCGCTTTGTGATGAGTGCGTTCCACTCACAGACTTTAACCTTTCTTTTCATAGAACAGTTTGGAAACACTCTGTTTGTAAAGTCTGCAAGGGGTTATTTGGACCTCTTTGAGGATTTCGTTGGAAACGGGATTTCTTCATCTAATTCAAGGCAGAAGAATTCTCAGTAACTTCTTTGGGTTGCGTGTGTTCAACTCGCAGAGTTGAACCTTCCTTTAGACAGAGCAGATTTGAAACCCTCTTTTTGTGGAATTTCCAAGTGGACATTTCAAGCGCTTTGCGGCCATCGGTAGAAAAGGAAATATGTTCGTATAAAAACTGGAGAGAATAATTCTCAGAAACCACTTTGTGATGTGTGCGTTCCACTCACAGAGTTTTACCTTTCTTTTCATAGTACAGTTTGGAAACACTCTGTTTGTAAAGTCTGCAAGCGGATATATGAACCTCTTTGAGGATTTCTTTGGAAACGGGATTTCTACATCTAATGCTAGACAGAAGAATTCTCAGTAACTTCTTTGGGTTGCCTGTGTTCAACTCACAGAGTTGAACGTTCCTTTAGACAGAGGAGATTTGAAACCCTCTTTTTGTGAAGTTTCCAAGTGGACATTTCAAGCACTTTGCAGCCAACGGTAGAAAAGGAAATATCTTCGTATAAAAACTGGAGAGAATCATTCTCAGAAACCACTTTGTGATGCGTGCGTTCCACTCACAGAGTTTAACATTTCTTTTCATAGAGCAGGTTGGAAACACTCTGTTTGTAAAGTCTGCAAGTGGATATTTGGACCTCTTTGAGGATTTCGTTGGAAACGGGATTTCTTCATCTAATGCTAGACAGAAGAATTCTCAGTAACTTCTTTGGGTTGCCTGTGTTCAACTCACAGAGTTGAACCTTCCTATTGACACAGCAGATTTGAAACCCTCATTTGTGGAATTTGCATGTGGACATTTCAAGTGCTTTGGGTCCAACAGTAGAAAAGGAAGTATCTTCGTATAAAACTAGAGAGAATTATTCCCAGCAACTGCTTTGTGATGAGTGTGTTCCATTAACAGAGTTTAACCTTTCTTTTCATAGAACAGTTTGGAAACACTCTGTTTGTAAAGTCTGCAAGTGGATATTTGGACCTCTTTGAGGATTTCGTTGGAAACGGGATTTCTTCATCTAATGCTAGACAGAAGAATTCTCAGTAACTTCTTTGGGTTGCGTGTGTTCAACTCGCAGAGCTGAACCTTCCTTTAGACAGAGCAGATTTGAAACCCTCTTTTTGTGGAATTTCCAAGTGGACATTTCAAGCGATTTGCGGCCAATGGTAGAAATGGAAATATCTTCGTATAAAAACTGGAGAGAATCATTCTCAGAAACCACTTTGTGATGTGTGCGTTCCACTCACAGAGTTTAACCTTTCTTTTCGTAGAGCAGATTGGAAACACTCTGTTTGTAACGTCTGCAAGAAGATATTTGGACCTCTTTGAGGATTTCTTTGGAAACGGGATTTCTTCATCTAATGCTAGACAGGAGAATTCTCAGTAACTCCTTTGGGTTGCGTGCGTTCAACTCACAGAGTTGAACGTTCCTTTAGACAGAGCAGATTTGAAACTCTCTTTTTGTGGAATTTGCAATTGGATATTTCAAGCGCTTTGGGTCCAATGGTAGAAAAGGAATTATCTTCGTATAAAAACTAGAGAGAATCATTCCCAGCAATCGCTTTGTGATGCGTGCGTTCCACTCACAGAGTTTAAACTTTCTTTTCATAGAACAGTTTGGAAACACTCTGTTTGTAAAGTGTGCATGTGGATATTTGGACCTCTTTGAGGATTTCGTTGGAAACGGGATTTCTTCATCTAATGCTAGACAGAAGAATTCTCAGTAACTTCCTAGGGTTGCATGTGATCAACTCGCAGAGTTGAACCTTCCTTTAGACAGAGCAGATTTGAAACCCTCTTTTTGTGGAATTTCCAAGTGGACATTTCAAGCGCTTTGCGGCCAACGGTAGAAAAGGAAATATCTTCGTATAAAAACTGGAGAGAATCATTCTCAGTAACCACTTTGTGATGTGTGCGTTCCACTCACAGAGTTTAACCTTTCTTTTCATAGAGCAGTTTGGAAACACTCTGTTTGTAAAGTCTGCAAGCGGATATTTGGACCTCTGAGGATTTCGTTGGAAACGGGATTTCTTCATCTAATGCTAGACAGAAGAATTCTCAGTAACTTCTTTGGGTTGCCTTTGTTCAACTCACAGAGTTGAACCTTCCTTTAGACAGAGCAGATTTGAAACCCTCTTTTTGTGGAATTTGCATGTGGACATTTCAAGCGCTTTGGAGCCACCAGTAGAAAAGGAAATATCTTCGTATAAAAACTAGAGAGAATCATTCCCAGCAACCGCTTTGTGATGAGTGCGTTCCACTCACAGAGTGTAACCTTTGTTTTCATAGAGCAGTTTGGAAACGCTCTGTTTGTAAAGTCTGCATGTGGATATTTGGACCTCTTTGAGGATTTCGTTGGAAACGGGATTTCTTCATCTAATGCTAGACAGAAGAATTCTCAGTAACTTCTTTGGGTTCCGTGTGTTCAACTCGCAGAGTTGAACCTTCCTTTAGACAGAGCAGATTTGAAAATCTCTTTCTGTGGAATTTCCAAGTGGACATTTCAAGCGCTTTTCAGCCAACGGTAGAAAAGGATATATCTTCGTATAAAAACTGGAGAGAATCATTTTCAGAAACCACTTTGTGATGTGTGCGTTCCACTCACAGAGTTTAACCTTTCTTTTCTTAGAGCAGTTTGGAAACACTCTGTTTGTAAGGTCTGCAAGCGGATATTTGGACCTCTTTGAGGATTTCGTTGGAAACGGGATTTCTTCATCTAATGCTAGACAGAAGAATTCTCAGTAACTTCTTTGGGTTGCCTGTGTTAAACTCACAGTGTTGAACGTTCCGTTAGAGAGAACAGATTTGAAACCCTCTTTTTATGAAATTTGCATGTGGACATTTCAAGCGCTTTGGGTCCAAAGATAGAAAAGGAAATATCTTCGTTTAAAAACTACACAGAATCATGCCCAGCAACCGCTTTGTGATGAGTGGGTTCCATTCACAGAGTTTAACCTTTCTTTTCATAGAACAGTTTGGAAACACTCTCTTTGTACAGTCTGCAAGTGGATATTTGGACCTCTTTGAGGATTTCGTTGGAAACGGGATTTCTTCATCTAATGCTAGACAGAAGAATTCTCAGTAACTTCTTTGGGTTGCCTGTGTTCAACTCACAGAGTTGAACCTTCCTTTTGACACAGCAGATTTGAAACCCTCATTTGTGGAATTTGCATGTGGACATTTCAAGTGCTTTGGGTCCAACGGTAGAAAAGGAAGTATCTTCGTATAAAACTAGAGAGAATTATTCCCAGCAACCGCTTTGTGATGAGTGCATTCCACTCACAGAGTTTAACCTTTCTTTTCATAGAACAGTTTGGAAACACTCTGTTTGTAAAGTCTGCAAGCGGATATTGGGACCTCTTTGAGGATTTCGTTGGAAACGGGATTTCTTCATCTAATGCTAGACAGAAGAATTCTCAGTAACTTCCTTGGGTTGCTTTTGTTCAACTCACAGAGTTGAACCTTCCTTTAGATAGAGCAGATTTGAAACCCTCTTTTTGTGGGATTTGCATGTGGACATTTCAAGCGCTTTGGAGCCAACGGTAGAAAAGGAAATATCTTCGTATAAAAACTAGAGAGAATCATTCCCAGCAACCGCTTTGTGATGAGTGCGTTCCACTCACAGAGTTTAACCTTTCTTTTCATAGAACAGTTTGGAAACACTCTGTTTGTAAAGTCTGCAAGTGGATATTTGGACCTTTTTGAGGATATCGTTGGAAACGGGATTTCTTCATCTAATGCTAGACAGAAGAATTCTCAGTATCTTCTTTGGGTTGCGTGTGTTCAGCTCGCAGAGTTGAACCTTCCTTTAGACAGAGCAGATTTGAAACCCTCTTTTTGTGGAATTTCCAAGTGGACATTTCAAGCACTTCGCGGCCAACGGTAGAAAAGGAAATATCTTCATATAAAAACTGGAGAGAATCATTCTCAGAAACCACTTTGTGATGTGTGCATTCCACTCACAGAGTTTAACCTTTCTTTTCATAGAGCAGTTTGGAAACACTCTGTTTCTAAAGTCAGCAAGCGGATATTAGGACCTCTTTGAGGATTTCGTTGGAAACGGGATTTCTTCATCTAATGCTAGACAGAGGAATTCTCAGTAACTTCTTTGGGTTGCGTGTGTTCAACTCGCAGAGTTGAACCTTCCTTTAGACAGAGCAGATTTGAAACCCACTTTTTGTGGAATTTCTAAGTGGACATTTCAAGCGCTTTGCGGCCAACGGTAGAAGAGGAAATATCTTCGTATAAAAACTGGAGAGAATCATTCTCAGAAAGCACTTTGTGATGTGTGCGTTCCACTCACAGAGTTTAACCTATCTTTTCATAGAACAGTTTGGAAACACTCTGTTTGTAAAGTCTGCAAGCAGATATTTGGACATCTTTGAGGATTTCGTTGGAAACGCGATTTCTTCATCTAATGCTAGACAGAAGAATTCTCAGTAACTTCTTTGGGTTGCCTGTGTTCAACTCACAGAGTTGAACGTTCCTTTAGACAGAGCAGATTTGAAACCCTCTTTTTGTGGAATTTGCATGTGGACATTTCAAGCGCTTTGGGGCCAACGGTAGAAAAGGAAATATCTTCGTATAAAAACTAGAGAGAATCATTCCCAGCAACTGCTTTGTGATGAGTGTGTTCCATTAACAGAGTTTAACCTTTCTTTTCATAGAACAGTTTGGAAACACTCTGTTTGTAAAGTCTGCAAGTGGATATTTGGACCTCTTTGAGGATTTCGTTGGAAACGGGATTTCTTCATCTAATGCTAGACAGAAGAATTCTCAGTAACTTCTTTGGGTTGCGTGTGTTCAACTCGCAGAGCTGAACCTTCCTTTAGACAGAGCAGATTTGAAACCCTCTTTTTGTGGAATTTCCAAGTGGACATTTCAAGCGCATTGCGGCCAATGGTAGAAATGGAAATATCTTCGTATAAAAACTGGAGAGAATCATTCTCAGAAACCACTTTGTGATGTGTGCGTTCCACTCACAGAGTTTAACCTTTCTTTTCGTAGAGCAGATTGGAAACACTCTGTTTGTAACGTCTGCAAGAAGATATTTGGACCTCTTTGAGGATTTCTTTGGAAACGGGATTTCTTCATCTAATGCTAGACAGGAGAATTCTCAGTAACTCCTTTGTGTTGCGTGCGTTCAACTCACAGAGTTGAACGTTCCTTTAGACAGAGCAGATTTGAAACTCTCTTTTTGTGGAATTTGCAATTGGAGATTTCAAGCGCTTTGGGGCCAATGGTAGAAAAGGAATTATCTTCGTATAAAAACTAGAGAGAATCATTCCCAGCAATCGCTTTGTGATGCGTGCGTTCCACTCACAGAGTTTAAACTTTCTTTTCATAGAACAGTTTGGAAACACTCTGTTTGTAAAGTGTGCATGTGAATATTTGGACCTCTTTGAGGATTTCGTTGGAAACGGGATTTCTTCATCTAATGCTAGACAGAAGAATTCTCAGTAACTTCCTAGGGTTGCATGTGATCAACTCGCAGAGTTGAACCTTCCTTTAGACAGAGCAGATTTGAAACCCTCTTTTTGTGGAATTTCCAAGTGGACATTTCAAGCGCTTTGCGGCCAACGGTAGAAAAGGAAATATCTTCGTATAAAAACTGGAGAGAATCATTCTCAGTAACCACTTTGTGATGTGTGCGTTCCACTCACAGAGTTTAACCTTTCTTTTCATAGAGCAGTTTGGAAACACTCTGTTTGTAAAGTCTGCAAGCGGATATTTGGACCTCTGAGGATTTCGTTGGAAACGGGATTTCTTCATCTAATGCTAGACAGAAGAATTCTCAGTAACTTCTTTGGGTTGCCTTTGTTCAACTCACAGAGTTGAACCTTCCTTTAGACAGAGCAGATTTGAAACCCTCTTTTTGCGGAATTTGCATGTGGACATTTCAAGCGCTTTGGAGCCACCAGTAGAAAAGGAAATATCTTCGTATAAAAACTAGAGAGAATCATTCCCAGCAACCGCTTTGTGATGAGTGCGTTCCACTCACAGAGTGTAACCTTTCTTTTCATAGAGCAGTTTGGAAACGCTCTGTTTGTAAAGTCTGCATGTGGATATTTGGACCTCTTTGAGGATTTCGTTGGAAACGGGATTTCTTCATCTAATGCTAGACAGAAGAATTCTCAGTAACTTCTTTGGGTTCCGTGTGTTCAACTCGCAGAGTTGAACCTTCCTTTAGACAGAGCAGATTTGAAAATCTCTTTCTGTGGAATTTCCAAGTGGACATTTCAAGCGCTTTTCAGCCAACGGTAGAAAAGGATATATCTTCGTATAAAAACTGGAGAGAATCATTTTCAGAAACCACTTTGTGATGTGTGCGTTCCACTCACAGAGTTTAACCTTTCTTTTCTTAGAGCAGTTTGGAAACACTCTGTTTGTAAGGTCTGCAAGCGGATATTTGGACCTCTTTGAGGATTTCGTTGGAAACGGGATTTCTTCATCTAATGCTAGACAGAAGAATTCTCAGTAACTTCTTTGGGTTGCCTGTGTTAAACTCACAGTGTTGAACGTTCCGTTAGAGAGAGCAGATTTGAAACCCTCTTTTTGTGAAATTTGCATGTGGACATTTCAAGCGCTTTGGGTCCAAAGATAGAAAAGGAAATATCTTCGTATAAAAACTACACAGAATCATGCCCAGCAACCGCTTTGTGATGAGTGGGTTCCATTCACAGAGTTTAACCTTTCTTTTCATAGAACAGTTTGGAAACACTCTCTTTGTACAGTCTGCAAGTGGATATTTGGACCTCTTTGAGGATTTCGTTGGAAACGGGATTTCTTCATCTAATGCTAGACAGAAGAATTCTCAGTAACTTCTTTGGGTTGCCTGTGTTCAACTCACAGAGTTGAACCTTCCTTTTGACACAGCAGATTTGAAACCCTCATTTGTGGAATTTGCATGTGGACATTTCAAGTGCTTTGGGTCCAACGGTAGAAAAGGAAGTATCTTCGTATAAAACTAGAGAGAATTATTCCCAGCAACCGCTTTGTGATGAGTGCATTCCACTCACAGAGTTTAACCTTTCTTTTCATAGAACAGTTTGGAAACACTCTGTTTGTAAAGTCTGCAAGCGGATATTGGGACCTCTTTGAGGATTTCGTTGGAAACGGGATTTCTTCATCTAATGCTAGACAGAAGAATTCTCAGTAACTTCCTTGGGTTGCTTTTGTTCAACTCACAGAGTTGAACCTTCCTTTAGATAGAGCAGATTTGAAACCCTCTTTTTGTGGGATTTACATGTGGACATTTCAAGCGCTTTGGAGCCAACGGTAGAAAAGGAAATATCTTCGTATAAAAACTAGAGAGAATCATTCCCAGCAACCGCTTTGTGATGAGTGCGTTCCACTCACAGAGTTTAACCTTTCTTTTCATAGAACAGTTTGGAAACAATCTGTTTGTAAAGTCTGCAAGTGGATATTTGGACCTCTTTGTGGATATCGTTGGAAACGGGATTTCTTCATCTAATGCTAGACAGAAGAATTCTCAGTATCTTCTTTGGGTTGCGTGTGTTCAGCTCGCAGAGTTGAACCTTCCTTTAGACAGAGCAGATTTGAAACCCTCTTTTTGTGGAATTTCCAAGTGGACATTTCAAGCGCTTTGCGGCCAACGGTAGAAAAGGAAATATCTTCATATAAAAACTGGAGAGAATCATTCTCAGAAACCACTTTGTGATGTGTGCATTCCACTCACAGAGTTTAACCTTTCTTTTCATAGAGCAGTTTGGAAACACTCTGTTTCTAAAGTCAGCAAGCGGATATTAGGACCTCTTTGAGGATTTCGTTGGAAACGGGATTTCTTCATCTAATGATAGACAGAAGAATTCTCAGTAACTTCTTTGGGTTGACTGTGTTCAACTCACAGAGTTGAACGTTCCTTTAGATACAGAGCAGATTTGAAACCCTCTTTTTGTGGAATTTGCATGTGGACATTTCAAGCGCTTTGGGGCCAACGGTAGAAAAGGAAATATCTTCGTATAAAAACTAGAGAGAATCATTCCCAGCAGCCCCTTTGTGATGAATGTGTTCCATTAACAGAGTTTAACCTTTCTTTTCATAGAACAGTTTGGAAACACTCTGTTTGTAAAGTCTGCAAGTGGATATTTGGACCTCTTTGAGGATTTCGTTGGAAACGGGATTTCTTCATCTAATGCTAGACAGAAGAATTCTCAGTAACTTCTTTGGGTTGCGTGTGTTCAACTCGCAGAGCTGAACCTTCCTTTAGACAGAGCAGATTAGAAACCCACTTTTTGTGGAATTTCCAAGTGGACATTTCAAGCGCTTTGGGGCCAACGGTAGAAAAGGAAATATCTTCGTATGAAAACTGGAGAGAATCATTCTCAGAAAGTACTTTGTGATGTGTGCGTTCTACTCACAGAGTTGAACCTTTCTTTTCTTAGAGCAGTTTGGAAACACTCTGTTTGTAAAGTCTGCAAGCGGATATTTGGACCTCTTTGAGGATTTCGTTGGAAACGGGATTTCTTCATCTAATGCTAGACAGAAGAATTCTCAGTAACTTCTTTGGGTTGCCTGTGTTAAACTCACAGTGTTGAACGTTCCGTTAGAGAGAGCAGATTTGAAACCCTCTTTTTGTGAAATTTGCATGTGGACATTTCAAGCGCTTTGGGTCCAAAGGTAGAAAAGGAAATATCTTCGTATAAAAACTAGAGAGAATCATGCCCAGCAACCGCTTTGTGATGAGTGGGTTCCATTCACAGAGTTTAAACTTTCTTTTCATAGAACAGTTTGGAAACACTCTGTTTGTAAAGTCTGCAAGTGGATATTTGGACCTCTTTGAGGATTTCGTTGGAAACGGGATTTCTTCATCTAATGCTAGACAGAAGAATTCTCAGTAACTTCTTTGGGTTGCCTGTGTTCAACTCACAGAGTTGAACCTTCCTATTGACACAGCAGATTTGAAACCCTCATTTGTGGAATTTGCATGTGGACATTTCAAGTGCTTTGGGTCCAACGGTAGAAAAGGAAGTATCTTCGTATAAAACTAGAGAGAATTATTCCCAGCAACCGCTTTGTGATGAGTGCGTTCCACTCACAGAGTTTAACCTTTCTTTTCATAGAACAGTTTGGAAACACTCTGTTTGTAAAGTCTGCAAGCGGATATTTGGACCTCTTTGAGGATTTCATTGGAAACGGGATTTCTTCATCTAATGCTAGACAGGAGAATTCTCAGTAACTCCTTTGGGTTGCGTGCGTTCAACTCACAGAGTTGAACGTTCCTTTAGACAGAGCAGATTTGAAACTCTCTTTTTGTGGAATTTGCAATTGGAGATTTCAAGCGCTTTGGGGCCAATGGTTGAAAAGGAATTATCTTCGTATAAAAACTAGAGAGAATCATTCCCAGCAATCGCTTTGTGATGCGTGCGTTCCACTCACAGAGTTTAAACTTTCTTTTCATAGAACAGTTTGGAAACACTCTGTTTGTAAATTGTGCATGTGGATATTTGGACCTCTTTGAGGATTTCTTTGGAAACGGGATTTCTTCATCTAATGCTAGACAGAAGAATTCTCAGTAACTTCCTAGGGTTGCATGTGATCAACTCGCAGAGTTGAACCTTCCTTTAGACAGAGAAGATTTGAAACCCTCTTTTTGTGGAATTTCTAAGTGGACATTTCAAGCGCTTTGCGGCCAACGGTAGAAAAGGAAATATCTTCGTATAAAAACTGGAGAGAATCATTCTCAGTAACCACTTTGTGATGTGTGCGTTCCACTCACAGAGTTTAACCTTCCTTTTCATAGAGCAGTTTGGAAACACTCTGTTTGTAAAGTCTGCAAGCGGATATTTGGACCTCTGAGGATTTCGTTGGAAACGGGATTTCTTCATCTAATGCTAGACAGAAGAATTCTCAGTAACTTCTTTGGGTTGCCTTTGTTCAACTCACAGAGTTGAACCTTCCTTTAGACAGAGCAGATTTGAAACCCTCTTTTTGTGGAATTTGCATGTGGACATTTCAAGCGCTTTGGAGCCACCAGTAGAAAAGGAAATATCTTCGTATAAAAACTAGAGAGAATCATTCCCAGCAACCGCTTTGTGATTAGTGCGTTCCACTCACAGAGTTTAACCTTTCTTTTCATAGAGCAGTTTGGAAACGCT
Organism: Gorilla gorilla gorilla; assembly: GCF_029281585.2. Taxonomy (NCBI): domain Eukaryota; kingdom Metazoa; phylum Chordata; class Mammalia; order Primates; family Hominidae; genus Gorilla; species Gorilla gorilla. Next base: position 78,396,776 of record NC_073229.2, read on the forward strand.
CTGTTTGTAAAATCTGCATGTGGATATTTGGACCTCTTTGAGGATTTCGTTGGAAACGGGATTTCTTCATCTAATGCTAGACAGAAGAATACTCAGTAACTTCTTTGGGTTGCCTGTGTTCAACTCACAGAGTTGAACGTTCCTTTAGACAGAGCAGATTTGAAACCCTCTTTTTCTGGAATTTGCATGTGGACGTTTCAAGCGCTTAGTGGCTAATGGTAGAAAAGGAAATATCTTCGTATAAAAACTAGAGAGAATCATTCCCAGCAACCGCTTTGTGATGAGTGCGTTCCACTCACAGACTTTAACCTTTCTTTTCATAGAACAGTTTGGAAACACTCTGTTTGTAAAGTCTGCAAGGGGTTATTTGGACCTCTTTGAGGATTTCGTTGGAAACGGGATTTCTTCATCTAATGCTAGACAGAAGAATACTCAGTAACTTCTTTGGGTTGCCTGTGTTCAACTCACAGAGTTGAACGTTCCTTTAGACAGAGCAGATTTGAAACCCTCTTTTTCTGGAATTTGCATGTGGACGTTTCAAGCGCTTAGGGGCTAACGGTAGAAAAGGAAATATCTTCGTATAAAAACTAGAGAGAATCATTCCCAGCAACCGCTTTGTGATGAGTGCGTTCCACTCACAGACTTTAACCTTTCTTTTCATAGAACAGTTTGGAAACACTCTGTTTGTAAAGTCTGCAAGGGGTTATTTGGACCTCTTTGAGGATTTCGTTGGAAACGGGATTTCTTCATCTAATGCAAGGCAGAAGAATTCTCAGTAACTTCTTGGGTTGCGTGTGTTCAACTCGCAGAGTTGAACCTTCCTTTAGACAGAGCAGATTTGAAACCCTCTTTTTGTGGAATTTCCAAGTGGACATTTCAAGCGCTTTGCGGCCATCGGTAGAAAAGGAAATATCCTCGTAAAAAAACTAGAGAGAATCATTCCCAGCAACTGCTTTTTGGTGAGTGCGTTCCACATACAGAGTTTAACCTTTCTTTTCATGGAGCAGTTTGGAAACACTCTGTTTGTAAAGTTTGCAAGTGGATATTTGGACCTCTTTGAGGATTTCGTTGGAAACGGGATTTCTTCATCTAATGCAAGGCAGAAGAATTCTCACTAACTTCTTTGGGTTGTCTGTGTTCAACTCACAGAGCTGAACCTTCCTTTAGACAGAGCAAATTTGAAACCCTTTTTTTGTGGAATTTCCAAGTGGACATTTCAAGAGCTTTGGGGCCAACGGTAGAAAAGGAAATATCTTCGTATAAAAACTAGAGAGAATCATTCCCAGAAACCGCTTTGTGATGAGTGCGTTCCATTCACAGAGTTTAACCTTTCTTTTCATAGAACAGTTTGGAAACACTCTGTTTGCAAAGTCTGCAAGTGGATATTTGGAACTCTTTGAGGATTTCCTTGGAAACGGGATTTGTTCATCTAATGCTAGACAGAAGAATTCTCAGTAACTTCTTTGTGTTCCGTGTGTTCAACTCGCAGAGTTGAACCTTCCTTTAGACAGAGCAGATTTGAAACCCTCTTTTTGTGGAATTTCCAAGTGGACATTTCAAAGCGCTTTGGCACCAACGGTAGAAAAGGAAATATCTTCGTATAAAAACTGGAGAGAATCATTCTCAGAAACCACTTTGTGATGTGTGCATTCCACTCACAGAGTTTAACCTTTCTTTTCATAGAGCAGTTTGGAAACACCCTGTTTGTAAAGTCTGCAAGCAGATATTTGGACATCTTTGAGGATTTCATTGGAAACGGGATTTCTTCATCTAATGCTAGACAGAAGAATTCTCAGTAACTTCATTGGGTTGCCTGTGTTCAACTCACAGACTTGAACGTTCCTTTAGACAGAGTAGATTTGAAACTCTCTTTTTGTGGAATTTGCATGTGGACATTTCAAGCGCTTTGGGGCCAACGGTAGAAAAGGAAATATCTTCGTATAAAAAGTGGAGAGAATCACTCCCAGCAACCGCTTTGTGATGAGTGCATTCCACTCACAGAGTTTAACCTTTCTTTTCAGAGAACAGTTTGGAAACACTCTATTTGTAAAGTCTGCAAGTGGATATTTGGACCTCTTTGAGGATTTCGTTGGAAACGGGATTTCTTCGTCTGATGCTAGACAGAAGAATTCTCAGTAACTTCTTTGGGTTGCGTGTGTTCAACTCGCAGAGTTGAACCTTCCTTTAGACAGAGCAGATTTGAAACCCTCTTTTTGTCGGATTTCCAAGTGGACATTTCAAGCGCTTTGCGTCCAACGGTAGAAAAGGAAATATCTTCGTATAAAAACTGGAGAGAATCATTCTCAGAAACCACTTTGTGATGTGTGTGTTCCACTCACAAAGTTTAACCTTTCTTTTCATAGTTCAGTTTGGAAACACTCTGTTTGTAAAGTCTGCAAGAGGATATTTGGACCTCTTTGACGATTTCGTTGGAAACGGGATTTCTTCATCTAATGCTAGACAGAAGAATTCTCAGTTACTTCTTTGGGTTGCCTGTGTTCAACTCACAGAGTTGAACCTTCCTTTAGACAGAGCACATTTGAAACCCTCTTTTTGTGGAATTTCCAAGTGGACATTTCAAGCGCTTTGCGGCCAACGGTAGAAAAGGAAATATCTTCGTATAAAAACTGGGGAGAATCATTCTCAGAAACCACATTGTGATGTGTGCATTCCCCTCACAGAGTTGAACCTTTCTTTTCATAGAGCCGTTTGGAAACACTCTGTTTGTAAAGTCTGCAAGTGGATATTTGGACCTCTTTGAGGATTTCGTTGGAAACGGGATTTCTTCATCTAAGGCTATACAGAAGAATACTCAGTAACTTCTTTGGGTTGCCTGTGTTCAACTCACAGAGTTGAACGTTCCTTTAGACAGAGCAGATTTGAAACCCTCCTTTTCTGGAATTTGCATGTGGACGTTTCAAGCACTTAGGGGCTAACGGTAGAAAAGGAAATATCTTCGTATAAAAACTAGAGAGAATCATTCCCAGCAACCGCTTTGTGATGAGTGCGTTCCACTCACAGACTTTAACCTTTCTTTTCATAGAACAGTTTGGAAACACTCTGTTTGTAAAGTCTGCAAGGGGTTATTTGGACCTCTTTGAGGATTTCGTTGGAAACGGGATTTCTTCATCTAATGCAAGGCAGAAGAATTCTCAGTAACTTCTTTGGGTTGCGTGTGTTCAACTCGCAGAGTTGAACCTTCCTTTAGACAGAGCAGATTTGAAACCCTCTTTTTGTGGAATTTCCAAGTGGACATTTCAAGCGCTTTGCGGCCATCGGTAGAAAAGGAAATATGTTCGTATAAAAACTGGAGAGAATAATTCTCAGAAACCACTTTGTGATGTGTGCGTTCCACTCACAGAGTTTTAGCTTTCTTTCCATAGTACAGTTTGGAAACACTCTGTTTGTAAAGTCTGCAAGCGGATATATGGACCTCTTTGAGGATTTCTTTGGAAACGGGATTTCTACATCTAATGCTAGACAGAAGAATTCTCAGTAACTTCTTTGGGTTGCCTGTGTTCAACTCACAGAGTTGAACGTTCCTTTAGACAGAGGAGATTTGAAACCCTCTTTTTGTGAAGTTTCCAAGTGGACATTTCAAGCACTTTGCGGCCAACGGTAGAAAAGGAAATATCTTCGTATAAAAACTGGAGAGAATCATTCTCAGAAACCACTTTGTGATGCTTGCGTTCCACTCACAGAGTTTAACATTTCTTTTCATAGAGCAGTTTGGAAACACTCTGTTTGTAAAGTCTGCAAGTGGATATTTGGACCTCTTTGAGGATTTCGTTGGAAACGGGATTTCTTCATCTAATGCTAGACAGAAGAATTCTCAGTAACTTCTTTGGGTTGCCTGTGTTCAACTCACAGAGTTGAACCTTCCTATTGACACAGCAGATTTGAAACCCTCATTTGTGGAATTTGCATGTGGACATTTCAAGTGCTTTGGGTCCAACAGTAGAAAAGGAAGTATCTTCGTATAAAACTAGAGAGAATTATTCCCAGCAACTGCTTTGTGATGAGTGTGTTCCATTAACAGAGTTTAACCTTTCTTTTCATAGAACAGTTTGGAAACACTCTGTTTGTAAAGTCTGCAAGTGGATATTTGGACCTCTTTGAGGATTTCGTTGGAAACGGGATTTCTTCATCTAATGCTAGACAGAAGAATTCTCAGTAACTTCTTTGGGTTGCGTGTGTTCAACTCGCAGAGCTGAACCTTCCTTTAGACAGAGCAGATTTGAAACCCTCTTTTTGTGGAATTTCCAAGTGGACATTTCAAGCGCTTTGCGGCCAATGGTAGAAATGGAAATATCTTCGTATAAAAACTGGAGAGAATCATTCTCAGAAACCACTTTGTGATGTGTGCGTTCCACTCACAGAGTTTAACCTTTCTTTTCGTAGAGCAGATTGGAAACACTCTGTTTGTAACGTCTGCAAGAAGATATTTGGACCTCTTTGAGGATTTCTTTGGAAACGGGATTTCTTCATCTAATGCTAGACAGGAGAATTCTCAGTAACTCCTTTGGGTTGCGTGCGTTCAACTCACAGAGTTGAACGTTCCTTTAGACAGAGCAGATTTGAAACTCTCTTTTTGTGGAATTTGCTATTGGAGATTTCAAGCGCTTTGGGGCCAATGGTAGAAAAGGAATTATCTTCGTATAAAAACTAGAGAGAATCATTCCCAGCAATCGCTTTGTGATGCGTGCGTTCCACTCACAGAGTTTAAACTTTCTTTTCATAGAACAGTTTGGAAACACTCTGTTTGTAAAGTGTGCATGTGGATATTTGGACCTCTTTGAGGATTTCGTTGGAAACGGGATTTCTTCATCTAATGCTAGACAGAAGAATTCTCAGTAACTTCCTAGGGTTGCATGTGATCAACTCGCAGAGTTGAACCTTCCTTTAGACAGAGCAGATTTGAAACCCTCTTTTTGTGGAATTTCCAAGTGGACATTTCAAGCGCTTTGCGGCCAACGGTAGAAAAGGAAATATCTTCGTATAAAAACTGGAGAGAATCATTCTCAGTAACCACTTTGTGATGTGTGCGTTCCACTCACAGATTTTAACCTTTCTTTTCATAGAGCAGTTTGGAAACACTCTGTTTGTAAAGTCTGCAAGCGGATATTTGGACCTCTGAGGATTTCGTTGGAAACGGGATTTCTTCATCTAATGCTAGACAGAAGAATTCTCAGTAACTTCTTTGGGTTGCCTTTGTTCAACTCACAGAGTTGAACCTTCCTTTAGACAGAGCAGATTTGAAACCCTCTTTTTGTGGAATTTGCATGTGGACATTTCAAGCGCTTTGGAGCCACCAGTAGAAAAGGAAATATCTTCGTATAAAAACTAGAGAGAATCATTCCCAGCAACCGCTTTGTGATGAGTGCGTTCCACTCACAGAGTGTAACCTTTCTTTTCATAGAGCAGTTTGGAAACGCTCTGTTTGTAAAGTCTGCATGTGGATATTTGGACCTCTTTGAGGATTTCGTTGGAAACGGGATTTCTTCATCTAATGCTAGACAGAAGAATTCTCAGTAACTTCTTTGGGTTCCGTGTGTTCAACTCGCAGAGTTGAACCTTCCTTTAGACAGAGCAGATTTGAAAATCTCTTTCTGTGGAATTTCCAAGTGGACATTTCAAGCGCTTTTCAGCCAACGGTAGAAAAGGATATATCTTCGTATAAAAACTGGAGAGAATCATTTTCTGAAACCACTTTGTGATGTGTGCGTTCCACTCACAGAGTTTAACCTTTCTTTTCTTAGAGCAGTTTGGAAACACTCTGTTTGTAAGGTCTGCAAGCGGATATTTGGACCTCTTTGAGGATTTCGTTGGAAACGGGATTTCTTCATCTAATGCTAGACAGAAGAATTCTCAGTAACTTCTTTGGGTTGCCTGTGTTAAACTCACAGTGTTGAACGTTCCGTTAGAGAGAGCAGATTTGAAACCCTCTTTTTGTGAAATTTGCATGTGGACATTTCAAGCGCTTTGGGTCCAAAGATAGAAAAGGAAATATCTTCGTATAAAAACTACACAGAGTCATGCCCAGCAACCGCTTTGTGATGAGTGGGTTCCATTCACAGAGTTTAACCTTTCTTTTCATAGAACAGTTTGGAAACACTCTCTTTGTACAGTCTGCAAGTGGATATTTGGACCTCTTTGAGGATTTCGTTGGAAACGGGATTTCTTCATCTAATGCTAGACAGAAGAATTCTCAGTAACTTCTTTGGGTTGCCTGTGTTCAACTCACAGAGTTGAACCTTCCTTTTGACACAGCAGATTTGAAACCCTCATTTGTGGAATTTGCATGTGGACATTTCAAGTGCTTTGGGTCCAACGGTAGAAAAGGAAGTATCTTCGTATAAAACTAGAGAGAATTATTCCCAGCAACCGCTTTGTGATGAGTGCATTCCACTCACAGAGTTTAACCTTTCTTTTCATAGAACAGTTTGGAAACACTCTGTTTGTAAAGTCTGCAAGCGGATATTGGGACCTCTTTGAGGATTTCGTTGGAAACGGGATTTCTTCATCTAATGCTAGACAGAAGAATTCTCAGTAACTTCCTTGGGTTGCTTTTGTTCAACTCACAGAGTTGAACCTTCCTTTAGATAGAGCAGATTTGAAACCCTCTTTTTGTGGGATTTGCATGTGGACATTTCAAGCGCTTTGGAGCCAACGGTAGAAAAGGAAATATCTTCGTATAAAAACTAGAGAGAATCATTCCCAGCAACCGCTTTGTGATGAGTGCGTTCCACTCACAGAGTTTAACCTTTCTTTTCATAGAACAGTTTGGAAACACTCTGTTTGTAAAGTCTGCAAGTGGATATTTGGACCTCTTTGAGGATATCGTTGGAAACGGGATTTCTTCATCTAATGCTAGACAGAAGAATTCTCAGTATCTTCTTTGGGTTGCGTGTGTTCAGCTCGCAGAGTTGAACCTTCCTTTAGACAGAGCAGATTTGAAACCCTCTTTTTGTGGAATTTCCAAGTGGACATTTCAAGCGCTTTGCGGCCAACGGTATAAAAGGAAATATCTTCATATAAAAACTGGAGAGAATCATTCTCAGAAACCACTTTGTGATGTGTGCATTCCACTCACAGAGTTTAACCTTTCTTTTCATAGAGCAGTTTGGAAACACTCTGTTTCTAAAGTCTGCAAGCGGATATTAGGACCTCTTTGAGGATTTCGTTGGAAACGGGATTTCTTCATCTAATGCTAGACAGAGGAATTCTCAGTAACTTCTTTGGGTTGCCTGTGTTAAACTCGCAGAGTTGAACCTTCCTTTAGACAGAGCAGATTTGAAACCCACTTTTTGTGGAATTTCTAAGTGGACATTTCAAGCGCTTTGCGGCCAACGGTAGAAGAGGAAATATCTTCGTATAAAAACTGGAGAGAATCATTCTCAGAAAGCACTTTGTGATGTGTGCGTTCCACTCACAGAGTTGAACCTATCTTTTCATAGAACAGTTTGGAAACACTCTGTTTGTAAAGTCTGCAAGCAGATATTTGGACATCTTTGAGGATTTCGTTGGAAACGCGATTTCTTCATCTAATGCTAGACAGAAGAATTCTCAGTAACTTCTTTGGGTTGCCTGTGTTCAACTCACAGAGTTGAACGTTCCTTTAGACAGAGCAGATTTGAAACCCTCTTTTTGTGGAATTTGCATGTGGACATTTCAAGCACTTTGGGGCCAACGGTAGAAAAGGAAATATCTTCGTATAAAAACTAGAGAGAATCATTCCCAGCAACTGCTTTGTGATGAGTGTGTTCCATTAACAGAGTTTAACCTTTCTTTTCATAGAACAGTTTGGAAACACTCTGTTTGTAAAGTCTGCAAGTGGATATTTGGACCTCTTTGAGGATTTCGTTGGAAACGGGATTTCTTCATCTAATGCTAGACAGAAGAATTCTCAGTAACTTCTTTGGGTTGCGTGTGTTCAACTCGCAGAGCTGAACCTTCCTTTAGACAGAGCAGATTTGAAACCCTCTTTTTGTGGAATTTCCAAGTGGACATTTCAAGCGCTTTGCGGCCAATGGTAGAAATGGAAATATCTTCGTATAAAAACTGGAGAGAATCATTCTCAGAATCCCCTTTGTGATGTGTGCGTTCCACTCACAGAGTTTAACCTTTCTTTTCGTAGAGCAGATTGGAAACACTCTGTTTGTAACGTCTGCAAGAAGATATTTGGACCTCTTTGAGGATTTCTTTGGAAACGGGATTTCTTCATCTAATGCTAGACAGGAGAATTCTCAGTAACTCCTATGGGTTGCGTGCGTTCAACTCACAGAGTTGAACGTTCCTTTAGACAGAGCAGATTTGAAACTCTCTTTTTGTGGAATTTGCAATTGGAGATTTCAAGCGCTTTGGGGCCAATGGTAGAAAAGGAATTATCTTCGTATAAAAACTAGAGAGAATCATTCCCAGCAATCGCTTTGTGATGCGTGCGTTCCACTCACAGAGTTTAAACTTTCTTTTCATAGAACAGTTTGGAAACACTCTGTTTGTAAAGTGTGCATGTGGATATTTGGACCTCTTTGAGGATTTCGTTGGAAACGGGATTTCTTCATCTAATGCTAGACAGAAGAATTCTCAGTAACTTCCTAGGGTTGCATGTGATCAACTCGCAGAGTTGAACCTTCCTTTAGACAGAGCAGATTTGAAACCCTCTTTTTGTGGAATTTCCAAGTGGACATTTCAAGCGCTTTGCGGCCAACGGTAGAAAAGGAAATATCTTCGTATAAAAACTGGAGAGAATCATTCTCAGTAACCACTTTGTGATGTGTGCGTTCCACTCACAGAGTTTAACCTTTCTTTTCATAGAGCAGTTTGGAAACACTCTGTTTGTAAAGTCTGCAAGCGGATATTTGTACCTCTGAGGATTTCGTTGGAAACGGGATTTCTTCATCTAATGCTAGACAGAAGAATTCTCAGTAACTTCTTTGGGTTGCCTTTGTTCAACTCACAGAGTTGAACCTTCCTTTAGACAGAGCAGATTTGAAACCCTCTTTTTGTGGAATTTGCATGTGGACATTTCAAGCGCTTTGGAGCCACCAGTAGAAAAGGAAATATCTTCGTATAAAAACTAGAGAGAATCATTCCCAGCAACCGCTTTGTGATGAGTGCGTTCCACTCACAGAGTGTAACCTTTCTTTTCATAGAGCAGTTTGGAAACGCTCTGTTTGTAAAGTCTGCATGTGGATATTTGGACCTCTTTGAGGATTTCGTTGGAAACGGGATTTCTTCATCTAATGCTAGACAGAAGAATTCTCAGTAACTTCTTTGGGTTCCGTGTGTTCAACTCGCAGAGTTGAACCTTCCTTTAGACAGAGCAGATTTGAAAATCTCTTTCTGTGGAATTTCCAAGTGGACATTTCAAGCGCTTTTCAGCCAACGGTAGAAAAGGATATATCTTCGTATAAAAACTGGAGAGAATCATTTTCAGAAACCACTTTGTGATGTGTGCGTTCCACTCACAGAGTTTAACCTTTCTTTTCTTAGAGCAGTTTGGAAACACTCTGTTTGTAAGGTCTGCAAGCGGATATTTGGACCTCTTTGAGGATTTCGTTGGAAACGGGATTTCTTCATCTAATGCTAGACAGAAGAATTCTAAGTAACTTCTTTGGGTTGCCTGTGTTAAACTCACAGTGTTGAACGTTCCGTTAGAGAGAGCAGATTTGAAACCCTCTTTTTGTGAAATTTGCATGTGGACATTTCAAGCGCTTTGGGTCCAAAGATAGAAAAGGAAATATCTTCGTATAAAAACTACACAGAATCATGCCCAGCAACCTCTTTGTGATGAGTGGGTTCCATTCACAGAGTTTAACCTTTCTTTTCATAGAACAGTTTGGAAACACTCTCTTTGTACAGTCTGCAAGTGGATATTTGGACCTCTTTGAGGATTTCGTTGGAAACGGGATTTCTTCATCTAATGCTAGACAGAAGAATTCTCAGTAACTTCTTTGGGTTGCCTGTGTTCAACTCACAGAGTTGAACCTTCCTTTTGACACAGCAGATTTGAAACCCTCATTTGTGGAATTTGCATGTGGACATTTCAAGTGCTTTGGGTCCAACGGTAGAAAAGGAAGTATCTTCGTATAAAACTAGAGAGAATTATTCCCAGCAACCGCTTTGTGATGAGTGCATTCCACTCACAGAGTTTAACCTTTCTTTTCATAGAACAGTTTGGAAACACTCTGTTTGTAAAGTCTGCAAGCGGATATTGGGACCTCTTTGAGGATTTCGTTGGAAACGGGATTTCTTCATCTAATGCTAGACAGAAGAATTCTCAGTAACTTCCTTGGGTTGCTTTTGTTCAACTCACAGAGTTGAACCTTCCTTTAGATAGAGCAGATTTGAAACCCTCTTTTTGTGGGATTTGCATGTGGACATTTCAAGCGCTTTGGAGCCAACGGTAGAAAAGGAAATATCTTCGTATAAAAACTAGAGAGAATCATTCCCAGCAACCGCTTTGTGATGAGTGCGTTCCACTCACAGAGTTTAACCTTTCTTTTCATAGAACAGTTTGGAAACAATCTGTTTGTAAAGTCTGCAAGTGGATATTTGGACCTCTTTGAGGATATCGTTGGAAACGGGATTTCTTCATCTAATGCTAGACAGAAGAATTCTCAGTATCTTCTTTGGGTTGCGTGTGTTCAGCTCGCAGAGTTGAACCTTCCTTTAGACAGAGCAGATTTGAAACCCTCTTTTTGTGGAATTTCCAAGTGGACATTTCAAGCGCTTTGCGGCCAACGGTAGAAAAGGAAATATCTTCATATAAAAACTGGAGAGAATCATTCTCAGAAACCACTTTGTGATGTGTGCATTCCACTCACAGAGTTTAACCTTTCTTTTCATAGAGCAGTTTGGAAACACTCTGTTTCTAAAGTCAGCAAGCGGATATTATGACCTCTTTGAGGATTTCGTTGGAAACGGGATTTCTTCATCTAATGCTAGACAGAAGAATTCTCAGTAAATTCTTTGGGTTGCCTGTGTTCAACTCACAGAGTTGAACGTTCCTTTAGATACAGAGCAGATTTGAAACCCTCTTTTTGTGGAATTTGCATGTGGACATTTCAAGCGCTTTGGGGCCAACGGTAGAAAAGGAAATATCTTCGTATGAAAACTGGAGAGAATCATTCTCAGAAAGTACTTTGTGATGTGTGCGTTCTACTCACAGAGTTGAACCTTTCTTTTCTTAGAGCAGTTTGGAAACACTCTGTTTGTAAAGTCTGCAAGCGGATATTTGGACCTCTTTGAGGATTTCGTTGGAAACGGGATTTCTTCATCTAATGCTAGACAGAAGAATTCTCAGTAACTTCTTTGGGTTGCCTGTGTTAAACTCACAGTGTTGAACGTTCCGTTAGAGAGAGCAGATTTGAAACCCTCTTTTTGTGAAATTTGCATGTGGACATTTCAAGCGCTTTGGGTCCAAAGGTAGAAAAGGAAATATCTTCGTATAAAAACTAGAGAGAATCATGCCCAGCAACCGCTTTGTGATGAGTGGGTTCCATTCACAGAGTTTAAACTTTCTTTTCATAGAACAGTTTGGAAACACTCTGTTTGTAAAGTCTGCAAGTGGATATTTGGACCTCTTTGAGGATTTCGTTGGAAACGGGATTTCTTCATCTAATGCTAGACAGAAGAATTCTCAGTAACTTCTTTGGGTTGCCTGTGTTCAACTCACAGAGTTGAACCTTCCTATTGACACAGCAGATTTGAAACCCTCATTTGTGGAATTTGCATGTGGACATTTCAAGTGCTTTGGGTCCAACGGTAGAAAAGGAAGTATCTTCGTATAAAACTAGAGAGAATTATTCCCAGCAACCGCTTTGTGATGAGTGCGTTCCACTCACAGAGTTTAACCTTTGTTTTCATAGAACAGTTTGGAAACACTCTGTTTGTAAAGTCTGCAAGCGGATATTTGGACCTCTTTGAGGATTTCATTGGAAACGGGATTTCTTCATCTAATGCTAGACAGGAGAATTCTCAGTAACTCCTTTGGGTTGCGTGCGTTCAACTCACAGAGTTGAACCTTCCTTTAGACAGAGCAGATTTGAAACTCTCTTTTTGTGGAATTTGCAATTGGAGATTTCAAGCGCTTTGGGGCCAATGGTTGAAAAGGAATTATCTTCGTATAAAAACTAGAGAGAATCATTCCCAGCAATCGCTTTGTGATGCGTGCGTTCCACTCACAGAGTTTAAACTTTCTTTTCATAGAACAGTTTGGAAACACTCTGTTTGTAAATTGTGCATGTGGATATTTGGACCTCTTTGAGGATTTCTTTGGAAACGGGATTTCTTCATCTAATGCTAGACAGAAGAATTCTCAGTAACTTCCTAGGGTTGCATGTGATCAACTCGCAGAGTTGAACCTTCCTTTAGACAGAGCAGATTTGAAACCCTCTTTTTGTGGAATTTCTAAGTGGACATTTCAAGCGCTTTGCGGCCAACGGTAGAAAAGGAAATATCTTCGTATAAAAACTGGAGAGAATCATTCTCAGTAACCACTTTGTGATGTGTGCGTTCCACTCACAGAGTTTAACCTTCCTTTTCATAGAGCAGTTTGGAAACACTCTGTTTGTAAAGTCTGCAAGCGGATATTTGGACCTCTGAGGATTTCGTTGGAAACGGGATTTCTTCATCTAATGCTAGACAGAAGAATTCTCAGTAACTTCTTTGGGTTGCCTTTGTTCAACTCACAGAGTTGAACCTTCCTTTAGACAGAGCAGATTTGAAACCCTCTTTTTGTGGAATTTGCATGTGGACATTTCAAGCGCTTTGGAGCCACCAGTAGAAAAGGAAATATCTTCGTATAAAAACTAGAGAGAATCATTCCCAGCAACCGCTTTGTGATTAGTGCGTTCCACTCACAGAGTTTAACCTTTCTTTTCATAGAGCAGTTTGGAAACGCTCTGTTTGTAAAGTCTGCATGTGGATATTTGGACCTCTTTGAGGATTTCGTTGGAAACGGGATTTCTTCATCTAATGCTAGACAGAAGAATTCTCAGTAACTTCTTTGGGTTCCGAGTGTTCAACTCGCAGAGCTGAAATTTCCTTTAGACAGAGCAGATTAGAAACCCTCTTTTTGTGGAATTTCCATGTGGACATTTCAAGAGCTTTGCGGCCAACGGTAGAAAAGGAAATATCTTCGTATGAAAACTGGAGAGAATCATGCCCAGCAACCGCTTTGTGATGAGTGGGTTCCATTCACAGAGTTTAACCATTCTTTTCATAGAACAGTTTGGAAACACTCTGTTTGTAAAGTCTGCAAGTGGATATTTGGACCTCTTTGAGGATTTCGTTGGAAACGGGATTTCTTCATCTAATGCTAGACAGAAGAATTCTCAGTAACTTCTTTGGGTTGCCTGTGTTCAACTCACAGAGTTGAACCTTCCTATTGACACAGCAGATTTGAAACCCTCATTTGTGGAATTTGCATGTGGACATTTCAAGTGCTTTGGGTCCAACGGTAGAAAAGGAAGTATCTTCGTATAAAACTAGAGAGAATTATTCCCAGCAACCGCTTTGTGATGAGTGCGTTCCACTCACAGAGTTTAACCTTTCTTTTCATAGAACAGTTTGGAAACACTCTGTTTGTAAAGTCTGCAAGCGGATATTTGGACCTCTTTGAGGATTTCGTTGGAAACGGGATTTCTTCATCTAATTCTAGACAGAAGAATTCTCAGTAACTTCTTTGGGTTGCTTTTGTTCAACTCACAGAGTTGAACCTTCCTTTAGATAGAGCAGATTTGAAACCCTCTTTTTGTGGAATTTGCATGTGGACATTTCAAGCGCTTTGGAGCCAACGGTAGAAAAGGAAATATCTTCGTATAAAAACTAGAGAGAATCATTCCCAGCAACCGCTTTGTGATGAGTGCGTTCCACTCACAGAGTTTAACCTTTCTTTTCATAGAACAGTTTGGAAACACTCTGTTTGTAAAGTCTGCAAGTGGATATTTGGACCTCTTTGAGGATTTCGTTGGAAACGGGATTTCTTCATCTAATGCTAGACAGAAGAATTCTCAGTATCTTCTTTGGGTTGCGTGTGCTCAGCTCACAGAGTTGAACCTTTCTTTGGACAGAGCAGATTTGAAACCCTCTTTTTGTGAAGTTTCCAAGTGGACATTTCAAGCGCTTTGCGGCCAACGGTAGAAAAGGAAATATCTTCGTATAAAAACTGGAGAGAATCATTCTCAGAAACCACTTTGTGATGTGTGCATTCCACTCACAGAGTTTAACCTTTCTTTTCATAGAGCAGTTTGGAAACACTCTGTTTCTAAAGTCTGCAAGCGGATATTTGGACCTCTTTGAGGATTTCATTGGAAACGTGATTTCTTCATCTAATGCTAGACAGAAGAATTCTCAGTAACTTCTTTGGGTTCCGTGTGTTCAACTCGCAGAGTTGAACCTTCCTTTAGACAGAGCAGATTTGAAACCCACTTTTTGTGGAATTTCCAAGTGGACATTTCAAGCGCTTTGCGGCCAACGGTAGAAAAGGAAATATATTCGTATAAAAACTAGAGAGAATCATTCTCAGAAACCACTTTGTCATGTGTGCGTTCCACTCACAGAGTTTAACCTTTCTTTTCATAGAACAGTTTGGAAACACTCTGTTTGTAATGTCTGCAAGCGGATATTTGGACCTCTTTGAGGATTTCTTTGGAAACGGGAGTTCTTCATCTAATGCTAGACAGAAGAATTTTCAGTAACTTCTTTGGGTTGCGTGTGTTCAACTCGGAGAGTTGAAGCTTCCTTTAGACAGAGCAGATTTGAAACCCTCTTTTTGTGGAATTTTTATGTGGACATTTCAAGCGCTTTTGGTCCAACGGTAGAAAAGGAAATATCTTCGTAGAAAAACTAGAGAGAATCATTCCCAGCAACCGCTTTGGGATGAGTGCATTCCATTCACAGAGTTTAACCTTTCTTTTCATAGAACAGTTTGGAAACACTCTGTTTGTAAAGTCTGCAAGCGGATATTTGGACCTCTTTGAGGATTTCGTTCGAAACGGGATTCCTTCATCTAATGCTAGACAGAGGAATTCTCAGTAACTTCTTTGGGTTGCGTGTGTTCAACTCGCAGAGTTGAACCTTTCTTTAGACAGAGCAGATTTGAAACCCTCTTTTTGTGGAATTTCCAAGTGGACATTTCAAGCGCTTTGCGGCCAATGGTAGAAAAGGAAATATCTTCGTATGGAAACTGGAGAGAATCATTCCCAGAAACCACTTTGTGATGAGTGCGTTCCACTCACAGAGTTTAACCTTTCTTTTCATAGAACAGTTTGGAAACATTCTGTTTGTAAAGTCTGCAAGTGGATATTTGGACCTCTTTGAGGATTTCGTTAGAAACGGGATTTCTTCATCTAATGCTAGACAGAAGAATTCTCAGTAACTTCTTTGGGTTGCGTGTGTTCAACTCGCAGAATTGGACCTTCCTTTAGACAGAGCAGATTTGAAACCCTCTTTTTGTGTAATTTCCAAATGGACATTTCAAGCGTTTTGCGGCCAACGGCAGAAAAGGAAATATCTTCGTATGAAAACTGGAGAGAATCATTCCCAGAAACCACTTTGTGATGAGTGCGTTTCACTCACAGAGTTTAACCTTTCTTTTCATAGAACAGTTTGGAAACACTCTGTTTGTAAAGTCTGCAAGTGGATATTTGGACCTCTTTGAGGATTTCGTTGGAAACGGGATTTCTTCATCTACTGCTAGACAGAAGAATTCTCAGTAACTTCTTTGGGTTGCCTGTGTTCAACTCACAGAGTTGAACCTTCCTTTAGACAGAGCAGATTTGAAACTCTCTTTTTCTGGAATTTGCATGTGGACATTTCAAGCGCTTTGGGGCCAACGGTAGAAAAGGAAATATCTTCGTATAAAAACTGGAGAGAATCATTCCCAGCAACCGCTTTGTGATGAGTGCGTTCCACTCACAGAGCTTAACATTTCTTTTCATAGAACAGTTTGGAAACACTCTGTTTGTAAAGTCTGCAAGTGGATATTTGGACCTCTTTGAGGATTTCATTGGAAACGGGATTTCTTCATCTAATGCTAGACAGAAGAATTCTCAGTAACTTCTTTGGGTTGTCTGTGTTCAACTCACAGAGTTGAACATTCCTTTAGACAGAGCAGATTTGAAACTCTCTTTTTGTGGAATTTGCATGTGGACATTTAAAGCGTTTTGGGTCCAACGGTAGAAAAGGAAATATCTTCGTATAAAAACTAGAGAGAATCATTCCCAGCAACCGCTTTGTGTTGAGTGCATTCCAATCACAGAGCTTAACGTTTCCTTTCGTAGAACAGTTTGGAAACACTCTGTTTGTAAAGTCTGCAAGTGGATATTTGGACCTCTTTAAGGATTTCGTTGGAAACGGGATTTCTTCATCTAATGCTAGACAGAAGAATTCTCAGTAACTTCTTTGGGTTGCCTGTGTTCAACTCACAGAGTTGAACCTTCCTTTAGACAGAGCACATTTGAAACCCTCTTTTTGTGGAATTTCCAAGTGGACATTTCAAGCGCTTTGCGGCCAATGGAAGAAAAGGAAATATCTTCGTATAAAAACTGGGGAGACTCATTCTCAGAAACCACTTTGTGATGTGTGCATTCCCCTCAGAGAGTTGAACCTTTCTTTTCATAGAGCCGTTTGGAAACACTCTGTTTGTAAAGTCTGCAAGCGGATATTTGGACCTCTTTGAGGATTTCGTTGGAAACGGGATTTCTTCATCTAAGGCTATACAGAAGAATACTCAGTAACTTCTTTGGGTTGCCTGTGTTCAACTCACAGAGTTGAACGTTCCTTTAGACAGAGCAGATTTGAAACCCTCTTTTTCTGGAATTTGCATGTGGACGTTTCAAGCGCTTAGGGTCTAACGGTAGAAAAGGAAATATCTTCGTATAAAAACTAGAGAGAATCATTCCCAGCAACCGCTTTGTGATGAGTGCGTTCCACTCACAGACTTTAACCTTTCTTTTCATAGAACAGTTTGGAAACACTCTGTTTGTAAAGTCTGCAAGGGGTTATTTGGACCTCTTTGAGGATTTCGTTGGAAACGGGATTTCTTCATCTAATGCAAGGCAGAAGAATTCTCAGTAACTTCTTGGGTTGCGTGTGTTCAACTCGCAGAGTTGAACCTTCCTTTAGACAGAGCAGATTTGAAACCCTCTTTTTGTGGAATTTCCAAGTGGACATTTCAAGCGCTTTGCGGCCAACGGTAGAAAAGGAAATATCTTCGTAAAAAAACTGGAGAGAATCATTCCCAGCAACTGCTTTTTGGTGAGTGCGTTCCACATACAGAGTTTAACCTTTCTTTTCATGGAGCAGTTTGGAAACACTCTGTTTGTAAAGTTTGCAAGTGGATATTTGGACCTCTTTGAGTATTTCGTTGGAAACGGGATTTCTTCATCTAATGCTAGACAGAAGAATTCTCAGTAAGTTCTTTGGGTTGCATGTGTTCAACTCGCAGAGTTGAACCTTCCTTTAGACAGAGCAGATTTGAAACCCTCTTTTTGTGGAATTTCCAAGTGGACATTTCAAGCGCTTTGGGGCCAACGGTAGAAAAGGAAATATCTTCGTATAAAAATTGGACATAATCATTCTCAGAAAACACTTTGTGATGTGTGTGTTAAACTCACAGAGTTTAACCTTTCTTTTCATAGAGCAGTTTGGAAACCCTCTGTTTGTAAAGCCTGCAAGTGGATATTTGGACCTCTTTGAGGATTTCGTTGGAAACGGGGTTTCTTCATCTAATGCTAGAGAGAAGAATTCTCAGTAACTTCTGTGGGTTGCGTGTGTTCAACTCGCAGAGTTGAACCTTCCTTTAGACAGAGCAGATTTGAAAACCTCTTTTTGTGGAATTTGCATGTGGACATTTCAAGCGCTTTGGGGCCAACGGTAGAAAAGGAAATATCTTCGTATAAAAACTAGAGACAATGATTCCCAGCAACCGCTTTGTGATGAGTGCGTTCCATTCACAGAGTTTAACCTTTCTTTTCATAGAACAGTTTGGAAACACTCTGTTTGTAAAGTCTGCAAGTGGATATTTGGACCTCTTTGAGGAATTCGTTGGAAACGGGATTTCTTCATCTAATGCTAGACAGAAGAATTCTCAGTAACTTCTTTGGGTTCCGTGTGTTCAACTCGCAGAGTTGAACCTTCCTTTAGACAGAGCAGATTTGAAACCCTCTTTTTGTGGAATTTCCAAGTGGACATTTCAAGCGCTTTTGGGCCAACGGTACAAAAGGAAATATCTTCGTATTAAAACTGGAGAGAATCATTCTCAGAAACCACTTTGTCATGTGTGCGTTCCACTCACAGAGTTTAACCTTTCTTTTCATAGAGCAGTTTGGAAACACTCTGTTTGTAATGTCTGCAAGCGGATATTTGGACCTCTTTGAGGATTTCGTTGGTAACGGGAATTCTTCATCTAATGCTAGACAGAAGAATTCTCAGTAACTTCTTTGGGTTGCGTGTGTTCAACTCGCAGAGTTGAAGCTTCCTTTAGACAGAGCAGATTTGAAACCCTCTTTTTGTGGAATTTTTATGTGGACATTTCAAGCGCTTTTGGTCCAACGGTAGAAAAGGAAATATCTTCGTAGAAAAACTAGAGAGAATCATTCCCAGCAACCGCTTTGTGATGAGTGCATTCCATTCACAGAGTTTAACCTTTCTTTTCATAGAACAGTTTGGAAACACTCTGTTTGTAAAGTCTGCAAGCGGATATTTGGACCTCTTTGAGGATTTCGTTGGAAACGGGATTTCTTCATCTAATGCTAGACAGAGGAATTCTCAGTAACTTCTTTGGGTTGCGTGTGTTCAACTCGCAGAGTTGAACCTTCCTTTAGACAGAGCAGATTTGAAACCCTCTTTTTGTGGAATTTCCAAGTGGACATTTCAAGCGCTTTGCGGCCAATGGTAGAAAAGGAAATATCTTCGTATGAAAACTGGAGAGAATCATTCCCAGAAACCACTTTGTGATGAGTGCGTTCCACTCACAGAGTTTAACCTTTCTTTTCATAGAACAGTTTGGAAACATTCTGTTTGTAAAGTCTGCAAGTGGATATTTGGACCTCTTTGAGGATTTCGTTAGAAACGGGATTTCTTCATCTAATGCTGGACAGAAGAATTCTCAGTAATTTCTTTGGGTTGCGTGTGTTCAACTCGCAGAATTGGACCTTCCTTTAGACAGAGCAGATTTGAAACCCTCTTTTTGTGTAATTTCCAAATGGACATTTCAAGCGTTTTGCGTCCAACGGCAGAAAAGGAAATATCTTCGTATGAAAACTGGAGAGAATCATTCCCAGAAACCACTTTGTGATGAGTGCGTTTCATTCACAGAGTTTAACCTTTCTTTTCATAGAACAGTTTGGAAACACTCTGTTTGTAAAGTCTGCAAGTGGATATTTGGACCTCTTTGAGGATTTCGTTGGAAACGGGATTTCTTCATCTACTGCTAGACAGAAGAATTCTCAGTAACTTCTTTGGGTTGCCTGTGTTCAACTCACAGAGTTGAACCTTCCTTTAGACAGAGCAGATTTGAAACTCTCTTTTTGTGGAATTTGCATGTGGACATTTCAAGCGCTTTGGGGCCAACGGTAGAAAAGGAAATATCTTCGTATAAAAACTGGAGAGAATCATTCCCAGCAACCGCTTTGTGATGAGTGCGTTCCACTCACAGAGCTTAACCTTTCTTTTCATAGAACAGTTTGGAAACACTCTGTTTGTAAAGTCTGCAAGTGGATATTTGGACCTCTTTGAGGATTTCATTGGAAACGGGATTTCTTCATCTAATGCTAGACAGAAGAATTCTCAGTAACTTCTTTGGGTTGTCTGTGTTCAACTCACAGAGTTGAACCTTCCTTTAGACAGAGCAGATTTGAAACTCTCTTTTTGTGGAATTTGCATGTGGACATTTCAAGCGTTTTGGGTCCAACGGTAGAAAAGGAAATATCTTCGTATAAAAACTAGAGAGAATCATTCCCAGCAACCGCTTTGTGTTGAGTGCATTCCAATCACAGAGCTTAACGTTTCTTTTCGTAGAACAGTTTGGAAACACTCTGTTTGTAAAGTCTGCAAGTGGATATTTGGACCTCTTTAAGGATTTCGTTGGAAACGGGATTTCTTCATCTAATGCTAGACAGAAGAATTCTCAGTAACTTCTTTGGGTTGCCTGTGTTCAACTCACAGAGTTGAACCTTCCTTTAGACAGAGCACATTTGAAACCCTCTTTTTGTGGAATTTCCAAGTGGACATTTCAAGCGCTTTGCGGCCAACGGTAGAAAAGGAAATATCTTCGTATAAAAACTGGGGAGAATCATTCTCAGAAACCACTTTGTGATGTGTGCATTCCCCTCACAGAGTTGAACCTTTCTTTTCATAGAGCCGTTTGGAAACACTCTGTTTGTAAAGTCTGCAAGTGGATATTTGGACCTCTTTGAGGATTTCGTTGGAAACGGGATTTCTTCATCTAAGGCTATACAGAAGAATACTCAGTAACCTCTTTGGGTTGCCTGTGTTCAACTCACAGAGTTGAACGTTCCTTTAGACAGAGCAGATTTGAAACCCTCTTTTTCTGGAATTTGCATGTGGACGTTTCAAGCGCTTAGGGGCTAACGGTAGAAAAGGAAATATCTTCGTATAAAAACTAGAGAGAATCATTCCCAGCAACCGCTTTGTGATGAGTGCGTTCCACTCACAGACTTTAACCTTTCTTTTCATAGAACAGTTTGGAAACACTCTGTTTGTAAAGTCTGCAAGGGGTTATTTGGACCTCTTTGAGGATTTCGTTGGAAACGGGATTTCTTCATCTAATGCAAGGCAGAAGAATTCTCAGTAACTTCTTGGGTTGCGTGTGTTCAACTCGCAGAGTTGAACCTTCCTTTAGACAGAGCAGATTTGAAACCCTCTTTTTGTGGAATTTCCAAGTGGACATTTCAAGCGCTTTGCGGCCATCGGTAGAAAAGGAAATATCTTCGTAAAAAAACTAGAGAGAATCATTCCCAGCAACTGCTTTTTGGTGAGTGCGTTCCACATACAGAGTTTAACCTTTCTTTTCATGGAGCAGTTTGGAAACACTCTGTTTGTAAAGTTTGCAAGTGGATATTTGGACCTCTTTGAGGATTTCGTTGGAAACGGGATTTCTTCATCTAATGCAAGGCAGAAGAATTCTCAGTAACTTCTTTGGGTTGTCTGTGTTCAACTCACAGAGCTGAACCTTCCTTTAGACAGAGCAAATTTGAAACCCTTTTTTTGTGGAATTTCCAAGTGGACATTTCAAGCGCTTTGGGGCCAACGGTAGAAAAGGAAATATCTTCGTATAAAAACTAGAGAGAATCATTCCCAGAAACCGCTTTGTGATGAGTGCGTTCCATTCACAGAGTTTAACCTTTCTTTTCATAGAACAGTTTGGAAACACTCTGTTTGCAAAGTCTGCAAGTGGATATTTGGAACTCTTTGAGGATTTCATTGGAAACGGGATTTGTTCATCTAATGCTAGACAGAAGAATTCTCAGTAACTTCTTGGGGTTGCGTGTGTTCAACTCGCAGAGTTGAACCTTCCTTTAGACAGAGCAGATTTGAAACCCTCTTTTTGTGGAATTTCCAAGTGGACATTTCAAAGCGCTTTGGCGCCAACGGTAGAAAAGGAAATATCTTCGTATAAAAACTGGAGAGAATCATTCTCAGAAACCACTTTGTGATGTGTGCATTCCACTCACAGAGTTTAACCTTTCTTTTCATAGAGCAGTTTGGAAACACCCTGTTTGTAAAGTCTGCAAGCAGATATTTGGACCTCTTTGAGGATTTCATTGGAAACGGGATTTCTTCATCTAATGCTAGACAGAAGAATTCTCAGTAACTTCATTGGGTTGCCTGTGTTCAACTCACAGACTTGAACGTTCCTTTAGACAGAGTAGATTTGAAACTCTCTTTTTGTGGAATTTGCATGTGGACATTTCAAGCGCTTTGGGGCCAACAGTGGAAAAGGAAATATCTTCGTATAAAAAGTGGAGAGAATCACTCCCAGCAACCGCTTTGTGATGAGTGCATTCCACTCACAGAGTTTAACCTTTCTTTTCAGAGAACAGTTTGGAAACACTCTATTTGTAAAGTCTGCAAGTGGATATTTGGACCTCTTTGAGGATTTCGTTGGAAACGGGATTTCTTCGTCTGATGCTAGACAGAAGAATTCTCAGTAACTTCTTTGGGTTGCCTGTGTTCAACTCACAGAGTTGAACGTTCCTTTAGACAGAGGAGATTTGAAACCCTCTTTTTGTGAAGTTTCCAAGTGGACATTTCAAGCACTTTGCGGCCAACGGTAGAAAAGGAAATATCTTCCTATAAAAACTGGAGAGAATCATTCTCAGAAACCACTTTGTGATGCGTGCGTTCCACTCACAGAGTTTAACATTTCTTTTCATAGAGCAGTTTGGAAACACTCTGTTTGTAAAGTCTGCATGCGGATATTTGGACCTCTTTGAGGATTTCATTGGAAACGGGATTTCTTCATCTAATGCTACACAGAAGAATTCTCGGTAACTTCTTTGGGTTGCGGGTGTTCAACTCACAGAGTTGAAGCTTCCTTTAGACAGAGCAGATTTGAAACCCTGTTTTTGTGGAATTTGCATGTGAATATTTCAAGCGCTTTGGGGCCAACGGTAGAAAAGGAAATATCTTGGTAAAAAAACTAGAGAGAATCATTCCCAGCAACTGCTTTTTGGTGAGTGCGTTCCACATACAGAGTTTAACCTTTCTTTTCATGGAGCAGTTTGGAAACACTCTGTTTGTAAAGTTTGCAAGTGGATATTTGGACCTCATTGAGGATTTCGTTGGAAAAGGGATTTCTTCATCTAATGCAAGGCAGAAGAATTCTCAGTAACTTCTTTGGGTTGTCTGTGTTCAACTCACAGAGTTGAACCTTCCTTTAGACAGAGCAAATTTGAAACCCTTTTTTTGTGGAATTTCCAAGTGGACATTTCAAGAGCTTTGGGGCCAACGGTAGAAAAGGAAATATCTTCGTATAAAAACTAGAGAGAATCATTCCCAGAAACCGCTTTGTGATGAGTGCGTTCCATTCACAGAGTTTAACCTTTCTTTTCATAGAACAGTTTGGAAACACTCTGTTTGCAAAGTCTGCAAGTGGATATTTGGAACTCTTTGAGGATTTCATTGGAAACGGGATTTGTTCATCTAATGCTAGACAGAAGAATTCTCAGTAACTTCTTTGTGTTCCGTGTGTTCAACTCGCAGAGTTGAACCTTCCTTTAGACAGAGCAGATTTGAAACCCTCTTTTTGTGGAATTTCCAAGTGGACATTTCAAAGCGCTTTGGCGCCAACGGTAGAAAAGGAAATATCTTCGTATAAAAACTGGAGAGAATCATTCTCAGAAACCACTTTGTGATGTGTGCATTCCACTCACAGAGTTTAACCTTTCTTTTCATAGAGCAGTTTGGAAACACCCTGTTTGTAAAGTCTGCAAGCAGATATTTGGACCTCTTTGAGGATTTCATTGGAAACGGGATTTCTTCATCTAATGCTAGACAGAAGAATTCTCAGTAACTTCATTGGGTTGCCTGTGTTCAACTCACAGACTTGAACGTTCCTTTAGACAGAGTAGATTTGAAACTCTCTTTTTGTGGAATTTGCATGTGGACATTTCAAGCGCTTTGGGGCCAACGGTAGAAAAGGAAATATCTTCGTATAAAAAGTGGAGAGAATCACTCCCAGCAACAGCTTTGTGATGAGTGCATTCCACTCACAGAGTTTAACCTTTCTTTTCAGAGAACAGTTTGGAAACACTCTATTTGTAAAGTCTGCAAGTGGATATTTGGACCTCTTTGAGGATTTCGTTGGAAACGGGATTTCTTCGTCTGATGCTAGACAGAAGAATTCTCAGTAACTTCTTTGGGTTGCGTGTGTTCAACTCGCAGAGTTGAACCTTCCTTTAGACAGAGTAGATTTGAAACCCTCTTTTTGTGGGATTTCCAAGTGGACATTTCAAGCGCTTTGCGGCCAACGGTAGAAAAGGAAATATCTTCGTATAAAAACTGGAGAGAATCATTCTCAGAAACCACTTTGTGATGTGTGTGTTCCACTCACAAAGTTTAACCTTTCTTTTCATAGTTCAGTTTGGAAACACTCTGTTTCTGAAGTCTGCAAGAGGATATTTGGACCTCTTTGACGATTTCGTTGGAAACGGGATTTCTTCATCTAATGCTAGACAGAAGAATTCTCAGTAACTTCTTTGGGTTGCCTGTGTTCAACTCACAGTGTTGAACCTTCCTTTAGACAGAGCAGATTTGAAACCCTCTTTTTGTGGAATTTGCATGTGGACATTTCAAGCGCTTTGGGGCTCATGGTAGAAAAGGAAATATCTTCGTATAAAAACTAGAGAGAATCATTCCCAGCAACCGCTTTGTGATGAGTGCGTTCCACTCACAGAGTTTAACCTTTCTTTTCATAGAACAGTTTGGAAACACTCTGTTTGTAAAGTCTGCAAGTGGTTATTTGGACCTCTTTGAGGATTTCGTTGGAAACGGAATTTCTTCATCTAATGCAAGGCAGAAGAATTCTCAGTAACTTCTTTGGGTTCCGTGTGTTCACCTCGCAGAGTTGAACCTTTCTTTAGACAGAGCAGATTTGAAACCCTCTTTTTGTGGAATTTCCAAATGGACCTTTCAAGCGCTTCGCGGCCAACGGTAGAAAAGGAAATATCTTCGTATAAAAACTGGAGAGAATCATTCTCAGAAACCACTTTGTGATGTGTGCGTTCCACTCACAGAGTTTAACCTATATTTTCATAGAACAGTTTGGAAACACTCTGTTTGTAAAGTCTGCAAGAGGATATTTGGACCACTTTGAGGATTTCTTTGGAAACGGGATTTCTTCATCTAATGCTAGACAGAAGAATTCTCAGTAACTTCTTTGGGTTGCCTGTGTTCAACTCACAGAGTTGAACGTTCCTTTAGACAGAGCAGATATGAAACCCTCTTTTTGTGGAATTTGCATGTTTACATTTCAAGCGCTTTGGGGCCAACGGTAGAAAAGGAAATATCTTCGTATAAAAACTAGAGAGAATCATTCCCAGCAACTGCTTTGTGATGAGTGCGTTCCACTCACAGAGTTTAACCTTTCTTTTCATAGAACAGTTTGGAAACACTCTGTTTGTAAAGTTTGCAAGTGGATATTTGGACCTCCTTGAGGATATCGTTGGAAACGGGATTTCTTCATCTAATGCTAGACAGAAGAATTCTCAGTAACTTCTTTGGGTTGCCTGTGTTAAACTCACAGTGTTGAACGTTCCGTTAGAGAGAGCAGATTTGAAACCCTCTTTTTGTGAAATTTGCATGTGGACATTTCAAGCGCTTTGGGTCCAAAGGTAGAAAAGGAAATATCTTCGTATAAAAACTAGAGAGAATCATGCCCAGCAACCGCTTTGTGATGAGTGGGTTCCATTCACAGAGTTTAACCTTTCTTTTCATAGAACAGTTTGGAAACACTCTGTTTGTAAAGTCTGCAAGTGGATATTTGGACCTCTTTGAGGATTTCGTTGGGAACGGGATTTCTTCATCTAATGCTAGACAGAAGAATTCTCAGTAACTTCTTTGGGTTGCCTGTGTTCAACTCACAGAGTTGAACCTTCCTATTGACACAGCAGATTTGAAACCCTCATTTGTGGAATTTGCATGTGGACATTTCAAGTGCTTTGGGTCCAACAGTAGAAAAGGAAGTATCTTCGTATAAAACTAGAGAGAATTATTCCCAGCAACCGCTTTGTGATGAGTGCATTCCACTCACAGAGTTTAACCTTTCTTTTCATAGAACAGTTTGGAAACACTCTGTTTGTAAAGTCTGCAAGCGGATATTTGGACCTCTTTGAGGATTTCGTTGGAAACGGGATTTCTTCATCTAATGCTAGACAGAAGAATTCTCAGTAACTTCTTTGTGTTGCTTTTGTTCAACTCACGGAGTTGAACCTTCCTTTAGATAGAGCAGATTTGAAACCCTCTTTTTGTGGATTTTGCATGTGGACATTTCAAGCGCTTTGGAGCCAACGGTAGAAAAGGAAATATCTTCGTATAAAAACTAGAGAGAATCATTCCCAGCAACCGCTTTGTGATGAGTGCGTTCCACTCACAGAGTTTAACCTTTCTTTTCATAGAACAGTTTGGAAACACTCTGTTTCTAAAGTCTGCAAGCGGATATATGGACCTCTTTGAGGATTTCATTGGAAACGGGATTTCTTCATCTAATGCTAGACAGAGGAATTCTCAGTAACTTCTTTGGGTTGCGTGTGTTCAACTCGCAGAGTTGAACCTTCCTTTAGACAGAGCAGATTTGAAACCCACTTTTTGTGGAATTTCTAAGTGGACATTTCAAGCGCTTTGCGGCCAACGGTAGAAAAGGAAATATCTTCGTATAAAAACTGGAGAGAATCATTCTCAGAAAGCACTTTGTGATGTGTGCGTTCCACTCACAGAGTTGAACCTATCTTTTCATAGAACAGTTTGGAAACACTCTGTTTGTAAAGTCTGCAAGCAGATATTTGGACATCTTTGAGGATTTCGTTGGAAACGCGATTTCTTCATCTAATGCTAGACAGAAGAATTCTCAGTAACTTCTTTGGGTTGCCTGTGTTCAACTCACAGAGTTGAACGTTCCTTTAGACAGAGCAGATTTGAAACCCTCTTTTTGTGGAATTTGCATGTGGACATTTCAAGCGCTTTGGGGCCAACGGTAGAAAAGGAAATATCTTCGTATAAAAACTAGAGAGAATCATTCCCAGCAACTGCTTTGTGATGAGTGTGTTCCATTAACAGAGTTTAACCTTTCTTTTCATAGAACAGTTTGGAAACACTCTGTTTGTAAAGTCTGCAAGTGGATATTTGGACCTCTTTGAGGATTTCGTTGGAAACGGGATTTCTTCATCTAATGCTAGACAGAAGAATTCTCAGTAACTTCTTTGGGTTGCGTGTGTTCAACTCGCAGAGCTGAACCTTCCTTTAGACAGAGCAGATTTGAAACCCTCTTTTTGTGGAATTTCCAAGTGGACATTTCAAGCGCTTTGCGGCCAATGGTAGAAATGGAAATATCTTCGTATAAAAACTGGAGAGAATCATTCTCAGAAACCACTTTGTGATGTGTGCGTTCCACTCACAGAGTTTAACCTTTCTTTTCGTAGAGCAGATTGGAAACACTCTGTTTGTAACGTCTGCAAGAAGATATTTGGACCTCTTTCAGGATTTCTTTGGAAACGGGATTTCTTCATCTAATGCTAGACAGGAGAATTCTCAGTAACTCCTTTGGGTTGCGTGCGTTCAACTCACAGAGTTGAACCTTCCTTTAGACAGAGCAGATTTGAAACCCTCTTTTTGTGGAATTTCCAAGTGGACATTTCAAGCGCTTTGCGGCCAAAGGTAGAAAAGGAAATATCTTCGTATAAAAACTGGAGAGAATCATTCTCAGTAACCACTTTGTGATGTGTGCGTTCCACTCACAGAGTTTAACCTTTCTTTTCATAGAGCAGTTTGGAAACACTCTGTTTGTAAAGTCTGCAAGCGGATATTTGGACCTCTGAGGATTTCGTTGGAAACGGGATTTCTTCATCTAATGCTAGACAGAAGAATTCTCAGTAACTTCTTTGGGTTGCCTTTGTTCAACTCACAGAGTTGAACCTTCCTTTAGACAGAGCAGATTTGAAACCCTCTTTTTGTGGAATTTGCATGTGGACATTTCAAGCGCTTTGGAGCCACCAGTAGAAAAGGAAATATCTTCGTATAAAAACTAGAGAGAATCATTCCCAGCAACCGCTTTGTGATGAGTGCGTTCCACTCACAGAGTGTAACCTTTCTTTTCATAGAGCAGTTTCGAAACGCTCTGTTTGTAAAGTCTGCATGTGGATATTTGGACCTCTTTGAGGATTTCGTTGGAAACGGGATTTCTTCATCTAATGCTAGACAGAAGAATTCTCAGTAACTTCTTTGGGTTCCGTGTGTTCAACTCGCAGAGTTGAACCTTCCTTTAGACAGAGCAGATTTGAAAATCTCTTTCTGTGGAATTTCCAAGTGGACATTTCAAGCGCTTTTCAGCCAACGGTAGAAAAGGATATATCTTCGTATAAAAACTGGAGAGAATCATTTTCAGAAACCACTTTGTGATGTGTGCGTTCCACTCACAGAGTTTAACCTTTCTTTTCTTAGAGCAGTTTGGAAACACTCTGTTTGTAAGGTCTGCAAGCGGATATTTGGACCTCTTTGAGGATTTCGTTGGAAACGGGATTTCTTCATCTAATGCTAGACAGAAGAATTCTCAGTAACTTCTTTGGGTTGCCTGTGTTAAACTCACAGTGTTGAACGTTCCGTTAGAGAGAGCAGATTTGAAACCCTCTTTTTGTGAAATTTGCATGTGGACATTTCAAGCGCTTTGGGTCCAAAGATAGAAAAGGAAATATCTTCGTATAAAAACTACACAGAATCATGCCCAGCAACCGCTTTGTGATGAGTGGGTTCCATTCACAGAGTTTAACCTTTCTTTTCATAGAACAGTTTGGAAACACTCTCTTTGTACAGTCTGCAAGTGGATATTTGGACCTCTTTGAGGATTTCGTTGGAAACGGGATTTCTTCATCTAATGCTAGACAGAAGAATTCTCAGTAACTTCTTTGGGTTGCCTGTGTTCAACTCACAGAGTTGAACCTTCCTTTTGACACAGCAGATTTGAAACCCTCATTTGTGGAATTTGCATGTGGACATTTCAAGTGCTTTGGGTCCAACGGTAGAAAAGGAAGTATCTTCGTATAAAACTAGAGAGAATTATTCCCAGCAACCGCTTTGTGATGAGTGCATTCCACTCACAGAGTTTAACCTTTCTTTTCATAGAACAGTTTGGAAACACTCTGTTTGTAAAGTCTGCAAGCGGATATTGGGACCTCTTTGAGGATTTCGTTGGAAACGGGATTTCTTCATCTAATGCTAGACAGAAGAATTCTCAGTAACTTCCTTGGGTTGCTTTTGTTCAACTCACAGAGTTGAACCTTCCTTTAGATAGAGCAGATTTGAAACCCTCTTTTTGTGGGATTTGCATGTGGACATTTCAAGCGCTTTGGAGCCAACGGTAGAAAAGGAAATATCTTCGTATAAAAACTAGAGAGAATCATTCCCAGCAACCGCTTTGTGATGAGTGCGTTCCACTCACAGAGTTTAACCTTTCTTTTCATAGAACAGTTTGGAAACAATCTATTTGTAAAGTCTGCAAGTGGATATTTGGACCTCTTTGAGGATATCGTTGGAAACGGGATTTCTTCATCTAATGCTAGACAGAAGAATTCTCAGTATCTTCTTTGGGTTGCGTGTGTTCAGCTCGCAGAGTTGAACCTTCCTTTAGACAGAGCAGATTTGAAACCCTCTTTTTGTGGAATTTCCAAGTGGACATTTCAAGCGCTTTGCGGCCAACGGTAGAAAAGGAAATATCTTCATATAAAAACTGGAGAGAATCATTCTCAGAAACCACTTTGTGATGTGTGCATTCCACTCACAGAGTTTAACCTTTCTTTTCATAGAGCAGTTTGGAAACACTCTGTTTCTAAAGTCAGCAAGCGGATATTAGGACCTCTTTGAGGATTTCGTTGGAAACGGGATTTCTTCATCTAATGCTAGACAGAAGAATTCTCAGTAACTTCATTGGGTTGCCTGTGTTCAACTCACAGACTTGAACGTTCCTTTAGACAGAGTAGATTTGAAACTCTCTTTTTGTGGAATTTGCATGTGGACATTTCAAGCGCTTTGGGGCCAACAGTGGAAAAGGAAATATCTTCGTATAAAAAGTGGAGAGAATCACTCCCAGCAACCGCTTTGTGATGAGTGCATTCCACTCACAGAGTTTAACCTTTCTTTTCAGAGAACAGTTTGGAAACACTCTATTTGTAAAGTCTGCAAGTGGATATTTGGACCTCTTTGAGGATTTCGTTGGAAACGGGATTTCTTCGTCTGATGCTAGACAGAAGAATTCTCAGTAACTTCTTTGGGTTGCCTGTGTTCAACTCACAGAGTTGAACGTTCCTTTAGACAGAGGAGATTTGAAACCCTCTTTTTGTGAAGTTTCCAAGTGGACATTTCAAGCACTTTGCGGCCAACGGTAGAAAAGGAAATATCTTCCTATAAAAACTGGAGAGAATCATTCTCAGAAACCACTTTGTGATGCGTGCGTTCCACTCACAGAGTTTAACATTTCTTTTCATAGAGCAGTTTGGAAACACTCTGTTTGTAAAGTCTGCATGCGGATATTTGGACCTCTTTGAGGATTTCATTGGAAACGGGATTTCTTCATCTAATGCTACACAGAAGAATTCTCGGTAACTTCTTTGGGTTGCGGGTGTTCAACTCACAGAGTTGAAGCTTCCTTTAGACAGAGCAGATTTGAAACCCTGTTTTTGTGGAATTTGCATGTGAATATTTCAAGCGCTTTGGGGCCAACGGTAGAAAAGGAAATATCTTGGTAAAAAAACTAGAGAGAATCATTCCCAGCAACTGCTTTTTGGTGAGTGCGTTCCACATACAGAGTTTAACCTTTCTTTTCATGGAGCAGTTTGGAAACACTCTGTTTGTAAAGTTTGCAAGTGGATATTTGGACCTCATTGAGGATTTCGTTGGAAAAGGGATTTCTTCATCTAATGCAAGGCAGAAGAATTCTCAGTAACTTCTTTGGGTTGTCTGTGTTCAACTCACAGAGTTGAACCTTCCTTTAGACAGAGCAAATTTGAAACCCTTTTTTTGTGGAATTTCCAAGTGGACATTTCAAGAGCTTTGGGGCCAACGGTAGAAAAGGAAATATCTTCGTATAAAAACTAGAGAGAATCATTCCCAGAAACCGCTTTGTGATGAGTGCGTTCCATTCACAGAGTTTAACCTTTCTTTTCATAGAACAGTTTGGAAACACTCTGTTTGCAAAGTCTGCAAGTGGATATTTGGAACTCTTTGAGGATTTCATTGGAAACGGGATTTGTTCATCTAATGCTAGACAGAAGAATTCTCAGTAACTTCTTTGTGTTCCGTGTGTTCAACTCGCAGAGTTGAACCTTCCTTTAGACAGAGCAGATTTGAAACCCTCTTTTTGTGGAATTTCCAAGTGGACATTTCAAAGCGCTTTGGCGCCAACGGTAGAAAAGGAAATATCTTCGTATAAAAACTGGAGAGAATCATTCTCAGAAACCACTTTGTGATGTGTGCATTCCACTCACAGAGTTTAACCTTTCTTTTCATAGAGCAGTTTGGAAACACCCTGTTTGTAAAGTCTGCAAGCAGATATTTGGACCTCTTTGAGGATTTCATTGGAAACGGGATTTCTTCATCTAATGCTAGACAGAAGAATTCTCAGTAACTTCATTGGGTTGCCTGTGTTCAACTCACAGACTTGAACGTTCCTTTAGACAGAGTAGATTTGAAACTCTCTTTTTGTGGAATTTGCATGTGGACATTTCAAGCGCTTTGGGGCCAACGGTAGAAAAGGAAATATCTTCGTATAAAAAGTGGAGAGAATCACTCCCAGCAACAGCTTTGTGATGAGTGCATTCCACTCACAGAGTTTAACCTTTCTTTTCAGAGAACAGTTTGGAAACACTCTATTTGTAAAGTCTGCAAGTGGATATTTGGACCTCTTTGAGGATTTCGTTGGAAACGGGATTTCTTCGTCTGATGCTAGACAGAAGAATTCTCAGTAACTTCTTTGGGTTGCGTGTGTTCAACTCGCAGAGTTGAACCTTCCTTTAGACAGAGTAGATTTGAAACCCTCTTTTTGTGGGATTTCCAAGTGGACATTTCAAGCGCTTTGCGGCCAACGGTAGAAAAGGAAATATCTTCGTATAAAAACTGGAGAGAATCATTCTCAGAAACCACTTTGTGATGTGTGTGTTCCACTCACAAAGTTTAACCTTTCTTTTCATAGTTCAGTTTGGAAACACTCTGTTTGTGAAGTCTGCAAGAGGATATTTGGACCTCTTTGACGATTTCGTTGGAAACGGGATTTCTTCATCTAATGCTAGACAGAAGAATTCTCAGTAACTTCTTTGGGTTGCCTGTGTTCAACTCACAGTGTTGAACCTTCCTTTAGACAGAGCAGATTTGAAACCCTCTTTTTGTGGAATTTGCATGTGGACATTTCAAGCGCTTTGGGGCTCATGGTAGAAAAGGAAATATCTTCGTATAAAAACTAGAGAGAATCATTCCCAGCAACCGCTTTGTGATGAGTGCGTTCCACTCACAGAGTTTAACCTTTCTTTTCATAGAACAGTTTGGAAACACTCTGTTTGTAAAGTCTGCAAGTGGTTATTTGGACCTCTTTGAGGATTTCGTTGGAAACGGAATTTCTTCATCTAATGCAAGGCAGAAGAATTCTCAGTAACTTCTTTGGGTTCCGTGTGTTCACCTCGCAGAGTTGAACCTTTCTTTAGACAGAGCAGATTTGAAACCCTCTTTTTGTGGAATTTCCAAATGGACCTTTCAAGCGCTTCGCGGCCAACGGTAGAAAAGGAAATATCTTCGTATAAAAACTGGAGAGAATCATTCTCAGAAACCACTTTGTGATGTGTGCGTTCCACTCACAGAGTTTAACCTATATTTTCATAGAACAGTTTGGAAACACTCTGTTTGTAAAGTCTGCAAGAGGATATTTGGACCACTTTGAGGATTTCTTTGGAAACGGGATTTCTTCATCTAATGCTAGACAGAAGAATTCTCAGTAACTTCTTTGGGTTGCCTGTGTTCAACTCACAGAGTTGAACGTTCCTTTAGACAGAGCAGATATGAAACCCTCTTTTTGTGGAATTTGCATGTTTACATTTCAAGCGCTTTGGGGCCAACGGTAGAAAAGGAAATATCTTCGTATAAAAACTAGAGAGAATCATTCCCAGCAACTGCTTTGTGATGAGTGCGTTCCACTCACAGAGTTTAACCTTTCTTTTCATAGAACAGTTTGGAAACACTCTGTTTGTAAAGTTTGCAAGTGGATATTTGGACCTCCTTGAGGATATCGTTGGAAACGGGATTTCTTCATCTAATGCTAGACAGAAGAATTCTCAGTAACTTCTTTGGGTTGCCTGTGTTAAACTCACAGTGTTGAACGTTCCGTTAGAGAGAGCAGATTTGAAACCCTCTTTTTGTGAAATTTGCATGTGGACATTTCAAGCGCTTTGGGTCCAAAGGTAGAAAAGGAAATATCTTCGTATAAAAACTAGAGAGAATCATGCCCAGCAACCGCTTTGTGATGAGTGGGTTCCATTCACAGAGTTTAACCTTTCTTTTCATAGAACAG
The DNA here is from genome assembly GCF_029281585.2 of Gorilla gorilla gorilla. NCBI lineage: Eukaryota > Metazoa > Chordata > Mammalia > Primates > Hominidae > Gorilla > Gorilla gorilla. The sequence continues at coordinate 78,430,065 of NC_073229.2, forward strand.
TTTGGAAACACTCTGTTTGTAAAGTCTGCAAGTGGATATTTGGACCTCTTTGAGGATTTCGTTGGGAACGGGATTTCTTCATCTAATGCTAGACAGAAGAATTCTCAGTAACTTCTTTGGGTTGCCTGTGTTCAACTCACAGAGTTGAACCTTCCTATTGACACAGCAGATTTGAAACCCTCATTTGTGGAATTTGCATGTGGACATTTCAAGTGCTTTGGGTCCAACAGTAGAAAAGGAAGTATCTTCGTATAAAACTAGAGAGAATTATTCCCAGCAACCGCTTTGTGATGAGTGCATTCCACTCACAGAGTTTAACCTTTCTTTTCATAGAACAGTTTGGAAACACTCTGTTTGTAAAGTCTGCAAGCGGATATTTGGACCTCTTTGAGGATTTCGTTGGAAACGGGATTTCTTCATCTAATGCTAGACAGAAGAATTCTCAGTAACTTCTTTGTGTTGCTTTTGTTCAACTCACGGAGTTGAACCTTCCTTTAGATAGAGCAGATTTGAAACCCTCTTTTTGTGGATTTTGCATGTGGACATTTCAAGCGCTTTGGAGCCAACGGTAGAAAAGGAAATATCTTCGTATAAAAACTAGAGAGAATCATTCCCAGCAACCGCTTTGTGATGAGTGCGTTCCACTCACAGAGTTTAACCTTTCTTTTCATAGAACAGTTTGGAAACACTCTGTTTCTAAAGTCTGCAAGCGGATATATGGACCTCTTTGAGGATTTCATTGGAAACGGGATTTCTTCATCTAATGCTAGACAGAGGAATTCTCAGTAACTTCTTTGGGTTGCGTGTGTTCAACTCGCAGAGTTGAACCTTCCTTTAGACAGAGCAGATTTGAAACCCACTTTTTGTGGAATTTCTAAGTGGACATTTCAAGCGCTTTGGGTCCAAAGGTAGAAAAGGAAATATCTTCGTATAAAAACTGGAGAGAATCATTCTCAGAAAGCACTTTGTGATGTGTGCGTTCCACTCACAGAGTTGAACCTATCTTTTCATAGAACAGTTTGGAAACACTCTGTTTGTAAAGTCTGCAAGCAGATATTTGGACATCTTTGAGGATTTCGTTGGAAACGCGATTTCTTCATCTAATGCTAGACAGAAGAATTCTCAGTAACTTCTTTGGGTTGCCTGTGTTCAACTCACAGAGTTGAACGTTCCTTTAGACAGAGCAGATTTGAAACCCTCTTTTTGTGGAATTTGCATGTGGACATTTCAAGCGCTTTGGGGCCAACGGTAGAAAAGGAAATATCTTCGTATAAAAACTAGAGAGAATCATTCCCAGCAACTGCTTTGTGATGAGTGTGTTCCATTAACAGAGTTTAACCTTTCTTTTCATAGAACAGTTTGGAAACACTCTGTTTGTAAAGTCTGCAAGTGGATATTTGGACCTCTTTGAGGATTTCGTTGGAAACGGGATTTCTTCATCTAATGCTAGACAGAAGAATTCTCAGTAACTTCTTTGGGTTGCGTGTGTTCAACTCGCAGAGCTGAACCTTCCTTTAGACAGAGCAGATTTGAAACCCTCTTTTTGTGGAATTTCCAAGTGGACATTTCAAGCGCTTTGCGGCCAATGGTAGAAATGGAAATATCTTCGTATAAAAACTGGAGAGAATCATTCTCAGAAACCACTTTGTGATGTGTGCGTTCCACTCACAGAGTTTAACCTTTCTTTTCGTAGAGCAGATTGGAAACACTCTGTTTGTAACGTCTGCAAGAAGATATTTGGACCTCTTTCAGGATTTCTTTGGAAACGGGATTTCTTCATCTAATGCTAGACAGGAGAATTCTCAGTAACTCCTTTGGGTTGCGTGCGTTCAACTCACAGAGTTGAACCTTCCTTTAGACAGAGCAGATTTGAAACCCTCTTTTTGTGGAATTTCCAAGTGGACATTTCAAGCGCTTTGCGGCCAAAGGTAGAAAAGGAAATATCTTCGTATAAAAACTGGAGAGAATCATTCTCAGTAACCACTTTGTGATGTGTGCGTTCCACTCACAGAGTTTAACCTTTCTTTTCATAGAGCAGTTTGGAAACACTCTGTTTGTAAAGTCTGCAAGCGGATATTTGGACCTCTGAGGATTTCGTTGGAAACGGGATTTCTTCATCTAATGCTAGACAGAAGAATTCTCAGTAACTTCTTTGGGTTGCCTTTGTTCAACTCACAGAGTTGAACCTTCCTTTAGACAGAGCAGATTTGAAACCCTCTTTTTGTGGAATTTGCATGTGGACATTTCAAGCGCTTTGGAGCCACCAGTAGAAAAGGAAATATCTTCGTATAAAAACTAGAGAGAATCATTCCCAGCAACCGCTTTGTGATGAGTGCGTTCCACTCACAGAGTGTAACCTTTCTTTTCATAGAGCAGTTTCGAAACGCTCTGTTTGTAAAGTCTGCATGTGGATATTTGGACCTCTTTGAGGATTTCGTTGGAAACGGGATTTCTTCATCTAATGCTAGACAGAAGAATTCTCAGTAACTTCTTTGGGTTCCGTGTGTTCAACTCGCAGAGTTGAACCTTCCTTTAGACAGAGCAGATTTGAAAATCTCTTTCTGTGGAATTTCCAAGTGGACATTTCAAGCGCTTTTCAGCCAACGGTAGAAAAGGATATATCTTCGTATAAAAACTGGAGAGAATCATTTTCAGAAACCACTTTGTGATGTGTGCGTTCCACTCACAGAGTTTAACCTTTCTTTTCTTAGAGCAGTTTGGAAACACTCTGTTTGTAAGGTCTGCAAGCGGATATTTGGACCTCTTTGAGGATTTCGTTGGAAACGGGATTTCTTCATCTAATGCTAGACAGAAGAATTCTCAGTAACTTCTTTGGGTTGCCTGTGTTAAACTCACAGTGTTGAACGTTCCGTTAGAGAGAGCAGATTTGAAACCCTCTTTTTGTGAAATTTGCATGTGGACATTTCAAGCGCTTTGGGTCCAAAGATAGAAAAGGAAATATCTTCGTATAAAAACTACACAGAATCATGCCCAGCAACCGCTTTGTGATGAGTGGGTTCCATTCACAGAGTTTAACCTTTCTTTTCATAGAACAGTTTGGAAACACTCTCTTTGTACAGTCTGCAAGTGGATATTTGGACCTCTTTGAGGATTTCGTTGGAAACGGGATTTCTTCATCTAATGCTAGACAGAAGAATTCTCAGTAACTTCTTTGGGTTGCCTGTGTTCAACTCACAGAGTTGAACCTTCCTTTTGACACAGCAGATTTGAAACCCTCATTTGTGGAATTTGCATGTGGACATTTCAAGTGCTTTGGGTCCAACGGTAGAAAAGGAAGTATCTTCGTATAAAACTAGAGAGAATTATTCCCAGCAACCGCTTTGTGATGAGTGCATTCCACTCACAGAGTTTAACCTTTCTTTTCATAGAACAGTTTGGAAACACTCTGTTTGTAAAGTCTGCAAGCGGATATTGGGACCTCTTTGAGGATTTCGTTGGAAACGGGATTTCTTCATCTAATGCTAGACAGAAGAATTCTCAGTAACTTCCTTGGGTTGCTTTTGTTCAACTCACAGAGTTGAACCTTCCTTTAGATAGAGCAGATTTGAAACCCTCTTTTTGTGGGATTTGCATGTGGACATTTCAAGCGCTTTGGAGCCAACGGTAGAAAAGGAAATATCTTCGTATAAAAACTAGAGAGAATCATTCCCAGCAACCGCTTTGTGATGAGTGCGTTCCACTCACAGAGTTTAACCTTTCTTTTCATAGAACAGTTTGGAAACAATCTATTTGTAAAGTCTGCAAGTGGATATTTGGACCTCTTTGAGGATATCGTTGGAAACGGGATTTCTTCATCTAATGCTAGACAGAAGAATTCTCAGTATCTTCTTTGGGTTGCGTGTGTTCAGCTCGCAGAGTTGAACCTTCCTTTAGACAGAGCAGATTTGAAACCCTCTTTTTGTGGAATTTCCAAGTGGACATTTCAAGCGCTTTGCGGCCAACGGTAGAAAAGGAAATATCTTCATATAAAAACTGGAGAGAATCATTCTCAGAAACCACTTTGTGATGTGTGCATTCCACTCACAGAGTTTAACCTTTCTTTTCATAGAGCAGTTTGGAAACACTCTGTTTCTAAAGTCAGCAAGCGGATATTAGGACCTCTTTGAGGATTTCGTTGGAAACGGGATTTCTTCATCTAATGCTAGACAGAAGAATTCTCAGTAACTTCTTTGGGTTGCCTGTGTTCAACTCACAGAGTTGAACGTTCCTTTAGATACAGAGCAGATTTGAAACCCTCTTTTTGTGGAATTTGCATGTGGACATTTCAAGCGCTTTGGGGCCAATGGTAGAAAAGGAAATATCTTCGTATAAAAACTAGAGAGAATCATTCCCAGCAACCCCTTTGTGATGAATGTGTTCCATTAACAGAGTTTAACCTTTCTTTTCATAGAACAGTTTGGAAACACTCTGTTTGTAAAGTCTGCAAGTGGATATTTGGACCTCTTTGAGGATTTCGTTGGAAACGGGATTTCTTCATCTAATGCTAGACAGAAGAATTCTCAGTAACTTCTTTGGGTTGCGTGTGTTCAACTCGCAGAGCTGAACCTTCCTTTAGACAGAGCAGATTAGAAACCCTCTTTTTGTGGAATTTCCAAGTGGACATTTCAAGCGCTTTGGGGCCAACCGTAGAAAAGGAAATATCTTCGTATGAAAACTGGAGAGAATCATTCTCAGAAAGTACTTTGTGATGTGTGCGTTCTACTCACAGAGTTGAACCTTTCTTTTCTTAGAGCAGTTTGGAAACACTCTGTTTGTAAAGTCTGCAAGCGGATATTTGGACCTCTTTGAGGATTTCGTTGGAAACGGGATTTCTTCATCTAATGCTAGACAGAAGAATTCTCAGTAACTTCTTTGGGTTGCCTGTGTTAAACTCACAGTGTTGAACGTTCCGTTAGAGAGAGCAGATTTGAAACCCTCTTTTTGTGAAATTTGCATGTGGACATTTCAAGCGCTTTGGGTCCAAAGGTAGAAAAGGAAATATCTTCGTATAAAAACTAGAGAGAATCATGCCCAGCAACCGCTTTGTGATGAGTGGGTTCCATTCACAGAGTTTAACCTTTCTTTTCATAGAACAGTTTGGAAACACTCTGTTTGTAAAGTCTGCAAGTGGATATTTGGTCCTCTTTGAGGATTTCGTTGGAAACGGGATTTCTTCATCTAATGCTAGACAGAAGAATTCTCAGTAACTTCTTTGGGTTGCCTGTGTTCAACTCACAGAGTTGAACCTTCCTATTGACACAGCAGATTTGAAACCCTCATTTGTGGAATTTGCATGTGGACATTTCAAGTGCTTTGGGTCCAACGGTAGAAAAGGAAGTATCTTCGTATAAAACTAGAGAGAATTATTCCCAGCAACCGCTTTGTGATGAGTGCGTTCCACTCACAGAGTTTAACCTTTCTTTTCATAGAACAGTTTGGAAACACTCTGTTTGTAAAGTCTGCAAGCGGATATTTGGACCTCTTTGAGGATTTCATTGGAAACGGGATTTCTTCATCTAATGCTAGACAGGAGAATTCTCAGTAACTCCTTTGGGTTGCGTGCGTTCAACACACAGAGTTGAACGTTCCTTTAGACAGAGCAGATTTGAAACTCTCTTTTTGTGGAATTTGCAATTGGAGATTTCAAGCGCTTTGGGGCCAATGGTTGAAAAGGAATTATCTTCGTATAAAAACTATAGAGAATCATTCCCAGCAATCGCTTTGTGATGCGTGCGTTCCACTCACAGAGTTTAAACTTTCTTTTCATAGAACAGTTTGGAAACACTCTGTTTGTAAAGTGTGCATGTGGATATTTGGACCTCTTTGACGATTTCTTTGGAAACGGGATTTCTTCATCTAATGCTAGACAGAAGAATTCTCAGTAACTTCCTAGGGTTGCATGTGATCAACTCGCAGAGTTGAACCTTCCTTTAGACAGAGCAGATTTGAAACCCTCTTTTTGTGGAATTTCTAAGTGGACATTTCAAGCGCTTTGCGGCCAACGGTAGAAAAGGAAATATCTTCGTATAAAAACTGGAGAGAATCATTCTCAGTAACCACTTTGTGATGTGTGCGTTCCACTCACAGAGTTTAACCTTTCTTTTCATAGAGCAGTTTGGAAACACTCTGTTTGTAAAGTCTGCAAGCGGATATTTGGACCTCTGAGGATTTCGTTGGAAACGGGATTTCTTCATCTAATGCTAGACAGAAGAATTCTCAGTAACTTCTTTGGGTTGCCTTTGTTCAACTCACAGAGTTGAACCTTCCTTTAAACAGAGCAGATTTGAAACCCTCTTTTTGTGGAATTTGCATGTGGACATTTCAAGCGGTTTGGAGCCACCAGTAGAAAAGGAAATATCTTCGTATAAAAACTAGAGAGAATCATTCCCAGCAACCGCTTTGTGATGAGTGCGTTCCACTCACAGAGTTTAACCTTTCTTTTCATTGAGCAGTTTGGAAACGCTCTGTTTGTAAAGTCTGCATGTGGATATTTGGACCTCTCTGAGGATTTCGTTGGAAACGGGATTTCTTCATCTAATGCTAGACAGAAGAATTCTCAGTAACTTCTTTGGGTTCCGTGTGTTCAACTCGCAGAGTTGAACCTTCCTTTAGACAGAGCAGATTTGAAAATCTCTTTCTGTGGAATTTCCAAGTGGACATTTCAAGCGCTTTTCAGCCAACGGTAGAAAAGGATATATCTTCGTATAAAAACCGGAGAGAATCATTTTCAGAAACCACTTTGTGATGTGTGCGTTCCACTCACAGAGTTTAACCTTTCTTTTCTTAGAGCAGTTTGGAAACACTCTGTTTGTAAGGTCTGCAAGCGGATATTTGGACCTCTTTGAGGATTTCGTTGGAAACGGGATTTCTTCATCGAATGCTAGACAGAAGAATTCTCAGTAACTTCTTTGGGTTGCCTGTGTTAAACTCACAGTGTTGAACGTTCCGTTAGAGAGAGCAGATTTGAAACCCTCTTTTTGTGAAATTTGCATGTGGACATTTCAAGCGCTTTGGGTCCAAAGATAGAAAAGGAAATATCTTCGTATAAAAACTACACAGAATCATGCCCAGCAACCGCTTTGTGATGAGTGGGTTCCATTCACAGAGTTTAACCTTTCTTTTCATAGAACAGTTTGGAAACACTCTCTTTGTACAGTCTGCAAGTGGATATTTGGACCTCTTTGAGGATTTCGTTGGAAACGGGATTTCTTCATCTAATGCTAGACAGAAGAATTCTCAGTAACTTCTTTGGGTTGCCTGTGTTCAACTCACAGAGTTGAACCTTCCTTTTGACACAGCAGATTTGAAACCCTCATTTGTGGAATTTGCATGTGGACATTTCAAGTGCTTTGGGTCCAACGGTAGAAAAGGAAGTATCTTCGTATAAAACTAGAGAGAATTATTCCCAGCAACCGCTTTGTGATGAGTGCATTCCACTCACAGAGTTTAACCTTTCTTTTCATAGAACAGTTTGGAAACACTCTGTTTGTAAAGTCTGCAAGCGGATATTGGGACCTCTTTGAGGATTTCGTTGGAAACGGGATTTCTTCATCTAATGCTAGACAGAAGAATTCTCAGTAACTTCCTTGGGTTGCTTTTGTTCAACTCACAGAGTTGAACCTTCCTTTAGATAGAGCAGATTTGAAACCCTCTTTTTGTGGGATTTGCATGTGGACATTTCAAGCGCTTTGGAGCCAACGGTAGAAAAGGAAATATCTTCGTATAAAAACTAGAGAGAATCATTCCCAGCAACCGCTTTGTGATGAGTGCGTTCCACTCACAGAGTTTAACCTTTCTTTTCATAGAACAGTTTGGAAACACACTGTTTGTGAAGTCTGCAAGTGGATATTTGGACCTCTTTGAGGATATCGTTGGAAACGGGATTTCTTCATCTAATGCTAGACAGAAGAATTCTCAGTATCTTCTTTGGGTTGCGTGTGTTCAGCTCGCAGAGTTGAACCTTCCTTTAGACAGAGCAGATTTGAAACCCTCTTTTTGTGGAATTTCCAAGTGGACATTTCAAGCGCTTTGCGGCTAACGGTAGAAAAGGAAATATCTTCATATAAAAACTGGAGAGAATCATTCTCAGAAACCACTTTGTGATGTGTGCATTCCACTCACAGAGTTTAACCTTTCTTTTCATAGAGCATTTTGGAAACACTCTGTTTCTAAAGTCTGCAAGCGGATATTTGGACCTCTTTGAGGATTTCGTTGGAAACAGGTTTTCTTCATCTAATGCTACACAGAAGAATTCTCAGTAACTTCTTTGGGTTGCGTGTGTTCAACTCACAGAGTTGAACCTTCCTTTAGACAGAGCAGATTTGAAACCCACTTTTTGTGGAATTTCCAAGTGGACATTTCAAGCGCTCTGCGGCCAACGGTAGAAAAGGAAATATCTTCGTATAAAAACTGGAGAGAATCATTCTCAGAAAGCACTTTGTGATGTGTGCATTCCACTCACAGAGTTGAACCTATCTTTTCATAGAACAGTTTGGAAACACTCTGTAAAGTCTGCAAGCAGATATTTGGACCTCTTTGAGGATTTCGTTGGAAACGCGATTTCTTCATCTAATGCTAGACAGAAGAATTCTCAGTAACTTCTTTGGGTTGCCTGTGTTCAACTCACAGAGTTGAACGTTCCTTTAGATACAGAGCGGATTTGAAACCCTCTTTTTGTGGAATTTGCATGTGGACATTTCAAGCGCTTTGGGGCCAACGGTAGAAAAGGAAATATCTTCGTATAAAAACTAGAGAGAATCATTCCCAGCAACCCCTTTGTGATGAGTGTGTTCCATTAACAGAGTTGAACCTTTCTTTTCATAGAACAGTTTGGAAACACTCTGTTTGTAAAGTCTGCAAGTGGATATTTGGACCTCTTTGAGGATTTCGTTGGAAACGGGATTTCTTCATCTAATGCTAGACAGAAGAATTCTCAGTAACTTCTTTGGGTTCCGTGTGTTCAACTCGCAGAGCTGAAATTTCCTTTAGGCAGAGCAGATTAGAAACCCTCTTTTTGTGGAATTTCCAAGTGGACATTTCAAGAGCTTTGCGGCCAACGGTAGAAAAGGAAATATCTTCGTATGAAAACTGGAGAGAATCATTCTCAGAAACCACTTTGTGATGTGTGCGTTCTACTCACAGAGTTGAACCTTTCTTTTCTTAGAGCAGTTTGGAAATACTCTGTTTGTAAAGTCTGCAAGCGGATATTTGGACCTCTTTGAGGATTTCGTTGGAAAAGGGATTTCTTCATCTAATGCTAGACAGAAGAATTCTCAGTAACTTCTTTGGGTTGCCTGTGTTAAACTCACAGTGTTGAACGTTCCGTTAGAGAGAGCAGATTTGAAACCCTCTTTTTGTGAAATTTGCATGTGGACATTTCAAGCGCTTTGGGTCCAAATGTAGAAAAGGAAATATCTTCGTATAAAAACTAGAGAGAATCATGCCCAGCAACCGCTTTGTGATGAGTGGGTTCCATTCACAGAGTTTAACCATTCTTTTCATAGAACAGTTTGGAAACACTCTGTTTGTAAAGTCTGCAAGTGGATATTTGGACCTCTTTGAGGATTTCGTTGGAAACGGGATTTCTTCATCTAATGCTAGACAGAAGAATTCTCAGTAACTTCTTTGGGTTGCCTGTGTTCAACTCACAGAGTTGAACCTTCCTATTGACACAGCAGATTTGAAACCCTCATTTGTGGAATTTGCATGTGGACATTTCAAGTGCTTTGGGTCCAACTGTAGAAAAGGAAGTATCTTCGTATAAAACTAGAGAGAATTATTCCCAGCAACTGCTTTGTGATGAGTGCGTTCCACTCACAGAGTTTAACCTTTCTTTTCATAGAACAGTTTGGAAACACTCTGTTTGTAAAGTCTGCAAGCGGATATTTGGACCTCTTTGAGGATTTCGTTGGAAAGGGGATTTCTTCATCTAATTCTAGACAGAAGAATTCTCAGTAACTTCTTTGGGTTGCTTTTGTTCAACTCACAGAGTTGAACCTTCCTTTAGATAGAGCAGATTTGAAACCCTCTTTTTGTGGAATTTGCATGTGGACATTTCAAGCGCTTTGGAGCCAACGGTAGAAAAGGAAATATCTTCGTATAAAAACTAGAGAGAATCATTCCCAGCAACCGCTTTGTGATGAGTGCGTTCCACTCACTGAGTTTAACCTTTCTTTTCATAGAACAGTTTGGAAACACTCTGTTTCTAAAGTCTGCAAGTGGATATTTGGACCTCTTTGAGGATTTCGTTGGAAACGGGATTTCTTCATCTAATGCTAGACAGAAGAATTCTCAGTATCTTCTTTGGGTTGCGTGTGCTCAGCTCGCAGAGTTGAACCTTTCTTTGGACAGAGCAGATTTGAAACCCTCTTTTTGTGAAGTTTCCAAGTGGACATTTCAAGCGCTTTGCGGCCAACGGTAGAAAAGGAAATATCTTCGTATAAAAACTGGAGAGAATCATTATCAGAAACCACTTTGTGATGTGTGCGTTCCACTCACAGAGTTTAACCTTTCTTTTCATAGAGCAGTTCGGAAACACTCTGTTTCTAAAGTCTGCAAGCGGATATTTGGACCTCTTTGAGGATTTCATTGGAAACGGGATTTCTTCATCTAATGCTAGACAGAAGAATTCTCAGTAACTTCTTTGGGTTGCGTGTGTTCAACTCGCAGAGTTGAACCTTCCTTTAGACAGAGCAGATTTGAAACCCACTTTTTGTGGAATTTCCAAGTGGACATTTCAACCGCTTTGCGGCCAACGGTAGAAAAGGAAATATCTTCGTATAAAAACTAGAGAGAATCATTCTCAGAAACCACTTTGTCATGTGTGCGTTCCACTCACAGAGTTTAACCTTTCTTTTCATAGAACAGTTTGGAAACACTCTGTTTGTAATGTCTGCAAGTGGATATTTAGACCTCTTTGAGGATTTCGTTGGAAACGGGAGTTCTTCATCTAATGCTATACAGAAGAATTTTCAGTAACTTCTTTGGGTTGCGTGTGTTCAACTCGCATAGTTGAAGCTTCCTTTAGACAGAGCAGATTTGAAACCCTCTTTTTGTGGAATTTTTATGTGGACATTTCAAGCGCTTTTGGTCCAACGGTAGAAAAGGAAATATCTTCGTATAAAAACTAGAGAGAATCATTCCCAGCAACCGCTTTGTGATGAGTGCGTTCCATTCACAGAGTTTAACCTTTCTTTTCATAGAACAGTTTGGAAACACTCTGTTTGTAAAGTCTGCAAGCGGATATTTGGACCTCTTTGAGGATTTCGTTGGAAACGGGATTCCTTCATCTAATGCTAGACAGAGGAATTCTCAGTAACTTCTTTGGGTTGCGTGTGTTCAACTCGCAGAGTTGAACCTTTCTTTAGACAGAGCAGATTTGAAACCCTCTTTTTGTGAAATTTCCAAGTGGACATTTCAAGCGCTTTGCGGCCAATTGTAGAAAAGGAAATATCTTCGTATGGAAACTGGAGAGAATCATTCCCAGAAACCACTTTGTGATGAGTGCGTTCCACTCACAGAGTTTAACCTTTCTTTTCATAGAACAGTTTGGAAACATTCTGTTTGTAAAGTCTGCAGGTGGATATTTGGACCTCTTTGAGGATTTCGTTACAAACGGGATTTCTTCATCTAATGCTAGACAGAAGAATTCTCAGTAACTTCTTTGGGTTGCGTGTGTTCAACTCGCAGAATTGGACCTTCCTTTAGACAGAGCAGATTTGAAACCCTCTTTTTGTGGGATTTCCAAATGGACATTTCAAGGGTTTTGCGGCCAACGGCAGAAAAGGAAATATCTTCGTATGAAAACTGGAGAGAATCATTCCCAGAAACCACTTTGTGATGAGTGCGTTTCACTCACAGAGTTTAACCTTTCTTTTCATAGAACAGTTTGGAAACACTCTGTTTGTAAAGTCTGCAAGTGGATATTTGGACCTCTTTGAGGATTTCGTTGGAAACGGGATTTCTTCATCTACTGCTAGACAGAAGAATTCTCAGTAACTTCTTTGGGTTGCCTGTGTTCAACTCACAGAGTTGAACCTTCCTTTAGACAGAGCAGATTTGAAACTCTCTTTTTGTGGAATTTGCATGTGGACATTTCAAGCGCTTTGGGGCCAACGGTAGAAAAGGAAATATCTTCGTATAAAAACTGGAGAGAATCATTCCCAGCAACCGCTTTGTGATGAGTGCGTTCCACTCACAGAGCTTAACCTTTCTTTTCATAGAACAGTTTGGAAACACTCTGTTTGTAAAGTCTGCAAGTGGATATTTGGACCTCTTTGAGGATTTCATTGGAAACGGGATTTCTTCATCTAATGCTAGACAGAAGAATTCTCAGTAACTTCTTTGGGTTGTCTGTGTTCAACTCACAGAGTTGAACCTTCCTTTAGACAGAGCAGATTTGAAACTCTCTTTTTGTGGAATTTGCATGTGGACATTTCAAGCGTTTTGGGTCCAACGGTAGAAAAGGAAATATCTTCGTATAAAAACTAGAGAGAATCATTCTCAGAAACCACTTTGTGATGTGTGCATTCCCCTCAGAGAGTTGAACCTTTCTTTTCATAGAGCCGTTTGGAAACACTCTGTTTGTAAAGTCTGCAAGCGGATATTTGGACCTCTTTGAGGATTTCGTTGGAAACGGGATTTCTTCATCTAAGGCTATACAGAAGAATACTCAGTAACTTCTTTGGGTTGCCTGTGTTCAACTCACAGAGTTGAACGTTCCTTTAGACAGAGCAGATTTGAAACCCTCTTTTTCTGGAATTTGCATGTGGACGTTTCAAGCGCTTAGGGGCTAACGGTAGAAAAGGAAATATCTTCGTATAAAAACTAGAGAGAATCATTCCCAGCAACCGCTTTGTGATGAGTGCGTTCCACTCACAGACTTTAACCTTTCTTTTCATAGAACAGTTTGGAAACACTCTGTTTGTAAAGTCTGCAAGGGGTTATTTGGACCTCTTTGAGGATTTCGTTGGAAACGGGATTTCTTCATCTAATGCAAGGCAGAAGAATTCTCAGTAACTTCTTTGGGTTGCGTGTGTTCAACTCGCAGAGTTGAACCTTACTTTAGACAGAGCAGATTTGAAACCCTCTTTTTGTGGAATTTCCAAGTGGACATTTCAAGCGCTTTGAGGCCATCGGTAGAAAAGGAAATATGTTCGTATAAAAACTGGAGAGAATAATTCTCAGAAACCACTTTGTGATGTGTGCGTTCCACTCACAGAGTTTTACCTTTCTTTTCATAGAACAGTTTGGAAACACTCTGTTTGTAAAGTCTGCAAGCGGATATATGGACCTCTTTGAGGATTTCTTTGGAAACGGGATTTCTACATCTAATGCTAGACAGAAGAAGTCTCAGTAACTTCTTTGGGTTGCCTGTGTTCAACTCACAGAGTTGAACGTTCCTTTAGACAGAGGAGTTTTGAAACCCTCTTTTTGTGAAGTTTCCAAGTGGACATTTCAAGCACTTTGCGGCCAACGGTAGAAAAGGAAATATCTTCGTATAAAAACTGGAGAGAATCATTCTCAGAAACCACTTTGTGATGTGTGTGTTCCACTCACAGAGTTTAACCTTTCTTTTCATAGAGCAGTTTGGAAACACTCTGTTTGTAAAGTCTGCAAGTGGATATTTGGACCTCTTTGAGGATTTCGTTCGAAACCGGATTTCTTCATGTAATGCTAGACAGAAGAATTCTCAGTAACTTCTTTGGGTTGCGTGTGTTCAACTCACAGAGTTGAACCATCCTTTAGACAGAGCAGATTTGAAAACCTCTTTTTGTGGAATTTGCATGTGGACATTTCAAGCGCTTTGGGGCCAAAGGTAGAAAAGGACATATCTTCGTATAAAAACTAAAGAGAATGATTCCCAGCAACCCCTTTGTGATGAGTGCGTTCCATTCACAGAGTTTAACCTTTCTTTTCATAGAACAGTTTGGAAACACTGTGTTTGCAAAGTCTGCAAGTGGATACTTGTACCTCTTTGAGGATTTCCTTGGAAACGGGATTTCTTCATCTAATGCTTGACAGAAGAATTCTCAGTAATTTCATTGGGTTGCCTGTGTTCAACTCACAGAGTTGAACGTTCCTTTTGACAGAGTAGATTTGAAACTCTCTTTTTGTGGAATTTGCATGTGGACATTTCAAGCGCTTTGGGGCCAATGGTAGAAAAGGAAATATCTTCGTATAAAAAGTAGAGAGAATCACTCCCAGCAACTGCTTTGTGATGAGTGCATTCCACTCACAGAGTTTAACCTTTCTTTTCAGAGAAGAGTTTGGAAACACTCTGTTTGTAAAGTCTGCAAGGGGTTATTTGGACCTCTTTGAGGATTTCGTTGGAAACGGGATTTCTTCATCTAATGCAAGGCAGAAGAATTCTCAGTAACTTCTTTGCGTTGCGTGTGTTCAACTCGCAGAGTTGAACCTTCCTTTAGACAGAGCAGATTTGAAACCCTCTTTTTGTGGAATTTCCAAGTGGACATTTCAAGCGCTTTGCGGCCATCGGTAGAAAAGGAAATATGTTCGTATAAAAACTGGAGAGAATAATTCTCAGAAACCACTTTGTGATGTGTGCCTTCCACTCACAGAGTTTTACCTTTCTTTTCATAGAACAGTTTGGAAACACTCTGTTTGTAAAGTCTGCAAGCGGATATATGGACCTCTTTGAGGATTTCTTTAGAAACGGGATTTCTACATCTAATGCTAGACCGAAGAATTCTCAGTAACTTCTTTGGGTTGCCTGTGTTCAACTCACAGAGTTGAACGTTCCTTTTGACAGAGTAGATTTGAAACTCTCTTTTTGTGGAATTTGCATGTGGACATTTCAAGCGCTTTGGGGCCAACGGTAGAAAAGGAAATATCTTCGTATAAAAAGTAGAGAGAATCACTCCCAGCAACTGCTTTGTGATGAGTGCATTCCACTCACAGAGTTTAACCTTTCTTTTTAGAGAACAGTTTGGAAACACTCTATATGTAAAGTCTGCAAGTGTATATTTGGACCTCTTTGAGGAATTCGTTGGAAACGGGATTTCTTCGTCTGATGCTAGACAGAAGAATTATCAGTAACTTCTTTGGGTTGCGTGTGTTCGACTCACAGAGTTGAACCTTCCTTTAGACAGAGCAGATTTGAAACCCTCTTTTTGTGGGATTTCCAAGTGGACAATTCAAGCGCTTTGCGGCCAACGTTAGAAAAGGAAATATCTTCGTATAAAAACTGGAGAGAATCATTCTCAGAAACCACTTTGTGATGTGTGTGTTCCACTCACAAAGCTTAACCTTTCTTTTCATAGTTCAGTTTGGAAACACTCTGTTTGTAAAGTCTGCAAGCGGATATTTGGACCTGTTTGACTATTTCGTTGGAAACGGGGTTTCTTCATCTAATGCTAGACAGAAGAATTCTCAGTAAGTTCTTTGGGTTGCCTGTGTTCAACTCAAAGTGTTGAACCTTCCTTTAGACAGAGCACATTTGAAACCCTCTTTTTGTGGAATTTGCATGTGGACATTTCGAGCGCTTTGGGGCCAACGGTAGAAAAGGAAATATCTTCGTATAAAAACCAGAGAGAATCATTCTCAGAAACCACTTTGTGATGTGTGCATTCCACTCACAGTGTTTAATCTTTCCTTTCATAGAGCCGTTTGGAAACACTCTGTTTGTAAAGTCTGCAAGTGGATATTTGTACCTCTTTGAGGATTTCGTTGGAAACGGTATTTCTTCATCTAATGCTAGACAGAAGAATACTCAATAACTTCTTTGGGTTGCCTGTGTTCAACTCACAGAGTTGAATGTTCCTTTAGACAGAGCAGATTTGAAACCCTCTTTTTGTGGAATTTGCATGTGGACGTTTCGAGCGCATTGGGGCCACCGGTGGAAAAGGAAATATCTTCGTATAAAAACTAGAGAGAATCATTTCCAGCAACCGCTTTGTGATGAGTGCATTCCACTCACAGAGTTTAACCTTTCTTTTCATAGAACAGTTTGGAAACACTCTGTTTGTAAAGTCTACAAGTGGATATTTGGACCTCTTAGAGGATTTCGTTGGAAACGGGATTTCTTCATCTAATCCTAGACAGAAGAATTCTCAGTAACTTCTTTGGGTTGCCTGTGTTCAACTCACAGAGTTGAACCTTCCTTCAGACAGAGCACATTTGAAACCCTCTTTTTGTGGAATTTCCAAGTGGACATTTCAAGCGCTTTGCGGCCAACGGTAGAAAAGGAAATATCTTCGTATAAAAACTGGAGAGAATCATTCTCAGAAACCACTTTGTGATGTGTGCATTCCCCTCACAGAGTTGAACCTTTCTTTTCATAGAGCCGTTTGGAAACACCCTGTTTGTAAAGTCTGCAAGCGGATATTTGGACCTCTTTCAGGATTTCGTTGGAAACGGGATTTCTTAATCTAATGATAGACAGAAGAATACTCTGTAACTTCTTTGGGTTGCCTGTGTTCAACTTACAGAGTTGAACGTTCCTTTTGACAGAGCTGATTTGAAACCCTCTTTTTGTGGAATTTGCATGTGGACATTTCAAGCGCTTTCGGGCTAACGGTAGAAAAGGAAATATCTTCGTATAAAAACTAGAGAGAATCATTCCCAGCAACCCCTTTGTGATGAGTGCGTTCCACTCACAGAGTTTAACCTTTCTTTTCATAGAACAGTTTGGAAACAATCTGTATGTAAAGTCTGCAATTGGTTATTTGGACCTATTTGAGGATTTCGTTGGAAACGGGATTTCTTCATCTAATGCAAGGCAGAAGAATTCTCAGTAACTTCTTTGGGTTGTCTGTGTTCAACTCACAGAGTTGAACCTTCCTTTAGACAGAGTAAATTTGAAACCCTTTTTTTGTTGAATTTCCAAGTGGACATTTCAAGCGCTTTGGGGCCAACGGTAGAAAAGGAAATATCTTCGTATAAAAACTAGAGGGAATCATTCCCAGAAACCGCTTTGTGATGAGTGCATTCCACTCACAGAGCTTAACCTTTGTTTTCATAGAACAGTTTGGAAACACTCCGTTTGTAAACTCTGCAAGTGGATATTTGGACCTCTTTGAGGATTTCGTTGGAAACGGGATTTCTTCATCTAATGCTAGACAGAAGAATTCTCAGTAACTTCTTTGGGTTGCATGTGTTCAACTCGCAGTGTTGAACCTTCCTTTAGACAGAGCAGATTTGAAACCCTGTTTTTGTGGAATTTCAAAGTGGACATTTCAAGCGCTTTGCGCCCAACGGTAGAAAAATGAAATATCTTCGTATAAAAACTGGAGAGAATCATTCTCAGAAACCACTTAGTGATGTGTGTGTTCCACTCACAGAGTTTAACCTTTCTTTTCATAGAGCAGTTTGGAAACACTCTGTTTGTAAAGTCTGCAAGTGGATATTTGGACCTCTTTGAGGATTTCGTTGGAAACGGGATTTCTTCATCTAATGCTAGACAGAAGAATTCTCAGTAACTTCTTTGGGTTGCGTGTGTTCAACTCACAGAGTTGAACCATCTTTTAGACAGAGCAGATTTGAAAACCTCTTTTTGTGGAATTTGCATGTGGACATTTCAAGCGCTTTGGGGCCAACGGTAGAAAAGGACATATCTTCGTATAAAAACTAGAGAGAATGATTCCCAGCAACCCCTTTGTGATGAGTGCCTTCCATTCACAGAGTTTAACCTTTCTTTTCATAGAACAGTTTGGAAACACTCTGTTTGCAAAGTCTGCAAGTGGATATTTGGAACTCTTTGAGGATTTCATTGGAAACGGGATTTGTTCATCTAATGCTAGACAGAAGAATTCTCAGTAACTTCTTTGTGTTCCGTGTGTTCAACTCGCAGAGTTGAACCTTCCTTTAGACAGAGCAGATTTGAAACCCTCTTTTTGTGGAATTTCCAAGTGGACATTTCAAAGCGCTTTGGCGCCAACGGTAGAAAAGGAAATATCTTCGTATAAAAAGTGGAGAGAATCACTCCCAGCAACCGCTTTGTGATGAGTGCATTCCACTCACAGAGTTGAACCTTCCTTTAGACAGAGCTGATTTGAAACCCTCTTTTTGTGGAATTTCCAAGTCGACATTTCAAGCGCTTTGCGGCCAACGGTAGAAAAGGAAATATCTTCGTATGAAAACTGGAGAGAATCATTCTCAGAAACCACTTTGTGATGTGTGCGTTCTACTCACAGGGTTGAACCTTTCTTTTCTTAGAGAAGTTTGGAAACACTCTGTTTGTAAAGTCTGCAAGCGGATATTTGGACCTCTTTGAGGATTTCGTTGGAAACGGGATTTCTTCATCTAATGCTAGACAGAAGAATTCTCAGTAACTTCTTTGGGTTGCCTGTGTTAAACTAACAGTGTTGAACGTTCCGTTAGAGAGAGCAGATTTGAAACCCTCTTTTTGTGAAATTTGCATGTGGACATTTCAAGCGCTTTGGGTCCAAAGGTAGAAAAGGAAATATCTTCGTATAAAAACTAGAGAGAATCATGCCCAGCAACCGCTTTGTGATGAGTGGGTTCCATTCACAGAGTTTAACCTTTCTTTTCATAGAACAGTTTGGAAACACTCTGTTTGTAAAGTCTGCAAGTGGATATTTGGACCTCTTTGAGGATTTCTTTGGAAACGGGATTTCTTCATCTAATGCTAGACAGAAGAATTCTCAGTAACTTCTTTGGGTTGCCTGTGTTCAACTCACAGAGTTGAACCTTCCTATTGACACAGCAGATTTGAAACCCTCATTTGTGGAATTTGCATGTGGACATTTCAAGTGCCTTGGGTCCAACAGTAGAAAAGGAAGTATCTTCGTATAAAACTAGAGAGAATTATTCCCAGCAACCGCTTTGTGATGAGTGCGTTCCACTCACAGAGTTTAACCTTTCTTTTCATAGAACAGTTTGGAAACACTCTGTTTGTAAAGTCTGCAAGCGGATATTTGGACCTCTTTGAGGATTTCGTTGGAAACGGGATTTCTTCATCTAATGCAAGGCAGAAGAATTCTCAGTAACTTCTTTGGGTTGCGTGTGTTCACCTCGCAGAGTTGAACCTTTCTTTAGACAGAGCAGATTTGAAACCATCTTTTTGTGAAGTTTCCAAGTGGACATTTCAAGCGCTTTGCGGCCAACGGTAGAAAAGGAAATATCTTCGTATAAAAACTGGAGAGAATCATTCTCAGAAACCACTTTGTGATGTGTGCGTTCCACTCACAGAGTTTAACCTTTCTTTTCATAGAGCAGTTTGGAAACACTCTGTTTCTAAAGTCTGCAAGCGGATATTTGGACCTCTGAGGATTTCGTTGGAAACGGGATTTCTTCATCTAATGCTAGACAGAAGAATTCTCAGTAACTTCTTTGGGTTGCCTTTGTTCAACTCACAGAGTTGAACCTTCCTTTAGACAGAGCAGATTTGAAACCCTCTTTTTGTGGAATTTGCATGTGGACATTTCAAGCGCTTTGGAGCAACCAGTAGAAAAGGAAATATCTTCGTATAAAAACTAGAGAGAATCATTCCCAGCAACCCCTTTGTGATGAGTGTGTTCCATTAACAGAGTTTAACCTTTCTTTTCATAGAACAGTTTGGAAACACTGTGTTTGTAAAGTCTGCAAGTGGATATTTGGACCTCTTTGAGGATTTCGTTGGAAACGGGATTTCTTCATCTAAGGCTAGACAGAAGAATTCTCAGTAACTTCTTTGGGTTGAGTGTGTTCAACTCGCAGAGCTGAACCTTCCCTTAGACAGAGCAGATTAGAAACCCTCTTTTTGTGGAATTTCCAAGTGGACATTTCAAGCGCTTTGCGGCCAACGGTAGAAAAGGAAATATCTTCGTATGAAAACTGGAGAGAATCATTCTCAGAAACCACTTTGTGATGTGTGCGTTCTACTCACAGAGTTGAACCTTTCTTTTCTTAGAGCAGTTTGGAAACACTCTGTTTTTAAAGTCTGCAAGCGGATATTTGGACCTCTTTGAGGATTTCGTTGGAAACGGGATTTCTTCATCTAATGCTAGACAGAAGAATTCTCAGTAACTTCTTTGGGTTGCCTGTGTTAAACTCACAGTGTTGAACGTTCCTTTAGAGAGAGCAGATTTGAAACCCTCTTTTTGTGAAATTTGCATGTGGACATTTCAAGCGCTTTGGGTCCAAAGGTAGAAAAGGAAATATCTTCGTATAAAAACTAGAGAGAATCATGCCCAGCAACCGCTTTGGGATGAGTGGGTTCCATTCACAGAGTTTATCCTTTCTTTTCATAGAACAGTTTGGAAACACTCTGTTTCTAAAGTCTGCAAGTGGATATTTCGACCTCTTTGAGGATTTCGTTGGAAACGGGATTTCTTCATCCAATGCTAGACAGAAGAATTCTCAGTAACTTCTTTGGGTTGCCTGTGTTCAACTCACAGAGTTGAATCTTCCTATTGACACAGCAGATTTGAAACCCTCATTTGTGGAATTTGCATGTGGACATTTCAAGTGCTTTGGGTCCAACGGTAGAAAAGGAAGTATCTTCGTATAAAACTAGAGAGAATTATTCCCAGCAACCGCTTTGTGATGAGTGCGTTCCACACACAGAGTTTAACCTTTCTTTTCATAGAACAGTTTGGAAACACTCTGTTTGTAAAGTCTGCAAGCGGATATTTGGACCTATTTGAGGATTTCGTTGGAAACGGGATTTCTTCATCTAATGCTAGACAGAAGAATTCTCAGTAACTTCTTTGGGTTGCTTTTGTTCAACTCACAGAGTTGAACCTTCCTTTAGATAAAGCAGATTTGAAACCCTCTTTTTGTGGAATTTGCATGTGGACATTTCAAGCGCTTTGGAGCCAACGGTAGAAATGGAAATATCTTCGTATAAAAACTAGAGAGAATCATTCCCAGCAACCGCTTTGTGATGAGTGCGTTCCACTCACAGAGTTTAACCTTTCTTTTCATAGAACAGTTTGGAAACACTCTGTTTGTAAAGTCTGCAAGTGGATATTTGGAACTCTTTGAGGATTTCGTTGGAAACGGGATTTCTTCATCTAATGCTAGACAGAAGAATTCTCAGTATCTTCTTTGGGTTGCGTGTGTTCAGCTCGCAGAGTTGAACCTTTCTTTAGACAGAGCAGATTTGAAACCCTCTTTTTGTGAAGTTTCCAATTGGACATTTCAAGCGCTTTGCGGCCAACGGTAGAAAAGGAAATATCTTCGTATAAAAACTGGAGAGAATCATTCTCAGAAACCACTTTGTGATGTGTGCGTTCCACTCACAGAGTTTAACCTTTCTTTTCATAGAGCAGTTTGGAAACACTCTGTTTCTAAAGTCTGCAAGCGGATATTTGGACCTCTTTGAGGATTTCATTGGAAACGGGATTTCTTCATCTAATGCTAGACAGAAGAATTCTCAGTAACTTCTTTGGGTTGCGTGTGTTCAACTCGCAGAGTTGAACCTTCCTTTAGACAGAGCAGATTTGAAACCCACTTTTTGTGGAATTTCCAAGTGGACATTTCAAGCGCTTTGCGGCCAACGGTAGAAAAGGAAATATCTTCGTATAAAAACTGGGGAGAATCATTCTCAGAAACCACTTTGTGATGTGTGCATTCCCCTCAGAGAGTTGAACCTTTCTTTTCATAGAGCCGTTTGGAAACACTCTGTTTGTAAAGTCTGCAAGCGGATATTTGGACCTCTTTGAGGATTTCGTTGGAAACGGGATTTCTTCATCTAAGGCTATACAGAAGAATACTCAGTAACTTCTTTGGGTTGCCTGTGTTCAACTCACAGAGTTGAACGTTCCTTTAGACAGAGCAGATTTGAAACCCTCTTTTTCTGGAATTTGCATGTGGACGTTTCAAGCGCTTAGGGGCTAACGGTAGAAAAGGAAATATCTTCGTATAAAAACTAGAGAGAATCATTCCCAGCAACCGCTTTGTGATGAGTGCGTTCCACTCACAGACTTTAACCTTTCTTTTCATAGAACAGTTTGGAAACACTCTGTTTGTAAAGTCTGGAAGGGGTTATTTGGACCTCTTTGAGGATTTCGTTGGAAACGGGATTTCTTCATCTAATGCTAGACAGAAGAATTCTCAGTAACTTCTTTGGGTTGCATGTGTTCAACTCGCAGTGTTGAACCTTCCTTTAGACAGAGCAGATTTGAAACCCTGTTTTTGTGGAATTTCAAAGTGGACATTTCAAGCGCTTTGCGGCCAACGGTAGAAAAGGAAATATCTTCGTATAAAAACTGGAGAGAATCATTCTCAGAAACCACTTTGTGATGTGTGTGTTCCACTCACAGAGTTTAACCTTTCTTTTCATAGAGCAGTTTGGAAACACTCTGTTTGTAAAGTCTGCAAGTGGATATTTGGACCTCTTTGTGGATTTCATTGGAAACCGGATTTCTTCATGTAATGCTAGACAGAAGAATTCTCAGTAACTTCTTTGGGTTGCGTGTGTTCAACTCACAGAGTTGAACCATCCTTTAGACAGAGCAGATTTGAAAACCTCTTTTTGTGGAATTTGCATGTGGACATTTCAAGCGCTTTGGGGCCAAAGGTAGAAAAGGACATATCTTCGTATAAAAACTAGAGAGAATGATTCCCAGCAACCCCTTTGTGATGAGTGCGTTCCATTCACAGAGTTTAACCTTTCTTTTCATAGAACAGTTTAGAAACACTGTGTTTGCAAAGTCTGCAAGTGGATACTTGTACCTCTTTGAGGATTTCCTTGGAAACGGGATTTCTTCATCTAATGCTTAACAGAAGAATTCTCAGTAACTTCATTGGGTTGCCTGTGTTCAACTCACAGAGTTGAACGTTCCTTTTGACAGAGTAGATTTGAAACTCTCTTTTTGTAGAATTTGCATGTGGACATTTCAAGCGCTTTGGGGCCAACGGTAGAAAAGGAAATATCTTCGTATAAAAAGTAGAGAGAATCACTCCCAGCAACTGCTTTGTGATGAGTGCATTCCACTCACAGAGTTTAACCTTTCTTTTCAGAGAAGAGTTTGGAAACACTCTATATGTAAAGTCTGCAAGTGTATATTTGGACCTCTTTGAGGATTTCGTTGGAAACGGGATTTCTTCGTCTGATGCTAGACAGAAGAATTCTCAGTAACTTCTTTGGGTTGCGTGTGTTCAACTCGCAGAGTTGAACCTTCCTTTAGACAGAGCAGATTTGAAACCCTCTTTTTGTGGGATTTCCAAGTGGACAATTCAAGCGCTTTGCGGCCAACGTTAGAAAAGGAAATATCTTCGTATAAAAACTGGAGAGAATCATTCTCAGAAACCACTTTGTGATGTGAGTGTTCCACTCACAAAGCTTAACCTTTCTTTTCATAGTTCAGTTTGGAAACACTCTGTTTGTAAAGTCTGCAAGCGGATATTTGGACCTGTTTGACTATTTCGTTGGAAACGTGGTTTCTTCATCTAATGCTAGACAGAAGAATTCTCAGTAACTTCTTTGGGTTGTCTGTGTTCAACTCACAGAGTTGAACCTTCCTTTAGACAGAGCAGGTTTGAAACTCTCTTTTTGTGGAATTTGCATGTGGACATTTCAAGCGTTGTGGGTCCAACGGTAGAAAAGGAAATATCTTCGTATAAAAACTAGAGAGAATCATTCCCAGCAACCGCTTTGTGTTGAGTGCATTCCAATCACAGAGCTTAACGTTTCTTTTCGTAGAACAGTTTGGAAACAATCTGTTTGTAAAGTCTGCAAGTGGATATTTGGACCTCTTTAAGGATTTCGTTGGAAACGGGATTTCTTCATCTAATGCTAGACAGAATAATTCTCAGTAACTTCTTTGGGTTGCCTGTGTTCAACTCACAGAGTTGAACCTTCCTTTAGACAGAGCACATTTGAAACCCTCTTTTTGTGGAATTTCCAAGTGGACATTTCAAGCGCTTTGCGGCCAACGGTAGAAAAGGAAATATCTTCGTATAAAAACTGGGGAGAATCATTCTCAGAAACCACTTTGTGATGTGTGCATTCCCCTCACAGAGTTGAACCTTTCTTTTCATAGAGCCGTTTGGAAACACTCTGTTTGTAAAGTCTGCAAGCGGATATTTGGACCTCTTTGAGGATTTCGTTGGAAACGGGATTTCTTCATCTAAGGCTATACAGAAGAATACTCAGTAACTTCTTTGGGTTGCCTGTGTTCAACTCACAGAGTTGAACGTTCCTTTAGACAGTGCAGATTTGAAACCCTCTTTTTCTGGAATTTGCATGTGGACGTTTCAAGCGCTTAGGGGCTAACGGTAGAAAAGGAAATATCTTCGTATAAAAACTAGAAAGAATCATTCCCAGCAACCGCTTTGTGATGAGTGCGTTCCACTCACAGACTTTAACCTTTCTTTTCATAGAACAGTTTGGAAACACTCTGTTTGTAAAGTCTGCAAGGGGTTATTTGGACCTCTTTGAGGATTTCGTTGGAAACGGGATTTCTTCATCTAATGCAAGGCAGAAGAATTCTCAGTAACTTCTTTGGGTTGCGTGTGTTCAACTCGCAGAGTTGAACCTTCCTTTAGACAGAGCAGATTTGAAACCCTCTTTTTGTGGAATTTCCAAGTGGACATTTCAAGCGCTTTGCGGCCATCGGTAGAAAAGGAAATATGTTCGTATAAAAACTGGAGAGAATAATTCTCAGAAACCACTTTGTGATGTGTGCGTTCCACTCACAGAGTTTTACCTTTCTTTTCATAGAACAGTTTGGAAACACTCTGTTTGTAAAGTCTGCAAGCGGATATATGGACCTCTTTGAGGATTTCTTTAGAAACGGGATTTCTACATCTAATGCTAGACCGAAGAATTCTCAGTAACTTCTTTGGGTTGCCTGTGTTCAACTCACAGAGTTGAACCTTCCTTTAGACAGAGGAGTTTTGAAACCCTCTTTTTGTGAAGTTTCCAAGTGGACATTTCAAGCACTTTGCGGCCAACGGTAGAAAAGGAAATATCTTCGTATAAAAACTGGAGAGAATCATTCTCAGAAACCACTTTGTGATGCGTGCGTTCCACTCACAGAGTTTAACATTTCTTTTCATAGAGCAGTTTGGAAACACTCTGTTTGTAAAGTCTGCATGCGGATATTTGGACCTCTTTGAGGATTTCAATGGAAACGGGATTTCTTCATCTAATGCTACACAGAAGAATTCTCGGTAACTTCTTTGGGTTGCGTGTGTTCAACTCACAGAGTTGAACGTTCCTTTTGACAGAGTAGATTTGAAACTCTCTTTTTATGGAATTTGCATGTGGACATTTCAAGCGCTTTGGGGCCAACGGTAGAAAAGGATATATCTTCGTATAAAAAGTAGAGAGAATCACTCCCAGCAACTGCTTTGTGATGAGTGCATTCCACTCACAGAGTTTAACCTTTCTTTTTAGAGAACAGTTTGGAAACACTCTATATGTAAAGTCTGCAAGTGTATATTTGGACCTCTTTGAGGAATTCGTTGGAAACGGGATTTCTTCGTCTGATGCTAGACAGAAGAATTCTCAGTAACTTCTTTGGGTTGCGTGTGTTCGACTCACAGAGTTGAACCTTCCTTTAGACAGAGCAGATTTGAAACCCACTTTTTGTGGGATTTCCAAGTGGACAATTCAAGCGCTTTGCGGCCAACGTTAGAAAAGGAAATATCTTCGTATAAAAACTGGAGAGAATCATTCTCAGAAACCACTTTGTGATGTGTGTGTTCCACTCACAAAGCTTAACCTTTCTTTTCATAGTTCAGTTTGGAAACACTCTGTTTGTAAAGTCTGCAAGCGGATATTTGGACCTGTTTGACTATTTCGTTGGAAACGGGGTTTCTTCATCTAATGCTAGACAGAAGAATTCTCAGTAAGTTCTTTGGGTTGCCTGTGTTCAACTCAAAGTGTTGAACCTTCCTTTAGACAGAGCACATTTGAAACCCTCTTTTTGTGGAATTTGCATGTGGACATTTCGAGCGCTTTGGGGCCAACGGTAGAAAAGGAAATATCTTCGTATAAAAACTGGAGAGAATCATTCTCAGAAACCACTTTGTGATGTGTGCATTCCACTCACAGTGTTTAATCTTTCCTTTCATAGAGCCGTTTGGAAACACTCTGTTTGTAAAGTCTGCAAGCGGATATTTGGACCTCTTAGAGGATTTCGTTGGAAACGGGATTTCTTCATCTAATCCTAGACAGAAGAATTCTCAGTAACTTCTTTGGGTTGCCTGTGTTCAACTCACAGAGTTGAACCTTCCTTCAGACAGAGCACATTTGAAACCCTCTTTTTGTGGAATTTCCAAGTGGACATTTCAAGCGCTTTGCGGCCAACGGTAGAAAAGGAAATATCTTCGTATAAAAACTGGAGAGAATCATTCTCAGAAACCACTTTGTGATGTGTGCATTCCCCTCACAGAGTTTAACCTTTCTTTTCATAGAGCCGTATGGAAACACCCTGTTTGTAAAGTCTGCAAGCGGATATTTGGACCTCTTTGAGGATTTCGTTGGAAACGGGATTTCTTAATCTAATGATAGACAGAAGAATACTTTGTAACTTCTTTGGGTTGCCTGTGTTCAACTCACAGAGTTGAACGTTCCTTTAGACAGAGCTGATTTGAAACCCTCTTTTTGTGGAATTTGCATGTGGACATTTCAAGCGCTTTCGGGATAACGGTAGAAAAGGAAATATCTTCGTATAAAAACTAGAGAGAATCATTCCCAGCAACCCCTTTGTGATGAGTGCGTTCCACTCACAGAGTTTAACCTTTCTTTTCATAGAACAGTTTGGAAACAATCTGTTTGTAAAGTCTGCAATTGGTTATTTGGACCTCTTTGAGGATTTCGTTGGAAACGGGATTTCTTCATCTAATGCAAGGCAGAAGAATTCTCAGTAACTTCTTTGGGTTGTCTGTGTTCAACTCACAGAGTTGAACCTTCCTTTAGACAGAGTAAATTTGAAACCCTTTTTTTGTTGAATTTCCAAGTGGACATTTCAAGCGCTTTGGGGCCAACGGTAGAAAAGGAAATATCTTCGTATAAAAACTAGAGGGAATCATTCCCAGAAACCGCTTTGTGATGAGTGCATTCCACTCACAGAGCTTAACCTTTGTTTTCATAGAACAGTTTGGAAACACTCCGTTTGTAAACTCTGCAAGTGGATATTTGGACCTCTTTGAGGATTTCGTTGGAAACGGGATTTCTTCATCTAATGCTAGACAGAAGAATTCTCAGTAACTTCTTTGGGTTGCATGTGTTCAACTCGCAGTGTTGAACCTTCCTTTAGACAGAGCAGATTTGAAACCCTGTTTTTGTGGAATTTCAAAGTGGACATTTCAAGCGCTTTGTGCCCAACGGTAGAAAAGGAAATATCTTCGTATAAAAACTGGAGAGAATCATTCTCAGAAACCACTTAGTGATGTGTGTGTTCCACTCACAGAGTTTAACCTTTCTTTTCATAGAGCAGTTTGGAAACACTCTGTTTGTAAAGTCTGCAAGTGGATATTTGGACCTCTTTGAGGATTTCGTTGGAAACGGGATTTCTTCATCTAATGCTAGACAGAAGAATTCTCAGTAACTTCTTTGGGTTGCGTGTGTTCAACTCACAGAGTTGAACCATCCTTTAGACAGAGCAGATTTGAAAACCTCTTCTTGTGGAATTTGCATGTGGACATTTCAAGCGCTTTGGGGCCAACGGTAGAAAAGGACATATCTTCGTATAAAAACTAGAGAGAATGATTCCCAGCAACCCCTTTGTGATGAGTGCGTTCCATTCACAGAGTTTAACCTTTCTTTTCATAGAACAGTTTGGAAACACTCTGTTTGCAAAGTCTGCAAGTGGATATTTGGAACTCTTTGAGGATTTCATTGGAAACGGGATTTGTTCATCTAATGCTAGACAGAAGAATTCTCAGTAACTTCTTTGTGTTCCGTGTGTTCAACTCGCAGAGTTGAACCTTCCTTTAGACAGAGCACATTTGAAACCCTCTTTTTGTGGAATTTCCAAGTGGACATTTCAAAGCGCTTTGGCGCCAACGGTAGAAAAGGAAATATCTTCGTATATAAACTGGAGAGAATCATTCTCAGAAACCACTTTGTGATGTGTGCGTTCCACTCACAGAGTTTAACCTTTCTTTTCATAGAGCAGTTTGGAAACACTCTGTTTGTAAAGTCTGCAAGCGGATATTTGGACCTCTTTGAGGATTTCATTGGAAACGGGATTTGTTCATCTAATGCTAGACAGAAGAATTCTCAGTAACTTCATTGGGTTGCCTGTGTTCAACTCACAGACTTGAACGTTCCTTTAGACAGAGTAGATTTGAAACTCTCTTTTTGTGGAATTTGCATGTGGACATTTCAAGCGCTTTGGGGCCAACGGTAGAAAAGGAAATATCTTCGTATAAAAAGTGGAGAGAATCACTCCCAGCAACCGCTTTGTGATGAGTGCATTCCACTCACAGAGTTGAACCTTCCTTTAGACAGAGCTGATTTGAAACCCTCTTTTTGTGGAATTTCCAAGTGGACATTTCAAGCGCTTTGCGGCCAACGGTAGAAAAGGAAATATCTTCGTATGAAAACTGGAGAGAATCATTCTCAGAAACCACTTTGTGATGTGTGCGTTCTACTCACAGGGTTGAACCTTTCTTTTCTTAGAGAAGTTTGGAAACACTCTGTTTGTAAAGTCTGCAAGCGGATATTTGGACCTCTTTGAGGATTTCGTTGGAAACGGGATTTCTTCATCTAATGCTAGACAGAAGAATTCTCAGTAACTTCTTTGGGTTGCCTGTGTTAAACTCACAGTGTTGAACGTTCCGTTAGAGAGAGCATATTTGAAACCCTCTTTTTGTGAAATTTGCATGTGGACATTTCAAGCGCTTTGGGTCCAAAGGTAGAAAAGGAAATATCTTCGTATAAAAACTAGAGAGAATCATGCCCAGCAACCGCTTTGTGATGAGTGGGTTCCATTCACAGAGTTTAACCTTTCTTTTCATAGAACAGTTTGGAAACACTCTGTTTGTAAAGTCTGCAAGTGGATATTTGGACCTCTTTGAGGATTTCTTTGGAAACGGGATTTCTTCATCTAATGCTAGACAGAAGAATTCTCAGTAACTTCTCTGGGTTGCCTGTGTTCAACTCACAGAGTTGAACCTTCCTATTGACACAGCAGATTTGAAACCCTCATTTGTGGAATTTGCATGTGGACATTTCAAGTGCTTTGGGTCCAACAGTAGAAAAGGAAGTATCTTCGTATAAAACTAGAGAGAAATATTCCCAGCAACCGCTTTGTGATGAGTGCGTTCCACTCACAGAGTTTAACCTTTCTTTTCATAGAACAGTTTGGAAACACTCTGTTTGTAAAGTCCGCAAGCGGATATTTGGACCTCTTTGAGGATTTCGTTGGAAACGGGATTTCTTCATCTAATGCAAGGCAGAAGAATTCTCAGTAACTTATTTGGGTTGCGTGTGTTCACCTCTCAGAGTTGAACCTTTCTATAGACAGAGCAGATTTGAAACCCACTTTTTGTGGAATTTCCAAGTGGACATTTCAAGCGCTTTGCGGCCAACGGTAGAAAAGGAAATATCTTCGTATAAAAACTGGAGAGAATCATTCTCAGTAACCACTTTGTGATGTGTGCGTTCCACTCACAGAGTTTAACCTTTCTTTTCATAGAGCAGTTTGGAAACACTCTGTTTGTAAAGTCTGCAAGCGGATATTTGGACCTCTGAGGATTTCGTTGGAAACTGGATTTCTTCATCTAATGCTAGACAGAAGAATTCTCAGTAACTTCTTTGGGTTGCCTTTGTTCAACTCACAGAGTTGAACCTTCCTTTAGACAGAGCAGATTTGAAACCCTCTTTTTGTGGAATTTGCATGTGGACATTTCAAGCGCTTTGGAGCAACCAGTAGAAAAGGAAATATCTTCGTATAAAAACTAGAGAGAATCATTCCCAGCAACCCCTTTGTGATGAGTGTGTTCCATTAACAGAGTTTAACCTTTCTTTTCAGAGAACAGTTTGGAAACACTCTGTTTGTAAAGTCTGCAAGTGGATATTTGGACCTCTTTGAGGATTTCGTTGGAAACGGGATTTCTTCATCTAAGGCTAGACAGAAGAATTCTCAGTAACTTCTTTGGGTTGAGTGTGTTCAACTCGCAGAGCTGAACCTTCCTTTAGACAGAGCAGATTAGAAACCCTCTTTTTGTGGAATTTCCAAGTGGACATTTCAAGCGCTTTGCGGCCAACGGTAGAAAAGGAAATATCTTCGTATGAAAACTGGAGAGAATCATTCTCAGAAACCACTTTGTGATGTGTGCGTTCTACTCACAGAGTTGAACCTTTCTTTTCTTAGAGCAGTCTGGAAACACTCTGTTTTTAAAGTCTGCAAGCGGATATTTGGACCTCTATGAGGATTTCGTTGGAAACGGGATTTCTTCATCTAATGCTAGACAGAAGAATTCTCAGTAACTTCTTTGGGTTGCCTGTGTTAAACTCACAGTGTTGAACGTTCCTTTAGAGAGAGCAGATTTGAAACCCTCTTTTTGTGAAATTTGCATGTGGACATTTCAAGCGCTTTGGGTCCAAAGGTAGAAAAGGAAATATCTTCGTATAAAAACTAGAGAGAATCATGCCCAGCAACCGCTTTGGGATGAGTGGGTTCCATTCACAGAGTTTATCCTTTCTTTTCATAGAACAGTTTGGAAACACTCTGTTTGTAAAGTCTGCAAGTGGATATTTGGACCTCTTTGAGGATTTCGTTGGAAACGGGATTTCTTCATCTAATGCTAGACAGAAGAATTCTCAGTAACTTCTTTGGGTTGCCTGTGTTCAACTCACAGAGTTGAATCTTCCTATTGACACAGCAGATTTGAAACCCTCATTTGTGGAATTTGCATGTGGACATTTCAAGTGCTTTGGGTCCAACGGTAGAAAAGGAAGTATCTTCGTATAAAACTAGAGAGAATTATTCCCAGCAACCGCTTTGTGATGAGTGCGTTCCACTCACAGAGTTTAACCTTTCTTCTCATAGAACAGTTTGGAAACACTCTGTAAAGTCTGCAAGCGGATATTTGAACCTATTTGAGGATTTCGTTGGAAACGGGATTTCTTCATCTAATGCTAGACAGAAGAATTCTCAGTAACTTCTTTGGGTTGCTTTTGTTCAACTCACAGAGTTGAACCTTCCTTTAGATAGAGCAGATTTGAAACCCTCTTTTTGTGGAATTTGCATGTGGACATTTCAAGCGCTTTGGAGCCAACGGTAGAAAAGGAAATATCTTCGTATAAAAACTAGAGAGAATCATTCCCAGCAACCGCTTTGTGATGAGTGCGTTCCACTCACAGAGTTTAACCTTTCTTTTCATAGAACAGTTTGGAAACACTCTGTTTGTAAAGTCTGCAAGTGGATATTTGGACCTCTTTGAGGATTTCGTTGGAAACGGGATTTCTTCATCTAATGCTAGACAGAAGAATTCTCAGTATCTTCTTTGGGTTGCGTGTGTCCAGCTCGCAGAGTTGAACCTTTCTTTAGACAGAGCAGATTTGAAACCCTCTTTTTGTGAAGTTTCCAATTGGACATTTCAAGCGCTTTGCGGCCAACGGTAGAAAATGAAATATCTTCGTATAAAAACTGGAGAGAATCATTCTCAGAAACCACTTTGTGATGTGTGCGTTCCACTCACAGAGTTTAACCTTTCTTTTTAGAGAACAGTTTGGAAACACTCTATATGTAAAGTCTGCAAGTGCATATTTGGACCTCTTTGAGGAATTCGTTGGAAACGGGATTTCTTCGTCTGATGCTAGACAGAAGAATTCTCAGTAACTTCTTTGGGATGCGTGTGTTCGACTCACAGAGTTGAACCTTCCTTTAGACAGAGCAGATTTGAAACCCACTTTTTGTGGGATTTCCAAGTGGACAATTCAAGCGCTTTGCGGCCAACGTTAGAAAAGGAAATATCTTCGTATAAAAACTGGAGAGAATCATTCTCAGAAACCACTTTGTGATGTGTGTGTTCCACTCACAAAGCTTAACCTTTCTTTTCATAGTTCAGTTTGGAAACACTCTGTTTGTAAAGTCTGCAAGCGGATATTTGGACCTGTTTGACTATTTCGTTGGAAACGGGGTTTCTTCATCTAATGCTAGACAGAAGAATTCTCAGTAAGTTCTTTGGGTTGCCTGTGTTCAACTCAAAGTGTTGAACCTTCCTTTAGACAGAGCACATTTGAAACCCTCTTTTTGTGGAATTTGCATGTGGACATTTCGAGCGCTTTGGGGCCAACGGTAGAAAAGGAAATATCTTCGTATAAAAACTGGAGAGAATCATTCTCAGAAACCACTTTGTGATGTGTGCATTCCACTCACAGTGTTTAATCTTTCCTTTCATAGAGCCGTTTGGAAACACTCTGTTTGTAAAGTCTGCAAGCGGATATTTGGACCTCTTAGAGGATTTCGTTGGAAACGGGATTTCTTCATCTAATCCTAGACAGAAGAATTCTCAGTAACTTCTTTGGGTTGCCTGTGTTCAACTCACAGAGTTGAACCTTCCTTCAGACAGAGCACATTTGAAACCCTCTTTTTGTGGAATTTCCAAGTGGACATTTCAAGCGCTTTGCGGCCAACGGTAGAAAAGGAAATATCTTCGTATAAAAACTGGAGAGAATCATTCTCAGAAACCACTTTGTGATGTGTGCATTCCCCTCACAGAGTTTAACCTTTCTTTTCATAGAGCCGTATGGAAACACCCTGTTTGTAAAGTCTGCAAGCGGATATTTGGACCTCTTTGAGGATTTCGTTGGAAACGGGATTTCTTAATCTAATGATAGACAGAAGAATACTTTGTAACTTCTTTGGGTTGCCTGTGTTCAACTCACAGAGTTGAACGTTCCTTTAGACAGAGCTGATTTGAAACCCTCTTTTTGTGGAATTTGCATGTGGACATTTCAAGCGCTTTCGGGATAACGGTAGAAAAGGAAATATCTTCGTATAAAAACTAGAGAGAATCATTCCCAGCAACCCCTTTGTGATGAGTGCGTTCCACTCACAGAGTTTAACCTTTCTTTTCATAGAACAGTTTGGAAACAATCTGTTTGTAAAGTCTGCAATTGGTTATTTGGACCTCTTTGAGGATTTCGTTGGAAACGGGATTTCTTCATCTAATGCAAGGCAGAAGAATTCTCAGTAACTTCTTTGGGTTGTCTGTGTTCAACTCACAGAGTTGAACCTTCCTTTAGACAGAGTAAATTTGAAACCCTTTTTTTGTTGAATTTCCAAGTGGACATTTCAAGCGCTTTGGGGCCAACGGTAGAAAAGGAAATATCTTCGTATAAAAACTAGAGGGAATCATTCCCAGAAACCGCTTTGTGATGAGTGCATTCCACTCACAGAGCTTAACCTTTGTTTTCATAGAACAGTTTGGAAACACTCCGTTTGTAAACTCTGCAAGTGGATATTTGGACCTCTTTGAGGATTTCGTTGGAAACGGGATTTCTTCATCTAATGCTAGACAGAAGAATTCTCAGTAACTTCTTTGGGTTGCATGTGTTCAACTCGCAGTGTTGAACCTTCCTTTAGACAGAGCAGATTTGAAACCCTGTTTTTGTGGAATTTCAAAGTGGACATTTCAAGCTCTTTGCGCCCAACGGTAGAAAAGGAAATATCTTCGTATAAAAACTGGAGAGAATCATTCTCAGAAACCACTTAGTGATGTGTGTGTTCCACTCACAGAGTTTAACCTTTCTTTTCATAGAGCAGTTTGGAAACACTCTGTTTGTAAAGTCTGCAAGTGGATATTTGGACCTCTTTGAGGATTTCGTTGGAAACGGGATTTCTTCATCTAATGCTAGACAGAAGAATTCTCAGTAACTTCTTTGGGTTGCGTGTGTTCAACTCACAGAGTTGAACCATCCTTTAGACAGAGCAGATTTGAAAACCTCTTCTTGTGGAATTTGCATGTGGACATTTCAAGCGCTTTGGGGCCAACGGTAGAAAAGGACATATCTTCGTATAAAAACTAGAGAGAATGATTCCCAGCAACCCCTTTGTGATGAGTGCGTTCCATTCACAGAGTTTAACCTTTCTTTTCATAGAACAGTTTGGAAACACTCTGTTTGCAAAGTCTGCAAGTGGATATTTGGAACTCTTTGAGGATTTCATTGGAAACGGGATTTGTTCATCTAATGCTAGACAGAAGAATTCTCAGTAACTTCTTTGTGTTCCGTGTGTTCAACTCGCAGAGTTGAACCTTCCTTTAGACAGAGCAGATTTGAAACCCTCTTTTTGTGGAATTTCCAAGTGGACATTTCAAAGCGCTTTGGCGCCAACGGTAGAAAAGGAAATATCTTCGTATATAAACTGGAGAGAATCATTCTCAGAAACCACTTTGTGAT
This sequence comes from Gorilla gorilla gorilla, assembly GCF_029281585.2. Lineage (NCBI taxonomy): Eukaryota > Metazoa > Chordata > Mammalia > Primates > Hominidae > Gorilla > Gorilla gorilla. The sequence continues at coordinate 78,464,335 of NC_073229.2, forward strand.
GTGTGCGTTCCACTCACAGAGTTTAACCTTTCTTTTCATAGAGCAGTTTGGAAACACTCTGTTTGTAAAGTCTGCAAGCGGATATTTGGACCTCTTTGAGGATTTCATTGGAAACGGGATTTGTTCATCTAATGCTAGACAGAAGAATTCTCAGTAACTTCATTGGGTTGCCTGTGTTCAACTCACAGACTTGAACGTTCCTTTAGACAGAGTAGATTTGAAACTCTCTTTTTGTGGAATTTGCATGTGGACATTTCAAGCGCTTTGGGGCCAACGGTAGAAAAGGAAATATCTTCGTATAAAAAGTGGAGAGAATCACTCCCAGCAACCGCTTTGTGATGAGTGCATTCCACTCACAGAGTTGAACCTTCCTTTAGACAGAGCTGATTTGAAACCCTCTTTTTGTGGAATTTCCAAGTGGACATTTCAAGCGCTTTGCGGCCAACGGTAGAAAAGGAAATATCTTCGTATGAAAACTGGAGAGAATCATTCTCAGAAACCACTTTGTGATGTGTGCGTTCTACTCACAGGGTTGAACCTTTCTTTTCTTAGAGAAGTTTGGAAACACTCTGTTTGTAAAGTCTGCAAGCGGATATTTGGACCTCTTTGAGGATTTCGTTGGAAACGGGATTTCTTCATCTAATGCTAGACAGAAGAATTCTCAGTAACTTCTTTGGGTTGCCTGTGTTAAACTCACAGTGTTGAACGTTCCGTTAGAGAGAGCAGATTTGAAACCCTCTTTTTGTGAAATTTGCATGTGGACATTTCAAGCGCTTTGGGTCCAAAGGTAGAAAAGGAAATATCTTCGTATAAAAACTAGAGAGAATCATGCCCAGCAACCGCTTTGTGATGAGTGGGTTCCATTCACAGAGTTTAACCTTTCTTTTCATAGAACAGTTTGGAAACACTCTGTTTGTAAAGTCTGCAAGTGGATATTTGGACCTCTTTGAGGATTTCTTTGGAAACGGGATTTCTTCATCTAATGCTAGACAGAAGAATTCTCAGTAACTTCTTTGGGTTGCCTGTGTTCAACTCACAGAGTTGAACCTTCCTATTGACACAGCAGATTTGAAACCCTCATTTGTGGAATTTGCATGTGGACATTTCAAGTGCTTTGGGTCCAACAGTAGAAAAGGAAGTATCTTCGTATAAAACTAGAGAGAAATATTCCCAGCAACCGCTTTGTGATGAGTGCGTTCCACTCACAGAGTTTAACCTTTCTTTTCATAGAACAGTTTGGAAACACTCTGTTTGTAAAGTCCGCAAGCGGATATTTGGACCTCTTTGAGGATTTCGTTGGAAACGGGATTTCTTCATCTAATGCAAGGCAGAAGAATTCTCAGTAACTTATTTGGGTTGCGTGTGTTCACCTCTCAGAGTTGAACCTTTCTATAGACAGAGCAGATTTGAAACCCACTTTTTGTGGAATTTCCAAGTGGACATTTCAAGCGCTTTGCGGCCAACGGTAGAAAAGGAAATATCTTCGTATAAAAACTGGAGAGAATCATTCTCAGTAACCACTTTGTGATGTGTGCGTTCCACTCACAGAGTTTAACCTTTCTTTTCATAGAGCAGTTTGGAAACACTCTGTTTGTAAAGTCTGCAAGCGGATATTTGGACCTCTGAGGATTTCGTTGGAAACTGGATTTCTTCATCTAATGCTAGACAGAAGAATTCTCAGTAACTTCTTTGGGTTGCTTTTGTTCAACTCACACAGTTGAACCTTCCTTTAGATAGAGCAGATTTGAAACCCTCTTTTTGTGGAATTTGCATGTGGACATTTCAAGCGCTTTGGAGCCAACGGTAGAAAAGGAAATATCTTCGTATAAAAACTAGAGAGAATCATTCCCAGCAACCGCTTTGTGATGAGTGCGTTCCACTCACAGAGTTTAACCTTTCTTTTCATAGAACAGTTTGGAAACACTCTGTTTGTAAAGTCTGCAAGTGGATATTTGGACCTCTTTGAGGATTTCGTTGGAAACGGGATTTCTTCATCTAATGCTAGACAGAAGAATTCTCAGTATCTTCTTTGGGTTGCGTGTGTTCAGCTCGCAGAGTTGAACCTTTCTTTAGACAGAGCAGATTTGAAACCCTCTTTTTGTGAAGTTTCCAATTGGACATTTCAAGCGCTTTGCGGCCAACGGTAGAAAAGGAAATATCTTCGTATAAAAACTGGAGAGAATCATTCTCAGAAACCACTTTGTGATGTGTGCGTTCCACTCACAGAGTTTAACCTTTCTTTTCATAGAGCAGTTTGGAAACACTCTGTTTCTAAAGTCTGCAAGTGGATATTTGGACCTCTTTGAGGATTTCATTGGAAACGGGATTTCTTCATCTAATGCTAGACAGAAGAATTCTCAGTAACTTCTTTGGGTTGCGTGTGTTCAACTCGCAGAGTTGAACCTTCCTTTAGACAGAGCAGATTTGAAACCCACTTTTTGTGGAATTTCCAAGTGGACATTTCAAGCGCTTTGCGGCCAACGGTAGAAAAGGAAATATCTTCGTATAAAAACTGGAGAGAATCATTCTCAGAAAGCACTTTGTGATGTGTGCATTCCACTCACAGAGTTGAACCTATCTTTTCATAGAACAGTTTGGAAACACTCTGTTTGTAAAGTCTACAAGTGGATATTTGGACCTCTTTGAGGATTTCGTTGGAAACGCGATTTCTTCATCTAATGCTAGACAGAAGAATTCTCAGTAACTTCTTTGGGTTGCCTGTGTTCAACTCGCAGAGTTGAACGTTCCTTTAGACAGAGCAGATTTGAAACCCTCTTTTTGTGGAATTTGCATGTGGACATTTCGAGCGCTTTGGGGCCAACGGTAGAAAAGGAAATATCTTCGTATAAAAACTGGAGAGAATCATTCTCAGAAACCACTTTGTGATGTGTGCATTCCACTCACAGTGTTTAATCTTTCCTTTCATAGAGCCGTTTGGAAACACTCTGTTTGTAAAGTCTGCAAGCGGATATTTGGACCTCTTTGAGGATTTCGTTGGAAACGGTATTTCTTCGTCTAATGCTAGACAGAAGAATACTCAATAACTTCTTTGGGTTGCCTGTGTTCAACTCACAGAGTTGAATGTTCCTTTAGACAGAGCAGATTTGAAACCCTCTTTTTGTGGAATTTGCATGTGGACATTTCGAGCGCATTGGGGCCACCGGTGGAAAAGGAAATATCTTCGTATAAAAACTAGAGAGAATCATTTCCAGCAACCGCTTTGTGATGAGTGCATTCCACTCACAGAGTTTAACCTTTCTTTTCATAGAACAGTTTGGAAACACTCTGTTTGTAAAGTCTACAAGTGGATATTTGGACCTCTTTGAGGATTTCGTTGGAAACGGGATTTCTTCATCTAATCCTAGACAGAAGAATTCTCAGTAACTTCTTTGGGTTGCCTGTGTTCAACTCACAGAGTTGAACCTTCCTTCAGACAGAGCACATTTGAAACCCTCTTTTTGTGGAATTTCCAAGTGGACATTACAAGCGCTTTGCGGCCAACGGTAGAAAAGGAAATATCTTCGTATAAAAACTGGAGAGAATCATTCTCAGAAACCACTTTGTGATGTGTGCATTCCCCTCACAGAGTTTAACCTTTCTTTTCATAGAGCCGTTTGGAAACACCCTGTTTGTAAATTCTGCAAGCGGATATTTGGACCTCTTTGAGGATTTCGTTGGAAACGGGATTTCTTAATCTAATGATAGACAGAAGAATACTCTGTAACTTCTTTGGGTTGCCTGTTTTCAACTCACAGAGTTGAACGTTCCTTTAGACAGAGCAGATTTGAAACCCTCTTTTTGTGGAATTTGCATGTGGACATTTCAAGCGCTTTCGGGCTAACGGTAGAAAAGGAAATATCTTCGTATAAAAACTAGAGAGAATCATTCCCAGCAACCCCTTTGTGATGAGTGCGTTCCACTCACAGAGTTTAACCTTTCTTTTCATAGAACAGTTTGGAAACAATCTGTTTGTAAAGTCTGCAAGTGGTTATTTGGACCTCTTTGAGGATTTCTTTGGAAACGGGATTTCTTCGTCTGATGCTAGACAGAAGAATTCTCAGTAACTTCTTTGGGTTGCGTGTGTTCAACTCGCAGAGTTGAACCTTCCTTTAGACAGAGCAGATTTGAAACCCTCTTTTTGTGGGATTTCCAAGTGGACATTTCAAGCGCTTTGCGGCCAACGGTAGAAAAGGAAATATCTTCGTATAAAAACTGGAGAGAATCATTCTCAGAAACCACTTTGTGATGTGTGTGTTCCACTCACAAAGTTTAACCTTTCTTTTCATAGTTCAGTTTGGAAACACTCTGTTTGTAAAGTCTGCAAGAGGATATTTGGACCTTTTTGACGATTTCTTTGGAAACGGGATTTCTTCATCTAATGCTAGACAGAAGAATTCTCAGTAACTTCTTTGGGTTGCCTGTGTTCAACTCACAGTGTTGAACCTTCCTTTAGACAGAGCAGATTTGAAACCCTCTTTTTGTGGAATTTGCATGTGGACATTTCAAGCGCTTTGGGGCTCACGGTAGAAAAGGAAATATCTTCGTATAAAAACTAGAGAGAATCATTCCCAGCAACCGCTTTGTGATGAGTGCGTTCCACTCACAGAGTTTAACCTTTCTTTTCATAGAACAGTTTGGAAACACTCTGTTTGTAAAGTCTGCAAGTGGTTATTTGGACCTCTTTGAGGATTTCGTTGGAAACGGGATTTCTTCATTTAATGCAAGGCAGAAGAATTCTCAGTAACTTCTTTGGGTTGCGTGTGTTCACCTCGCAGAGTTGAACCTTCCTTTAGACAGAGCAGATTTGAAACCCTCTTTTTGTGGAATTTCCAAGTGGACATTTCAAGCGCTTTGCGGCCAACGGTATAAAAGGAAATATCTTCGTATAAAAAGTGGAGAGAATCATTCTCAGAAACCACTTTGTGATGTGTGTGTTCCACTCACAAAGTTTAACCTTTCTTTTCATAGTTCAGTTTGGAAACACTCTGTTTGTAAAGTCTGCAAGAGGATATTTGGACCTCTTTGAGGATTTCTTTGGAAACGGGATTTCTTCATCTAATGCAAGACAGAAGAATTCTCAGTAACTTCTTTGGGTTGCCTGTGTTCAACTCACAGAGTTGAACGTTCCTTTAGACAGAGCAGATTTGAAACCCTCTTTTTGTGGAATTTGCATGTTCACATTTCAAGTGCTTTGGGGCCAACGGTAGAAAAGGAAATATCTTCGTATAAAACTAGAGAGAATCATTCCCAGCAACTACTTTGTGATGAGTGCGTTCCACTCACAGAGTTTAACCTTTCTTTTCATAGAACAGTTTGGAAACACTCTGTTTGTAAAGTTTGCAAGTGGATATTTGGACCTCCTTGAGGATATCGTTGGAAACGGGATTTCTTCATCTAATGGTAGACAGAAGAATTCTCAGTAACTTCTTTAGGTTGCGTGTGTTCAACTCACAGAGTTGAACCTTCCTTTAGACAGAGCAGATTAGAAACCCTCTTTTTGTGGAATTTCCAAGTGGACATTTCAAGGGCTTTGCGGCCAACGGTAGAAAAGGAAATATCTTCGTATGAAAACTGGAGAGAATCATTCTCAGAAACCACTTTGTGATGTGTGCGTTCTACTCACAGAGTTGAACCTTTCTTTTCTTAGAGCAGTTTGGAAACACTCTGTTTGTAAAGTCTGCAAGCGGATATTTGGACCTCTTTGAGGATTTCGTTGGAAACGGGATTTCTTCATCTAATGCTAGACAGAAGAATTCTCAGTAACTTCTTTGGGTTGCCTGTGTTAAACTCACAGTGTTGAACATTGCTTTAGAGAGAGCAGATTTGAAACCCTCTTTTTGTGAAATTTGCATGTGGACATTTCAAGCGCTTTGGGTCCAAAGGTAGAAAAGGAAATATCTTCGTATAAAAACTAGAGAGAATCATGCCCAGCAACCGCTTTGTGATGAGTGGGTTCCATTCACAGAGTTTATCCTTTCTTTTCATAGAACAGTTTGGAAACACTCTGTTTGTAAAGTCTGCAAGTGGATATTTGGACCTCTTTGAGGATTTCGTTGGAAACGGGATTTCTTCATCTAATGCTAGACAGAAGAATTCTCAGTACCTTCTTTGGGTTGCCTGTTTTCAACTCACAGAGTTGAACCTTCCTATTGACACAGCAGATTTGAAACCCTCATTTGTGGAATTTGCATGTGGACATTTCAAGTGCTTTGGGTCCAACGGTAGAAAAGGAAGTAACTTCGTATAAAACTAGAGAGAATTATTCCCAGCAACCGCTTTGTGATGAGTGCGTTCCACTCACAGAGTTTAACCTTTCTTTTCATAGAACAGTTTGGAAACACTCTGTTTGTAAAGTCTGCAAGCGGATATTTGGACCTCTTTGAGGATTTCGTTGGAAACGGGATTTCTTCATCTAACGCTAGACAGAAGAATTCTCAGTAACTTCTTTGGGTTGCTTTTGTTCAACTCTCAGAGTTGAACCTTCCTTTAGATAGAGCAGATTTGAAACCCTCTTTTTGTGGAATTTGCATGTGGACATTTCAAGCTCTTTGGAGCCAACGGTAGAAAAGGAAATATCTTCGTATAAAAACTAGAGAGAATCATTCCCAGCAACCGCATTGTGATGAGTGCATTCCACTCACAGAGTTTAACCTTTCTTTTCATAGAACAGTTTGGAAACACTCTGTTTGTAAAGTCTGCAAGTGGATATTTGGACATCTTTGAGGATTTCATTGGAAACGGGATTTCTTCATCTAATGCTAGACAGAAGAATTCTCAGTAACTTCTTTGGGTTGCGTTTGTTCAACTCGCAGAGTTGAACCTTCCTTTAGACAGAGCAGATTTGAAACCCTCTTTTTGTGGAATTTCCAAGTGGACATTTCAAGCGCTTTGCGGCCAACGGTAGAAAAGGAAATATCTTCGTATAAAAACTGGAGAGAATCATTCTCAGAAAGCACTTTGTGATGTGTGCATTCCACTCACAGAGTTCAACCTATCTTTTCATAGAACAGTTTGGAAACACTCTGTTTGTAAAGTCTGCAAGCAGATATTTGGACCTCTTTGAGGATTTCGTTGGAAACGCGATTTCTTCATCTAATGCTAGACAGAAGAATTCTCAGTAACTTCTTTGGGTTGCCTGTGTTCAACTCACAGAGTTGAACGTTCCTTTAGACAGAGCAGATTTGAAACCCTCTTTTTGTGGAATTTGCATGTGGACATTTCAAGCGCTTTGGGGCCAACGGTAGAAAAGGAAATATCTTCGTATAAAAACTAGAGAGAATCATTCCCAGCAACTGCTTTGTGATGAGTGTGTTCCATTAACAGAGTTTAACCTTTCTTTTCATAGAACAGTTTGGAAACACTCTGTTTGTAAAGTCTGCAAGTGGATATTTGGACCTCTTTGAGGATTTCGTTGGAAACGGGATTTCTTCATCTAATGCTAGACAGAAGAATTCTCAGTAACTTCTTTGGGTTGCGTGTGTTCAACTCGCAGAGCTGAACCTTCATTTAGACAGAGCAGATTAGAAACCCTCTTTTTGTGGAATTTCCAAGTGGACATTTCAAGCGCTTTGCGGCCAATGGTAGAAATGGAAATATCTTCGTATAAATACTGGAGAGAATCATTCTCAGAAACCACTTTGTGATGTGTGCGTTCCACTCACAGAGTTTAACCTTTCTTTTCTTAAAGCAGTTTGGAAACACTCTGTTTGTAAGGTCTGCAAGCGGATATTTGGACCTCTTTGAGGATTTCGTTGGAAACGGGATTTCTTCATCTAATGCTAGACAGAAGAATTCTCAGTAACTTCTTTGGGTTGCCTGTGTTAAACTCACAGTGTTGAACGTTCCGTTAGAGAGAGCAGATTTGAAACCCTCTTTTTGTGAAATTTGCATGTGGACATTTCATGCGCTTTGGGTCCAAAGATAGAAAAGGAAATATCTTCGTATAAAAACTACACAGAATCATGCCCAGCAACCGCTTTGTGATGAGTGGGTTCCATTCACAGAGTTTAACCTTTCTTTTCATAGAACAGTTTGGAAACACTCTCTTTGTACAGTCTGCAAGTGGATATTTGGACCTCTTTGAGGATTTCGTTGGAAACGGGATTTCTTCATCTAATGCTAGACAGAAGAATTCTCAGTAACTTCTTTGGGTTGCCTGTGTTCAACTCACAGAGTTGAACCTTCCTTTGACACAGCAGATTTGAAACCCTCATTTGTGGAATTTGCATGTGGACATTTCAAGTGCTTTGGGTCCAACGGTAGAAAAGGAAGTATCTTCGTATAAAACTAGAGAGAATTATTCCCAGCAACCGCTTTGTGATGAGTGCATTCCACTCACAGAGTTTAACCTATCTTTTCATAGAGCAGTTTGGAAACACTCTGTTTGTAAAGTCTGCAAGCGGATATTGGGACGTCTTTGAGGATTTCGTTGGAAACGGGATTTCTTCATCTAATGCTAGACAGAAGAATTCTCAGTAACTTCCTTGGGTTGCTTTTGTTCAACTCACAGAGTTGAACCTTCCTTTAGATAGAGCAGATTTGAAACCCTCTTTTTGTGGAATTTGCATGTGGACATTTCAAGCGCTTTGGAGCCACCAGTAGAAAAGGAAATATCTTCGTATAAAAACTAGAGAGAATCATTCCCAGGAACCGCTTTGTGATGAGTGCATTCCACTCACAGAGTTTAACCTTTCTTTTCATAGAACAGTTTGGAAACACTCTGTTTGTAAAGTCTGCAAGTGGATATTTGGACCTCTTTGAGGATTTCGTTGGAAACGGGATTTCTTCATCTAATGCTAGACAGAATAATTCTCAGTATCTTCTTTGGGTTGCGTGTGTTCAGCTCGCAGAGTTGAACCTTCCTTTAGACAGAGCAGATTTGAAACCCTCTTTTTGTGGAATTTCCAAGTGGACATTTCAAGCGCTCTGCGGCCAACGGTAGAAAAGGAAATATCTTCGTATGAAAACTGGAGAGAATCATTCTCAGAAAGCACTTTGTGATGTGTGCATTCCACTCACAGAGTTGAACCTATCTTTTCATAGAACAGTTTGGAAACACTCTGTTTGTAAAGTCTACAAGCAGATATTTGGACCTCTTTGAGGATTTCGTTGGAAACGCGATTTCTTCATCTAATGCTAGACAGAAGAATTCTCAGTAACTTCTTGGGTTGCCTGTGTTCAACTCACAGAGTTGAACGTTCCTTTAGACAGAGCAGATTTGAAACCCTCTTTTTGTGGAATTTGCATGTGGACATTTCAAGCGCTTTGGGGCCAACGGTAGAAAAGGAAATATCTTCGTATAAAAACTAGAGAGAATCATTCCCAGCAACCGCTTTGTGATGAGTGTGTTCCACTCACAGAGTTTAACCTTTCTTTTCATAGAGCAGTTTGGAAACGCTCTGTTTGTAAAGTCTGCATGTGGATATTTGGAGCTCCTTGAGGATTTCGTTGGAAACGGGATTTCTTCATCTAATGCTAGACAGAAGAATTCTCAGTAACTTCTTTGGGTTCCGTGTGTTCAACTCGCAGATTTGAACCTTCCTTTAGACAGAGCAGATTTGAAAACCTCTTTCTGTGGAATTTCCAAGTGGACATTTCAAGCGCTTTTCAGCCAACGGTAGAAAAGGATATATCTTCGTATAAAAACTGCAGAGAATCATTTTCAGAAACCACTTTGTGATGTGTGCGTTCCACTCACAGAGTTTAACCTTTCTTTTCTTAGAGCAGTTTGGAAACACTCTGTTTGTAAGGTCTGCAAGCGGATATATGGACCTCTTTGACGATTTCGTTGGAAACGGGATTTCTTCATCTAATGCTAGACAGAAGAATTCTCAGTAACTTCTTTGGGTTGCCTGTGTTAAACTCACAGTGTTGAACGTTCCGTTAGAGAGAGCAGATTTGAAACCCTCTTTTTGTGAAATTTGCATGTGGACATTTCAAGTGCTTTGGGTCCAACGGTAGAAAAGGAAGTATCTTCGTATAAAACTAGAGAGAATTATTCCCAGCAACCGCTTTGTGATGAGTGCATTCCACTCACAGAGTTTAACCTTTCTTTTCATAGAACAGTTTGGAAACACTCTGTTTGTAAAGTCTGCAAGCGGATATTGGGACCTCTTTGAGGATTTCGTTGGAAACGGGATTTCTTCATCTAATGCTAGACAGAAGAATTCTCAGTAACTTCTTGGGTTGCCTGTGTTCAACTCACAGAGTTGAACGTTCCTTTAGACAGAGCAGATTTGAAACCCTCTTTTTGTGGAATTTGCATGTGGACATTTCAAGCGCTTTGGGGCCAACGGTAGAAAAGGAAATATCTTCGTATAAAAACTAGAGAGAATCATTCCCAGCAACCGCTTTGTGATGAGTGTGTTCCACTCACAGAGTTTAACCTTTCTTTTCATAGAGCAGTTTGGAAACGCTCTGTTTGTAAAGTCTGCATGTGGATATTTGGAGCTCTTTGAGGATTTCGTTGGAAACGGGATTTCTTCATCTAATGCTAGACAGAAGAATTCTCAGTAACTTCTTTGGGTTCCGTGTGTTCAACTCGCAGATTTGAACCTTCCTTTAGACAGAGCAGATTTGAAAACCTCTTTCTGTGGAATTTCCAAGTGGACATTTCAAGCGCTTTTCAGCCAACGGTAGAAAAGGATATATCTTCGTATAAAAACTGCAGAGAATCATTTTCAGAAACCACTTTGTGATGTGTGCGTTCCACTCACAGAGTTTAACCTTTCTTTTCTTAGAGCAGTTTGGAAACACTCTGTTTGTAAGGTCTGCAAGCGGATATATGGAACTCTTTGACGATTTCGTTGGAAACGGGATTTCTTCATCTAATGCTAGACAGAAGAATTCTCAGTAACTTCTTTGGGTTGCCTGTGTTAAACTCACAGTGTTGAACGTTCCGTTAGAGAGAGCAGATTTGAAACCCTCTTTTTGTGAAATTTGCATGTGGACATTTCAAGTGCTTTGGGTCCAACGGTAGAAAAGGAAGTATCTTCGTATAAAACTAGAGAGAATTATTCCCAGCAACCGCTTTGTGATGAGTGCATTCCACTCACAGAGTTTAACCTTTCTTTTCATAGAACAGTTTGGAAACACTCTGTTTGTAAAGTGTGCAAGAGGATATTGGGACCTCTTTGAGGATTTCGTTGGAAACGGGATTTCTTCATCTAATGCTAGACAGAAGAATTCTCAGTAACTTCCTTGGGTTGCTTTTGTTCAACTCACAGAGTTGAACCTTCCTTTAGATAGAGCAGATTTGAAACCCTCTTTTTGTGGAATTTGCATGTGGACATTTCAAGCGCTTTGGAGCCAACGGTAGAAAAGGAAATATCTTCGTATAAAAACTAGAGAGAATCATTCCCAGCAACCGCTTTGTGATGAGTGCATTCCACTCACAGAGTTTAACATTTCTTTTCATAGAACAGTTTGGAAACACTCTGTTTGTAAAGTCTGCAAGTGGATATTTGGACCTCTTTGAGGATTTCGTTGGAAACGGGATTTCTTCATCTAATGCTAGACAGAAGAATTCTCAGTATCTTCTTTGGGTTGCGTGTGTTCAGCTCGCAGAGTTGAACCCTCCTTTAGACAGAGCAGATTTGAAACCCTCTTTTTGTGGAATTTCCAAGTGGACATTTCAAGCGCTTTGCGGCCAACGGTAGAAAAGGAAATATCTTCGTATAAAAACTGGAGAGAATCATTCTCAGAAAGCACTTTGTGATGTGTGCATTCCACTAACAGAGTTGAACCTATCTTTTCATAGAACAGTTTGGAAACACTCTGTTTGTAAAGTCTGCAAGCAGATATTTGGACCTCTTTGAGGATTTCGTTGGAAACGCGATTTCTTCATCTAATGCTAGACAGAAGAATTCTCAGTAACTTCTTTGGGTTGCCTGTGTTCAACTCACAGAGTTGAACGATCCTCTAGACAGAGCAGATTTGAAACCCTCTTTTTGTGGAATTTGCATGTAGACATTTAAAGCGCTTTGGGGCCAACGGTAGAAAAGGAAATATCTTCGTATAAAAACTAGAGAGAATCATTCCCAGCAACTGCTTTGTGATGAGTGTGTTCCATTAACAGAGTTTAACCTTTCTTTTCATAGAACAGTTTGGAAACACTCTTTTTGTAAAGTCTGCAAGTGGATATTTGGACCTCTTTGAGGATTTCGTTGGAAACGGGATTTCTTCATCTACTGCTAGACAGAAGAATTCTCAGTAACTTCTTTGGGTTGGGTGTGTTCAACTCGCAGAGCTGAACCTTCCTTTAGACAGAGCAGATTAGAAACCCTCTTTTTGTGAAGTTTCCAAGTGGACATTTCAAGCGCTTTGCGGCCATTGGTAGAAATGGAAATATCTTCGTATAAATACTGGAGAGAATCATTCTCAGAATCCCCTTTGTGATGTGTGTGTTCCACTCACAGAGTTTAACCTTTCTTTTCGTAGAGCAGATTGGAAACACTCTGTTTGTAACGTCTGCAAGAAGATATTTGGACCTCTTTGAGGATTTCATTGGAAACGGGATTTCTTCATCTAATGCTAGACAGGAGAATTCTCAGTAACTCCTTTGGGTTGCGTGCGTTCAACTCACAGAGTTGAACCTTCCTTTAGACAGAGCAGATTTGAAACTCTCTTTTTGAGGAATTTGCAAGTGGAGATTTCAAGCGCTTTGGGGCCAATTGTAGAAAAGGAATTATCTTCGTATAAAAACTAGAGAGAATCATTCCCAGCAATCGCTTTGTGATGCGTGCGTTCCACTCACAGAGTTTATACTTTCTTTTCATAGAACAGTTTGGAAACACTCTGTTTGTAAAGTGTGCATGTGGATATTTGGACCTCTTTGAGGATTTCTTTGGAAACGGGATTTCTTCATCTAATGCTAGACAGAAGAATTCTCAGTAACTTCCTAGGGTTGCATGTGATCAACTCGCAGAGTTGAACCTTCCTTTAGACAGAGCAGATTTGAAACCCTCTTTTTGTGGAATTTCCAAGTGGACATTTCAAGCGCTTTGCGGCCAACGGTAGAAAAGGAAATATCTTCGAATAAAAACTGGAGAGAATCATTCTCAGTTACCACTTTGTGATGTGTGCGTTCCACTCACAGAGTTTAACCGTTCTTTTCATAGAGCAGTTTGGAAACACTCTGTTTGTAAAGTCTGCAAGCGGATATTTGGACCTCTTTGAGGATTTCGTTGGAAACGGGATTTCTTCATCTAATGCTAGACAGAAGAATTCTCAGTAACTTCTTTGGGTTGCCTGTGTTCAACTCACAGAGTTGAACCTTCCTTTAGACAGAGCAGATTTGAAACTCTCTTTTTGTGGAATTTGCATGTGGACATTTCAAGCGCTTTGGCGCCAACGGTAGAAAAGGAAATATCTTTGTATAAAAACTAGAGAGAATCATTCCCAGCAACCGCTTTGTGATGAGTGCGTTCCACTCACAGAGTTTAACCTTTCTCTTCATAGAACAGTTTGGAAACACTCTGTTTGTAAAGTCTGCAAGTGGATATTTGGACATCTTTGAGGATTTCGTTGGAAACGGGATTTCTTCATCTAATGCTAGAGAGAAGAATTCTCAGTAACTTCTTTGGGTTGCGTGTGTTCAACTCGCACTGTTGAACTTTCCTTTAGATAGAGCAGATTTGAAACCGTCTTTTTGTGGAATTTCCAAGTGGACATTTCAAGCACTTTGTGGCCAATGGTAGAAAAGGAAATATCTTCGTATGCAAACTGGAGAGAATCATTCCTAGAAACTACTTTGTGATGTGTGCGTTCCACTCACAGAGTTTAACCTTTCTTTTCATAGAGCAGTTTGGAAACACTCTGTTTGTAAAGTCTGCAAGCGGATATTTGGACCGCTTTGAGGATTTCGTTGGAAACGGGATTTCTTCATCTGATGCTAGACAGAAGAATTCTCAGTAACTTCTTTGGGTTGCGTGTGTTCAACTCGCAGAGTTGAACCTTCCTTTAGACAGAGCAGATTTGAAACCCTCTTTTTGTGGAATGTCCAAGTGGACATTTGAAGCGCTTTGCGGCCAACGGTAGAAAAGGAAATATATTCGTATAAAAACTGGAGAGAATCATTCTCAGAAACCATTTTGTGATGTGTGTGTTCCACTCACAAAGTTTAACCTTTCTTTTCATAGTTCAGTTTGGAAACACTCTGTTTGTAAAGTCTGCAAGAGGATATTTGGACCTCTTTTACGATTTCGTTGGAAACGGGATTTCTTCATCTAATGCTAGACAGAAGATTTCTCAGTAACTTCTTTGGGTTGCCTGTGTTCAACTCACAGTGTTGAACCTTCCTTTAGACAGAGCACATTTGAAACCCTCTTTTTGTGGAATTTCCAAGTGGACATTTCAAGTGCTTTGCGGCCAACGGTAGAAAAGGAAATATCTTCGTATAAAAACTAGAGAGAATCATTCCCAGCAACCGCTTTGTCATGAGTGCGTTCCACTCACGGTGTTTAACCTTTCTTTTCATAGAGCCGTTTGGAAACACCGTGTTTGTAAAGTCTGCAAGCGGATATTTGGACCTCTTTGAGGATTTCGTTGGAAACGGGATTTCTTCATCTAATGAGAGACAGAAGAATACTCAGTAACTTCTTTGGGTTGCCTGTGTTCAACTCACAGAGTTGAACGTTCCTTTAGACAGAGCAGATTTGAAACCCTCTTTTTTTGGAATTTGCTTGTTGACATTTCAAGCGCTTTGGGGCTAACGGTAGAAAAGGAAATATCTTCGTATAAAAACTAGAGAGAATCATTGCCAGCAACCGCTTTGTGATGAGTGCGTTCCACTAACAGAGTTTAACCTTTCTTTCCATAGAACAGTTTGGAAACAATCTGTTTGTAAAGTCTGCAAGTGGTTATTTGGACCTCTTTGAGGATTTCGTTGGAAACGGGATTTCTTCATCTAATGCAAGGCAGAAGAATTCTCAGTAACTTCTTTGGGTTGCGTGTGTTCACCTCGCAGAGTTGAACCTTCCTTTAGGCAGAGCAGATTTGGAACCCACTTTTTGTGGAATTTCCAAGTGGACATTTCAAGCGCTTTGGGGCCAACGGTAGAAAAGGAAATATCTTCGTATAAAAACTAGAGAGAATCATTCCCAGAAACCGCTTTGTGATGAGTGCATTCCACTCACAGAGCTTAACATTTGTTTTCATAGAACAGCTTGGAAACACTCTGTTTGTAAAGTCTGCAAGTGGATATTTGGACCTCTTTGAGGATTTCGTTGGAAACGGGATTTCTTCATCTAATGCTAGACAGAAGAATTATCAGTAACTTCTTTGGGTTGCCTTTGTTCAACTCACAGAGTTGAACCTACCTTTAGACAGAGCAGATTTGAAACCCTGTTTTTGTGGAATTTCCAAGTGGACATTTCAAGCGCTTTGTGGCCAACGGTAGAAAAGGAAATGTCTTCGTATAAAAACTGGAGAGAATCATTCTCAGAAACCACTTTGTGATGTGTGTGTTCCACTCACAGAGTTTAACCTTTCTTTTCATAGAGCAGTTTGGAAACACTCTGTTTGTAAAGTCTGCAAGCGGATATTTGGACCTGTTTGAGGATTTCATTGGAAACGGGATTTCTTCATCTAATGCTAGACAGAAGAATTCTCAGTAACTTCATTGGGTTGCCTGTGTTCAACTCACAGAGTTGAACGTTACTTTAGACAGAGTAGATTTGAAACTCTCTTTTTGTGGAATTTGCATGTGGACATTTCAAGCGCTTTGCGGCCAACGGTAGAAAAGGAAATATCTTCGTATAAAAAGTAGAGAGAATCACTCCCAGCAACCGCTTTGTGATGAGTGCATTACACTCACAGAGTTTAACCTTTCTTTTCAGAGAACAGTTTGGAAACACTCTATTTGTAAAGTCTGCAAGTGGATATTTGGACCTCTTTGAAGATTTCGTTGGAAACGGGATTTCTTCGTCTGATGCTAGACAGAAGAATTCTCAGTAACTTCTTTGGGTTGCGTGTGTTCAACTCGCAGAGTTGAACCTTCCTTTAGACAGAGCAGATATGAAACCCCCTTTTTGTGGGATTTCCAAGTGGACATTTCAAGCGCTTTGCGGCCAACGGTAGAAAAGGAAATATCTTCGTATAAAAACTGGAGAGAATCATTCTCCGAAACCACTTTGTGATGTGTGTGTTCCACTCACAAAGTTTAACCTTTCTTTTCATAGTTCAGTTTGGAAACACTTTGTTTGTAAAGTCTGCAAGAGGATATTTGGACCTCTTTGACGATTTCGTTGGAAACGGGATTTCTTCATCTAATGCTAGACAGAAGAATTCTCAGTAACTTCTTTGGGTTGCCTGTGTTCAACTCACAGTGTTGAACCTTCCTTTAGACAGAGCACATTTGAAACCCTCTTTTTGTGGAATTTCCAAGTGGACATTTCAAGCGCTTTGCGGCCAACGGTAGAAAAGGAAATATCTTCGTATAAAAACTGCAGAGAATCATTCTCAGAAACCACTTTGTGATGTGTGCATTCCCCTCACAGAGTTTAACCTTTCTTTTCATAGAGCCGTTTGGAAACACCGTGTTTGTAAAGTCTGCAAGCGGATATTTGGACCTCTTTGAGGATTTCGTTGGAAACGGGATTTCTTCATCTAATGAGAGACAGAAGAATACTCAGTAACTTCTTTGGGTTGCCTGTGTTCAACTCACAGAGTTGAACGTTCCTTTAGACGGAGCAGATTTGAAACCCTCTTTTTTTGGAATTTGCTTGTGGACATTTCAAGCGCTTTGGGGCTAACGGTAGAAAAGGAAATATCTTCGTATAAAAACTAGAGAGAATCATTGCCAGCAACCGCTTTGTGATGAGTGCGTTCCACTCACAGAGTTTAACCTTTCTTTCCATAGAACAGTTTGGAAACAATCTGTTTGTAAAGTCTGCAAGTGGTTATTTGGACCTCTTTGAGGATTTCGTTGGAAACGGGATTTCTTCATCTAATGCAAGGCAGAAGAATTCTCAGTAACTTCTTTGGGTTGCGTGTGTTCACCTCGCAGAGTTGAACCTTCCTTTATGCAGAGCAGATTTGGAACCCACTTTTTGTGGAATTTCCAAGTGGACATTTCAAGCGCTTTGGGGCCAACGGTAGAAAAGGAAATATGTTCGTATAAAAACTAGAGAGAATCATTCCCAGAAACCGCTTTGTGATGAGTGCATTCCACTCACAGAGCTTAACATTTGTTTTCATAGAACAGCTTGGAAACACTCTGTTTGTAAAGTCTGCAAGTGGATATTTGGACCTCTTTGAGGATTTCGTTGGAAACGGGATTTCTTCATCTAATGCTAGACAGAAGAATTCTCAGTAACTTCTTTGGGTTGCCTTTGTTCAACTCACAGAGTTGAACCTACCTTTAGACAGAGCAGATTTGAAACCCTGTTTTTGTGGAATTTCCAAGTGGACATTTCAAGCGCTTTGCGGCCAACGGTAGAAAAGGAAATATCTTCGTATAAAAACTGGAGAGAATCATTCTCAGAAACCACTTTGTGATGTGTGTGTTCCACTCACAGAGTTTAACCTTTCTTTTCATAGAGCAGTTTGGAAACACTCTGTTTGTAAAGTCTGCAAGCGGATATTTGGACCTGTTTGAGGATTTCATTGGAAACGGGATTTCTTCATCTAATGCTAGACAGAAGAATTCTCAGTAACTTCATTGGGTTGCCTGTGTTCAACTCACAGAGTTGAACGTTCCTTTAGACAGAGTAGATTTGAAACTCTCTTTTTGTGGAATTTGCATGTGGACATTTCAAGCGCTTTGCGGCCAACGGTAGAAAAGGAAATATCTTCGTATAAAAAGTAGAGAGAATCACTCCCAGCAACCGCTTTGTGATGAGTGCATTCCACTCACAGAGTTTAACCTTTCTTTTCAGAGAACAGTTTGGAAACACTCTATTTGTAAAGTCTGCAAGTCGATATTTGGACCTCTTTGAAGATTTCGTTGGAAACGGGATTTCTTCGTCTGATGCTAGACAGAAGAATTCTCAGTAACTTCTTTGGGTTGCGTGTGTTCACCTCGCAGAGTTGAACCTTCCTTTAGGCAGAGCAGATTTGGAACCCACTTTTTGTGGAATTTCCAAGTGGACATTTCAAGCGCTTTGGGGCCAACGGTAGAAAAGGAAATATCTTCGTATAAAAACTAGAGAGAATCATTCCCAGAAACCGCTTTGTGATGAGTGCATTCCACTCACAGAGCTTAACATTTGTTTTCATAGAACAGCTTGGAAACACTCTGTTTGTAAAGTCTGCAAGTGGATATTTGGACCTCTTTGAGGATTTCGTTGGAAACGGGATTTCTTCATCTAATGCTAGACAGAAGAATTATCAGTAACTTCTTTGGGTTGCCTTTGTTCAACTCACAGAGTTGAACCTACCTTTAGACAGAGCAGATTTGAAACCCTGTTTTTGTGGAATTTCCAAGTGGACATTTCAAGCGCTTTGTGGCCAACGGTAGAAAAGGAAATGTCTTCGTATAAAAACTGGAGAGAATCATTCTCAGAAACCACTTTGTGATGTGTGTGTTCCACTCACAGAGTTTAACCTTTCTTTTCATAGAGCAGTTTGGAAACACTCTGTTTGTAAAGTCTGCAAGCGGATATTTGGACCTGTTTGAGGATTTCATTGGAAACGGGATTTCTTCATCTAATGCTAGACAGAAGAATTCTCAGTAACTTCATTGGGTTGCCTGTGTTCAACTCACAGAGTTGAACGTTCCTTTAGACAGAGTAGATTTGAAACTCTCTTTTTGTGGAATTTGCATGTGGACATTTCAAGCGCTTTGTGGCCAACGGTAGAAAAGGAAATATCTTCGTATAAAAAGTAGAGAGAATCACTCCCAGCAACCGCTTTGTGATGAGTGCATTACACTCACAGAGTTTAACCTTTCTTTTCAGAGAACAGTTTGGAAACACTCTATTTGTAAAGTCTGCAAGTGGATATTTGGACCTCTTTGAAGATTTCGTTGGAAACGGGATTTCTTCGTCTGATGCTAGACAGAAGAATTCTCAGTAACTTCTTTGGGTTGCGTGTGTTCAACTCGCAGAGTTGAACCTTCCTTTAGACAGAGCAGATATGAAACCCCCTTTTTGTGGGATTTCCAAGTGGACATTTCAAGCGCTTTGCGGCCAACGGTAGAAAAGGAAATATCTTCGTATAAAAACTGGAGAGAATCATTCTCCGAAACCACTTTGTGATGTGTGTGTTCCACTCACAAAGTTTAACCTTTCTTTTCATAGTTCAGTTTGGAAACACTTTGTTTGTAAAGTCTGCAAGAGGATATTTGGACCTCTTTGACGATTTCGTTGGAAACGGGATTTCTTCATCTAATGCTAGACAGAAGAATTCTCAGTAACTTCTTTGGGTTGCCTGTGTTCAACTCACAGTGTTGAACCTTCCTTTAGACAGAGCACATTTGAAACCCTCTTTTTGTGGAATTTCCAAGTGGACATTTCAAGCGCTTTGCGGCCAACGGTAGAAAAGGAAATATCTTCGTATAAAAATTGCAGAGAATCATTCTCAGAAACCACTTTGTGATGTGTGCATTCCCCTCACAGAGTTTAACCTTTCTTTTCATAGAGCCGTTTGGAAACACCGTGTTTGTAAAGTCTGCAAGCGGATATTTGGACCTCTTTGAGGATTTCGTTGGAAACGGGATTTCTTCATCTAATGAGAGACAGAAGAATACTCAGTAACTTCTTTGGGTTGCCTGTGTTCAACTCACAGAGTTGAACGTTCCTTTAGACGGAGCAGATTTGAAACCCTCTTTTTTTGGAATTTGCTTGTGGACATTTCAAGCGCTTTGGGGCTAACGGTAGAAAAGGAAATATCTTC
Organism: Gorilla gorilla gorilla; assembly: GCF_029281585.2. Classification (NCBI taxonomy): domain Eukaryota; kingdom Metazoa; phylum Chordata; class Mammalia; order Primates; family Hominidae; genus Gorilla; species Gorilla gorilla. The sequence continues at coordinate 78,484,168 of NC_073229.2, forward strand.
GTATAAAAACTAGAGAGAATCATTGCCAGCAACCGCTTTGTGATGAGTGCGTTCCACTCACAGAGTTTAACCTTTCTTTCCATAGAACAGTTTGGAAACAATCTGTTTGTAAAGTCTGCAAGTGGTTATTTGGACCTCTTTGAGGATTTCGTTGGAAACGGGATTTCTTCATCTAATGCAAGGCAGAAGAATTCTCAGTAACTTCTTTGGGTTGCGTGTGTTCACCTCGCAGAGTTGAACCTTCCTATATGCAGAGCAGATTTGGAACCCACTTTTTGTGGAATTTCCAAGTGGACATTTCAAGCGCTTTGGGGCCAACGGTAGAAAAGGAAATATCTTCGTATAAAAACTAGAGAGAATCATTCCCAGAAACCGCTTTGTGATGAGTGCATTCCACTCACAGAGCTTACCATTTGTTTTCATAGAACAGCTTGGAAACACTCTGTTTGTAAAGTCTGCAAGTGGATATTTGGACCTCTTTGAGGATTTCGTTGGAAACGGGATTTCTTCATCTAATGCTAGACAGAAGAATTCTCAGTAACTTCTTTGGGTTGCCTTTGTTCAACTCACAGAGTTGAACCTACCTTTAGACAGAGCAGATTTGAAACCCTGTTTTTGTGGAATTTCCAAGTGGACATTTCAAGCGCTTTGCGGCCAACGGTAGAAAAGGAAATATCTTCGTATAAAAACTGGAGAGAATCATTCTCAGAAACCACTTTGTGATGTGTGTGTTCCACTCACAGAGTTTAACCTTTCTTTTCATAGAGCAGTTTGGAAACACTCTGTTTGTAAAGTCTGCAAGCGGATATTTGGACCTGTTTGAGGATTTCATTGGAAACGGGATTTCTTCATCTAATGCTAGACAGAAGAATTCTCAGTAACTTCATTGGGTTGCCTGTGTTCAACTCACAGAGTTGAACGTTCCTTTAGACAGAGTAGATTTGAAACTCTCTTTTTGTGGAATTTGCATGTGGACATTTCAAGCGCTTTGCGGCCAACGGTAGAAAAGGAAATATCTTCGTATAAAAAGTAGAGAGAATCACTCCCAGCAACCGCTTTGTGATGAGTGCATTCCACTCACAGAGTTTAACCTTTCTTTTCAGAGAACAGTTTGGAAACACTCTATTTGTAAAGTCTGCAAGTCGATATTTGGACCTCTTTGAAGATTTCGTTGGAAACGGGATTTCTTCGTCTGATGCTAGACAGAAGAATTCTCAGTAACTTCTTTGGGTTGCGTGTGTTCACCTCGCAGAGTTGAACCTTCCTTTAGGCAGAGCAGATTTGGAACCCACTTTTTGTGGAATTTCCAAGTGGACATTTCAAGCGCTTTGGGGCCAACGGTAGAAAAGGAAATATCTTCGTATAAAAACTAGAGAGAATCATTCCCAGAAACCGCTTTGTGATGAGTGCATTCCACTCACAGAGCTTAACATTTGTTTTCATAGAACAGCTTGGAAACACTCTGTTTGTAAAGTCTGCAAGTGGATATTTGGACCTCTTTGAGGATTTCGTTGGAAACGGGATTTCTTCATCTAATGCTAGACAGAAGAATTCTCAGTAACTTCTTTGGGTTGCCTTTGTTCAACTCACAGAGTTGAACCTACCTTTAGACAGAGCAGATTTGAAACCCTGTTTTTGTGGAATTTCCAAGTGGACATTTCAAGCGCTTTGTGGCCAACGGTAGAAAAGGAAATGTCTTCGTATAAAAACTGGAGAGAATCATTCTCAGAAACCACTTTGTGATGTGTGTGTTCCACTCACAGAGTTTAACCTTTCTTTTCATAGAGAAGTTTGGAAACACTCTGTTTGTAAAGTCTGCAAGCGGATATTTGGACCTGTTTGAGGATTTCATTGGAAACGGGATTTCTTCATCTAATGCTAGACAGAAGAATTCTCAGTAACTTCATTGGGTTGCCTGTGTTCAACTCACAGAGTTGAACGTTCCTTTAGACAGAGTAGATTTGAAACTCTCTTTTTGTGGAATTTGCATGTGGACATTTCAAGCGCTTTGCGGCCAACGGTAGAAAAGGAAATATCTTCGTATAAAAAGTAGAGAGAATCACTCCCAGCAACCGCTTTGTGATGAGTGCATTACACTCACAGAGTTTAACCTTTCTTTTCAGAGAACAGTTTGGAAACACTCTATTTGTAAAGTCTGCAAGTGGATATTTGGACCTCTTTGAAGATTTCGTTGGAAACGGGATTTCTTCGTCTGATGCTAGACAGAAGAATTCTCAGTAACTTCTTTGGGTTGCGTGTGTTCAACTCGCAGAGTTGAACCTTCCTTTAGACAGAGCAGATATGAAACCCCCTTTTTGTGGGATTTCCAAGTGGACATTTCAAGCGCTTTGCGGCCAACGGTAGAAAAGGAAATATCTTCGTATAAAAACTGGAGAGAATCATTCTCCGAAACCACTTTGTGATGTGTGTGTTCCACTCACAAAGTTTAACCTTTCTTTTCATAGTTCAGTTTGGAAACACTTTGTTTGTAAAGTCTGCAAGAGGATATTTGGACCTCTTTGACGATTTCGTTGGAAACGGGATTTCTTCATCTAATGCTAGACAGAAGAATTCTCAGTAACTTCTTTGGGTTGCCTGTGTTCAACTCACAGTGTTGAACCTTCCTTTAGACAGAGCACATTTGAAACCCTCTTTTTGTGGAATTTCCAAGTGGACATTTCAAGCGCTTTGCGGCCAACGGTAGAAAAGGAAATATCTTCGTATAAAAACTGGAGAGAATCATTCTCAGAAACCACTTTGTGATGTGTGCATTCCCCTCACAGAGTTTAACCTTTCTTTTCATAGAGCCGTTTGGAAACACCGTGTTTGTAAAGTCTGCAAGCGGATATTTGGACCTCTTTGAGGATTTCGTTGGAAACGGGATTTCTTCATCTAATGAGAGACAGAAGAATACTCAGTAACTTCTTTGGGTTGCCTGTGTTCAACTCACAGAGTTGAACGTTCCTTTAGACGGAGCAGATTTGAAACCCTCTTTTTTTGGAATTTGCTTGTGGACATTTCAAGCGCTTTGGGGCTAACGGTAGAAAAGGAAATATCTTCGTATAAAAACTAGAGAGAATCATTGCCAGCAACCGCTTTGTGATGAGTGCGTTCCACTCACAGAGTTTAACCTTTCTTTCCATAGAACAGTTTGGAAACAATCTGTTTGTAAAGTCTGCAAGTGGTTATTTGGACCTCTTTGAGGATTTCGTTGGAAACGGGATTTCTTCATCTAATGCAAGGCAGAAGAATTCTCAGTAACTTCTTTGGGTTGCGTGTGTTCACCTCGCAGAGTTGAACCTTCCTTTATGCAGAGCAGATTTGGAACCCACTTTTTGTGGAATTTCCAAGTGGACATTTCAAGCGCTTTGGGGCCAACGGTAGAAAAGGAAATATCTTCGTATAAAAACTAGAGAGAATCATTCCCAGAAACCGCTTTGTGATGAGTGCATTCCACTCACAGAGCTTAACATTTGTTTTCATAGAACAGCTTGGAAACACTCTGTTTGTAAAGTATGCAAGTGGATATTTGGACCTCTTTGAGGATTTCGTTGGAAACGGGATTTCTTCATCTAATGCTAGACAGAAGAATTCTCAGTAACTTCTTTGGGTTGCCTTTGTTCAACTCACAGAGTTGAACCTACCTTTAGACAGAGCAGATTTGAAACCCTGTTTTTGTGGAATTTCCAAGTGGACATTTCAAGCGCTTTGCGGCCAACGGTAGAAAAGGAAATATCTTCGTATAAAAACTGGAGAGAATCATTCTCAGAAACCACTTTGTGATGTGTGTGTTCCACTCACAGAGTTTAACCTTTCTTTTCATAGAGCAGTTTGGAAACACTCTGTTTGTAAAGTCTGCAAGCGGATATTTGGACCTGTTTGAGGATTTCATTGGAAACGGGATTTCTTCATCTAATGCTAGACAGAAGAATTCTCAGTAACTTCATTGGGTTGCCTGTGTTCAACTCACAGAGTTGAACGTTCCTTTAGACAGAGTAGATTTGAAACTCTCTTTTTGTGGAATTTGCATGTGGACATTTCAAGCGCTTTGCGGCCAACGGTAGAAAAGGAAATATCTTCGTATAAAAAGTAGAGAGAATCACTCCCAGCAACCGCTTTGTGATGAGTGCATTCCACTCACCGAGTTTAACCTTTCTTTTCAGAGAACAGTTTGGAAACACTCTATTTGTAAAGTCTGCAAGTCGATATTTGGACCTCTTTGAAGATTTCGTTGGAAACGGGATTTCTTCGTCTGATGCTAGACAGAAGAATTCTCAGTAACTTCTTTGGGTTGCGTGTGTTCAACTCGCAGAGTTGAACCTTCCTTTAGACAGAGCAGATATGAAACCCCCTTTTTGTGGAATTTCCAAGTGGACATTTCAAGCGCTTTGCGGCCAACGGTAGAAAAGGAAATATCTTCGTATAAAAACTGGAGAGAATCATTCTCAGAAACCACTTTGTGATGTGTGTGTTCCACTCACAAAGTTTAACCTTTCTTTTCATAGTTCAGTTTGGAAACACTCTGTTTGTAAAGTCTGCAAGAGGATATTTGGAACTCTTTGACGATTTCGTTGGAAACGGGATTTCTTCATCTAATGCTAGACAGAAGAATTCTCAGTAACTTCTTTGGGTTGCCTGTGTTCAACTCACAGTGTTGAACCTTCCTTTAGACAGAGCACATTTGAAAGCCTCTTTTTGTGGAATTTCCAACTGGACATTTCAAGTGCTTTGCGGCCAACGGTAGAAAAGGACATATCTTCGTATAAAAACTGGAGAGAATCATTCTCAGAAACCACTTTGTGATGTGTGCATTCCACTCACAGAGTTTAATCTTTCCTTTCATAGAGCCTTTTGGAAACACTGTGTTTGTAAAGTCTGCCAGCGGATATTTGGACCTCTTTGAGGATTTTGTTGGAAACGGGATTTCTTCATCTAATGCTAGACAGAAGAATACTCAGTAACTTCTTTGGGTTGCCTGTGTTCAACTCACAGAGTTGAACGTTCCTTTAGACAGAGCAGATTTGAAACCCTCTTTTTGTGGAATTTGCATGTGGACATTTTGAGCGCTTTGGGGCCAACGGTAGAAAAGGGAATATCTTCGTATAAAAACTAGAGAGAATCATTCCCAGCAACCGCTTTGTGATGAGTGCATTCCACTCACAGAGTTTAACCTTTCTTTTCATAGAACAGTTTGGAAACACCCTGTTTGTAAAGTCTACAAGTGGACATTTGGACCTCTTTAAGGATTTCGTTGGAAACGGGATTTCTTCATCTAATGCTAGACCGAAGAATTCTCAGTAACTGCCTTGGGTTCTGTGTGTTCAGCTCGCAGAGTTGAACCTTCCTTTAGACAGAGCAGATTTGAAACCCTCTTTTTGTGGGATTTCCAAGTGGACATTTCAAGCGCTTCACGGACAACGGTAGAAAAGGAAATATCTTCGTATAAAAACTGGAGAGAATCATTCTCAGAAACCATTTCGTGATGTGTGTGTTCCACTCACAGAGTTTAACCTTTCTTTTCATAGTTCAGTTTGGAAACACTCTGTTTGTAAAGTCTGCAAGCGGATATTTGGACCTCTTTGACGATTTTCTTGGAAACGGGATTTCTTCATCTTGTGCTAGACAGAAGAATTCTCAGTAACTTCTTTGGGTTGCGTGTATTCAACTCACAGAGTGGAACCTTCCATTAGACAGAGCACATTTGAAACCCTCTTTTTGTGGAGTTTCCAACTGGACATTTCAAGCGCATTGCGGCCAATGGTAGAAAACGAAATATCTTCGTATAAAAACTGGAGAGAATCATTCTCAGAAACCACTTTGTGATGTGTGCATTCCACTCACAGAGTTTAATCTTTCCTTTCATAGAGCCGTTTGGAAACACTCTGTTTGTAAAGTCTGCAAGCGGTTACTTGGACCTCTATGAGGATTTCGTTGGAAACGGTATTTCTTCATCTAATGCTAGACAGAAGAATACTCAATAACTTCTTCGTGTTGCCTGTGTTCAACTCACAGAGTTGAACGTTGTTTTAGACAGAGCAGATTTGAAACCCTCTTTTTGTGGAATTTGCATGTTTACATTTCAAGCGCTTTGGGGCCAACGGTAGAAAAGGAAATATGTTCGTATAAAAACTAGAGAGAATCATTCCCAGCAACCGCTTTGTAATGAGTACGTTCCACTCAGAGAGTTTAACCTTTCTTTTCAGAGAACAGTTTGGAAACACTCTGTTTGTAAAGTCTGCAAGTGGATATTTGGACCTCTTTGAGGATTTCGTTGGAAACGGGATTTCTTCATCTAATGCTAGACAGAAGAATTCTCAGTAACTTCTTTGGGTTGTGTGTGTTCAACTCACAGAGTTGAACGTTCCTTTAGACAGAGCAGATTTGAAACCCTCTTTTTGTGAAGTTTCCAAGTGGACATTTCAAGCACTTTGCGGCCAACGGTAGAAAAGGAAATATCTTCGTATAAAACTAGAGAGAATCATTCCCAACAACCGCTTTGTGATGAGTGCGTTCCACTCACAGTGTTTAACATTTCTTTTCATAGAGCAGTTTGGTAACACTCTGTTTGTAAAGTCTGCAAGCGGATATTTGGACCTCTTTGAGGATTTCGTTGGAAACGGGATTCCTTCATCTAATGCTAGACAGAAGAATTCTCAGTAACTTCTTTGGTTTGCCTTTGTTCAACTCACAGAGTTGAACCTTCCTTTAGACAGAGCAGATTTGAAACCCTGTTTTTGTGGAATTTGCATGTGGACATTTCAAGCGCTTTGGGGCCAACGGTAGAAAAGGAAATATCTTCGTATAAAAAGTAGAGAGAATCACTCCCAGCAACCGCTTTGTGATGAGTGCATTCCACTCACAGAGTTTAACCATTCTTTTCAGAGAACAGTTTGGAAACACTCTGTTTGTAAAGTCTGCAAGTGGATATTTGGACCTCTTTGAGGATTTCGTTGGAAACGGGATTTCTTCGTCTGATGCTAGAGAGAAGAATTCTCAGTAACTTCTTTGGTTTGCGTGTGTTCAACTGGCAGAGTTGAACCTTCCTTTAGACAGAGCAGATTTGAATCCCTCTTTTCGTGGGATTTCCAAGTGGACATTTCAAGCGCTTTGCGGCCAACGGTAGAAAAGGAAATATCTTCATATAAAAACTGGAGAGAATCATTCTCAGAATCCACTTTGTGATCTGTGTGTTCCACTCACAAAGTTTAACCTTTCTTTTCATTGTTCAGTTTGGAAACACTCTGTTTGTAAAGTCTGCAAGAGGATATTTGGACCTCTTTGACGATTTCGTTGGAAACGGGATTTCTTCATCTAATGCTAGACAGAAGAATTCTCAGTTATTTCTTTGGGTTGCGTGTACTCAACTCACAGAGATGAGCCTTCCTTTAGACAGAGCACATTTGAAACCCTCTTTTCGTGGAGTTTCCAACAGGACATTTCAAGCGCTTTGCGGCCAACGGTAGAAAACGAAATATCTTCGTATAAAAACTGGAGAGAATCATTCTCAGAAACCACTTTGTGATGTGTGCGTTCCACTCACAGAGTTTAATCTTTCCTTTCATAGAGCCGTTTGGAAACACTCTGTTTGTAAACTCTGCAAGCGGATATTTGGACCTCTTTGAGGATTTCGTTGGAAACTGTATTTCTTCATCTAATGCTAGACAGAAGCATACTCAATAACTTCTTTGGGTTGCCTGTGTTCAACTCACAGAGTTGAACCTTCCTTTAGACAGAGCAGATTTGAAACCCTCTTTTTGTGGAATTTGTATGTGGACATTTCAAGCGCTTTGGGTCCAACGGTAGAAAAGGAAATAAGTTCGTATAAAAACTAGAGAGAATCATTCCCAGCAACCACTTTGTGATGAGTGCATTCCACACACAGAGTTTAAACTTTCTTTTCATAGAACAGTTTGGAAACATTCTGTTTGTAAAGTCTGCAAGTGGATATTTGGACCTCTTTGAGGATGTCGTTGGAAACGGGATTTCTTCATCTAAAGCTAAACAGAAGAATTCTCAGTAACTTCTTTGGGTTGCGTGTGTTCAACTCGCAGAATTGGACCTTCCTTTAGACAGAGCAGATTTGAAACCCTCTTTTTGTGGAATTTCGAAGTGGACATTTCAAGCGCTTTGCGGTCAACGGTAGAAAAGGAAATATCTTCGTATGCAAACTGAAGAGAATCATTCCTAGAAACTACTTTGTGATGTGTGCGTTGCACTCACAGAGTTTAACCTTACTTTTCATAGAGCAGTTTGGAAACACTCTGTTTGTAAAGTCTGCAAGCGGATATTTGGACCGCTTTGAGGATTTCGTTGGAAACGGGATTTCTTCATCTAATGCTAGACAGAAGAATTCTCAGTAACTTCTTTGGGTTGCGTGTGTTCAACTCGCAGAGTTGAACCTTCCTTTAGACAGAGCAGATTTGAAACCCTCTTTTTGTGGAATGTCCAAGTGGACATTTCAAGTGTTTTGCGGCCAACGGCAGAAAAGGAAATATCTTCGTATAAAAACTGGAGAGAATCATTCTCAGAAACCACTTTGTGATGTGTGCATTCCACTCACAGAGTTTAATCTCTCCTTTCATAGAGCAGTTTGGAAACTCTCTGTTTGTAAAGTCTGCAAGCGGATATTTGGACCTCTTTGAGGATTTCGTTGGAAACGGGATTTCTTCATCTAATTCTAGACAGAAGAATACTCAGTAACTTCTTTGGGTTGCCTGTGTTCAACTAACAGAGTTGAACGTTCCTTTAGACAGAGCAGATTTGAAACCCTCTTTTTGTGGAATTTGCATGTGGACATTTCGAGCGCTTTGGGGCCAACGGTAGAAAAGGAAATATCTTCGCATAAAAACTAGAGAGAATCATTCCCAGCAACCGCTTTGTGATGAGTGCATTCCACTCACGGTGTTTAACCTTTCTTTTCATAGAACAGTTTGGAAACACTCTGTTTGTAAAGTCTGCAAGTGGATATTTGGACCTCTTTGAGGATTTCATTGGAAACGGGATTTCTTCATCTAATGCTAGACAGAAGAATTCTGAGTAACTTCTTTGTTTTGCCTGTGTTCAACTCACAGAGTTGAACCATGCTTTAGAAACAGCAGATTTGAAACTCTCTTTTTCTGGAATTTGCATGTGGACTTTGCAAGTGCTTTGGGGCCAACGGTGGTAAAGGAACTATCTTCGTATAAAAACTAGAGAGAATCATTCCCAGCAACCGCTTTGTGATGAGTGCTTTCCATTCACAGAGTTTAACCTTTCTTTTCATAGAACAGTTTGGAAACGCTCTGTTTGTACAGTCTGCAAGTGGATATTTGGACCTCTTTGAGGATTTCGTTGGAAACGGGATTTCTTAATCTAATGCTAGACAGAAGAATTCTCCGTAACTTCTTTGGGTTGCGTGTGTTCAACTCACAGAGTTGAACCTTCCTTTAGACAGAGCAGATTTGAAACCCTCTTTTTGTGGGATTTCCAAGTGGACATTTCAAGCGCTTCACGGACAACGGTAGAAAAGGAAATATCTTCGTATAAAAACTGGAGAGAATCATTCTCAGAAACCACTTGGTGGTGTGTGTGTTCCACTCACAGAGTTCAACCTTTCTTTTCATAGTTCAGTTTGGAAACACTCTGTTTGTAAGGTCTGCAAGCGGATATTTGGACCTCTTTGACGATTTTGTTGGAAACGGGATTTCTTCATCTAGTGCTAGACAGAAGAATTCTCAGTTACTTCTTTGGGTTGCGTGTACTCAACTCACAGAGATGAACCTTCCTTTAGACAGAGCACATTTGAAACCCTCTTTTCGTGGAGTTTCCAACAGGACATTTCAAGCGCTTTGCGGCCAACGGTAGAAAACGAAATATCTTCGTATAAAAACTGGAGAGAATCATTCTCAGAAACCACTTTGTGATGTGTGCATTCCACTCACAGAGTTTAATCTTTCCTTTCATAGAGCCGTTTGGAAACACTCTGTTTGTAAACTCTGCAAGCGGATATTTGGACCTCTTTGAGGATTTCGTTGGAAACTGTATTTCTTCATCTAATGCTAGACAGAAGCATACTCAATAACTTCTTTGGGTTGCCTGTGTTCAACTCACAGAGTTGAACCTTCCTTTAGACAGAGCAGATTTGAAACCCTCTTTTTGTGGAATTTGTATGTGGACATTTCAAGCGCTTTGGGTCCAACGGTAGAAAAGGAAATAAGTTCGTATAAAAACTAGAGAGAATCATTCCCAGCAACCGCTTTGTGATGAGTGCATTCCACACACAGAGTTTAACCTTTCTTTTCATAGAACAGTTTGGAAACATTCTGTTTGTAAAGTCTGCAAGTGGATATTTGGACCTCTTTGAGGATTTCGTTGGAAACGGGATTTCTTCATCTAAAGCTAAACAGAAGAATTCTCAGTAACTTCTTTGGGTTGCGTGTGTTCAACTCGCAGAATTGGACCTTCCTTTAGACAGAGCAGATTTGAAACCCTCTTTTTGTGGAATTTCGAAGTGGACATTTCAAGCGCTTTGCGGCCAACGGTAGAAAAGGAAATATCTTCGTATGCAAACTGAAGAGAATCATTCCTAGAAACTACTTTGTGATGTGTGCGTTGCACTCACAGAGTTTAACCTTACTTTTCATAGAGCAGTTTCGAAACACTCTGTTTGTAAAGTCTGCAAGCGGATATTTGGACCGCTTTGAGGATTTCATTGGAAACGGGATTTCTTCATCTAATGCTAGACAGAAGAATTCTCAGTAACTTCTTTGGGTTGCGTGTGTTCAACTCGCAGAGTTGAACCTTCCTTTAGACAGAGCAGATTTGAAACCCTCTTTTTGTGGAATGTCCAAGTGGACATTTCAAGCGCTTTAGGGCCAACGGTAGAAAAGGAAATATCTTCGTATAAAAACTAGAGAGAATCATTCCCAGCAACTGCTTTGTGATGAGTGTGTTCCATTAACAGAGTTTAACCTTTCTTTTCATAGAACAGTTTGGAAAAACTCTGTAAAGTGTGCATGTGGATATTTGGACCTCTTTGTGGATTTCTTTGGAAACGGGATTTCTTCATCTAATGCTAGACAGAAGAATTCTCAGTAACTTCCTAGGGTTGCATGTGATCAACTCGCAGAGTTGAACCTTCCATTAGACAGAGCAGATTTGAAACCCTCTTTTTGTGAGATTTCCAAGTGGACATTTCAAGGGCTTGGCGGCCAACAGTAGAAAAGGAAATATCTTCGTATAAAAACTGGAGAGAATCATTCTCAGTAACCACTTTGTGATGTGTGCGTTCCACTCACAGAGTTTAACCTTTCTTTTCATAGAGCAGTTTGGAAACACTCTGTTTGTAAAGTCTGCAAGCGGATATTTGGACCTCTTTGAGGATTTCGTTGGAAACGGGGTTTCTTCATCTAATGCTAGACAGAAGAATTCTCAGTAACTTCTTTGGGTTGCCTTTCTTCAACTCACAGAGTTGAAGCTTCCTTTAGACAGAGCAGATTTGAAACCCTCTTTTTGTGGAATTTGCATGTGGACATTTCAAGCGCTTTGGAGCCACCAGTAGAAAAGGAAATATCTTCGTATAAAAACTAGAGAGAATCATTCCAAGCTACCGCTTTGTGATGAGTGCATTCCACTCACAGAGTTTAACCTTTCTTTTCATAGAGCACTTTGGAAACGCTCTGTTTGTAAAGTCTGCATGTGGATATTTGGACCTCTTTGAGGATTTCGTTGGAAACGGGATTTCTTCATCTAATGCTAGACAGAAGAATTCTCAGTAACTTCTTTGGGTTGCGTGTGTTCAACTCGCACAGTTGAACTTTCCTTTAGATAGAGCAGATTTGAAACCGTCTTTTTGTGGAATTTCCAAGTGGACATTTCAAGCGCTTTGTGGCCAATGGTAGAAAAGGAAATATCTTCGTATAAAAACTGCAGAGAATCATTCTCAGAAACCACTTTGTGATGTGTGCATTCCACTCACAGAGTTTAACCTTTCTTTTCATAGAGCAGTTTGGAAAAACTCTGTTTCTAAAGTCTGCAAGGGGATATTTGGACCTCTTTGAGGATTTCATTGGAAACGGGATTTCTTCATCTAATGCTAGACAGAAGAATTCTCAGTAACTTCTTTGGGTTGCCTGTGTTCAACTCGCAGAGTTGAAGCTTCCTTTAGACAGAGCAGAGTTGAAACCCTCTTTTTGTGGAATTTGTATGTGGACATTTCAAGCGCTTTGGGTCCAACGGTAGAAAAGGAAATATGTTCGTATAAAAACTAGAGAGAATCATTCCCAGCAACCGCTTTGTGATGAGTGCGTTGCACTCACAGAGTTGAACCTTTCTTTTCATAGAACAGTTTGGAAACATTCTGTTTGTAAAGTCTGCAAGTGGATATTTGGACCTCTTTGAGGATTTCGTTGGAAACGGGATTTCTTCATCTAATGCTAGACAGAAGAATTCTCAGTAACTTCTTTGGGTTGCCTGTGTTCAACTCGCAGAATTGGACCTTCCTTTAGACAGAGCAGATTTGAAACCCTCTTTTTGTGGAATTTCCAAGTGGACATTTCATGCGCTTTGCGGCCAACGGTAGAAAAGGAAATATCTTCGTATGAAAAATGGAGAGAATCATTCCCAGAAACCACTTTGTGATGAGTGCGTTTCACTCACAGAGTTTAACCTTTCTTTTCATAGAACAGTTTGGAAACACTCTGTTTGTAAAGTCTACAGGTGGATATTTGGACCTCTTTGAGGATTTCGTTTGAAACGGGATTTCTTCATCTAATGCTAGACAGAAGAATTCTCAGTAACTTCTTTGGGTTGCCTGTGTTCAACTCACAGAGTTGCACCTTCCTTTAGACAGAGCAGATTTGAAACTCTCTTTTTGTGTAGTTTGCATGTGGACATTGCAAGTGCTTTGGGGCCAATGGTAGAAAAGGAAATATCTTCGTATAAAAACTAGAGAGAATCATTCCCAGCAACCGCTTTGTGATGAGTGCGTTCCATTCACAGAGTTTAACCTTTCTTTTCATAGAACAGTTTGGAAACACTCTGTTTGTAAAGTCTGCAAGTGGATATTTGGACCTCTTTGAGGATTTCGTTGGAAACGGGATTTCTTCATCTAATGCTAGACAGAAGAATTCTCAGTAACTTCTTTGGGTTGCGTGTGTTCAACTCGCAGAGTTGAACCTTCCTTTAGACAGAGCAGATTTGAAACCCTCTTTTTGTGGAATTTCCAAGTGGACATTTCAAGCGCTTTGCGACCAACGGTAGAAAAGGAAATATCTTCGTGTAAAAACTAGAGAGAATCATTCCCAGCAACCGCTTTGTGATGAGTGTGTTCCACTCACAGACTTTAACCTTTCTTTTCATAGAACAGTTAGGAAACCCTCTGTTTGTAAAGTCTGCAAGTGGATATTTGGACCTCTTTGAGGATTTTGTTGGAAACGTTATTTCTTCATCTAATGCTAGACAGAAGAATTCTCAGTAACTTCTTTCAGTTGGGTGTGTTCAACTCGCAGAGTTGAACCTTCCTTTAGACAGAGCGGATTTGAAACCCTCTTTTTGTGGAATTTCCAAGTGGACATTTCAAGTGCTTTGCGGCCAACGGAAGAAAAGGAAATATCTTCGTATAAAAACTGGAGAGAATCATTCTCAGAAACCACTTTGTGATGTGTGCGTTCCACTCACAGTGTTTAACATTTCTTTTCATAGAGCAGTTTGGAAACACTCTGTTTGTAAAGTCTGCAAGCGGATATTTGGACCTCTTTGAGGATTTCGTTGGAAACGGGATTTCTTCATCTAATGCTAGACAGAAGAATTCTCAGTAACTTCTTTGGGTTGCCTTTGTTCAACTCACAGAGTTGAACCTTCCTTTAGACAGAGCAGATTTGAAACCCTGTTTTTGTGGAATTTGCATGTGGACATTTCAAGCGCTTTGGGGCCAACGGTAGAAAAGGAAATATCTTCGTATAAAAACTAGAGAGAATCATTCCCAGCAACCGCTTTTTGATGAGTGCGTTCCACTCACAGAGTTTAACCTTTCTTTTCATAGAACAGTTGGGAAACACTCTGTTTGTAAAGTCTGCAAGTGGATATTTGGACCTCTTTGAGGATTTCGTTGGAAACGGGATTTCTTCATCTAATGCTAGACAGAAGAATTCTCAGTAACTTCTTTGGGTTGCCTGTGTTCAACTCGCAGAGTTGAACCTTCCTTTTGACCCAGCAGATTTGAAACCCTCATTTGTGGAATTCGCATATGGACATTTCAAGTGCTTTGGGGCCAACGGTAGAAAAGGAAGTATCTTCGTATAAAACTAGAGAGAATTATTCCCAACAACCGCTTTGTGATGAGTGCGTTCCACTCACAGAGTTTAAACTTTCTTTTCATGGAACAGTTTGGAAACACTCTGTTTGTAAAGTCTGCAAGCGGATATTTGGGCCTCTTTGAGGATTTCGTTGGAAACGGGATTTCTTCATCTAATGCTAGACAGAAGAATTCTCAGTAACTTCTTTGGGTTGCGTGTGTTCAACTCGCAGAATTGGACCTTCCTTTAGACAGAGCAGATTTGAAACCCTCTTTTTGTGGAATTTCCAAGTGGACATTTCATGCGCTTTGCGGCCAAAGGTAGAAAAGGAAATATCTTCGTATGAAAAATGGAGAGAATCATTCCCAGAAACCACTTTGTGATGAGTGCGTTTCACTCACAGAGTTTAACCTTTCTTTTCATAGAACAGTTTGGAAACACTCTGTTTGTAAAGTCTGCAGGTGGATATTTTGACCTCTTTGAGGATTTCGTTTGAAACGGGATTTCTTCATCTAATGCTAGACAGAAGAATTCTCAGTAACTTCTTTGGGTTGCCTGTGTTCAACTCACAGAGTTGAACCTTCCTTTAGACAGAGCAGATTTGAAACTCTCTTTTTGTGTAGTTTGCATGTGGACATTGCAAGTCCTTTGGGGCCAATGGTAGAAAAGGAAATATCTTCGTATAAAAACTAGAGAGAATCATTCCCAGCAACCGCTTTGTGATGAGTGCGTTCCATTCACAGAGTTTAACCTTTCTTTTCATAGAACAGTTTGGAAACACTCTGTTTGTAAAGTCTGCAAGTGGATATTTGGACCTCTTTGAGGATTTCGTTGGAAACGGGATTTCTTCATCTAATGCTAGACAGAAGAATTCTCAGTAACTTCTTTGGGTTGCTTGTGTTCAACTCGCAGAGTCGAACCTTCCTTTAGACAGAGCAGATTTGAAACCCTCTTTTTGTGGAATTTCCAAGTGGACATTTCAAGCGCTTTGCGGCCAACGGTAGAAAAGGAAATATCTTCGTGTAAAAACTAGAGAGAATCATTCCCAGCAACCGCTTTGTGATGAGTGCGTTCCACTCACAGACTTTAACCTTTCTTTTCATAGAACAGTTAGGAAACCCTCTGTTTGTAAAGTCTGCAAGTGGATATTTGGACCTCTTTGAGGATTTTGTTGGAAACGTTATTTCTTCATCTAATGCTAGACAGAAGAATTCTCAGTAACTTCTTTCAGTTGGGTGTGTTCAACTCGCAGAGTTGAACCTTCCTTTAGACAGAGCAGATTTGAAACCCTCTTTTTGTGGAATTTCCAAGTGGACATTTCAAGCGCTTTGCGGCCAACGGAAGAAAAGGAAATATCTTCGTATAAAAACTGGAGAGAATCATTCTCAGAAACCACTTTGTGATGTGTGCGTTCCACTCACAGGGTTTATCCTATCTTTTCATAGAACAGTTTGGAAACACTCTGTTTGTAAAGTCTGCAAGAGGATATTTGGACCTCTTTGAGGATTTCTTTGGAAACGGGATTTCTTCATCTAATGCTAGACAGAAGAATTCTCAGTAACTTCTTTGGGTTGCGTGTGTTCAACTCACAGAGTTGAACGTTCCTTTAGACAGAGCAGATTTGAAACCCTCTTTCTGAGGAATTTGCATGTGGACATTTCAAGCGCTTTGGGGCCAACGGTAGAAAAGGAAATATCTTCGTATAAAAACAAGAGAGAATCATTCCCAGCAACCGCTTTGTGATGAGTGTGTTCCATTAACAGAGTTTAACCTTTCTTTTCATAGAACAGTTTGGAAACACTCTGTTTGTAAAGTCTGCAAGTGGATATTTGGACCTCTTTGAGGATTTCGTTTGAAACGGGATTTCTTCATCTAATGCTAGACAGAAGAATTCTCAGTAACTTCTTTGGGTTGTGTGTGTTCAACTCACAGAGTTGAACGTTCCTTTAGACAGAGCAGATTTGAAACCCTCTTTTTGTGAAGGTTCCAAGTGGACATTTCATGCACTTTGCGGCCAACGGTAGAAAAGGAAATATCTTCGTATAAAAACTGGAGAGAATCATTCTCAGAAACCACTTTGTGATGTGTGCGTTCCACTCACAGTGTTTAACATTTCTTTTCATAGAGCAGTTTGGAAACACTCTGTTTGTAAAGTCTGCAAGCGGATATTTGGACCTCTTTGAGGATTTCGTTGGAAACGGGATTTCTTCATCTAATGCTAGACAGAAGAATTCTCAGTAACTTCTTTGGGTTGCCTTTGTTCAACTCACAGAGTTGAACCTTCCTTTAGACAGATCAGATTTGAAACCCTGTTTTTGTGGAATTTGAATGTGGACATTTCAAGCGCTTTGGGGCCAACGGTAGAAAAGGAAATATCTTCGTATAAAAACTAGAGAGAATCATTCCCAGCAACCGCTTTTTGATGAGTGCATTCCACTCACAGAGTTTAACCTTTCTTTTCATAGAACAGTTGGGAAACACTCTGTTTGTAAAGTCTGCAAGTGGATATTTGGACCTCTTTGAGGATTTCGTTGGAAACGGGATTTCTTCATCTAATGCTAGACAGAAGAATTCTCAGTAACTTCTTTGGGTTGCCTGTGTTCAACTCGCAGAGTTGAACCTTCCTTCTGACACAGCAGATTTGAAACCCTCATTTGTGGAATTCGCATATGGACATTTCAAGTGCTTTGGGGCCAACGGTAGAAAAGGAAGTATCTTCGTATAAAACTAGAGAGAATTATTCCCAACAACCGCTTTGTGATGAGTGTGTTCCACTCACAGAGTTTAACCTTTCTTTTCATAGAACAGTTTGGAAACACTCTGTTTGTAAAGTCTGCAAGCGGATATTTGGGCCTCTTTGAGGATTTCGTTGGAAACGGGATTTCTTCATCTAGTGCTAGACAGAAGAATTCTCAGTAACTTCTTTGGGTTGCTTTTGTTCAACTCACAGAGTTGAACCTTCCTTTAGATAGAGCAGATTTGAAACCCTCTTTTTGTGGAATTTGCATGTGGACATTTCAAGCGCTTTGGAGCCAACGGTAGAAAAGGAAATATCTTCGAATAAAAACTAGAGAGAATCATTCCCAGCAACCGCTTTGTGATGAGTGCGTTCCACTCACAGAGTTTAACCTTTCTTTTCATAGAACAGTTTGAAAACACTCTGTTTGTAAAGTCTGCAAGTGGATATTTGGACCTCTTTGAGGATTTCGTTGGAAACGGGATTTCTTCATCTAATGCTAGACAGAAGAATTCTCAGTATGTTCTTTGGGTTGCGTGTGTTCAACTCACAGAGTTGAACCTCCCTTTAGACAGAGCAGATTTGAAACCCTCTTTTTGTGGAATTTCCAAGTGGACATTTCAAGCGCTTTGCGGCCAACGGTAGAAAAGGAAATATCTTCGTATAAAAACTGGAGAGAATCATTCTCAGAAACCACTTTGTGATGTGTGCGTTCCACTCACAGGGTTTAACCTATCTTTTCATAGAACAGTTTGGAAACACTCTGTTTGTAAAGTCTGCAAGAGGATATTTGGACCTCTTTGACGATTTCTTTGGAAACGGGATTTCTTCATCTAATGCTAGACAGAAGAATTCTCAGTAACTTCTTTGGGTTGCGTGTCTTCAACTCACAGAGTTTAACGTTCCTTTA
Organism: Gorilla gorilla gorilla; assembly: GCF_029281585.2. Lineage (NCBI taxonomy): Eukaryota > Metazoa > Chordata > Mammalia > Primates > Hominidae > Gorilla > Gorilla gorilla. The sequence continues at coordinate 78,502,088 of NC_073229.2, forward strand.
GACAGAGCAGATTTGAAACCCTCTTTCTGAGGAATTTGCATGTGGACATTTCAAGCGCTTTGGGGCCAACGGTAGAAAAGGAAATATCTTCGTATAAAAACTAGAGAGAATCATTCCCAGCAACCGCTTTGTGATGAGTGTGTTCCATTAACAGAGTTTAACCTTTCTTTTCATAGAACAGTTTGGAAACACTCTGTTTGTAAAGTCTGCAAGTGGATATTTGGACCTCTTTGAGGATTTCGTTTGAAACGGGATTTCTTCATCTAATGCTAGACAGAAGAATTCTCAGTAACTTCTTTGGGTTGTGTGTGTTCAACTCACAGAGTTGAACGTTCCTTTAGACAGAGCAGATTTGAAACCCTCTTTTTGTGAAGGTTCCAAGTGGACATTTCATGCACTTTGGGGCCAACGGTAGAAAAGGAAATATCTTCGTACAAAAACTGGAGAGAATCATTCTCAGAAACCACTTTGTGATGTGTGCGTTCCACTCACAGTGTTTAACATTTCTTTTCATAGAGCAGTTTGGAAACACTCTGTTTCTAAAGTCTGTAAGCGGATATTTGGACCTCTTTGAGGATTTCGTTGGAAACGCGATTTCTTCATCTAATGCTAGACAGAATTCTCAGTAACTTCTTTGGGTTGCCTGTGTTCAACTCACAGAGTTGAACGTTCCTTTAGACAGAGCAGATTTGAAACCCTCTTTTTGTGGAATTTGCATGTGGACATTTCAAGCGCTTTGGGGCCAACGGTAGAAAAGGAAATATCTTCGTATAAAAACTAGAGAGAATCATTCCCAGCAACTGCTTTGTGATGAGTGTGTTACATTAACAGGGTTTAACCTTTCTTTTCATAGAACAGTTTGGAAACACTCTGTGAAGTGTGCATGTGGATATTTGGACGTCTTTGAGGATTTCTTTGGAAACGGGATTTCTTCATCTAATGCTAGACAGAAGAATTCTCAGTAACTTCCTAGGGTTGCATGTGATCAACTCGCAGAGTTGAACCTTCCATTAGACAGAGCAGATTTGAAACCCTCTTTTTGTGGAATTTAAAAGTGGACATTTCAAGCGCTTTGCGGCCAACGGTAGAAAAGGAAATATCTTCGTATAAAAACTGCAGAGAATCATTCTCAGTAACCACTTTGTGATGTGTGCATTCCACTCACAGAGTTTAACCTTTCTTTTCATAGAGCAGTTTGGAAACACTCTGTTTGTAAAGTCTGCAAGCGGATATTTGGACCTCTTTGAGGATTTCGTTGGAAACGTGATTTCTTCATCTAATGCTAGACAGAAGAATTCTCAGTAACTTCTTTGGGTTGCCTTTGTTCAACTCACAGAGTTGAACCTTCCTTTAGACAGAGCAGATTTGAAACCCTCTTTTTGTGGAATTTGCATGTGGACATTTCAAGCGCTTTGGAGCCACCAGTAGAAAAGGAAATATATTCGTATAAAAACTAGAGAGAATCATTCCCAGCAACCGCTTTGTGATGAGTGCGTTCCACTCACAGAGTTTAACCTTTCTTTTCATAGAGCAGTTTGGAAACGCTCTGTTTGTAAAGTCTGCATGTGGATATTTGGACCTCTTTGAGGATTTCGTTGGAAACGGGATTTCTTCATCTAATGCTAGACAGAAGAATTCTCAGTAACTTCTTTGGGTTGCGTGTGTTCAACTCGCACAGTTGAACTTTCCTTTAGATAGAGCAGATTTGAAACCGTCTTTTTGTGGAATTTCCAAGTGGACATTTCAAGCGCTTTGTGGCCAATGGTAGAAAAGGAAATATCTTCGTATAAAAACTGCAGAGAATCATTCTCAGAAACCACTTTGTGATGTGTGCGTTCCACTCACAGAGTTTAACCTTTCTTTTCATAGAGCAGTTTGGAAACACTCTGTTTCTAAAGTCTGCAAGGGGATATTTGGACCTCTTTGAGGATTTCATTGGAAACGGGATTTCTTCATCTAATGCTAGACAGAAGAATTCTCAGTAACTTCTTTGGGTTGCCTGTGTTCAACTCACAGAGTTGAACCTTCCTTTAGACAGAGCAGATTTGAAACTCTCTTTTTGTGGAATTTGCATGTGGACATTTCAAGTGCTTTAGGGTCAACGGTAGAAAAGGAAATATCTTCGTATAAAAACTAGAGAGAATCATTCCCAGCAACCGCTTTGTGATGAGTGCGTTAAATTCACAGAGTTTAACCTTTCTTTTCATAGAACAGTTTGGAAACACTCTGTTTGTAAAGTCTGCAAGTGGATATTTGGACCTCTTTGAGGATTTCGTTTGAAACGGGATTTCTTCATCTAATGCTAGACAGAAGAATTCTCAGTAACTTCTTTGGGTTGCGTGTGTTCAACTCAAAGAGTTGAACCTTCCTTTAGACAGAGCAGATTTGAAACCCTCTTTTTGTGGAATTTCCAAGTGGACATTTCAAGCGCTTTGGGGCCAACGGTAGAAAAGGAAATATCTTCGTGTAAAAACTAGAGAGAATCATTCCCAGCAACCGCTTTGTGATGAGTGCGTTCCACTCTAAGAGTTTAACCTTTCTTTTCATAGAACAGTTAGGAAACACTCTGTTTGTAAAGTCTGCAAGTGGATATTTGGACCTCTTTGAGGATTTTGTTGGAAACGTTATTTCTTCATCTAATGCTAGACAGAAGAATTCTCAGTAACTTCTTTCTGTTGGGTGTGTTCAACTCGCAGAGTTGAACCTTCCTTTAGACAGAGCAGATTTGAAACCCTCTTTTTGTGGAATTTCCAAGTGGACATTTCAAGGGCTTTGCGGCCAACGGAAGAAAAGGAAATATCTTCGTATAAAAACTGGAGAGAATCATTCTCAGAAACCACTTTGTGATGTGTGCGTTCCACTCACAGGGTTTAACCTATCTTTTCATAGAACAGTTTGGAAACACTCTGTTTGTAAAGTCTGCAAGAGGATATTTGGACCTCTTTGAGGATTTCTTTGGAAACGGGATTTCTTCATCTAATGCTAGACAGAAGAATTCTCAGTAACTTCTTTGGGTTGCGTGTGTTCAACTCACAGAGTTGAACGTTCCTTTAGACAGAGCAGATTTGAAACCCTCTTTCTGACGAATTTGCATGTGGACATTTCAAGCGCTTTGGGGCCAACGGTAGAAAAGGAAATATCTTCGTATAAAAACTAGAGAGAATCATTCCCAGCAACCGCTTTGTGATGAGTGAGTTCCATTAACAGAGTTTAACCTTTCTTTTCATAGAACAGTTTGGAAACACTCTGTTTGTAAAGTCTGCAAGTGGATATTTGGACCTCTTTGAGGATTTCTTTTGAAACGGGATTTCTTCATCTAATGCTAGACAGAAGAATTCTCAGTAACTTCTTTGGGTTGTGTGTGTTCAACTCACAGAGTTGAACTTTCCTTTAGACAGAGCAGATTTGAAACCCTCTTTTTGTGAAGTTTCCAAGTGGACATCTCATGCGCTTTGCGGCCAACGGTAGAAAAGGAAATATCTTCGTATAAAAACTGGAGAGAATCATTCTCAGAAACCACTTTGTGATGTGTGCGTTCCACTCACTGTGTTTAACATTTCTTTTCATAGAGCAGTTTGGAAACACTCTGTTTGTAAAGTCTGCAAGAGGATATTTGGACCTCTTTGACGATTTCTTTGGAAACGGGATTTCTTCATCTAATGCTAGACAGAAGAATTCTCAGTAACTTCTTTTGGTTGCGTGTGTTCAACTCACAGAGTTTAACGTTCCTTTAGACAGAGCAGATTTGAAACCCTCTTTCTGAGGAATTTGCATGTGGACATTTCAAGCGCTTTGGGGCCAACGGCAGAAAAGGAAATATCTTCGTATAAAGACTAGAGAGAATCATTCCCAGCAACCGCTTTGTGATGAGTGTGTTCCATTAACAGAGTTTAACCTTTCTTTTCATAGAACAGTTTGGAAACACTCTGTTTGTAAAGTCTGCAAGTGGATATTTGGACCTCTTTGAGGATTTCGTTTGAAACGGGATTTCTTCATCTAATGCTAAACAGAAGAATTCTCAGTAACTTCTTTGGGTTGTGTGTGTTCAACTCACAGAGTTGAACGTTCCTTTAGACAGAGCAGATTTGAAACCCTCTTTTTGTGAAGGTTCCAAGTGGACATTTCATGCACTTTGAGGCCAACGGTAGAAAAGGAAATATCTTCGTATAAAAACTGGAGAGAATCATTCTCAGAAACCACTTTGTGATGTGTGCGTTCCACTCACAGTGTTTAACCTTTCTTTTCATAGAGCAGTTTGGAAACACTCTGTTTGTAAAGTCTGCAAGCGGATATTTGGACCTCTTTGAGGATTTCGTTGGAAACGGGATTTCTTCATCTAATGCTAGACAGAAGAATTCTCAGTAACTTCTTTGGGTTGCCTTTGTTCAACTCAGAGAGTTGAACATTCCTTTAGACAGAGCAGATTTGAAACCCTGTTTTTGTGGAATTTGAATGTGGACATTTCAAGCCCTTTGGGGCCAACGGTAGAAAAGGAAATATCTTCGTATAAAAACTAGAGAGAATCATTCCCAGCAACCGCTTTGTGATGAGTGCGTTCCACTCACAGAGTTTAACCTTTCTTTTCATAGAACAGTTTGGAAACACTCTGTTTGTAAAGTCTGCAAGTGGATATTTGGACCTCTTTGAGGATTTCGTTGGAAACGGTATTTCTTCATCTAATGCTAGACAGAAGAATTCTCAGAATATTCTTTGGGTTGCGTGTGTTCAACTCGCAGAGTTGAACCTTCCTTTAGACAGAGCAGATTTGAAACCCTCTTTTTGTGGAATTTCCAAGTGGACATTTCAAGCGCTTTGAGGCCAACGGTAGAAAAGGAAATATCTTCGTATAAAAACTGGAGAGAATCATTCTCAGAAACCACTTTGTGATGTGTGCGTTTCACTCACAGAGTTTAACCTTTATTTTCATAGAGCAGTTTGGAAACACTCTGTTTCTAAAGTCTGTAAGCGGATATTTGGACCTCTTTGAGGATTTCGTTGGAAACGCGATTTCTTCATGTAATGCTAGACAGAATTCTCAGTAACTTCTTTGGGTTGCCTGTGGTCAACTCACAGAGTTGAACGTCCCTTTAGACAGAGCAGATTTGAAACCCTCTTTTTGTGGAATTTGCATGTGGACATTTCAAGCGCTTTAGGGCCAACGGTAGAAAAGGAAATATCTTCGTATAAAAACTAGAGAGAATCATTCCCAGCAACTGCTTTGTGATGAGTGTGTTCCATTAACAGAGTTTAACCTTTCTTTTCATAGAACAGTTTGGAAACACTCTGTGAAGTGTGCATGTGGATATTTGGACCTCTTTGAGGATTTCTTTGGAAACGGGATTTCTTCATCTAATGCTAGACAGAAGAATTCTCAGTAACTTCCTAGCGTTGCATGTGATCAACTCGCAGAGTTGAACCTTCCATTAGACAGAGCAGATTTGAAACCCTCTTTTTGTGGAATTTCCAAGTGGACATTTCAAGCGCTTTGCGGCCAACGGTAGAAAAGGAAATATCTTCGTATAAAAACTGGAGAGAATCATTCTCAGTAACCACTTTGTGATGTGTGCGTTCCACTCACAGAGTTTAACCTTTCTTTTCATAGAGCAGTTTGGAAACACTCTGTTTGTAAAGTCTGCAAGCGGATATTTGGACCTCTTTGAGGATTTCGTTGGAAACGGGATTTCTTCATCTAATGCTAGACAGAAGAATTCTCAGTAACTTCTTTGGGTTGCCTTTGTTCAACTCACAGAGTTGAACCTTCCTTTAGACAGAGCAGATTTGAAACCCTCTTTTTGTGGAATTTGCATGTGTACATTTCAAGCGCTTTGGAGCCACCAGTAGAAAAGGAAATATCTTCGTATAAAAACTAGAGAGAATCATTCCCAGCAACCGCTTTGTGATGAGTGCGTTGCACTCACAGAGTTGAACCTTTCTTTTCATAGAACAGTTTGGAAACATTCTGTTTGTAAAGTCTGCAAGTGGATATTTGGACCTCTTTGAGGATTTCGTTGGAAACGGGATTTTTTCATCTAATGCTAGACAGAAGAATTCTCAGTAACTTCTTTGGGTTGCGTGTGTTCAACTCACAGAATTGGACCTTCCTTTAGACAGAGCAGATTTGAAACCCTCTTTTTGTGGAATTTCCAAGTGGACATTTCATGCGCTTTGCGGCCAACGGTAGAAAAGGAAATATCTTCGTATGAAAAATGGAGAGAATCATTCCCAGAAACCACTTTGTGATGAGTGCGTTTCACTCACAGAGTTTAACCTTTCTTTTCATAGAACAGTTTGGAAACAGTCTGTTTGTAAAGTCTGCAGGTGGATATTTGCACCTCTTTGAGTATTTCGTTTGAAACGGGATTTCTTCATCTAATGCTAGACAGAAGAATTCTCAGTAACTTCTTTGGGTTGCCTGTGTTCAACTCACAGAGTTGAAGCTTGCTTTAGACAGAGCAGATTTGAAACTCTCTTTTTGTGGAATTTGCATGTGGACATTGCAAGTGCTTTGGGGCCAACGGTAGAAAAGGAAATATCTTCGTATAAAAACTAGAGAGAATCATTCCCAACAACCGCTTTGTGATGAGTGCGTTCCATTCACAGAGTTTAACCTTTCTTTTCATAGAACAGTTTGGAAACACTCTGTTTGTAAAGTCTGCAAGTGGATATTTGGACCTCTTTGAGGATTTCGTTGGAAACGGGATTTCTTCATCTAATGCTAGACAGAAGAATTCTCAGTAACTTCTTTGGGTTGCGTGTGTTCAACTCGCAGAGTTGAACCTTCCTTTAGACAGAGCAGATTTGAAACCCTCTTTTTGTGGAATTTCCAAGTGGACATTTCAAGCGCTTTGCGGCCAACGGTAGAAAAGGAAATATCTTCGTATAAAAACTGGAGAGAATCATTCTCAGTAACCACTTTGTGATGTGTGCGTTCCACTCACAGAGTTTAACCTTTCTTTTCATAGAGCAGTTTGGAAACACTCTGTTTGTAAAGTCTGCAAGCGGATATTTGGACCTCTCTGAGGATTTCTTTGGAAACGGGATTTCTTCATCTAATGCTAGACAGAAGAATTCTCAGTAACTTCTTTGGGTTGCCTTTGTTCAACTCACAGAGTTGAACCTTCCTTTAGACAGAGCAGATTTGAAACCCTCTTTTTGTGGAATTTGCATGTGGACATTTCAAGCGCTTTGGAGCCTCCAGTAGAAAAGGAAATATCTTCGTATAAAAACTAGAGAGAATCATTCCCAGCAACCGCTTTGTGATGAGTGCGTTCCACTCACAGAGTTTAACCTTTCTTTTCATAGAGCAGTTTGGAAACGCTCTGTTTGTAAAGTCTGCATGTGGATATTTGGACCTCTTTGAGGATTTCGTTGGAAACGGGATTTCTTCATCTAATGCTAGACAGAAGAATTCTCAGTAACTTCTTTGGGTTGCGTGTGTTCAACTCGCACAGTTGAACTTTCCTTTAGATAGAGCAGATTTGAAACCGTCTTTTTGTGGAATTTCCAAGTGGACATTTCAAGCGCTTTGTGGCCAATGGTAGAAAAGGAAATATCTTCGTATAAAAACTGCAGAGAATCATTCTCAGAATCCACTTTGTGATGTGTGCGTTCCACTCACAGAGTTTAACCTTTCTTTTCATAGAGCAGTTTGGAAACACTCTGTTTCTAAAGTCTGCAAGGGGATATTTGGACCTCTTTGAGGATTTCATTGGAAACGGGATTTCTTCATCTAATGCTAGACAGAACAATTCTCAGTAACTTCTTTGGGTTGCGTGTGTTCAACTCGCAGAGTTGAAGCTTCCTTTAGACAGAGCAGATTTGAAACCCTCTTTTTGTGGAATTTGTATGTGGACATTTCAAGCGCTTTGGGTCCAACGGTAGAAAAGGAAATATGTTCGTATAAAAACTAGAGAGAATCATTCCCAGCAACCGCTTTGTGATGAGTGCATTGCACTCACAGAGTTGAACCTTTCTTTTCATAGAACAGTTTGGAAACATTCTGTTTGTAAAGTCTGCAATTGGATATTTGGACCTCTTTGAGGATTTCGTTGGAAACGGAATTTCTTCATCTAATGCTAGACAGAAGAATTCTCAGTAACTTCTTTGGGTTGCGTGTGTTCAACTCGCAGAATTGGACCTTCCTTTAGACAGAGCAGATTTGAAACCCTTTTTTGTGGAATTTCCAAGTGGACATTTCATGTGCTTTGCGGCCAACGGTAGAAAAGGAAATATCTTCGTATGAAAAATGGAGAGAATCATTCCCAGAAACCACTTTGTGATGAGTGCGTTTCACTCACAGAGTTTAACCTTTCTTTTCATAGAACAGTTTGGAAACAGTCTGTTTGTAAAGTCTGCAGGTGGATATTTGCACCTCTTTGAGTATTTCGTTTGAAACGGGATTTCTTCATCTAATGCTAGACAGAAGAATTCTCAGTAACTTCTTTGGGTTGCCTGTGTTCAACTCACAGAGTTGAAGCTTGCTTTAGACAGAGCAGATTTGAAACTCTCTTTTTGTGGAATTTGCATGTGGACATTGCAAGTGCTTTGGGGCCAACGGTAGAAAAGGAAATATCTTCGTATAAAAACTAGAGAGAATCATTCCCAACAACCGCTTTGTGATGAGTGCGTTCCATTCACAGAGTTTAACCTTTCTTTTCATAGAACAGTTTGGAAACACTCTGTTTGTAAAGTCTGCAAGTGGATATTTGGACCTCTTTGAGGATTTCGTTGGAAACGGGATTTCTTCATCTAATGCTAGACAGAAGAATTCTCAGTAACTTCTTTGGGTTGCGTGTGTTCAACTCGCAGAGTTGAACCTTCCTTTAGACAGAGCAGATTTGAAACCCTCTTTTTGTGGAATTTCCAAGTGGACATTTCAAGCGCTTTGCGGCCAACGGTAGAAAAGGAAATATCTTCGTATAAAAACTGGAGAGAATCATTCTCAGAAACCACTTTGTGATGTGTGCGTTCCACTCACAGAGTTTAACCTTTATTTTCATAGAGCAGTTTGGAAACACTCTGTTTCTAAAGTCTGTAAGCGGATATTTGGACCTCTTTGAGGATTTCGTTGGAAACGCGATTTCTTCATGTAATGCTAGACAGAATTCTCAGTAACTTCTTTGGGTTGCCTGTGTTCAACTCACAGAGTTGAACGTTCCTTTAGACAGAGCAGATTTGAAACCCTCTTTTTGTGGAATTTGCATGTGGACATTTCAAGCGCTTTAGGGCCAACGGTAGAAAAGGAAATATCTTCGTATAAAACCTAGAGAGAATCATTCCCAGCAACTGCTTTGTGATGAGTGTGTTCCATTAACAGAGTTTAAGCTTTCTTTTCATAGAACAGTTTGGAAACACTCTGTGAAGTGTGCATGTGGATATTTGGACCTCTTTGAGGATTTCTTTGGAAACGGGATTTCTTCATCTAATGCTAGACAGAAGAATTCTCAGTAACTTCCTAGGGTTGCATGTGATCAACTCGCAGAGTTGAACCTTCCATTAGACAGAGCAGATTTGAAACCCTCTTTTTGTGGAATTTCCAAGTGGACATTTCATGCGCTTTGCGTCCAACGGTAGAAAAGGAAATATCTTCGTATGAAAAATGGAGAGAATCATTCCCAGAAACCACTTTGTGATGAGTGCGTTTCACTCACAGAGTTTAACCTTTCTTTTCATAGAACAGTTTGGAAACAGTCTGTTTGTAAAGTCTGCAGGTGGATATTTGCACCTCTTTGAGGATTTCGTTTGAAACGGGATTTCTTCATCTAATGCTAGACAGAAGAATTCTCAGTAACTTCTTTGGGTTGCCTGTGTTCAACTCACAGAGTTGAAGCTTGCTTTAGACAGAGCAGATTTGAAACTCTCTTTTTGTGGAATTTGCATGTGGACATTGCAAGTGCTTTGGGGCCAACGGTAGAAAAGGAAATATCTTCATATAAAAACTAGAGAGAATCATTCCCAACAACCGCTTTGTGATGAGTGCGTTCCATTCACAGAGTTTAACCTTTCTTTTCATAGAACAGTTTGGAAACACTCTGTTTGTAAAGTCTGCAAGTGGATATTTGGACCTCTTTGAGGATTTCGTTGGAAACGGGATTTCTTCATCTAATGCTAGACAGAAGAATTCTCAGTAACTTCTTTGGGTTGCGTGTGTTCAACTCGCAGAGTTGAACCTTCCTTTAGACAGAGCAGATTTGAAACCCTCTTTTTGTGGAATTTCCAAGTGGACATTTCAAGCGCTTTGCGGCCAACGGTAGAAAAGGAAATATCTTCGTATAAAAACTGGAGAGAATCATTCTCAGTAACCACTTTGTGATGTGTGCGTTCCACTCACAGAGTTTAACCTTTCTTTTCATAGAGCAGTTTGGAAACACTCTGTTTGTAAAGTCTGCAAGCGGATATTTGGACCTCTTTGAGGATTTCGTTGGAAACGGGATTTCTTCATCTAATGCTAGACAGAAGAATTCTCAGTAACTTCTTTGGGTTGCCTTTGTTCAACTCACAGAGTTGAACCTTCCTTTAGACAGAGCAGATTTGAAACCCTCTTTTTGTGGAATTTGTATGTGGACATTTCAAGCGCTTTGGGTCCAACGGTAGAAAAGGAAATATATTCGTATAAAAACTAGAGAGAATCATTCCCAGCAACCGCTTTGTGATGAGTGCGTTGCACTCACAGAGTTGAACCTTTCTTTTCATAGAACAGTTTGGAAACATTCTGTTTGTAAAGTCTGCAAGTGGATATTTGGACCTCTTTGAGGATTTCGTTGGAAACGGGATTTCTTCATCTAATGCTAGACAGAAGAATTCTCAGTAACTTCTTTGGGTTGCGTGTGTTCAACTCGCAGAATTGGACCTTCCTTTAGACAGAGCAGATTTGAAACCCTCTTTTTGTGGAATTTCCAAGTGGACATTTCATGCGCTTTGCGGCCAACGGTAGAAAAGGAAATATCTTCGTATGAAAAATGGAGAGAATCATTCCCAGAAACCACTTTGTGATGAGTGCGTTTCACTCACAGAGTTTAACCTTTCTTTTCATAGAACAGTTTGGAAACAGTCTGTTTGTAAAGTGTGCAGGTGGATATTTGCACCTCTTTGAGGATTTCGTTTGAAACGGGATTTCTTCATCTAATGCTAGACAGAAGAATTCTCAGTAACTTCTTTGGGTTGCCTGTGTTCAACTCACAGAGTTGAAGCTTGCTTTAGACAGAGCAGATTTGAAACTCTCTTTTTGTGGAATTTGCATGTGGACATTGCAAGTGCTTTGGGGCCAACGGTAGAAAAGGAAATATCTTCGTATAAAAACTAGAGAGAATCATTCCCAACAACCGCTTTGTGATGAGTGCGTTCCATTCACAGAGTTTAACCTTTCTTTTCATAGAACAGTTTGGAAACACTCTGTTTGTAAAGTCTGCAAGTGGATATTTGGACCTCTTTGAGGATTTCGTTGGAAACGGGATTTCTTCATCTAATGCTAGACAGAAGAATTCTCAGTAACTTCTTTGGGTTGCGTGTGTTCAACTCGCAGAGTTGAACCTTCCTTTAGACAGAGCAGATTTGAAACCCTCTTTTTGTGGAATTTCCAAGTGGACATTTCAAGCGCTTTGCGGCCAACGGTAGAAAAGGAAATATCTTCGTGTAAAAACTAGAGAGAATCATTCCCAGCAACCGCTTTGTGATGAGTGCGTTCCACTCACAGAGTTTAACCTTTCTTTTCATAGAACAGTTTGGAAACACTCTGTTTGTAAAGTCTGCAAGTGGATATTTGGACCTCTTTGAGGATTTCTTTTGAAACGGGATTTCTTCATCTAATGCTAGACAGAAGAATTCTCAGTAACTTCTTTGGGTTGTGTGTGTTCAACTCACAGAGTTGAACGTTCCTTTAGACAGAGCAGATTTGAAACCCTCTTTTTGTGAAGTTTCCAAGTGGACATCTCATGCACTTTGCGGCCAACGGTAGAAAAGGATATATCTTCGTATAAAAACTGGAGAGAATCATTCTCAGAAACCACTTTGTGATGTGTGCGTTCCACTCACAGTGTTTAACATTTCTTTTCATAGAGCAGTTTGGAAACACTCTGTTTGTAAAGTCTGCAAGAGGATATTTGGACCTCTTTGACGATTTCTTTGGAAACGGGATTTCTTCATCTAATGCTAGACAGAAGAATTCTCAGTAACTTCTTTTGGTTGCGTGTGTTCAACTCACAGAGTTTAACGTTCCTTTAGACAGAGCAGATTTGAAACCCTCTTTCTGAGGGATTTGCATGTGGACATTTCAAGCGCTTTGGGGCCAACGGTGGAAAAGGAAATATCTTCGTATAAAGACTAGAGAGAATCATTCCCAGCAACCGCTTTGTGATGAGTGTGTTCCATTAACAGAGTTTAACCTTTCTTTTCATAGAACAGTTTGGAAACACTCTGTTTGTAAAGTCTGCAAGTGGATATTTGGACCTCTTTGAGGATTTCGTTTGAAACGGGATTTCTTCATCTAATGCTAAACAGAAGAATTCTCAGTAACTTCTTTGGGTTGTGTGTGTTCAGCTCACAGAGTTGAACGTTCCTTTAGACAGAGCAGATTTGAAACCCTCTTTTTGTGAAGGTTCCAAGTGGACATTTCATGCACTTTGAGGCCAACGGTAGAAAAGGAAATATCTTCGTATAAAAACTGGAGAGAATCATTCTCAGAAACCACTTTGTGATGTGTGCGTTCCACTCACAGTGTTTAACATTTCTTTTCATAGAGCAGTTTGGAAACACTGTTTGTAAAGTCTGCAAGCGGATATTTGGACCTCTTTGAGGATTTCGTTGGAAACGGGATTTCTTCATCTAATGCTAGACAGAAGAATTCTCAGTAACTTCTTTGGGTTGCCTTTGTTCAACTCAGAGAGTTGAACATTCCTTTAGACAGAGCAGATTTGAAACCCTGTTTTTGTGGAATTTGAATGTGGACATTTCAAGCGCTTTGGGGCCAACGGTAGAAAAGGAAATATCTTCGTATAAAAACTAGAGAGAATCATTCCCAGCAACCGCTTTGTGATGAGTGCGTTGCACTCACAGAGTTTAACCTTTCTTTTCATAGAACAGTTTGGAAACACTCTGTTTGTAAAGTCTGCAAGTGGATATTTGGACCTCTTTGAGGATTTCGTTGGAAACGGGATTTCTTCATCTAATGCTAGACAGAAGAATTCTCAGTAACTTCTTTGGGTTGCCTGTGTTCAACTCGCAGAGTTGAACCTTCCTTTTGACACAGCAGATTTGAAACCCTCATTTGTGGAATTCGCATGTGGACATTTCAAGTGCTTTGGGGCCAACGGTAGAAAAGGAAGTATCTTTGTATAAAACTAGAGAGAATTATTCCCAACAACCGCTTTGTGATGAGTGCGTTCCACTCACAGAGTTTAACCTTTCTTTTCATAGAACAGTTTGGAAACACTCTGTTTGTAAAGTCTGCAAGTGGATATTTGGACCTCTTTGAGGATTTCGTTGGAAACGGGATTTCTTCATCTAATGCTAGACAGAAGAATTCTCAGTAACTTCTTTGGGTTGCTTTTGTTCAACTCACAGAGTTGAACCTTCCTTTAGATAGAGCAGATTTGAAACCCTCTTTTTGTGGAATTTGCATGTGGACATTTCAAGCGCTTTGGAGCCAACGGTAGAAAAGGAAATATCTTCGTATAAAAACTAGAGAGAATCATTCCCAGCAACCGCTTTGTGATGAGTGCGTTCCACTAACAGAGTTTAACCTTTCTTTTCATAGAACAGTTTGGAAACACTCTGTTTGTAAAGTCTGCAAGTGGATATTTGGACCTCTTTGAGGATTTCGTTGGAAGCGGTATTTCTTCATCTAATGCTAGACAGAAGAATTCTCAGTATGTTCTTTGGGTTGCGTGTGTTCAACTCGCAGAGTTGAACCTTCCTTTAGACACAGCAGATTTGAAACCCTCTTTTTGTGGAATTTCCAAGTGGACATTTCAAGCGCTTTGAGGCCAACGGTAGAAAAGGAAATATCTTCGTATAAAAACTGGAGAGAATCATTCTCAGAAACCACTTTGTGATGTGTGCGTTCCACTCACAGAGTTTAACCTTTATTTTCATAGAGCAGTTTGGAAACACTCTGTTTCTAAAGTCTGTAAGCGGATATTTGGACCTCTTTGAGGATTTCGTTGGAAACGCGATTTCTTCATGTAATGCTAGACAGAATTCTCAGTAACTTCTTTGGGTTGCCTGTGTTCAACTCACAGAGTTGAACGTTCCTTTAGACAGAGCAGATTTGAAACCCTCTTTTTGTGGAATTTGCATGTGGACATTTCAAGCGCTTTAGGGCCAACGGTAGAAAAGGAAATATCTTCGTATAAAAACTAGAGAGAATCATTCCCAGCAACTGCTTTGTGATGAGTGTGTTCCATTAACAGAGTTTAACCTTTCTTTTCATAGAACAGTTTGGAAACACTCTGTGAAGTGTGCATGTGGATATTTGGACCTCTTTGAGGATTTCTTTGGAAACGGGATTTCTTCATCTAATGCTAGACAGAAGAATTCTCAGTAACTTCCTAGGGTTGCATGTGATCAACTCGCAGAGTTGAACCTTCCATTAGACAGAGCAGATTTGAAACCCTCTTTTTGTGGAATTTCCAAGTGGACATTTCAAGCGCTTTGCGGCCAACGGTAGAAAAGGAAATATCTTCGTATAAAAACTGGAGAGAATCATTCTCAGTAACCAATTTGTGATGTGTGCGTTCCACTCACAGAATTTAACCTTTCTTTTCATAGAGCAGTTTGGAAACACTCTGTTTGTAAAGTCTGCAAGCGGATATTTGGACCTCTTTGAGGATTTCGTTGGAAACGGGATTTCTTCATCTAATGCTAGACAGAAGAATTCTCAGTAACTTCTTTGGGTTGCGTGTGTTCAACTCGCAGAGTTGAAGCTTCCTTTAGACAGAGCAGATTTGAAACCCTCTTTTTGTGGAATTTGTATGTGGACATTTCAAGCGCTTTGGGTCCAACGGTAGAAAAGGAAATATGTTCGTATAAAAACTAGAGAGAATCATTCCCAGCAACCGCTTTGTGATGAGTGCGTTGCACTCACAGAGTTGAACCTTTCTTTTCTTAGAACAGTTTGGAAACATTCTGTTTGTAAAGTCTGCAAGTGGATATTTGGACATCTTTGAGGATTTCGTTGGAAACGGGATTTCTTCATCTAATGCTAGACAGAAGAATTCTCAGTAACTTCTTTGGGTTGCGTGTGTTCAACTCGCAGAATTGGACCTTCCTTTAGACAGAGCAGATTTGAAACCCTCTTTTTGTGGAATTTCCAAGTGGACATTTCATGCGCTTTGCGGCCAACGGTAGAAAAGGAAATATCTTCGTATGAAAAATGGAGAGAATCATTCCCAGAAACCACTTTGTGATGAGTGCGTTTCACTCACAGAGTTTAACCTTTCTTTTCATAGAACAGTTTGGAAACAGTCTGTTTGTAAAGTCTGCAGGTGGATATTTGCACCTCTTTGAGGATTTCGTTTGAAACGGGATTTCTTCATCTAATGCTAGACAGAAGAATTCTCAGTAACTTCTTTGGGTTGCCTGTGTTCAACTCACAGAGTTGAAGCTTGCTTTAGACAGAGCAGATTTGAAACCCTCTTTTTGTGGAATTTCCAAGTGGACATTTCAAGCGCTTTGCGGCCAACGGTAGAAAATTAAATATCTTCGTGTAAAAACTAGAGAGAATCATTCCCAGCAACCGCTTTGTGATGAGTGTGTTCCACTCACAGAGTTTAACCTTTCTTTTCATAGAACAGTTAGGAAACACTCTGTTTGTAAAGTCTGCAAGTGGATATTTGGACCTCTTTGAGGATTTTGTTGGAAACGGGATTTCTTCATCTAATGCTAGACAGAAGAATTCTCAGTAACTTCTTTCAGTTGGGTGTGTTCAACTCGCTGGGTTGAACCTTCCTTTAGACAGAGCAGATTTGAAACCCTCTTTTTGTGGAATTTCCAAGTGGACATTTCAAGCGCTTTGCGGCCAACGGAAGAAAAGGAAATATCTTCGTATAAAAACTGGAGAGAATCATTCTCAGAAACCACTTTGTGATGTGTGCGTTCCACTCACAGGGTTTAACCTATCTTTTCATAGAACAGTTTGGAAACACTCTGTTTGTAAAGTCTGCAAGAGGATATTTGGACCTCTTTGACGATTTCTTTGGAAACGGGATTTCTTCATCTAATGCTAGACAGAAGAATTCTCAGTAACTTCCTTGGGTTGCGTGTGTTCAACTCACAGAGTTGAACGTTCCTTTAGACAGAGCAGATTTGAAACCCTCTTTCTGAGGAATTTGCATGTGGACATTTCAAGTGCTTTGGGGCCAACGGTAGAAAAGGAAATATCTTTGTATAAAAACTAGAGAGAATCATTCCCAGCAACCGCTTTGTGATGAGTGTGTTCCATTAACAGAGTTTAACCTTTCTTTTCATAGAACAGTTTGGAAACACTCTGTTTGTAAAGTCTGCAAGTGGATATTTGGACCTCTTTGAGGATTTCGTTTGAAACGGGATTTCTTCATCTAATGCTAGACAGAAGAATTCTCAGTAAATTCTTTGGGTTGTGTGTGTTCAACTCACAGAGTTGAACGTTCCTTTAGACAGAGCAGATTTGAAACCCTCTTTTTGTGAAGGTTCCAAGTGGACATTTCATGCACTTTGCGGCCAACGGTAGAAAAGGAAATATCTTCGTATGAAAAATGGAGAGAATCATTCCCAGAAACCACTTTGTGATGAGTGCGTTTCACTCACAGAGTTTAACCTTTCTTTTCATAGAACAGTTTGGAAACAGTCTGTTTGTAAAGTCTGCAGGTGGATATTTGCACCTCTTTGAGGATTTCGTTTGAAACGGGATTTCTTCATCTAATGCTAGACAGAAGAATTCTCAGTAACTTCTTTGGGTTGCCTGTGTTCAACTCACAGAGTTGAAGCTTGCTTTAGACAGAGCAGATTTGAAACCCTCTTTTTGTGGAATTTCCAAGTGGACATTTCAAGCGCTTTGCGGCCAACGGTAGAAAATTAAATATCTTCGTGTAAAAACTAGAGAGAATCATTCCCAGCAACCGCTTTGTGATGAGTGTGTTCCACTCACAGAGTTTAACCTTTCTTTTCATAGAACAGTTAGGAAACACTCTGTTTGTAAAGTCTGCAAGTGGATATTTGGACCTCTTTGAGGATTTTGTTGGAAACGGGATTTCTTCATCTAATGCTAGACAGAAGAATTCTCAGTAACTTCTTTCAGTTGGGTGTGTTCAACTCGCTGGGTTGAACCTTCCTTTAGACAGAGCAGATTTGAAACCCTCTTTTTGTGGAATTTCCAAGTGGACATTTCAAGCGCTTTGCGGCCAACGGAAGAAAAGGAAATATCTTCGTATAAAAACTGGAGAGAATCATTCTCAGAAACCACTTTGTGATGTGTGCGTTCCACTCACAGGGTTTAACCTATCTTTTCATAGAACAGTTTGGAAACACTCTGTTTGTAAAGTCTGCAAGAGGATATTTGGACCTCTTTGACGATTTCTTTGGAAACGGGATTTCTTCATCTAATGCTAGACAGAAGAATTCTCAGTAACTTCCTTGGGTTGCGTGTGTTCAACTCACAGAGTTGAACGTTCCTTTAGACAGAGCAGATTTGAAACCCTCTTTCTGAGGAATTTGCATGTGGACATTTCAAGTGCTTTGGGGCCAACGGTAGAAAAGGAAATATCTTTGTATAAAAACTAGAGAGAATCATTCCCAGCAACCGCTTTGTGATGAGTGTGTTCCATTAACAGAGTTTAACCTTTCTTTTCATAGAACAGTTTGGAAACACTCTGTTTGTAAAGTCTGCAAGTGGATATTTGGACCTCTTTGAGGATTTCGTTTGAAACGGGATTTCTTCATCTAATGCTAGACAGAAGAATTCTCAGTAAATTCTTTGGGTTGTGTGTGTTCAACTCACAGAGTTGAACGTTCCTTTAGACAGAGCAGATTTGAAACCCTCTTTTTGTGAAGGTTCCAAGTGGACATTTCATGCAATTTGCGGCCAACGGTAGAAAAGGAAATATCTTCGTATAAAAACTGGAGAGAATCATTCTCAGAAACCACTTTGTGATGTGTGCGTTCCACTCACAGTGTTTAACATTTCTTTTCATAGAGCAGTTTGGAAACACTCTGTTTGTAAAGTCTGCAAGCGGATATTTGGACCTCTTTGAGGATTTCGTTGGAAACGGGATTTCTTCATCTAATGCTAGACAGAAGAATTCTCAGTATCTTCTTTGGGTTGCCTTTGTTCAACTCACAGAGTTGAACCTTCCTTGAGACAGAGCAGATTTGAAACCCTGTTTTTGTGGAATTTGAATGTGGACATTTCAAGCGCTTTGGGGCCAACGGTAGAAAAGGAAATATCTTCGTATAAAAACTAGAGAGAATCATTCCCAGCAACCGCTTTTTGATGAGTGCGTTCCACTCACAGAGTTTAACCTTTCTTTTCATAGAACAGTTTGGAAACACTCTGTTTGTAAAGTCTGCAAGTGGATATTTGGACCTCTTTGAGGATTTCGTTGGAAACGGTATTTCTTCATCTAATGCTAGACAGAAGAATTCTCAGTAACTTCTTTGGGTTGCCTGTGTTCAACTCACAGAGTTGAACCTTCCTTTTGACACAGCAGATTTGAAACCCTCATTTGTGGAATTCGCATGTGGACATTTCAAGTGCTTTGGGGCCAACGGTAGAAAAGGAAGTATCTTCGTATAAAACTAGAGAGAATTATACCAAACAACCGCTTTGTGATGAGTGCGTTCCACTCATAGAGTTTAACCTTTCTTTTCATAGAACAGTTTGGAAACACTCTGTTTGTAAAGTCTGCAAGCGGATATTTGGACCTCTTTGAGGATTTCGTTGGAAACGGGATTTCTTCATCTAATGCTAGACAGAAGAATTCTCAGTAACTTCTTTCGGTTGCCTGTGTTCAACTCACAGAGTTGAACCTTCCTTTAGATAGAGCAGATTTGAAACCCTCTTCTTGTGGAATTTGCATGTGGACATTTCAAGCGCTTTGGAGCCAACGGTAGAAAAGGAAATATCTTCGTATAAAAACTAGAGAGAATCATTCCCAGCAACCGCTTTGTGATGAGTGCGTTCCACTCACAGAGTTTAACCTTTCTTTTCAGAGAACAGTTTGGAAACACTCTGTTTGTAAAGTCTGCAAGTGGATATTTGGACCTCTTTGAGGATTTCGTTGGAAACGGGATTTCTTCATCTAATGCTAGACAGAAGAATTCTCAGTATGTTCTTTGGGTTGCGTGTGTTTAACTCGCAGAGTTGAACCTTCCTTTAGACAGAGCAGATTTGAAACCCTCTTTTTGTGGAATTTCCAAGTGGACATTTAAAGCGCTTTGCGGTCAACGGTAGAAAAGGAAATATCTTCGTATAAAAACTGGAGAGAATCATTCTCAGAAACCACTTTGTGATGTGTGCGTTCCACTCACAGAGTTTAACCTTTATTTTCATAGAGCAGTTTGGAAACACTCTGTTTCTAAAGTCTGTAAGCGGATATTTGGACCTCTTTGAGGATTTCGTTGGAAACGCGATTTCTTCATCTAATGCTAGACAGAAGAATTCTCAGTAACTTCTTTGGGTTGCCTGTGTTCAACTCACAGAGTTGAACGTTCCTTTAGACAGAGCAGATTTGAAACCCTCTTTTTGTGGAATTTGCATGTGGACATTTCATGCGCTTTAGGGCCAACGGTAGAAAAGGAAATATCTTCGTGTAAAAACTAGAGAGAATCATTCCCAGCAACCGCTTTGTGATGAGTGTGTTCCATTCACAGAGTTTAACCTTTCTTTTCATAGAACAGTTTGGAAACACTCTGTTTGTAAAGTGTGCATGTGGATATTTGGACCTCTTTGAGGATTTCTTTGGAAACGGGATTTCTTCATCTAATGCTAGACAGAAGAATTCTCAGTAACTTCCTAGGGTTGCATGTGATCAATGCGCAGAGTTGAACCTTCCACTAGACAGAGCAGATTTGAAACCCTCTTTTTGTGGAATTTCCAAGTGGACATTTCAAGCGCTTTGCGGCCAACGGTAGAAAAGGAAATATCTTCGTATAAAAACTGGAGAGAATCATTCTCAGTAACCACTTTGTGATGTGTGCGTTCCACTCACAGAGTTTAACGTTTCTTTTCATAGAGCAGTTTGGAAACACTCTGTAAAGTTTGCAAGCGGATATTTGGACCTCTTTGAGGATTTCGTTGGAAACGGGATTTCTTCATCTAATGCTAGACAGAAGAATTCTCAGTAACTTCTTTGGGTTGCCTTTGTTCAACTCACAGAGTTGAACCTTCCTTTAGACAGAGCAGATTTGAAACCCTCTTTTTGTTGAATTTGCATGTGGACATTTCAAGCGCTTTGGAGCCACCAGTAGAAAAGGAAATATCTTCTTATAAAAACTAGAGAGAATCATTCCCTGCAATCACTTTGTGATGAGTGCGTTCCACTCACAGAGTTGAACCTTTCTTTTCATAGAGCAGTTTGGAAACGCTCTGTTTGTAAAGTCTGCATGTGGATATTTGGACCTCTTTGAGGATTTCGTTGGAAACGGGATTTCTTCATCTAATGCTAGACAGAATAATTCTCAGTAACTTCTTTGGGTTACGTGTGTTCAACTCGCACAGTTGAACTTTCCTTTAGATAGAGCAGATTTGAAACCGTCTTTTTGTGGAGTTTCCAAGTGGACATTTCAAGCGCTTTGCGGCCAATGGTAGAAAAGGAAATATCTTCATATAAAAACTGCAGAGAATCATTCTCAGAAACCACTTTGTGATGTGTGCGTTCCACTCACAGAGTTTAACCTTTCTTTTCATAGAGCAGTTTGGAAACACTCTGTTTCTAAAGTCTGCAAGTGGATATTTGGACCTCTTTGAGGATTTCATTGGAAACGGGATTTCTTCATCTAATGCTAGACAGAAGAATTCTCAGTTACTTCTTTGGGTTGCGTGTGTTCAACTCGCAGAGTTGAAGCTTCCTTTAGACAGAGCAGATTTGAAACCCTCTTTTTGTGGAATTTGTATGTGGACATTTCAAGCGCTTTGGGTCCAACGGTAGAAAAGGAAATATGTTCGTATAAAAACTAGAGAGAATCATTCCCAGCAACCGCTTTGTGATGAGTGCGTTGCACTCACAGAGTTGAACCTTTCTTTTCATAGAACAGTTTGGAAACATTCTGTTTGTAAAGTCTGCAAGTGGATATTTGGACCTCTTTGAGGATTTCGTTGGAAACGGGATTTCTTCATCTAATGCTAGACAGAAGAATTCTCAGTAACTTCTTTGGGTTGCGTGTGTTCAACTCGCAGAATTGGACCTTCCTTTAGACAGAGCAGATTTGAAACCCTCTTTTTGTGGAATTTCCAAGTGGACATTTCATGCGCTTTGCGGCCAACAGTAGAAAAGGAAATATCTTCGTATGAAAAATTGAGAGAATCATTCCCAGAAACCACTTTGTGATGAGTGCGTTTCACTCACAGAGTTTAACCTTTCTTTTCATAGAACAGTTTGGAAACACTCTGTTTGTAAAGTCTGCAAGTGGATATTTGGACCTCTTTGACGATTTCGTTGGAAACGGGATTTCTTCATCTAATGCTAGACAGAAGAATTCTCAGTAACTTCTTTGGGTTGCCTGTGTTCAACTCACAGAGTTGAACCTTCCTTTAGACAGAGCAGATTTGAAACTCTCTTTTTGTGGAATTTGCATGTGGACATTTCAAGTGCTTTGGGGCCAACGGTAGAAAAGGAAATATCTTCGTATAAAAACTAGAGAGAATCATTCCCAGCAACCGCTTTGTGATGAGTGCGTTCCATTCACAGAGTTTAACCTTTCTTTTCATAGAACAGTTTGGAAACACTCTGTTTGTAAAGTCTGCAAGTGGATATTTGGATCTCTTTGAGGATTTCGTTGGAAACGGGATTTCTTCATCTAATGGTAGACAGAAGAATTCTCAGTAACTTCTTTGGGTTGCGTGTGTTCAACTCGCAGAGTTGAACCTTCCTTTAGACAGAGCAGATTTGAAACCCTCTTTTTGTGGAATTTCCAAGTGGACATTTCAAGCGCTTGGGGGCCAACGGTAGAAAAGGAAATATCTTCGTGTAAAAACTAGAGAGAATCATTCCCAGCAACCGCTTTGTGATGAGTGCGTTCCACTCACAGAGTTTAACCTTTCTTTTCATAGAACAGTTAGGAAACACTCTGTTTGTAAAGTCTGCAAGTGGATATTTGGACCTCTTTGAGGATTTCTTTGGAAACGTGATTTCTTCATCTAATGCTAGACAGAAGAATTCTCAGTAACTTCTTTCAGTTGGGTGTGTTCAACTCACAGAGTTGAACCTTCCTTTAGACAGAGCAGATTTGAAACCCTCTTTTTGTGAAATTTCCAAGTGGACATTTCAAGCGCTTTGCGGCCAACGGAAGAAAAGGAAATATCTTCCTATAAAAACTGGAGAGAATCATTCTCAGAAACCACTTTGTGATGTGTGCGTTCCACTCACAGGGTTTAACCTATCTTTTCATAGAACAGTTTGGAAACACTCTGTTTGTAAAGTCTGCAAGAGGATATTTGGACCTCTTTGAGGATTTCTTTGGAAACGGGATTTCTTCATGTAATGCTAGACAGAAGAATTCTAAGTAACTTCTTTGGATTGCGTGTGTTCAACTCACGGAGTTGAACGTTCCTTTAGACAGAGTAGATTTGAAACCCTCTTTCTGAGGAATTTGCATGTGGACATTTCAAGCGCTTTGGGGCCAACGGTAGAAAAGGAAATATCTTCGTATAAAAACTAGAGGGAATCATTCCCAGCAACCGCTTTGTGATGAGTGTGTTCCATTAACAGAGTTTAACCTTTCATTTCATAGAACAGTTTGGAAACACTCTGTGTGTAAAGTCTGCAAGTGGATATTTGGACCTCTTTGAGGATTTCGTTTGAAACGGGATTTCTTCATCTAATGCTAGACAGAAGAATTCTCAGTAACTTCTTTGGGTTGTGTGCGTTCAACTCACAGAGTTGAACGTTCCTTTAGACAGAGCAGATTTGAAACCCTCTTTTTGTGAAGTTTCCAAGTGGACATTTCATGCACTTTGCGGCCAACGGTAGAAAAGGAAATATCTTCGTATGAAAACTGGAGAGAATCATTCTCAGAAACCACTTTGTGATGTGTGCGTTCCACTCACAGTGTTTAACATTTCTTTTCATAGAGCAGTTTGGAAACACTCTGTTTGTAAAGTCTTCAAGCGGATATTTGGACCTGTTTGAGGATTTCGTTGGAAACGGGATTTCTTCATCTAATGCTAGACAGAAGAATTCTCAGTAACTTCTTTGGGTTGCGTGTGTTCAACTCGCAGAATTGGACCTTCCTTTAGACAGAGCAGATTTGAAACCCTCTTTTTGTGGAATTTCCAAGTGGACATTTCATGCGCTTTGCGGCCAACGGTAGAAAAGGAAATATCTTCGTATGAAAAATGGAGAGAATCATTCCCAGAAACCACTTTGTGATGAGTGCGTTTCACTCACAGAGTTTAACCTTTCTTTTCATAGAACAGTTTGGAAACACTCTGTTTGTAAAGTCTGCAAGTGGATATTTGGACCTCTTTGAGGATTTCGTTTGAAACGGGATTTCTTCATCTAATGCTAGACAGAAGAATTCTCAGTAACTTCTTTGGGTTGCCTGTGTTCAACTCACAGAGTTGAACCTTCCTTTAGACAGAGCAGATTTGAAACTCTCTTTTTGTGGAATTTGCATGTGGACATTTCAAGTGCTTTGGGGCCAACGGTAGAAAAGGAAATATCTTCGTATAAAAACTAGAGAGAATCATTCCCAGCAACCGCTTTGTGATGAGTGCGTTCCATTCACAGAGTTTAACCTTTCCTTTCATAGAACAGTTTGGAAACACTCTGTTTGTAAAGTCTGCAAGTGGATATTTGGACCTCTTTGAGGATTTCGTTGGAAACTGGATTTCTTCATCTAATGGTAGACAGAAGAATTCTCAGTAACTTCTTTGGGTTGCGTGTGTTCAACTCGCAGAGTTGAACCTTCCTTTAGACAGAGCAGATTTGAAACCCTCTTTTTGTGGAATTTCCAAGTGGACATTTCAAGCGCTTGGGGGCCAACGGTAGAAAAGGAAATATCTTCGTGTAAAAACTAGAGAGAATCATTCCCAGCAACCGCTTTGTGATGAGTGCGTTCCACTCACAGAGTTTAACCTTTCTTTTCATAGAACAGTTAGGAAACACTCTGTTTGTAAAGTCTGCAAGTGGATATTTGGACCTCTTTGAGGATTTTTTTGGAAACGTGATTTCTTCATCTAATGCTAGACAGAAGAATTCTCAGTAACTTCTTTCAGTTGGGTGTGTTCAACTCGCAGAGTTGAACCTTACTTTAGACAGAGCAGATTTGAAACCCTCTTTTTGTGAAATTTCCAAGTGGACATTTCAAGCGCTTTGCGGCCAATGGTAGAAAAGGAAATATCTTCGTATGAAAACTGGAGAGAATCATTCCTAGAAACCACTTTGTGATGAGTGCGTTTCACTCACAGAGTTTAACCTTTCTTTTCATAGAACAGTTTGGAAACACTCTGTTTGTAAAGTCTGCAAGTGGATATTTGGACCTCTTTGAGGATTTTGTTGGAAACGGGGATTCTTCATCTAATGCTACACAGAATAATTCTCGGTAACTTTTTGGGTTGCCTTTGTTCAACTCACAGAGTTCAACCTGCCTTTAGACAGAGCAGATTTGAAACCATCTTTTTGTGGAATTTGCATGTGGACATTGCAAGTGCTTTGGGGCCAACGGTAGAAAAGGAAATATCTTCGTATAAAAACTAGAGAGAATCATTCCCAGCAAACGCTTTGTGATGAGTGCGTTCCACTCACAGAGTTTAACCTTTCTTTTCATAGAACAGTTTGGAAACACTCTGTTTGTACAGTCTGCAAGTGGATATTTGGACCTCTTTGAGGATTTCATTGGAAACGGGATTTCTTCATCTAATGCTAGACAGAAGAATTCTCAGTAACTTCTTTGGGTTGCCTGTGTTCAACTCGCAGAGGTGAACCTTCCTTTACACAGAGCAGATTTGAAACCCTCTTTTTGTGGAATTTCCAAGTGGACATTTCAAGCGCTTTGCGTCCAACGGTAGAAAAGGAAATATCTTCGTATGAAAACTGGAGAGAATCATTCCCAGAAACCACTTTGTGATAAGTGTGTTCCACTCACAGAGTTTAACCTTTGTTTTCATAGAACAGTTTGGAAACACTCTGTTTGCAAAGTCTGCAAGTGCATATTTGGACCTCTTTGAGGATTTCAATGGAAACGGGATTTCTTCATCTAATCCTAGACAGAAGAATTCTCAGTAACTTCATTGGGTTGCCTGTGTTCAACTCACAGAGTTGAACGTTCCTTTAGACAGAGTAGATTTGAAACTCTCTTTTTGTGGAATTTGCATGTGGACATTTCAAGCGCTTTGGGGCCAACGGTAGAAAAGGAAATATCTTCGTATAAAAACTAGAGAGAATCATTCCCAGCAACCGCTTTGTGATGAGTGCATTCCACTCACAGAGTTTAACCTTTCTTTTCATAGAACAGTTTGGAAACACACTGTTTGAAAAGTCTGCAAGCGGATATTTGGACCTCTTTGAGGATTTCGTTGGAAACGGGATTTCTTCATCTAATGCTAGACAGAAGAATTCTCAGTAACTTCTTTGGGTTGCCTGTGTTCAACTCACAGAGTTGAACCTTCCTTTAGATAGAGCACATTTGAAACCCTCTTTTTGTGGAATTTCCAAGTGGACATTTCAAGCGCTTTGCGGCCAACGATAGAAAAGGAAATATCTTCGTATAAAAACTGGAGAGAATCATTCTCAGAAACCACATTGTGATGTGTGCATTCCACTCACAGAGTTTAATCTTTCCTTTCATAGGGCCGTTTGGAAACACTCTGTTTGTAAAGTCTGCAAGTGGATATTTGGACCTCTTTGAGGATTTCGTTGGAAACGGGATTTCTTCATCTAATGCTAGACAGAAGAATTCTCAGTAACTTCTTTGGGTTGCGTGTGTTCAACTCGCAGAGTTGAAGCTTCCTTTAGATAGAGCAGATTTGAAAACCTCTTTTTGTGGAATTTCCATGTGGACATTTCAAGCGATTTGGGGCCAACGGTAGAAAAGGAAATATCTTCGTATAAAAACTAGAGAGAATCATTCCCAGCAACCGCTTTGTGATGAGTGCGTTCCATTCACAGAGTTTAACCTTTCTTTTCATAGAACAGTTTGGAAACACTCTGTTTGTAAAGTCTGCAAGTGGATATTTGGACCTTTTGAGGATTTCGTTGGAAACGGGATTTCTTCATCTAATGCTAGACAGAAGAATTCTCAGCAACTTCTTTGGGTTGCGTGTGTTCAACTCGCAGAGTTGAACCTTCCTTTAGACAGAGCAGATTTGAAAACCTCTTTTTGTGGAATTTGCATGTGGACATTTCAAGCGCTTTGGGGCCAACGGTAGAAAAGGAAATATCTTCGTATAAAAACTAGAGAGAATGATTCCCAGCAACCGCTTTCTGATGAGGGCGTTCCATTCACAGAGTTTAACCTTTCTTTTCATAGAACAGCTTGGAAACACTCTGTTTGTAAAGTCTGCCAGTGGATATTTGGACCTGTTTGAGGATTTCTTTGGAAACGGGATTTCTTCGTCTGATGCTAGGCAGAAGAATTCTCAGTAACTTCTATGGGTTGCGTGTGTTCAACTCGCAGAGTTGAACCTTCCTTTAGACAGAGCAGATTTGAAACCCTCTTTTTGTGGAATTTCCAATTGGACATTTCAAGCGCTTTGGGGCCAACGGTAGAAAAGGAAATATCTTCGTATAAAAACTGGAGAGAATCATTCTCAGAAACCACTTTGTGAAGTGTGCGTTCCACTCACATAGTTTAACCTTTCTTTTCATAGAGCAGTTTGGAAACACTCTGTTTGTAAAGTCTGCAAGCGGATATTTGGACCTCTTTGACGATTTGGTTGGAAACGTGATTTCTTCATCTAATGCTAGACAGAAGAATTCTCAGTAACTTCTTTCAGTTGGGTGTGTTCAACTCGCAGAGTTGAACCTTCCTTTAGACAGAGCAGCTTTGAAACCCTCTTTTTGTGGAATTTGCAAGTGGACATTTCAAGCGCTTTACGACCAACGGAAGAAAAGGAAATATCTTCGTATAAAAACTGGAGAGAATCATTCTCAGAAACCACTTTGTGATGTGTGCGTTCCACTCACAGGGTTTAACCTTTCTTTTCATAGAACAGTTTGGAAGCACTCTGTTTGTAAAGTCTGCAAGTGGATATTTGGACCTCTTTTAGGATTTCGTTGGAAACGGGATTTCTTCATCTAATGCTAGACAGAAGAATTCTCAGTAACTTCTTTGGGTTGCGTGTGTTCAACTCGCAGAGTTGAACCTTCCTTTACACAGAGCAGATTTGAAACCCTCTTTTTGTGCAATTTCCAAGTGGACATTTCAAGCGCTTTGCGGCCAACGGTAGAAAAGGCAATATCTTCGTATGAAAACTGGAGAGAATCATTCCCAGAAACCACTTTGTGATGAGTGTGTTCCACTCACAGAGTTTAACCTTTTTTTTCATAGAACAGTTTGGAAACACTCTGTTTGCAAAGTCTGGAAGTGCATATTTGGACCTCTTTGAGGATTTCAATGGAAACGGGATTTCTTCATCTAATGCTAGACAGAAGAATTCTCAGTAACTTCTTTGGGTTGCCTGTGTTCAACTCACAGAGTTGAACTTTCCTTTAGACAGAGTAGATTTGAAACTCTCTTTTTGTGGAATTTGCATGTGGACATTTCAAGCGCTTTGGGGCCAACGGTAGAAAAGGAAATATCTTCGTATAAAAACTAGAGAGAATCATTCCCAGCAACCGCTTTGTGATGAATGCGTTCCACTCACAGAGTTTAACCTTTCTTCTCATAGAACAGTTTGGATACACTCTGCTTGTAAAGTCTGCAAGTGGATATTTGGACCTCTTTGAGGATTTCATTGGATACGGGATTTCTTCATCTAATGCTAGACAGAAGAATTCTCAGTAACTTCTTTGGGTTGTGTGTGTTCAGCTCGCAGAGTTGAACCTTCCTTTAGACAGAGCAGATTTGAAACCCTCTTTTTGTCGAATTTCCAATTGGACATTTCAAGAGCTTTGAGGCCAACGGTAGAAAAGGAAATATCTTCGTATGAAAACTGGAGAGAATCATTCCCAGAAACCACTTTGTGATGAGTTTGTTCCACTCACCGAGTTTAACCCTTTTTTTCATAGAACAGTTTGGAAACACTCTGTTTGCAAAGTCTGCAAGTGCATATTTGGACCTCTTTGAGGATTTCAATGGAAACGGGATATCTTCATCTAATGCTAGACAGAAGAATTCTCAGTAACTTCTTTGGGTTGCCTGTGTTCAACTCACAGAGTTGAACGTTCCTTTAGACAGAGTAGATTTGAAACTCTCTTTTTGTGGTATTTGCATATGGACATTTCAAGCGCTTTGGGGCCAACGGTAGAAAAGGAAATATCTTCGTATAAAAACTACAGAGAATCATTCCCAGCAACCGCTTTGTGATGAGTGCATTCCACTCACAGAGTTTAACCTTTCTTTTCATAGAACAGTTTGGAAACACACTGTTTGTAAAGTCTGCAAGCGGATATTTGGACCTCTTTGACGATTTCGTTGGAAACGGGATTTCTTCATCTAATGCTAGACAGAAGAATTCTCAGTAACTTCTTTGGGTTGCCTGTGTTCAACTGACAGAGTTGAATCTTCCTTTAGACAGAGCACATTTGAAACCCTCTTTTTGTGGAATTTGCAGGTGGACATTTCAAGCGCTTTGCGGCCAACGGTAGAAAAGGAAATATCTTCGTATAAAAACTGGAGAGAATCATTCTCAGAAACCACTTTGTGATGTGTGCATTCCACTCACAGAGTTTAATCTTTCCTTTCATAGAGCCGTTTGGAAACACTCTGTTTGTAAAGTCTGCAAGTGGATATTTGGACCTCTTTGAGGATTTCGTTGGAAACGGGATTTCTTCATCTAATGCTAGACAGAAGAATTCTCAGTAACTTCTTTGGGTTCCGTGTGTTCAACTCGCAGAGTTGAACCTTCCTTTAGACAGAGCAGATTTGAAACCCTCTTTTTGTGGAATTTGCATGTGGACATTTCAAGCGCTTTGGGGCCAACGGTAGAAAAGGAAATATCTTCGTATAAAAACTAGAGAGAATCATTCCCAGCAACTGCTTTGTGATGAGTGCGTTGCACTCACAGAGTTTAACCTTTCTTTTCATAGAACAGTTTGGAAACACTCTGTTTCTACAGTCTGCAAGTGGATATTTGGACGTCTTTGAGGATTTTGTTGGAAACGGGAATTCTTCATCTAATGCTAGACAGAAGAATTCTCGGTAACTTCTTGGGTTGCCTTTGTTCAACTCACAGAGTTCAACCTTCCTTTAGACAGAGCAGATTTGAAACCATCTTTTTGCGTAAATTGCATGTGGACATTTCATGCGCTTTGGGGCCAACGGTAGAAAAGGAAATATCTTCGTATAAAAACTAGAGAGAATCATTCCCAGCAACCGCTTTGTGATGAGTGCATTCCACTCACAGAGTTTAACCTTTCTTTTCATTGAACAGTTTGGAAACACTCTGTTTGTAGAGTCTGCAAGTGGATATTTCGACCTCTTTGAGGATTTCATTGGAAACGGGATTTCTTCATCTAATGCTAGACAGAAGAATTCTCAGTAACTTCTTTGGGTTGCGTGTGTTCAGCTCGCAGAGTTGAACCTTCCTTTAGACAGAGCAGATTTGAAACCCTCTTTTTGTGGAATTTCCAAGTGAACATTTCAAGCGCTTTGAGGCCAACGGTAGAAAAGGAAATATCTTCGTATGAAAACTGGAGAGAATCATTCCTAGAAACCACTTTGTGATGAGTGCGTTTCACTCACAGAGTTTAACCTTTCTTTTCATAGAACAGTTTGGAAACACTCTGTTTGTAAAGTCTGCAAGTGGATATTTGGACCTCTTTGACGATTTCGTTGGAAACGGGATTTCTTCATCTAATGCTAGACAGAAGAATTCTCAGTAACTTCTTTGGGTTTCCTGTGTTCTACTCACAGAGTTGAACCTTCCTTTAGACAGAGCACATTTGAAACGCTCTTTTTGTGGAATTTCCAAGTGGACATTTCAAGCGCTTTGCGGCCAACGGTAGAAAAGGAAATATCTTCGTATAAAAACTGGAGAGAATCATTCTCAGAAACCACTTTGTGATGTGTGCATTCCACTCACAGAGTTTAATCTTTCCTTTCATAGAGCCGTTTGGAAACACTCTGTTTGTGAAGTCTGCAAGTGGATATTTGGACCTCTTTGAGGATTTCGTTGGAAACGGGATTTCTTCATCTAATGCTAGACAGAAGAATTCTCAGTCACTTCTTTGGGTTGCGTGTGTTCAACTCGCAGAGTTGAACCTTCCTTTAGACAGAGCAGATTTGAAAACGTCTTTTTGTGGAATTTGCATTTGGACATTTCAAGCGCTTTGGGGCCAACGGTAGAAAAGGAAATATCTTCCTATAAAAACTAGAGAGAATGATTCCCAGCAACCGCTTTGTGATGAGTGCGTTCCATTCACAGAGTTTAACCTTTCTTTTCATAGAACAGTTTGGAAACACTCTGTTTGTAAAGTCTGCAAGCGGATATTTGGACCTCTTTGAGGATTTCGTTGGAAACGGGATTTCTTCATCTAATGCTAGACAGAAGAATTCTCAGTAACTTCTTTGGGTTCCGTGTGTTCAACTCGCAGAGTTGAACCTTACTTTAGACAGAGCAGATTTGAAACCCTCTTTTTGTGGAATTTCCAAGTGGACATTTCAAGCGCTTGGGGGCCAACGGTAGAAAAGGAAATATCTTCGTGTAAAAACTAGAGAGAATCATTCCCAGCAACCGCTTTGTGATGAGTGCGTTCCACTCACAGAGTTTAACCTTTCTTTTCATAGAACAGTTAGGAAACACTCTGTTTGTAAAGTCTGCAAGTGGATATTTGGACCTCTTTGAGGATTTCTTTGGAAACGTGATTTCTTCATCTAATGCTAGACAGAAGAATTCTCAGTAACTTCTTTCAGTTGGGTGTGTTCAACTCACAGAGTTGAACCTTCCTTTAGACAGAGCAGATTTGAAACCCTCTTTTTGTGAAATTTCCAAGTGGACATTTCAAGCGCTTTGCGGCCAACGGAAGAAAAGGAAATATCTTCCTATAAAAACTGGAGAGAATCATTCTCAGAAACCACTTTGTGATGTGTGCGTTCCACTCACAGGGTTTAACCTATCTTTTCATAGAACAGTTTGGAAACACTCTGTTTGTAAAGTCTGCAAGAGGATATTTGGACCTCTTTGAGGATTTCTTTGGAAACGGGATTTCTTCATGTAATGCTAGACAGAAGAATTCTAAGTAACTTCTTTGGATTGCGTGTGTTCAACTCACGGAGTTGAACGTTCCTTTAGACAGAGTAGATTTGAAACCCTCTTTCTGAGGAATTTGCATGTGGACATTTCAAGCGCTTTGGGGCCAACGGTAGAAAAGGAAATATCTTCGTATAAAAACTAGAGGGAATCATTCCCAGCAACCGCTTTGTGATGAGTGTGTTCCATTAACAGAGTTTAACCTTTCATTTCATAGAACAGTTTGGAAACACTCTGTGTGTAAAGTCTGCAAGTGGATATTTGGACCTCTTTGAGGATTTCGTTTGAAACGGGATTTCTTCATCTAATGCTAGACAGAAGAATTCTCAGTAACTTCTTTGGGTTGTGTGCGTTCAACTCACAGAGTTGAACGTTCCTTTAGACAGAGCAGATTTGAAACCCTCTTTTTGTGAAGTTTCCAAGTGGACATTTCATGCACTTTGCGGCCAACGGTAGAAAAGGAAATATCTTCGTATGAAAACTGGAGAGAATCATTCTCAGAAACCACTTTGTGATGTGTGCGTTCCACTCACAGTGTTTAACATTTCTTTTCATAGAGCAGTTTGGAAACACTCTGTTTGTAAAGTCTTCAAGCGGATATTTGGACCTGTTTGAGGATTTCGTTGGAAACGGGATTTCTTCATCTAATGCTAGACAGAAGAATTCTCAGTAACTTCTTTGGGTTGCGTGTGTTCAACTCGCAGAATTGGACCTTCCTTTAGACAGAGCAGATTTGAAACCCTCTTTTTGTGGAATTTCCAAGTGGACATTTCATGCGCTTTGCGGCCAACGGTAGAAAAGGAAATATCTTCGTATGAAAAATGGAGAGAATCATTCCCAGAAACCACTTTGTGATGAGTGCGTTTCACTCACAGAGTTTAACCTTTCTTTTCATAGAACAGTTTGGAAACACTCTGTTTGTAAAGTCTGCAAGTGGATATTTGGACCTCTTTGAGGATTTCGTTTGAAACGGGATTTCTTCATCTAATGCTAGACAGAAGAATTCTCAGTAACTTCTTTGGGTTGCCTGTGTTCAACTCACAGAGTTGAACCTTCCTTTAGACAGAGCAGATTTGAAACTCTCTTTTTGTGGAATTTGCATGTGGACATTTCAAGTGCTTTGGGGCCAACGGTAGAAAAGGAAATATCTTCGTATAAAAACTAGAGAGAATCATTCCCAGCAACCGCTTTGTGATGAGTGCGTTCCATTCACAGAGTTTAACCTTTCCTTTCATAGAACAGTTTGGAAACACTCTGTTTGTAAAGTCTGCAAGTGGATATTTGGACCTCTTTGAGGATTTCGTTGGAAACTGGATTTCTTCATCTAATGGTAGACAGAAGAATTCTCAGTAACTTCTTTGGGTTGCGTGTGTTCAACTCGCAGAGTTGAACCTTCCTTTAGACAGAGCAGATTTGAAACCCTCTTTTTGTGGAATTTCCAAGTGGACATTTCAAGCGCTTGGGGGCCAACGGTAGAAAAGGAAATATCTTCGTGTAAAAACTAGAGAGAATCATTCCCAGCAACCGCTTTGTGATGAGTGCGTTCCACTCACAGAGTTTAACCTTTCTTTTCATAGAACAGTTAGGAAACACTCTGTTTGTAAAGTCTGCAAGTGGATATTTGGACCTCTTTGAGGATTTTTTTGGAAACGTGATTTCTTCATCTAATGCTAGACAGAAGAATTCTCAGTAACTTCTTTCAGTTGGGTGTGTTCAACTCGCAGAGTTGAACCTTACTTTAGACAGAGCAGATTTGAAACCCTCTTTTTGTGAAATTTCCAAGTGGACATTTCAAGCGCTTTGCGGCCAATGGTAGAAAAGGAAATATCTTCGTATGAAAACTGGAGAGAATCATTCCTAGAAACCACTTTGTGATGAGTGCGTTTCACTCACAGAGTTTAACCTTTCTTTTCATAGAACAGTTTGGAAACACTCTGTTTGTAAAGTCTGCAAGTGGATATTTGGACCTCTTTGAGGATTTTGTTGGAAACGGGGATTCTTCATCTAATGCTACACAGAATAATTCTCGGTAACTTTTTGGGTTGCCTTTGTTCAACTCACAGAGTTCAACCTGCCTTTAGACAGAGCAGATTTGAAACCATCTTTTTGTGGAATTTGCATGTGGACATTGCAAGTGCTTTGGGGCCAACGGTAGAAAAGGAAATATCTTCGTATAAAAACTAGAGAGAATCATTCCCAGCAAACGCTTTGTGATGAGTGCGTTCCACTCACAGAGTTTAACCTTTCTTTTCATAGAACAGTTTGGAAACACTCTGTTTGTACAGTCTGCAAGTGGATATTTGGACCTCTTTGAGGATTTCATTGGAAACGGGATTTCTTCATCTAATGCTAGACAGAAGAATTCTCAGTAACTTCTTTGGGTTGCCTGTGTTCAACTCGCAGAGGTGAACCTTCCTTTACACAGAGCAGATTTGAAACCCTCTTTTTGTGGAATTTCCAAGTGGACATTTCAAGCGCTTTGCGTCCAACGGTAGAAAAGGAAATATCTTCGTATGAAAACTGGAGAGAATCATTCCCAGAAACCACTTTGTGATAAGTGTGTTCCACTCACAGAGTTTAACCTTTGTTTTCATAGAACAGTTTGGAAACACTCTGTTTGCAAAGTCTGCAAGTGCATATTTGGACCTCTTTGAGGATTTCAATGGAAACGGGATTTCTTCATCTAATCCTAGACAGAAGAATTCTCAGTAACTTCATTGGGTTGCCTGTGTTCAACTCACAGAGTTGAACGTTCCTTTAGACAGAGTAGATTTGAAACTCTCTTTTTGTGGAATTTGCATGTGGACATTTCAAGCGCTTTGGGGCCAACGGTAGAAAAGGAAATATCTTCGTATAAAAACTAGAGAGAATCATTCCCAGCAACCGCTTTGTGATGAGTGCATTCCACTCACAGAGTTTAACCTTTCTTTTCATAGAACAGTTTGGAAACACACTGTTTGAAAAGTCTGCAAGCGGATATTTGGACCTCTTTGAGGATTTCGTTGGAAACGGGATTTCTTCATCTAATGCTAGACAGAAGAATTCTCAGTAACTTCTTTGGGTTGCCTGTGTTCAACTCACAGAGTTGAACCTTCCTTTAGATAGAGCACATTTGAAACCCTCTTTTTGTGGAATTTCCAAGTGGACATTTCAAGCGCTTTGCGGCCAACGATAGAAAAGGAAATATCTTCGTATAAAAACTGGAGAGAATCATTCTCAGAAACCACATTGTGATGTGTGCATTCCACTCACAGAGTTTAATCTTTCCTTTCATAGGGCCGTTTGGAAACACTCTGTTTGTAAAGTCTGCAAGTGGATATTTGGACCTCTTTGAGGATTTCGTTGGAAACGGGATTTCTTCATCTAATGCTAGACAGAAGAATTCTCAGTAACTTCTTTGGGTTGCGTGTGTTCAACTCGCAGAGTTGAAGCTTCCTTTAGATAGAGCAGATTTGAAAACCTCTTTTTGTGGAATTTCCATGTGGACATTTCAAGCGATTTGGGGCCAACGGTAGAAAAGGAAATATCTTCGTATAAAAACTAGAGAGAATCATTCCCAGCAACCGCTTTGTGATGAGTGCGTTCCATTCACAGAGTTTAACCTTTCTTTTCATAGAACAGTTTGGAAACACTCTGTTTGTAAAGTCTGCAAGTGGATATTTGGACCTTTTGAGGATTTCGTTGGAAACGGGATTTCTTCATCTAATGCTAGACAGAAGAATTCTCAGCAACTTCTTTGGGTTGCGTGTGTTCAACTCGCAGAGTTGAACCTTCCTTTAGACAGAGCAGATTTGAAAACCTCTTTTTGTGGAATTTGCATGTGGACATTTCAAGCGCTTTGGGGCCAACGGTAGAAAAGGAAATATCTTCGTATAAAAACTAGAGAGAATGATTCCCAGCAACCGCTTTCTGATGAGGGCGTTCCATTCACAGAGTTTAACCTTTCTTTTCATAGAACAGCTTGGAAACACTCTGTTTGTAAAGTCTGCCAGTGGATATTTGGACCTGTTTGAGGATTTCTTTGGAAACGGGATTTCTTCGTCTGATGCTAGGCAGAAGAATTCTCAGTAACTTCTATGGGTTGCGTGTGTTCAACTCGCAGAGTTGAACCTTCCTTTAGACAGAGCAGATTTGAAACCCTCTTTTTGTGGAATTTCCAATTGGACATTTCAAGCGCTTTGGGGCCAACGGTAGAAAAGGAAATATCTTCGTATAAAAACTGGAGAGAATCATTCTCAGAAACCACTTTGTGAAGTGTGCGTTCCACTCACATAGTTTAACCTTTCTTTTCATAGAGCAGTTTGGAAACACTCTGTTTGTAAAGTCTGCAAGCGGATATTTGGACCTCTTTGACGATTTGGTTGGAAACGTGATTTCTTCATCTAATGCTAGACAGAAGAATTCTCAGTAACTTCTTTCAGTTGGGTGTGTTCAACTCGCAGAGTTGAACCTTCCTTTAGACAGAGCAGCTTTGAAACCCTCTTTTTGTGGAATTTGCAAGTGGACATTTCAAGCGCTTTACGACCAACGGAAGAAAAGGAAATATCTTCGTATAAAAACTGGAGAGAATCATTCTCAGAAACCACTTTGTGATGTGTGCGTTCCACTCACAGGGTTTAACCTTTCTTTTCATAGAACAGTTTGGAAGCACTCTGTTTGTAAAGTCTGCAAGTGGATATTTGGACCTCTTTTAGGATTTCGTTGGAAACGGGATTTCTTCATCTAATGCTAGACAGAAGAATTCTCAGTAACTTCTTTGGGTTGCGTGTGTTCAACTCGCAGAGTTGAACCTTCCTTTACACAGAGCAGATTTGAAACCCTCTTTTTGTGCAATTTCCAAGTGGACATTTCAAGCGCTTTGCGGCCAACGGTAGAAAAGGCAATATCTTCGTATGAAAACTGGAGAGAATCATTCCCAGAAACCACTTTGTGATGAGTGTGTTCCACTCACAGAGTTTAACCTTTTTTTTCATAGAACAGTTTGGAAACACTCTGTTTGCAAAGTCTGGAAGTGCATATTTGGACCTCTTTGAGGATTTCAATGGAAACGGGATTTCTTCATCTAATGCTAGACAGAAGAATTCTCAGTAACTTCTTTGGGTTGCCTGTGTTCAACTCACAGAGTTGAACTTTCCTTTAGACAGAGTAGATTTGAAACTCTCTTTTTGTGGAATTTGCATGTGGACATTTCAAGCGCTTTGGGGCCAACGGTAGAAAAGGAAATATCTTCGTATAAAAACTAGAGAGAATCATTCCCAGCAACCGCTTTGTGATGAATGCGTTCCACTCACAGAGTTTAACCTTTCTTCTCATAGAACAGTTTGGATACACTCTGCTTGTAAAGTCTGCAAGTGGATATTTGGACCTCTTTGAGGATTTCATTGGATACGGGATTTCTTCATCTAATGCTAGACAGAAGAATTCTCAGTAACTTCTTTGGGTTGTGTGTGTTCAGCTCGCAGAGTTGAACCTTCCTTTAGACAGAGCAGATTTGAAACCCTCTTTTTGTCGAATTTCCAATTGGACATTTCAAGAGCTTTGAGGCCAACGGTAGAAAAGGAAATATCTTCGTATGAAAACTGGAGAGAATCATTCCCAGAAACCACTTTGTGATGAGTTTGTTCCACTCACCGAGTTTAACCCTTTTTTTCATAGAACAGTTTGGAAACACTCTGTTTGCAAAGTCTGCAAGTGCATATTTGGACCTCTTTGAGGATTTCAATGGAAACGGGATATCTTCATC
Source organism: Gorilla gorilla gorilla (assembly GCF_029281585.2). Classification (NCBI taxonomy): domain Eukaryota; kingdom Metazoa; phylum Chordata; class Mammalia; order Primates; family Hominidae; genus Gorilla; species Gorilla gorilla. The sequence goes on from NC_073229.2 coordinate 78,539,368, forward strand.
TAATGCTAGACAGAAGAATTCTCAGTAACTTCTTTGGGTTGCCTGTGTTCAACTCACAGAGTTGAACGTTCCTTTAGACAGAGTAGATTTGAAACTCTCTTTTTGTGGTATTTGCATATGGACATTTCAAGCGCTTTGGGGCCAACGGTAGAAAAGGAAATATCTTCGTATAAAAACTACAGAGAATCATTCCCAGCAACCGCTTTGTGATGAGTGCATTCCACTCACAGAGTTTAACCTTTCTTTTCATAGAACAGTTTGGAAACACACTGTTTGTAAAGTCTGCAAGCGGATATTTGGACCTCTTTGACGATTTCGTTGGAAACGGGATTTCTTCATCTAATGCTAGACAGAAGAATTCTCAGTAACTTCTTTGGGTTGCCTGTGTTCAACTGACAGAGTTGAATCTTCCTTTAGACAGAGCACATTTGAAACCCTCTTTTTGTGGAATTTGCAGGTGGACATTTCAAGCGCTTTGCGGCCAACGGTAGAAAAGGAAATATCTTCGTATAAAAACTGGAGAGAATCATTCTCAGAAACCACTTTGTGATGTGTGCATTCCACTCACAGAGTTTAATCTTTCCTTTCATAGAGCCGTTTGGAAACACTCTGTTTGTAAAGTCTGCAAGTGGATATTTGGACCTCTTTGAGGATTTCGTTGGAAACGGGATTTCTTCATCTAATGCTAGACAGAAGAATTCTCAGTAACTTCTTTGGGTTCCGTGTGTTCAACTCGCAGAGTTGAACCTTCCTTTAGACAGAGCAGATTTGAAACCCTCTTTTTGTGGAATTTGCATGTGGACATTTCAAGCGCTTTGGGGCCAACGGTAGAAAAGGAAATATCTTCGTATAAAAACTAGAGAGAATCATTCCCAGCAACTGCTTTGTGATGAGTGCGTTGCACTCACAGAGTTTAACCTTTCTTTTCATAGAACAGTTTGGAAACACTCTGTTTCTACAGTCTGCAAGTGGATATTTGGACGTCTTTGAGGATTTTGTTGGAAACGGGAATTCTTCATCTAATGCTAGACAGAAGAATTCTCGGTAACTTCTTGGGTTGCCTTTGTTCAACTCACAGAGTTCAACCTTCCTTTAGACAGAGCAGATTTGAAACCATCTTTTTGCGTAAATTGCATGTGGACATTTCATGCGCTTTGGGGCCAACGGTAGAAAAGGAAATATCTTCGTATAAAAACTAGAGAGAATCATTCCCAGCAACCGCTTTGTGATGAGTGCATTCCACTCACAGAGTTTAACCTTTCTTTTCATTGAACAGTTTGGAAACACTCTGTTTGTAGAGTCTGCAAGTGGATATTTCGACCTCTTTGAGGATTTCATTGGAAACGGGATTTCTTCATCTAATGCTAGACAGAAGAATTCTCAGTAACTTCTTTGGGTTGCGTGTGTTCAGCTCGCAGAGTTGAACCTTCCTTTAGACAGAGCAGATTTGAAACCCTCTTTTTGTGGAATTTCCAAGTGAACATTTCAAGCGCTTTGAGGCCAACGGTAGAAAAGGAAATATCTTCGTATGAAAACTGGAGAGAATCATTCCTAGAAACCACTTTGTGATGAGTGCGTTTCACTCACAGAGTTTAACCTTTCTTTTCATAGAACAGTTTGGAAACACTCTGTTTGTAAAGTCTGCAAGTGGATATTTGGACCTCTTTGACGATTTCGTTGGAAACGGGATTTCTTCATCTAATGCTAGACAGAAGAATTCTCAGTAACTTCTTTGGGTTTCCTGTGTTCTACTCACAGAGTTGAACCTTCCTTTAGACAGAGCACATTTGAAACGCTCTTTTTGTGGAATTTCCAAGTGGACATTTCAAGCGCTTTGCGGCCAACGGTAGAAAAGGAAATATCTTCGTATAAAAACTGGAGAGAATCATTCTCAGAAACCACTTTGTGATGTGTGCATTCCACTCACAGAGTTTAATCTTTCCTTTCATAGAGCCGTTTGGAAACACTCTGTTTGTGAAGTCTGCAAGTGGATATTTGGACCTCTTTGAGGATTTCGTTGGAAACGGGATTTCTTCATCTAATGCTAGACAGAAGAATTCTCAGTCACTTCTTTGGGTTGCGTGTGTTCAACTCGCAGAGTTGAACCTTCCTTTAGACAGAGCAGATTTGAAAACGTCTTTTTGTGGAATTTGCATTTGGACATTTCAAGCGCTTTGGGGCCAACGGTAGAAAAGGAAATATCTTCCTATAAAAACTAGAGAGAATGATTCCCAGCAACCGCTTTGTGATGAGTGCGTTCCATTCACAGAGTTTAACCTTTCTTTTCATAGAACAGTTTGGAAACACTCTGTTTGTAAAGTCTGCAAGCGGATATTTGGACCTCTTTGAGGATTTCGTTGGAAACGGGATTTCTTCATCTAATGCTAGACAGAAGAATTCTCAGTAACTTCTTTGGGTTCCGTGTGTTCAACTCGCAGAGTTGAACCTTACTTTAGACAGAGCAGATTTGAAACCCTCTTTTTGTGGAATGTCCAAGTGGACATTTCAAGCGCTTTGCGGCCAACGGTAGAAAAGGAAATATCTTCGTATGAAAACTGGAGAGAATGATTCCTAGAAACCACTTTGTGATGAGTGCGTTTCACTCACAGAGTTTAACCTTTCTTTTCATAGAACAGTTTGGAAACACTCTGTTTGCAAAGTCTGCAAGTGGATATTTGGACCTGTTTTAGGATTTCATTGGAAACGGGATTTCTTCATCTAATGCTAGAGAGAAGAATTCTCAGTAACTTCATTGGGTTGCCTTTGTTCAACTCACAGTGTCCAACCTTCCTTTAGACACAGCAGATTTGAAACCATCTTTTTGCATAATTTGCAGTTGGACATTTCAAGCGCTTTGGGGCCAACTGTAGAAAAGGAAATATCTTCGTATAAAAACTAGAGAGAATCATTCCCAGCAACCGCTTTGTGATAAGTGCGTTCCACTCACAGAGTTTAACCTTTCTTTTCATAGAAGAGTTTGGAAACACTCTGTTTGCAATGTCTGCAAGTGGATATTTGGACCTCTTTGAGGATTTCGTTGGAAACGGGTTTTCTTAATCTAATGCTAGACAGAAGAATTCTCGGTAACTTCTATGGGTTGCGTGTGTTCAACTCACAGAGTTGAACATTCCTTTAGACAGAGCAGATTTGAAACCCCCTTTTCATGGAATTTCCAAGCGGACATTTCAAGCGCTTTGCGGCCAACGGTAGAAAAGGAAATATCTTCGTATGAAAACTGGAGAGAATCAATCCCAGAAACCACTTTGTGATGACTGTGTTTCACTCACAGAGTTTAACCTTTCTTTTCTTAGAACAGTTTGGAAACACTCTGTTTCTAAAGTCTGCAAGTGGATATTTGGACCTCTTTGAGGATTTTGTTGGAAACGGGAATTCTTCATCTAATGCTAGACAGAAGATTTCTCGGTAACTTCTTGGGTTGCCTTTGTTCAACTCACAGAGTTCAACCTTCCTTTAGACAGAGCAGATTTGAAACCATCTTTTTGCGCAAATTGCATGTGGACATTTCAAGCGCTTTGGGGCCAACGGTAGAAAAGGAAATATCTTCGTATAAAAACTAGAGAGAATCATTCGCAGCAACCGCTTTGTGATGAGTGCATTCCACTCACAGAGTTTAACCTTTCTTTTCATAGAACAGTTTGGAAACACTCTGTTTGCAAAGTCTGCAAGTGGATATTTGTACCTCTTTGAGGATTTCATTGGAAACGGGATTTCTTCATCTAATGCCAGACAGAAGAATTCTCAGTAACTTCTTTGGGTTGTGTGTGTTCAGCTCGCAGAGTTGAACCTTCCTTTAGACAGAGCAGATTTGAAACCCTCTTTTTGTGGAATTTCCAAGTGGACATTTCAAGCGCTTTGCGGCCAACGGTAGAAAAGGAAATATCTTCGTATGAAAACTGGAGAGAATCATTCCTAGAAACCACTTCGTGATGAGTGCGTTTCACTCACAGAGTTTAAACTTTCTTTTCATAGAACAGTTTGGAAACACTCTGTTTGTAAAGTCTGCAAGTGGATATTTGGACCTCTTTGAGGATTTCGTTGGAAACGGGATTTCTTCATCTAATGCTAGACAGAAGAATTCTCAGTCACTTCTTTGTGTTGCGTGTGTTCAACTCGCAGAGTTGAACCTTCCTTTAGACAGAGCAGATTTGAAAACGTCTTTTTGTGGAATTTGCATTTGGACATTTCAAGCGCTTTGGGGCCAACGGTAGAAAAGGAAATATCTTCCTATAAAAACTAGAGAGAATGATTCCCAGCAACCGCTTTGTGATGAGTGCGTTCCATTCACAGAGTTTAACCTTTCTTTTCATAGAACAGTTTGGAAACACTCTGTTTGTAAAGTCTGCAAGTGGATATTTGGACCTCTTTGTGGATTTCCTTGGAAACGGGATTTCTTCATCTAATGCCAGACAGAAGAATTCTCAGTAACTTCTTTGGGTTGTGTGTGTTCAGCTCGCAGAGTTGAACCTTCCTTTAGACAGAGCAGATTTGAAACCCTCTTTTTGTGGAATTTCCAAGTGGACATTTCAAGCGCTTTGCGGCCAACGGTAGAAAAGGAAATATCTTCGTATGAAAACTGGAGAGAATCATTCCTAGAAACCACTTCGTGATGAGTCCGTTTCACTCACAGAGTTTAACCTTTATTTTCATAGAACAGTTTGGAAACACTCTGTTTGTAAAGTCTGCAAGTGGATATTTGGACCTCTTTGAGGATTTTGTTGGAAACGGGAATTCTTCATCTAATGCTACACAGAAGAATTCTCGGTAACTTTTTGGGTTGCCTTTGTTCAACTCACAGTGTTCAACCTTCCTTTAGACAGAGCAGATTTGAAACAATCTTTTTGCGTAATTTGCAGTTGGAAATTTCAAGCGCTTTGGGGCCAATGGTAGAAAAGGAAATATCTTCGTATAAAAACTAGAGAGAATCATTCCCAGCAACCGCTTTGTGATGAGTGCGTTCCACTCACAGAGTTTAACGTTTCTTTTCATAGAACAGTTTGGAAACACTCTGTTTGTAAAGTCTGCAAGTGGATATTTGGACCTCTTTGAGGATTTCATTGGATACGGGATTTCTTCATCTAATGCTAGACAGAAGAATTCTCGGTAACTTCTTTGGGTTGTGTGTGTTCAGCTCGCAGAGTTGAACCTTCCTTTAGACAGAGCAGATTTGAAACCCCCTTTTTGTGGAATTTCCAAGTGGACATTTCAAGCGCTTTGCAGCCAACGGTAGAAAAGGAAATATCTTCGTATGAAAACTGGAGAGAATCAATCCCAGAAACCACTTTGTGATGAGTGCGTTTCACTCACAGAGTTTAACCTTTCTTTTCTTAGAACAGTTTGGAAACACTCTGTTTGTAAAGTCTGCAAGTGGATATTTGGACCTCTTTGAGGATTTTGTTGGAAACGGGAATTCTTCATCTAATGCTATACAGAAGAATTCTCGGTAATTTCTTGGGTTGCCTTTGTTCAACTCACAGAGTTCAACTTTCCTTTAGACAGAGTAGATTTGAAACCATCTTTTTGCGTAAATTGCATGTGGACATTTCAAGCGCTTTGGGGCCAACGGTAGAAAAGGAAATATCTTCGTATAAAAACTAGAGAGAATCATTCCCAGCAGCCGCTTTGTGATGAGTGCATTCCATTCACAGAGTTTAACCTTTCTTTTCATAGAACAGTTTGGAAACACTCTGTTTGCAAAGTCTGCAAGTGGATATTTGGACCTCTTTGAGGATTTCATTGGAAACGGGATTTCTTCATCTAATGCTAGACAGAAGAATTCTCAGTAACTTCTTTGGGTTGTGTGTGTTCAGCTCGCAGAGTTGAACCTTCCTTTAGACAGAGCAGATTTGAAACCCTCTTTTTGTGGAATTTCCAAGTGGACATTTCAAGCGCTTTGCGGCCAACCCTTGAAAAGGAAATATCTTCGTATGAAAACTGAAGAGAATCATTCCTAGAAACCACTTTGTGATGAGTGCGTTTCACTCACAGAGTTTAACCTTTCTTTTCATAAAACAGTTTGGAAACACTCTGTTTGTAAAGTCTGCAAGTGGATATTTGGACCTCTTTGAGGATTTTGTTGGAAACGGGAATTCTTCATCTAATGCTACACAGAAGAATTCTCGGTAACTTTTTGGGTTGCCTTTGTTCAACTCACAGAGTTCAACCTTCCTTTAGACAGAGCAGATTTGAAACCATCTTTTTGCGTAATTTGCTGTTGGACATTTTAAGCGCTTTGGGGACAACGGTAGAAAAGGAAATATCTTCGTATAAAAACTAGAGAGAATCATTCCCAGCAACCGCTTTGTGATGAGTGCATTCCACTCACAGAGTTTAACCTTTCTTTTCATAGAACAGTTTGGAAACACTCTGTTTGTAAAGTCTGCAAGTGCATATTTGGACCTCTTTGAGGATTTCAATGGAAGCGGGATTTCTTCATCTAATGCTAGACAGAAGAATTCTCAGTAACTTCTTTGGGTTGCATGTGTTCAACTCGCAGAGTTCAACCTTCCTTTAGACAGAGCAGATTTGAAACCCTCTTTTTGTGGGATTTCCAAGTGGACATTTGAAGCGCTTCACGGACAACGGTAGAAAAGGAAATATCTTCGTATAAAAACTGCAGAGAATCATTCTCATAAACCACTTTGTGACGTGTGTGTTCCACTCAAAGAGTTTAACCTTTCTTTTCATAGTTCAGTTTGGAAACACTCTGTTTGTAAAGTCTGAAAGCGGATATTTGGACCTCTTTGACGATTTCGTTGGAAACCGGATTTCTTCATCTAATGCTAGACAGAAGAATTCTCAGTAACTTCTTTGGGTTGCCTGTGTTTAACTCACAGAGTTGAACCTTCCTTTAGACAGAGCACATTTGAAACCCTCTTTTTGTGGAATTTCCAACTGGACATTTCAAGCGCTTTGCGGCCAACGGTAGAAAAGGAAATATCTTCGTATAAAAACTGGAGAGAATCATCCTCAGAAACCACTTTGTGATGTGTGCATTCCACTCACCGAGTTTAATCTTTCCTTTCATAGAGCCGTTTGGAAACACTATGTTTGTAAAGTCTGCAAGCGGATATTTGGACCTCTTTGAGGATTTCGTTGGAAACGGTATTTCTTCATCTAATGCTAGACAGAAGAATACTCAATAACTTTTTTGGGTTGCCTGTGTTCAACTCACAGAGTTGAACGTTCCTTTAGACAGAGCAGATTTGAAACCCTCTTTTTGTGGAATTTGCATGTGGACATTTCGAGCGCATTGGGGCCAACGGTAGAAAAGGAAATATCTTCGTATAAAAAGTAGAGAGAATCACTCCTAGCAACCGCTTTGTGATGAGTGCATTCCACTCACAGAGTTTAACCTTTCTTTTCCGAGAACAGTTTGGAAACCCTCTATTTGTAAAGTCTGCAACTGGATATTTGGACCTCTTTGTGGATTTCCTTGGAAACGGGATTTCTTCGTCTGATGCTAGACAGAAGAATTCTCAGTAACTTCTTTGGGTTGCCTGTGTTTAACTCGCAGAGTTGAACCTTCCTTTAGACAGAGCAGATTTGAAACCCTCTTTTTGTGGGATTTCCAAGTGGACATTTGAAGCGCTTCACGGACAACGGTGGAAAACGATATATCTTCGTATAAAAACTGGAGAGAATCATTCTCAGAAACCACTTTGTGATGTGTCCATTCCACTCACCGAGTTGAATCCTTCCTTTCATAGAGCCGTTTGGAAACACTCTGTTTGTAAAGTTTGCAAGCGGATATTTGGACCTCTTTGAGGATTTCGTTGGAAACGGTATTTCTTCATCTAATGCTAGACAGAAGAATACTCAATAACTTCTTTGGGTTGCCTGTGTTCAACTCACAGAGTTGAACATTCCTTTAGACAGAGCAGATTTGAAACCCTCTTTTTGTGGAATTTCCAAGTGGACATTTCAAGCGCTTTGCGGCCAACGGTAGAAAAGGAAATATCTTGGTATGAAAACTGGAGAGAATCATTCCCAGAAACCACTTTGTGATGAGTGTGTTCCACTCACAGAGTTTAACCTTTTTTTTCATAGAACAGTTTGGAAACACTCTGTTTGGAAAGTCTGCAAGTGGATAGTTGGACTTCTTTGAGGATTTCATTGGAAACGGGATTTCTTCACCTAATGCTAGACAGAAGAATACTCAGTAACTTCTTTGGGTTGCCTGTGTTCAACTTACAGAGTTGAACGTTCCTTTAGACAGAGCAGATTTGAAACCCTCTTTTTCTGGAATTTGCATGTGGACATTTCAAGCGCTTTGTGGCTAACGGTAGGAAAGGAAATATCTTCGTATAAAAACTAGAGAGAATCATTCCCAGCAACCGCTTTGTGATGAGTGCGTTCCACTCACAGAGTTTAACCTTTCTTTTCATAGAACAGTTTGGAAACACTCTGTTTGTAAAGTCTGCAAGTGGTTATTTGGACCTCTTTGAGGATTTCGTTGGAAACGGGATTTCTTCATCTAATGCAAGGCAGAAGAATTCTCAGTAACTTCTTTGGGTTGCGAGTGTTCACCTCGCAGAGTTGAACCTTCCTTTAGACAGAGGAGATTTGAAACCCTCTTTTTGTGGTATTTCCAAGTGGACCTTTCAAGCACTTTGCGGCCAACGGTAGAAAAGGAAATATCTTCATATAAAAACTGGAGAGAATCATTCTCAGAAACCACTTTGTGATGTGTGCGTTCCACTCACAGAGTTTAACCTTTCTTTTCAAGGAGCAGTTTGGAAACACTCTGTTTGTAAAGTCTGCAAGCGGATATTTGGACCTCTTTGAGGATTTCGTTGGAAACGAGATTTCTTCATCTAATGCTAGACAGAAGAATTCTCAGTAACTTCTTTGGGTTGCCTTTTTTCAACTCGCAGAGTTGAACCTTCCTTTAGACAGAGCAGATTTGAAACCCTCTTTTTGTGGAATGTCCAAGTGGACATTTGAAGCGCTTTGTGGCCAACGGTAGAAAAGGAAATATCTTCGTATGAAAGCTGGAGAGAATCATTCCTAGAAACCACTTTGTGAGGAGTGCGTTTCACTCACAGAGTTTAACCTTTCTTTTCATAGAACAGTTTGGAAACACTCTGTTTGCAAAGTCTGCAAGTGGATATTTGGAGCTCATTGAGGATTTCATTGGAAACGGGATTTCTTCATCTAATGCTAGACAGAAGATTTCTCAGTAACTTCATTGGGTTGCCTGTGTTCAACTCACAGAGTTGAACGTTCCTTTAGAGAGAGTAGATTAGAAACTCTCTTTTTGTGGAATTTGCATGTGGACATTTCAAGCGCTTTGGGGCCAACGGTAGAAAAGGAAATATCTTCGTATAAAAAGTAGAGAGAATCACTCCTAGCAACCGCTTTGAGATGAGTGCATTCCACTCACAGAGTTTAACCTTTCTTTTCTGAGAACAGTTTGGAAACACTCTATTTGTAAAGTCTGCAAGTGGATATTTGGACCTCTTTGAGGATTTCCTTGGAAACGGGATTTCTTCGTCTGATGCTAGACAGAAGAATTCTCAGTAACTTCTTTGGGTTGCCTGTGTTTAACTCGCAGAGTTGAACCTTCCTTTACACAGAGCAGATTTGAAACCCTCTTTTTGTGGGATTTCCAAGTGGACATTTGAAGCGCTTCACGGACAACGGTAGAAAAGGAAATATCTTCGTATAAAAACTGGAGAGAATCATTCTCAGAAACCACTTTGTGATGTTTGTGTTCCACTCAAAGAGTTTAACCTTTCTTTTCATAGTTCAGTTTGGAAACACTCTGTTTGTAAAGTCTGAAAGCGGATATTTGGACCTCTTTGACGATTTCGTTGGAAACGGGATTTCTTCATCTAATGCTAGACAGAAGAATACTCAATAACTTCTTTGGGTTGCCTGTGTTCAACTCACAGAGTTGAACATTCCTTTAGACAGAGCAGATTTGAAACCCTCTTTTTGTGGAATTTGCATGTGGACATTTCGAGCGATTTGGGGCCAACGGTAGAAAAGGAAATATCTTCGTATAAAAACTGGAGAGAATCATTCTCAGAAACCACTTTGTGATGTGTGCGTTCCACTCACAGAGTTTAACCTTTCTTTTCATAGAGCAGTTTGGAAACACTCTGTTTGAAAAGTTTGCAAGCGGATATTTGGACCTCTTTGAGGATTTCGTTGGAAACGGGATTTCTTCATCTAATGCCAGACAGAAGAATACTCAGTAACTTCTTTGGGTTGCCTGTGTTCAACTCACAGAGTTGAACGTTCCTTTAGACAGAGCAGATTTGAAACCCTCTTTTTGTGGAATTTGCATGTGGATATTTCGAGCGCTTTGGGGCCAACGGTAGAAAAGGAAATAACTTCGTATAAAAACTAGAGAGAATCATTCCCTGCAACCGCTTTGTGATGAGTGCATTCCACTCACAGAGTTTAAAATTTGTTTTCATAGAACAGTTTGGAAACACTCTGTTTGTAAAGTCTGCAAGCGGATATTTCGACCTCTTTGAGGATTTCTTTTGAAACGGGATTTCTTCATCTAAGGCTAGACAGAAGAATACTCAGTAACTTCTTTGGGTTGCCTGTGTTCAACTTACAGAGTTGAACGTTCCTTTAGACAGAGCAGATTTGAAACCCTCTTTTTCTGGAATTTGCATGTGGACATTTCAAGCGCTTTGGGGCTAACGGTAGAAAAGGAAATATCTTCGTATAAAAACTAGAGAGAATCATTCCCAGCAACCGCTTTGTGATGAGTGCGTTCCACTCACAGAGTTTAACCTTTCTTTTCATAGAACAGTTTGGAAACACTCTGTTTGTAAAGTCTGCAAGTAGATATTTGGACCTCTTTGAGGATTTCGTTGGAAACGGGATTTCTTCATCTAATGCAAGGCAGAAGAATTCTCAGTAACTTCTTTGGGTTGCGTGTGTTCACCTCGCAGAGTTGAACCTTCCTTTAGACAGAGCAGATTTGAAACCCTCTTTTTGTGGAATTTCCAAGTGGACATTTCAAGCACTTTGCGGCCAACGGTAGAAAAGGAAATATCTTCATATAAAAACTGGAGAGAATCATTCTCAGAAACCACTTTGTGATGTGTGCGTTCCACTAACAGAGTTTAACCTTTCTTTTCATAGAACAGTTTGGAAACACTCTGTTTGTAAAGTCTGCAAGCGGATATTTGGACCTCTTTGAGGATTTCGTTGGAAACGGGATTTCTTCATCTAATGCTAGACAGAAGAATTCTCAGTAACTTCTTTGGGTTGCCTGTGTTCAACTCACAGAGTTGAACGTTCCTTTAGACAGAGCAGATTTGAAACCCTCTTTCTGGGGAATTTGCATGTGGACATTTCAAGCGCTTTGGGGCCAATGGTAGAAAAGGAAATATCTTCGTATAAAAACTAGAGAGAATCATTCCCAGCAACCGCTTTGTAATGAGTGCGTTCCACTCACAGAGTTTAACCTTTCTTTTCAGAGAACAGTTTGGAAACACTCTGTTTGTAAAGTCTGCAAGTGGATACTTGGACCTCTTTGAGGATTTCGTAGGAAACGGGATTTCTTCATCTAATGCTAGACAGAAGAATTCTCAGTAACTTCTTTGGGTTGCGTGTGTACAACTCACAGAGTTGAACGTTCCTATAGACAGAGCAGATTTGAAACCCTCTTTTTGTGAAGTTTCCAAGTGGATATTTCAAGCACTTTGCAGCCAACGGTAGAAAAGGAAATATCTTCGTATAAAAACTGGAGAGAATCATTCTCAGAAACCACTTTGTGATGTGTGCGTTCCACTCACAGAGTTTAACCTTTCTTTTCATAGAGCAGTTTGGAAACACTCTGTTTGTAAAGTCTGCAGGCGGATATTTGGACCTCTTTGAGGATTTCGTTGGAAACGAGATTTCTTCATCTAATGCTAGACAGAAGAATTCTCAGTAAATTCTTTGGGTTGCCTTTGTTCAACTCGCAGAGTTGAACCTTCCTTTAGACAGAGCAGATTTGAAACCCTCTTTTTGTGGAATTTGCAAGTGGACATTTCAAGCGCTTTACGACCAACGGAAGAAAAGGAAATATCTTCGTATAAAAACTGGAGAGAATCATTCTCAGAAACCACTTTGTGATGTGTGCGTTCCACTCACAGGGTTTAACCTTTCTTTTCATAGAACAGTTTGGAAGCACTCTGTTTGTAAAGTCTGCAAGTGGATATTTGGACCTCTTTTAGGATTTCGTTGGAAACGGGATTTCTTCATCTAATGCTAGACAGAAGAATTCTCAGTAACTTCTTTGGGTTGCGTGTGTTCAACTCGCAGAGTTGAACCTTCCTTTACACAGAGCAGATTTGAAACCCTCTTTTTGTGCAATTTCCAAGTGGACATTTCAAGCGCTTTGCGGCCAACGGTAGAAAAGGCAATATCTTCGTATGAAAACTGGAGAGAATCATTCCCAGAAACCACTTTGTGATGAGTGTGTTCCACTCACAGAGTTTAACCTTTTTTTTCATAGAACAGTTTGGAAACACTCTGTTTGCAAAGTCTGGAAGTGCATATTTGGACCTCTTTGAGGATTTCAATGGAAACGGGATTTCTTCATCTAATGCTAGACAGAAGAATTCTCAGTAACTTCTTTGGGTTGCCTGTGTTCAACTCACAGAGTTGAACTTTCCTTTAGACAGAGTAGATTTGAAACTCTCTTTTTGTGGAATTTGCATGTGGACATTTCAAGCGCTTTGGGGCCAACGGTAGAAAAGGAAATATCTTCGTATAAAAACTAGAGAGAATCATTCCCAGCAACCGCTTTGTGATGAATGCGTTCCACTCACAGAGTTTAACCTTTCTTCTCATAGAACAGTTTGGAAACACTCTGTTTGTAAAGTCTGCAAGTGGATATTTGGACCTCTTTGAGGATTTCATTGGATACGGGATTTCTTCATCTAATGCTAGACAGAAGAATTCTCAGTAACTTCTTTGGGTTGTGTGTGTTCAGCTCGCAGAGTTGAACCTTCCTTTAGACAGAGCAGATTTGAAACCCTCTTTTTGTCGAATTTCCAATTGGACATTTCAAGAGCTTTGAGGCCAACGGTAGAAAAGGAAATATCTTCGTATGAAAACTGGAGAGAATCATTCCCAGAAACCACTTTGTGATGAGTTTGTTCCACTCACCGAGTTTAACCCTTTTTTTCATAGAACAGTTTGGAAACACTCTGTTTGCAAAGTCTGCAAGTGCATATTTGGACCTCTTTGAGGATTTCAATGGAAACGGGATATCTTCATCTAATGCTAGACAGAAGAATTCTCAGTAACTTCTTTGGGTTGCCTGTGTTCAACTCACAGAGTTGAACGTTCCTTTAGACAGAGTAGATTTGAAACTCTCTTTTTGTGGTATTTGCATATGGACATTTCAAGCGCTTTGGGGCCAACGGTAGAAAAGGAAATATCTTCGTATAAAAACTACAGAGAATCATTCCCAGCAACCGCTTTGTGATGAGTGCATTCCACTCACAGAGTTTAACCTTTCTTTTCATAGAACAGTTTGGAAACACACTGTTTGTAAAGTCTGTAAGCGGATATTTGGACCTCTTTGACGATTTCGTTGGAAACGGGATTTCTTCATCTAATGCTAGACAGAAGAATTCTCAGTAACTTCTTTGGGTTGCCTGTGTTCAACTGACAGAGTTGAATCTTCCTTTAGACAGAGCACATTTGAAACCCTCTTTTTGTGGAATTTGCAGGTGGACATTTCAAGCGCTTTGCGGCCAACGGTAGAAAAGGAAATATCTTCGTATAAAAACTGGAGAGAATCATTCTCAGAAACCACTTTGTGATGTGTGCATTCCACTCACAGAGTTTAATCTTTCCTTTCATAGAGCCGTTTGGAAACACTCTGTTTGTAAAGTCTGCAAGTGGATATTTGGACCTCTTTGAGGATTTCGTTGGAAACGGGATTTCTTCATCTAATGCTAGACAGAAGAATTCTCAGTAACTTCTTTGGGTTGCGTGTGTTCACCTCGCAGAGTTGAACCTTCCTTTAGACAGAGCAGATTTGAAAACCTCTTTTTGCGTAAATTGCATGTGGACATTTCAAGCGCTTTGGGACCAACGGTAGAAAAGGAAATATCTTCGAATAAAAACTAGAGAGAATGATTCCCAGCAACCGCTTTTTGATGAGTGCATTCCATTCACAGAGTTTAACCTTTCTTTTCATAGAACAGTTTGGAAACACTCTGTTTGTAAAGTCTGCAAGTGGATATTTGTACCTCTTTGAGGATTTCGTTGGAAACGGGATTTCTTCATCTAATGCTAGACAGAAGAATTCTCAGTAACTTCTTTGGGTTCCGTGTGTTCAACTCGCAGAGTTGAACCTTCCTTTAGACAGAGCAGATTTGAAACCCTCTTTTTGTGGAATTTGCATGTGGACATTTCAAGCGCTTTGGGGCCAACGGTAGAAAAGGAAATATCTTCGTATAAAAACTAGAGAGAATCATTCCCAGCAACTGCTTTGTGATGAGTGCGTTGCACTCACAGAGTTTAACCTTTCTTTTCATAGAACAGTTTGGAAACACTCTGTTTCTACAGTCTGCAAGTGGATATTTGGACGTCTTTGAGGATTTTGTTGGAAACGGGAATTCTTCATCTAATGCTAGACAGAAGAATTCTCGGTAACTTCTTGGGTTGCCTTTGTTCAACTCACAGAGTTCAACCTTCCTTTAGACAGAGCAGATTTGAAACCATCTTTTTGCGTAAATTGCATGTGGACATTTCATGCGCTTTGGGGCCAACGGTAGAAAAGGAAATATCTTCGTATAAAAACTAGAGAGAATCATTCCCAGCAACCGCTTTGTGATGAGTGCATTCCACTCACAGAGTTTAACCTTTCTTTTCATTGAACAGTTTGGAAACACTCTGTTTGTAGAGTCTGCAAGTGGATATTTCGACCTCTTTGAGGATTTCATTGGAAACGGGATTTCTTCATCTAATGCTAGACAGAAGAATTCTCAGTAACTTCTTTGGGTTGCGTGTGTTCAGCTCGCAGAGTTGAACCTTCCTTTAGACAGAGCAGATTTGAAACCCTCTTTTTGTGGAATTTCCAAGTGAACATTTCAAGCGCTTTGAGGCCAACGGTAGAAAAGGAAATATCTTCGTATGAAAACTGGAGAGAATCATTCCTAGAAACCACTTTGTGATGAGTGCGTTTCACTCACAGAGTTTAACCTTTCTTTTCATAGAACAGTTTGGAAACACTCTGTTTGTAAAGTCTGCAAGTGGATATTTGGACCTCTTTGACGATTTCGTTGGAAACGGGATTTCTTCATCTAATGCTAGACAGAAGAATTCTCAGTAACTTCTTTGGGTTTCCTGTGTTCTACTCACAGAGTTGAACCTTCCTTTAGACAGAGCACATTTGAAACGCTCTTTTTGTGGAATTTCCAAGTGGACATTTCAAGCGCTTTGCGGCCAACGGTAGAAAAGGAAATATCTTCGTATAAAAACTGGAGAGAATCATTCTCAGAAACCACTTTGTGATGTGTGCATTCCACTCACAGAGTTTAATCTTTCCTTTCATAGAGCCGTTTGGAAACACTCTGTTTGTGAAGTCTGCAAGTGGATATTTGGACCTCTTTGAGGATTTCGTTGGAAACGGGATTTCTTCATCTAATGCTAGACAGAAGAATTCTCAGTCACTTCTTTGGGTTGCGTGTGTTCAACTCGCAGAGTTGAACCTTCCTTTAGACAGAGCAGATTTGAAAACGTCTTTTTGTGGAATTTGCATTTGGACATTTCAAGCGCTTTGGGGCCAACGGTAGAAAAGGAAATATCTTCCTATAAAAACTAGAGAGAATGATTCCCAGCAACCGCTTTGTGATGAGTGCGTTCCATTCACAGAGTTTAACCTTTCTTTTCATAGAACAGTTTGGAAACACTCTGTTTGTAAAGTCTGCAAGCGGATATTTGGACCTCTTTGAGGATTTCGTTGGAAACGGGATTTCTTCATCTAATGCTAGACAGAAGAATTCTCAGTAACTTCTTTGGGTTCCGTGTGTTCAACTCGCAGAGTTGAACCTTACTTTAGACAGAGCAGATTTGAAACCCTCTTTTTGTGGAATGTCCAAGTGGACATTTCAAGCGCTTTGCGGCCAACGGTAGAAAAGGAAATATCTTCGTATGAAAACTGGAGAGAATGATTCCTAGAAACCACTTTGTGATGAGTGCGTTTCACTCACAGAGTTTAACCTTTCTTTTCATAGAACAGTTTGGAAACACTCTGTTTGCAAAGTCTGCAAGTGGATATTTGGACCTGTTTTAGGATTTCATTGGAAACGGGATTTCTTCATCTAATGCTAGAGAGAAGAATTCTCAGTAACTTCATTGGGTTGCCTTTGTTCAACTCACAGTGTCCAACCTTCCTTTAGACACAGCAGATTTGAAACCATCTTTTTGCATAATTTGCAGTTGGACATTTCAAGCGCTTTGGGGCCAACTGTAGAAAAGGAAATATCTTCGTATAAAAACTAGAGAGAATCATTCCCAGCAACCGCTTTGTGATAAGTGCGTTCCACTCACAGAGTTTAACCTTTCTTTTCATAGAAGAGTTTGGAAACACTCTGTTTGCAATGTCTGCAAGTGGATATTTGGACCTCTTTGAGGATTTCGTTGGAAACGGGTTTTCTTAATCTAATGCTAGACAGAAGAATTCTCGGTAACTTCTATGGGTTGCGTGTGTTCAACTCACAGAGTTGAACATTCCTTTAGACAGAGCAGATTTGAAACCCCCTTTTCATGGAATTTCCAAGCGGACATTTCAAGCGCTTTGCGGCCAACGGTAGAAAAGGAAATATCTTCGTATGAAAACTGGAGAGAATCAATCCCAGAAACCACTTTGTGATGACTGTGTTTCACTCACAGAGTTTAACCTTTCTTTTCTTAGAACAGTTTGGAAACACTCTGTTTCTAAAGTCTGCAAGTGGATATTTGGACCTCTTTGAGGATTTTGTTGGAAACGGGAATTCTTCATCTAATGCTAGACAGAAGATTTCTCGGTAACTTCTTGGGTTGCCTTTGTTCAACTCACAGAGTTCAACCTTCCTTTAGACAGAGCAGATTTGAAACCATCTTTTTGCGCAAATTGCATGTGGACATTTCAAGCGCTTTGGGGCCAACGGTAGAAAAGGAAATATCTTCGTATAAAAACTAGAGAGAATCATTCGCAGCAACCGCTTTGTGATGAGTGCATTCCACTCACAGAGTTTAACCTTTCTTTTCATAGAACAGTTTGGAAACACTCTGTTTGCAAAGTCTGCAAGTGGATATTTGTACCTCTTTGAGGATTTCATTGGAAACGGGATTTCTTCATCTAATGCCAGACAGAAGAATTCTCAGTAACTTCTTTGGGTTGTGTGTGTTCAGCTCGCAGAGTTGAACCTTCCTTTAGACAGAGCAGATTTGAAACCCTCTTTTTGTGGAATTTCCAAGTGGACATTTCAAGCGCTTTGCGGCCAACGGTAGAAAAGGAAATATCTTCGTATGAAAACTGGAGAGAATCATTCCTAGAAACCACTTCGTGATGAGTGCGTTTCACTCACAGAGTTTAAACTTTCTTTTCATAGAACAGTTTGGAAACACTCTGTTTGTAAAGTCTGCAAGTGGATATTTGGACCTCTTTGAGGATTTCGTTGGAAACGGGATTTCTTCATCTAATGCTAGACAGAAGAATTCTCAGTCACTTCTTTGTGTTGCGTGTGTTCAACTCGCAGAGTTGAACCTTCCTTTAGACAGAGCAGATTTGAAAACGTCTTTTTGTGGAATTTGCATTTGGACATTTCAAGCGCTTTGGGGCCAACGGTAGAAAAGGAAATATCTTCCTATAAAAACTAGAGAGAATGATTCCCAGCAACCGCTTTGTGATGAGTGCGTTCCATTCACAGAGTTTAACCTTTCTTTCCATAGAACAGTTTGGAAACACTCTGTTTGTAAAGTCTGCAAGTGGATATTTGGACCTCTTTGAGGATTTCGTTGGAAACGGGATTTCTTCATCTAATGCCAGACAGAAGAATTCTCAGTAACTTCTTTGGGTTGTGTGTGTTCAGCTCGCAGAGTTGAACCTTCCTTTAGACAGAGCAGATTTGAAACCCTCTTTTTGTGGAATTTCCAAGTGGACATTTCAAGCGCTTTGCGGCCAACGGTAGAAAAGGAAATATCTTCGTATGAAAACTGGAGAGAATCATTCCTAGAAACCACTTCGTGATGAGTCCGTTTCACTCACAGAGTTTAACCTTTATTTTCATAGAACAGTTTGGAAACACTCTGTTTGTAAAGTCTGCAAGTGGATATTTGGACCTCTTTGAGGATTTTGTTGGAAACGGGAATTCTTCATCTAATGCTACACAGAAGAATTCTCGGTAACTTTTTGGGTTGCCTTTGTTCAACTCACAGTGTTCAACCTTCCTTTAGACAGAGCAGATTTGAAACAATCTTTTTGCGTAATTTGCAGTTGGAAATTTCAAGCGCTTTGGGGCCAATGGTAGAAAAGGAAATATCTTCGTATAAAAACTAGAGAGAATCATTCCCAGCAACCGCTTTGTGATGAGTGCGTTCCACTCACAGAGTTTAACGTTTCTTTTCATAGAACAGTTTGGAAACACTCTGTTTGTAAAGTCTGCAAGTGGATATTTGGACCTCTTTGAGGATTTCATTGGATACGGGATTTCTTCATCTAATGCTAGACAGAAGAATTCTCGGTAACTTCTTTGGGTTGTGTGTGTTCAGCTCGCAGAGTTGAACCTTCCTTTAGACAGAGCAGATTTGAAACCCCCTTTTTGTGGAATTTCCAAGTGGACATTTCAAGCGCTTTGCAGCCAACGGTAGAAAAGGAAATATCTTCGTATGAAAACTGGAGAGAATCAATCCCAGAAACCACTTTGTGATGAGTGCGTTTCACTCACAGAGTTTAACCTTTCTTTTCTTAGAACAGTTTGGAAACACTCTGTTTGTAAAGTCTGCAAGTGGATATTTGGACCTCTTTGAGGATTTTGTTGGAAACGGGAATTCTTCATCTAATGCTATACAGAAGAATTCTCGGTAATTTCTTGGGTTGCCTTTGTTCAACTCACAGAGTTCAACTTTCCTTTAGACAGAGTAGATTTGAAACCATCTTTTTGCGTAAATTGCATGTGGACATTTCAAGCGCTTTGGGGCCAACGGTAGAAAAGGAAATATCTTCGTATAAAAACTAGAGAGAATCATTCCCAGCAGCCGCTTTGTGATGAGTGCATTCCATTCACAGAGTTTAACCTTTCTTTTCATAGAACAGTTTGGAAACACTCTGTTTGCAAAGTCTGCAATTGGATATTTGGACCTCTTTGAGGATTTCATTGGAAACGGGATTTCTTCATCTAATGCTAGACAGAAGAATTCTCAGTAACTTCTTTGGGTTGTGTGTGTTCAGCTCGCAGAGTTGAACCTTCCTTTAGACAGAGCAGATTTGAAACCCTCTTTTTGTGGAATTTCCAAGTGGACATTTCAAGCGCTTTGCGGCCAACCCTTGAAAAGGAAATATCTTCGTATGAAAACTGAAGAGAATCATTCCTAGAAACCACTTTGTGATGAGTGCGTTTCACTCACAGAGTTTAACCTTTCTTTTCATAAAACAGTTTGGAAACACTCTGTTTGTAAAGTCTGCAAGTGGATATTTGGACCTCTTTGAGGATTTTGTTGGAAACGGGAATTCTTCATCTAATGCTACACAGAAGAATTCTCGGTAACTTTTTGGGTTGCCTTTGTTCAACTCACAGAGTTCAACCTTCCTTTAGACAGAGCAGATTTGAAACCATCTTTTTGCGTAATTTGCTGTTGGACATTTTAAGCGCTTTGGGGACAACGGTAGAAAAGGAAATATCTTCGTATAAAAACTAGAGAGAATCATTCCCAGCAACCGCTTTGTGATGAGTGCATTCCACTCACAGAGTTTAACCTTTCTTTTCATAGAACAGTTTGGAAACACTCTGTTTGTAAAGTCTGCAAGTGCATATTTGGACCTCTTTGAGGATTTCAATGGAAGCGGGATTTGTTCATCTAATGCTAGACAGAAGAATTCTCAGTAACTTCTTTGGGTTGCATGTGTTCAACTCGCAGAGTTCAACCTTCCTTTAGACAGAGCAGATTTGAAACCCTCTTTTTGTGGGATTTCCAAGTGGACATTTGAAGCGCTTCACGGACAACGGTAGAAAAGGAAATATCTTCGTATAAAAACTGCAGAGAATCATTCTCATAAACCACTTTGTGACGTGTGTGTTCCACTCAAAGAGTTTAACCTTTCTTTTCATAGTTCAGTTTGGAAACACTCTGTTTGTAAAGTCTGAAAGCGGATATTTGGACCTCTTTGACGATTTCGTTGGAAACCGGATTTCTTCATCTAATGCTAGACAGAAGAATTCTCAGTAACTTCTTTGGGTTGCCTGTGTTTAACTCACAGAGTTGAACCTTCCTTTAGACAGAGCACATTTGAAACCCTCTTTTTGTGGAATTTCCAACTGGACATTTCAAGCGCTTTGCGGCCAACGGTAGAAAAGGAAATATCTTCGTATAAAAACTGGAGAGAATCATCCTCAGAAACCACTTTGTGATGTGTGCATTCCACTCACCGAGTTTAATCTTTCCTTTCATAGAGCCGTTTGGAAACACTATGTTTGTAAAGTCTGCAAGCGGATATTTGGACCTCTTTGAGGATTTCGTTGGAAACGGTATTTCTTCATCTAATGCTAGACAGAAGAATACTCAATAACTTTTTTGGGTTGCCTGTGTTCAACTCACAGAGTTGAACGTTCCTTTAGACAGAGCAGATTTGAAACCCTCTTTTTGTGGAATTTGCATGTGGACATTTCGAGCGCATTGGGGCCAACGGTAGAAAAGGAAATATCTTCGTATAAAAAGTAGAGAGAATCACTCCTAGCAACCGCTTTGTGATGAGTGCATTCCACTCACAGAGTTTAACCTTTCTTTTCCGAGAACAGTTTGGAAACCCTCTATTTGTAAAGTCTGCAACTGGATATTTGGACCTCTTTGTGGATTTCCTTGGAAACGGGATTTCTTCGTCTGATGCTAGACAGAAGAATTCTCAGTAACTTCTTTGGGTTGCCTGTGTTTAACTCGCAGAGTTGAACCTTCCTTTAGACAGAGCAGATTTGAAACCCTCTTTTTGTGGGATTTCCAAGTGGACATTTGAAGCGCTTCACGGACAACGGTGGAAAACGATATATCTTCGTATAAAAACTGGAGAGAATCATTCTCAGAAACCACTTTGTGATGTGTCCATTCCACTCACCGAGTTGAATCCTTCCTTTCATAGAGCCGTTTGGAAACACTCTGTTTGTAAAGTTTGCAAGCGGATATTTGGACCTCTTTGAGGATTTCGTTGGAAACGGTATTTCTTCATCTAATGCTAGACAGAAGAATACTCAATAACTTCTTTGGGTTGCCTGTGTTCAACTCACAGAGTTGAACATTCCTTTAGACAGAGCAGATTTGAAACCCTCTTTTTGTGGAATTTCCAAGTGGACATTTCAAGCGCTTTGCGGCCAACGGTAGAAAAGGAAATATCTTGGTATGAAAACTGGAGAGAATCATTCCCAGAAACCACTTTGTGATGAGTGTGTTCCACTCACAGAGTTTAACCTTTTTTTTCATAGAACAGTTTGGAAACACTGTGTTTGGAAAGTCTGCAAGTGGATAGTTGGACTTCTTTGAGGATTTCATTGGAAACGGGATTTCTTCACCTAATGCTAGACAGAAGAATACTCAGTAACTTCTTTGGGTTGCCTGTGTTCAACTTACAGAGTTGAACGTTCCTTTAGACAGAGCAGATTTGAAACCCTCTTTTTCTGGAATTTGCATGTGGACATTTCAAGCGCTTTGTGGCTAACGGTAGAAAAGGAAATATCTTCGTATAAAAACTAGAGAGAATCATTCCCAGCAACCGCTTTGTGATGAGTGCGTTCCACTCACAGAGTTTAACCTTTCTTTTCATAGAACAGTTTGGAAACACTCTGTTTGTAAAGTCTGCAAGTGGTTATTTGGACCTCTTTGAGGATTTCGTTGGAAACGGGATTTCTTCATCTAATGCAAGGCAGAAGAATTCTCAGTAACTTCTTTGGGTTGCGAGTGTTCACCTCGCAGAGTTGAACCTTCCTTTAGACAGAGCAGATTTGAAACCCTCTTTTTGTGGTATTTCCAAGTGGACCTTTCAAGCACTTTGCGGCCAACGGTAGAAAAGGAAATATCTTCATATAAAAACTGGAGAGAATCATTCTCAGAAACCACTTTGTGATGTGTGCGTTCCACTCACAGAGTTTAACCTTTCTTTTCAAGGAGCAGTTTGGAAACACTCTGTTTGTAAAGTCTGCAAGCGGATATTTGGACCTCTTTGAGGATTTCGTTGGAAACGAGATTTCTTCATCTAATGCTAGACAGAAGAATTCTCAGTAACTTCTTTGGGTTGCCTTTTTTCAACTCGCAGAGTTGAACCTTCCTTTAGACAGAGCAGATTTGAAACCCTCTTTTTGTGGAATGTCCAAGTGGACATTTGAAGCGCTTTGTGGCCAACGGTAGAAAAGGAAATATCTTCGTATGAAAGCTGGAGAGAATCATTCCTAGAAACCACTTTGTGAGGAGTGCGTTTCACTCACAGAGTTTAACCTTTCTTTTCATAGAACAGTTTGGAAACACTCTGTTTGCAAAGTCTGCAAGTGGATATTTGGAGCTCATTGAGGATTTCATTGGAAACGGGATTTCTTCATCTAATGCTAGACAGAAGATTTCTCAGTAACTTCATTGGGTTGCCTGTGTTCAACTCACAGAGTTGAACGTTCCTTTAGAGAGAGTAGATTAGAAACTCTCTTTTTGTGGAATTTGCATGTGGACATTTCAAGCGCTTTGGGGCCAACGGTAGAAAAGGAAATATCTTCGTATAAAAAGTAGAGAGAATCACTCCTAGCAACCGCTTTGAGATGAGTGCATTCCACTCACAGAGTTTAACCTTTCTTTTCTGAGAACAGTTTGGAAACACTCTATTTGTAAAGTCTGCAAGTGGATATTTGGACCTCTTTGAGGATTTCCTTGGAAACGGGATTTCTTCGTCTGATGCTAGACAGAAGAATTCTCAGTAACTTCTTTGGGTTGCCTGTGTTTAACTCGCAGAGTTGAACCTTCCTTTACACAGAGCAGATTTGAAACCCTCTTTTTGTGGGATTTCCAAGTGGACATTTGAAGCGCTTCACGGACAACGGTAGAAAAGGAAATATCTTCGTATAAAAACTGGAGAGAATCATTCTCAGAAACCACTTTGTGATGTTTGTGTTCCACTCAAAGAGTTTAACCTTTCTTTTCATAGTTCAGTTTGGAAACACTCTGTTTGTAAAGTCTGAAAGCGGATATTTGGACCTCTTTGACGATTTCGTTGGAAACGGGATTTCTTCATCTAATGCTAGACAGAAGAATACTCAATAACTTCTTTGGGTTGCCTGTGTTCAACTCACAGAGTTGAACATTCCTTTAGACAGAGCAGATTTGAAACCCTCTTTTTGTGGAATTTGCATGTGGACATTTCGAGCGATTTGGGGCCAACGGTAGAAAAGGAAATATCTTCGTATAAAAACTGGAGAGAATCATTCTCAGAAACCACTTTGTGATGTGTGCGTTCCACTCACAGAGTTTAACCTTTCTTTTCATAGAGCAGTTTGGAAACACTCTGTTTGAAAAGTTTGCAAGCGGATATTTGGACCTCTTTGAGGATTTCGTTGGAAACGGGATTTCTTCATCTAATGCCAGACAGAAGAATACTCAGTAACTTCTTTGGGTTGCCTGTGTTCAACTCACAGAGTTGAACGTTCCTTTAGACAGAGCAGATTTGAAACCCTCTTTTTGTGGAATTTGCATGTGGATATTTCGAGCGCTTTGGGGCCAACGGTAGAAAAGGAAATAACTTCGTATAAAAACTAGAGAGAATCATTCCCTGCAACCGCTTTGTGATGAGTGCATTCCACTCACAGAGTTTAAAATTTGTTTTCATAGAACAGTTTGGAAACACTCTGTTTGTAAAGTCTGCAAGCGGATATTTCGACCTCTTTGAGGATTTCTTTTGAAACGGGATTTCTTCATCTAAGGCTAGACAGAAGAATACTCAGTAACTTCTTTGGGTTGCCTGTGTTCAACTTACAGAGTTGAACGTTCCTTTAGACAGAGCAGATTTGAAACCCTCTTTTTCTGGAATTTGCATGTGGACATTTCAAGCGCTTTGGGGCTAACGGTAGAAAAGGAAATATCTTCGTATAAAAACTAGAGAGAATCATTCCCAGCAACCGCTTTGTGATGAGTGCGTTCCACTCACAGAGTTTAACCTTTCTTTTCATAGAACAGTTTGGAAACACTCTGTTTGTAAAGTCTGCAAGTAGATATTTGGACCTCTTTGAGGATTTCGTTGGAAACGGGATTTCTTCATCTAATGCAAGGCAGAAGAATTCTCAGTAACTTCTTTGGGTTGCGTGTGTTCACCTCGCAGAGTTGAACCTTCCTTTAGACAGAGCAGATTTGAAACCCTCTTTTTGTGGAATTTCCAAGTGGACATTTCAAGCACTTTGCGGCCAACGGTAGAAAAGGAAATATCTTCATATAAAAACTGGAGAGAATCATTCTCAGAAACCACTTTGTGATGTGTGCGTTCCACTAACAGAGTTTAACCTTTCTTTTCATAGAACAGTTTGGAAACACTCTGTTTGTAAAGTCTGCAAGCGGATATTTGGACCTCTTTGAGGATTTCGTTGGAAACGGGATTTCTTCATCTAATGCTAGACAGAAGAATTCTCAGTAACTTCTTTGGGTTGCCTGTGTTCAACTCACAGAGTTGAACGTTCCTTTAGACAGAGCAGATTTGAAACCCTCTTTCTGGGGAATTTGCATGTGGACATTTCAAGCGCTTTGGGGCCAATGGTAGAAAAGGAAATATCTTCGTATAAAAACTAGAGAGAATCATTCCCAGCAACCGCTTTGTAATGAGTGCGTTCCACTCACAGAGTTTAACCTTTCTTTTCAGAGAACAGTTTGGAAACACTCTGTTTGTAAAGTCTGCAAGTGGATACTTGGACCTCTTTGAGGATTTCGTAGGAAACGGGATTTCTTCATCTAATGCTAGACAGAAGAATTCTCAGTAACTTCTTTGGGTTGCGTGTGTTCAACTCACAGAGTTGAACGTTCCTATAGACAGAGCAGATTTGAAACCCTCTTTTTGTGAAGTTTCCAAGTGGATATTTCAAGCACTTTGCAGCCAACGGTAGAAAAGGAAATATCTTCGTATAAAAACTGGAGAGAATCATTCTCAGAAACCACTTTGTGATGTGTGCGTTCCACTCACAGAGTTTAACCTTTCTTTTCATAGAGCAGTTTGGAAACACTCTGTTTGTAAAGTCTGCAGGCGGATATTTGGACCTCTTTGAGGATTTCGTTGGAAACGAGATTTCTTCATCTAATGCTAGACAGAAGAATTCTCAGTAAATTCTTTGGGTTGCCTTTGTTCAACTCGCAGAGTTGAACCTTCCTTTAGACAGAGCAGATTTGAAACCCTCTTTTTGTGGAATGTCCAAGTGGACATTTGAAGCGCTTTGTGGCCAACGGTAGAAAAGGAAATATCTTCGTATGAAAACTGGAGAGAATCATTCCTAGAAACCACTTTGTGATGAGTGCGTTTCACTCACAGAGTTTAACCTTTCTTTTCATAGAACAGTTTGGAAACACTCTGTTTGCAAATTCTGCAAGTGGATATTTGGACCTCTTTGAGGATTTCATTGGAAACTGGATTTCTTCATATAATGCTAGACAGAAGAATTCTCAGTAACTTCATTGGGTTGCCTGTGTTCAACTCACAGATTTGAACGTTCCTTTAGACAGAGCAGATTAGAAACTCTCTTTTTGTGGAATTTGCATGTGGACATTTCAAGCGCTTTGGGGCCAACGGTAGAAAAGGAAATATCTTCGTATAAAAACTGGAGAGAATCATTCTCAGAAACCACATTGTGGTGTGTGCATTCCACTCACAGAGTTCAACCTTTCTTTTCATAGAGCAGTTTGGAAACACTCTGTTTCTAAAGGCTGCAAGCGGATATTTGGACCTCTTTGAGGATTTCGTTAGAAACGGGATTTCTTCATCTAATGCTAGACAGAAGAATTCTCAGTAACTACTTTGGGTTGGTTTGTTCAACTCACAGAGCTGAACCTTCCTTTAGAAAGAGCATATTTGAAACTCTCTTTTTGTGGAATTTCCAAATGGACATTTCAAGCGCTTTGCGGCCAACGGTAGAAAAGGAAATATCTTCATATAAAAACTGGAGAGAATCATTCTCAGAAACCACTTTGTGATGTGTGCGTTCCACTCACAGAGTTTAACCTTTCTTTTCATATAACAGTTTGGAAACACTCTGTTTGTAAAGTCTGCAAGCGGATATTTGGACCTCTTTGAGGATTTCTTTGGAAACGGGATTTCTTCATCTAATGCTAGACAGAAGAATTCTCAGTAACTTCTTTGTGTTGCCTGTGTTCAACTCACAGAGTTGAACGTTCCTTTAGACAGAGCAGATTTGAAACCCTCTTTTTGTGGAATTTGCATGTGGACATTTCAAGCGCTTTGGGGCCTACGGTAGAAAAGGAAATATCTTCGTATAAAAACTAGAGAGAATCATTCCCAGCAACCGCTTTGTAATGAGTGCGTTCCACTCACAGAGTTTAACCTTTCTTTTCAGAGAACAGTTTGGAAACACTCTGTTTGAAAAGTCTGCAAGTGGATATTTGGACCTCTTTGAGGATTTCGTTGGAAACGGGATTTCTTCATCTAATGCTAGACAGAAGAATTCTCAGTAACTTCTTTGGGTTGCCTGTGTTCAACTCACAGAGTTGAACGTTCCTTTAGACAGAGCAGATTTGAAACCCTCTTTTTGTGAAGTTTCCAAGTGGACATTTCAAGCACATTGAGGCCAACGGTAGAAAAGGAAATATCTTCGTATAAAAACTGGAGAGAATCATTCTCAGAAACCACTTTGTGATGTGTGCGTTCCACTCACAGAGTTTAACCTTTCTTTTCATAGAGCAGTTTGGAAACACTCTGTTTGTAAAGTCTGCAAGCGGATATTTGGACCTCTTTGAGGATTTCATTGGAAACGAGATTTCTTCATCTAATGCTAGACAGAAGAATTCTCAGTATCTTCTTTGGGTTGCCTTTGTTCAACTCACAGAGTTGAACCTTCCTTTAGATAGAGCAGATTTGAAACACTCTTTTTGTGGAATTTCCAAGTGGACACTTCAAGCGCTTTGGAGCCAACGGTAGAAAAGGAAATATCTTCGTATAAAAACTAGAGAGAATCATTCCCAGCAACCGCTTTGTGATGATTGCATTCCTCTCACAGAGTTTAAACTTTCTTTTCATAGAACAGTTTGGAAACACTCTGTGTGTAAAGTCTGCAAGCGGATATTTGGACCTCTTTGAGGATTTGTTGGAAACGGGATTTCTTCATCTAATGCTAGACAGAGGAATTCTCAGTCACTTCTTTGGGTTGTGTTTGTTCCACTCACAGAGTTGAACCTTCCTTTAGACAGAGCACATTTGAAACCCTCTTTTTGTGGAATTTCCAACTGGACATTTCAAGCGCTTTGCGGCCAACGGTGGAAAACGAAATATCTTCGTATAAAAACTGGAGAGAATCATTCTCAGAAACCACTTTGTGATGTGTGCATTCCACTCACCGAGTTGAATCTTTCCTTTCATAGAGCCGTTTGGAAACACTCTGTTTGTAAAGTCTGCAAGCGGATATTTGGACCTCTTTGAGGATTTCGTTGGAAACGGTGTTTCTTCATCTAATGCTAGACAGAAGAATACTCAATAACTTCTTTGGGTTGCCTGTGTTCAACTCACAGAGTTGAACATTCCTTTAGACAGAGCAGATTTGAAACCCTCTTTTTGTGGAATTTGCATGTGGACATTTCGAGCGATTTGGGGCCAACGGTAGAAAAGGAAATATCTTCGTATAAAAACTGGAGAGAATCATTCTCAGAAACCACTTTGTGATGTGTGCGTTCCACTCACAGAGTTTAACCTTTCTTTTCATAGAGCAGTTTGGAAACACTCTGTTTGAAAAGTTTGCAAGCGGATATTTGGACCTCTTTGAGGATTTCGTTGGCAACGGGATTTCTTCATCTAATGCCAGACAGAAGAATACTCAGTAACTTCTTTGGGTTGCCTGTGTTCAACTCACAGAGTTGAACGTTCCTTTAGACAGAGCAGATTTGAAACCCTCTTTTTGTGGAATTTGCATGTGGATATTTCGAGCGCTTTGGGGCCAACGGTAGAAAAGGAAATATCTTCGTATAAAAACTAGAGAGAATCATTCCCTGCCACCGCTTTGTGATGAGTGCATTCCACTCACAGAGTTTAAACTTTCTTTTCATAGAACAGTTTGGAAACACTCTGTGTGTAAATTCTGCAAGCGGATATTTGGACCTCTTTGAGGATTTCTTTTGAAACGGGATTTCTTCATCTAAGGCTAGACAGAAGAATACTCAGTAACTTCTTTGGGTTGCCTGTGTTCAACTTACAGAGTTGAACGTTCCTTTAGACAGAGCAGATTTGAAACCCTCTTTTTCTGGAATTTGCATGTGGACATTTCAAGCGCTTTGGGGCTAACAGTAGAAAAGGAAATATCTTCGTATAAAATCTAGAGAGAATCATTCCCAGCAACCGCTTTGTGATGAGTGCGTTCCACTCACAGAGTTTAACCTTTCTTTTCATAGAACAGTTTGGAAACACTCTGTTTGTAAAGTCTGCAAGTGGATATTTGGACCTCTTTGAGGATTTCGTTGGAAACGGGATTTCTTCATCTAATGCAAGGCAGAAGAATTCTCAGTAACTTCTTTGGGTTGCGTGTGTTCACCTCACAGAGTTGAACCTTCCTTTAGACAGAGCAGATTTGAAACCCTCTTTTTGTGGAATGTCCAAGCGGACATTTGAAGCGCTTTGTGGCCAACGGTAGAAAAGGAAATATCTTCGTATGAAAACTGGAGAGAATCATTCCTAGAAACCACTTTGTGATGAGTGCGTTTCACTCACAGAGTTTAACCTTTCTTTTCATAGAACAGTTTGGAAACACTCTGTTTGCAAAGTCTGCAAGTGGATATTTGGACCTCTCTGAGGATTTCATTGGAAACTGGATTTCTTCATATAATGCTAGACAGAAGAATTCTCAGTAACTTCATTGGGTTGCCTGTGTTCAACTCACAGATTTGAACGTTCCTTTAGACAGAGCAGATTAGAAACTCTCTTTTTGTGGAATTTGCATGTGGACATTTCAAGCGCTTTGGGGCCAACGGTAGAAAAGGAAATATCTTCGTATAAAAACTGGAGAGAATCATTCTCAGAAACCACATTGTGGTGTGTGCATTCCACTCACAGAGTTCAACCTTTCTTTTCATAGAGCAGTTTGGAAACACTCTGTTTCTAAAGGCTGCAAGCGGATATTTGGACCTCTTTGAGGATTTCGTTAGAAACGGGATTTCTTCATCTAATGCTAGACAGAAGAATTCTCAGTAACTACTTTGGGTTGGTTTGTTCAACTCACAGAGTTGAACCTTCCTTTTGAAAGAGCATATTTGAAACTTTCTTTTTGTGGAATTTCCAAGTGGACATTTCAAGCGCGTTGTGGCCAACGGTAGAAAAGGAATTATCTTCATATAAAAACTGGAGAGAATCATTCTCAGAAACCACTTTGTGATGTGTGCGTTCCACTCACAGAGTTTAACCTTTCTTTTCATATAACAGTTTGGAAACACTCTGTTTGTAAAGTCTGCAAGCGGATATTTGGACCTCTTTGAGGATTTCTTTGGAAACGGTATTTCTTCATCTAATGCTAGACAGCAGAATTCTCAGTAACTTCTTTGTGTTGCCTGTGTTCAACTCACAGAGTTGAACGTTCCTTTAGACAGAGCAGATTTGAAACCCTCTTTTTGTGGAATTTGCATGTGGACATTTCAAGCGCTTTGGGGCCTACGGTAGAAAAGGAAATATCTTCGTATAAAAACTAGAGAGAATCATTCCCAGCAACCGCTTTGTAATGAGTGCGTTCCACTCACAGAGTTTAACCTTTCTTTTCAGAGAACAGTTTGGAAACACTCTGTTTGAAAAGTCTGCAAGTGGATATTTGGACCTCTTTGAGGATTTCGTTGGAAACGGGATTTCTTCATCTAATGCTAGACAGAAGAATTCTCAGTAACTTCTTTGGGTTGCCTGTGTTCAACTCACAGAGTTGAACGTTCCTTTAGACAGAGCAGATTTGAAACCCTCTTTTTGTGAAGTTTCCAAGTGGACATTTCAAGCACATTGCGGCCAACGGTAGAAAAGGAAATATCTTCGTATAAAAACTGGAGAGAATCATTCTCAGAAACCACTTTGTGATGTGTGCGTTCCACTCACAGAGTTTAACCTTTCTTTTCATAGAGCAGTTTGGAAACACTCTGTTTGTAAAGTCTGCAAGCGGATATTTGGACCTCTTTGAGGATTTCATTGGAAACGAGATTTCTTCATCTAATGCTAGACAGAAGAATTCTCAGTAACTTCTTTGGGTTGCCTTTGTTCAACTCACAGAGTTGAACCTTCCTTTAGATAGAGCAGATTTGAAACCCTCTTTTTGTGGAATTTCCAAGTGGACACTTCAAGCGCTTTGGAGCCAACGGTAGAAAAGGAAATATCTTCGTATAAAAACTAGAGAGAATCATTCCCAGCAACCGCTTTGTGATGATTGCATTCCACTCACAGAGTTCAACCTTTCTTTTCATAGAACAGTTTGGAAACACTCTGTGTGTAAAGTCTGCAAGCGGATATTTGGACCTCTTTGAGGATTTGTTGGAAACGGGATTTCTTCATCTAATGCTAGACAGAGGAATTCTCAGTCACTTCTTTGGGTTCTGTGTGTTCAACTCGCAGAGTTGAACCTTCCTTTAGACAGAGGAGATTTGAAACCCTCTTTTTGTGGAATTTCCAAGAGTACATATCAAGCGCTTTGCGGCCAACGGTAGAAAAGGAAATATCTTCGTATAAAAACTGGAGAGAATCATTCTCAGAAACCACTTTGTGATGTGTGCATTCCACTCACAGAGTTTAACCTTTCTTTTCATAGAGCAGTTTGGAAACACTCTGTTTCTAAAGGCTGCAAGCGGATATTTGGACCTCTTTGAGGATTTCGTTAGAAACGGGATTTCTTCATCTAATGCTAGACAGAAGAATTCTCAGTAACTTCTTTGGGTTGCCTTTGTTCAACTCACAGAGTTGAACCTTCCTTTAGAAAGAGCATGTTTGAAACTCTCTTTTTGTGGAATTTCCAAGTGGACATTTCAAGCGCTTTGCGGCCAACGGTAGAAAAGGAAATACCTTCATATTAAAACTGGAGAGAATCATTCTCAGAAACCACTTTGTGATGTGTGCGTTCCACTCACAGAGTTTAACCTTTCTTTTCATATAACAGTTTGGAAACACTCTGTTTGTAAAGTCTGCAAGCGGATATTTGGACCTCTTTGAGGATTTCTTTGGAAACGGTATTTCTTCATCTAATGCTAGAGAGAAGAATTCTCAGTAACTTCTTTGTGTTGCCTGTGTTCAACTCACAGAGTTGAACGTTCCTTTAGACAGAGCAGATTTGAAACCCTCTTTTTGTGGAATTTGCATGTGGACATTTCAAGCGCTTTGGGGCCTACGGTAGAAAAGGAAATATCTTCGTATAAAAACTAGAGAGAATCATTCCCAGCAACCGCTTTGTAATGAGTGCGTTCCACTCACAGAGTTTAACCTTTCTTTTCAGAGAACAGTTTGGAAACACTCTGTTTGAAAAGTCTGCAAGTGGATATTTGGACCTCTTTGAGGATTTCGTTGGAAACGGGATTTCTTCATCTAATGCTAGACAGAAGAATTCTCAGTAACTTCTTTGGGTTGCCTGTGTTCAACTCACAGAGTTGAACGTTCCTTTAGACAGAGCAGATTTGAAACCCTCTTTTCGTGAATTTGCATGTGGACATTTCGAGCGCTTTGGGGCCAACGGTAGAAAGGGAAATATCTTCGTATAAAAACTAGAGAGAATGATTCCCAGCAACCGCTTTGTGATGAGAGCATTCCATTCACAGAGTTTAACTATTCTTTTCATAGAACAGTTTGGAAACACTCTGTTTGCAAAGTCTGCAAGTGAATATTTGGAACTCTTTGAGGATTTCGATGGAAACGGGATTTCTTCATCTAATGCTAGACAGAAGAATTCTCAGTAACTTCTTTGTGTTCCGTGTGTTCAACTCGCAGAGTTGAACCTTCCTTTTCACAGAGCAGATTTGAAACCCTCTTTTTGTGGAATTTCCAAGTGGACATTTCAATCGCTTTGCGGCCAACGGTAGAAAAGGAAATATCTTCGTATAAAAACTGGAGAGAATCATTCTCAGAAACCACTTTGTGATGTGTACTTTCCACTCACAGAGTTAAACCTTTCTTTTCATAGAGCAGTTTGGAAACACTCTGTTTCTAAAGTCTGCAAGAGGATATTTGGACCTCTTTGAGGATTTCGTTGGAAACGGGATTTCTTCATCTAATGCTAGACAGAAGAATTCTCAGTAACTTCTTTGGGTTGCCTGTGTTAAAGTCACATAGCTGAACCTTCATTTAGACACAGCAGATTTGAAACTCTCTTTTTGTGGAATTTGCATGTGGACATTTCAAGCGCTTTGGGGCCAATGGTAGAAAAGGAAATATCTTCCTATAAAAACTAGAGAGAATCATTCCCAGCAACCGCTTTGTGATGAGTGTGTTCCACTCACAGAGCTTAACCTTTCTTTTCGTAGAACAGTTTGGAAACACTCTGTTTGTAATGTCTGCACGTGGATACTTGGACCTCTTTGAGGATTTCGTTGGAAACGGGATTTCTTCATCTAATGCTAGACAGAAGAATTCTCAGTAACTTCTTTGGGTTGCATGTGTTCAACTCGCAGAGTTGAACCTTCCTTTAGACAGAGCAGATTTGAAACCCTCTTTTTGTGGAATTTCCAAGTGGACATTTCAAGCACTTTGCGGCCAGTGGTAGAAAAGGAAATATCTTCGTATAAAAACTGGAGAGAATCATTCTCAGAAACCACTTTGTGATGTGTGTGTTCCACTCACAGAGTTTAACCTTTATTTTCATAGAGCAGTTTGGAAACACTCTGTTTGTAAAGTCTGCAAGTGGATATTTGGACCTCTTTGAGGATTTCGTTGGAAACGGGATTTCTTCATTTAATGCTAGACAGAAGAATTCTCAGTAACTTCTTTGGGTTGTGTGTGTTCAACTCACAGAGTTGAACCTTCCTTTAGATAGAGCAGATTTGAAAACATCTTTTTGTGGAATTTGCATGTGGACATTTCAAGCGCTTTGGGGCCAACGGTAGAAAAGGAAATATCTTCGTATAAAAACTAGAGAGAATGATTCCCAGCAACCGCTTTGTGATGAGAGCATTCCATTCACAGAGTTTAACTATTCTTTTCATAGAAAAGTTTGGAAACACTCTGTTTGCAAAGTCTGCAAGTGAATATTTGGAACTCTTTGAGGATTTCGATGGAAACGGGATTTCTTCATCTAATGCTAGACAGAAGAATTCTCAGTAACTTCTTTCTGTTCCGTGTGTTCAACTCGCAGAGTTGAACCTTCCTTTAGACAGAGCAGATTTGAAACCCTCTTTTTGTGCGATTTCCAGTGGACATTTCAAGCACTTTGCGGCCAATGGTAGAAAAGGAAATATCTTCGTATAAAAATTGGAGAGAATCATTCTCAGAAATCACTTTGTGATGTGTGTGTTCCACTCACAAAGTTTAACCTTTCTTTTCATAGTTCAGTTTGGAAACACTCTGTTTGTAAAGTCTGCAAGCGGATATTTGGACCTCTTTGACGATTTCGTTGGAAACGGGATTTCTTCATCTAATTCTAGACAGAAGAATTCTCAGTAACTTCTTTGGGTTGCCTGTGTTCAACTCACAGAGTTGAATGATCCTTTAGACAGAGCAGATTTGAAACCCTCTTTTTGTGAAATTTCCAAGTGGACATTTCAAGTGCTTTGCGGCCAACTGTAGAAATGGAAATATCTTCGTATAAAAACTGGAGAGAATCATTCTCAGAAACCACTTTCTGATGTGTGCATTCCACTCACTGAGTTTAATCTTTCCTTTCATAGAGCCGTTTGGAAACACTGTGTTTGTAAAGTCTGCAAGCGGATATTTGGACCTCTTTGAGGATTTCGTTGGAAACGGGATTTCTTCATCTAATGCTAGACAGAAGAACACTCAGTAATTTCTTTGGGTTGCCTGTGTTCAACTCACAGAGTTGAAACTGCCTTTAGACAGAGCACATTTGAAACCCTCTTTTTGTGAAGTTTCCAACTGGACATTTCAAGCACTTTGCGGGCAATGGTTGAAAAGGAAATATCTTCGTATAAGAACTGGAGAGAATCATTCTCAGAAACCACTTTGTGATGTGTGCGTTCCACTCACGGAGTTTAACATTTCTTTTCATAGAGCAGTTTGGAAACACTCTGTTTGTAAAGTCTGCAAGCGGATATTTGGACCTCTTTGAGGATTTTTTTGGAAACGGGATTTCTTCATCTAATGCTAGACAGAAGAATTCTCAGTAACTTCTTTGGGTTGCCTTTGTTCAACTCACAGAGTTGAACCTTCCTTTAGACAGAGCAGATTTGAAACCCTGTTTGTGTGGAATTTGCATGTGGACATTTCAAGCGCTTTGGGGCCAACGGTAGAAAAGGAAATATCTTCGTATAAAAACAAGAGAGAATCATTCCCAGCAACCGCTTTGTGATGAGTGCATTCCTCTCACAGAGTTTAACCTTTCTTTTCATAGAACAGTTTGGAAACACTCTGTTTGTAAAGTCTGCAAGTGGATATTTGGACCTCTTTGAGGATTTCGTTGGAAACGGGATTTCTTAATCTAATGCTAGACAGAAGAATTCTCAGTAACTTCTTTGGGTTGCGTGTGTTCAACTCGCAGAGTTGAACGTTCCTTTAGACAGAGCAGATTTGAAACCCTCTTTTTGTGGAATTTCCAAGTGCACATTACTAGCATTTTGCGGCCAACAGTAGAAAAGGAAATATCTTCGTATGAAAACTGGAGAGAATCATTCTCAGAAACCACTTTGTGATGTGTACGTTCCACTCACAGAGTTTAACCTTTCTTTTCATAGAGCAGTTTGGAAACACTCTGTTTCTAAAGTCTGCAATGGGATATTTGGACCTCTTTGAGGATTTCGTTGGAAACGGGAATTCTTCATCTAATGCTAGACAGAAGAATTCTCAGTAACTTCTTTGGGTTGCCTGTGTTAAACTCACATAGCTGAAACTTCCTTTAGACAGAGCAGATTTGAAACTCTCTTTTTGTGGAATTTGCATGTGGACATTTCAAGCGGTTTGGGGCCAACGGTAGAAAAGGAAATATCTTCGTATAAAAACTTGAGAGAATCATTCCCAGCAACCGCTTTGTGATGAGTGCGTTCCACTCACAGAGCTTAACCTTTCTTTTCATAGAACAGTTTGGAAACACTCTGTTTGTAAAGTCTGCAAGTGGATATTTGGACCTCTTTGAGGACTTCATTGGAATCGGGATTTCTTCATCTAATGCTAGACAGAAGAATTCTCAGTAACTTCTTTGGTTTGTCTGTGTTCAACTCCCAGAGTTGAACCTTCCTTTAGACAGAGCAAATTTGAAACTCTCTTTTTGTGGAATTTGCTTGTGGACATTTCAAGCGCTTTGGGGCCAACGGTAGAAAAGGAAATATCTTCCTATAAAAACTAGAGAGAATCATTCCCAGCAACCGCTTTGTGATGAGTGTGTCCCACTCACAGAGCTTAACCTTTCTTTTCGTAGAACAGTTTGGAAACACTCTGTTTGTAAAGTCTGCAAGTGGATATTTGGACCTCTTTGAGGATTTCATTGGAAACGGGATTTCTTCATCTAATGCTAGACAGAAGAATTCTCAGTAACTTCTTTGGGTTGCATGTGTTCAACTCGCAGAGTTGAACCTTCCTTTTGACAGAGCAGATTTGAAACCCTCTTTTTGTGGAATTTCCAAGTGGACATTTCAATCGCTTTGCGGCCAACGGTAGAAAAGGAAATATCTTCGTATAAAAACTGGAGAGAATCATTCTCAGAAACCACTTTGTGAAGTGTGTGTTCCACTCACAGAGTTTAACCTTTCTTTTCATAGAGCAGTTTGGAAACACTCTGTTTGTAAAGTCTGCAAGTGGATATTTGGACCTCTTTGAGGATTTCGTTGGAAACGGGATTTCTTCATCTAATGCTAGACAGAAGAATTCTCAGTAACTTCTTTGGGTTGTGTGTGTTCAACTCACAGAGTTGAACCTTCCTTTAGATAGAGCAGATTTGAAAACCTCTGTTTGTGGAATTTTCATGTGGACATTTCAAGCGCTTTGGGGCCAATGGTAGAAAAGGAAATATCTTCGTATAAAAACTAGAGAGAATGATTCCCAGCAACCGCTATGTGATGAGTGCGTTCCATTCACAGAGTTTAACTTTTCTTTTCATAGAACAGTTTGGATACACTCTGTTTGCAAAGTCTGCAAGTGGATATTTGGAACTCTTTGAGGATTTCGTTTGAAACGGGATTTCTTCATCTAATGCTAGACAGAAGAATTCTCAGTAACTTCTTTGGGTTCCGTGTGTTCAACTCGCAGAGTTGAACCTTCCTTTAGACAGAGCAGATTTGAAACCCTCTTTTTGTGGAATTTCCAAGTGGACATTTCAAGCGATTTGGGGCCAATGGTAGAAAAGGAAATATCTTCGTATAATAACTGGAGAGAATCATTCTCAGAAACCACTTTGTGATGTGTGCGTTCCACTCACAGAGTTTAACCTTTCTTTTCATAGAGCAGTTTGGAAACACTCTGTTTGTAAAGTCTGCAAGCGGATATTTGGACCTCTTTGAGGATTTCGTTGGAAAAGGGATTTCTTCATCTAATGCTAGACAGAAGAATTCTCAGTAACTTCTTTGGGTTGCGTGTGTTCAACTCGCAGAGTTGAACCTTCCTTTAGACAGAGCAGATTTGAAACCCTCTTTTTGTGGAATGTCCAAGTGGACATTTGAAGCCCTTTGTGGCCAACCGTAGAAAAGGAAATATCTTCGTATGAAAACTGGAATCATTCCTACAAACCACTTTGTGATGAGTGCGTTTCTCTCACATAGTTTAACCTTTCTTTTCATAGAACAGTTTGGAAACACTCTGTTTGCAAAGTCTGCAAGTGGATATTTGGACCTCTTTGAGGATTTCATTGGAAACGGGATTTCTTCGTCTGATGCTAGACAGAAGAATTCTCAGTAACTTCTTTGGGTTGCGTGTGTTCAACTCGCAGAGTTGAACCTTCCTTTAGAAAGAGCAGATTTGAAACCCTCTTTTTGTGGGATTTCCAAGTGGACATTTCAAGCACTTTGCGGCCAACGGTAGAAAAGGAAATATCTTCGTATAAAAACTGGAGAGAATCATTCTCAGAAACCACTTTGTGATGTGTGCGTTCCACTCACAGAGTTTAACCTTTCTTTTCATAGAGCAGTTTGGAAACACTCTGTTTCTAATGTCTGCAAGCGGATATTTGGTCCTCTTTGAGGATTTCGTTGGAAACGGGATTTCTTCATCTAATGCTAGACAGAAGAATTCTCAGTAACTTCTTTGGGTTACGTGTGTTCAACTCGCAGAGTTGAACGTTCCTTTAGACAGAGCAGATTTGAAACCCTCTTTTTGTGGAATTTCCAACTGGACATTTCAAGCGCTTTGCGGCCAACAGTAGAAAAGGAAATATCTTCTTATAAAAACTGGAGATAATCATTCTCAGAAACCACTTTGTGATGTGTGCATTCCACTCACAGAGTTTAACCTTTCTTTTCATAGAGCAGTTTGGAAACACTCTGTTTCTACAGTCTGCAAGCGGATATTTGGACCTCTTTGAGGATTTCTTGGAAACGGGATTTCTTCATCTAATGCTAGACAGAAGAATTCTCATTAACTTATTTGGGTTGCGTGTGTTCAACTCGCAGAGTTGAACCTTCCTTTAGACAGAGCAGATTTGAAACCCTCTTTTTGTGGAATTTCCAAGTGGACATTTCAAGCGCTTTGCGGCCAACGGTAGAAAAGAAATATCTTCGTATAAAAACTGGAGGCAATCATTCTCAGAAAGCACTTTGTGATGTGTGCATTCCACTCACAGAGTTGAACCTATCTTTTCATAGAACAGTTTGGAAACACTCTGTTTGTAAAGTCTGCAAGCGGATATTTGGACCTCTTTGAGGATTTCGTTGGAAACGGGATTTCTTCATCTAATGCTAGACAGAAGTATTCTCAGTAACTTCTTTGGGTTGCCTGTGTTCAACTGACAGAGTTCAACGTTCCTTTAGACAGAGCAGATTTAAAACCCTCATTTGTGGAATTTGCATGTGGACATTTCAAGCGCTTTGGGGCCAATTGTAGAAAAGGAAATATCTTCGTATAAAACTAGAGAGAATTATTCCCAGCAACCACTTTGTGATGAGTGCGTTCCACTCACAGATTTGAACCTTTCTTTTCATAGAACAGTTTGGAAACACTCTGTTTGTAAAGTCTGCAAGCGGATATTTGGACCTCTTTGAGGATTTCGTTGGAAACGAGATTTCTTCATCTAATGCAAGACAGAAGAATTCTCAGTAACTTCTTTGTGTTGCCTTTGTTCAACACACAGAGTTGAACCTTCCTTTAGAAAGAGCAGATTTGAAACCCTCTTTCTGTGGAATTTCCAAGTGGACATTTCAAGCGCTTTGTGGCCAACGGTAGAAAAGGAAATATCTTCGTATAAAAGCTGGAGAGAATCATTCTCAGAAACCACTTTGTGATGTGTACGTTCCACTCACAGAGTTAAACCTTTCTTTTCATAGAGCAGTTTGGAAACACTCTGTTTCTAAAGTCTGCAAGTGGATATTTGGACCTCTTTGAGGATTTCGTTGGAAACGGGATTTCTTCATCTAATGCTAGACAGAAGAATTCTCAGTAACTTCTTTGGGTTGCCTGTGTTAAAGTCACATAGCTGAACCTTCCTTTAGACAGAGCAGATTTGAAACTCTCTTTTTGTGGAATTTGCATGTGGACATTTCAAGCGCTTTGGGGCCAATGGTAGAAAAGGAAATATCTTCCTATAAAAACTAGAGAGAATCATTCCCAGCAACCGCTTTGTGATGAGTGTGTTCCACTCACAGAGCTTAACCTTTCTTTTCGTAGAACAGTTTGGAAACACTCTGTTTGTAAAGTCTGCACGTGGATACTTGGACCTCTTTGAGGATTTCGTTGGAAACGGGATTTCTTCATCTAATGCTAGACAGAAGAATTCTCAGTAACTTCTTTGGGTTGCATGTGTTCAACTCGCAGAGTTGAACCTTCCTTTAGACAGAGCAGATTTGAAACCCTCTTTTTGTGGAATTTCCAAGTGGACATTTCAAGCACTTTGCGGCCAGCAGTAGAAATGGAAATATCTTCATATAAAAACTGGAGAGAATCATTCTCAGAAACCACTTTGTGATGTGTGTGTTCCACTCACAGAGTTTAACCTTTCTTTTCATAGAGCAGTTTGGAAACACTCTGTTTGTAAAGTCTGCAAGTGGATATTTGGACCTCTTTGAGGATTTCGTTGGAAACGGGATTTCTTCATCTAATGCTAGACAGAAGAATTCTCATTAACTTATTTGGGTTGTGTGTGTTCAACTCACAGAGTTGAACCTTCCTTTAGATAGAGCAGATTTGAAAACATCTTTTGTGGAATTTGCATGTGGACATTTCAAGCGCTTTGGGGCCAACGGTAGAAAAGGAAATATCTTCGTATAAAAACTAGAGAGAATGATTCCCAGCAACCGCTTTGTGATGAGAGCATTCCATTCACAGAGTTTAACTATTCTTTTCATAGAACAGTTTGGAAACACTCTGTTTGCAAAGTCTGCAAGTGAATATTTGGAACTCTTTGAGGATTTCGATGGAAACGGGATTTCTTCATCTAATGCTAGACAGAAGAATTCTCAGTAACTTCTTTCTGTTCCGTGTGTTCAACTCGCAGAGTTGAACCTTCCTTTAGACAGAGCAGATTTGAAACCCTCTTTTTGTGAGATTTCCAGTGGACATTTCAAGCACTTTGCGGCCAATGGTAGAAAAGGAAATATCTTCGTATAAAAATTGGAGAGAATCATTCTCAGAAATCACTTTGTGATGTGTGTGTTCCACTCACAAAGTTTAACCTTTCTTTTCATAGTTCAGTTTGGAAACACTCTGTTTGTAAAGTCTGCAAGCGGATATTTGGACCTCTTTGAGGATTTCGTTGGAAACGGGATTTCTTCATCTAATGCTAGACAGAAGAACACTCAGTAATTTCTTTGGGTTGCCTGTGTTCAACTCACAGAGTTGAACCTGCCTTTAGACAGAGCACATTTGAAACCCTCTTTTTGTGAAGTTTCCAAGTGGACATTTCAAGCACTTTGCGGCCAATGGTAGAAAAGGAAATATCTTCGTATAAGAACTGGAGAGAATCATTCTCAGAAACCACTTTGTGATGTGTGCGTTCCACTCACGGAGTTTAACATTTCTTTTCATAGAGCAGTTTGGAAACACTCTGTTTGTAAAGTCTGCAAGCAGATATTTGGACCTCTTTGAGGATTTTTTTGGAAACGGGATTTCTTCATCTAATGCTAGACAGAAGAATTCTCAGTAACTTCTTTGGGTTGCCTTTGTTCAACTCACAGAGTTGAACCTTCCTTTAGACAGAGCAGATTTGAAACCCTGTTTGTGTGGAATTTGCATGTGGACATTTCAAGCGCTTTGGGGCCAACGGTAGAAAAGGAAATATCTTCGTATAAAAACAAGAGAGAATCATTCCCAGCAACCGCTTTGTGATGAGTGCATTCCTCTCACAGAGTTTAACCTTTCTTTTCATAGAACAGTTTGGAAACACTCTGTTTGTAAAGTCTGCAAGTGGATATTTGGACCTCTTTGAGGATTTCGTTGGAAACGGGATTTCTTAATCTAATGCTAGACAGAAGAATTCTCAGTAACTTCTTTGGGTTGCGTGTGTTCAACTCGCAGAGTTGAACGTTCCTTTAGACAGAGCAGATTTGAAACCCTCTTTTTGTGGAATTTCCAAGTGCACATTACTAGCATTTTGCGGCCAACAGTAGAAAAGGAAATATCTTCGTATGAAAACTGGAGAGAATCATTCTCAGAAACCACTTTGTGATGTGTACGTTCCACTCACAGAGTTTAACCTTTCTTTTCATAGAGCAGTTTGGAAACACTCTGTTTCTAAAGTCTGCAAGGGGATATTTGGACCTCTTTGAGGATTTTTTTGGAAACGGGATTTCTTCATCTAATGCTAGACAGAAGAATTCTCAGTAACTTCTTTGGGTTGCCTTTGTTCAACTCACAGAGTTGAACCTTCCTTTAGACAGAGCAGATTTGAAACCCTGTTTGTGTGGAATTTGCATGTGGACATTTCAAGCGGTTTGGGGCCAACGGTAGAAAAGGAAATATCTTCGTATAAAAACAAGAGAGAATCATTCCCAGCAACCGCTTTGTGATGAGTGCATTCCTCTCACAGAGTTTAACCTTTCTTTTCATAGAACAGTTTGGAAACACTCTGTTTGTAAAGTCTGCAAGTGGATATTTGGACCTCTTTGAGGATTTCGTTGGAAACGGGATTTCTTAATCTAATGCTAGACAGAAGAATTCTCAGTAACTTCTTTGGGTTGCGTGTGTTCAACTCGCAGAGTTGAACGTTCCTTTAGACAGAGCAGATTTGAAACCCTCTTTTTGTGGAATTTCCAAGTGCACATTACTAGCATTTTGCGGCCAACAGTAGAAAAGGAAATATCTTCGTATGAAAACTGGAGAGAATCATTCTCAGAAACCACTTTGTGATGTGTACGTTCCACTCACAGAGTTTAACCTTTCTTTTCATAGAGCAGTTTGGAAACACTCTGTTTCTAAAGTCTGCAAGGGGATATTTGGACCTCTTTGAGGATTTCGTTGGAAACGGGAATTCTTCATCTAATGCTAGACAGAAGAATTCTCAGTAACTTCTTTGGGTTGCCTGTGTTAAACTCACATAGCTGAAACTTCCTTTAGACAGAGCAGATTTGAAACTCTCTTTTTGTGGAATTTGCATGTGGACATTTCAAGCGGTTTGGGGCCAACGGTAGAAAAGGAAATATCTTCGTATAAAAACTTGAGAGAATCATTCCCAGCAACCGCTTTGTGATGAGTGCGTTCCACTCACAGAGCTTAACCTTTCTTTTCATAGAACAGTTTGGAAACACTCTGTTTGTAAAGTCTGCAAGTGGATATTTGGACCTCTTTGAGGACTTCATTGGAATCGGGATTTCTTCATCTAATGCTAGACAGAAGAATTCTCAGTAACTTCTTTGGTTTGTCTGTGTTCAACTCCCAGAGTTGAACCTTCCTTTAGACAGAGCAAATTTGAAACTCTCTTTTTGTGGAATTTGCTTGTGGACATTTCAAGCGCTTTGGGGCCAACGGTAGAAAAGGAAATATCTTCCTATAAAAACTAGAGAGAATCATTCCCAGCAACCGCTTTGTGATGAGTGTGTTCCACTCACAGAGCTTAACCTTTCTTTTCGTAGAACAGTTTGGAAACACTCTGTTTGTAAAGTCTGCAAGTGGATATTTGGACCTCTTTGAGGATTTCGTTGGAAACGGGATTTCTTCATCTAATGCTAGACAGGAGAATTCTCAGTAACTTCTTTGGGTTGCATGTGTTCAACTCGCAGAGTTGAACCTTCCTTTTGACAGAGCAGATTTGAAACCCTCTTTTTGTGGAATTTCCAAGTGGACATTTCAATCGCTTTGCGGCCAACGGTAGAAAAGGAAATATCTTCGTATAAAAACTGGAGAGAATCATTCTCAGAAACCACTTTGTGAAGTGTGTGTTCCACTCACAGAGTTTAACCTTTCTTTTCATAGAGCAGTTTGGAAACACTCTGTTTGTAAAGTCTGCAAGTGGATATTTGGACCTCTTTGAGGATTTCGTTGGAAACGGGATTTCTTCATCTAATGCTAGAGAGAAGAATTCTCAGTAACTTCTTTGGGTTGTGTGTGTTCAACTCACAGAGTTGAACCTTCCTTTAGATAGAGCAGATTTGAAAACCTCTGTTTGTGGAATTTTCATGTGGACATTTCAAGCGCTTTGGGGCCAATGGTAGAAAAGGAAATATCTTCGTATAAAAACTAGAGAGAATGATTCCCAGCAACCGCTATGTGATGAGTGCGTTCCATTCACAGAGTTTAACTTTTCTTTTCATAGAACAGTTTGGATACACTCTGTTTGCAAAGTCTGCAAGTGGATATTTGGAACTCTTTGAGGATTTCGTTTGAAACGGGATTTCTTCATCTAATGCTAGACAGAAGAATTCTCAGTAACTTCTTTGGGTTCCGTGTGTTCAACTCGCAGAGTTGAACCTTCCTTTAGACAGAGCAGATTTGAAACCCTCTTTTTGTGGAATTTCCAAGTGGACATTTCAAGCGATTTGGGGCCAATGGTAGAAAAGGAAATATCTTCGTATAATAACTGGAGAGAATCATTCTCAGAAACCACTTTGTGATGTGTGCGTTCCACTCACAGAGTTTAACCTTTCTTTTCATAGAGCAGTTTGGAAACACTCTGTTTGTAAAGTCTGCAAGCGGATATTTGGACCTCTTTGAGGATTTCGTTGGAAAAGGGATTTCTTCATCTAATGCTAGACAGAAGAATTCTCAGTAACTTCTTTGGGTTGCGTGTGTTCAACTCGCAGAGTTGAACCTTCCTTTAGACAGAGCAGATTTGAAACCCTCTTTTTGTGGAATGTCCAAGTGGACATTTGAAGCCCTTTGTGGCCAACCGTAGAAAAGGAAATATCTTCGTATGAAAACTGGAATCATTCCTACAAACCACTTTGTGATGAGTGCGTTTCTCTCACATAGTTTAACCTTTCTTTTCA
The DNA here is from genome assembly GCF_029281585.2 of Gorilla gorilla gorilla. Lineage (NCBI taxonomy): Eukaryota > Metazoa > Chordata > Mammalia > Primates > Hominidae > Gorilla > Gorilla gorilla. The sequence continues at coordinate 78,583,447 of NC_073229.2, forward strand.
TAGAACAGTTTGGAAACACTCTGTTTGCAAAGTCTGCAAGTGGATATTTGGACCTCTTTGAGGATTTCATTGGAAACGGGATTTCTTCGTCTGATGCTAGACAGAAGAATTCTCAGTAACTTCTTTGAGTTGCGTGTGTTCAACTCGCAGAGTTGAACCTTCCTTTAGAAAGAGCAGATTTGAAACCCTCTTTTTGTGGGATTTCCAAGTGGACATTTCAAGCACTTTGCGGCCAACGGTAGAAAAGGAAATATCTTCGTATAAAAACTGGAGAGAATCATTCTCAGAAACCACTTTGTGATGTGTGCGTTCCACTCACAGAGTTTAACCTTTCTTTTCATAGAGCAGTTTGGAAACACTCTGTTTCTAATGTCTGCAAGCGGATATTTGGTCCTCTTTGAGGATTTCGTTGGAAACGGGATTTCTTCATCTAATGCTAGACAGAAGAATTCTCAGTAACTTCTTTGGGTTACGTGTGTTCAACTCGCAGAGTTGAACGTTCCTTTAGACAGAGCAGATTTGAAACCCTCTTTTTGTGGAATTTCCAACTGGACATTTCAAGCGCTTTGCGGCCAACAGTAGAAAAGGAAATATCTTCTTATAAAAACTGGAGATAATCATTCTCAGAAACCACTTTGTGATGTGTGCATTCCACTCACAGAGTTTAACCTTTCTTTTCATAGAGCAGTTTGGAAACACTCTGTTTCTACAGTCTGCAAGCGGATATTTGGACCTCTTTGAGGATTTCTTGGAAACGGGATTTCTTCATCTAATGCTAGACAGAAGAATTCTCATTAACTTATTTGGGTTGCGTGTGTTCAACTCGCAGAGTTGAACCTTCCTTTAGACAGAGCAGATTTGAAACCCTCTTTTTGTGGAATTTCCAAGTGGACATTTCAAGCGCTTTGCGGCCAACGGTAGAAAAGAAATATCTTCGTATAAAAACTGGAGGCAATCATTCTCAGAAAGCACTTTGTGATGTGTGCATTCCACTCACAGAGTTGAACCTATCTTTTCATAGAACAGTTTGGAAACACTCTGTTTGTAAAGTCTGCAAGCGGATATTTGGACCTCTTTGAGGATTTCGTTGGAAACGGGATTTCTTCATCTAATGCTAGACAGAAGTATTCTCAGTAACTTCTTTGGGTTGCCTGTGTTCAACTGACAGAGTTCAACGTTCCTTTAGACAGAGCAGATTTAAAACCCTCATTTGTGGAATTTGCATGTGGACATTTCAAGCGCTTTGGGGCCAATTGTAGAAAAGGAAATATCTTCGTATAAAACTAGAGAGAATTATTCCCAGCAACCACTTTGTGATGAGTGCGTTCCACTCACAGATTTGAACCTTTCTTTTCATAGAACAGTTTGGAAACACTCTGTTTGTAAAGTCTGCAAGCGGATATTTGGACCTCTTTGAGGATTTCGTTGGAAACGAGATTTCTTCATCTAATGCAAGACAGAAGAATTCTCAGTAACTTCTTTGGGTTGCCTTTGTTCAACACACAGAGTTGAACCTTCCTTTAGAAAGAGCAGATTTGAAACCCTCTTTCTGTGGAATTTCCAAGTGGACATTTCAAGCGCTTTGTGGCCAACGGTAGAAAAGGAAATATCTTCGTATAAAAGCTGGAGAGAATCATTCTCAGAAACCACTTTGTGATGTGTACGTTCCACTCACAGAGTTAAACCTTTCTTTTCATAGAGCAGTTTGGAAACACTCTGTTTCTAAAGTCTGCAAGTGGATATTTGGACCTCTTTGAGGATTTCGTTGGAAACGGGATTTCTTCATCTAATGCTAGACAGAAGAATTCTCAGTAACTTCTTTGGGTTGCCTGTGTTAAAGTCACATAGCTGAACCTTCCTTTAGACAGAGCAGATTTGAAACTCTCTTTTTGTGGAATTTGCATGTGGACATTTCAAGCGCTTTGGGGCCAATGGTAGAAAAGGAAATATCTTCCTATAAAAACTAGAGAGAATCATTCCCAGCAACCGCTTTGTGATGAGTGTGTTCCACTCACAGAACTTAACCTTTCTTTTCGTAGAACAGTTTGGAAACACTCTGTTTGTAAAGTCTGCACGTGGATACTTGGACCTCTTTGAGGATTTCGTTGGAAACGGGATTTCTTCATCTAATGCTAGACAGAAGAATTCTCAGTAACTTCTTTGGGTTGCATGTGTTCAACTCGCAGAGTTGAACCTTCCTTTAGACAGAGCAGATTTGAAACCCTCTTTTTGTGGAATTTCCAAGTGGACATTTCAAGCACTTTGCGGCCAGCAGTAGAAATGGAAATATCTTCGTATAAAAACTGGAGAGAATCATTCTCAGAAACCACTTTGTGATGTGTGTGTTCCACTCACAGAGTTTAACCTTTCTTTTCATAGAGCAGTTTGGAAACACTCTGTTTGTAAAGTCTGCAAGTGGATATTTGGACCTCTTTGAGGATTTCGTTGGAAACGGGATTTCTTCATCTAATGCTAGACAGAAGAATTCTCATTAACTTATTTGGGTTGTGTGTGTTCAACTCACAGAGTTGAACCTTCCTTTAGATAGAGCAGATTTGAAAACATCTTTTGTGGAATTTGCATGTGGACATTTCAAGCGCTTTGGGGCCAACGGTAGAAAAGGAAATATCTTCGTATAAAAACTAGAGAGAATCATTCCCAGCAACCGCTTTGTGATGAGAGCATTCCATTCACAGAGTTTAACTATTCTTTTCATAGAACAGTTTGGAAACACTCTGTTTGCAAAGTCTGCAAGTGAATATTTGGAACTCTTTGAGGATTTCGATGGAAACGGGATTTCTTCATCTAATGCTAGACAGAAGAATTCTCAGTAACTTCTTTCTGTTCCGTGTGTTCAACTCGCAGAGTTGAACCTTCCTTTAGACAGAGCAGATTTGAAACCCTCTTTTTGTGAGATTTCCAGTGGACATTTCAAGCACTTTGCGGCCAATGGTAGAAAAGGAAATATCTTCGTATAAAAATTGGAGAGAATCATTCTCAGAAATCACTTTGTGATGTGTGTGTTCCACTCACAAAGTTTAACCTTTCTTTTCATAGTTCAGTTTGGAAACACTCTGTTTGTAAAGTCTGCAAGCGGATATTTGGACCTCTTTGAGGATTTCGTTGGAAACGGGATTTCTTCATCTAATGCTAGACAGAAGAACACTCAGTAATTTCTTTGGGTTGCCTGTGTTCAACTCACAGAGTTGAACCTGCCTTTAGACAGAGCACATTTGAAACCCTCTTTTTGTGAAGTTTCCAAGTGGACATTTCAAGCACTTTGCGGCCAATGGTAGAAAAGGAAATATCTTCGTATAAGAACTGGAGAGAATCATTCTCAGAAACCACTTTGTGATGTGTGCGTTCCACTCACGGAGTTTAACATTTCTTTTCATAGAGCAGTTTGGAAACACTCTGTTTGTAAAGTCTGCAAGCAGATATTTGGACCTCTTTGAGGATTTTTTTGGAAACGGGATTTCTTCATCTAATGCTAGACAGAAGAATTCTCAGTAACTTCTTTTTGTTGCCTTTGTTCAACTCACAGAGTTGAACCTTCCTTTAGACAGAGCAGATTTGAAACCCTGTTTGTGTGGAATTTGCATGTGGACATTTCAAGCGCTTTGGGGCCAACGGTAGAAAAGGAAATATCTTCGTATAAAAACAAGAGAGAATCATTCCCAGCAACCGCTTTGTGATGAGTGCATTCCTCTCACAGAGTTTAACCTTCCTTTTCATAGAACAGTTTGGAAACACTCTGTTTGTAAAGTCTGCAAGTGGATATTTGGACCTCTTTGAGGATTTCGTTGGAAACGGGATTTCTTAATCTAATGCTAGACAGAAGAATTCTCAGTAACTTCTTTGGGTTGCGTGTGTTCAACTCGCAGAGTTGAACGTTCCTTTAGACAGAGCAGATTTGAAACCCTCTTTTTGTGGAATTTCCAAGTGCACATTACTAGCATTTTGCGGCCAACAGTAGAAAAGGAAATATCTTCGTATGAAAACTGGAGAGAATCATTCTCAGAAACCACTTTGTGATGTGTACGTTCCACTCACAGAGTTTAACCTTTCTTTTCATAGAGCAGTTTGGAAACACTCTGTTTCTAAAGTCTGCAAGGGGATATTTGGACCTCTTTGAGGATTTCGTTGGAAACGGGAATTCTTCATCTAATGCTAGACAGAAGAATTCTCAGTAACTTCTTTGGGTTGCCTGTGTTAAACTCACATAGCTGAAACTTCCTTTAGACAGAGCAGATTTGAAACTCTCTTTTTGTGGAATTTGCATGTGGACATTTCAAGCGGTTTGGGGCCAACGGTAGAAAAGGAAATATCTTCGTATAAAAACTTGAGAGAATCATTCCTAGCAACCGCTTTGTGATGAGTGCGTTCCACTCACAGAGCTTAACCTTTCTTTTCATAGAACAGTTTGGAAACACTCTGTTTGTAAAGTCTGCAAGTGGATATTTGGACCTCTTTGAGGACTTCATTGGAATCGGGATTTCTTCATCTAATGCTAGACAGAAGAATTCTCAGTAACTTCTTTGGGTTGTCTGTGTTCAACTCCCAGAGTTGAACCTTCCTTTAGACAGAGCAAATTTGAAACTCTCTTTTTGTGGAATTTGCTTGTGGACATTTCAAGCGCTTTGGGGCCAACGGTAGAAAAGGAAATATCTTCCTATAAAAACTAGAGAGAATCATTCCCAGCAACTGCTTTGTGATGAGTGTGTTCCACTCACAGAGCTTAACCTTTCTTTTCGTAGAACAGTTTGGAAACACTCTGTTTGTAAAGTCTGCAAGTGGATATTTGGACCTCTTTGAGGATTTCGTTGGAAACGGGATTTCTTCATCTAATGCTAGACAGAAGAATTCTCAGTAACTTCTTTGGGTTGCATGTGTTCAACTCGCAGAGTTGAACCTTCCTTTTGACAGAGCAGATTTGAAACCCTCTTTTTGTGGAATTTCCAAGTGGACATTTCAATCGCTTTGCGGAAAACGGTAGAAAAGGAAATATCTTCGTATAAAAACTGGAGAGAATCATTCTCAGAAACCACTTTGTGAAGTGTGTGTTCCACTCACAGAGTTTAACCTTTCTTTTCATAGAGCAGTTTGGAAACACTCTGTTTGTAAAGTCTGCAAGTGGATATTTGGACCTCTTTGAGGATTTCGTTGGAAACGGGATTTCTTCATCTAATGCTAGAGAGAAGAATTCTCAGTAACTTCTTTGGGTTGTGTGTGTTCAACTCACAGAGTTGAACCTTCCTTTAGATAGAGCAGATTTGAAAACCTCTGTTTGTGGAATTTTCATGTGGACATTTCAAGCGCTTTGGGGCCAATGGTAGAAAAGGAAATATCTTCGTATAAAAACTAGAGAGAATGATTCCCAGCAACCGCTATGTGATGAGTGCGTTCCATTCACAGAGTTTAACTTTTCTTTTCATAGAACAGTTTGGATACACTCTGTTTGCAAAGTCTGCAAGTGGATATTTGGAACTCTTTGAGGATTTCGTTTGAAACGGGATTTCTTCATCTAATGCTAGACAGAAGAATTCTCAGTAACTTCTTTGGGTTCCGTGTGTTCAACTCGCAGAGTTGAACCTTCCTTTAGACAGAGCAGATTTGAAACCCTCTTTTTGTGGAATTTCCAAGTGGACATTTCAAGCGATTTGGGGCCAATGGTAGAAAAGGAAATATCTTCGTATAATAACTGGAGAGAATCATTCTCAGAAACCACTTTGTGATGTGTGCGTTCCACTCACAGAGTTTAACCTTTCTTTTCATAGAGCAGTTTGGAAACACTCTGTTTGTAAAGTCTGCAAGCGGATATTTGGACCTCTTTGAGGATTTCGTTGGAAAAGGGATTTCTTCATCTAATGCTAGACAGAAGAATTCTCAGTAACTTCTTTGGGTTGCGTGTGTTCAACTCGCAGAGTTGAACCTTCCTTTAGACAGAGCAGATTTGAAACCCTCTTTTTGTGGAATGTCCAAGTGGACATTTGAAGCCCTTTGTGGCCAACCGTAGAAAAGGAAATATCTTCGTATGAAAACTGGAATCATTCCTACAAACCACTTTGTGATGAGTGCGTTTCTCTCACATAGTTTAACCTTTCTTTTCATAGAACAGTTTGGAAACACTCTGTTTGCAAAGTCTGCAAGTGGATATTTGGACCTCTTTGAGGATTTCATTGGAAACGGGATTTCTTCGTCTGATGCTAGACAGAAGAATTCTCAGTAACTTCTTTGAGTTGCGTGTGTTCAACTCGCAGAGTTGAACCTTCCTTTAGAAAGAGCAGATTTGAAACCCTCTTTTTGTGGGATTTCCAAGTGGACATTTCAAGCACTTTGCGGCCAACGGTAGAAAAGGAAATATCTTCGTATAAAAACTGGAGAGAATCATTCTCAGAAACCACTTTGTGATGTGTGCGTTCCACTCACAGAGTTTAACCTTTCTTTTCATAGAGCAGTTTGGAAACACTCTGTTTCTAATGTCTGCAAGCGGATATTTGGTCCTCTTTGAGGATTTCGTTGGAAACGGGATTTCTTCATCTAATGCTAGACAGAAGAATTCTCAGTAACTTCTTTGGGTTACGTGTGTTCAACTCGCAGAGTTGAACGTTCCTTTAGACAGAGCAGATTTGAAACCCTCTTTTTGTGGAATTTCCAACTGGACATTTCAAGCGCTTTGCGGCCAACAGTAGAAAAGGAAATATCTTCTTATAAAAACTGGAGATAATCATTCTCAGAAACCACTTTGTGATGTGTGCATTCCACTCACAGAGTTTAACCTTTCTTTTCATAGAGCAGTTTGGAAACACTCTGTTTCTACAGTCTGCAAGCGGATATTTGGACCTCTTTGAGGATTTCTTGGAAACGGGATTTCTTCATCTAATGCTAGACAGAAGAATTCTCATTAACTTATTTGGGTTGCGTGTGTTCAACTCGCAGAGTTGAACCTTCCTTTAGACAGAGCAGATTTGAAACCCTCTTTTTGTGGAATTTCCAAGTGGACATTTCAAGCGCTTTGCGGCCAACGGTAGAAAAGAAATATCTTCGTATAAAAACTGGAGGCAATCATTCTCAGAAAGCACTTTGTGATGTGTGCATTCCACTCACAGAGTTGAACCTATCTTTTCATAGAACAGTTTGGAAACACTCTGTTTGTAAAGTCTGCAAGCGGATATTTGGACCTCTTTGAGGATTTCGTTGGAAACGGGATTTCTTCATCTAATGCTAGACAGAAGTATTCTCAGTAACTTCTTTGGGTTGCCTGTGTTCAACTGACAGAGTTCAACGTTCCTTTAGACAGAGCAGATTTAAAACCCTCATTTGTGGAATTTGCATGTGGACATTTCAAGCGCTTTGGGGCCAATTGTAGAAAAGGAAATATCTTCGTATAAAACTAGAGAGAATTATTCCCAGCAACCACTTTGTGATGAGTGCGTTCCACTCACAGATTTGAACCTTTCTTTTCATAGAACAGTTTGGAAACACTCTGTTTGTAAAGTCTGCAAGCGGATATTTGGACCTCTTTGAGGATTTCGTTGGAAACGAGATTTCTTCATCTAATGCAAGACAGAAGAATTCTCAGTAACTTCTTTGGGTTGCCTTTGTTCAACACACAGAGTTGAACCTTCCTTTAGAAAGAGCAGATTTGAAACCCTCTTTCTGTGGAATTTCCAAGTGGACATTTCAAGCGCTTTGTGGCCAACGGTAGAAAAGGAAATATCTTCGTATAAAAGCTGGAGAGAATCATTCTCAGAAACCACTTTGTGATGTGTACGTTCCACTCACAGAGTTAAACCTTTCTTTTCATAGAGCAGTTTGGAAACACTCTGTTTCTAAAGTCTGCAAGTGGATATTTGGACCTCTTTGAGGATTTCGTTGGAAACGGGATTTCTTCATCTAATGCTAGACAGAAGAATTCTCAGTAACTTCTTTGGGTTGCCTGTGTTAAAGTCACATAGCTGAACCTTCCTTTAGACAGAGCAGATTTGAAACTCTCTTTTTGTGGAATTTGCATGTGGACATTTCAAGCGCTTTGGGGCCAATGGTAGAAAAGGAAATATCTTCCTATAAAAACTAGAGAGAATCATTCCCAGCAACCGCTTTGTGATGAGTGTGTTCCACTCACAGAGCTTAACCTTTCTTTTCGTAGAACAGTTTGGAAACACTCTGTTTGTAAAGTCTGCACGTGGATACTTGGACCTCTTTGAGGATTTCGTTGGAAACGGGATTTCTTCATCTAATGCTAGACAGAAGAATTCTCAGTAACTTCTTTGGGTTGCATGTGTTCAACTCGCAGAGTTGAACCTTCCTTTAGACAGAGCAGATTTGAAACCCTCTTTTTGTGGAATTTCCAAGTGGACATTTCAAGCACTTTGCGGCCAGCAGTAGAAATGGAAATATCTTCGTATAAAAACTGGAGAGAATCATTCTCAGAAACCACTTTGTGATGTGTGTGTTCCACTCACAGAGTTTAACCTTTCTTTTCATAGAGCAGTTTGGAAACACTCTGTTTGTAAAGTCTGCAAGTGGATATTTGGACCTCTTTGAGGATTTCGTTGGAAACGGGATTTCTTCATCTAATGCTAGACAGAAGAATTCTCATTAACTTATTTGGGTTGTGTGTGTTCAACTCACAGAGTTGAACCTTCCTTTAGATAGAGCAGATTTGAAAACATCTTTTGTGGAATTTGCATGTGGACATTTCAAGCGCTTTGGGGCCAACGGTAGAAAAGGAAATATCTTCGTATAAAAACTAGAGAGAATGATTCCCAGCAACCGCTTTGTGATGAGAGCATTCCATTCACAGAGTTTAACTATTCTTTTCATAGAACAGTTTGGAAACACTCTGTTTGCAAAGTCTGCAAGTGAATATTTGGAACTCTTTGAGGATTTCGATGGAAACGGGATTTCTTCATCTAATGCTAGACAGAAGAATTCTCAGTAACTTCTTTCTGTTCCGTGTGTTCAACTCGCAGAGTTGAACCTTCCTTTAGACAGAGCAGATTTGAAACCCTCTTTTTGTGAGATTTCCAGTGGACATTTCAAGCACTTTGCGGCCAATGGTAGAAAAGGAAATATCTTCGTATAAAAATTGGAGAGAATCATTCTCAGAAATCACTTTGTGATGTGTGTGTTCCACTCACAAAGTTTAACCTTTCTTTTCATAGTTCAGTTTGGAAACACTCTGTTTGTAAAGTCTGCAAGCGGATATTTGGACCTCTTTGAGGATTTCGTTGGAAACGGGATTTCTTCATCTAATGCTAGACAGAAGAACACTCAGTAATTTCTTTGGGTTGCCTGTGTTCAACTCACAGAGTTGAACCTGCCTTTAGACAGAGCACATTTGAAACCCTCTTTTTGTGAAGTTTCCAAGTGGACATTTCAAGCACTTTGCGGCCAATGGTAGAAAAGGAAATATCTTCGTATAAGAACTGGAGAGAATCATTCTCAGAAACCACTTTGTGATGTGTGCGTTCCACTCACGGAGTTTAACATTTCTTTTCATAGAGCAGTTTGGAAACACTCTGTTTGTAAAGTCTGCAAGCAGATATTTGGACCTCTTTGAGGATTTTTTTGGAAACGGGATTTCTTCATCTAATGCTAGACAGAAGAATTCTCAGTAACTTCTTTGGGTTGCCTTTGTTCAACTCACAGAGTTGAACCTTCCTTTAGACAGAGCAGATTTGAAACCCTGTTTGTGTGGAATTTGCATGTGGACATTTCAAGCGCTTTGGGGCCAACGGTAGAAAAGGAAATATCTTCGTATAAAAACAAGAGAGAATCATTCCCAGCAACCGCTTTGTGATGAGTGCATTCCTCTCACAGAGTTTAACCTTTCTTTTCATAGAACAGTTTGGAAACACTCTGTTTGTAAAGTCTGCAAGTGGATATTTGGACCTCTTTGAGGATTTCGTTGGAAACGGGATTTCTTAATCTAATGCTAGACAGAAGAATTCTCAGTAACTTCTTTGGGTTGCGTGTGTTCAACTCGCAGAGTTGAACGTTCCTTTAGACAGAGCAGATTTGAAACCCTCTTTTTGTGGAATTTCCAAGTGCACATTACTAGCATTTTGCGGCCAACAGTAGAAAAGGAAATATCTTCGTATGAAAACTGGAGAGAATCATTCTCAGAAACCACTTTGTGATGTGTACGTTCCACTCACAGAGTTTAACCTTTCTTTTCATAGAGCAGTTTGGAAACACTCTGTTTCTAAAGTCTGCAAGGGGATATTTGGACCTCTTTGAGGATTTCGTTGGAAACGGGAATTTTTCATCTAATGCTAGACAGAAGAATTCTCAGTAACTTCTTTAGGTTGCCTGTGTTAAACTCACATAGCTGAAACTTCCTTTAGACAGAGCAGATTTGAAACTCTCTTTTTGTGGAATTTGCATGTGGACATTTCAAGCGGTTTGGGGCCAACGGTAGAAAAGGAAATATCTTCGTATAAAAACTTGAGAGAATCATTCCCAGCAACCGCTTTGTGATGAGTGCGTTCCACTCACAGAGCTTAACCTTTCTTTTCATAGAACAGTTTGGAAACACTCTGTTTGTAAAGTCTGCAAGTGGATATTTGGACCTCTTTGAGGACTTCATTGGAATCGGGATTTCTTCATCTAATGCTAGACAGAAGAATTCTCAGTAACTTCTTTGGGTTGTCTGTGTTCAACTCCCAGAGTTGAACCTTCCTTTAGACAGAGCAAATTTGAAACTCTCTTTTTGTGGAATTTGCTTGTGGACATTTCAAGCGCTTTGGGGCCAACGGTAGAAAAGGAAATATCTTCCTATAAAAACTAGAGAGAATCATTCCCAGCAACTGCTTTGTGATGAGTGTGTTCCACTCACAGAGCTTAACCTTTCTTTTCGTAGAACAGTTTGGAAACACTCTGTTTGTAAAGTCTGCAAGTGGATATTTGGACCTCTTTGAGGATTTCGTTGGAAACGGGATTTCTTCATCTAATGCTAGACAGAAGAATTCTCAGTAACTTCTTTGGGTTGCATGTGTTCAACTCGCAGAGTTGAACCTTCCTTTTGACAGAGCAGATTTGAAACCCTCTTTTTGTGGAATTTCCAAGTGGACATTTCAATCGCTTTGCGGAAAACGGTAGAAAAGGAAATATCTTCGTATAAAAACTGGAGAGAATCATTCTCAGAAACCACTTTGTGAAGTGTGTGTTCCACTCACAGAGTTTAACCTTTCTTTTCATAGAGCAGTTTGGAAACACTCTGTTTGTAAAGTCTGCAAGTGGATATTTGGACCTCTTTGAGGATTTCGTTGGAAACGGGATTTCTTCATCTAATGCTAGACAGAAGAATTCTCAGTAACTTCCTTGGGTTGTGTGTGTTCAACTCACAGAGTTGAACCTTCCTTTAGATAGAGCAGATTTGAAAACCTCTGTTTGTGGAATTTTCATGTGGACATTTCAAGCGCTTTGGGGCCAATGGTAGAAAAGGAAATATCTTCGTATAAAAACTAGAGAGAATGATTCCCAGCAACCGCTATGTGATGAGTGCATTCCATTCACAGAGTTTAACTTTTCTTTTCATAGAACAGTTTGGATACACTCTGTTTGCAAAGTCTGCAAGTGGATATTTGGAACTCTTTGAGGATTTCGTTTGAAACGGGATTTCTTCATCTAATGCTAGACAGAAGAATTCTCAGTAACTTCTTTGGGTTCCGTGTGTTCAACTCGCAGAGTTGAACCTTCCTTTAGACAGAGCAGATTTGAAACCCTCTTTTTGTGGAATTTCCAAGTGGACATTTAAAGCGATTTGGGGCCAATGGTAGAAAAGGAAATATCTTCGTATAAAAACTGGAGAGAATCATTCTCAGAAACCACTTTGTGATGTGTGCGTTCCACTCACAGAGTTTAACCTTTCTTTTCATAGAGCAGTTTGGAAACACTCTGTTTGTAAAGTCTGCAAGCGGATATTTGGACCTCTTTGAGGATTTCGTTGGAAAAGGGATTTCTTCATCTAATGCTAGACAGAAGAATTCTCAGTAACTTCTTTGGGTTGCGTGTGTTCAACTCGCAGAGTTGAACCTTCCTTTAGACAGAGCAGATTTGAAACCCTCTTTTTGTGGAATGTCCAAGTGGACATTTGAAGCCCTTTGTGGCCAACCGTAGAAAAGGAAATATCTTCGTATGAAAACTGGAATCATTCCTACAAACCACTTTGTGATGAGTGCGTTTCTCTCACATAGTTTAACCTTTCTTTTCATAGAACAGTTTGGAAACACTCTGTTTGCAAAGTCTGCAAGTGGATATTTGGACCTCTTTGAGGATTTCATTGGAAACGGGATTTCTTCGTCTGATGCTAGACAGAAGAATTCTCAGTAACTTCTTTGGGTTGCGTGTGTTCAAATCGCAGAGTTGAACCTTCCTTTCGAAATAGCAGATTTGAAACCCTCTTTTTGTGGGATTTCCAAGTGGACATTTCAAGCACTTTGCGGCCAACGGTAGAAAAGGAAATATCTTCGTATAAAAACTGGAGAGAATCATTCTCAGAAACCACTTTGTGATGTGTGCGTTCCACTCACAGAGTTTAACCTTTCTTTTCATAGAGCAGTTTGGAAACACTCTGTTTCTAATGTCTGCAAGCGGATATTTGGTCCTCTTTGAGGATTTCGTTGGAAACGGGATTTCTTCATCTAATGCTAGACAGAAGAATTCTCAGTAACTTCTTTGGGTTACGTGTGTTCAACTCGCAGAGTTGAACGTTCCTTTAGACAGAGCAGATTTGAAACCCTCTTTTTGTGGAATTTCCAACTGGACATTTCAAGCGCTTTGCGGCCAACAGTAGAAAAGGAAATATCTTCGTATAAAAACTGGAGATAATCATTCTCAGAAACCACTTTGTGATGTGTGCATTCCACTCACAGAGTTTAACCTTTCTTTTCATAGAGCAGTTTGGAAACACTCTGTTTCTACAGTCTGCAAGCGGATATTTGGACCTCTTTGAGGATTTCTTGGAAACGGGATTTCTTCATCTAATGCTAGACAGAAGAATTCTCATTAACTTATTTGGGTTGCGTGTGTTCAACTCGCAGAGTTGAACCTTCCTTTAGACAGAGCAGATTTGAAACCCTCTTTTTGTGGAATTTCCAAGTGGACATTTCAAGCGCTTTGCGGCCAACGGTAGAAAAGAAATATCTTCGTATAAAAACTGGAGGCAATCATTCTCAGAAAGCACTTTGTGATGTGTGCATTCCACTCACAGAGTTGAACCTATCTTTTCATAGAACAGTTTGGAAACACTCTGTTTGTAAAGTCTGCAAGCGGATATTTGGACCTCTTTGAGGATTTCGTTGGAAACGGGATTTCTTCATCTAATGCTAGACAGAAGTATTCTCAGTAACTTCTTTGGGTTGCCTGTGTTCAACTGACAGAGTTCAACGTTCCTTTAGACAGAGCAGATTTAAAACCCTCATTTGTGGAATTTGCATGTGGACATTTCAAGCGCTTTGGGGCCAATTGTAGAAAAGGAAATATCTTCGTATAAAACTAGAGAGAATTATTCCCAGCAACCACTTTGTGATGAGTGCGTTCCACTCACAGATTTGAACCTTTCTTTTCATAGAACAGTTTGGAAACACTCTGTTTGTAAAGTCTGCAAGCGGATATTTGGACCTCTTTGAGGATTTCGTTGGAAACGAGATTTCTTCATCTAATGCTAGACAGAAGAATTCTCAGTAACTTCTTTGGGTTGCCTTTGTTCAACACACAGAGTTGAACCTTCCTTTAGAAAGAGCAGATTTGAAACCCTCTTTCTGTGGAATTTCCAAGTGGACATTTCAAGCGCTTTGTGGCCAACGGTAGAAAAGGAAATATCTTCGTATAAAAGCTGGAGAGAATCATTCTCAGAAACCACTTTGTGATGTGTACGTTCCACTCACAGAGTTAAACCTTTCTTTTCATAGAGCAGTTTGGAAACACTCTGTTTCTAAAGTCTGCAAGTGGATATTTGGACCTCTTTGAGGATTTCGTTGGAAACAGGATTTCTTCATCTAATGCTAGACAGAAGAATTCTCAGTAACTTCTCTGGGTTGCCTGTGTTAAAGTCACATAGCTGAACCTTCCTTTAGACAGAGCAGATTTGAAACTCTCTTTTTGTGGAATTTGCATGTGGACATTTCAAGCGCTTTGGGGCCAATGGTAGAAAAGGAAATATCTTCCTATAAAAACTAGAGAGAATCATTCCCAGCAACCGCTTTGTGATGAGTGTGTTCCACTCACAGAGCTTAACCTTTCTTTTCGTAGAACAGTTTGGAAACACTCTGTTTGTAAAGTCTGCACGTGGATACTTGGACCTCTTTGAGGATTTCGTTGGAAACGGGATTTCTTCATCTAATGCTAGACAGAAGAATTCTCAGTAACTTCTTTGGGTTGCATGTGTTCAACTCGCAGAGTTGAACCTTCCTTTAGACAGAGCAGATTTGAAACCCTCTTTTTGTGGAATTTCCAAGTGGACATTTCAAGCACTTTGCGGCCAGCGGTAGAAAAGGAAATATCTTCGTATAAAAACTGGAGAGAATCATTCTCAGAAACCACTTTGTGATGTGTGTGTTCCACTCACAGAGTTTAACCTTTCTTTTCATAGAGTAGTTTGGAAACACTCTGTTTGTAAAGTCTGCAAGTGGATATTTGGACCTCTTTGAGGATTTCGTTGGAAACGGGATTTCTTCATCTAATGCTAGACAGAAGAATTCTCATTAACTTATTTGGGTTGTGTGTGTTCAACTCACAGAGTTGAACCTTCCTTTAGATAGAGCAGATTTGAAAACATCTTTTTGTGGAATTTGCATGTGGACATTTCAAGCGCTTTGGGGCCAACGGTAGAAAAGGAAATATCTTCGTATAAAAACTAGAGAGAATGATTCCCAGCAACCGCTTTGTGATGAGAGCATTCCATTCACAGAGTTTAACTATTCTTTTCATAGAACAGTTTGGAAACACTCTGTTTGCAAAGTCTGCAAGTGAATATTTGGAACTCTTTGAGGATTTCGATGGAAACGGGATTTCTTCATCTAATGCTAGACAGAAGAATTCTCAGTAACTTCTTTGAGTTGCGTGTGTTCAACTCGCAGAGTTGAACCTTCCTTTAGAAAGAGCAGATTTGAAACCCTCTTTTTGTGGGATTTCCAAGTGGACATTTCAAGCACTTTGCGGCCAACGGTAGAAAAGGAAATATCTTCGTATAAAAACTGGAGAGAATCATTCTCAGAAACCACTTTGTGATGTGTGCGTTCCACTCACAGAGTTTAACCTTTCTTTTCATAGAGCAGTTTGGAAACACTCTGTTTCTAATGTCTGCAAGCGGATATTTGGTCCTCTTTGAGGATTTCGTTGGAAACGGGATTTCTTCATCTAATGCTAGACAGAAGAATTCTCAGTAACTTCTTTGGGTTACGTGTGTTCAACTCGCAGAGTTGAACGTTCCTTTAGACAGAGCAGATTTGAAACCCTCTTTTTGTGGAATTTCCAACTGGACATTTCAAGCGCTTTGCGGCCAACAGTAGAAAAGGAAATATCTTCTTATAAAAACTGGAGATAATCATTCTCAGAAACCACTTTGTGATGTGTGCATTCCACTCACAGAGTTTAACCTTTCTTTTCATAGAGCAGTTTGGAAACACTCTGTTTCTACAGTCTGCAAGTGGATATTTGGACCTCTTTGAGGATTTCGTTGGAAACGGGATTTCTTCATCTAATGCTAGACAGAAGAATTCTCAGTAACTTCTTTGGGTTGCCTGTGTTAAAGTCACATAGCTGAACCTTCCTTTAGACAGAGCAGATTTGAAACTCTCTTTTTGTGGAATTTGCATGTGGACATTTCAAGCGCTTTGGGGCCAATGGTAGAAAAGGAAATATCTTCCTATAAAAACTAGAGAGAATCATTCCCAGCAACCGCTTTGTGATGAGTGTGTTCCACTCACAGAGCTTAACCTTTCTTTTCGTAGAACAGTTTGGAAACACTCTGTTTGTAAAGTCTGCACGTGGATACTTGGACCTCTTTGAGGATTTCGTTGGAAACGGGATTTCTTCATCTAATGCTAGACAGAAGAATTCTCAGTAACTTCTTTGGGTTGCATGTGTTCAACTCGCAGAGTTGAACCTTCCTTTAGACAGAGCAGATTTGAAACCCTCTTTTTGTGGAATTTCCAAGTGGACATTTCAAGCACTTTGCGGCCAGCAGTAGAAATGGAAATATCTTCGTATAAAAACTGGAGAGAATCATTCTCAGAAACCACTTTGTGATGTGTGTGTTCCACTCACAGAGTTTAACCTTTCTTTTCATAGAGCAGTTTGGAAACACTCTGTTTGTAAAGTCTGCAAGTGGATATTTGGACCTCTTTGAGGATTTCGTTGGAAACGGGATTTCTTCATCTAATGCTAGACAGAAGAATTCTCATTAACTTATTTGGGTTGTGTGTGTTCAACTCACAGAGTTGAACCTTCCTTTAGATAGAGCAGATTTGAAAACATCTTTTGTGGAATTTGCATGTGGACATTTCAAGCGCTTTGGGGCCAACGGTAGAAAAGGAAATATCTTCGTATAAAAACTAGAGAGAATGATTCCCAGCAACCGCTTTGTGATGAGAGCATTCCATTCACAGAGTTTAACTATTCTTTTCATAGAACAGTTTGGAAACACTCTGTTTGCAAAGTCTGCAAGTGAATATTTGGAACTCTTTGAGGATTTCGATGGAAACGGGATTTCTTCATCTAATGCTAGACAGAAGAATTCTCAGTAACTTCTTTCTGTTCCGTGTGTTCAACTCGCAGAGTTGAACCTTCCTTTAGACAGAGCAGATTTGAAACCCTCTTTTTGTGAGATTTCCAGTGGACATTTCAAGCACTTTGCGGCCAATGGTAGAAAAGGAAATATCTTCGTATAAAAATTGGAGAGAATCATTCTCAGAAATCACTTTGTGATGTGTGTGTTCCACTCACAAAGTTTAACCTTTCTTTTCATAGTTCAGTTTGGAAACACTCTGTTTGTAAAGTCTGCAAGCGGATATTTGGACCTCTTTGAGGATTTCGTTGGAAACGGGATTTCTTCATCTAATGCTAGACAGAAGAACACTCAGTAATTTCTTTGGGTTGCCTGTGTTCAACTCACAGAGTTGAACCTGCCTTTAGACAGAGCACATTTGAAACCCTCTTTTTGTGAAGTTTCCAAGTGGACATTTCAAGCACTTTGCGGCCAATGGTAGAAAAGGAAATATCTTCGTATAAGAACTGGAGAGAATCATTCTCAGAAACCACTTTGTGATGTGTGCGTTCCACTCACAGAGTTTAACATTTCTTTTCATAGAGCAGTTTGGAAACACTCTGTTTGTAAAGTCTGCAAGCAGATATTTGGACCTCTTTGAGGATTTTTTTGGAAACGGGATTTCTTCATCTAATGCTAGACAGAAGAATTCTCAGTAACTTCTTTGGGTTGCCTTTGTTCAACTCACAGAGTTGAACCTTCCTTTAGACAGAGCAGATTTGAAACCCTGTTTGTGTGGAATTTGCATGTGGACATTTCAAGCGCTTTGGGGCCAACGGTAGAAAAGGAAATATCTTCGTATAAAAACAAGAGAGAATCATTCCCAGCAACCGCTTTGTGATGAGTGCATTCCTCTCACAGAGTTTAACCTTTCTTTTCATAGAACAGTTTGGAAACACTCTGTTTGTAAAGTCTGCAAGTGGATATTTGGACCTCTTTGAGGATTTCGTTGGAAACGGGATTTCTTAATCTAATGCTAGACAGAAGAATTCTCAGTAACTTCTTTGGGTTGCGTGTGTTCAACTCGCAGAGTTGAACGTTCCTTTAGACAGAGCAGATTTGAAACCCTCTTTTTGTGGAATTTCCAAGTGCACATTACTAGCATTTTGCGGCCAACAGTAGAAAAGGAAATATCTTCGTATGAAAACTGGAGAGAATCATTCTCAGAAACCACTTTGTGATGTGTACGTTCCACTCACAGAGTTTAACCTTTCTTTTCATAGAGCAGTTTGGAAACACTCTGTTTCTAAAGTCTGCAAGGGGATATTTGGACCTCTTTGAGGATTTCGTTGGAAACGGGAATTCTTCATCTAATGCTAGACAGAAGAATTCTCAGTAACTTCTTTGGGTTGCCTGTGTTAAACTCACATAGCTGAAACTTCCTTTAGACAGAGCAGATTTGAAACTCTCTTTTTGTGGAATTTGCATGTGGACATTTCAAGCGGTTTGGGGCCAACGGTAGAAAAGGAAATATCTTCGTATAAAAACTTGAGAGAATCATTCCTAGCAACCGCTTTGTGATGAGTGCGTTCCACTCACAGAGCTTAACCTTTCTTTTCATAGAACAGTTTGGAAACACTCTGTTTGTAAAGTCTGCAAGTGGATATTTGGACCTCTTTGAGGACTTCATTGGAATCGGGATTTCTTCATCTAATGCTAGACAGAAGAATTCTCAGTAACTTCTTTGGGTTGTCTGTGTTCAACTCCCAGAGTTGAACCTTCCTTTAGACAGAGCAAATTTGAAACTCTCTTTTTGTGGAATTTGCTTGTGGACATTTCAAGCGCTTTGGGGCCAACGGTAGAAAAGGAAATATCTTCCTATAAAAACTAGAGAGAATCATTCCCAGCAACTGCTTTGTGATGAGTGTGTTCCACTCACAGAGCTTAACCTTTCTTTTCGTAGAACAGTTTGGAAACACTCTGTTTGTAAAGTCTGCAAGTGGATATTTGGACCTCTTTGAGGATTTCGTTGGAAACGGGATTTCTTCATCTAATGCTAGACAGAAGAATTCTCAGTAACTTCTTTGGGTTGCATGTGTTCAACTCGCAGAGTTGAACCTTCCTTTTGACAGAGCAGATTTGAAACCCTCTTTTTGTGGAATTTCCAAGTGGACATTTCAATCGCTTTGCGGCCAACGGTAGAAAAGGAAATATCTTCGTATAAAAACTGGAGAGAATCATTCTCAGAAACCACTTTGTGAAGTGTGTGTTCCACTCACAGAGTTTAACCTTTCTTTTCATAGAGCAGTTTGGAAACACTCTGTTTGTAAAGTCTGCAAGTGGATATTTGGACCTCTTTGAGGATTTCGTTGGAAACGGGATTTCTTCATCTAATGCTAGACAGAAGAATTCTCAGTAACTTCCTTGGGTTGTGTGTGTTCAACTCACAGAGTTGAACCTTCCTTTAGATAGAGCAGATTTGAAAACCTCTGTTTGTGGAATTTTCATGTGGACATTTCAAGCGCTTTGGGGCCAATGGTAGAAAAGGAAATATCTTCGTATAAAAACTAGAGAGAATGATTCCCAGCAACCGCTATGTGATGAGTGCATTCCATTCACAGAGTTTAACTTTTCTTTTCATAGAACAGTTTGGATACACTCTGTTTGCAAAGTCTGCAAGTGGATATTTGGAACTCTTTGAGGATTTCGTTTGAAACGGGATTTCTTCATCTAATGCTAGACAGAAGAATTCTCAGTAACTTCTTTGGGTTCCGTGTGTTCAACTCGCAGAGTTGAACCTTCCTTTAGACAGAGCAGATTTGAAACCCTCTTTTTGTGGAATTTCCAAGTGGACATTTAAAGCGATTTGGGGCCAATGGTAGAAAAGGAAATATCTTCGTATAAAAACTGGAGAGAATCATTCTCAGAAACCACTTTGTGATGTGTGCGTTCCACTCACAGAGTTTAACCTTTCTTTTCATAGAGCAGTTTGGAAACACTCTGTTTGTAAAGTCTGCAAGCGGATATTTGGACCTCTTTGAGGATTTCGTTGGAAAAGGGATTTCTTCATCTAATGCTAGACAGAAGAATTCTCAGTAACTTCTTTGGGTTGCGTGTGTTCAACTCGCAGAGTTGAACCTTCCTTTAGACAGAGCAGATTTGAAACCCTCTTTTTGTGGAATGTCCAAGTGGACATTTGAAGCCCTTTGTGGCCAACCGTAGAAAAGGAAATATCTTCGTATGAAAACTGGAATCATTCCTACAAACCACTTTGTGATGAGTGCGTTTCTCTCACATAGTTTAACCTTTCTTTTCATAGAACAGTTTGGAAACACTCTGTTTGCAAAGTCTGCAAGTGGATATTTGGACCTCTTTGAGGATTTCATTGGAAACGGGATTTCTTCGTCTGATGCTAGACAGAAGAATTCTCAGTAACTTCTTTGGGTTGCGTGTGTTCAAATCGCAGAGTTGAACCTTCCTTTCGAAATAGCAGATTTGAAACCCTCTTTTTGTGGGATTTCCAAGTGGACATTTCAAGCACTTTGCGGCCAACGGTAGAAAAGGAAATATCTTCGTATAAAAACTGGAGAGAATCATTCTCAGAAACCACTTTGTGATGTGTGCGTTCCACTCACAGAGTTTAACCTTTCTTTTCATAGAGCAGTTTGGAAACACTCTGTTTCTAATGTCTGCAAGCGGATATTTGGTCCTCTTTGAGGATTTCGTTGGAAACGGGATTTCTTCATCTAATGCTAGACAGAAGAATTCTCAGTAACTTCTTTGGGTTACGTGTGTTCAACTCGCAGAGTTGAACGTTCCTTTAGACAGAGCAGATTTGAAACCCTCTTTTTGTGGAATTTCCAACTGGACATTTCAAGCGCTTTGCGGCCAACAGTAGAAAAGGAAATATCTTCGTATAAAAACTGGAGATAATCATTCTCAGAAACCACTTTGTGATGTGTGCATTCCACTCACAGAGTTTAACCTTTCTTTTCATAGAGCAGTTTGGAAACACTCTGTTTCTACAGTCTGCAAGCGGATATTTGGACCTCTTTGAGGATTTCTTGGAAACGGGATTTCTTCATCTAATGCTAGACAGAAGAATTCTCATTAACTTATTTGGGTTGCGTGTGTTCAACTCGCAGAGTTGAACCTTCCTTTAGACAGAGCAGATTTGAAACCCTCTTTTTGTGGAATTTCCAAGTGGACATTTCAAGCGCTTTGCGGCCAACGGTAGAAAAGAAATATCTTCGTATAAAAACTGGAGGCAATCATTCTCAGAAAGCACTTTGTGATGTGTGCATTCCACTCACAGAGTTGAACCTATCTTTTCATAGAACAGTTTGGAAACACTCTGTTTGTAAAGTCTGCAAGCGGATATTTGGACCTCTTTGAGGATTTCGTTGGAAACGGGATTTCTTCATCTAATGCTAGACAGAAGTATTCTCAGTAACTTCTTTGGGTTGCCTGTGTTCAACTGACAGAGTTCAACGTTCCTTTAGACAGAGCAGATTTAAAACCCTCATTTGTGGAATTTGCATGTGGACATTTCAAGCGCTTTGGGGCCAATTGTAGAAAAGGAAATATCTTCGTATAAAACTAGAGAGAATTATTCCCAGCAACCACTTTGTGATGAGTGCGTTCCACTCACAGATTTGAACCTTTCTTTTCATAGAACAGTTTGGAAACACTCTGTTTGTAAAGTCTGCAAGCGGATATTTGGACCTCTTTGAGGATTTCGTTGGAAACGAGATTTCTTCATCTAATGCTAGACAGAAGAATTCTCAGTAACTTCTTTGGGTTGCCTTTGTTCAACACACAGAGTTGAACCTTCCTTTAGAAAGAGCAGATTTGAAACCCTCTTTCTGTGGAATTTCCAAGTGGACATTTCAAGCGCTTTGTGGCCAACGGTAGAAAAGGAAATATCTTCGTATAAAAGCTGGAGAGAATCATTCTCAGAAACCACTTTGTGATGTGTACGTTCCACTCACAGAGTTAAACCTTTCTTTTCATAGAGCAGTTTGGAAACACTCTGTTTCTAAAGTCTGCAAGTGGATATTTGGACCTCTTTGAGGATTTCGTTGGAAACAGGATTTCTTCATCTAATGCTAGACAGAAGAATTCTCAGTAACTTCTCTGGGTTGCCTGTGTTAAAGTCACATAGCTGAACCTTCCTTTAGACAGAGCAGATTTGAAACTCTCTTTTTGTGGAATTTGCATGTGGACATTTCAAGCGCTTTGGGGCCAATGGTAGAAAAGGAAATATCTTCCTATAAAAACTAGAGAGAATCATTCCCAGCAACCGCTTTGTGATGAGTGTGTTCCACTCACAGAGCTTAACCTTTCTTTTCGTAGAACAGTTTGGAAACACTCTGTTTGTAAAGTCTGCACGTGGATACTTGGACCTCTTTGAGGATTTCGTTGGAAACGGGATTTCTTCATCTAATGCTAGACAGAAGAATTCTCAGTAACTTCTTTGGGTTGCATGTGTTCAACTCGCAGAGTTGAACCTTCCTTTAGACAGAGCAGATTTGAAACCCTCTTTTTGTGGAATTTCCAAGTGGACATTTCAAGCACTTTGCGGCCAGCGGTAGAAAAGGAAATATCTTCGTATAAAAACTGGAGAGAATCATTCTCAGAAACCACTTTGTGATGTGTGTGTTCCACTCACAGAGTTTAACCTTTCTTTTCATAGAGTAGTTTGGAAACACTCTGTTTGTAAAGTCTGCAAGTGGATATTTGGACCTCTTTGAGGATTTCGTTGGAAACGGGATTTCTTCATCTAATGCTAGACAGAAGAATTCTCATTAACTTATTTGGGTTGTGTGTGTTCAACTCACAGAGTTGAACCTTCCTTTAGATAGAGCAGATTTGAAAACATCTTTTTGTGGAATTTGCATGTGGACATTTCAAGCGCTTTGGGGCCAACGGTAGAAAAGGAAATATCTTCGTATAAAAACTAGAGAGAATGATTCCCAGCAACCGCTTTGTGATGAGAGCATTCCATTCACAGAGTTTAACTATTCTTTTCATAGAACAGTTTGGAAACACTCTGTTTGCAAAGTCTGCAAGTGAATATTTGGAACTCTTTGAGGATTTCGATGGAAACGGGATTTCTTCATCTAATGCTAGACAGAAGAATTCTCAGTAACTTCTTTCTGTTCCGTGTGTTCAACTCGCAGAGTTGAACCTTCCTTTAGACAGAGCAGATTTGAAACCCTCTTTTTGTGAGATTTCCAGTGGACATTTCAAGCACTTTGCGGCCAATGGTAGAAAAGGAAATATCTTCGTATAAAAATTGGAGAGAATCATTCTCAGAAATCACTTTGTGATGTGTGTGTTCCACTCACAAAATTTAACCTTTCTTTTCATAGTTCAGTTTGGAAACACTCTGTTTGTAAAGTCTGCAAGCGGATATTTGGACCTCTTTGAGGATTTCGTTGGAAACGGGATTTCTTCATCTAATGCTAGACAGAAGAACACTCAGTAATTTCTTTGGGTTGCCTGTGTTCAACTCACAGAGTTGAACCTGCCTTTAGACAGAGCACATTTGAAACCCTCTTTTTGTGAAGTTTCCAAGTGGACATTTCAAGCACTTTGCGGCCAATGGTAGAAAAGGAAATATCTTCGTATAAGAACTGGAGAGAATCATTCTCAGAAACCACTTTGTGATGTGTGCGTTCCACTCACGGAGTTTAACATTTCTTTTCATAGAGCAGTTTGGAAACACTCTGTTTGTAAAGTCTGCAAGCAGATATTTGGACCTCTTTGAGGATTTTTTTGGAAACGGGATTTCTTCATCTAATGCTAGACAGAAGAATTCTCAGTAACTTCTTTGGGTTGCCTTTGTTCAACTCACAGAGTTGAACCTTCCTTTAGACAGAGCAGATTTGAAACCCTGTTTGTGTGGAATTTGCATGTGGACATTTCAAGCGCTTTGGGGCCAACGGTAGAAAAGGAAATATCTTCGTATAAAAACAAGAGAGAATCATTCCCAGCAACCGCTTTGTGATGAGTGCATTCCTCTCACAGAGTTTAACCTTTCTTTTCATAGAACAGTTTGGAAACACTCTGTTTGTAAAGTCTGCAAGTGGATATTTGGACCTCTTTGAGGATTTCGTTGGAAACGGGATTTCTTAATCTAATGCTAGACAGAAGAATTCTCAGTAACTTCTTTGGGTTGCGTGTGTTCAACTCGCAGAGTTGAACGTTCCTTTAGACAGAGCAGATTTGAAACCCTCTTTTTGTGGAATTTCCAAGTGCACATTACTAGCATTTTGCGGCCAACAGTAGAAAAGGAAATATCTTCGTATGAAAACTGGAGAGAATCATTCTCAGAAACCACTTTGTGATGTGTACGTTCCACTCACAGAGTTTAACCTTTCTTTTCATAGAGCAGTTTGGAAACACTCTGTTTCTAAAGTCTGCAAGTGGATATTTGGACCTCTTTGAGGATTTCGTTGGAAACGGGAATTTTTCATCTAATGCTAGACAGAAGAATTCTCAGTAACTTCTTTAGGTTGCCTGTGTTAAACTCACATAGCTGAAACTTCCTTTAGACAGAGCAGATTTGAAACTCTCTTTTTGTGGAATTTGCATGTGGACATTTCAAGCGGTTTGGGGCCAACGGTAGAAAAGGAAATATCTTCGTATAAAAACTTGAGAGAATCATTCCCAGCAACCGCTTTGTGATGAGTGCGTTCCACTCACAGAGCTTAACCTTTCTTTTCATAGAACAGTTTGGAAACACTCTGTTTGTAAAGTCTGCAAGTGGATATTTGGACCTCTTTGAGGACTTCATTGGAATCGGGATTTCTTCATCTAATGCTAGACAGAAGAATTCTCAGTAACTTCTTTGGGTTGTCTGTGTTCAACTCCCAGAGTTGAACCTTCCTTTAGACAGAGCAAATTTGAAACTCTCTTTTTGTGGAATTTGCTTGTGGACATTTCAAGCGCTTTGGGGCCAACGGTAGAAAAGGAAATATCTTCCTATAAAAACTAGAGAGAATCATTCCCAGCAACTGCTTTGTGATGAGTGTGTTCCACTCACAGAGCTTAACCTTTCTTTTCGTAGAACAGTTTGGAAACACTCTGTTTGTAAAGTCTGCAAGTGGATATTTGGACCTCTTTGAGGATTTCGTTGGAAACGGGATTTCTTCATCTAATGCTAGACAGAAGAATTCTCAGTAACTTCTTTGGGTTGCATGTGTTCAACTCGCAGAGTTGAACCTTCCTTTTGACAGAGCAGATTTGAAACCCTCTTTTTGTGGAATTTCCAAGTGGACATTTCAATCGCTTTGCGGCCAACGGTAGAAAAGGAAATATCTTCGTATAAAAACTGGAGAGAATCATTCTCAGAAACCACTTTGTGAAGTGTGTGTTCCACTCACAGAGTTTAACCTTTCTTTTCATAGAGCAGTTTGGAAACACTCTGTTTGTAAAGTCTGCAAGTGGATATTTGGACCTCTTTGAGGATTTCGTTGGAAACGGGATTTCTTCATCTAATGCTAGACAGAAGAATTCTCAGTAACTTCTTTGGGTTGTGTGTGTTCAACTCACAGAGTTGAACCTTCCTTTAGATAGAGCAGATTTGAAAACCTCTGTTTGTGGAATTTTCATGTGGACATTTCAAGCGCTTTGGGGCCAATGGTAGAAAAGGAAATATCTTCGTATAAAAACTAGAGAGAATGATTCCCAGCAACGGCTATGTGATGAGTGCGTTCCATTCACAGAGTTTAACTTTTCTTTTCATAGAACAGTTTGGATACACTCTGTTTGCAAAGTCTGCAAGTGGATATTTGGAACTCTTTGAGGATTTCGTTTGAAACGGGATTTCTTCATCTAATGCTAGACAGAAGAATTCTCAGTAACTTCTTTGGGTTCCGTGTGTTCAACTCGCAGAGTTGAACCTTCCTTTAGACAGAGCAGATTTGAAACCCTCTTTTTGTGGAATTTCCAAGTGGACATTTAAAGCGATTTGGGGCCAATGGTAGAAAAGGAAATATCTTCGTATAAAAACTGGAGAGAATCATTCTCAGAAACCACTTTGTGATGTGTGCGTTCCACTCACAGAGTTTAACCTTTCTTTTCATAGAGCAGTTTGGAAACACTCTGTTTGTAAAGTCTGCAAGCGGATATTTGGACCTCTTTGAGGATTTCGTTGGAAAAGGGATTTCTTCATCTAATGCTAGACAGAAGAATTCTCAGTAACTTCTTTGGGTTGCATGTGTTCAACTCGCAGAGTTGAACCTTCCTTTAGACAGAGCAGATTTGAAACCCTCTTTTTGTGGAATGTCCAAGTGGACATTTGAAGCCCTTTGTGGCCAACCGTAGAAAAGGAAATATCTTCGTATGAAAACTGGAATCATTCCTACAAACCACTTTGTGATGAGTGCGTTTCTCTCACATAGTTTAACCTTTCTTTTCATAGAACAGTTTGGAAACACTCTGTTTGCAAAGTCTGCAAGTGGATATTTGGACCTCTTTGAGGATTTCATTGGAAACGGGATTTCTTCGTCTGATGCTAGACAGAAGAATTCTCAGTAACTTCTTTGGGTTGCGTGTGTTCAACTCGCAGAGTTGAACCTTCCTTTAGAAAGAGCAGATTTGAAACCCTCTTTTTGTGGGATTTCCAAGTGGACATTTCAAGCACTTTGCGGCCAACGGTAGAAAAGGAAATATCTTCGTATAAAAACTGGAGAGAATCATTCTCAGAAACCACTTTGTGATGTGTGCGTTCCACTCACAGAGTTTAACCTTTCTTTTCATAGAGCAGTTTGGAAACACTCTGTTTCTAATGTCTGCAAGCGGATATTTGGTCCTCTTTGAGGATTTCGTTGGAAACGGGATTTCTTCAACTAATGCTAGACAGAAGAATTCTAAGTAACTTCTTTGGGTTACGTGTGTTCAACTCGCAGAGTTGAACCTTCCTTTAGACAGAGCAGATTTGAAACCCTCTTTTTGTGGAATTTCCAAGTGGACATTTCAAGCGCTTTGCGGCCAACGGTAGAAAAGAAATATCTTCGTATAAAAACTGGAGGCAATCATTCTCAGAAAGCACTTTGTGATGTGTGCATTCCACTCACAGAGTTGAACCTATCTTTTCATAGAACAGTTTGGAAACACTCTGTTTGTAAAGTCTGCAAGCGGATATTTGGACCTCTTTGAGGATTTCGTTGGAAACGGGATTTCTTCATCTAATGCTAGACAGAAGTATTCTCAGTAACTTCTTTGGGTTGCCTGTGTTCAACTGACAGAGTTCAACGTTCCTTTAGACAGAGCAGATTTAAAACCCTCATTTGTGGAATTTGCATGTGGACATTTCAAGCGCTTTGGGGCCAATTGTAGAAAAGGAAATATCTTCGTATAAAACTAGAGAGAATTATTCCCAGCAACCACTTTGTGATGAGTGCGTTCCACTCACAGATTTGAACCTTTCTTTTCATAGAACAGTTTGGACACACTCTGTTTGTAAAATCTGCAAGCGGATATTTGGACCTCTTTGAGGATTTCGTTGGAAACGAGATTTCTTCATCTAATGCTAGACAGAAGAATTCTCAGTAACTTCTTTGGGTTGCCTTTGTTCAACACACAGAGTTGAACCTTCCTTTAGAAAGAGCAGATTTGAAACCCTCTTTCTGTGGAATTTCCAAGTGGACATTTCAAGCGCTTTGTGGCCAACGGTAGAAAAGGAAATATCTTCGTATAAAAGCTGGAGAGAATCATTCTCAGAAACCACTTTGTGATGTGTACGTTCCACTCACAGAGTTAAACCTTTCTTTTCATAGAGCAGTTTGGAAACACTCTGTTTCTAAAGTCTGCAAGTGGATATTTGGACCTCTTTGAGGATTTCGTTGGAAACGGGATTTCTTCATCTAATGCTAGACAGAAGAATTCTCAGTAACTTCTTTGGGTTGCCTGTGTTAAAGTCACATAGCTGAACCTTCCTTTAGACAGAGCAGATTTGAAACTCTCTTTTTGTGGAATTTGCATGTGGACATTTCAAGCGCTTTGGGGCCAATGGTAGAAAAGGAAATATCTTCCTATAAAAACTAGAGAGAATCATTCCCAGCAACCGCTTTGTGATGAGTGTGTTCCACTCACAGAGCTTAACCTTTCTTTTCGTAGAACAGTTTGGAAACACTCTGTTTGTAAAGTCTGCACGTGGATACTTGGACCTCTTTGAGGATTTCGTTGGAAACGGGATTTCTTCATCTAATGCTAGACAGAAGAATTCTCAGTAACTTCTTTGGGTTGCATGTGTTCAACTCGCAGAGTTGAACCTTCCTTTAGACAGAGCAGATTTGAAACCCTCTTTTTGTGGAATTTCCAAGTGGACATTTCAAGCACTTTGCGTCCAGCGGTAGAAAAGGAAATATCTTCGTATAAAAACTGGAGAGAATCATTCTCAGAAACCACTTTGTGATGTGTGTGTTCCACTCACAGAGTTTAACCTTTCTTTTCATAGAGCAGTTTGGAAACACTCTGTTTGTAAAGTCTGCAAGTGGATATTTGGACCTCTTTGAGGATTTCGTTGGAAACGGGATTTCTTCATCTAATGCTAGACAGAAGAATTCTCAGTAACTTCTTTGGGTTGTGTGTGTTCAACTCACAGAGTTGAACCTTCCTTTAGATAGAGCAGATTTGAAAACATCTTTTTGTGGAATTTGCATGTGGACATTTCAAGTGCTTTGGGGCCAACGGTAGAAAAGGAAATATCTTCGTATAAAAACTAGAGAGAATGATTCCCAGCAACCGCTTTGTGATGAGAGCATTCCATTCACAGAGTTTAACTATTCTTTTCATAGAACAGTTTGGAAACACTCTGTTTGCAAAGTCTGCAAGTGAATATTTGGAACTCTTTGAGGATTTCGATGGAAACGAGATTTCTTCATCTAATGCTAGACAGAAGAATTCTCAGTAACTTCTTTCTGTTCCGTGTGTTCAACTCGCAGAGTTGAACCTTCCTTTAGACAGAGCAGATTTGAAACCCTCTTTTTGTGAGATTTCCAGTGGACATTTCAAGCACTTTGCGGCCAATGGTAGAAAAGGAAATATCTTCGTATAAAAATTGGAGAGAATCATTCTCAGAAATCACTTTGTGATGTGTGTGTTCCACTCACAAAGTTTAACCTTTCTTTTCATAGTTCAGTTTGAAAACACTCTGTTTGTAAAGTCTGCAAGCGGATATTTGGACCTCTTTGACGATTTCGTTGGAAACGGGATTTCTTCATCTAATTCTAGACAGAAGAATTCTCAGTAACTTCTTTGGGTTGCCTGTGTTCAACTCACAGAGTTGAACGATCCTTTAGACAGAGCAGATTTGAAACCCTCTTTTTGTGAAATTTCCAAGTGGACATTTCAAGTGCTTTGCGGCCAACTGTAGAAATGGAAATATCTTCGTATAAAAACTGGAGAGAATCATTCTCAGAAACCACTTTCTGATGTGTGCATTCCACTCACTGACTTTAATCTTTCCTTTCATAGAGCCGTTTGGAAACACTGTGTTTGTAAAGTCTGCAAGCGGATATTTGGACCTCTTTAAGGATTTCGTTGGAAACGGGATTTCTTCATCTAATGCTAGACAGAAGAACACTCAGTAATTTCTTTGGGTTGCGTGTGTTCAACTCACAGAGTTGAACCTTCCTTTAGACAGAGCACATTTGAAACCCTCTTTTTGTGAAGTTTCCAAGTGGACATTTCAAGCACTTTGCGGCCAATGGTAGAAAAGGAAATATCTTCGTATAAGAACTGGAGAGAATCATTCTCAGAAACCACTTTGTGATGTGTGCGTTCCACTCACGGAATTTAACATTTCTTTTCATAGAGCAGTTTGGAAACACTCTGTTTGTAAAGTCTGCAAGCGGATATTTGGACCTCTTTGAGGATTTTTTTGGAAACGGGATTTCTTCATCTAATGCTAGACAGAAGAATTCTCAGTAACTTCTTTGGGTTGCCTTTGTTCAACTCACAGAGTTGAACCTTCCTTTAGACAGAGCAGATTTGAAACCCTGTTTGTGTGGAATTTGCATGTGGACATTTCAAGCGCTTTGGGGCCAACGGTAGAAAAGGAAATATCTTCGTATAAAAACAAGAGAGAATCATTCCCAGCAACCGCTTTGTGATGAGTGCATTCCTCTCACAGAGTTTAACCTTTCTTTTCATAGAACAGTTTGGAAACACTCTGTTTGTAAAGTCTGCAAGTGGATATTTGGACCTCTTTGAGGATTTCGTTGGAAACGGGATTTCTTAATCTAATGCTAGACAGAAGAATTCTCAGTAACTTCTTTGGGTTGCGTGTGTTCAACACGCAGAGTTGAACGTTCCTTTAGACAGAGCAGATTTGAAACTCTCTTTTTGTGGAATTTGCTTGTGGACATTTCAAGCGCTTTGGGGCCAACGGTAGAAAAGGAAATATCTTCCTATAAAAACTAGAGAGAATCATTCCCAGCAACCGCTTTGTGATGAGTGTGTTCCACTCACAGAGCTTAACCTTTCTTTTCGTAGAACAGTTTGGAAACACTCTGTTTGTAAAGTCTGCAAGTGGATATTTGGACCTCTTTGAGGATTTCGTTGGAAACGGGATTTCTTCATCTAATGCTAGACAGAAGAATTCTCAGTAACTTCTTTGGGTTGCATGTGTTCAACTCGCAGAGTTGAACCTTCCTTTTGACAGAGCAGATTTGAAACCCTCTTTTTGTGGAATTTCCAAGTGGACATTTCAATCGCTTTGCGGCCAACGGTAGAAAAGGAAATATCTTCGTATAAAAACTGGAGAGAATCATTCTCAGAAACCACTTTGTGAAGTGTGTGTTCCACTCACAGAGTTTAACCTTTCTTTTCATAGAGCAGTTTGGAAACACTCTGTTTGTAAAGTCTGCAAGTGGATATTTGGACCTCTTTGAGGATTTCGTTGGAAACGGGATTTCTTCATCTAATGCTAGACAGAAGAATTCTCAGTAACTTCTTTGGGTTGTGTGTGTTCAACTCACAGAGTTGAACCTTCCTTTAGATAGAGCAGATTTGAAAACCTCTGTTTGTGGAATTTTCATGTGGACATTTCAAGCGCTTTGGGGCCAATGGTAGAAAAGGAAATATCTTCGTATAAAAACTAGAGAGAATGATGCCCAGCAACCGCTATGTGATGAGTGCGTTCCATTCACAGAGTTTAACTTTTCTTTTCATAGAACAGTTTGGATACACTCTGTTTGCAAAGTCTGCAAGTGGATATTTGGAACTCTTTGAGGATTTCGTTTGAAACGGGATTTCTTCATCTAATGCTAGACAGAAGAATTCTCAGTAACTTCTTTGGGTTCCGTGTGTTCAACTCGCAGAGTTGAACCTTCCTTTAGACAGAGCAGATTTGAAACCCTCTTTTTGTGGAATTTCCAAGTGGACATTTCAAGCGATTTGGGGCCAATGGTAGAAAAGGAAATATCTTCGTATAAAAACTGGAGAGAATCATTCTCAGAAACCACTTTGTGATGTGTGCGTTCCACTCACAGAGTTTAACCTTTCTTTTCATAGAGCAGTTTGGAAACACTCTGTTTGTAAAGTCTGCAAGCGGATATTTGGACCTCTTTGAGGATTTCGTTGGAAAAGGGATTTCTTCATCTAATGCTAGACAGAAGAATTCTCAGTAACTTCTTTGGGTTGCGTGTGTTCAACTCGCAGAGTTGAACCTTCCTTTAGACAGAGCAGATTTGAAACCCTCTTTTTGTGGAATGTCCAAGTGGACATTTGAAGCCCTTTGTGGCCAACCGTAGAAAAGGAAATATCTTCGTATGAAAACTGGAATCATTCCTACAAACCACTTTGTGATGAGTGCGTTTCTCTCACATAGTTTAACCTTTCTTTTCATAGAACAGTTTGGAAACACTCTGTTTGCAAAGTCTGCAAGTGGATATTTGGACCTCTTTGAGGATTTCATTGGAAACGGGATTTCTTCGTCTGATGCTAGACAGAAGAATTCTCAGTAACTTCTTTGGGTTGCGTGTGTTCAACTCGCAGAGTTGAACCTTCCTTTAGAAAGAGCAGATTTGAAACCCTCTTTTTGTGGGATTTCCAAGTGGACATTTCAAGCACTTTG
Source organism: Gorilla gorilla gorilla (assembly GCF_029281585.2). Classification (NCBI taxonomy): domain Eukaryota; kingdom Metazoa; phylum Chordata; class Mammalia; order Primates; family Hominidae; genus Gorilla; species Gorilla gorilla. The sequence continues at coordinate 78,615,249 of NC_073229.2, forward strand.
CGGCCAACGGTAGAAAAGGAAATATCTTCGTATAAAAACTGGAGAGAATCATTCTCAGAAACCACTTTGTGATGTGTGCGTTCCACTCACAGAGTTTAACCTTTCTTTTCATAGAGCAGTTTGGAAACACTCTGTTTCTAATGTCTGCAAGCGGATATTTGGTCCTCTTTGAGGATTTCGTTGGAAACGGGATTTCTTCATCTAATGCTAGACAGAAGAATTCTCAGTAACTTCTTTGGGTTACGTGTGTTCAACTCGCAGAGTTGAACGTTCCTTTAGACAGAGCAGATTTGAAACCCTCTTTTTGTGGAATTTCCAAGTGGACATATCAAGCGCTTTGCGGCCAACAGTAGAAAAGGAAATATCTTCGTATAAAAACTGGAGATAATCATTCTCAGAAACCACTTTGTGATGTGTGCATTCCACTCACAGAGTTTAACCTTTCTTTTCATAGAGCAGTTTGGAAACACTCTGTTTCTACAGTCTGCAAGCGGATATTTGGACCTCTTTGAGGATTTCTTGGAAACGGGATTTCTTCATCTAATGCTAGACAGCAGAATTCTCATTAACTTATTTGGGTTGCGTGTGTTCAACTCGCAGAGTTGAACCTTCCTTTAGACAGAGCAGATTTGAAACCCTCTTTTTGTGGAATTTCCAAGTGGACATTTCAAGCGCTTTTCGGCCAACGGTAGAAAAGAAATATCTTCGTATAAAAACTGGAGGCAATCATTCTCAGAAAGCACTTTGTGATGTGTGCATTCCACTCACAGAGTTGAACCTATCTTTTCATAGAACAGTTTGGAAACACTCTGTTTGTAAAGTCTGCAAGCGGATATTTGGACCTCTTTGAGGATTTCGTTGGAAACGGGATTTCTTCATCTAATGCTAGACAGAAGAATTCTCAGTAACTTCTTTGGGTTGCCTGTGTTCAACTCACAGAGTTGAACGTTCCTTTAGACAGAGCAGATTTGAAACCCTCTTTTTGTGGAATTTGCATGTGGACATTTCAAGCGCTTTGGGGCCAACGGTAGAAAAGGAAATATGTTCGTATAAAAACTAGAGAGAATCATTCCCAGCAACCGCTTTGTGATGAGTGTGTTCCATTCACCGAGTTTAACATTTCTTTTCATAGAACAGTTTGGAAACACTCTGTTTGTAAAGTCTGCAAGTGGATATTTGGACCTCTTTGAGGATTTCGTTGGAAACGGGATTTCTTCATCTAATGCTAGACAGAAGAATTCTCAGTAACTTCTTTGGGTTGCCTGTGTCCAACTCACAGAGTTGAACCTTCCTTTAGACAGAGCAGATTTGAAACCCTCTTTTTGTGGAATTTCCAAGTGGACATTTCAAGCGCTTTGCGGCCAACGGTAGAAATGGAAATATCTTCGTATAAATACTGGAGAGAATCATTCTCAGAAACCACTTTGTGATTTGTGCATTCCACTCACAGAGTTTAACCTTTCTTTTCATAGAGCAGATTGGAAACACTCTGTTTGTAACGTCTGCAAGAAGATATTTGGACCTCTTTGAGGATTTCATTGGAAACGGGATTTCTTCATCTAATGCTAAACAGAAGAATTCTCAGTAACTTCTTTGGGTTGCGTGTGCTCAACTCACAGAGTTGAACGTTCCTTTAGACAGAGCAGATTTGAAACTCTCTTTTTGTGGGATTTGCAAGTGGAGATTTCAAGCGCTTTGGGGCCAATGGTAGAAAAGGAAATATCTTCGTATAAAAACTAGAGAGAATCATTCCTAGCAACCGCTTTGTGATGCGTGCATTCCACTCACAGAGTTTAACCTTTCTTTTCATAGAGCAGTTTGGAAACACTCTGTTTGTAAAGTCTGCAAGTGGATATTTGGACCTCTTTGAGGATTTCGTTGGAAACGGGATTTCTTCATCTGATGCTAGACAGAAGAATTCTCAGTAACTTCTTTGGGTTGCGTGTGTTCAACTCGCACAGTTGAACTTTCCTTTAGACAGAGCAGATTTGAAACCATCTTTTTGTGGAATTTCCAAGTGGACATTTCAAGCGCTTTGAGGCCAGTGGTAGAAAAGGAAATATCTTCGTATAAAAACTGGAGAGAATCATTCTCAGAAATCACTTTGCGATGTGTGCGTTCCACTCACAGAGTTTAACCTTTCTTTTCATAGAGCAGTTTGGAAACACTCTGTTTGTAAAGTCTGCAAGCGGATATTTGGACCTCTTTGAGGATTTCGTTGGAAACGGTATTTCTTCATCTAATGCTAGACAGAACAATTCTCAGTAACTTCTTTGGGTTGCCTTTGTTCAACTCACAGAGTTGAACCTTCGTTTAGACAGAGCAGATTTGAAACCCTCTTTTTGTGGAATTTGCATGTGGACATTTCAAGCGCTTTGGAGCCAACGGTAGAAAAGGAAATATCTTCGTATAAAAACTGGAGAGAATCATTCTCAGAAGCCACTTTGTGATGTGTGCGTTCCACTCACAGAGTTTAACCTTTCTTTTCATTGAGCAGTTTGGAAACACTCTGTTTGTAAAGTCTGCAAGTGGATATTTGGACTTCTTTGAGGATTACGTTGGAAACGGGATTTCTTCATCTAATGCTAGACAGAAGAATTCTCAGTAACTTCTTTGGGTTGCCTTTGGTCAACTCACAGAGTTGAACCTTCCTTTAGACAGAGCAGATTTGAAACCCTCTTTTTGTGGAATTTGCATGTGGACATTTCAAGCGCTTTGGGGCCAACGGTAGAAAAGTAAATATCTTCGTATAGAAACTAGAGAGAATCATTCCCAGCAACCGCTTTGTGATGAGTGTGTTCCATTCACCGAGTTTAACATTTCTTTTCATAGAACAGTTTGGAAACACTCTGTTTGTAAAGTCTGCAAGTGGATATTTGGACCTCTTTGAGGATTTCGTTGGAAACGGGATTTCTTCATCTAATGCTAGACAGAAGAATTCTCAGTAACTTCTTTGGGTTGCGTGTGTTCAACTCGCAGAGTTGAACCTTCCTTTAGACAGAGCAGATTTGAAACCCTCTTTTTGTGGAATTTCCAAGTGGACATTTCAAGCGCTTTGCGGCCAACGGTAGAAATGGAAATATCTTCGTATAAATACTGGAGAGAATCATTCTCAGAAACCACTTTGTGATTTGTGCATTCCACTCACAGAGTTTAACCTTTCTTTTCATAGAGCAGATTGGAAACACTCTGTTTGTAACGTCTGCAAGAAGATATTTGGACCTCTTTGAGGATTTCATTGGAAACGGGATTTCTTCATCTAATGCTAAACAGAAGAATTCTCAGTAACTTCTTTGGGTTGCGTGTGCTCAACTCACAGAGTTGAACGTTCCTTTAGACAGAGCAGATTTGAAACTCTCTTTTTGTGGGATTTGCAAGTGGAGATTTCAAGCGCTTTGGGGCCAATGGTAGAAAAGGAAATATCTTCGTATAAAAACTAGAGAGAATCATTCCTAGCAACCGCTTTGTGATGCGCGCGTTCCACTCACAGAGTTTAACCTTTCTTTTCATAGAACACTTTGGAAACACTCTGTTTCTAAAGTCTGCAAGCGGATATTTGGAACTCTTTGAGGATTTCGTTGGAAACGGGATTTCTTCATCTGATGCTAGACAGAAGAATTCTCAGTAACTTCTTTGGGTTGCGTGTGTTCAACTCGCACAGTTGAACTTTCCTTTAGACAGAGCAGATTTGAAACCATCTTTTTGTGGAATTTCCAAGTGGACATTTCAAGCGCTTTGCGGCCAAAGGTAGAAAAGGAAATATCTTCATATACAAACTGGAGAAAATCATTCTCAGAAACCACTTTGTGATGTGTGCATTCCACTCACAGAGTTTAACCTTTCTTTTCATAGAGCAGTTTGGAAACACTCTGTTTCTAAAGTCTGCAAGCGGATATTTGGACCTCTTTGAGGATTTCATTGGAAACGGGATTTCTTCATCTAATGCTAGACAGAAGAATTCTCAGTAACTTCTTTGGGTTGCCTTTGTTCAACTCGCAGAGTTGAATCTTCCTTTCGACAGAGCAGATTTGAAACCCTCTTTTTGTGGAATTTGTATGTGGACGTTTCAAGCGCTTTGGGTCCAACGGTAGAAAAGGAAATATCTTCGTATAAACACTAGAGAGAATCATTCCCAGCAACCGCTTTGTGATGAGTGCGTTTCACTCACAGAGTTTAACCTTTCTTTTCATAGAACCGTTTGGAAACACTCTGTTTGTAAAGTCTGCAAGTGGATATTTGGACCTCTTTGAGGATTTCGTTGGAACCGGGATTTCTTCATCTAATGCTAGACAGAAGAATTCTCAGTAACTTCTTAGGGTTGCGTGTGATCAACTCACAGAGTTGAACCTTCCTTTAGACAGAGCAGATTTGATACCCTCTTTTTGTGGAATTTCCAGGTGGACATATCAAGCGCTTTGCGGCCAACGGTAGAAAAGGAAATATCTTCGTATAAAAACTGGAGAGAATCATTCTCAGAAACCACTTTGCGATGTGTGCGTTCCACTCACAGAGTTTAACCTTTCTTTTCATAGAGCAGTTTGGAAACACTCTGTTTGTAAAGTCTGCAAGCGGATATTTGGACCTCTTTGAGGATTTCGTTGGAAACGGTATTTCTTCATCTAATGCTAGACAGAAGAATTCTCAGTAACTTCTTTGGGTTGCCTTTGTTCAACTCACAGAGTTGAACCTTCCTTTAGACAGAGCAGATTTGAAACCCTCTTTTTCTGGAATTTGCATGTGGACATTTCAAGCGCTTTGGAGCCAACGGTAGAAAAGGAAATATCTTCGTATAAAAACTGGAGAGAATCATTCTCAGAAGCCACTTTGTGATGTGTGCGTTCCACTCACAGAGTTTAACCTTTCTTTTCATAGAGCAGTTTGGAAACACTCTGTTTGTAAAGTCTGCAAGTGGATATTTGGACTTCTTTGAGGATTACGTTGGAAACGGGATTTCTTCATCTAATGCTAGACAGAAGAATTCTCAGTAACTTCTTTGGGTTGCCTTTGGTCAACTCACAGAGTTGAACCTTCCTTTAGACAGAGCAGATTTGAAACCCTCTTTTTGTGGAATTTGCATGTGGACATTTCAAGCGCTTTGGGGCCAACGGTAGAAAAGTAAATATCTTCGTATAGAAACTAGAGAGAATCATTCCCAGCAACCGCTTTGTGATGAGTGCGTTCCAGTCACAGAGCTTAACCTTTCTTTTCATAGAACAGTTCAGAAACACTCTGTTTGTAAAGTCTGCAAGTGGATATTTGGACCTCTTTGAGGATTTCATTGGAAACGGTATTTCTTCATCTAATGCTGGACAGAAGAATTCTCAGTAACTTCTTTGGGTTGCCTGTGTTCAACTCACAGAGTTGAACCTTCCTTTAGACAGAGAAGATTTGAAACCCTCTTTTTGTGGAATTTCCAAGTGGACATTTCAAGCACTTTGCGGCCAACGGTAGAAAAGGAAATATGTTCGTATAAAAACTGGAGAGAATCATTCTCAGAAAACACTTTGTGATGTGTGTGTTCCCCTCACAGAGTTTAACCTTTCTTTTCACAGAGCAGTTCGGAAACACTGTTTGTAAAGTCTGCAAGTGTATATTTGGACCTCTTTGAGGATTATGTTGGAAACGGGATTTCTTCATATAATGCTAGACTGAAGAATTCTCAGTAACTTCCTTGGGTTGCGTGTGTTCAACTCGCAGAGTTGAACCTTCCTTTAGACAGAGCACATTTGAAAACCTCTTTTTGTGGAATTTGCATGTGGACATTTCAAGCGCTTTGGGGCCAACGGTAGAAAAGGAAATATCTTCGTATAAAAAGTGGAGAGAATCATTCTCAGAAACCACTTTGTGATGTGTGCGTTCCACTCACGAAATTCAACCTTTCTATTCATAGAGCAGTTTGGAAACACTCTGTTTGTAAAGTCTGCAAGCGGATATTTGAACCTCTTTGAGGATTTCGTTGGAAACGGGTTTTCTTCATCTAATGCTAGACAGAAGAATTCTCAGTAACTTCTTTGGGTTGCATGTGTTCAACTCGCAGAGTTGAACCTTCCTTTAGACAGAGCAGATTTGAAACCCTCCTTTTGTGGAATTTGCATGTGGACATTTCAAACACTTTGGCGCCAACGGGAGAAAAGGAAGTATCTTTGTATAAAAACTAGAGAGAATCATTCCTAGCAACCGCTTTGTGATGAGTGCGTTCCACTCACAGAGTTTAACCTTTCTTTTCATAGAACACTTTGGAAACACTCTGTTTGTAAAGTCTGCAAGTGGATATTTGGACCTCTTTGAGGATTTCTTTGGAAACGTGATTTCTTCATCTGATGCTAGACAGAAGAATTCTCAGTAACTTCTTTGGGTTGCGTGTGTTCAACTCGCACAGTTGAACTTTCCTTTAGACAGAGCAGATTTGAAACCATCTTTTTGTGGAATTTCCAAGTGGACATTTCAAGCGCTTTGCGGCCAATGGTAGAAAAGGAAATATCTTCGTATACAAACTGGAGAAAATCATTCTCAGAAACCACTTTGTGATGTGTGCATTCCACTCACAGAGTTTAACCTTTCTTTTCATAGAGCAGTTTGGAAACACTCTGTTTCTAAAGTCTGCAAGCGGATATTTGGACCTCTTTGAGGATTTCATTGGAAACGGGATTTCTTCATCTAATGCTAGACAGAAGAATTCTCAGTAACTTCTTTGGGTTGCCTTTGTTCAACTCGCAGAGTTGAAGCTTCCTTTCGACAGAGCAGATTTGAATCCCTCTTTTTGTGGAATTTGTATGTGGACGTTTCAAGCGCTTTGGGTCCAACGGTAGAAAAGGAAATATCTTCGTATAAAAACTAGAGAGAATCATTCCCAGCAACCGCTTTGTGATGAGTGCGTTTCGCTCACAGAGTTTAACCTTTCTTTTCATAGAAGAGTTTGGAAACACTCTGTTTGTAAAGTCTGCAAGTGGATATTTGGACCTCTTTGAGGATTTCGTTGGAAACGGGATTTCTTCATCTAATGCTAGACAGAAGAATTCTCAGTAACTTCTTTGGGTTGCGTGTGTTCAACTCGCAGAGTTGAACCTTCCTTTAGACAGAGCAGATTTGAAACCCTCTTTTTGTGGAATTTCCAAGTGGACATTTCAAGCGCTTTGCGGCCAACGGTAGAAATGGAAATATCTTCGTATAAATACTGGAGAGAATCATTCTCAGAAACCACTTTGTGATTTGTGCATTCCACTCACAGAGTTTAACCTTTCTTTTCATAGAGCATATTGGAAACACTCTGTTTGTAACGTCTGCAAGAAGATATTTGGACCTCTTTGAGGATTTCATTGGAAACGGGATTTCTTCATCTAATGCTAAACAGAAGAATTCTCAGTAACTTCTTTGGGTTGCGTGTGCTCAACTCACAGAGTTGAACGTTCCTTTAGACAGAGCAGATTTGAAACTCTCTTTTTGTGGGATTTGCAAGTGGAGATTTCAGGCGCTTTGGGGCCAATGGTAGAAAAGGAAATATCTTCGTATAAAAACTAGAGAGAATCATTCCCAGCAACCGCTTTGTGATGTGCGCGTTCCACTCACAGAGTTTAAACTTTCTTTTCATAGAACAGTTTGGAAACACTCTGTTTGTAAAGTCTGCAAGCGGATATTTGGACCTCTTTGAGGATTTCGTTGGAAACGGTATTTCTTCATCTAATGCTAGACAGAAGAATTCTCAGTAACTTCTTTGGGTTGCCTGTGTTCAACTCTCAGAGTTGAACCTTCCTTTAGACAGAGCAGATTTGAAACCCTCTTTCTGTGTAATTTCCAAGTGGACATTTCAAGCACTTTTCGGCCAACGGTAGAAAAGGAAATATCTTCGTATAAAAACTGGAGAGAATCATTCTCAGAAACCACTTTGTGATGTGTGCGTTCCACTCACAGAGTTTAACCTTTCTTTTCATAGAGCAGTTTGGAAACACTCTGTTTGTAAAGTCTGCAAGCGGATATTTGGACCTCTTGGAGGATTTCGTTGGAAACGGTATTTCTTCATCTAATGCTAGACAGAAGAATTCTCAGTGACTTCTTTGGGTTGCCTTTGTTCAACTCACAGAGTTGAACCTTCCTTTAGACAGAGCAGATATGAAACCCTCTTTTTGTGGAATTTGCATGTGGACATTTCAAGCGCTTTGGAGCCAACGGTAGAAAAGGAAATATCTTCGTATAAAAACTAGAGAGAATCATTCCCAGCCACCGCTTTGTGATGAGTGCGTTCCACTCAAACAGTTTAACCTTTCTTTTCATAGAACAGTTTGGAAACGCTCCGTTTGTAAAGTCTGCATGTGGATATTTGGACCTCTTTGAGGATTTCGTTGGAAACGGGATTTCTTCATCTAATGCTAGACAGAAGAATTCTCAGTAACTTCTTTGGGTTACGTGTGTTCAACTCGCAGAGTTGAACCTTCCTTTAGACAGAGCAGATTTGAAACCCTCTTTCTGTGTAATTTCCAAGTGGACATTTCAAGCGCTTTGCGGCCAACGGTAGAAAAGGAAATATCTTCGTATAAAAACTGGAGAGAATCATTCTCAGAAACCACTTTGTGATGTGTGCGTTCCACTCACAGAGTTTAACCTTTCTTTTCATAGAGCAGTTTGGAAACACTCTGTTTGTAAAGTCTGCAAGCGGATATTTGGACTTCTTTGAGGATTTCGTTGGAAACGGGATTTCTTCATCTAATGCTTGACAGAAGAATTCTCAGTAACTTCTTTGGGTTGCCTTTGGTCAACTCACAGAGTTGAACCTTCCTTTAGACAGAGCAGATTTGAAACCCTCTTTTTGTGGAATTTGCATGTGGACATTTCAAACACTTTGGCGCCAACGGGAGAAAAGGAAATATCTTTGTATAAAAACTAGAGAGAATCATTCCTAGCAACCGTTTTGTGATGAGTGCGTTCCACTCACAGAGTTTAACCTTTCTTTTCATAGAACACTTTGGAAACACTCTGTTTGTAAAGTCTGCAAGTGGATATTTGGAACTCTTTGAGGATTTCGTTGGAAACGTGATTTCTTCATCTGATGCTAGACAGAAGAATTCTCAGTAACTTCTTTGGGTTGCGTGTGTTCAACTCGCACAGTTGAACTTTCCTTTAGACAGAGCAGATTTGAAACCATCTTTTTGTGGAATTTCCAAGTGGACATTTCAAGCGCTTTGCGGCCAATGGTAGAAAAGGAAATATCTTCGTATACAAACTGGAGAAAATCATTCTCAGAAACCACTTTATGATGTGTGCATTCCACTCACAGAGTTTAACCTTTCTTTTCATAGAGCAGTTTGGAAACACTCTGTCTCTAAAGTCTGCAAGCGGATATTTGGACCTCTTTGAGGATTTCATTGGAAACGGGATTTCTTCATCTAATGCTAGACAGAAGAATTCTCAGTAACTTCTTTGGGTTGCCTTTGTTCAACTCGCAGAGTTGAAGCTTCCTTTCGACAGAGCAGATTTGAAACCCTCTTTTTGTGGAATTTGTATGTGGACGTTTCAAGCGCTTTGGGTCCAACGGTAGAAAAGGAAATATCTTCGTATAAAAACTAGAGAGAATCATTCCCAGCAACCGCTTTGTGATGAGTGCGTTTCACTCACAGAGTTTAACCTTTCTTTTCATAGAACCGTTTGGAAACACTCTGTTTGTAAAGTCTGCAAGTGGATATTTGGACCTCTTTGAGGATTTCGTTGGAACCGGGATTTCTTCATCTAATGCTAGACAGAAGAATTCTCAGTAACTTCTTAGGGTTGCGTGTGATCAACTCACAGAGTTGAACCTTCCTTTAGACAGAGCAGATTTGATACCCTCTTTTTGTGGAATTTCCATGTGGACATTTCAAGCGCTTTGCGGCCAACGGTAGAAAAGGAAATATCTTCGTATAAAAACTGGAGAGAATCATTCTCAGAAACCACTTTGCGATGTGTGTGTTCCACTCACAGAGTTTAACCTTTCTTTTCATAGAGCAGTTTGGAAACACTCTGTTTGTAAAGTCTGCAAGCGGATATTTGGACCTCTTTGAGGATTTCGTTGGAAACGGTATTTCTTCATCTAATGCTAGACAGAAGAATTCTCAGTAACTTCTTTGGGTTGCCTTTGTTCAACTCACAGAGTTGAACCTTCCTTTAGACAGAGCAGATTTGAAACCCTCTTTTTGTGGAATTTGCATGTGGACATTTCAAGCGCTTTGGAGCCAGCGGTAGAAAAGGAAATATCTTCGTATAAAAACTGGAGAGAATCATTCTCCGAAGCCACTTTGTGATGTGTGCGTTCCACTCACAGAGTTTAACCTTTCTTTTCATAGAGCAGTTTGGAAACACTCTGTTTGTAAAGTCTGCAAGTGGATATTTGGACTTCTTTGAGGATTACGTTGGAAACGGGATTTCTTCATCTAATGCTAGACAGAAGAATTCTCAGTAACTTCTTTGGGTTGCCTTTGGTCAACTCACAGAGTTGAACCTTCCTTTACACAGAGCGGATTTGAAACCCTCTTTTTGTGGAATTTGCATGTGGACATTTCAAGCGCTTTGGGGCCAACGGTAGAAAAGTAAATATCTTCGTATAGAAACTAGAGAGAATCATTCCCAGCAACCGCTTTGTGATGAGTGCGTTCCAGTCACAGAGCTTAACCTTTCTTTTCATAGAACAGTTCAGAAACACTCTGTTTGTAAAGTCTGCAAGTGGATATTTGGACCTCTTTGAGGATTTCATTGGAAACGGGATTTCTTCATCTAATGCTAGACAGAAGAATTCACAGTAACTTCTTTGGGTTGCCTGTGTTCAACTCACAGAGTTGAACCTTCCTTTAGACAGAGAAGATTTGAAACCCTCTTTTTGTGGAATTTCCAAGTGGACATTTCAAGCACTTTGCGGCCAACGGTAGAAAAGGAAATATGTTCGTATAAAAACTGGAGAGAATCATTCTCAGAAAACACTTTGTGATGTGTGTGTTCCCCTCACAGAGTTTAACCTTTCTTTTCACAGAGCAGTTTGGAAACACTGTTTGTAAAGTCTGCAAGTGTATATTTGGACCTCTTTGAGGATTATGTTGGAAACGGGATTTCTTCATATAATGCTAGACTGAAGAATTCTCAGTAACTTCCTTGGGTTGCGTGTGTTCAACTCGCAGAGTTGAACCTTCCTTTAGACAGAGCAGATTTGAAAACCTCTTTTTGTGGAATTTGCATGTGGACATTTCAAGCGCTTTGGGGCCAACGGTAGAAAAGGAAATATCTTCGTATAAAAACTGGAGAGAATCATTCTCAGAAACCACTTTCTGATGTGTGCATTCCACTCACTGACTTTAATCTTTCCTTTCATAGAGCCGTTTGGAAACACTGTGTTTGTAAAGTCTGCAAGCGGATATTTGGACCTCTTTAAGGATTTCGTTGGAAACGGGATTTCTTCATCTAATGCTAGACAGAAGAACACTCAGTAATTTCTTTGGGTTGCGTGTGTTCAACTCACAGAGTTGAACCTTCCTTTAGACAGAGCACATTTGAAACCCTCTTTTTGTGAAGTTTCCAAGTGGACATTTCAAGCACTTTGCGGCCAATGGTAGAAAAGGAAATATCTTCGTATAAGAACTGGAGAGAATCATTCTCAGAAACCACTTTGTGATGTGTGCGTTCCACTCACGGAATTTAACATTTCTTTTCATAGAGCAGTTTGGAAACACTCTGTTTGTAAAGTCTGCAAGCGGATATTTGGACCTCTTTGAGGATTTTTTTGGAAACGGGATTTCTTCATCTAATGCTAGACAGAAGAATTCTCAGTAACTTCTTTGGGTTGCCTTTGTTCAACTCACAGAGTTGAACCTTCCTTTAGACAGAGCAGATTTGAAACCCTGTTTGTGTGGAATTTGCATGTGGACATTTCAAGCGCTTTGGGGCCAACGGTAGAAAAGGAAATATCTTCGTATAAAAACAAGAGAGAATCATTCCCAGCAACCGCTTTGTGATGAGTGCATTCCTCTCACAGAGTTTAACCTTTCTTTTCATAGAACAGTTTGGAAACACTCTGTTTGTAAAGTCTGCAAGTGGATATTTGGACCTCTTTGAGGATTTCGTTGGAAACGGGATTTCTTAATCTAATGCTAGACAGAAGAATTCTCAGTAACTTCTTTGGGTTGCGTGTGTTCAACACGCAGAGTTGAACGTTCCTTTAGACAGAGCAGATTTGAAACTCTCTTTTTGTGGAATTTGCTTGTGGACATTTCAAGCGCTTTGGGGCCAACGGTAGAAAAGGAAATATCTTCCTATAAAAACTAGAGAGAATCATTCCCAGCAACCGCTTTGTGATGAGTGTGTTCCACTCACAGAGCTTAACCTTTCTTTTCGTAGAACAGTTTGGAAACACTCTGTTTGTAAAGTCTGCAAGTGGATATTTGGACCTCTTTGAGGATTTCGTTGGAAACGGGATTTCTTCATCTAATGCTAGACAGAAGAATTCTCAGTAACTTCTTTGGGTTGCATGTGTTCAACTCGCAGAGTTGAACCTTCCTTTTGACAGAGCAGATTTGAAACCCTCTTTTTGTGGAATTTCCAAGTGGACATTTCAATCGCTTTGCGGCCAACGGTAGAAAAGGAAATATCTTCGTATAAAAACTGGAGAGAATCATTCTCAGAAACCACTTTGTGAAGTGTGTGTTCCACTCACAGAGTTTAACCTTTCTTTTCATAGAGCAGTTTGGAAACACTCTGTTTGTAAAGTCTGCAAGTGGATATTTGGACCTCTTTGAGGATTTCGTTGGAAACGGGATTTCTTCATCTAATGCTAGACAGAAGAATTCTCAGTAACTTCTTTGGGTTGTGTGTGTTCAACTCACAGAGTTGAACCTTCCTTTAGATAGAGCAGATTTGAAAACCTCTGTTTGTGGAATTTTCATGTGGACATTTCAAGCGCTTTGGGGCCAATGGTAGAAAAGGAAATATCTTCGTATAAAAACTAGAGAGAATGATGCCCAGCAACCGCTATGTGATGAGTGCGTTCCATTCACAGAGTTTAACTTTTCTTTTCATAGAACAGTTTGGATACACTCTGTTTGCAAAGTCTGCAAGTGGATATTTGGAACTCTTTGAGGATTTCGTTTGAAACGGGATTTCTTCATCTAATGCTAGACAGAAGAATTCTCAGTAACTTCTTTGGGTTCCGTGTGTTCAACTCGCAGAGTTGAACCTTCCTTTAGACAGAGCAGATTTGAAACCCTCTTTTTGTGGAATTTCCAAGTGGACATTTCAAGCGATTTGGGGCCAATGGTAGAAAAGGAAATATCTTCGTATAAAAACTGGAGAGAATCATTCTCAGAAACCACTTTGTGATGTGTGCGTTCCACTCACAGAGTTTAACCTTTCTTTTCATAGAGCAGTTTGGAAACACTCTGTTTGTAAAGTCTGCAAGCGGATATTTGGACCTCTTTGAGGATTTCGTTGGAAAAGGGATTTCTTCATCTAATGCTAGACAGAAGAATTCTCAGTAACTTCTTTGGGTTGCGTGTGTTCAACTCGCAGAGTTGAACCTTCCTTTAGACAGAGCAGATTTGAAACCCTCTTTTTGTGGAATGTCCAAGTGGACATTTGAAGCCCTTTGTGGCCAACCGTAGAAAAGGAAATATCTTCGTATGAAAACTGGAATCATTCCTACAAACCACTTTGTGATGAGTGCGTTTCTCTCACATAGTTTAACCTTTCTTTTCATAGAACAGTTTGGAAACACTCTGTTTGCAAAGTCTGCAAGTGGATATTTGGACCTCTTTGAGGATTTCATTGGAAACGGGATTTCTTCGTCTGATGCTAGACAGAAGAATTCTCAGTAACTTCTTTGGGTTGCGTGTGTTCAACTCGCAGAGTTGAACCTTCCTTTAGAAAGAGCAGATTTGAAACCCTCTTTTTGTGGGATTTCCAAGTGGACATTTCAAGCACTTTGCGGCCAACGGTAGAAAAGGAAATATCTTCGTATAAAAACTGGAGAGAATCATTCTCAGAAACCACTTTGTGATGTGTGCGTTCCACTCACAGAGTTTAACCTTTCTTTTCATAGAGCAGTTTGGAAACACTCTGTTTCTAATGTCTGCAAGCGGATATTTGGTCCTCTTTGAGGATTTCGTTGGAAACGGGATTTCTTCATCTAATGCTAGACAGAAGAATTCTCAGTAACTTCTTTGGGTTACGTGTGTTCAACTCGCAGAGTTGAACGTTCCTTTAGACAGAGCAGATTTGAAACCCTCTTTTTGTGGAATTTCCAAGTGGACATATCAAGCGCTTTGCGGCCAACAGTAGAAAAGGAAATATCTTCGTATAAAAACTGGAGATAATCATTCTCAGAAACCACTTTGTGATGTGTGCATTCCACTCACAGAGTTTAACCTTTCTTTTCATAGAGCAGTTTGGAAACACTCTGTTTCTACAGTCTGCAAGCGGATATTTGGACCTCTTTGAGGATTTCTTGGAAACGGGATTTCTTCATCTAATGCTAGACAGCAGAATTCTCATTAACTTATTTGGGTTGCGTGTGTTCAACTCGCAGAGTTGAACCTTCCTTTAGACAGAGCAGATTTGAAACCCTCTTTTTGTGGAATTTCCAAGTGGACATTTCAAGCGCTTTTCGGCCAACGGTAGAAAAGAAATATCTTCGTATAAAAACTGGAGGCAATCATTCTCAGAAAGCACTTTGTGATGTGTGCATTCCACTCACAGAGTTGAACCTATCTTTTCATAGAACAGTTTGGAAACACTCTGTTTGTAAAGTCTGCAAGCGGATATTTGGACCTCTTTGAGGATTTCGTTGGAAACGGGATTTCTTCATCTAATGCTAGACAGAAGAATTCTCAGTAACTTCTTTGGGTTGCCTGTGTTCAACTCACAGAGTTGAACGTTCCTTTAGACAGAGCAGATTTGAAACCCTCTTTTTGTGGAATTTGCATGTGGACATTTCAAGCGCTTTGGGGCCAACGGTAGAAAAGGAAATATGTTCGTATAAAAACTAGAGAGAATCATTCCCAGCAACCGCTTTGTGATGAGTGTGTTCCATTCACCGAGTTTAACATTTCTTTTCATAGAACAGTTTGGAAACACTCTGTTTGTAAAGTCTGCAAGTGGATATTTGGACCTCTTTGAGGATTTCGTTGGAAACGGGATTTCTTCATCTAATGCTAGACAGAAGAATTCTCAGTAACTTCTTTGGGTTGCCTGTGTCCAACTCACAGAGTTGAACCTTCCTTTAGACAGAGCAGATTTGAAACCCTCTTTTTGTGGAATTTCCAAGTGGACATTTCAAGCGCTTTGCGGCCAACGGTAGAAATGGAAATATCTTCGTATAAATACTGGAGAGAATCATTCTCAGAAACCACTTTGTGATTTGTGCATTCCACTCACAGAGTTTAACCTTTCTTTTCATAGAGCAGATTGGAAACACTCTGTTTGTAACGTCTGCAAGAAGATATTTGGACCTCTTTGAGGATTTCATTGGAAACGGGATTTCTTCATCTAATGCTAAACAGAAGAATTCTCAGTAACTTCTTTGGGTTGCGTGTGCTCAACTCACAGAGTTGAACGTTCCTTTAGACAGAGCAGATTTGAAACTCTCTTTTTGTGGGATTTGCAAGTGGAGATTTCAAGCGCTTTGGGGCCAATGGTAGAAAAGGAAATATCTTCGTATAAAAACTAGAGAGAATCATTCCTAGCAACCGCTTTGTGATGCGTGCATTCCACTCACAGAGTTTAACCTTTCTTTTCATAGAGCAGTTTGGAAACACTCTGTTTGTAAAGTCTGCAAGTGGATATTTGGACCTCTTTGAGGATTTCGTTGGAAACGGGATTTCTTCATCTGATGCTAGACAGAAGAATTCTCAGTAACTTCTTTGGGTTGCGTGTGTTCAACTCGCACAGTTGAACTTTCCTTTAGACAGAGCAGATTTGAAACCATCTTTTTGTGGAATTTCCAAGTGGACATTTCAAGCGCTTTGAGGCCAGTGGTAGAAAAGGAAATATCTTCGTATAAAAACTGGAGAGAATCATTCTCAGAAATCACTTTGCGATGTGTGCGTTCCACTCACAGAGTTTAACCTTTCTTTTCATAGAGCAGTTTGGAAACACTCTGTTTGTAAAGTCTGCAAGCGGATATTTGGACCTCTTTGAGGATTTCGTTGGAAACGGTATTTCTTCATCTAATGCTAGACAGAACAATTCTCAGTAACTTCTTTGGGTTGCCTTTGTTCAACTCACAGAGTTGAACCTTCGTTTAGACAGAGCAGATTTGAAACCCTCTTTTTGTGGAATTTGCATGTGGACATTTCAAGCGCTTTGGAGCCAACGGTAGAAAAGGAAATATCTTCGTATAAAAACTGGAGAGAATCATTCTCAGAAGCCACTTTGTGATGTGTGCGTTCCACTCACAGAGTTTAACCTTTCTTTTCATTGAGCAGTTTGGAAACACTCTGTTTGTAAAGTCTGCAAGTGGATATTTGGACTTCTTTGAGGATTACGTTGGAAACGGGATTTCTTCATCTAATGCTAGACAGAAGAATTCTCAGTAACTTCTTTGGGTTGCCTTTGGTCAACTCACAGAGTTGAACCTTCCTTTAGACAGAGCAGATTTGAAACCCTCTTTTTGTGGAATTTGCATGTGGACATTTCAAGCGCTTTGGGGCCAACGGTAGAAAAGTAAATATCTTCGTATAGAAACTAGAGAGAATCATTCCCAGCAACCGCTTTGTGATGAGTGTGTTCCATTCACCGAGTTTAACATTTCTTTTCATAGAACAGTTTGGAAACACTCTGTTTGTAAAGTCTGCAAGTGGATATTTGGACCTCTTTGAGGATTTCGTTGGAAACGGGATTTCTTCATCTAATGCTAGACAGAAGAATTCTCAGTAACTTCTTTGGGTTGCGTGTGTTCAACTCGCAGAGTTGAACCTTCCTTTAGACAGAGCAGATTTGAAACCCTCTTTTTGTGGAATTTCCAAGTGGACATTTCAAGCGCTTTGCGGCCAACGGTAGAAATGGAAATATCTTCGTATAAATACTGGAGAGAATCATTCTCAGAAACCACTTTGTGATTTGTGCATTCCACTCACAGAGTTTAACCTTTCTTTTCATAGAGCAGATTGGAAACACTCTGTTTGTAACGTCTGCAAGAAGATATTTGGACCTCTTTGAGGATTTCATTGGAAACGGGATTTCTTCATCTAATGCTAAACAGAAGAATTCTCAGTAACTTCTTTGGGTTGCGTGTGCTCAACTCACAGAGTTGAACGTTCCTTTAGACAGAGCAGATTTGAAACTCTCTTTTTGTGGGATTTGCAAGTGGAGATTTCAAGCGCTTTGGGGCCAATGGTAGAAAAGGAAATATCTTCGTATAAAAACTAGAGAGAATCATTCCTAGCAACCGCTTTGTGATGCGCGCGTTCCACTCACAGAGTTTAACCTTTCTTTTCATAGAACACTTTGGAAACACTCTGTTTCTAAAGTCTGCAAGCGGATATTTGGAACTCTTTGAGGATTTCGTTGGAAACGGGATTTCTTCATCTGATGCTAGACAGAAGAATTCTCAGTAACTTCTTTGGGTTGCGTGTGTTCAACTCGCACAGTTGAACTTTCCTTTAGACAGAGCAGATTTGAAACCATCTTTTTGTGGAATTTCCAAGTGGACATTTCAAGCGCTTTGCGGCCAAAGGTAGAAAAGGAAATATCTTCATATACAAACTGGAGAAAATCATTCTCAGAAACCACTTTGTGATGTGTGCATTCCACTCACAGAGTTTAACCTTTCTTTTCATAGAGCAGTTTGGAAACACTCTGTTTCTAAAGTCTGCAAGCGGATATTTGGACCTCTTTGAGGATTTCATTGGAAACGGGATTTCTTCATCTAATGCTAGACAGAAGAATTCTCAGTAACTTCTTTGGGTTGCCTTTGTTCAACTCGCAGAGTTGAATCTTCCTTTCGACAGAGCAGATTTGAAACCCTCTTTTTGTGGAATTTGTATGTGGACGTTTCAAGCGCTTTGGGTCCAACGGTAGAAAAGGAAATATCTTCGTATAAACACTAGAGAGAATCATTCCCAGCAACCGCTTTGTGATGAGTGCGTTTCACTCACAGAGTTTAACCTTTCTTTTCATAGAACCGTTTGGAAACACTCTGTTTGTAAAGTCTGCAAGTGGATATTTGGACCTCTTTGAGGATTTCGTTGGAACCGGGATTTCTTCATCTAATGCTAGACAGAAGAATTCTCAGTAACTTCTTAGGGTTGCGTGTGATCAACTCACAGAGTTGAACCTTCCTTTAGACAGAGCAGATTTGATACCCTCTTTTTGTGGAATTTCCAGGTGGACATATCAAGCGCTTTGCGGCCAACGGTAGAAAAGGAAATATCTTCGTATAAAAACTGGAGAGAATCATTCTCAGAAACCACTTTGCGATGTGTGCGTTCCACTCACAGAGTTTAACCTTTCTTTTCATAGAGCAGTTTGGAAACACTCTGTTTGTAAAGTCTGCAAGCGGATATTTGGACCTCTTTGAGGATTTCGTTGGAAACGGTATTTCTTCATCTAATGCTAGACAGAAGAATTCTCAGTAACTTCTTTGGGTTGCCTTTGTTCAACTCACAGAGTTGAACCTTCCTTTAGACAGAGCAGATTTGAAACCCTCTTTTTCTGGAATTTGCATGTGGACATTTCAAGCGCTTTGGAGCCAACGGTAGAAAAGGAAATATCTTCGTATAAAAACTGGAGAGAATCATTCTCAGAAGCCACTTTGTGATGTGTGCGTTCCACTCACAGAGTTTAACCTTTCTTTTCATAGAGCAGTTTGGAAACACTCTGTTTGTAAAGTCTGCAAGTGGATATTTGGACTTCTTTGAGGATTACGTTGGAAACGGGATTTCTTCATCTAATGCTAGACAGAAGAATTCTCAGTAACTTCTTTGGGTTGCCTTTGGTCAACTCACAGAGTTGAACCTTCCTTTAGACAGAGCAGATTTGAAACCCTCTTTTTGTGGAATTTGCATGTGGACATTTCAAGCGCTTTGGGGCCAACGGTAGAAAAGTAAATATCTTCGTATAGAAACTAGAGAGAATCATTCCCAGCAACCGCTTTGTGATGAGTGCGTTCCAGTCACAGAGCTTAACCTTTCTTTTCATAGAACAGTTCAGAAACACTCTGTTTGTAAAGTCTGCAAGTGGATATTTGGACCTCTTTGAGGATTTCATTGGAAACGGTATTTCTTCATCTAATGCTGGACAGAAGAATTCTCAGTAACTTCTTTGGGTTGCCTGTGTTCAACTCACAGAGTTGAACCTTCCTTTAGACAGAGAAGATTTGAAACCCTCTTTTTGTGGAATTTCCAAGTGGACATTTCAAGCACTTTGCGGCCAACGGTAGAAAAGGAAATATGTTCGTATAAAAACTGGAGAGAATCATTCTCAGAAAACACTTTGTGATGTGTGTGTTCCCCTCACAGAGTTTAACCTTTCTTTTCACAGAGCAGTTCGGAAACACTGTTTGTAAAGTCTGCAAGTGTATATTTGGACCTCTTTGAGGATTATGTTGGAAACGGGATTTCTTCATATAATGCTAGACTGAAGAATTCTCAGTAACTTCCTTGGGTTGCGTGTGTTCAACTCGCAGAGTTGAACCTTCCTTTAGACAGAGCACATTTGAAAACCTCTTTTTGTGGAATTTGCATGTGGACATTTCAAGCGCTTTGGGGCCAACGGTAGAAAAGGAAATATCTTCGTATAAAAAGTGGAGAGAATCATTCTCAGAAACCACTTTGTGATGTGTGCGTTCCACTCACGAAATTCAACCTTTCTATTCATAGAGCAGTTTGGAAACACTCTGTTTGTAAAGTCTGCAAGCGGATATTTGAACCTCTTTGAGGATTTCGTTGGAAACGGGTTTTCTTCATCTAATGCTAGACAGAAGAATTCTCAGTAACTTCTTTGGGTTGCATGTGTTCAACTCGCAGAGTTGAACCTTCCTTTAGACAGAGCAGATTTGAAACCCTCCTTTTGTGGAATTTGCATGTGGACATTTCAAACACTTTGGCGCCAACGGGAGAAAAGGAAGTATCTTTGTATAAAAACTAGAGAGAATCATTCCTAGCAACCGCTTTGTGATGAGTGCGTTCCACTCACAGAGTTTAACCTTTCTTTTCATAGAACACTTTGGAAACACTCTGTTTGTAAAGTCTGCAAGTGGATATTTGGACCTCTTTGAGGATTTCTTTGGAAACGTGATTTCTTCATCTGATGCTAGACAGAAGAATTCTCAGTAACTTCTTTGGGTTGCGTGTGTTCAACTCGCACAGTTGAACTTTCCTTTAGACAGAGCAGATTTGAAACCATCTTTTTGTGGAATTTCCAAGTGGACATTTCAAGCGCTTTGCGGCCAATGGTAGAAAAGGAAATATCTTCGTATACAAACTGGAGAAAATCATTCTCAGAAACCACTTTGTGATGTGTGCATTCCACTCACAGAGTTTAACCTTTCTTTTCATAGAGCAGTTTGGAAACACTCTGTTTCTAAAGTCTGCAAGCGGATATTTGGACCTCTTTGAGGATTTCATTGGAAACGGGATTTCTTCATCTAATGCTAGACAGAAGAATTCTCAGTAACTTCTTTGGGTTGCCTTTGTTCAACTCGCAGAGTTGAAGCTTCCTTTCGACAGAGCAGATTTGAATCCCTCTTTTTGTGGAATTTGTATGTGGACGTTTCAAGCGCTTTGGGTCCAACGGTAGAAAAGGAAATATCTTCGTATAAAAACTAGAGAGAATCATTCCCAGCAACCGCTTTGTGATGAGTGCGTTTCGCTCACAGAGTTTAACCTTTCTTTTCATAGAAGAGTTTGGAAACACTCTGTTTGTAAAGTCTGCAAGTGGATATTTGGACCTCTTTGAGGATTTCGTTGGAAACGGGATTTCTTCATCTAATGCTAGACAGAAGAATTCTCAGTAACTTCTTTGGGTTGCGTGTGTTCAACTCGCAGAGTTGAACCTTCCTTTAGACAGAGCAGATTTGAAACCCTCTTTTTGTGGAATTTCCAAGTGGACATTTCAAGCGCTTTGCGGCCAACGGTAGAAATGGAAATATCTTCGTATAAATACTGGAGAGAATCATTCTCAGAAACCACTTTGTGATTTGTGCATTCCACTCACAGAGTTTAACCTTTCTTTTCATAGAGCATATTGGAAACACTCTGTTTGTAACGTCTGCAAGAAGATATTTGGACCTCTTTGAGGATTTCATTGGAAACGGGATTTCTTCATCTAATGCTAAACAGAAGAATTCTCAGTAACTTCTTTGGGTTGCGTGTGCTCAACTCACAGAGTTGAACGTTCCTTTAGACAGAGCAGATTTGAAACTCTCTTTTTGTGGGATTTGCAAGTGGAGATTTCAGGCGCTTTGGGGCCAATGGTAGAAAAGGAAATATCTTCGTATAAAAACTAGAGAGAATCATTCCCAGCAACCGCTTTGTGATGTGCGCGTTCCACTCACAGAGTTTAAACTTTCTTTTCATAGAACAGTTTGGAAACACTCTGTTTGTAAAGTCTGCAAGCGGATATTTGGACCTCTTTGAGGATTTCGTTGGAAACGGTATTTCTTCATCTAATGCTAGACAGAAGAATTCTCAGTAACTTCTTTGGGTTGCCTGTGTTCAACTCTCAGAGTTGAACCTTCCTTTAGACAGAGCAGATTTGAAACCCTCTTTCTGTGTAATTTCCAAGTGGACATTTCAAGCACTTTTCGGCCAACGGTAGAAAAGGAAATATCTTCGTATAAAAACTGGAGAGAATCATTCTCAGAAACCACTTTGTGATGTGTGCGTTCCACTCACAGAGTTTAACCTTTCTTTTCATAGAGCAGTTTGGAAACACTCTGTTTGTAAAGTCTGCAAGCGGATATTTGGACCTCTTGGAGGATTTCGTTGGAAACGGTATTTCTTCATCTAATGCTAGACAGAAGAATTCTCAGTGACTTCTTTGGGTTGCCTTTGTTCAACTCACAGAGTTGAACCTTCCTTTAGACAGAGCAGATATGAAACCCTCTTTTTGTGGAATTTGCATGTGGACATTTCAAGCGCTTTGGAGCCAACGGTAGAAAAGGAAATATCTTCGTATAAAAACTAGAGAGAATCATTCCCAGCCACCGCTTTGTGATGAGTGCGTTCCACTCAAACAGTTTAACCTTTCTTTTCATAGAACAGTTTGGAAACGCTCCGTTTGTAAAGTCTGCATGTGGATATTTGGACCTCTTTGAGGATTTCGTTGGAAACGGGATTTCTTCATCTAATGCTAGACAGAAGAATTCTCAGTAACTTCTTTGGGTTACGTGTGTTCAACTCGCAGAGTTGAACCTTCCTTTAGACAGAGCAGATTTGAAACCCTCTTTCTGTGTAATTTCCAAGTGGACATTTCAAGCGCTTTGCGGCCAACGGTAGAAAAGGAAATATCTTCGTATAAAAACTGGAGAGAATCATTCTCAGAAACCACTTTGTGATGTGTGCGTTCCACTCACAGAGTTTAACCTTTCTTTTCATAGAGCAGTTTGGAAACACTCTGTTTGTAAAGTCTGCAAGCGGATATTTGGACTTCTTTGAGGATTTCGTTGGAAACGGGATTTCTTCATCTAATGCTTGACAGAAGAATTCTCAGTAACTTCTTTGGGTTGCCTTTGGTCAACTCACAGAGTTGAACCTTCCTTTAGACAGAGCAGATTTGAAACCCTCTTTTTGTGGAATTTGCATGTGGACATTTCAAACACTTTGGCGCCAACGGGAGAAAAGGAAATATCTTTGTATAAAAACTAGAGAGAATCATTCCTAGCAACCGTTTTGTGATGAGTGCGTTCCACTCACAGAGTTTAACCTTTCTTTTCATAGAACACTTTGGAAACACTCTGTTTGTAAAGTCTGCAAGTGGATATTTGGAACTCTTTGAGGATTTCGTTGGAAACGTGATTTCTTCATCTGATGCTAGACAGAAGAATTCTCAGTAACTTCTTTGGGTTGCGTGTGTTCAACTCGCACAGTTGAACTTTCCTTTAGACAGAGCAGATTTGAAACCATCTTTTTGTGGAATTTCCAAGTGGACATTTCAAGCGCTTTGCGGCCAATGGTAGAAAAGGAAATATCTTCGTATACAAACTGGAGAAAATCATTCTCAGAAACCACTTTATGATGTGTGCATTCCACTCACAGAGTTTAACCTTTCTTTTCATAGAGCAGTTTGGAAACACTCTGTCTCTAAAGTCTGCAAGCGGATATTTGGACCTCTTTGAGGATTTCATTGGAAACGGGATTTCTTCATCTAATGCTAGACAGAAGAATTCTCAGTAACTTCTTTGGGTTGCCTTTGTTCAACTCGCAGAGTTGAAGCTTCCTTTCGACAGAGCAGATTTGAAACCCTCTTTTTGTGGAATTTGTATGTGGACGTTTCAAGCGCTTTGGGTCCAACGGTAGAAAAGGAAATATCTTCGTATAAAAACTAGAGAGAATCATTCCCAGCAACCGCTTTGTGATGAGTGCGTTTCACTCACAGAGTTTAACCTTTCTTTTCATAGAACCGTTTGGAAACACTCTGTTTGTAAAGTCTGCAAGTGGATATTTGGACCTCTTTGAGGATTTCGTTGGAACCGGGATTTCTTCATCTAATGCTAGACAGAAGAATTCTCAGTAACTTCTTAGGGTTGCGTGTGATCAACTCACAGAGTTGAACCTTCCTTTAGACAGAGCAGATTTGATACCCTCTTTTTGTGGAATTTCCATGTGGACATTTCAAGCGCTTTGCGGCCAACGGTAGAAAAGGAAATATCTTCGTATAAAAACTGGAGAGAATCATTCTCAGAAACCACTTTGCGATGTGTGTGTTCCACTCACAGAGTTTAACCTTTCTTTTCATAGAGCAGTTTGGAAACACTCTGTTTGTAAAGTCTGCAAGCGGATATTTGGACCTCTTTGAGGATTTCGTTGGAAACGGTATTTCTTCATCTAATGCTAGACAGAAGAATTCTCAGTAACTTCTTTGGGTTGCCTTTGTTCAACTCACAGAGTTGAACCTTCCTTTAGACAGAGCAGATTTGAAACCCTCTTTTTGTGGAATTTGCATGTGGACATTTCAAGCGCTTTGGAGCCAGCGGTAGAAAAGGAAATATCTTCGTATAAAAACTGGAGAGAATCATTCTCCGAAGCCACTTTGTGATGTGTGCGTTCCACTCACAGAGTTTAACCTTTCTTTTCATAGAGCAGTTTGGAAACACTCTGTTTGTAAAGTCTGCAAGTGGATATTTGGACTTCTTTGAGGATTACGTTGGAAACGGGATTTCTTCATCTAATGCTAGACAGAAGAATTCTCAGTAACTTCTTTGGGTTGCCTTTGGTCAACTCACAGAGTTGAACCTTCCTTTACACAGAGCGGATTTGAAACCCTCTTTTTGTGGAATTTGCATGTGGACATTTCAAGCGCTTTGGGGCCAACGGTAGAAAAGTAAATATCTTCGTATAGAAACTAGAGAGAATCATTCCCAGCAACCGCTTTGTGATGAGTGCGTTCCAGTCACAGAGCTTAACCTTTCTTTTCATAGAACAGTTCAGAAACACTCTGTTTGTAAAGTCTGCAAGTGGATATTTGGACCTCTTTGAGGATTTCATTGGAAACGGGATTTCTTCATCTAATGCTAGACAGAAGAATTCACAGTAACTTCTTTGGGTTGCCTGTGTTCAACTCACAGAGTTGAACCTTCCTTTAGACAGAGAAGATTTGAAACCCTCTTTTTGTGGAATTTCCAAGTGGACATTTCAAGCACTTTGCGGCCAACGGTAGAAAAGGAAATATGTTCGTATAAAAACTGGAGAGAATCATTCTCAGAAAACACTTTGTGATGTGTGTGTTCCCCTCACAGAGTTTAACCTTTCTTTTCACAGAGCAGTTTGGAAACACTGTTTGTAAAGTCTGCAAGTGTATATTTGGACCTCTTTGAGGATTATGTTGGAAACGGGATTTCTTCATATAATGCTAGACTGAAGAATTCTCAGTAACTTCCTTGGGTTGCGTGTGTTCAACTCGCAGAGTTGAACCTTCCTTTAGACAGAGCAGATTTGAAAACCTCTTTTTGTGGAATTTGCATGTGGACATTTCAAGCGCTTTGGGGCCAACGGTAGAAAAGGAAATATCTTCGTATAAAAAGTGGAGAGAATCATTCTCAGAAACCACTTTGTGATGTGTGCGTTCCACTCACGAAATTCAACCTTTCTATTCATAGAGCAGTTTGGAAACACTCTGTTTGTAAAGTCTGCAAGCGGATATTTGTACCTCTTTGAGGATTTCGTTGGAAACGGGTTTTCTTCATCTAATGCTAGACAGAAGAATTCTCAGTAACTTCTTTGGGTTGCCTGTGTTCAACTCGCAGAGTTGAACCTTCCTTTAGACAGAGCAGATTTGAAACCCTCCTTTTGTGGAATTTGCATGTGGACATTTCAAACGCTTTGGCGCCAACGGGAGAAAAGGAAATATCTTTGTATAAAAACTAGAGAGAATCATTCCTAGCAACCGCTTTGTGATGAGTGCGTTCCACTCACAGAGTTTAACCTTTCTTTTCATAGAACACTTTGGAAACACTCTGTTTGTAAAGTCTGCAAGTGGATATTTGGACCTCTTTGAGGATTTCTTTGGAAACGTGATTTCTTCATCTGATGCTAGACAGAAGAATTCTCAGTAACTTCTTTGGGTTGCGTGTGTTCAACTCGCACAGTTAAACTTTCCTTTAGACAGAGCAGATTTGAAACCATCTTTTTGTGGAATTTCCAAGTGGACATTTCAAGCGCTTTGCGGCCAATGGTAGAAAAGGAAATATCTTCGTATACAAACTGGAGAAAATCATTCTCAGAAACCACTTTGTGATGTGTGCATTCCACTCACAGAGTTTAACCTTTCTTTTCATAGAGCAGTTTGGAAACACTCTGTTTCTAAAGTCTGCAAGCGGATATTTGGACCTCTTTGAGGATTTCATTGGAAATGGGATTTCTTCATCTAATGCTAGACAGAAGAATTCTCAGTAACTTCTTTGGGTTGCCTTTGTTCAACTCGCAGAGTTGAAGCTTCCTTTCGACAGAGCAGATTTGAAACCCTCTTTTTGTGGAATTTGTATGTGGACGTTTCAAGGGCTTTGGGTCCAACAGTAGAAAAGGAAATATCTTCGTATAAAAACTAGAGAGAATCATTCCCAGCAACCGCTTTGTGATGAGTGCGTTTCGCTCACAGAGTTTAACCTTTCTTTTCATAGAAGAGTTTGGAAACACTCTGTTTGTAAAGTCTGCAAGTGGATATTTGGACCTCTTTGAGGATTTCGTTGGAATCGGGATTTCTTCATCTAATGCTAGACAGAAGAATTCTCAGTAACTTCTTAGGGTTGCGTGTGATCAACTCACAGAGTTGAACCTTCCTTTAGACAGAGCAGATTTGATACCCTCTTTTTGTGGAATTTCCAGGTGGACATTTCAAGCGCTTTGCGGCCAACGGTAGAAAAGGAAATATCTTCGTATAAAAACTGGAGAGAATCATTCTCAGAAACCACTTTGCGATGTGTGCGTTCCACTCACAGAGTTTAACCTTTCTTTTCATAGAGCAGTTTGGAAACACTCTGTTTGTAAAGTCTGCAAGCGGATATTTGGACCTCTTTGAGGATTTCGTTGGAAACGGTATTTCTTCATCTAATGCTAGACAGAAGAATTCTCAGTAACTTCTTTGGGTTGCCTTTGTTCAACTCACAGAGTTGAACCTTCCTTTAGACAGAGCAGATTTGAAACCCTCTTTTTGTGGAATTTGCATGTGGACATTTCAAGCGCTTTGGAGCCAACGGTAGAAAAGGAAATATCTTCGTATAAAAACTGGAGAGAATCATTCTCAGAAACCACTTTGTGATGTGTGCATTCCACTCACAGAGTTTAACCTTTCTTTTCATAGAGCAGTTTGGAAACACTCTGTTTGTAAAGTCTGCAAGTGGATATTTGGACTTCTTTGAGGATTACGTTGGAAACGGGATTTCTTCATCTAATGCTAGACAGAAGAATTCTCAGTAACTTCTTTGGGTTGCCTTTGGTCAACTCACAGAGTTGAACCTTCCTTTAGACAGAGCAGATTTGAAACCCTCTTTTTGTGGAATTTGCATGTGGACATTTCAAGCGCTTTGGGGCCAACGGTAGAAAAGTAAATATCTTCGTATAGAAACTAGAGAGAATCATTCCCAGCAACCGCTTTGTGATGAGTGCGTTCTACTCACAGAGCTTAACCTTTCTTTTCATAGAACAGTTCAGAAACACTCTGTTTGTAAAGTCTGCAAGTGGATATTTGGACCTCTTTGAGGATTTCATTGGAAACGGGATTTCTTCATCTAATGCTAGACAGAAGAATTCTCAGTAACTTCTTTGGGTTGCCTGTGTTCAACTCACAGAGTTGAACCTTCCTTTAGACAGAGAAGATTTGAAACCCTCTTTTTGTGGAATTTCCAAGTGGACATTTCAAGCACTTTGCGGCCAACGGTAGAAAAGGAAATATCTTCGTATAAAAACTGGAGAGAATCATTCTCAGAAAACACTTTGTGATGTGTGTGTTCCCCTCACAGAGTTTAACCTTTCTTTTCACAGAGCAGTTTGGAAACACTGTTTGTAAAGTCTGCAAGTGTATATTTGGACCTCTTTGAGGATTATGTTGGAAACGGGATTTCTTCATATAATGCTAGACTGAAGAATTCTCAGTAACTTCCTTGGGTTGCAAGTGTTCAACTCGCAGAGTTGAACCTTCCTTTAGACAGAGCAGATTTGAAACCCTCTTTTTGTGGAATTTCCAAGTTGACATTTCAAGCGATTTGAGGCCAATGGAAGAAAAAGAAATATCTTCGTATAAAAACTGGAGAGAATCATTCTTACAAACCACTTTGTGATGTGTTCGTTCCACTCACAGAGTTTATCCTTTCGTTTCATAGAGCAGTTTGGAAACACTCTGTTTCTAAAGTCTGCAAGCGGATATTTGGACCTCTTTGAGGATTTCGTTAGAAACGGGATTTCTTCATCTAATGATAGACTGAAGAATTCTCAGTAACTTCTTTGGGTTTCCTTTGTTCAACTCACAGAGTTGAATCTTCCTTTAGACAGAGCAGATTTGAAACCCTCTTTTTGTGGAATTTCCAAGTGGACATTTCAATTGCCTCGTGGCCAACAGTAGAAAAGGTAATATCTTCGTATAAAAACTGGAGAGAGTCATTCTCAGAAACCACTTTGTGATGTGTGTGTTCCACTCACAGAGTTTAACCTTTCTTTTCATAAAGCAGTTTGGAAACACTCTGTTTGTAAATTCTGCAAGCGGATATTTGGACCTCTTTGAGGATTTCGTTGGAAACGGGATTTCTTCATCTAATGCTAGACAGAAGAATTCTTAGTAACTTCCTTGGGTTGCCTGTGTTCAACTAACAGAGATGAACATTCATTTAGACGGAGCAGATTTCAAACCCTCTTTTTGTGGAATTTGCATGTGGACATTTCAAGTGCTTTGGAGCCAACGGTAGAAAAGGAAATATCTTCGTATAAAAACTAGAGAGAATCATTCTCAGAAACCACTTTGTGATGTGTGCATTCCCCTCAGAGAGTTTAACTTTTCTTTTCATAGAGCCGTTTGGAAACACCCTGTTTGTAAAGTCTACAAGCGGATATTTGGACCTCTTTGAGGATTTCGTTGGAAACGGGATTTCTTCATCTAATGCTAGACAGAAGAATTCTCAGTAACTTCTTTGGGTTGCCTGTGTTCAACTCACAGAGTTGAACGTTCCTTTAGAC
The DNA here is from genome assembly GCF_029281585.2 of Gorilla gorilla gorilla. NCBI lineage: Eukaryota > Metazoa > Chordata > Mammalia > Primates > Hominidae > Gorilla > Gorilla gorilla. The sequence continues at coordinate 78,644,072 of NC_073229.2, forward strand.
AGAGCAGATTTGAAACCCTCTTTTTGTGGAATTTGCATGTGGACATTTCAAGCGCTTTGGGGCTTACGGTAGAAAAGGAAATATCTTCGTATAAAAACCAGAGAGAATCATTCCCTGCAACCGCTTTGTGATGAGTGCGTTCCACTCACAGAGTTTAACCTTTCTTTTCATAGAGCAGTTTGCAAACACTCTGTTTGTAATGTCTGCAAGTGGATATTTGGACCTCTTTGAGGATTTCGTTGGAAACGGGATTTCTTCATCTAATGCTAGACAGAAGAATTGTCAGTAACTTCTTTGGGTTGCGTGTGTTCAACTCGCACAGTTGAACTTTCCTTTAGACAGAGCAGATTTGAAACCCTCTTTTTGTGGAATTTCCAAGTGGACATTTCAAGCGCTTTGTGGCCAATGGTAGAAAAGGAAATATCTTCGTATAAAAACTGGAGAAAATCATTCTCAGAAACCACTTTGTGATGTGTGCGTTCCATTCACAGAGCTTAACCTTTCTTTTCATAGAGCAGTTTGGAAACACTCTGTTTGTAAAGTCTGCAAGTGTATATTTGGACCTCTTTGAGGATTTCGTTGGAAACGGCATTTCTTCATCTAATGCTAGACTGAAGAATTCTCAGTAACTTCCTTGGGTTGCGTGTGTTCAACTCGCAGAGTTGAACCTTCCTTTAGACAGAGCAGATTTGAAAACCTCTTTTTGTGGAATTTGCATGTAGACATTTCAAGCGCTTTGGGGCCAACGGTAGAAAAGGAAATATCTTCGTATAAAAACTGGAGAGAATCATTCTCAGAAACCACTTTGTGATGTGTGCGTTCCACTCACAGAGTTTAACCTTTCTTTTCATAGAGCAGTTTGGAAACACTCTGTTTGTAAAGTCTGCAAGTGGATATTTGGACCTCTTTGAGGATTTCGTTGGAAACAGAATTTCTTCATCTAAGGCTAGACGGAAGAATTCTCAGTAACTTCTTTGGGTTGCGTGTGTTCAACTCGCAGAGTTGAACCTTCCTTTAGACAGAGCAGATTTGAAAACCTGTTTTTGTGGAATTTGCATGTGGACATTTCAAGCGCTTTGGAGCCAGCGGTAGAAAAGGAAATATCTTCGTATAAAAACTAGAGAGAATCATTCCCAGCCACCGCTTTGTGATGAGTGCCTTCCATTCACAGAGTTTAACCTTTCCTTTCATAGAACAGTTTGGAAACACTCTGTTTGTAAAGTCTGCAAGTGAATATTTGGACCTCTTTGAGGATTTCGTTGGAAACGGGATTTCTTCATCTAATGGTAGACAGAAGAATTCTCAGTAACTTCTTTGGGTTGCATGTGTTCAACTTGCAGAGTTGAACCTTCTTTTAGACAGAGCAGATGTGAAACCCTCTTTTTGTGGAATTTCCAATTGGACATTTCAAGCACTTTGTGGCCAATGGTAGAAAAGGAAATATCTTCGTATAAAAACTGGAGAAAATCATTCTCAGAAACCACTTTGTGATGTGTGCGTTCCACTCACAGAGTTTAACCTTTCTTTTCATAGAGCAATTTGGAAACACTCTGTTTGTAAAGTCTGCAAGTGTATATTTGGACCTCTTTGAGGATTTCCTTGGAAACGGCATTTCTTCATCTAATGCTAGGCTGAAGAATTCTCAGTAACTTCCTTGGGTTGCATGTGTTCAACTCGCAGAGTTGAACCTTCCTTTAGACAGAGCAGATTTGAAACCCTCTTTTTGTGGAATTTCGAAGTGGACATTTCAAGCGCTTTTCGGCCAACGGTAGAAAAGGAAATATCTTCGTATAAAAACTGGAGAGAATCATTCTCAGAAACCACTTTGTGATGTGTGCGTTCCACTCACAGAGTTTAACCTTTCTTTTCATAGAGCAATTTGCAAACACTCTGTTTGTAAAGTCTGCAAGTGTATATTTGGACCTCTTTGAGGATTTCGTTGGAAACGGCATTTCTTCATCTAATGCTAGACTGAAGAATTCTCAGTAACTTCCTTGGGTTGCGTGTGTTCAACTCGCAGAGTTGAACCTTCCTTTAGACAGAGCAGACTTGAAACCCTCTTTTTGTGGAATTTCCAATTGGACATTTCAAGCACTTTGTGGCCAATGGTAGAAAAGGAAATATCTTCGTATAAAAACTGGAGAAAATCATTCTCAGAAACCACTTTGTGATGTGTGCGTTCCACTCACAGAGTTTAACCTTTCTTTTCATAGAGCAGTTTGGAAACACTCTGTTTGTAAAGTCTGCAAGTGTATATTTGGACCTCTTTGAGGATTTCGTTGGAAACGGCATTTCTTCATCTAATGCTAGACTGAAGAATTCTCAGTAACTTCCTTGGGTTGCGTGTGTTCAACTCGCAGAGTTGAACCTTCCTTTAGACAGAGAAGAGTTGAAACCCTCTTTTTGTGGAATTTCCAATTGGACATTTCAAGCCCTTTGTGGCCAATGGTAGAAAAGGAAATATCTTCGAATAAAAACTGGAGAAAATCATTCTCAGAAACCACTTTGTGATGTGTGTGTTCCACTCACAGAGTTTAACCTTTCTTTTCATAGAGCAGTTTGGAAACACTCTGTTTGTAAAGTCTGCAAGTGTATATTTGGACCTCTTTGAGGATTTCGTTGGAAACGGCATTTCTTCATCTAATGCTAGACTGAAGAATTCTCAGTAACTTCCTTGGGTTGCGTGTGTTCAACTCGCAGAGCTGAACCTTCCTTTAGACAGAGCAGATTTGAAAACCTCTTTTTGTGGAATTTGCATGTGGACATTTCAAGTGCTTTGGGGCCAACGGAAGAAAAGGAAATATCTTCGTATAAAAACTGGAGAGAATCATTCCCAGCAACCGCTTTGTGATGAGTGCGTTCCACTCACAGAGTTTAACCTTTCTTTTCATAGAACCGTTTGGAAACACTCTGTTTGTAAAGTCTGCAAGTGGATATTTGGACCTCTTTGAGGATTTCGTTGGAAACGGGATTTCTTGATCTAATCCTAGACAGAAGAATTCTCAGTAACTTCTTTGGGTTTCCTGTGTTCAACTCACAGAGATGAACCTTCCTTTAGACAGAGCACATTTGAAACCCTCTTTTTGCGGAATTTCCAAGGGGACATTTCAAGCGCTTTGCGGCCAACGGTAGAAAAGGAAATATCTTCGTATAAAAACTGGAGAGAATCATTCTCAGAAACCACTTTGTGATGTGTGCATTCCCCTCAGAGAGATTAACCTTTCTTTTCATAGAGCCGTTTGGAAACACCATGTTTGTAAAGTCTACAAGCGGATATTTGGACCTCTTTGAGGATTTCGTTGGAAACGGGATTTCTTCATCTAATGCTAGACAGAAGAGTTCTCAGTAAGTTCTTTGGATTGCCTGTGTTCAACTCACAGATTTGAACGTTCCTTTAGACAGAGCAGATTTGAAACCCTCTTTTTGTGGAATTTGCATGTGGACATTTCAAGCGCTTTGGGGCTTACGGTAGAAAAGAACATATCTTCGTATAAAAACCAGAGAGAATCATTCCCTACAACCGCTTTGTGATGAGTGCGTTCCACTCACAGAGTTTAACCTTTCTTTTCATAGAACAGTTTGGAAACACTCTGTTTGTAAAGTCTGCAAGTGGATATTTGGACCTCTTTGAGGATTTCGTTGGAAACGGGATTTCTTCATCTAATGCTAGACAGAAGAATTCTCAGTAACTTCTTTGGGGTTGCGTGTGTTCAACTCACAAAGTTGAACTTTCCTTTAGACAGAGCAGAGTTGAAACCCTCTTTTTGTGGAATTTCCAATTGGACATTTCAAGCGCTTTGTGGCCAATGGTAGAAAAGGAAATATCTTCGTATAAAAACCGGAGAAAATCATTCTCAGAAACCACTTTGTGATGTGTACGTTCCACTCACAGAGTTTAACCTGTCTTTTCATAGAGCAGTTTGGAAACACTCTGTTTGTAAAGTCTGCAAGTGTATATTTGGACCTCTTTGAGGATTTCATTGGAAACGGCATTTGTTCATCTAACGCAAGACTGAAGAATTCTCAGTAACTTCCTTGGGTTGCGTGTGTTCAACTCGCAGAGTTGAACCTTCCTGTAGACAGAGCAGATTTGAAAACCTCTTTTTGTGGAATTTGCATGTGGACTTTTCAAGTTCTTTGAGGCCAACGGTAGAAAAGGAAATATCTTCGTATAAAAACTAGAGAGAATCATTCCCAGCAACCGCTTTGTGATGAGTGCGTTCCACTCACAGAGTTTAACCTTTCTTTTCATAGAACAGTTTGGAAACACCCTGTTTGTAAAGTCTACAAGCGGATATTTGGACCTCTTTGAGGATTTCTTTGGAAACGGGATTTCTTCATCTAATGCTAGACAGAAGAGTTCTCAGTAACTTCTTTGGGTTGCCTGTGTTCAACTCACAGAGTTGAACGTTCCTTTAGACAGAGCAGATTTGAAACCCTCCTTTTGTGGAATTTGCACGTGGACATTTCAAGCGCTTTGGGGCTTACGGTAGAAAAGGAAATATCTTCGTATAAAAACGAGAGAGAATCATTCCCTGCAACCGCTTTGTGATGAGTGCGTTCCACTCACAGAGTTTAACCTTTCCTTTCATAGAACAGTTTGGAAACACTCTGTTTGTAAAGTCTGCAAGTGATTATTTGGACCTCTTTGAGGATTTCGTTGGAAACGGGATTTCTTCATCTAATGCAAGGCAGAAGAATTCTCAGTAACTTCTTTGGGTTGCCTGTGTTCACCTCGCAGAGTTGAACCTTCCTTTAGACAGAGCAGATTTGAAACCCTCTTTTTGTGGAATTTCCAAGTGGACATTTCAAGCGCTTTGCGGCCAACGGTAGAAAAGGAAATATCTTCGTATAAAAACTGGAGAGAATCATTCTCAGAAACCACTTTGTGATGTGTGCGTTCCACTCACAGAGTTTAACCTTTCTTTTCATAGAGCAGTTTGGAAACACTCTGTTTGTAATGTCTGCAAGCGGATATTTGGACTTCTTTGAGGATTTCGTTGGAAACGGGATTTCTTCATCTAATGCTAGACAGAAGAATCCTCAGTAACTTCTTTGGGTTGCGTTTGTTCAACTCACAGAGTTGAACCTTCCTTTAGACAGAGCAGATTTGAAACCCTTTTTTTGTGGAATTTGCATGTGGACATTTCAAGGGCTTTGGCGCCAACGGTAGATAAGGAAATATCTTTGTATAAAAAGTAGAGAGAATCATTCCCAGCAACCGCTTTGTGATGAGTGCGTTCCACTCACAGAGTTTAACCTTTCTTTTCATAGAACAGTTTGGAAACACTCTGTTTGTAAAGTCTGCAAGTGTATATTTGGACCTCTTTGAGGATTTCGTTGGAAACGGCATTTCTTCATCTAATGCTAGACTGAAGAATTCTCAGTAACTTCCTTGGGTTGCGTGTGTTCAACTCGCAGAGTTGAACCTTCCTTTAGACAGAGCAGACTTGAAACCCTCTTTTTGTGGAATTTCCAATTGGACATTTCAAGCACTTTGTGGCCAATGGTAGAAAAGGAAATATCTTCGTATAAAAACTGGAGAAAATCATTCTCAGAAACCACTTTGTGATGTGTGCGTTCCACTCACAGAGTTTAACCTTTCTTTTCATAGAGCAATTTGGAAACACTCTGTTTGTAAAGTCTGCAAGTGTATATTTGGACCTCTTTGAGGATTTCCTTGGAAACGGCATTTCTTCATCTAATGCTAGGCTGAAGAATTCTCAGTAACTTCCTTGGGTTGCATGTGTTCAACTCGCAGAGTTGAACCTTCCTTTAGACAGAGCAGATTTGAAACCCTCTTTTTGTGGAATTTCGAAGTGGACATTTCAAGCGCTTTTCGGCCAACGGTAGAAAAGGAAATATCTTCGTATAAAAACTGGAGATAATCATTCTCAGAAACCACTTTGTGATGTGTGCGTTCCACTCACTGAGTTTAACCTTTCTTTTCATAGAGCAATTTGGAAACACTCTGTTTGTAAAGTCTGCAAGTGTATATTTGGACCTCTTTGAGGATTTCGTTGGAAACGGCATTTCTTCATCTAATGCTAGACGGAAGAATTCTCAGTAACTTCCTTGGGTTGCGTGTGTTCAACTCGCAGAGTTGAACCTTCCTTTAGACAGAGCAGACTTGAAACCCTCTTTTTGTGGAATTTCCAATTGGACATTTCAAGCGCTTTGGCGCCAACGGTAGAAAAGGAAATATCTTTGTATAAAAAGTAGAGAGAATCATTCCCAGAAACCGCTTTGTGATGAGTGCGTTCCACTCACAGAGTTTAACCTTTCTTTTCATAGAACAGTTTGCAAACACTCTGTTTGTAAAGTCTGCAAGTGGATATTTGGACCTCTTTGAGGATTTCGTTGGAAACGGGATTTCTTCATCTAATGCTAGACAGAAGAATTCTCAGTAACTTCTTTGGGTTGCCTTTGGTCAACTCACAGAGTTGAACCTTCCTTTACACAGAGCGGATTTGAAACCCTCTTTTTGTGGAATTTGCATGTGGACATTTCAAGCGCTTTGGGGCCAACGGTAGAAAAGTAAATATCTTCGTATAGAAACTAGAGAGAATCATTCCCAGCAACCGCTTTGTGATGAGTGCGTTCCAGTCACAGAGCTTAACCTTTCTTTTCATAGAACAGTTCAGAAACACTCTGTTTGTAAAGTCTGCAAGTGGATATTTGGACCTCTTTGAGGATTTCATTGGAAACGGGATTTCTTCATCTAATGCTAGACAGAAGAATTCACAGTAACTTCTTTGGGTTGCCTGTGTTCAACTCACAGAGTTGAACCTTCCTTTAGACAGAGAAGATTTGAAACCCTCTTTTTGTGGAATTTCCAAGTGGACATTTCAAGCACTTTGCGGCCAACGGTAGAAAAGGAAATATGTTCGTATAAAAACTGGAGAGAATCATTCTCAGAAAACACTTTGTGATGTGTGTGTTCCCCTCACAGAGTTTAACCTTTCTTTTCACAGAGCAGTTTGGAAACACTGTTTGTAAAGTCTGCAAGTGTATATTTGGACCTCTTTGAGGATTATGTTGGAAACGGGATTTCTTCATATAATGCTAGACTGAAGAATTCTCAGTAACTTCCTTGGGTTGCGTGTGTTCAACTCGCAGAGTTGAACCTTCCTTTAGACAGAGCAGATTTGAAAACCTCTTTTTGTGGAATTTGCATGTGGACATTTCAAGCGCTTTGGGGCCAACGGTAGAAAAGGAAATATCTTCGTATAAAAAGTGGAGAGAATCATTCTCAGAAACCACTTTGTGATGTGTGCGTTCCACTCACGAAATTCAACCTTTCTATTCATAGAGCAGTTTGGAAACACTCTGTTTGTAAAGTCTGCAAGCGGATATTTGTACCTCTTTGAGGATTTCGTTGGAAACGGGTTTTCTTCATCTAATGCTAGACAGAAGAATTCTCAGTAACTTCTTTGGGTTGCCTGTGTTCAACTCGCAGAGTTGAACCTTCCTTTAGACAGAGCAGATTTGAAACCCTCCTTTTGTGGAATTTGCATGTGGACATTTCAAACGCTTTGGCGCCAACGGGAGAAAAGGAAATATCTTTGTATAAAAACTAGAGAGAATCATTCCTAGCAACCGCTTTGTGATGAGTGCGTTCCACTCACAGAGTTTAACCTTTCTTTTCATAGAACACTTTGGAAACACTCTGTTTGTAAAGTCTGCAAGTGGATATTTGGACCTCTTTGAGGATTTCTTTGGAAACGTGATTTCTTCATCTGATGCTAGACAGAAGAATTCTCAGTAACTTCTTTGGGTTGCGTGTGTTCAACTCGCACAGTTAAACTTTCCTTTAGACAGAGCAGATTTGAAACCATCTTTTTGTGGAATTTCCAAGTGGACATTTCAAGCGCTTTGCGGCCAATGGTAGAAAAGGAAATATCTTCGTATACAAACTGGAGAAAATCATTCTCAGAAACCACTTTGTGATGTGTGCATTCCACTCACAGAGTTTAACCTTTCTTTTCATAGAGCAGTTTGGAAACACTCTGTTTCTAAAGTCTACAAGCGGATATTTGGACCTCTTTGAGGATTTCATTGGAAATGGGATTTCTTCATCTAATGCTAGACAGAAGAATTCTCAGTAACTTCTTTGGGTTGCCTTTGTTCAACTCGCAGAGTTGAAGCTTCCTTTCGACAGAGCAGATTTGAAACCCTCTTTTTGTGGAATTTGTATGTGGACGTTTCAAGGGCTTTGGGTCCAACAGTAGAAAAGGAAATATCTTCGTATAAAAACTAGAGAGAATCATTCCCAGCAACCGCTTTGTGATGAGTGCGTTTCGCTCACAGAGTTTAACCTTTCTTTTCATAGAAGAGTTTGGAAACACTCTGTTTGTAAAGTCTGCAAGTGGATATTTGGACCTCTTTGAGGATTTCGTTGGAATCGGGATTTCTTCATCTAATGCTAGACAGAAGAATTCTCAGTAACTTCTTAGGGTTGCGTGTGATCAACTCACAGAGTTGAACCTTCCTTTAGACAGAGCAGATTTGATACCCTCTTTTTGTGGAATTTCCAGGTGGACATTTCAAGCGCTTTGCGGCCAACGGTAGAAAAGGAAATATCTTCGTATAAAAACTGGAGAGAATCATTCTCAGAAACCACTTTGCGATGTGTGCGTTCCACTCACAGAGTTTAACCTTTCTTTTCATAGAGCAGTTTGGAAACACTCTGTTTGTAAAGTCTGCAAGCGGATATTTGGACCTCTTTGAGGATTTCGTTGGAAACGGTATTTCTTCATCTAATGCTAGACAGAAGAATTCTCAGTAACTTCTTTGGGTTGCCTTTGTTCAACTCACAGAGTTGAACCTTCCTTTAGACAGAGCAGATTTGAAACCCTCTTTTTGTGGAATTTGCATGTGGACATTTCAAGCGCTTTGGAGCCAACGGTAGAAAAGGAAATATCTTCGTATAAAAACTGGAGAGAATCATTCTCAGAAACCACTTTGTGATGTGTGCATTCCACTCACAGAGTTTAACCTTTCTTTTCATAGAGCAGTTTGGAAACACTCTGTTTGTAAAGTCTGCAAGTGGATATTTGGACTTCTTTGAGGATTACGTTGGAAACGGGATTTCTTCATCTAATGCTAGACAGAAGAATTCTCAGTAACTTCTTTGGGTTGCCTTTGGTCAACTCACAGAGTTGAACCTTCCTTTAGACAGAGCAGATTTGAAACCCTCTTTTTGTGGAATTTGCATGTGGACATTTCAAGCGCTTTGGGGCCAACGGTAGAAAAGTAAATATCTTCGTATAGAAACTAGAGAGAATCATTCCCAGCAACCGCTTTGTGATGAGTGCGTTCTACTCACAGAGCTTAACCTTTCTTTTCATAGAACAGTTCAGAAACACTCTGTTTGTAAAGTCTGCAAGTGGATATTTGGACCTCTTTGAGGATTTCATTGGAAACGGGATTTCTTCATCTAATGCTAGACAGAAGAATTCTCAGTAACTTCTTTGGGTTGCCTGTGTTCAACTCACAGAGTTGAACCTTCCTTTAGACAGAGAAGATTTGAAACCCTCTTTTTGTGGAATTTCCAAGTGGACATTTCAAGCACTTTGCGGCCAACGGTAGAAAAGGAAATATCTTCGTATAAAAACTGGAGAGAATCATTCTCAGAAAACACTTTGTGATGTGTGTGTTCCCCTCACAGAGTTTAACCTTTCTTTTCACAGAGCAGTTTGGAAACACTGTTTGTAAAGTCTGCAAGTGTATATTTGGACCTCTTTGAGGATTATGTTGGAAACGGGATTTCTTCATATAATGCTAGACTGAAGAATTCTCAGTAACTTCCTTGGGTTGCAAGTGTTCAACTCGCAGAGTTGAACCTTCCTTTAGACAGAGCAGATTTGAAACCCTCTTTTTGTGGAATTTCCAAGTTGACATTTGAAGCGATTTGAGGCCAATGGAAGAAAAAGAAATATCTTCGTATAAAAACTGGAGAGAATCATTCTTACAAACCACTTTGTGATGTGTTCGTTCCACTCACAGAGTTTATCCTTTCGTTTCATAGAGCAGTTTGGAAACACTCTGTTTCTAAAGTCTGCAAGCGGATATTTGGACCTCTTTGAGGATTTCGTTAGAAACGGGATTTCTTCATCTAATGATAGACTGAAGAATTCTCAGTAACTTCTTTGGGTTTCCTTTGTTCAACTCACAGAGTTGAATCTTCCTTTAGACAGAGCAGATTTGAAACCCTCTTTTTGTGGAATTTCCAAGTGGACATTTCAATTGCCTCGTGGCCAACAGTAGAAAAGGTAATATCTTCGTATAAAAACTGGAGAGAGTCATTCTCAGAAACCACTTTGTGATGTGTGTGTTCCACTCACAGAGTTTAACCTTTCTTTTCATAAAGCAGTTTGGAAACACTCTGTTTGCAAATTCTGCAAGCGGATATTTGGACCTCTTTGAGGATTTCGTTGGAAACGGGATTTCTTCATCTAATGCTAGACAGAAGAATTCTTAGTAACTTCCTTGGGTTGCCTGTGTTCAACTAACAGAGATGAACATTCATTTAGACGGAGCAGATTTCAAACCCTCTTTTTGTGGAATTTGCATGTGGACATTTCAAGTGCTTTGGAGCCAACGGTAGAAAAGGAAATATCTTCGTATAAAAACTAGAGAGAATCATTCTCAGAAACCACTTTGTGATGTGTGCATTCCCCTCAGAGAGTTTAACTTTTCTTTTCATAGAGCCGTTTGGAAACACCCTGTTTGTAAAGTCTACAAGCGGATATTTGGACCTCTTTGAGGATTTCGTTGGAAACGGGATTTCTTCATCTAATGCTAGACAGAAGAATTCTCAGTAACTTCTTTGGGTTGCCTGTGTTCAACTCACAGAGTTGAACGTTCCTTTAGACAGAGCAGATTTGAAACCCTCTTTTTGTGGAATTTGCATGTGGACATTTCAAGCGCTTTGGGGCTTACGGTAGAAAAGGAAATATCTTCGTATAAAAACCAGAGAGAATCATTCCCTGCAACCGCTTTGTGATGAGTGCGTTCCACTCACAGAGTTTAACCTTTCTTTTCATAGAGCAGTTTGCAAACACTCTGTTTGTAATGTCTGCAAGTGGATATTTGGACCTCTTTGAGGATTTCGTTGGAAACGGGATTTCTTCATCTAATGCTAGACAGAAGAATTGTCAGTAACTTCTTTGGGTTGCGTGTGTTCAACTCGCACAGTTGAACTTTCCTTTAGACAGAGCAGATTTGAAACCCTCTTTTTGTGGAATTTCCAAGTGGACATTTCAAGCGCTTTGTGGCCAATGGTAGAAAAGGAAATATCTTCGTATAAAAACTGGAGAAAATCATTCTCAGAAACCAATTTGTGATGTGTGCGTTCCATTCACGGAGCTTAACCTTTCTTTTCATAGAGCAGTTTGGAAACACTCTGTTTGTAAAGTCTGCAAGTGTATATTTGGACCTCTTTGAGGATTTCGTTGGAAACGGCATTTCTTCATCTAATGCTAGACTGAAGAATTCTCAGTAACTTCCTTGGGTTGCGTGTGTTCAACTCGCAGAGTTGAACCTTCCTTTAGACAGAGCAGATTTGAAAACCTCTTTTTGTGGAATTTGCATGTAGACATTTCAAGCGCTTTGGGGCCAACGGTAGAAAAGGAAATATCTTCGTATAAAAACTGGAGAGAATCATTCTCAGAAACCACTTTGTGATGTGTGCGTTCCACTCACAGAGTTTAACCTTTCTTTTCATAGAGCAGTTTGGAAACACTCTGTTTGTAAAGTCTGCAAGTGGATATTTGGACCTCTTTGAGGATTTCGTTGGAAACAGAATTTCTTCATCTAAGGCTAGACGGAAGAATTCTCAGTAACTTCTTTGGGTTGCGTGTGTTCAACTCGCAGAGTTGAACCTTCCTTTAGACAGAGCAGATTTGAAAACCTGTTTTTGTGGAATTTGCATGTGGACATTTCAAGCGCTTTGGAGCCAGCGGTAGAAAAGGAAATATCTTCGTATAAAAACTAGAGAGAATCATTCCCAGCCACCGCTTTGTGATGAGTGCCTTCCATTCACAGAGTTTAACCTTTCCTTTCATAGAACAGTTTGGAAACACTCTGTTTGTAAAGTCTGCAAGTGAATATTTGGACCTCTTTGAGGATTTCGTTGGAAACGGGATTTCTTCATCTAATGGTAGACAGAAGAATTCTCAGTAACTTCTTTGGGTTGCATGTGTTCAACTTGCAGAGTTGAACCTTCTTTTAGACAGAGCAGATGTGAAACCCTCTTTTTGTGGAATTTCCAATTGGACATTTCAAGCACTTTGTGGCCAATGGTAGAAAAGGAAATATCTTCGTATAAAAACTGGAGAAAATCATTCTCAGAAACCACTTTGTGATGTGTGCGTTCCACTCACAGAGTTTAACCTTTCTTTTCATAGAGCAATTTGGAAACACTCTGTTTGTAAAGTCTGCAAGTGTATATTTGGACCTCTTTGAGGATTTCCTTGGAAACGGCATTTCTTCATCTAATGCTAGGCTGAAGAATTCTCAGTAACTTCCTTGGGTTGCATGTGTTCAACTCGCAGAGTTGAACCTTCCTTTAGACAGAGCAGATTTGAAACCCTCTTTTTGTGGAATTTCGAAGTGGACATTTCAAGCGCTTTTCGGCCAACGGTAGAAAAGGAAATATCTTCGTATAAAAACTGGAGAGAATCATTCTCAGAAACCACTTTGTGATGTGTGCGTTCCACTCACAGAGTTTAACCTTTCTTTTCATAGAGCAATTTGCAAACACTCTGTTTGTAAAGTCTGCAAGTGTATATTTGGACCTCTTTGAGGATTTCGTTGGAAACGGCATTTCTTCATCTAATGCTAGACTGAAGAATTCTCAGTAACTTCCTTGGGTTGCGTGTGTTCAACTCGCAGAGTTGAACCTTCCTTTAGACAGAGCAGACTTGAAACCCTCTTTTTGTGGAATTTCCAATTGGACATTTCAAGCACTTTGTGGCCAATGGTAGAAAAGGAAATATCTTCGTATAAAAACTGGAGAAAATCATTCTCAGAAACCACTTTGTGATGTGTGCGTTCCACTCACAGAGTTTAACCTTTCTTTTCATAGAGCAGTTTGGAAACACTCTGTTTGTAAAGTCTGCAAGTGTATATTTGGACCTCTTTGAGGATTTCGTTGGAAACGGCATTTCTTCATCTAATGCTAGACTGAAGAATTCTCAGTAACTTCCTTGGGTTGCGTGTGTTCAACTCGCAGAGTTGAACCTTCCTTTAGACAGAGAAGAGTTGAAACCCTCTTTTTGTGGAATTTCCAATTGGACATTTCAAGCCCTTTGTGGCCAATGGTAGAAAAGGAAATATCTTCGAATAAAAACTGGAGAAAATCATTCTCAGAAACCACTTTGTGATGTGTGTGTTCCACTCACAGAGTTTAACCTTTCTTTTCATAGAGCAGTTTGGAAACACTCTGTTTGTAAAGTCTGCAAGTGTATATTTGGACCTCTTTGAGGATTTCGTTGGAAACGGCATTTCTTCATCTAATGCTAGACTGAAGAATTCTCAGTAACTTCCTTGGGTTGCGTGTGTTCAACTCGCAGAGCTGAACCTTCCTTTAGACAGAGCAGATTTGAAAACCTCTTTTTGTGGAATTTGCATGTGGACATTTCAAGTGCTTTGGGGCCAACGGAAGAAAAGGAAATATCTTCGTATAAAAACTGGAGAGAATCATTCCCAGCAACCGCTTTGTGATGAGTGCGTTCCACTCACAGAGTTTAACCTTTCTTTTCATAGAACCGTTTGGAAACACTCTGTTTGTAAAGTCTGCAAGTGGATATTTGGACCTCTTTGAGGATTTCGTTGGAAACGGGATTTCTTGATCTAATCCTAGACAGAAGAATTCTCAGTAACTTCTTTGGGTTTCCTGTGTTCAACTCACAGAGATGAACCTTCCTTTAGACAGAGCACATTTGAAACCCTCTTTTTGCGGAATTTCCAAGGGGACATTTCAAGCGCTTTGCGGCCAACGGTAGAAAAGGAAATATCTTCGTATAAAAACTGGAGAGAATCATTCTCAGAAACCACTTTGTGATGTGTGCATTCCCCTCAGAGAGATTAACCTTTCTTTTCATAGAGCCGTTTGGAAACACCATGTTTGTAAAGTCTACAAGCGGATATTTGGACCTCTTTGAGGATTTCGTTGGAAACGGGATTTCTTCATCTAATGCTAGACAGAAGAGTTCTCAGTAAGTTCTTTGGGTTGCCTGTGTTCAACTCACAGATTTGAACGTTCCTTTAGACAGAGCAGATTTGAAACCCTCTTTTTGTGGAATTTGCATGTGGACATTTCAAGCGCTTTGGGGCTTACGGTAGAAAAGAACATATCTTCGTATAAAAACCAGAGAGAATCATTCCCTACAACCGCTTTGTGATGAGTGCGTTCCACTCACAGAGTTTAACCTTTCTTTTCATAGAACAGTTTGGAAACACTCTGTTTGTAAAGTCTGCAAGTGGATATTTGGACCTCTTTGAGGATTTCGTTGGAAACGGGATTTCTTCATCTAATGCTAGACAGAAGAATTCTCAGTAACTTCTTTGGGGTTGCGTGTGTTCAACTCACAAAGTTGAACTTTCCTTTAGACAGAGCAGAGTTGAAACCCTCTTTTTGTGGAATTTCCAATTGGACATTTCAAGCGCTTTGTGGCCAATGGTAGAAAAGGAAATATCTTCGTATAAAAACCGGAGAAAATCATTCTCAGAAACCACTTTGTGATGTGTACGTTCCACTCACAGAGTTTAACCTGTCTTTTCATAGAGCAGTTTGGAAACACTCTGTTTGTAAAGTCTGCAAGTGTATATTTGGACCTCTTTGAGGATTTCATTGGAAACGGCATTTGTTCATCTAACGCAAGACTGAAGAATTCTCAGTAACTTCCTTGGGTTGCGTGTGTTCAACTCGCAGAGTTGAACCTTCCTGTAGACAGAGCAGATTTGAAAACCTCTTTTTGTGGAATTTGCATGTGGACTTTTCAAGTTCTTTGAGGCCAACGGTAGAAAAGGAAATATCTTCGTATAAAAACTAGAGAGAATCATTCCCAGCAACCGCTTTGTGATGAGTGCGTTCCACTCACAGAGTTTAACCTTTCTTTTCATAGAACAGTTTGGAAACACTCTGTTTGTAAAGTCTGCAAGTGGATATTTGGTCCTCTTTGAGGATTTCGTTGGAAACGGGATTTCTTCATCTAATCCTAGACAGAAGAATTCTCAGTAACTTCTTTGGGTTGCCTGTGTTCAACTCACAGAGTTGAACCTTCCTTTAGACAGAGCACATTTGAAACCCTCTTTTTGTGGAATTTCCAAGTGGACATTTCAAGCGCTTTGCGGCCAACGGTAGAAAAGGAAATATCTTCGTATAAAAACTGGAGAGAATCATTCTCAGAAACCACTTTGTGATGTGTGCATTCCCCTCAGAGAGTTTAACCTTTCTTTTCATAGAGCCGTTTGGAAACACCCTGTTTGTAAAGTCTACAAGCGGATATTTGGACCTCTTTGAGGATTTCTTTGGAAACGGGATTTCTTCATCTAATGCTAGACAGAAGAGTTCTCAGTAACTTCTTTGGGTTGCCTGTGTTCAACTCACAGAGTTGAACGTTCCTTTAGACAGAGCAGATTTGAAACCCTCCTTTTGTGGAATTTGCACGTGGACATTTCAAGCGCTTTGGGGCTTACGGTAGAAAAGGAAATATCTTCGTATAAAAACGAGAGAGAATCATTCCCTGCAACCGCTTTGTGATGAGTGCGTTCCACTCACAGAGTTTAACCTTTCCTTTCATAGAACAGTTTGGAAACACTCTGTTTGTAAAGTCTGCAAGTGATTATTTGGACCTCTTTGAGGATTTCGTTGGAAACGGGATTTCTTCATCTAATGCAAGGCAGAAGAATTCTCAGTAACTTCTTTGGGTTGCCTGTGTTCACCTCGCAGAGTTGAACCTTCCTTTAGACAGAGCAGATTTGAAACCCTCTTTTTGTGGAATTTCCAAGTGGACATTTCAAGCGCTTTGCGGCCAACGGTAGAAAAGGAAATATCTTCGTATAAAAACTGGAGAGAATCATTCTCAGAAACCACTTTGTGATGTGTGCGTTCCACTCACAGAGTTTAACCTTTCTTTTCATAGAGCAGTTTGGAAACACTCTGTTTGTAAAGTCTGCAAGCGGATATTTGGACTTCTTTGAGGATTTCGTTGGAAACGGGATTTCTTCATCTAATGCTAGACAGAAGAATCCTCAGTAACTTCTTTGGGTTGCGTTTGTTCAACTCACAGAGTTGAACCTTTCTTTAGACAGAGCAGATTTGAAACCCTTTTTTTGTGGAATTTGCATGTGGACATTTCAAGGGCTTTGGCGCCAACGGTAGATAAGGAAATATCTTTGTATAAAAAGTAGAGAGAATCATTCCCAGCAACCGCTTTGTGATGAGTGCGTTCCACTCACAGAGTTTAACCTTTCTTTTCATAGAACAGTTTGGAAACACTCTGTTTGTAAAGTCTGCAAGTGTATATTTGGACCTCTTTGAGGATTTCGTTGGAAACGGCATTTCTTCATCTAATGCTAGACTGAAGAATTCTCAGTAACTTCCTTGGGTTGCGTGTGTTCAACTCGCAGAGTTGAACCTTCCTTTAGACAGAGCAGACTTGAAACCCTCTTTTTGTGGAATTTCCAATTGGACATTTCAAGCACTTTGTGGCCAATGGTAGAAAAGGAAATATCTTCGTATAAAAACTGGAGAAAATCATTCTCAGAAACCACTTTGTGATGTGTGCGTTCCACTCACAGAGTTTAACCTTTCTTTTCATAGAGCAATTTGGAAACACTCTGTTTGTAAAGTCTGCAAGTGTATATTTGGACCTCTTTGAGGATTTCCTTGGAAACGGCATTTCTTCATCTAATGCTAGGCTGAAGAATTCTCAGTAACTTCCTTGGGTTGCATGTGTTCAACTCGCAGAGTTGAACCTTCCTTTAGACAGAGCAGATTTGAAACCCTCTTTTTGTGGAATTTCGAAGTGGACATTTCAAGCGCTTTTCGGCCAACGGTAGAAAAGGAAATATCTTCGTATAAAAACTGGAGAGAATCATTCTCAGAAACCACTTTGTGATGTGTGCGTTCCACTCACTGAGTTTAACCTTTCTTTTCATAGAGCAATTTGGAAACACTCTGTTTGTAAAGTCTGCAAGTGTATATTTGGACCTCTTTGAGGATTTCGTTGGAAACGGCATTTCTTCATCTAATGCTAGACGGAAGAATTCTCAGTAACTTCCTTGGGTTGCGTGTGTTCAACTCGCAGAGTTGAACCTTCCTTTAGACAGAGCAGACTTGAAACCCTCTTTTTGTGGAATTTCCAATTGGACATTTCAAGCGCTTTGGCGCCAACGGTAGAAAAGGAAATATCTTTGTATAAAAAGTAGAGAGAATCATTCCCAGAAACCGCTTTGTGATGAGTGCGTTCCACTCACAGAGTTTAACCTTTCTTTTCATAGAACAGTTTGCAAACACTCTGTTTGTAAAGTCTGCAAGTGGATATTTGGACCTCTTTGAGGATTTCGTTGGAAACGGGATTTCTTCATCTAATGCTAGACAGAAGAATTCTCAGTAACTTCTTTGGGTTGCGTGTGTTCAACTCGCACAGTTGAACTTTCCTTTAGACAGAGCAGATTTGAAACCCTCTTTTTGTGGAATTTCCAACTGGACATTTCAAGCGCTTTGTGGCCAATGGTAGAAAAGGAAATATCTTCGTATAAAAACTGGAGAAAATCATTCTCAGAAACCACTTTGTGATGTGTGCGTTCCACTCACAGAGTTTAACCTTTCTTTTCATAGAGCAGTTTGGAAACACTCTGTTTGTAAAGTCTGCAAGTGTATATTTGGACCTCTTTGAGGATTTCGTTGGAAACGGCATTTCTTCATCTAATGCTAGACTGAAGAATTCTCAGTAACTTCCTTGGGTTGCGTGTGTTCAACTCGCAGAGTTGAACCTTCCTTTAGACAGAGCAGACTTGAAACCCTCTTTTTGTGGAATTTCGAAGTGGACATTTCAAGCGGTTTGCGGCCAACGGTAGAAAAGGAAATATCTTCGTATAAATACTGGAGAGAATCATTCTCAGAAACCACTTTGTGATGTGTGCATTCCACTCACTGATTTTAACCTTTCTTTTCGTAGAGCAGATTGGAAACACTCTGTCTGTAACGTCTGCAAGAAGATATTTGGACCTCTTTGAGGATTTCATTGGAAACGGGATTTCTTCATCTAATGCTAGACAGAAGAATTCTCAGTAACTTCTTTGGGTTGCGTGTGTTCAACTCACAGAGTTGAACCTTCCTTTAGACAGAGCAGATTTGAAACTCTCTTTTTGTGGAATTTGCAAGTGGAGATTTCAAGCGCTTTGGGGCCAATGGTAGAAAAGGAAATATCTTCGTATAAAAACTAGAGAGAATCATTCCCAGCAACCGCTTTGTGATGCGTGCGTTCCACTCACAGAGTTTAAACTTTCTTTTCATACAACAGTTTGGAAACACTCTGTTTGTAAAGTCTGCAAGTGGATATTTGGACCTCTTTGAGGATTTCGTTGGAAACGGGATTTCTTCATCTAATGCTAGACAGAAGAATTCTCAGTAACTTCTTAGGGTTGCGTGTGATCAACTCGCAGAGTTGAACCTTCCTTTAGACAGAGCAGATTTGAAACCCTCTTTTTGAGGAATTTCCAAGTGGACATTTCAAGCGCTTAGCGGCCAACTGTAGAAAAGGAAATATCTTCGTATAAAAACTGGAGAGAATCATTCTCAGAAACCACTTTGTGATTTGTGTGTTCCACTCACAGAGTTTAACCTTTCTTTTCATAGAGCAGTTTGGAAACACTCTGTTTGTAAAGTCTGCAAGCGGATATTTGGACCTCTTTGAGGATTTCGTCGGAAACGGTATTTCTTCATCTAATGCTAGACAGAAGAATTCTCAATAACCTCTTTGGGTTGCCTTTGTTCAACTCACAGAGTTGAACCTTCCTTTAGGCAGAGCAGATTTTAAACCCTCTTTTTGTGGAATTTGCTTGTGGACATTTCAAGCGCTTCGGAGCCAACGGTAGAAAAGGAAATATCTTCGTATAAAAACTAGAGAGAATCATTCCCAGCAACCGCGTTGTGATGAGTGCGTTCCACTCACGGAGTTTAACCTTTCTTTTCATGGAACAGTTTGGAAACGCTCTGTTTGTAAAGTCTGCATGTGGATATTTGGACCTCTTCGAGGATTTCGTTGGAAACGGGATTTCTTCATCTAATGCTAGACAGAAGAATTCTCAGTAACTTCTTTGGGTTACGTGTGTTCAACTCGCAGACTTGAACGTTCCTTTAGACAGAGCAGATTTGAAACCCTCTTTTGTGATGTTTCCAAGTGGACATTTCAAGCATTTTGCGGCCAACGGGAGAAAAGGAAATATCTTCGTATAAAAACTGGAGAGAATCATTCTCAGAAACCACTTTGTGATGTGCGCGTTGCACTCACAGAGTTTAACATTTCTTTTCATAGAGCAGTTTGGAAACACTCTGTTTGTAAAGTCTGCTAGCGGATATTTGGACCTCTTTGAGGATATCGTTGGAAACGGGATTTCTTCATCTAATGCTAGACAGAAGAATTCTCAGTAAGTTCTTTGGGTTGCCTTTGTTCAACTCACAGAGTTGAACCTTCCTTTAGACAGAGCAGATTTGAAACCCTCTTTTTGTGGAATTTGCATGTGGACATTTCAAGCGCTTTAGGGCCAACGGTAGAAAAGGAAATATCTTCGAATAAAAACTAGAGAGAACCATACCCAGCAACTGTTTCTGATGAGTGCATTCCACTCACAGAGTTTAACCTTTCTTTTCAGAGAACAGTTTGGAAACACTCTGCTTGCAAAGTCTGCAAGTGGATATTTGGACCTCTTTGAGGATTTCATTGGAAACGGGATTTCTTCATCTAATGCTAGACAGAAGAATTCTCAGTAACTTCTTTGGGTTGTGTGTGTTCAGCTCGCAGAGTTGAACCTTCCATTAGACAGAGCAGATTTGAAACCCTCTTTTTGTGGAATTTCCAAGTGGACATTTCAAGCGCTTTGCGGCCAACAGTAGAAAAGGAAATATCTTCGTATGAAAACTGGAGAGAATCATTCCTAGAAACCACTTTGTGATGAGTGCGTTTCACTCACAGAGTTTAACCTTTCTTTTCATAGAACAGTTTGGAAACACTCTGTTTGTAAAGTCTGCAAGTGGATATTTGGACATCTTTGAGGATTTTGTTGGAAACGGGAATTCTTCATCTAATGCTAGACAGAAGAATTCTCGGTAACTTTTTGGGTTGCCTTTGTTCAACTCACAGAGTTCAACCTTCCTTTAGACAGAGCAGATTTGAAACCATCTTTTTGCGTAATTTGCAGTTGGACATTTCAAGCGCTTTGGGGCCAACGGTAGAAAAGGAAATATCTTCGTATAAAAACTACAGAGAATCATTCCCAGCAACCGCTTTGTGATGAGTGCGTTCCACTCACAGAGTTTAACGTTTCTTTTCATAGAACAGTTTGGAAACACTCTGTTTGTAAAGTCTGCAAGTGGATATTTGGACCTCTTTGAGGATTTCATTGGATACGGGATTTCTTCATCTAATGCTAGACAGAAGAATTCTCGGTAACTTCTTTGGGTTGTGTGTGTTCAGCTCGCAGAGTTGAACCTTCCTTTAGACAGAGCAGATTTGAAACCCTCTTTTTGTCGAATTTCCAATTGGACATTTCAAGCGCTTTGAGGCCAACGGTAGAAAAGGAAATATCTTCGTATGAAAACTGGAGAGAATCATTCCCAGAAACCACTTTGTGATGAGTTTGTTCCACTCACCGAGTTTAACCCTTTTTTTCATAGAACAGTTTGGAAACACTCTGTTTGCAAAGTCTGCAAGTGCATATTTGGACCTCTTTGAGGATTTCGTTGGAAACGGGATTTCTTCATCTAATGCTAGACAGAAGAATTCTCAGTAACTTCTTTGGGTTGCCTGTGTTCAACTGACAGAGTTGAATCTTCCTTTAGACAGAGCACATTTGAAACCCTCTTTTTGTGGAATTTGCAGGTGGACATTTCAAGCGCTTTGCGGCCAACGGTAGAAAAGGAAATATCTTCGTATAAAAACTGGAGAGAATCATTCTCAGAAACCACTTTGTGATGTGTGCATTCCACTCACAGAGTTTAATCTTTCCTTTCATACAGCCGTTTGGAAACACTCTGTTTGTAAAGTCTGCAAGTGGATATTTGGACCTCTTTGAGGATTTCGTTGGAAACGGGATTTCTTCATCTAATGCTAGACAGAAGAATTCTCAGTAACTTCTTTGGGTTGCGTGTGTTCAACTCGCTGAGTTGAACCTTCCTTTAGACAGAGCAGATTTGAAAACCTCTTTTTGCGTAAATTGCATGTGGACATTTCAAGCGCTTTGGGGCCAACGGTAGAAAAGGAAATATCTTCGAATAAAAACTAGAGAGAATGATTCCCAGCAACCGCTTTTTGATGAGTGCGTTCCATTCACAGAGTTTAACCTGTCTTTTCATAGAACAGTTTGGAAACACTCTGTTTGTAAAGTCTGCAAGTGGATATTTGGATCTCTTTGAGGATTTCGTTGGAAACGGGATTTCTTCATCTAATGCTAGACAGAAGAATTCTCAGTAACTTCTTTGGGTTCCGTGTGTTCAACTCGCAGAGTTGAACCTTCCTTTAGACAGAGCAGATTTGAAACCCTCTTTTTGTAGAATTTGCATGTGGACATTTCAAGCGCTTTGGGGCCAACGGTAGAAAAGGAAATATCTTCGTATAAAAACTGGAGAGAATCATTCCCAGCAACTGCTTTGTGATGAGTGCGTTGCACTCACAGAGTTTAACCTTTCTTTTCATAGAACAGTTTGGAAACACTCTGTTTGTAGAGTCTGCAAGTGGATATTTGGACCTCTTTGACGATTTTGTTGGAATCGGGAATTCTTCATCTAATGCTAGACAGAAGAATTCTCGGTAACTTCTTGGGTTGCCTTTGTTCAACTCACAGAGTTCAACCTTCCTTTAGACAGAGCAGATTTGAAACCATCTTTTTGCGTAAATTGCATGTGGACATTTCAAGCGCTTTGGGGCCAACGGTAGAAAAGGAAATATCTTCGTATAAAAACTAGAGAGAATCATTCCCAGCAACCGCTTTGTGATGAGTGCATTCCACTCACAGAGTTTAACCTTTCTTTTCATTGAACAGTTTGGAAACACTCTGTTTGTAAAGTCTGCAAGTGGATATTTCGACCTCTTTGAGGATTTCATTGGAAACGGGATTTCTTCATCTAATGCTAGACAGAAGAATTCTCAGTAACTTCTTTGGGTTGCGTGTGTTCAGCTCGCAGAGTTGAACATTCCTTTAGACAGAGCAGATTTGAAACCCTCTTTTTGTGGAATTTCCAATTGAACATTTCAAGCTCTTTGAGGCCAACGGTAGAAAAGGAAATATCTTCGTATGAAAACTGGAGAGAATCATTCCTAGAAACCACTTTGTGATGAGTGCGTTTCACTCACAGAGTTTAACCTTTCTTTTCATAGAACAGTTTGGAAACACTCTGTTTGCAAAGTCTGCAAGTGGATATTTGGACCTCTTTGACGATTTCGTTGGAAACGGGATTTCTTCATCTAATGCTAGACAGAAGAATTCTCAGTAACTTTTTGGGTTTCCTGTGTTCAACTCACAGAGTTGAACCTTCCTTTAGACAGAGCACATTTGAAACGCTCTTTTTGTGGAATTTCCAAGTGGACATTTCAAGCGCTTTGCGGCCAACGGTAGAAAAGGAAATATCTTCGTATAAAAACTGGAGAGAATCATTCTCAGAAACCACTTTGTGATGTGTGCATTCCACTCACAGAGTTTAATCTTTCCTTTCATAGAACAGTTTGGAAACACTCTGTTTGTAAAGTCTGCAAGTGGATATTTGGACCTCTTTGAGGATTTTGTTGGAAACGGGAATTCTTCATCTAATGCTAGACAGAAGAATTCTCGGTAACTTTTTGGGTTGCCTTTGTTCAACTCACAGAGTTCAACCATCCTTTAGACAGAGCAGATTTGAAACCATCTTTTTGCGTAATTTGCAGTTGGACATTTCAAGCGCTTTGGGGCCAACGGTAGAAAAGGAAATATCTTCGTATAAAAACTACAGAGAATCATTCCCAGCAACCGCTTTGTGATGAGTGCGTTCCACTCACAGAGTTTAACGTTTCTTTTCATAGAACAGTTTGGAAACACTCTGTTTGTAAAGTCTGCAAGTGGATATTTGGACCTCTTTGAGGATTTCATTGGATACGGGATTTCTTCATCTAATGCTAGACAGAAGAATTCTCAGTAACTTCTTTGGGTTGTGTGTGTTCAGCTCGCAGAGTTGAACCTTCCTTTAGACAGAGCAGATTTGAAACCCTCTTTTTGTCGAATTTCCTATTGGACATTTCAAGCGCTTTGAGGCCAACGGTAGAAAAGGAAATATCTTCGTATGAAAACTGGAGAGAATCATTCCCATAAACCACTTTGTGATGAGTTTGTTCCACTCACCGAGTTTAACTCTTTTTTTCATAGAACAGTTTGGAAACACTCTGTTTGCAAAGTCTGCAAGTGCATATTTGGACCTCTTTGAGGATTTCAATGGAAACGGGATATCTTCATCTAATGCTATACAGAAGAATTCTCAGTAACTTCTTTGGGTTGCCTGTGTTCAACTCACAGAGTTGAACGTTCCTTTAGACAGAGTAGATTTGAAACTCTCTTTTTGTGGAATTTGCATATGGACATTTCAAGCGCTTTGGGGCCAACGGTAGAAAAGGAAATATCTTCGTATAAAAACTACAGAGAATCATTCCCAGCAACCGCTTTGTGATGAGTGCGTTCCACTCACAGAGTTTAACTTTTCTTTTCATAGAACAGTTTGGAAACACACTGTTTGTAAAGTCTGGAAGCGGATATTTGGACCTCTTTGACGATTTCGTTGGAAACGGGATTTCTTCATCTAATGCTAGACAGAAGAATTCTCAGTAACTTCTTTGGGTTGCCTGTGTTCAACTGACAGAGTTGAATCTTCCTTTAGACAGAGCACATTTGAAACCCTCTTTTTGTGGAATTTGCAGGTGGACATTTCAAGCGCTTTGCGGCCAACGGTAGAAAAGGAAATATCTTCGTATAAAAACTGGAGAGAATCATTCTCAGAAACCACTTTGTGATGTGTGCATTCCACTCACAGAGTTTAATCTTTCCTTTCATAGAGCCGTTTGGAAACACTCTGTTTGTAAAGTCTGCAAGTGGATATTTGGACCTCTTTGAGGATTTCGTTGGAAACGGGATTTCTTCATCTAATGCTAGACAGAAGAATTCTCAGTAACTTCTTTGGGTTGCGTGTGTTCAACTCGCTGAGTTGAACCTTCCTTTAGACAGAGCAGATTTGAAAACCTCTTTTTGCGTAAATTGCATGTGGACATTTCAAGCGCTTTGGGGCCAACGGTAGAAAAGGAAATATCTTCGAATAAAAACTAGAGAGAATGATTCCCAGCAACCGCTTTTTGATGAGTGCGTTCCATTCACAGAGTTTAACCTTTCTTTTCATAGAACAGTTTGGAAACACTCTGTTTGTAAAGTCTGCAAGTGGATATTTGGACCTCTTTGAGGATTTCGTTGGAAACGGGATTTCTTCATCTAATGCTAGACAGAAGAATTCTCAGTAACTTCTTTGGGTTCCGTGTGTTCAACTCGCAGAGTTGAACCTTCCTTTAGACAGAGCAGATTTGAAACCCTCTTTTTGTAGAATTTGCATGTGGACATTTCAAGCGCTTTGGGGCCAATGGTAGAAAAGGAAATATCTTCGTATAAAAACTGGAGAGAATCATTCCCAGCAACTGCTTTGTGATGAGTGCGTTGCACTCACAGAGTTTAACCTTTCTTTTCATAGAACAGTTTGGAAACACTCTGTTTGTACAGTCTGCAAGTGGATATTTGGACCTCTTTGACGATTTTGTTGGAAACGGGAATTCTTCATCTAATGCTAGACAGAAGAATTCTCGGTAACTTCTTGGGTTGCCTTTGTTCAACTCACAGAGTTCAACCTTCCTTTAGACAGAGCAGATTTGAAACCATCTTTTTGCGTAAATTGCATGTGGACATTTCAAGCGCTTTGGGGCCAACGGTAGAAAAGGAAATATCTTCGTATAAAAACTAGAGAGAATCATTCCCAGCAACCGCTTTGTGATGAGTGCATTCCACTGACAGAGTTTAACCTTTCTTTTCATTGAACAGTTTGGAAACACTCTGTTTGTAAAGTCTGCAAGTGGATATTTCGACCTCTTTGAGGATTTCATTGGAAACGGGATTTCTTCATCTAATGCTAGACAGAAGAATTCTCAGTAACTTCTTTGGGTTGCGTGTGTTCAGCTCGCAGAGTTGAACATTCCTTTAGACAGAGCAGATTTGAAACCCTCTTTTTGTGGAATTTCCAATTGAACATTTCAAGCTCTTTGAGGCCAACGGTAGAAAAGGAAATATCTTCGTATGAAAACTGGAGAGAATCATTCCTAGAAACCACTTTGTGATGAGTGCGTTTCACTCACAGAGTTTAACCTTTCTTTTCATAGAACAGTTTGGAAACACTCTTTTTGCAAAGTCTGCAAGTGGATATTTGGACCTCTTTGACGATTTCGTTGGAAACGGGATTTCTTCATCTAATGCTAGACAGAAGAATTCTCAGTAACTTCTTTGGGTTTCCTGTGTTCAACTCACAGAGTTGAACCTTCCTTTAGACAGAGCACATTTGAAACGCTCTTTTTGTGGAATTTCCAAGTGGACATTTCAAGCGCTTTGCGGCCAACGGTAGAAAAGGAAATATCTTCGTATAAAAACTGGAGAGAATCATTCTCAGAAACCACTTTGTGATGTGTGCATTCCACTCACAGAGTTTAACCTTTCTTTTCAGAGAACAGTTTGGAAACACTCTGTTTGCAAAGTCTGCAAGTGGATATTTGGACCTCTTTGAGGATTTCATTGGAAACGGGATTTCTTCATCTAATGCTAGACAGAAGAATTCTCAGTAACTTCTTTGGGTTGTGTGTGTTCAGCTCGCAGAGTTGAACCTTCCATTAGACAGAGCAGATTTGAAACCCTCTTTTTGTGGAATTTCCAAGTGGACATTTCAAGCGCTTTGCGGCCAACAGTAGAAAAGGAAATATCTTCGTATGAAAACTGGAGAGAATCATTCCTAGAAACCACTTTGTGATGAGTGCGTTTCACTCACAGAGTTTAACCTTTCTTTTCATAGAACAGTTTGGAAACACTCTGTTTGTAAAGTCTGCAAGTGGATATTTGGACCTCTTTGAGGATTTTGTTGGAAACGGGAATTCTTCATCTAATGCTAGACAGAAGAATTCTCGGTAACTTTTTGGGTTGCCTTTGTTCAACTCACAGAGTTCAACCTTCCTTTAGACAGAGCAGATTTGAAACCATCTTTTTGCGTAATTTGCAGTTGGACATTTCAAGCGCTTTGGGGCCAACGGTAGAAAAGGAAATATCTTCGTATAAAAACTACAGAGAATCATTCCCAGCAACCGCTTTGTGATGAGTGCGTTCCACTCACAGAGTTTAACGTTTCTTTTCATAGAACAGTTTGGAAACACTCTGTTTGTAAAGTCTGCAAGTGGATATTTGGACCTCTCTGAGGATTTCATTGGATACGGGGTTTCTTCATCTAATGCTAGACAGAAGTATTCTCAGTAACTTCTTTGGGTTGTCTGTGTTCAGCTCGCAGAGTTGAACCTTCCTTTAGACAGAGCAGATTTGAAACCCTCTTTTTGTCGAATTTCCAATTGGACATTTCAAGCGCTTTGAGGCCAACGGTAGAAAAGGAAATATCTTCATATGAAAACCGGAGAGAATCATTCCCAGAAACCACTTTGTGATGAGTTTGTTCCACTCACCGAGTTTAACCCTTTTTTTCATAGAACAGTTTGGAAACACTCTGTTTGCAAAGTCTGCAAGTGCATATTTGGACCTCCTTGAGGATTTCAATGGAAACGGGATATCTTCATCTAATGCTAGACAGAAGAATTCTCAGTAACTTCTTTGGGTTGCCTGTGTTCAACTCACAGAGTTGAACGTTCCTTTAGACAGAGTAGATTTGAAACTCTCTTTTTGTGGAATTTGCATATGGACATTTCAAGCGATTTGGGGCCAACGGTAGAAAAGGAAATATCTTCGTATAAAAACTACAGAGAATCATTCCCAGCAACCGCTTTGTGATGAGTGCGTTCCACTCACAGAGTTTAACCTTTCTTTTCATAGAACAGTTTGGAAACACACTGTTTGTAAAGTCTGCAAGTGGATATTTTGAACTCTTTGACGATTTCGTTGGAAACGGGATTTCTTCATCTATAGCTAGACAGAAGAATTCTCAGTAACTTCTTTGGGTTCCGTGTGTTCAACTCGCAGAGTTGAACCTTCCTTTAGACAGAGCAGATTTGAAACACTCTTTTTGTGGAATTTCCAAGTGGACATTTCTAGCGCTTTGGGGCCAATGGTAGAAAAGGAAATATCTTCGTATAAAAACTGGAGAGAATCATTCTCAGAAACCACTTTGTGATGTGTGCATTCCACTCACAGAGTTTAACCTTTCTTTTCATAGAGCAGTTTGGAAACACTCTGTTTGTAAAGTCTGCAAGCGGATATTTGGACCTCTTTGAGGATTTCGTTGGAAAAGGGATTTCTTCATCTAATGCTAGACAGAAGAATTCTCAGTAACTTCTTTGGGTTGCGTGTGTTCAACTCACAGAGTTGAACCTTCCTTTAGACAGAGCAGATTTGAAACCCTCTTTTTGTGGAATGTCCAAGTGGACATTTGAAGCCCTTTGTGGCCAACCGTAGAAAAGGAAATATCTTCATATGAAAACTGGAGAGAATCATTCCTACAAACCACTTTGTGATGAGTGCGTTTCTCTCACATAGTTTAACCTTTCTTTTCATAGAACAGTTTGGAAACACTCTGTTTGCAAAGTCTGCAAGTGGATATTTGGACCTCTTTGAGGATTTCATTGGAAACGGGATTTCTTCATCTAATGCTAGACAGAAGAATTCTCAGTAACTTCATTGGGTTGCCTGTGTTCAACTCACAGAGTTGAACGTTCCTTTAGACAGAGTAGACTTGAAACTCTCTTTTTGTGGAATTTGCAGTTGGACATTTCAAGCGCTTTGGGGCCAACGGTAGAAAAGGAAATATCTTCGTATAAAAAGTAGAGAGAATCACTCCCAGCAACCGCTTTGTGATGAGTGCATTCCACTCACAGAGTTTAACCTTTCTTTTCAGAGAACAGTTTGGAAACACTCTATTTCTAAAGTCTGCAAGTGGATATTTGGACCTCTTTGAGGATTTCGTTGGAAACGGGATTTCTTCGTCTGATGCTAGACAGAAGAATTCTCAGTAACTTCTTTGGGTTGCGTGTGTTCAACTCGCAGAGTTGAACCTTCCTTTAGAAAGAGCAGATTTGAAACCCTCTTTTTGTGGGATTTCCAAGTGGACATTTCAAGCCCTTTGCGGCCAACGGTAGAAAAGGAAATATCTTCGTATAAAAACTGGAGAGAATCATTCTCAGAAACCACTTTGGGATGTGTGTGTTCCACTCACAGAGTTTAACCTTTCTTTTCATAGAGCAGTTTGGAAACACTCTGTTTCTAATGTCTGCAAGCGGATATTTGGTCCTCTTTGAGGATTTCGTTGGAAACGGGATTTCTTCATCTAATGCTAGACAGAAGAATTCTCAGTAACTTCTTTGGGTTACGTGTGTTCAACTCGCAGAGTTGAACGTTCCTTTAGACAGAGCAGATTTGAAACCCTCTTTTTGTGGAATTTCCAAGTGGACATTTCAAGCGCTTTGCGGCCAACAGTAGAAAAGGAAATATCTTCGTATAAAAACTGGAGATAATCATTCTCAGAAACCACTTTTTGATGTGTGTATTCCACTCACAGAGTTTAACCTTTCTTTCCATAGAGCAGTTTGGAAACACTCTGTTTCTACAGTCTGCAAGCGGATATTTGGACCTCTTTGAGGATTTCTTGGAAACGGGATTTCTTCATCTAATGCTAGACAGAAGAATTCTCATTAACTTATTTGGGTTGCGTGTGTTCAACTCGCAGAGTTGAACCTTCCTTTAGACAGAGCAGATTTGAAACCCTCTTTTTGTGGAATTTCCAAGTGGACATTTCAAGCGCTTTGCGGCCAACGGTAGAAAAGAAATATCTTCGTATAAAAACTGGAGGGAATCATTCTCAGAAAGCACTTTGTGATGTGTGCATTCCACTCACAGGGTTGAACCTATCTTTTCATAGAACAGTTTGGAAACACTCTGTTTGTAAAGTCTGCAAGCGGATATTTGGACCTCTTTGAGGATTTCGTTGGAAACGGGATTTCTTCATCTAATGCTAGACAGAAGAATTCTCAGTAACTTCTTTGGGTTGCCTGTGTTCAACTCACAGACTTGAACGTTCCTTTAGACAGAGCAGATTTGAAACCCTCTTTTTGTGGAATTTGCATGTGGACATTTCAAGCGCTTTGGGGCCAACGGTAGAAAAGGAAATATGTTCGTATAAAAACTAGAGAGAATCATTCCCAGCAACCGCTTTGTGATGAGTGTGTTCCATTCACAGAGTTTAACCTTTCTTTTCATAGAAGAGTTTGGAAACACTCTGTTTGTAAAGTCTGCAAGTGGATATTTGGACCTCTTTGAGGATTTCGTTGGAAACGGGATTTCTTCATCTAATGCTAGACAGAATAATTCTCAGTAACTTCTTTGGGTTGCGTGTGTTCAACTCGCAGAGTTGAACCTTCCTTTAGACAGAGCAGATTTGAAACCCTCTTTTTGTGGAATTTCCAAGTGGACATTTCAATCGCTTTGCGGCCAACGGTAGAAAAGGAAATATCTTCGTATAAAAACTGGAGAGAATCATTCTCAGAAACCACTTTGTGAAATGTGTGTTCCACTCACAGAGTTTAACCTTTCTTTTCATAGAGCAGTTTGGAAACACTCTGTTTGTAAAGTCTGCAAGTGGATATTTGGACCTCTTTGAGGATTTCGTTGGAAACGGGATTTCTTCATCTAATGCTAGACAGAAGAATTCTCAGTAACTTCTTTGGGTTGTGTGTGTTCAACTCACAGAGTTGAACCTTCCTTTAGATAGAGCAGATTTGAAAACCTCTGTTTGTGGAATTTGCATGTGGACATTTCAAGCGCTTTGGGGCCAATGGTAGAAAAGGAAATATCTTCGTATAAAAACTAGAGAGAATGATTCCCAGCAACCGCTATGTGATGAGTGCGTTCCATTCACAGAGTTTAACTTTTCTTTTCATAGAACAGTTTGGATACACTCTGTTTGCAAAGTCTGCAAGTGGATATTTGGACCTCTTTGAGGATTTCGTTTGAAACGGGATTTCTTCATCTATAGCTAGACAGAAGAATTCTCAGTAACTTCTTTGGGTTCCGTGTGTTCAACTCGCAGAGTTGAACCTTCCTTTAGACAGAGCAGATTTGAAACCCTCTTTTTGTGGAATTTCCAAGTGGACATTTCAAGCGCTTTGGGGCCAATGGTAGAAAAGGAAATATCTTCGTATAAAAACTGGAGAGAATCATTCTCAGAAACCACTTTGTGATGTGTGCGTTCCACTCACAGAGTTTAACCTTTCTTTTCATAGAGCAGTTTGGAAACACTCTGTTTGTAAAGTCTGCAAGCGGATATTTGGACCTCTTTGAGGATTTCGTTGGAAAAGGGATTTCTTCATCTAATGCTAGACAGAAGAATTCTCAGTAACTTCTTTGGGTTGCGTGTGTTCAACTCACAGAGTTGAACCTTCCTTTAGACAGAGCAGATTTGAAACCCTCTTTTTGTGGAATGTCCAAGTGGACATTTGAAGCCCTTTGTGGCCAACCGTAGAAAAGGAAATATCTTCATATGAAAACTGGAGAGAATCATTCCTACAAACCACTTTGTGATGAGTGCGTTTCTCTCACATAGTTTAACCTTTCTTTTCATAGAACAGTTTGGAAACACTCTGTTTGCAAGGTCTGCAAGTGGATATTTGGACCTCTTTGAGGATTTCATTGGAAACGGGATTTCTTCATCTAATGCTAGACAGAAGAATTCTCAGTAACTTCATTGGGTTGCCTGTGTTCAACTCACAGAGTTGAACGTTCCTTTAGACAGAGTAGATTTGAAACTCTCTTTTTGTGGAATTTGCAGTTGGACATTTCAAGCGCTTTGGGGACAACGGTAGAAAAGGAAATATCTTCGTATAAAAAGTAGAGAGAATCACTCCCAGCAACCGCTTTGTGATGAGTGCATTCCACTCACAGAGTTTAACCTTTCTTTTCAGAGAACAGTTTGGAAACACTCTATTTCTAAAGTCTGCAAGTGGATATTTGGACCTCTTTGAGGATTTCGTTGGAAACGGGATTTCTTCGTCTGATGCTAGACAGAAGAATTCTCAGTAACTTCTTTGGGTTGCGTGTGTTCAACTCGCAGAGTTGAACCTTCCTTTAGAAAGAGCAGATTTGAAACCCTCTTTTTGTGGGATTTCCAAGTGGACATTTCAAGCCCTTTGCGGCCAACGGTAGAAAAGGAAATATCTTCGTATAAAAACTGGAGAGAATCATTCTCAGAAACCACTTTGGGATCTGTGCGTTCCACTCACAGAGTTTAACCTTTCTTTTCATAGAGCAGTTTGGAAACACTCTGTTTCTAATGTCTGCAAGCGGATATTTGGTCCTCTTTGAGGATTTCGTTGGAAACGGGATTTCTTCATCTAATGCTAGACAGAAGAATTCTCAGTAACTTCTTTGGGTTACGTGTGTTCAACTCGCAGAGTTGAACGTTCCTTTAGACAGAGCAGATTTGAAACCCTCTTTTTGTGGAATTTCCAAGTGGACATTTCAAGCGCTTTGCGGCCAACAGTAGAAAAGGAAATATCTTCGTATAAAAACTGGAGATAATCATTCTCAGAAACCACTTTGTGATGTGTGTATTCCACTCACAGAGTTTAACCTTTCTTTCCATAGAGCAGTTTGGAAACCCTCTGTTTCTACAGTCTGCAAGCGGATATTTGGACCTCTTTGAGGATTTCTTGGAAACGGGATTTCTTCATCTAATGCTAGACAGAAGAATTCTCATTAACTTATTTGGGTTGCGTGTGTTCAACTCGCAGAGTTGAACCTTCCTTTAGACAGAGCAGATTTGAAACCCTCTTTTTGTGGAATTTCCAAGTGGACATTTCAAGCGCTTTGCGGCCAACGGTAGAAAAGAAATATCTTCGTATAAAAACTGGAGGGAATCATTCTCAGAAAGCACTTTGTGATGTGTGCATTCCACTCACAGAGTTGAGCCTATCTTTTCATAGAACAGTTTGGAAACACTCTGTTTGTAAAGTCTGCAAGCGGATATTTGGACCTCTTTGAGGATTTCGTTGGAAACGGGATTTCTTCATCTAATGCTAGACAGAAGAATTCTCAGTAACTTCTTTGGGTTGCGTGTGTTCAACTCGCAGAGTTGAACCTTCCTTTAGACAGAGCAGATTTGAAACCCTCTTTTTGTGGAATTTCCAAGTGGACATTTCAATCGCTTTGCGGCCAACGGTAGAAAAGGAAATATCTTCGTATAAAAACTGGAGAGAATCATTCTCAGAAACCACTTTGTGAAATGTGTGTTCCACTCACAGAGTTTAACCTTTCTTTTCATAGAGCAGTTTGGAAACACTCTGTTTGTAAAGTCTGCAAGTGGATATTTGGACCTCTTTGAGGATTTCGTTGGAAACGGGATTTCTTCATCTAATGCTAGACAGAAGAATTCTCAGTAACTTCTTTGGGTTGTGTGTGTTCAACTCACAGAGTTGAACCTTCCTTTAGATAGAGCAGATTTGAAAACCTCTGTTTGTGGAATTTGCATGTGGACATTTCAAGCGCTTTGGGGCCAATGGTAGAAAAGGAAATATCTTCGTATAAAAACTAGAGAGAATGATTCCCAGCAACCGCTATGTGATGAGTGCGTTCCATTCACGGAGTTTAACTTTTCTTTTCATAGAACAGTTTGGATACACTCTGTTTGCAAAGTCTGCAAGTGGATATTTGGACCTCTTTGAGGATTTCGTTTGAAACGGGATTTCTTCATCTATAGCTAGACAGAAGAATTCTCAGTAACTTCTTTGGGTTCCGTGTGTTCAACTCGCAGAGTTGAACCTTCCTTTAGACAGAGCAGATTTGAAACCCTCTTTTTGTGGAATTTCCAAGTGGACATTTCAAGCGCTTTGGGGCCAATGGTAGAAAAGGAAATATCTTCGTATAAAAACTGGAGAGAATCATTCTCAGAAACCACTTTGTGATGTGTGCGTTCCACTCACAGAGTTTAACCTTTCTTTTCATAGAGCAGTTTGGAAACACTCTGTTTGTAAAGTCTGCAAGCGGATATTTGGACCTCTTTGAGGATTTCGTTGGAAAAGGGATTTCTTCATCTAATGCTAGACAGAAGAATTCTCAGTAACTTCTTTGGGTTGCGTGTGTTCAACTCACAGAGTTGAACCTTCCTTTAGACAGAGCAGATTTGAAACCCTCTTTTTGTGGAATGTCCAAGTGGACATTTGAAGCCCTTTGTGGCCAACCGTAGAAAAGGAAATATCTTCATATGAAAACTGGAGAGAATCATTCCTACAAACCACTTTGTGATGAGTGCGTTTCTCTCACATAGTTTAACCTTTCTTTTCATAGAACAGTTTGGAAACACTCTGTTTGCAAAGTCTGCAAGTGGATATTTGGACCTCTTTGAGGATTTCATTGGAAACGGGATTTCTTCATCTAATGCTAGACAGAAGAATTCTCAGTAACTTCATTGGGTTGCCTGTGTTCAACTCACAGAGTTGAACGTTCCTTTAGACAGAGTAGATTTGAAACTCTCTTTTTGTGGAATTTGCAGTTGGACATTTCAAGCGCTTTGGGGCCAACGGTAGAAAAGGAAATATCTTCGTATAAAAAGTAGAGAGAATCACTCCCAGCAACCGCTTTGTGATGAGTGCATTCCACTCACAGAGTTTAACCTTTCTTTTCAGAGAACAGTTTGGAAGCACTCTATTTCTAAAGTCTGCAAGTGGATATTTGGACCTCTTTGAGGATTTCGTTGGAAACGGGATTTCTTCGTCTGATGCTAGACAGAAGAATTCTCAGTAACTTCTTTGGGTTGCGTGTGTTCAACTCGCAGAGTTGAACCTTCCTTTAGAAAGAGCAGATTTGAAACCCTCTTTTTGTGGGATTTCCAAGTGGACATTTCAAGCCCTTTGCGGCCAACGGTAGAAAAGGAAATATCTTCGTATAAAAACTGGAGAGAATCATTCTCAGAAACCACTTTGGGATGTGTGCGTTCCACTCACAGAGTTTAACCTTTCTTTTCATAGAGCAGTTTGGAAACACTCTGTTTCTAATGTCTGCAAGCGGATATTTGGTCCTCTTTGAGGATTTCGTTGGAAACGGGATTTCTTCATCTAATGCTAGACAGAAGAATTCTCAGTAACTTCTTTGGGTTACGTGTGTTCAACTCGCAGAGTTGAACGTTCCTTTAGACAGAGCAGATTTGAAACCCTCTTTTTGTGGAATTTCCAAGTGGACATTTCAAGCGCTTTGCGGCCAACAGTAGAAAAGGAAATATCTTCGTATAAAAACTGGAGATAATCATTCTCAGAAACCACTTTGTGATGTGTGTATTCCACTCACAGAGTTTAACCTTTCTTTCCATAGAGCAGTTTGGAAACCCTCTGTTTCTACAGTCTGCAAGCGGATATTTGGACCTCTTTGAGGATTTCTTGGAAACGGGATTTCTTCATCTAATGCTAGAC
Source organism: Gorilla gorilla gorilla (assembly GCF_029281585.2). Classification (NCBI taxonomy): domain Eukaryota; kingdom Metazoa; phylum Chordata; class Mammalia; order Primates; family Hominidae; genus Gorilla; species Gorilla gorilla. The sequence goes on from NC_073229.2 coordinate 78,679,009, forward strand.
AGAAGAATTCTCATTAACTTATTTGGGTTGCGTGTGTTCAACTCGCAGAGTTGAACCTTCCTTTAGACAGAGCAGATTTGAAACCCTCTTTTTGTGGAATTTCCAAGTGGACATTTCAAGCGCTTTGCGGCCAACGGTAGAAAAGAAATATCTTCGTATAAAAACTGGAGGGAATCATTCTCAGAAAGCACTTTGTGATGTGTGCATTCCACTCACAGAGTTGAGCCTATCTTTTCATAGAACAGTTTGGAAACACTCTGTTTGTAAAGTCTGCAAGCGGATATTTGGACCTCTTTGAGGATTTCGTTGGAAACGGGATTTCTTCATCTAATGCTAGACAGAAGAATTCTCAGTAACTTCTTTGGGTTGCGTGTGTTCAACTCGCAGAGTTGAACCTTCCTTTAGACAGAGCAGATTTGAAACCCTCTTTTTGTGGAATTTCCAAGTGGACATTTCAATCGCTTTGCGGCCAACGGTAGAAAAGGAAATATCTTCGTATAAAAACTGGAGAGAATCATTCTCAGAAACCACTTTGTGAAATGTGTGTTCCACTCACAGAGTTTAACCTTTCTTTTCATAGAGCAGTTTGGAAACACTCTGTTTGTAAAGTCTGCAAGTGGATATTTGGACCTCTTTGAGGATTTCGTTGGAAACGGGATTTCTTCATCTAATGCTAGACAGAAGAATTCTCAGTAACTTCTTTGGGTTGTGTGTGTTCAACTCACAGAGTTGAACCTTCCTTTAGATAGAGCAGATTTGAAAACCTCTGTTTGTGGAATTTGCATGTGGACATTTCAAGCGCTTTGGGGCCAATGGTAGAAAAGGAAATATCTTCGTATAAAAACTAGAGAGAATGATTCCCAGCAACCGCTATGTGATGAGTGCGTTCCATTCACGGAGTTTAACTTTTCTTTTCATAGAACAGTTTGGATACACTCTGTTTGCAAAGTCTGCAAGTGGATATTTGGAACTCTTTGAGGATTTCGTTTGAAACGGGATTTCTTCATCTATAGCTAGACAGAAGAATTCTCAGTAACTTCTTTGGGTTCCGTGTGTTCAACTCGCAGAGTTGAACCTTCCTTTAGACAGAGCAGATTTGAAACCCTCTTTTTGTGGAATTTCCAAGTGGACATTTCAAGCGCTTTGGGGCCAATGGTAGAAAAGGAAATATCTTCGTATAAAAACTGGAGAGAATCATTCTCAGAAACCACTTTGTGATGTGTGCGTTCCACTCACAGAGTTTAACCTTTCTTTTCATAGAGCAGTTTGGAAACACTCTGTTTGTAAAGTCTGCAAGCGGATATTTGGACCTCTTTGAGGATTTCGTTGGAAAAGGGATTTCTTCATCTAATGCTAGACAGAAGAATTCTCAGTAACTTCTTTGGGTTGCGTGTGTTCAACTCACAGAGTTGAACCTTCCTTTAGACAGAGCAGATTTGAAAACCTCTTTTTGTGGAATGTCCAAGTGGACATTTGAAGCCCTTTGTGGCCAACCGTAGAAAAGGAAATATCTTCATATGAAAACTGGAGAGAATCATTCCTACAAACCACTTTGTGATGAGTGCGTTTCTCTCACATAGTTTAACCTTTCTTTTCATAGAACAGTTTGGAAACACTCTGTTTGCAAAGTCTGCAAGTGGATATTTGGACCTCTTTGAGGATTTCATTGGAAACGGGATTTCTTCATCTAATGCTAGACAGAAGAATTCTCAGTAACTTCATTGGGTTGCCTGTGTTCAACTCACAGAGTTGAACGTTCCTTTAGACAGAGTAGATTTGAAACTCTCTTTTTGTGGAATTTGCAGTTGGACATTTCAAGCGCTTTGGGGCCAACGGTAGAAAAGGAAATATCTTCGTATAAAAAGTAGAGAGAATCACTCCCAGCAACCGCTTTGTGATGAGTGCATTCCACTCACAGAGTTTAACCTTTCTTTTCAGAGAACAGTTTGGAAACACTCTATTTCTAAAGTCTGCAAGTGGATATTTGGACCTCTTTGAGGATTTCGTTGGAAACGGGATTTCTTCGTCTGATGCTAGACAGAAGAATTCTCAGTAACTTATTTGGGTTGCGTGTGTTCAACTCGCAGAGTTGAACCTTCCTTTATAAAGAGCAGATTTGAAACCCTCTTTTTGTGGGATTTCCAAGTGGACATTTCAAGCACTTTGCGGCCAACGGTAGAAAAGGAAATATTTTCGTATAAAAACTAGAGAGAATCATTCCCAGCAACCGCTTTGTGATGCGCGCGTTCCACTCACAGAGTTTAAACTTTCTTTTCATAGAACAGTTTGGAAACACTCTGTTTGTAAAGTCTGCATGTGGATATTTGGACCTCTTTGAGGATTTCGTTGGAAACGGGATTTCTTCATCTAATGCTAGACAGAAGAATTCTCAGTAACTTCATAGGGTTGCGTGTGATCAACTCACAGAGTTGAACCTTCCTTTAGACAGAGCAGATTTGATACCCTCTTTTTGTGCAATTTCCAAGTGGACATTTCAAGCGCTTTGCGGCCAACGGTAGAAAAGGAAATATCTTCGTATAAAAACTGGAGAGAATCATTCTCAGAAACCACTTTGTGATGTGTGCGTTCCACTCACAGAGTTTAACCTTTCTTTTCATAGAGCAGTTTGGAAACACTCTGTTTCTAATGTCTGCAAGCGGATATTTGGTCCTCTTTGAGGATTTCGTTGGAAACGGGATTTCTTCATCTAATGCTAGACAGAAGAATTCTCAGTAACTTCTTTGGGTTACGTGTGTTCAACTCGCAGAGTTGAACGTTCCTTTAGACAGAGCAGATTTGAAACCCTCTTTTTGTGGAATTTCCAAGTGGACATTTCAAGCGCTTTGCGGCCAACAGTAGAAAAGGAAATATCTTCGTATAAAAACTGGAGATAATCATTCTCAGAAACCACTTTGTGATGTGTGTATTCCACTCACAGAGTTTAACCTTTCTTTCCATAGAGCAGTTTGGAAACCCTCTGTTTCTACAGTCTGCAAGCGGATATTTGGACCTCTTTGAGGATTTCTTGGAAACGGGATTTCTTCATCTAATGCTAGACAGAAGAATTCTCATTAACTTATTTGGGTTGCGTGTGTTCAACTCGCAGAGTTGAACCTTCCTTTAGACAGAGCAGATTTGAAACCCTCTTTTTGTGGAATTTCCAAGTGGACATTTCAAGCGCTTTGCGGCCAACGGTAGAAAAGAAATATCTTCGTATAAAAACTGGAGGGAATCATTCTCAGAAAGCACTTTGTGATGTGTGCATTCCACTCACAGAGTTGAGCCTATCTTTTCATAGAACAGTTTGGAAACACTCTGTTTGTAAAGTCTGCAAGCGGATATTTGGACCTCTTTGAGGATTTCGTTGGAAACGGGATTTCTTCATCTAATGCTAGACAGAAGAATTCTCAGTAACTTCTTTGGGTTGCGTGTGTTCAACTCGCAGAGTTGAACCTTCCTTTAGACAGAGCAGATTTGAAACCCTCTTTTTGTGGAATTTCCAAGTGGACATTTCAATCGCTTTGCGGCCAACGGTAGAAAAGGAAATATCTTCGTATAAAAACTGGAGAGAATCATTCTCAGAAACCACTTTGTGAAATGTGTGTTCCACTCACAGAGTTTAACCTTTCTTTTCATAGAGCAGTTTGGAAACACTCTGTTTGTAAAGTCTGCAAGTGGATATTTGGACCTCTTTGAGGATTTCGTTGGAAACGGGATTTCTTCATCTAATGCTAGACAGAAGAATTCTCAGTAACTTCTTTGGGTTGTGTGTGTTCAACTCACAGAGTTGAACCTTCCTTTAGATAGAGCAGATTTGAAAACCTCTGTTTGTGGAATTTGCATGTGGACATTTCAAGCGCTTTGGGGCCAATGGTAGAAAAGGAAATATCTTCGTATAAAAACTAGAGAGAATGATTCCCAGCAACCGCTATGTGATGAGTGCGTTCCATTCACGGAGTTTAACTTTTCTTTTCATAGAACAGTTTGGATACACTCTGTTTGCAAAGTCTGCAAGTGGATATTTGGAACTCTTTGAGGATTTCGTTTGAAACGGGATTTCTTCATCTATAGCTAGACAGAAGAATTCTCAGTAACTTCTTTGGGTTCCGTGTGTTCAACTCGCAGAGTTGAACCTTCCTTTAGACAGAGCAGATTTGAAACCCTCTTTTTGTGGAATTTCCAAGTGGACATTTCAAGCGCTTTGGGGCCAATGGTAGAAAAGGAAATATCTTCGTATAAAAACTGGAGAGAATCATTCTCAGAAACCACTTTGTGATGTGTGCGTTCCACTCACAGAGTTTAACCTTTCTTTTCATAGAGCAGTTTGGAAACACTCTGTTTGTAAAGTCTGCAAGCGGATATTTGGACCTCTTTGAGGATTTCGTTGGAAAAGGGATTTCTTCATCTAATGCTAGACAGAAGAATTCTCAGTAACTTCTTTGGGTTGCGTGTGTTCAACTCACAGAGTTGAACCTTCCTTTAGACAGAGCAGATTTGAAAACCTCTTTTTGTGGAATGTCCAAGTGGACATTTGAAGCCCTTTGTGGCCAACCGTAGAAAAGGAAATATCTTCATATGAAAACTGGAGAGAATCATTCCTACAAACCACTTTGTGATGAGTGCGTTTCTCTCACATAGTTTAACCTTTCTTTTCATAGAACAGTTTGGAAACACTCTGTTTGCAAAGTCTGCAAGTGGATATTTGGACCTCTTTGAGGATTTCATTGGAAACGGGATTTCTTCATCTAATGCTAGACAGAAGAATTCTCAGTAACTTCATTGGGTTGCCTGTGTTCAACTCACAGAGTTGAACGTTCCTTTAGACAGAGTAGATTTGAAACTCTCTTTTTGTGGAATTTGCAGTTGGACATTTCAAGCGCTTTGGGGCCAACGGTAGAAAAGGAAATATCTTCGTATAAAAAGTAGAGAGAATCACTCCCAGCAACCGCTTTGTGATGAGTGCATTCCACTCACAGAGTTTAACCTTTCTTTTCAGAGAACAGTTTGGAAACACTCTATTTCTAAAGTCTGCAAGTGGATATTTGGACCTCTTTGAGGATTTCGTTGGAAACGGGATTTCTTCGTCTGATGCTAGACAGAAGAATTCTCAGTAACTTATTTGGGTTGCGTGTGTTCAACTCGCAGAGTTGAACCTTCCTTTATAAAGAGCAGATTTGAAACCCTCTTTTTGTGGGATTTCCAAGTGGACATTTCAAGCACTTTGCGGCCAACGGTAGAAAAGGAAATATTTTCGTATAAAAACTAGAGAGAATCATTCCCAGCAACCGCTTTGTGATGCGCGCGTTCCACTCACAGAGTTTAAACTTTCTTTTCATAGAACAGTTTGGAAACACTCTGTTTGTAAAGTCTGCATGTGGATATTTGGACCTCTTTGAGGATTTCGTTGGAAACGGGATTTCTTCATCTAATGCTAGACAGAAGAATTCTCAGTAACTTCATAGGGTTGCGTGTGATCAACTCACAGAGTTGAACCTTCCTTTAGACAGAGCAGATTTGATACCCTCTTTTTGTGCAATTTCCAAGTGGACATTTCAAGCGCTTTGCGGCCAATGGTAGAAAAGGAAATATCTTCGTATAAAAACTGGAGAGAATCATTCTCAGAAACCACTTTGTGATGTGTGCGTTCCACTCACAGAGTTTAACCTTTCTTTTCATAGAGCAGTTTGGAAACACTCTGTTTGTAAAGTCTGCAAGCGGATATTTGGACCTCTTTGAGGATTTCGTTGGAAACGGTATTTCTTCATCTAATGCTAGACAGAAGAATTCTCAGTAACTTCTTTGGGTTACCTGTGTTCAACTCACAGAGTTGAACCTTCCTTTAGACAGAGCAGATTTGAAACCCTCTTTCTGTGTAATTTCCAAGTGGACATTTCAAGCGCTTTTCGGCCAACGGTAGAAAAGGAAATATCTTCGTATAAAAACTGGAGAGAATCATTCTCAGAAACCACTTTGTGATGTGTGCGTTCCACTCACAGAGTTTAACCTTTCTTTTCATAGAGCAGTTTGGAAACACTCTGTTTGTAAAGTCTGCAAGCGGATATTTGGACCTCTTTGAGGATTTCATTGGAAACGGTATTTCTTCATCTAATGCTAGACAGAAGAATTCTCAGTAACTTCTTTGGGTTGCGTGTGTTCAACTCACAGAGTTGAACCTTCCTTTAGACAGAGCAGATTTGAAACCCTCTTTTTGTGGAATTTGCATGTGGACATTTCAAGCACTTTGGAGCCGTCGGTAGAAAAGGAAATATCTTCGTATAAAAACTGGAGAGAATAATTCTCAGAAGCCACTTTGTGATGTGTGCGTTCCACTCACAGAGTTTAACCTTTCTTTTCATAGAGCAGTTTGGAAACACTCTGTTTGTAAAGTCTGCAAGTGGATATTTGGACTTCTTTGAGGATTACGTTGGAAACGGGATTTCTTCATCTAATGCTAGACAGAAGAATTCTCAGTAACTTCTTTGGGTTGCCTTTGGTCAACTCACAGAGTTGAACCTTCCTTTAGACAGAGCAGATTTGAAACCCTCTTTTTGTGGAATTTGCATGTGGACATTTCAAGCGCTTTGGGGCCAACGGTAGAAAAGTAAATATCTTCGTATAGAAACTAGAGAGAATCATTCCCAGCAACCGCTTTGTGATGAGTGCGTTCCAGTCACAGAGCTTAACCTTTCTTTTCATAGAACAGTTCAGAAACACTCTGTTTGTAAAGTCTGCAAGTGGATATTTGGACCTCTTTGAGGATTTCATTGGAAACGGGATTTCTTCATCTAATGCTAGACAGAAGAATTCTCAGTAACTTCTTTGGGTTGCCTGTGTTCAACTCACAGAGTTGAACCTTCCTTTAGACAGAGAAGATTTGAAACCCTCTTTTTGTGGAATTTCCAAGTGGACATTTCAAGCACTTTGCGGCCAACGGTAGAAAAGGAAATATGTTCGTATAAAAACTGGAGAGAATCATTCTCAGAAAACACTTTGTGATGTGTGTGTTCCCCTCACAGAGTTTAACCTTTCTTGTCACAGAGCAGTTTGGAAACACTGTTTGTAAAGTCTGCAAGTGTATATTTGGACCACTTTGAGGATTATGTTGGAAACGGGATTTTTTCATATAATGCTAGACTGAAGAATTCTCAGTAACATCCTTGGGTTGCGTGTGTTCAACTCGCAGAGTTGAACCTTCCTTTAGACAGAGCAGATTTGAAAACCTCTTTTTGTGGAATTTGCATGTGGACATTTCAAGCGCTTTGGGGCCAACGGTAGAAAAGGAAATATCTTCGTATAAAAAGTGGAGAGAATCATTCTCAGAAACCACTTTGTGATGTGTGCGTTCCACTCACGGAATTCAACCTTTCTATTCATAGAGCAGTTTGGAAACACTCTGTTTGTAAAGTCTGCAAGCGGATATTGGAACCTGTTTGAGGATTTCGTTGGAAACGGGTTTTCTTCATCTAATGCTAGACAGAAGAATTCTCAGTAACTTCTTTGGGTTGCCTGTGTTCAACTCGCAGAGTTGAACCTTCCTTTAGACAGAGCAGGTTTGAAACCCTCCTTTTCTGGAATTTGCATGTGGACATTTCAAACACTTTGGCGCCAACAGGAGAAAAGGAAATATCATTGTATAAAAACTAGAGAGAATAATTCCTAGCAACCGCTTTGTGATGAGTGCGTTCCACTCACAGAGTTTAACCTTTCTTTTCATAGAACACTTTGGAAACACTCTGTTTGTAAAGTCTGCAAGTGGATATTTGGACCTCTTTGAGGATTTCGTTGGAAACGTGATTTCTTCATCTGATGCTAGACAGAAGAATTCTCAGTAACTTCTTTGGGTTGCGTGTGTTCAACTCGCACAGTTGAACTTTCCTTTAGACAGAGCAGATTTGAAACCCTCTTTTTGTGGAATTTCCAAGTGGACATTTCAAGCGCTTTGCGGCCAATGGTAGAAAAGGAAATATCTTCGTATACAAACTGGAGAAAATCATTCTCAGAAACCACTTTGTGATGTGTGCATTCCACTCACAGAGTTTAACCTTTCTTTTCATAGAGCAGTTTGGAAACACTCTGTTTCTAAATTCTGCAAGCGGATATTTGGACCTCTTTGAGGATTTCATTGGAAAAGGGATTTCTTCATCTAATGCTAGACAGAAGAATTCTCAGTAACTTCTTTGGGTTGCCTTTGTCCAACTCGCAGAGTTGAAGCTTCCTTTCAACAGAGCAGATTTGAAACCCTCTTTTTGTGGAATTTGTATGTGGACGTTTCAAGCGCTTTGGGTCCAACGGTAGAAAAGGAAATATCTTCGTATAAAAACTAGAGAGAATCATTCCCAGCAACCGCTTGGTGATGAGTGCGTTTCACTCACAGAGTTTAACCTTTCTTTTCATAGAACCGTTTGGAAACACTCTGTTTGTAAAGTCTGCAAGTGGATATTTGGACCTCTTTGAGGATTTCGTTGGAATCGGGATTTCTTCATCTAATGCTAGACAGAAGAATTCTCAGTAACTTCTTAGGGTTGCGTGTGATCAACTCACAGAGTTGAACCTTCCTTTAGACAGAGCAGATTTGATACATTCTTTTTGTGGAATTTCCAGGTGGACATTTCAAGCGCTTTGCGGCCAACGGTAGAAAAGGAAATATCTTCGTATAAAAACTGGAGAGAATCATTCTCAGAAACCACTTTGCGATGTGTGCGTTCCACTCACAGAGTTTAACCTTTCTTTTCATAGAGCAGTTTGGAAACACTCTGTTTGTAAAGTCTGCAAGCGGATATTTGGACCTCTTTGAGGATTTCGTTGGAAACGGTATTTCTTCATCTAATGCTAGACAGAAGAATTCTCAGTAACTTCTTTGGGTTGCCTTTGTTCAACTCACAGAGTTGAACCTTCCTTTAGACAGAGCAGATTTGAAACCCTCTTTTTGTGGAATTTGCATGTGGACATTTCAAGCGCTTTGGAGCCAACGGTAGAAAAGGAAATATCTTCGTATAAAAACTGGAGAGAATCATTCTCAGAAACCACTTTGTGATGTGTGCGTTCCACTCACAGAGTTTAACCTTTCTTTTCATAGAGCAGTTTGGAAACACTCTGTTTGTAAAGTCTGCAAGTGGATATTTGGACTTCTTTGAGGATTACGTTGGAAACGGGATTTCTTCATCTAATGCTAGACAGAAGAATTCTCAGTAACTTCTTTGGGTTGCCTTTGGTCAACTCACAGAGTTGAACCTTCCTTTAGACAGAGCAGATTTGAAACCCTCTTTTTGTGGAATTTGCATGTGGACATTTCAAGCGCTTTGGGGCCAACGGTAGAAAAGTAAATATCTTCGTATAGAAACTAGAGAGAATCATTCCCAGCAACCGCGTTGTGATGAGTGCGTTCCAGTCACAGAGCTTAACCTTTCTTTTCATAGAACAGTTCAGAAACACTCTGTTTGTAAAGTCTGCAAGTGGATATTTGGACCTCTTTGAGGATTTCATTGGAAACGGGATTTCTTCATCTAATGCTAGACAGAAGAATTCTCAGTAACTTCTTTGGGTTGCCTGTGTTCAACTCACAGAGTTGAACCTTCCTTTAGACAGAGAAGATTTGAAACCCTCTTTTTGTTGAATTTCCAAGTGGACATTTCAACCACTTTGCGGCCAACGGTAGAAAAGGAAATATCTTCGTATAAAAACTGGAGAGAATCATTCTCAGAAAACACTTTGTGATTTGTGTGTTCCCCTCACAGAGTTTAACCTTTCTTTTCACAGAGCAGTTTGGAAACACTGTTTGTAAAGTCTGCAAGTGTATATTTGGACCTCTTTGAGGATTATGTTGGAAACGGGATTTCTTCATATAATGCTAGACTGAAGAATTCTCAGTAACTTCCTTGGGTTGCGTGTGTTCAACTCGCAGAGTTGAACCTTCCTTTAGACAGAGCAGATTTGAAAACCTCTTTTTGTGGAATTTGCATGTGGACATTTCAAGCGCTTTGGGGCCAACGGTAGAAAAGGAAATATCTTCGTATAAAAAGTGGAGAGAATCATTCTCAGAAACCACTTTGTGATGTGTGCGTTCCACTCACGGAATTCAACCTTTCTATTCATAGAGCAGTTTGGAAACACTCTGTTTGTAAAGTCTGCAAGCGGATATTTGAACCTCTTTGAGGATTTCGTTGGAAACGGGTTTTCTTCATCTAATGCTAGACAGAAGAATTCTCAGTAACTTGTTTGGGTTGCCTGTGTTCAATTCGCAGAGTTCAACCTTCCTTTAGACAGAGCAGATTTGAAACCCTCTTTTTGTGGAATTTCCACGTGGACATTTCAAGCGCTTCGCGGCCAACGGTAGAAAAGGAAATATCTTCGTATGAAAACTGGAGAGAATCATTCCCAGAAACCACTTTGTGATGAGTGCATTCCACTCACAGAGCTAAACCTTTCTTCTCATAGAACAGTTTGGAAACACTCTGTTTGTAAAGTCTGCAAGTGGATATTTGGACCTCTTTGAGGATTTCGTTGGAAACGGGATTTCTTCATCTAATGCTAGACAGAAGAATTCTCAGTAACTTCCTTGGGTTGCATGTGTTCTACTCACAGAGTTGAACCTTCCTTTAGACAGAGCAGATTTGAAACCCTCTTTTTGTGGAATTTCCAAATTGACATTTCAAGCGATTTGAGGCCAATGGTAGAAAAGGAAATATCTTCGTATAAAAACTGGAGAGAATCATTCTTAGAAACCACTTTGTGATGTGTTCGTTCCACTCACAGAGTTTATCCTTTCGTTTCATAGAGCAGTTAGGAAACACTCTGTTTCTAAAGTCTGCAAGCGGATATTTGGACCTCTTTGAGGATTTCGTTAGAAACGGGATTTCTTCATCTAATGCTAGACAGAAGAATTCTCATTAACTTCTTTGGGTTGCCTTTGTTCAACTCACAGAGTTGAATCTTCCTTTAGACAGAGCAGATTAGAAACCCTCTTTTTGTGGAAGTTCCAAGTGGACATTTCAATTGCCTCGCGGCCAACAGTAGAAAAGGTAATATCTTCGTATAAAAACTGGAGAGAATCATTCTCAGAAACCACTTTGTGATGTGTGTGTTCCACTCACAGAGTTTAACCTTTCTTTTCATAAAGCAGTTTGGAAACACTCTGTTTGTAAATTCTGCAAGCGGATATTTGGACCTCTTTGAGGATTTCGTTGGAAACGGGATTTCTTCATCTAATGCTAGACAGAAGAATTCTTAGTAACTTCCTTGGGTTGCCTGTGTTCAACTCACAGAGATGAACATTCATTTAGACGGAGCAGATTTCAAACCCTCGTTTTGTGGAATTTGCAAGTGGACATTTCAAGGGCTTTGGGTCCAACGGTACAAAAGGAAATATCTTCGTATAAAAACTAGGGAGAATCATTCCCAGCAACCGCTTTGTGATGAGTGCGTTCCACTCACAGAGTTTAACCTTTCTTTTCATAGAACAGTTTGGAAACACTCTGTTTGTAAAGTCTGCAAGTGGATATTTGGACCTCTTTGAGGATTTCGTTGGAAACGGGATTTCTTCATCTAATGCTAGACAGAAGAATTCTCAGTAATTTCTTTGGGTTGCGTGTGTTCAACTAACACAGTTGAAACTTCCTTTAGACAGAGCAGATTTGAAACCCTCTTTTTGTGGAATTTCCAAGTGGACATTTCAAGCACTTTGGGTCCAACGGTAGGAAAGGAAATATCTTCGTAGAAAAACTAGAGAGAATCATTCCCAGCAACGGCTTTGTGATGAGTGTGTTCCACTCATGGAGTTGAAACTTTCTTTTCATAGAACAGTTTGGAAACACTCTGTTTGTAAAGTCTGCAAGTGGATATTTGCACCTCTTTGAGGATTTCGTTGGAAACGGGATTTCTTCATCTAATGATAGACAGAGGAATTCTCAGTAACTTCTTTGAGTTGCGTGTGTTCAACTCGCAGAGTTGAGCCTTCCTTTAGACAGAGGAGATTTGAAACCCTCTTTTTGTGGAATTTCCAAGAGTACATATCAAGCGCTTTGCGTCCAACGGTAGAAAAGAAAACATCTTCGTATAAAAACTGGAGAGAATCATTCCCAGAAATCACTTTGTGATGAGTGCGTTCCACTCACAGAGTTTAACCTTTCTTTTCCTGGAACAGTTTGGAAACACTCTGTTTGTAAAGTCTGCAGGTGGATATTTGGACCTCTTTGAGGATTTCGTTGGAAACGGGATTTCTTCATCTAATGCTAGACAGAAGAATTCTCAGTAACTTCTTTGGGTTCTGTGTGTCCAACTCGCAGAGTTGAACCTTCCTTTAGACAGAGCAGATATGAAACCCTCTTTTTGTGGAATTTCCAAGTGGACATTTCAAGCGCTTTGGGGCCAATGGTAGAAAAGGAAATATCTTCATATAAAAACTGGAGAGAATCATTCTCAGAAACCACTTTGTGATGTGTGCGTTCCACTCACAGAGTTTAACCTTTCTTTTCATAGAGCAGTTTGGAAACACTCTGTTTGTAAAGTCTGCAAGCGGATATTTGGACCTCTTTGAGGATTTCGTTGGAAAAGGGATTTCTTCATCTAATGCTAGACAGAAGAATTCTCAGTAACTTCTTTGGGTTGTCTGTGTTCAACTTGCAGAGTTGAACCTTCCTTTAGACAGAGCAGATTTGAAACCCTCTTTTTGTGGAATGTCCAAGTGGACATTTGAAGCCCTTTGTGGCCAACCGTAGAAAAGGAAATATCTTCGTATAAAAAGTAGAGAGAATCACTCCCAGCAACCGCTTTGTGATGAGTGCATTCCACTCACAGAGTTTAACCTTTCTTTTCAGAGAACAGTTTGGAAACACTCTATTTCTAAAGTCTGCAAGTGGATATTTGGACCTCTTTGAGGATTTCGTTGGAAACGGGATTTCTTCGTCTGATGCTAGACAGAAGAATTCTCAGTAACTTCTTTGGGTTGCGTGTGTTCAACTCGCAGAGTTGAACCTTCCTTTAGAAAGAGCAGATTTGAAACCCTCTTTTTGTGGGATTTCCAAGTGGACATTTCAAGCACTTTGCGGCCAACGGTAGAAAAGGAAATATCTTCGTATAAAAACTGGAGAGAATCATTCTCAGAAACCACTTTGTGATGTGTGCGTTCCACTCACAGAGTTTAACCTTTCTTTTCATAGAGCAGTTTGGAAACACTCTGTTTCTAATGTCTGCAAGCGGATATTTGGTCCTCTTTGAGGATTATGTTGGAAACGGGATTTCTTCATCTAATGCTAGACAGAAGAATTCTCAGTAACTTCTTTGGGTTACGTGTGTTCAACTCGCAGAGTTGAACGTTCCTTTAGACAGAGCAGATTTGAAACCCTCTTTTTGTGGAATTTCCAAGTGGACATTTCAAGCGCTTTGCGGCCAACAGTAGAAAAGGAAATATCTTCGTATAAAAACTGGAGATAATCATTCTCAGAAACCACTTTGTGATGTGTGCATTCCACTCACAGAGTTTAACCTTTCTTTTCATAGAGCACTTTGGAAACACTCTGTTTCTACAGTCTGCAACCGGATATTTGGACCTCTTTGAGGATTTCTTGGAAACGGGATTTCTTCATCTAATGCTAGACAGAAGAATTCTCAGTAACTTATTTGGGTTCCGTGTGTTCAACTCGAAGAGTTGAACCTTCCTTTAGACAGAGCAGATTTGAAACCCTCTTTTTGTGGAATTTCCAAGTGGACATTTCAAGCGCTTTGCGGCCAACGGTAGAAAAGAAATATCTTCGTATAAAAACTGGAGGGAATCATTCTCAGAAAGCACTTTGTGATGTGTGCATTCCACTCACAGAGTTGAACCTATCTTTTCATAGAACAGTTTGGAAACACTCTGTTTGTAAAGTCTGCAAGCGGATATTTGGACCTCTTTGAGGATTTCGTTGGAAACGGGATTTCTTCATCTAATGCTAGACAGAAGAATTCTCAGTAACTTCTTTGGGTTGCCTGTGTTCAACTCACAGACTTGAACGTTCCTTTAGACAGAGCAGATTTGAAACCCTCTTTTTGTGGAATTTGCATGTGGACATTTCAAGCGCTTTGGCGCCAACGGTAGAAAAGGAAATATGTTCGTATAAAAACTAGAGAGAATCATTCCCAGCAACCGCTTTGTGATGAGTGTGTTCCATTCACAGAGTTTAACCTTTCTTTTCATAGAACAGTTTGGAAACACTCTGTTTGTAAAGTCTGCAAGTGGATATTTGAACCTCTTTGAGGATTTCGTTGGAAACGGGATTTCTTCATCTAATGCTAGACAGAAGAATTCTCAGTAACTTCTTTGGGTTGCGTGTGTTCAACTTGCAGAGTTGAACCTTCTTTTAGACAGAGCAGATGTGAAACCCTCTTTTTGTGGAATTTCCAAGTGGACATTTCAAGCGCTTTGCGGACAATGGTAGAAAAGGAAATATCTTCGTATAAAAACTGGAGAGAATCATTCTCAGAAACCACGTTGTGATGTGTGCGTTCCACTCACTGAGTTTAAACTTTCTTTCATAGAGCAGTTTGGAAACACTCTGTTTCTAAACTGTGCAAGCGGATATTTGGACCTCTTTGAGGATTTCGTTGGAAACGGGATTTCTTCATCTAATGCTAGACAGAAGAATTCTCAATAACTTCTTTGGGTTGCCTTTGTTCACATCACAGAGTTGAACCTTCCTTTAGACAGAGCAGATTTGAAACCCTCTTTTTGTGGAATTTGCATGTGGACATTTCAAGCGCTATGGGGCCAACGGTAGAAAAGGAAATATCTTCGTATAAAAAGTAGAGAGAATCATTCCCAGCAACCGCTTTGTGATGAGTGCGTTCCACTCACAGAGCTTAACCTTTCTTTTCATAGAACAGTTTGGAAACACTCTGTCTGTAAAGTCTGAAAGTGGATATTTGGACCTCTTTGAGGATTTCGTTGGAAACGGGATTTCTTCATCTAATGCTAGACAGAGGAATTATCAGTAACTTCTTTGGGTTGCGTGTGTTCAACTCGCAGAGTTGAACCTTCCTTTAGACAGAGCAGATTTGAAAACCTCTTTTTGTGGAATTTGCATGAGGACATTTCAAGCGCTTTGGGGCCAACGGTAGAAAAGGAAATATCTTCGTATAAAAAGTGGAGAGAATCATTCTCAGAAACCACTTTGTGATGTGTGCGTTCCACTCACGGAATTCAACCTTTCTATTCATAGAGCAGTTTGGAAACACTCTGTTTGTAAAGTCTGCAAGCGGATATTTGAACCTCTTTGAGGATTTCGTTGGAAACGGGTTTTCTTCATCTAATGCTAGACAGAAGAATTCTCAGTAACTTGTTTGGGTTGCCTGTGTTCAACTCGCAGAGTTCAACCTTCCTTTAGACAGAGCAGATTTGAAACCCTCTTTTTGTGGAATTTCCACGTGGACATTTCAAGCGCTTCGCGGCCAACGGTAGAAAAGGAAATATCTTCGTATGAAAACTGGAGAGAATCATTCCCAGAAACCACTTTGTGATGAGTGCATTCCACTCACAGAGCTAAACCTTTCTTCTCATAGAACAGTTTGGAAACACCCTGTTTGTAAAGTCTGCAAGTGGATATTTGGACCTCTTTGAGGATTTCGTTGGAAACGGGATTTCTTCATCTAATGCTAGACAGAAGAATTCTCAGTAACTTTCTTGGGTTGCATGTGTTCTACTCACAGAGTTGAACCTTCCTTTAGACAGAGCAGATTTGAAACCCTCTTTTTGTGGAATTTCCAAGTTGACATTTCAAGCGATTTGAGGCCAATGGTAGAAAAGGAAATATCTTCGTATGAAAACTGGAGAGAATCGTTCTTAGAAACCACTTTGTGATGTGTTCGTTCCACTCACAGAGTTTATCCTTTCGTTTCATAGAGCAGTTTGGAAACACTGTTTCTAAAGTCTGCAAGCGGATATTTGGACCTCTTTGAGGATTTCGTTAGAAACGGGATTTCTTCATCTAATGCTAGACAGAAGAATTCTCATTAACTTCTTTGGGTTGCCTTTGTTCAACTCACAGAGTTGAATCTTCCTTTAGACAGAGCAGATTTGAAACCCTCTTTTTGTGGTAGTTCCAAGTGGACATATCAAGCGCTTTGCGTCCAACGGTAGAAAAGGAAATATCTTCGTATAAAAACTGGAGAGAATCATTCCCAGAAATCACTTTGTGATGAGTGCGTTCCACTCACAGAGTTTAACCTTTCTTTTCCTGGAACAGTTTGGAAACACTCTGTTTGTAAAGTCTGCAGTTGGATATTTGGACCTCTTTGAGGATTTCGTTGGAAACGGGATTTCTTCATCTAATGCTAGACAGAAGATTTCTCAGTAACTTCTTTGGGTTGCCTGTGTTCAACTCACAGAGTTGAACCTTCCTTTAGACAGAGAAGATTTGAAACTCTCTTTTTGTGGAATTTGCATGTAGACATTTCAAGCGCTTTGGGGCCAACGGTAGAAAAGGAAATATCTTCGTATAAAAACTGGAGAGAATCATTCTCAGAAACAACTTTGTGATGTGTGCGTTCCACTCACAGAGTTTAACCTTTCTTTTCCTGGAACAGTTTGGAAACACTCTGTTTGTAAAGTCTGCAGTTGGATATTTGGACCTCTTTGAAGATTTCGTTGGAAACAGAATTTCTTCATCTAATGCTAGACGGAAGAATTCTCAGTAACTTCTTTGGGTTGTGTGTGTTCAACTCGCAGAGTTGAACCTTCCTTGAGACAGAGCAGATTTGAAAACCTCTTTTTGTGGAATTTGCATGTGGACATTTCAAGCGCTTTGGAGCCAACGGTAGAAAAGGAAATATCTTCGTATAAAAACTAGAGAGAATCATTCCCAGCCACCGCTTTGTGATGAGTGCCTTCCATTCACAGAGTTTAACCTTTCTTTTCATAGAACAGTTTGGAATCACTCTGTTTGTAACGTCTGCAAGTGGATATTTGGACCTCTTTGAGGATTTCGTTGGAAACGGGATTTCTTCATCTAATGCTAGACAGAAGAATTCTCAGTAACTTCTTTGGGTTGCGTGTGTTCAACTTGCAGAGTTGAACCTTCTTTTAGACAGAGTAGATGTGAAACCCTCTTTTTGTGGAATTTCCAAGTGGACATTTCAAGCGCTTTGCGGACAATGGTAGAAAAGGAAATATCTTCGTATAAAAACTGGAGAGAATCATTCTCAGAAACCACGTTGTGATGTGTGCGTTCCACTCACAGAGTATAAACTTTCTTTCATAGAGCAGTTTGGAAACACTCTGTTTCTAAACTCTGCAAGCTGATATTTGGACCTCTTTGAGGATTTCGTTGGAAACGGGATTTCTTCATCTAATGCTAGACAGAAGAATTCTCAGTAAGTTCTTTGGGTTGCGTGTGTTCAACTCGCAGAGTTGAACCTTCCTTTAGACAGAGCAGATTTGAAACCCTCTTTTTGTGGGATTTCCAAGTGGACAATTCAAGCGCTTTGCGGCCAACGGTAGAAAATGAAATATCTTCGTATAAAAACTGGAGAGAATCATTCTCAGAAACCAATTTGTTATGTGTGTCTTCCACTCACAAAGCTTAACCTTTCTTTTCATAATTCAGTTTGGAAACACACTGTTTGTAAAGTCTGCAAGCGGATATTTGGACCTCTTTGAGGATTTCGATGGAATCGGGATTTCTTCATCTAATGCTAGACAGAAGAATTCTCAGTAACTTCTTTGGGTTGCCTGTGTTCAACTAACAGTGTTGAACCATCCTTTAGACAGAGCACATTTGAAACCCTCTTTTTTTGGAATTTCCAAGTGGACATTTCAAGCGCTTTGCGGCCAACGGTAGAAAAGGAAATATCTTCGTATAAAAACTGGAGAGAATCATTCTCAGAAACCACTTTGTGATGTGTGCATTCCATTCACAGAGTTTAATCTTTCCTTTAATAGAGCCGTTTGGAAACACTGTGTTTGTAAAATCTGCAAGCGGATATTTGGACCTCTTTGAGGATTTCGTTGGAAACGGGATTTCTTCATCTAATGCTAGACAGAAGAATACTCAGTAACTTCTTTGGGTTGCCTTTGTTCAACTCACAAAGTTGAACGTTCCTTTAGACAAAGCAGATTTGAAACCCTCTTTTCGTGAATTTGCATGTGGACATTTCGAGCGCTTTGGGGCCAACGGTAGAAAAGGAAATATCTTCGTATAAAAACTGGAGAGAATCATTCTCAGAAACCACTCTGTGATGTGTGCATTCCACTCACAGAGTTTAACCTTTCTTTTCATAGAGCAGTTTGGAAACACTCTGTTTGTAAAGTCTGCAAGTGGATATTTGGACCTCTTGGAGGATTTCGTTGGAAACGGGATTTCTTCATCTAATGCTAGACAGAGGAATTCTCAGTAACTTCTTTGGGTTGTGTGTGTTCAACTCGCAGAGTTGAACCTTCCTTTAGACAGAGGAGATTTGAAACCCTCTTTTTGTGGAATTTCCAAGAGTACATTTCAAGGACTTTGCGGCCAATGGTAGAAAAGGAAATATCTTCGTATAAAAACTGGAGAGAATCATTCTCAGAAATCACTTTGTGATGTGTGTGTTCCACTCACAAAGTTTAACCTTTCTTTTCATAGCTCAGTTTGGAAACACTCTGTTTGTAAAGTCTGCAAGCGGATATTTGGACCTCCTTGACGATTTCGTTGGAAACGGGATTTCTTCATCTAATTCTAGACAGAAGAATTCTCAGTAACTTCTTTGGGTTGCCTGTGTTCAACTCACAGAATTGAACGTTCCTTTAGACAGAGCAGATTTGAAACCCTCTTTTTGTGAAATTTCCAAGTGGACATTTCAAGTGCTTTGCGGCCCACTGTAGAAATGGAAATATCTTCGTATAAAAACTGGAGAGAATCATTCTCAGAAACCACTTTGTGATGTGTGCATTCCACTCACTGAGTTTAATCTTTCCTTTCATAGAGCCGTTTGGAAACACTGTGCTTGTAAAGTCTCCAAGCGGATATTTGGACCTCTTTGAGGATTTCGTTGGAAACGGGATTTCTTCATCTAATGCTAGACAGAAGAACACTCAGTAATTTCTTTGGGTTGCCTGTGTTCAACTCACAGAGTTGAACCTTCCTTTAGACAGAGCAGATTTGAAACCCTCTTTTTGTGGAATTTCCAAGTGCACATTACTAGCATTTTGCGGCCAGCAGTAGAAAAGGAAATATCTTCGTATGAAAACTGGAGAGAATCATTCTCAGAAACCACTTTGTGATGTGTACGTTCCACTCACAGAGTTTAACCTTTCTTTTCATAGAGCAGTTTGGAAACACTCTGTTTCTAAATTCTGCAAGCGGATATTTGGACCTCTTTGAGGATTTCGTTGGAAACGGGAATTCTTCATCTAATGCTAGACAGAAGAATTCTCAGTAACTTCTTTGGGTTGCCTGTGTTAAACTCACATAGCTGAAACTTCCTTTAGACAGAGCAGATTTGAAACTCTCTTTTTGTGGAATTTGCATGTGGACATTTCAAGAGGTTTGGGGCCAACGGTAGAAAAGGAAATATCTTCGTATAAAAACTTGAGAGAATCATTCCCAGCAACCGCTTTGTGATGAGTGCGTTCCACTCACAGAGCTTAACCTTTCTTTTCATAGAACAGTTTGGAAACACTCTGTTTGTAAAGTCTGCAAGTGGATATTTGGACCTCTTTGAGGACTTCATTGGAATCGGTATTTCTTCATCTAATGCTAGACAGAAGAATTCTCAGTAACTTCTTTGGGTTGTCTGTGTTCAACTCCCAGAGTTGAACCTTCCTTTAGACAGAGCAAATTTGAAACTCTCTTTTTGTGGAATTTGCTTGTGGACATTTCAAGCGCTTTGGGGCCAACGGTAGAAAAGGAAATATCTTCCTATAAAAACTAGAGAGAATCATTCCCAGCAACCGCTTTATGATGAGTGTGTTCCACTCACAGAGCTTAACCTTTCTTTTCGTAGAACAGTTTGGAAACACTCTGTTTGTAAAGTCTGCAAGTGGATATTTGGACCTCTTTGAGGATTTCGTTGGAAACGGGATTTCTTCATCTAATGCTAGACAGAAGAATTCTCAGTAACTTCTTTGGGTTGCAAGTGTTCAACTCGCAGAGTTGAACCTTCCTTTAGACAGAGCAGATTTGAAACCCTCTTTTTGTGGAATTTCCAAGTGGACATTTCAATCGCTTTGCGGCCAACGGTAGAAAAGGAAATATCTTCGTATAAAAACTGGAGAGAATCATTCTCAGAAACCACTTTGTGAAATGTGTGTTCCACTCACAGAGTTTAACCTTTCTTTTCATAGAACAGTTTGGAAACACTCTGTTTGTAAAGTCTGCAAGTGGATATTTGGACCTCTTTGAAGATTTCGTTGGAAACGGGATTTCTTCATCTAATGCTAGACAGAAGAATTCTCAGTAACTTCTTTGGGTTGTGTGTGTTCAACTCACAGAGTTGAACCTTCCTTTAGATAGAGCAGATTTGAAAACCTCTGTTTGTGGAATTTGCATGTGGACATTTCAAGCGCTTTGGGGCCAATGGTAGAAAAGGAAATATCTTCGTATAAAAACTAGAGAGAATGATTCCCAGCAACCGCTATGTGATGAGTGCGTTCCATTCACAGAGTTTAACTTTTCTTTTCATAGAACAGTTTGGATACACTCTGTTTGCAAAGTCTGCAAGTGGATATTTGGAACTCTTTGAGGATTTCGTTTGAAACGGGATTTCTTCATCTATAGCTAGACAGAAGAATTCTCAGTAACTTCTTTGGGTTCCGTGTGTTCAACTCGCAGAGTTGAACCTTCCTTTAGACAGAGCAGATTTGAAACCCTCTTTTTGTGGAATTTCCAAGTGGACATTTCAAGCGCTTTGGGGCCAATGGTAGAAAAGGAAATATCTTCGTATAAAAACTGGAGAGAATCATTCTCAGAAACCACTTTGTGATGTGTGCGTTCCACTCACAGAGTTTAACCTTTCTTTTCATAGAGCAGTTTGGAAACACTCTGTTTGTAAAGTCTGCAAGCGGATATTTGGACCTCTTTGAGGATTTCGTTGGAAAAGGGATTTCTTCATCTAATGCTAGACAGAAGAATTCTCAGTAACTTCTTTGGGTTGCGTGTGTTCAACTCACAGAGTTGAACCTTCCTTTAGACAGAGCAGATTTGAAACCCTCTTTTTGTGGAATGTCCAAGTGGACATTTGAAGCCCTTTGTGGCCAACCGTAGAAAAGGAAATATCTTCATATGAAAACTGGAGAGAATCATTCCTACAAACCACTTTGTGATGAGTGCGTTTCTCTCACATAGTTTAACCTTTCTTTTCATAGAACAGTTTGGAAACACTCTGTTTGCAAAGTCTGCAAGTGGATATTTGGACCTCTTTGAGGATTTCATTGGAAACGGGATTTCTTCATCTAATGCTAGACAGAAGAATTCTCAGTAACTTCATTGGGTTGCCTGTGTTCAACTCACAGAGTTGAACGTTCCTTTAGACAGAGTAGATTTGAAACTCTCTTTTTGTGGAATTTGCAGTTGGACATTTCAAGCGCTTTGGGGCCAACGGTAGAAAAGGAAATATCTTCGTATAAAAAGTAGAGAGAATCACTCCCAGCAACCGCTTTGTGATGAGTGCATTCCACTCACAGAGTTTAACCTTTCTTTTCAGAGAACAGTTTGGAAACACTCTATTTCTAAAGTCTGCAAGTGGATATTTGGACCTCTTTGAGGATTTCGTTGGAAACGGGATTTCTTCGTCTGATGCTAGACAGAAGAATTCTCAGTAACTTCTTTGGGTTGCGTGTGTTCAACTCGCAGAGTTGAACCTTCCTTTAGAAAGAGCAGATTTGAAACCCTCTTTTTGTGGGATTTCCAAGTGGACATTTCAAGCCCTTTGCGGCCAACGGTAGAAAAGGAAATATCTTCGTATAAAAACTGGAGAGAATCATTCTCAGAAACCACTTTGGGATGTGTGCGTTCCACTCACAGAGTTTAACCTTTCTTTTCATAGAGCAGTTTGGAAACACTCTGTTTCTAATGTCTGCAAGCGGATATTTGGTCCTCTTTGAGGATTTCGTTGGAAACGGGATTTCTTCATCTAATGCTAGACAGAAGAATTCTCAGTAACTTCTTTGGGTTACGTGTGTTCAACTCGCAGAGTTGAACGTTCCTTTAGACAGAGCAGATTTGAAACCCTCTTTTTGTGGAATTTCCAAGTGGACATTTCAAGCGCTTTGCGGCCAACAGTAGAAAAGGAAATATCTTCGTATAAAAACTGGAGATAATCATTCTCAGAAACCACTTTGTGATGTGTGTATTCCACTCACAGAGTTTAACCTTTCTTTCCATAGAGCAGTTTGGAAACACTCTGTTTCTACAGTCTGCAAGCGGATATTTGGACCTCTTTGAGGATTTCTTGGAAACGGGATTTCTTCATCTAATGCTAGACAGAAGAATTCTCATTAACTTATTTGGGTTGCGTGTGTTCAACTCGCAGAGTTGAACCTTCCTTTAGACAGAGCAGATTTGAAACCCTCTTTTTGTGGAATTTCCAAGTGGACATTTCAAGCGCTTTGCGGCCAACGGTAGAAAAGAAATATCTTCGTATAAAAACTGGAGGGAATCATTCTCAGAAAGCACTTTGTGATGTGTGCATTCCACTCACAGAGTTGAACCTATCTTTTCATAGAACAGTTTGGAAACACTCTGTTTGTAAAGTCTGCAAGCGGATATTTGGACCTCTTTGAGGATTTCGTTGGAAACGGGATTTCTTCATCTAATGCTAGACAGAAGAATTCTCAGTAACTTCTTTGGGTTGCCTGTGTTCAACTCACAGACTTGAACGTTCCTTTAGACAGAGCAGATTTGAAACCCTCTTTTTGTGGAATTTGCATGTGGACATTTCAAGCGCTTTGGGGCCAACGGTAGAAAAGGAAATATGTTCGTATAAAAACTAGAGAGAATCATTCCCAGCAACCGCTTTGTGATGAGTGTGTTCCATTCACAGAGTTTAACCTTTCTTTTCATAGAAGAGTTTGGAAACACTCTGTTTGTAAAGTCTGCAAGTGGATATTTGGACCTCTTTGAGGATTTCGTTGGATACGGGATTTCTTCATCTAATGCTAGACAGAATAATTCTCAGTAACTTCTTTGGGTTGCGTGTGTTCAAGTCGCAGAGTTGAACCTTCCTTTAGACAGAGCAGATTTGAAACCCTCTTTTTGTGGAATTTCCAAGTGGACATTTCAATCGCTTTGCGGCCAACGGTAGAAAAGGAAATATCTTCGTATAAAAACTGGAGAGAATCATTCTCAGAAACCACTTTGTGAAATGTGTGTTCCACTCACAGAGTTTAACCTTTCTTTTCATAGAGCAGTTTGGAAACACTCTGTTTGTAAAGTCTGCAAGTGGATATTTGGACCTCTTTGAGGATTTCGTTGGAAACGGGATTTCTTCATCTAATGCTAGACAGAAGAATTCTCAGTAACTTCTTTGGGTTGTGTGTGTTCAACTCACAGAGTTGAAACTTCCTTTAGATAGAGCAGATTTGAAAACCTCTGTTTGTGGAATTTGCATGTGGACATTTCAAGCGCTTTGGGGCCAATGGTAGAAAAGGAAATATCTTCGTATAAAAACTAGAGAGAATGATTCCCAGCAACCGCTATGTGATGAGTGCGTTCCATTCACAGAGTTTAACTTTTCTTTTCATAGAACAGTTTGGATACACTCTGTTTGCAAAGTCTGCAAGTGGATATTTGGAACTCTTTGAGGATTTCGTTTGAAACGGGATTTCTTCATCTATAGCTAGACAGAAGAATTCTCAGTAACTTCTTTGGGTTCCGTGTGTTCAACTCGCAGAGTTGAACCTTCCTTTAGACAGAGCAGATTTGAAACCCTCTTTTTGTGGAATTTCCAAGTGGACATTTCAAGCGCTTTGGGGCCAATGGTAGAAAAGGAAATATCTTCGTATAAAAACTGGAGAGAATCATTCTCAGAAACCACTTTGTGATGTGTGCGTTCCACTCACAGAGTTTAACCTTTCTTTTCATAGAGCAGTTTGGAAACACTCTGTTTGTAAAGTCTGCAAGCGGATATTTGGACCTCTTTGAGGATTTCGTTGGAAAAGGGATTTCTTCATCTAATGCTAGACAGAAGAATTCTCAGTAACTTCTTTGGGTTGCGTGTGTTCAACTCACAGAGTTGAACCTTCCTTTAGACAGAGCAGATTTGAAACCCTCTTTTTGTGGAATGTCCAAGTGGACATTTGAAGCCCTTTGTGGCCAACCGTAGAAAAGGAAATATCTTCATATGAAAACTGGAGAGAATCATTCCTACAAACCACTTTGTGATGAGTGCGTTTCTCTCACATAGTTTAACCTTTCTTTTCATAGAACAGTTTGGAAACACTCTGTTTGCAAAGTCTGCAAGTGGATATTTGGACCTCTTTGAGGATTTCATTGGAAACGGGATTTCTTCATCTAATGCTAGACAGAAGAATTCTCAGTAACTTCATTGGGTTGCCTGTGTTCAACTCACAGAGTTGAACGTTCCTTTAGACAGAGTAGATTTGAAACTCTCTTTTTGTGGAATTTGCAGTTGGACATTTCAAGCGCTTTGGGGCCAACGGTAGAAAAGGAAATATCTTCGTATAAAAAGTAGAGAGAATCACTCCCAGCAACCGCTTTGTGATGAGTGCATTCCACTCACAGAGTTTAACCTTTCTTTTCAGAGAACAGTTTGGAAACACTCTATTTCTAAAGTCTGCAAGTGGATATTTGGACCTCTTTGAGGATTTCGTTGGAAACGGGATTTCTTCGTCTGATGCTAGACAGAAGAATTCTCAGTAACTTCTTTGGGTTGCGTGTGTTCAACTCGCAGAGTTGAACCTTCCTTTAGAAAGAGCAGATTTGAAACCCTCTTTTTGTGGGATTTCCAAGTGGACATTTCAAGCCCTTTGCGGCCAACGGTAGAAAAGGAAATATCTTCGTATAAAAACTGGAGAGAATCATTCTCAGAAACCACTTTGGGATGTGTGCGTTCCACTCACAGAGTTTAACCTTTCTTTTCATAGAGCAGTTTGGAAACACTCTGTTTCTAATGTCTGCAAGCGGATATTTGGTCCTCTTTGAGGATTTCGTTGGAAACGGGATTTCTTCATCTAATGCTAGACAGAAGAATTCTCAGTAACTTCTTTGGGTTACGTGTGTTCAACTCGCAGAGTTGAACGTTCCTTTAGACAGAGCAGATTTGAAACCCTCTTTTTGTGGAATTTCCAAGTGGACATTTCAAGCGCTTTGCGGCCAACAGTAGAAAAGGAAATATCTTCGTATAAAAACTGGAGATAATCATTCTCAGAAACCACTTTGTGATGTGTGTATTCCACTCACAGAGTTTAACCTTTCTTTCCATAGAGCAGTTTGGAAACACTCTGTTTCTACAGTCTGCAAGCGGATATTTGGACCTCTTTGAGGATTTCTTGGAAACGGGATTTCTTCATCTAATGCTAGACAGAAGAATTCTCATTAACTTATTTGGGTTGCGTGTGTTCAACTCGCAGAGTTGAACCTTCCTTTAGACAGAGCAGATTTGAAACCCTCTTTTTGTGGAATTTCCAAGTGGACATTTCAAGCGCTTTGCGGCCAACGGTAGAAAAGAAATATCTTCGTATAAAAACTGGAGGGAATCATTCTCAGAAAGCACTTTGTGATGTGTGCATTCCACTCACAGAGTTGAACCTATCTTTTCATAGAACAGTTTGGAAACACTCTGTTTGTAAAGTCTGCAAGCGGATATTTGGACCTCTTTGAGGATTTCGTTGGAAACGGGATTTCTTCATCTAATGCTAGACAGAAGAATTCTCAGTAACTTCTTTGGGTTGCCTGTGTTCAACTCACAGACTTGAACGTTCCTTTAGACAGAGCAGATTTGAAACCCTCTTTTTGTGGAATTTGCATGTGGACATTTCAAGCGCTTTGGGGCCAACGGTAGAAAAGGAAATATGTTCGTATAAAAACTAGAGAGAATCATTCCCAGCAACCACTTTGTGATGAGTGTGTTCCATTCACAGAGTTTAACCTTTCTTTTCATAGAAGAGTTTGGAAACACTCTGTTTGTAAAGTCTGCAAGTGGATATTTGGACCTCTTTGAGGATTTCGTTGGAAACGGGATTTCTTCATCTAATGCTAGACAGAATAATTCTCAGTAACTTCTTTGGGTTGCGTGTGTTCAACTCGCAGAGTTGAACCTTCCTTTAGACAGAGCAGATTTGAAACCCTCTTTTTGTGGAATTTCCAAGTGGACATTTCAATCGCTTTGCGGCCAACGGTAGAAAAGGAAATATCTTCGTATAAAAACTGGAGAGAATCATTCTCAGAAACCACTTTGTGAAATGTGTGTTCCACTCACAGAGTTTAACCTTTCTTTTCATAGAGCAGTTTGGAAACACTCTGTTTGTAAAGTCTGCAAGTGGATATTTGGACCTCTTTGAGGATTTCGTTGGAAACGGGATTTCTTCATCTATAGCTAGACAGAAGAATTCTCAGTAACTTCTTTGGGTTCCGTGTGTTCAACTCGCAGAGTTGAACCTTCCTTTAGAGAGAGCAGATTTGAAACCCTCTTTTTGTGGAATTTCCAAGTGGACATTTCAAGCGCTTTGGGGCCAATGGTAGAAAAGGAAATATCTTCGTATAAAAACTGGAGAGAATCATTCTCAGAAACCACTTTGTGATGTGTGCGTTCCACTCACAGAGTTTAACCTTTCTTTTCATAGAGCAGTTTGGAAACACTCTGTTTGTAAAGTCTGCAAGCGGATATTTGGACCTCTTTGAGGATTTCATTGGAAAAGGGATTTCTTCATCTAATGCTAGACAGAAGAATTCTCAGTAACTTCTTTGGGTTGCGTGTGTTCAACTCACAGAGTTGAACCTTCCTTTAGACAGAGCAGATTTGAAACCCTCTTTTTGTGGAATGTCCAAGTGGACATTTGAAGCCCTTTGTGGCCAACCGTAGAAAAGGAAATATCTTCATATGAAAACTGGAGAGAATCATTCCTACAAACCACTTTGTGATGAGTGCGTTTCTCTCACATAGTTTAACCTTTCTTTTCATAGAACAGTTTGGAAACACTCTGTTTGCAAAGTCTGCAAGTGGATATTTGGACCTCTTTGAGGATTTCATTGGAAACGGGATTTCTTCATCTAATGCTAGACAGAAGAATTCTCAGTAACTTCATTGGGTTGCCTGTGTTCAACTCACAGAGTTGAACGTTCCTTTAGACAGAGTAGATTTGAAACTCTCTTTTTGTGGAATTTGCAGTTGGACATTTCAAGCGCTTTGGGGCCAACGGTAGAAAAGGAAATATCTTCGTATAAAAAGTAGAGAGAATCACTCCCAGCAACCGCTTTGTGATGAGTGCATTCCACTCACAGAGTTTAACCTTTCTTTTCAGAGAACAGTTTGGAAACACTCTATTTCTAAAGTCTGCAAGTGGATATTTGGACCTCTTTGAGGATTTCGTTGGAAACGGGATTTCTTCGTCTGATGCTAGACAGAAGAATTCTCAGTAACTTCTTTGGGTTGCGTGTGTTCAACTCGCAGAGTTGAACCTTCCTTTAGAAAGAGCAGATTTGAAACCCTCTTTTTGTGGGATTTCCAAGTGGACATTTCAAGCCCTTTGCGGCCAACGGTAGAAAAGGAAATATCTTCGTATAAAAACTGGAGAGAATCATTCTCAGAAACCACTTTGGGATGTGTGCGTTCCACTCACAGAGTTTAACCTTTCTTTTCATAGAGCAGTTTGGAAACACTCTGTTTCTAATGTCTGCAAGCGGATATTTGGTCCTCTTTGAGGATTTCGTTGGAAACGGGATTTCTTCATCTAATGCTAGACAGAAGAATTCTCAGTAACTTCTTTGGGTTACGTGTGTTCAACTCGCAGAGTTGAACGTTCCTTTAGACAGAGCAGATTTGAAACCCTCTTTTTGTGGAATTTCCAAGTGGACATTTCAAGCGCTTTGCGGCCAACAGTAGAAAAGGAAATATCTTCGTATAAAAACTGGAGATAATCATTCTCAGAAACCACTTTGTGATGTGTATATTCCACTCACAGAGTTTAACCTTTCTTTCCATAGAGCAGTTTGGAAACACTCTGTTTCTACAGTCTGCAAGCGGATATTTGGACCTCTTTGAGGATTTCTTGGAAACGGGATTTCTTCATCTAATGCTAGACAGAAGAATTCTCATTAACTTATTTGGGTTGCGTGTGTTCAACTCGCAGAGTTGAACCTTCCTTTAGACAGAGCAGATTTGAAACCCTCTTTTTGTGGAATTTCCAAGTGGACATTTCAAGCGCTTTGCGGCCAACGGTAGAAAAGAAATATCTTCGTATAAAAACTGGAGGGAATCATTCTCAGAAAGCACTTTGTGATGTGTGCATTCCACTCACAGAGTTGAACCTATCTTTTCATAGAACAGTTTGGAAACACTCTGTTTGTAAAGTCTGCAAGCGGATATTTGGACCTCTTTGAGGATTTCGTTGGAAACGGGATTTCTTCATCTAATGCTAGACAGAAGAATTCTCAGTAACTTCTTTGGGTTGCCTGTGTTCAACTCACAGACTTGAACGTTCCTTTAGACAGAGCAGATTTGAAACCCTCTTTTTGTGGAATTTGCATGTGGACATTTCAAGCGCTTTGGGGCCAACGGTAGAAAAGAAAATATGTTCGTATAAAAACTAGAGAGAATCATTCCCAGCAACCACTTTGTGATGAGTGTGTTCCATTCACAGAGTTTAACCTTTCTTTTCATAGAAGAGTTTGGAAACACTCTGTTTGTAAAGTCTGCAAGTGGATATTTGGACCTCTTTGAGGATTTCGTTGGAAACGGGATTTCTTCATCTAATGCTAGACAGAAGAATTCTCAGTAACTTCTTTGGGTTGCGTGTGTTCAACTCGCAGAGTTGAACCTTCCTTTAGACAGAGCAGATTTGAAACCCTCTTTCTGTGTAATTTCCAAGTGGACATTTCAATCGCTTTTCGGCCAACGGTAGAAAAGGAAATATCTTCGTATAAAAACTGGAGAGAATCATTCTCAGAAACCACTTTGTGATGTGTGTGTTCCACTCACAGAGTTTAACCTTTCTTTTCATAAAGCAGTTTGGAAACACTCTGTTTGTAAATTCTGCAAGCGGATATTTGGACCTCTTTGAGGATTTCGTTGGAAACGGGATTTCTTCATCTAATGCTAGACAGAAGAATTCTTAGTAACTTCCTTGGGTTGCCTGTGTTCAACTCACAGAGATGAACATTCATTTAGACGGAGCAGATTTCAAACCCTCTTTTTGTGGAATTTGCAAGTGGACATTTCAAGGGCTTTGGGTCCAACGGTACAAAAGGAAATATCTTCGTATAAAAACTAGGGAGAATCATTCCCAGCAACCGCTTTGTGATGAGTGCGTTCCACTCACAGAGTTTAACCTTTCTTTTCATAGAACAGTTTGGAAACACTCTGTTTGTAAAGTTTGCAAGTGGATATTTGGACCTCTTTGAGGATTTCGTTGGAAACGGGATTTCTTCATCTAATGCTAGACAGAAGAATTCTCAGTAACTTCTTTGGGTTGCGTGTGTTCAACTCGCAGAGTTGAAACTTCCTTTAGACAGAGCAGATTTGAAACCCTCTTTTTCTGGAATTTCCAAGTGGACATTTCAAGCGCTTTGTGGCCAACTGTAGAAATGGAAATATCTTCGTATAAATACTGGAGAGAATCATTCTCAGAAACCACTTTGTGATTTGTGCATTCCACTCACAGAGTTTAACCTTTCTTTTCATAGAGCAGATTGGAAACACTCTGTTTGTAACGTCCGCAAGAAGATATTTGGACCTCTTTGAGGATTTCATTGGAAACGGGATTTCTTCATCTAATGCTAAACAGAAGAATTCTCAGTAACTTCTTTGGGTTGCGTGTGCTCAACTCACAGAGTTGAACGTTCCTTTTGACAGAGCAGATTTGAAACTCTCTTTTTGTGGGATTTGCAAGTGGAGATTTCAAGCGCTTTGGGGCCAATGGTAGAAAAGGAAATATCTTCGTATAAAAACTAGAGAGAATCATTCCCAGCAACCGCTTTGTGATGCGCGCGTTCCACTCACAGAGTTTAAACTTTCTTTTCATAGAACAGTTTGGAAACACTCTGTTTGTAAAGTCTGCATGTGGATATTTGGACCTCTTTGAGGATTTCGTTGGAAACGGGATTTCTTCATCTAATGCTAGACAGAAGAATTCTCAGTAACTTCTTAGGGTTGCGTGTGATCAACTCACAGAGTTGAACCTTCCTTTAGACAGAGCAGATTTGATACCCTCTTTTTGTGGAATTTCCAAGTGGACATTTCAAGCGCTTTGCGGCCAATGGTAGAAAAGGAAATATCTTCGTATAAAAACTGGAGAGAATCATTCTCAGAAACCACTTTGTGATGTGTGCGTTCCACTCACAGAGTTTAACCTTTCTTTTCATAGAGCAGTTTGGAAACACTCTGTTTGTAAAGTCTGCAAGCGGATATTTGGACCTCTTTGAGGATTTCTTTGGAAACGGTATTTCTTCATCTCATGCTAGACAGAAGAATTCTCAGTAACTTCTTTGGGTTGCCTGTGTTCAACTCACAGAGTTGAACCTTCCTTTAGACAGAGCAGATTTGAAACCCTCTTTCTGTGTAATTTCCAAGTGGACATTTCAAGCGCTTTTCGGCCAACGGTAGAAAAGGAAATGTCTTCGTATAAAAACTGGAGAGAATCATTCTCAGAAACCACTTTGTGATGTGTGCGTTCCACTCACAGAGTTTAACCTTTCTTTTCATAGAGCAGTTTGGAAACACTCTGTTTGTAAAGTCTGCAAGCGGATATTTGGACCTCTTTGAGGATTTCATTGGAAACGGTATTTCTTCATCTAATGCTAGACAGAAGAATTCTCAGTAACTTCTTTGGGTTGCCTTTGTTCAACTCACAGAGTTGAACCTTCCTTTAGACAGAGCAGATTTGAAACCCTCTTTTTGTGGAATTTGCATGTGGACATTTCAAGCGCTTTGGAGCCAACGGTAGAAAAGGAAATATCTTCGTATAAAAACTGGAGAGAATCATTCTCAGAAGCCACTTTGTGATGTGTGCGTTCCACTCACGGAGTTTAACCTTTCTTTTCATAGAGCAGTTTGGAAACACTCTGTTTGTAAAGTCTGCAAGTGGATATTTGGACTTCTTTGAGGATTACGTTGGAAACGGGATTTCTTCATCTAATGCTAGACAGAAGAATTCTCAGTAACTTCTTTGGGTTGCCTTTGGTCAACTCACAGAGGTGAACCTTCCTTTAGACAGAGCAGATTTGAAACCCTCTTTTTGTGGAATTTGCATGTGGACATTTCAAGCGCTTTGGGGCCAACGGTGGAAAAGTAAATATCTTCGTATAGAAACTAGAGAGAATCATTCCCAGCAACCGCTTTGTGATGAGTGCGTTCCAGTCACAGACCTTAACCTTTCTTTTCATAGAACAGTTCAGAAACACTCTGTTTGTAAAGTCTGCAAGTGGATATTTGGACCTCTTTGAGGATTTCATTGGAAACGGGATTTCTTCATCTAATGCTAGACAGAAGAATTCTCAGTAACTTCTTTGGGTTGCCTGTGTTCAACTCACAGAGTTGAACCTTCCTTTAGACAGAGAAGATTTGAAACCCTCTTTTTGTGGAATTTCCAAGTGGACATTTCAAGCACTTTGCGGCCAACGGTAGAAAAGGAAATATCTTCGTATAAAAAGTGGAGAGAATCATTCTCAGAAACCACTTTGTGATGTGTGCGTTCCACTCACGGAATTCAACCTTTCTATTCATAGAGCAGTTTGGAAGCACTCTGTTTGTAAAGTCTGCAAGCGGATATTTGAACCTCTTTGAGGATTTCGTTGGAAACGGGTTTTCTTCATCTAATGCTAGACAGAAGAATTCTCAGTAACTTGTTTGGGTTGCCTGTGTTCAACTCGCAGAGTTCAACCTTCCTTTAGACAGAGCAGATTTGAAACCCTCTTTTTGTGGAATTTCCACGTGGACATTTCAAGCGCTTCGCGGCCAACGGTAGAAAAGGAAATATCTTCGTATGAAAACTGGAGAGAATCATTCCCAGAAACCACTTTGTGATGAGTGCATTCCACTCACAGAGCTAAACCTTTCTTCTCATAGAACAGTTTGGAAACACTCTGTTTGTAAAGTCTGCAAGTGGATATTTGGACCTCTTTGAGGATTTCGTTGGAAACGGGATTTCTTCATCTAATGCTAGACAGAAGAATTCTCAGTAACTTCCTTGTGTTGCATGTGTTCTACTCACAGAGTTGAACCTTCCTTTAGACAGAGCAGATTTGAAACCCTCTTTTTGTGGAATTTCCAAGTTGACATTTCAAGCGATTTGAGGCCAATGGTAGAAAAGGAAATATCTTCGTATAAAAACTGGAGAGAATCATTCTTAGAAACCACTTTGTGATGTGTTCGTTCCACTCACAGAGTTTATCCTTTCGTTTCATAGAGCAGTTTGGAAACACTCTGTTTCTAAAGTCTGCAAGCGGATATTTGGACCTCTTTGAGGATTTCGTTAGAAACGGGATTTCTTCATCTAATGCTAGACAGAAGAATTCTCATTAACTTCTTTGGGTTGCCTTTGTTCAACTCACAGAGTTGAATCTTCCTTTAGACAGAGCAGATTTGAAACCCTCTTTTTGTGGAAGTTCCAAGTGGACATTTCAATTGCCTCGCAGCCAACAGTAGAAAAGGTAATATCTTCGTATAAAAACTGGAGAGAATCATTCTCAGAAACCACTTTGTGATGTGTGTGTTCCACTCACAGAGTTTAACCTTTCTTTTCATAAAGCAGTTTGGAAACACTCTGTTTGTAAATTCTGCAAGCGGATATTTGGACCTCTTTGAGGATTTCGTTGGAAACGGGATTTCTTCATCTAATGCTAGACAGAAGAATTCTTAGTAACTTCCTTGGGTTGCCTGTGTTCAACTCACAGAGATGAACATTCATTTAGACGGAGCAGATTTCAAACCCTCTTTTTGTGGAATTTGCAAGTGGACATTTCAAGGGCTTTGGGTCCAACGGTACAAAAGGAAATATCTTCGTATAAAAACTAGGGAGAATCATTCCCAGCAACCGCTTTGTGATGAGTGCGTTCCACTCACAGAGTTTAACCTTTCTTTTCATAGAACAGTTTGGAAACACTCTGTTTGTAAAGTTTGCAAGTGGATATTTGGACCTCTTTGAGGATTTCGTTGGAAACGGGATTTCTTCATCTAATGCTAGACAGAAGAATTCTCAGTAACTTCTTTGGGTTGCGTGTGTTCAACTCACACAGTTGAAACTTCCTTTAGACAGAGCAGATTTGAAACCCTCTTTTTGTGGAATTTCCAAGTGGACATTTCAAGCACTTTGGGTCCAACGGTAGAAAAGGAAATATCTTCGTAGAAAAACTAGAGAGAATCATTCCCAGCAACGGCTTTGTGATGAGTGTGTTCCACTCATGGAGTTGAACCTTTCTTTTCATAGAACAGTTTGGAAACACTCTGTTTGTAAAGTCTGCAAGTGGATATTTGCACCTCTTTGAGGATTTCGTTGGAAACGGGATTTCTTCATCTAATGATAGACAGAGGAATTCTCAGTAACTTCTTTGAGTTGCGTGTGTTCAACTCGCAGAGTTGAGCCTTCCTTTAGACAGAGGAGATTTGAAACCCTCTTTTTGTGGAATTTCCAAGAGTACATATCAAGCGCTTTGCGTCCAACGGTAGAAAAGGAAATATCTTCGTATAAAAACTGGAGAGAATCATTCCCAGAAATCACTTTGTGATGAGTGCGTTCCACTCACAGAGTTTAACCTTTCTTTTCCTGGAACAGTTTGGAAACACTCTGTTTGTAAAGTCTGCAGGTGGATATTTGGACCTCTTTGAGGATTTCGTTGGAAACGGGATGTCTTCATCTAATGCTAGACAGAAGAATTCTCAGTAACTTCTTTGGGTTGCCTGTGTTCAACTCGCAGAGTTGAACCTTCCTTTAGACAGAGCAGATTTGAAACCCTCTTTCTGTGTAATTTCCAAGTGGACATTTCAAGCGCTTTTCGGCCAACGGTAGAAAAGGAAATATCTTCGTATAAAAACTGGAGAGAATCATTCTCAGAAACCACTTTGTGATGTGTGTGTTCCACTCACAGAGTTTAACCTTTCTTTTCATAAAGCAGTTTGGAAACACTCTGTTTGTAAATTCTGCAAGCGGATATTTGGACCTCTTTGAGGATTTCGTTGGAAACGGGATTTCTTCATCTAATGCTAGACAGAAGAATTCTTAGTAACTTCCTTGGGTTGCCTGTGTTCAACTCACAGAGATGAACATTCATTTAGACGGAGCAGATTTCAAACCCTCTTTTTGTGGAATTTGCAAGTGGACATTTCAAGGGCTTTGGGTCCAACGGTACAAAAGGAAATATCTTCGTATAAAAACTAGGGAGAATCATTCCCAGCAACCGCTTTGTGATGAGTGCATTCCACTCACAGAGTTTAACCTTTCTTTTCATAGAACAGTTTGGAAACACTCTGTTTGTAAAGTTTGCAAGTGGATATTTGGACCTCTTTGAGGATTTCGTTGGAAACGGGATTTCTTCATCTAATGCTAGACAGAAGAATTCTCAGTAACTTCTTTGGGTTGCGTGTGTTCAACTCGCAGAGTTGAAACTTCCTTTAGACAGAGCAGATTTGAAACCCTCTTTTTGTGGAATTTCCAAGTGGACATTTCAAGCGCTTTGCGGCCAACTGTAGAAATGGAAATATCTTCGTATAAATACTGGAGAGAATCATTCTCAGAAACCACTTTGTGATTTGTGCATTCCACTCACAGAGTTTAACCTTTCTTTTCATAGAGCAGATTGGAAACACTCTGTTTGTAACGTCCGCAAGAAGATATTTGGACCTCTTTGAGGATTTCATTGGAAACGGGATTTCTTCATCTAATGCTAAACAGAAGAATTCTCAGTAACTTCTTTGGGTTGCGAGTGCTCAACTCACAGAGTTGAACGTTCATTTTGACAGAGCAGATTTGAAACTCTCTTTTTGTGGGATTTGCAAGTGGAGATTTCAAGCGCTTTGGGGCCAATGGTAGAAAAGGAAATATCTTCGTATAAAAACTAGAGAGAATCATTCCCAGCAACCGCTTTGTGATGCACGCGTTCCACTCACAGAGTTTAAACTTTCTTTTCATAGAACAGTTTGGAAACACTCTGTTTGTAAAGTCTGCATGTGGATATTTGGACCTCTTTGAGGATTTCGTTGGAAACGGGATTTCTTCATCTAATGCTAGACAGAAGAATTCTCAGTAACTTCTTAGGGTTGCGTGTGATCAACTCACAGAGTTGAACCTTCCTTTAGACAGAGCAGATTTGATACCCTCTTTTTGTGGAATTTCCAAGTGGACATTTCAAGCGCTTTGCGGCCAATGGTAGAAAAGGAAATATCTTCGTATAAAAACTGGAGAGAATCATTCTCAGAAACCACTTTGTGATGTGTGCGTTCCACTCACAGAGTTTAACCTTTCTTTTCATAGAGCAGTTTGGAAACACTCTGTTTGTAAAGTCTGCAAGCGGATATTTGGACCTCTTTGAGGATTTCGTTGGAAACGGTATTTCTTCATCTAATGCTAGACAGAAGAATTCTCAGTAACTTCTTTGGGTTGCCTGTGTTCAACTCACAGAGTTGAACCTTCCTTTAGACAGAGCAGATTTGAAACCCTCTTTCTGTGTAATTTCCAAGTGGACATTTCAAGCGCTTTTCGGCCAACGGTAGAAAAGGAAATGTCTTCGTATAAAAACTGGAGAGAATCATTCTCAGAAACCACTTTGTGATGTGTGCGTTCCACTCACAGAGTTTAACCTTTCTTTTCATAGAGCAGTTTGGAAACACTCTGTTTGTAAAGTCTGCAAGCGGATATTTGGACCTCTTTGAGGATTTCATTGGAAACGGTATTTCTTCATCTAATGCTAGACAGAAGAATTCTCAGTAACTTCTTTGGGTTGCCTTTGTTCAACTCACAGAGTTGAACCTTCCTTTAGACAGAGCAGATTTGAAACCCTCTTTTTGTGGAATTTGCATGTGGACATTTCAAGCGCTTTGGAGCCAACGGTAGAAAAGGAAATATCTTCGTATAAAAACTGGAGAGAATCATTTTCAGAAGCCACTTTGTGATGTGTGCGTTCCACTCACAGAGTTTAACCTTTCTTTTCATAGAGCAGTTTGGAGACACTCTGTTTGTAAAGTCTGCAAGTGGATATTTGGACTTCTTTGAGGATTACGTTGGAAACGGGATTTCTTCATCTAATGCTAGACAGAAGAATTCTCAGTAACTTCTTTGGGTTGCCTTTGGTCAACTCACAGAGTTGAACCTTCCTTTAGACAGAGCAGATTTGAAACCCTCTTTTTGTGGAATTTGCATGTGGACATTTCAAGCGCTTTGGGGCCAACGGTGGAAAAGTAAATATCTTCGTATAGAAACTAGAGAGAATCATTCCCAGCAACCGCTTTGTGATGAGTGCGTTCCAGTCACAGACCTTAACCTTTCTTTTCATAGAACAGTTCAGAAACACTCTGTTTGTAAAGTCTGCAAGTGGATATTTGGACCTCTTTGAGGATTTCATTGGAAACGGGATTTCTTCATCTAATGCTAGACAGAAGAATTCTCAGTAACTTCTTTGGGTTGCCTGTGTTCAACTCACAGAGTTGAACCCTCCTTTAGACAGAGAAGATTTGAAACCCTCTTTTTGTGGAATTTCCAAGTGGACATTTCAAGCACTTTGCGGCCAACGGTAGAAAAGGAAATATCTTCGTATAAAAAGTGGAGAGAATCATTCTCAGAAACCACTTTGTGATGTGTGCGTTCCA
The DNA here is from genome assembly GCF_029281585.2 of Gorilla gorilla gorilla. Lineage (NCBI taxonomy): Eukaryota > Metazoa > Chordata > Mammalia > Primates > Hominidae > Gorilla > Gorilla gorilla. The sequence continues at coordinate 78,715,921 of NC_073229.2, forward strand.
CTCACGGAATTCAACCTTTCTATTCATAGAGCAGTTTGGAAACACTCTGTTTGTAAAGTCTGCAAGCGGATATTTGAACCTCTTTGAGGATTTCGTTGGAAACGGGTTTTCTTCATCTAATGCTAGACAGAAGAATTCTCAGTAACTTGTTTGGGTTGCCTGTGTTCAACTCGCAGAGTTCAACCTTCCTTTAGACAGAGCAGATTTGAAACCCTCTTTTTGTGGAATTTCCACGTGGACATTTCAAGCGCTTCGCGGCCAACGGTAGAAAAGGAAATATCTTCGTATGAAAACTGGAGAGAATCATTCCCAGAAACCACTTTGTGATGAGTGCATTCCACTCACAGAGCTAAACCTTTCTTCTCATAGAACAGTTTGGAAACACTCTGTTTGTAAAGTCTGCAAGTGGATATTTGGACCTCTTTGAGGATTTCGTTGGAAACGGGATTTCTTCATCTAATGCTAGACAGAAGAATTCTCAGTAACTTCCTTGTGTTGCATGTGTTCTACTCACAGAGTTGAACCTTCCTTTAGACAGAGCAGATTTGAAACCCTCTTTTTGTGGAATTTCCAAGTTGACATTTCAAGCGATTTGAGGCCAATGGTAGAAAAGGAAATATCTTCGTATAAAAACTGGAGAGAATCATTCTTAGAAACCACTTTGTGATGTGTTCGTTCCACTCACAGAGTTTATCCTTTCGTTTCTTAGAGCAGTTTGGAAACACTCTGTTTCTAAAGTCTGCAAGCGGATATTTGGACCTCTTTGAGGATTTCGTTAGAAACGGGATTTCTTCATCTAATGCTAGACAGAAGAATTCTCATTAACTTCTTTGGGTTGCCTTTGTTCAACTCACAGAGTTGAATCTTCCTTTAGACAGAGCAGATTTGAAACCCTCTTTTTGTGGAAGTTCCAAGTGGACATTTCAATTGCCTCGCAGCCAACAGTAGAAAAGGTAATATCTTCGTATAAAAACTGGAGAGAATCATTCTCAGAAACCACTTTGTGATGTGTGTGTTCCACTCACAGAGTTTAACCTTTCTTTTCATAAAGCAGTTTGGAAACACTCTGTTTGTAAATTCTGCAAGCGGATATTTGGACCTCTTTGAGGATTTCGTTGGAAACGGGATTTCTTCATCTAATGCTAGACAGAAGAATTCTTAGTAACTTCCTTGGGTTGCCTGTGTTCAACTCACAGAGATGAACATTCATTTAGACGGAGCAGATTTCAAACCCTCTTTTTGTGGAATTTGCAAGTGGACATTTCAAGGGCTTTGGGTCCAACGGTACAAAAGGAAATATCTTCGTATAAAAACTAGGGAGAATCATTCCCAGCAACCGCTTTGTGATGAGTGCGTTCCACTCACAGAGTTTAACCTTTCTTTTCATAGAACAGTTTGGAAACACTCTGTTTGTAAAGTTTGCAAGTGGATATTTGGACCTCTTTGAGGATTTCGTTGGAAACGGGATTTCTTCATCTAATGCTAGACAGAAGAATTCTCAGTAACTTCTTTGGGTTGCGTGTGTTCAACTCACACAGTTGAAACTTCCTTTAGACAGAGCAGATTTGAAACCCTCTTTTTGTGGAATTTCCAAGTGGACATTTCAAGCACTTTGGGTCCAACGGTAGAAAAGGAAATATCTTCGTAGAAAAACTAGAGAGAATCATTCCCAGCAACGGCTTTGTGATGAGTGTGTTCCACTCATGGAGTTGAACCTTTCTTTTCATAGAACAGTTTGGAAACACTCTGTTTGTAAAGTCTGCAAGTGGATATTTGCACCTCTTTGAGGATTTCGTTGGAAACGGGATTTCTTCATCTAATGATAGACAGAGGAATTCTCAGTAACTTCTTTGAGTTGCGTGTGTTCAACTCGCAGAGTTGAGCCTTCCTTTAGACAGAGGAGATTTGAAACCCTCTTTTTGTGGAATTTCCCAGAGTACATATCAAGCGCTTTGCGTCCAACGGTAGAAAAGGAAATATCTTCGTATAAAAACTGGAGAGAATCATTCCCAGAAATCACTTTGTGATGAGTGCGTTCCACTCACAGAGTTTAACCTTTCTTTTCCTGGAACAGTTTGGAAACACTCTGTTTGTAAAGTCTGCAGGTGGATATTTGGACTTCTTTGAGGATTTCGTTGGAAACGGGATGTCTTCATCTAATGCTAGACAGAAGAATTCTCAGTAACTTCTTTGGGTTGCCTGTGTTCAACTCACAGAGTTGAACCTTCCTTTAGACAGAGAAGATTTGAAACTCTCTTTTTGTGGAATTTGCATGTAGACATTTCAAGCGCTTTGGGGCCAACGGTAGAAAAGGAAATATCTTCGTATAAAAACTGGAGAGAATCATTCTCAGAAACCACTTTGTGATGTGTGCGTTCCACTCACAGAGTTTAACCTTTCTTTTCATTGAGCAGTTTGGAAACACTCTGTTTGTAAAGTCTGCAAGTGGATATTTGGACCTCTTTGAAGATTTCGTTGGAAACAGAATTTCTTCATCTAATGCTAGACGGAAGAATTCTCAGTAACTTCTTTGGGTTCCGTGTGTTCAACTCGCAGAGTTGAACCATCCTTTAGACAGAGCAGATTTGAAACCCTCTTTTTGTGGAATTTCCAAGTGGACATTTCAAGCGCTTTGGGGCCAATGGTAGAAAAGGAAATATCTTCGTATAAAAACTGGAGAGAATCATTCTCAGAAACCACTTTGTGATGTGTGCGTTCCACTCACAGAGTTTAACCTTTCTTTTCATAGAGCAGTTTGGAAACACTCTGTTTGTAAAGTCTGCAAGCGGATATTTGGACCTCTTTGAGGATTTCGTTGGAAAAGGGATTTCTTCATCTAATGCTAGACAGAAGAATTCTCAGTAACTTCTTTGGGTTGCGTGTGTTCAACTCGCAGAGTTGAACCTTCCTTTAGACAGAGCAGATTTGAAACCCTCTTTTTGTGGAATGTCCAAGTGGACATTTGAAGCCCTTTGTGGCCAACCGTAGAAAAGGAAATATCTTCATATGAAAACTGGAGAGAATCATTCCTACAAACCACTTTGTGATGAGTGCGTTTCTCTCACATAGTTTAACCTTTCTTTTCATAGAACAGTTTGGAAACACTCTGTTTGCAAAGTCTGCAAGTGGATATTTGGACCTCTTTGAGGATTTCATTGGAAACGGGATTTCTTCATCTAATGCTAGACAGAAGAATTCTCAGTAACTTCATTGGGTTGCCTGTGTTCAACTCACAGAGTTGAACGTTCCTTTAGACAGAGTAGATTTGAAACTCTCTTTTTGTGGAATTTGCAGTTGGACATTTCAAGCGCTTTGGGTCCAACGGTAGAAAAGGAAATATCTTCGTATAAAAAGTAGAGAGAATCACTCCCAGCAACCGCTTTGTGATGAGTGCATTCCACTCACAGAGTTTAACCTTTCTTTTCAGAGAACAGTTTGGAAACACTCTATTTCTAAAGTCTGCAAGTGGATATTTGGACCTCTTTGAGGATTTCGTTGGAAACGGGATTTCTTCGTCTGATGCTAGACAGAAGAATTCTCAGTAACTTCTTTGGGTTGCGTGTGTTCAACTCGCAGAGTTGAACCTTCCTTTGGAAAGAGCAGATTTGAAACCCTCTTTTTGTGGGATTTCCAAGTGGACATTTCAAGCACTTTGCGGCCAATGGTAGAAAAGGAAATATCTTCGTATAAAAACTAGAGAGAATCATTCCCAGCAACCGCTTTGTGATGCGCGCGTTCCACTCACAGAGTTTAAACTTTCTTTTCATAGAACAGTTTGGAAACACTCTGTTTGTAAAGTCTGCATGTGGATATTTGGACCTCTTTGAGGATTTCGTTGGAAACGGGTTTTCTTCATCTAATGCTAGACAGAAGAATTCTCACTAACTTCTTAGGGTTGCGTGTGATCAACTCACAGAGTTGAACCTTCCTTTAGACAGAGCAGATTTGATACCCTCTTTTTGTGGAATTTCCAAGTGGACATTTCAAGCACTTTGCGGCCAATGGTAGAAAAGGAAATATCTTCGTATAAAAACTGGAGAGAATCATTCTCAGAAACCACTTTGTTATGTGTGCGTTCCACTCACAGAGTTTAACCTTTCTTTTCATAGAGCAGTTTGGAAACACTCTGTTTGTAAAGTCTGCAAGCGGATATTTGGACCTCTTTGAGGATTTCGTTGGAAACGGTATTTCTTCATCTAATGCTAGACAGAAGAATTCTCAGTAACTTCTTTGGGTTACCTGTGTTCAACTCACAGAGTTGAACCTTCCTTTAGACAGAGCAGATTTGAAACCCTCTTTCTGTGTAATTTCCAAGTGGACATTTCAAGCGCTTTTCGGCCAACGGTAGAAAAGGAAATATCTTCGTATAAAAACTGGAGAGAATCATTCTCAGAAACCACTTTGTGATGTGTGCGTTCCACTCACAGAGTTTAACCTTTCTTTTCATAGAGCAGTTTGGAAACACTCTGTTTGTAAAGTCTGCAAGCGGATATTTGGACCTCTTTGAGGATTTCATTGGAAACGGTATTTCTTCATCTAATGCTAGACAGAAGAATTCTCAGTAACTTCTTTGGGTTGCCTTTGTTCAACTCACAGAGTTTAACCTTCCTTTAGACAGAGCAGATTTGAAACCCTCTTTTTGTGGAATTTGCATGTGGACATTTCAAGCGCTTTGGAGCCAACGGTAGAAAAGGAAATATCTTCGTATAAAAACTGGAGAGAAGAATTCTCAGAAGCCACTTTGTGATGTGTGCGTTCCACTCACAGAGTTTAACCTTTCTTTTCATAGAGCAGTTTGGAAACACTCTGTTTGTAAAGTCTGCAAGTGGATATTTGGACTTCTTTGAGGATTACTTTGGAAACGGGATTTCTTCATCTAATGCTAGACAGAAGAATTCTCAGTAACTTCTTTGGGTTGCCTTTGGTCAACTCACAGAGTTGAACCTTCCTTTAGACAGAGCAGATTTGAAACCCTCTTTTTGTGGAATTTGCATGTGGACATTTCAAGCGCTTTGGAGCCAACGGTAGAAAAGTAAATATCTTCGTATAGAAACTAGAGAGAATCATTCCCAGCAACCGCTTTGTGATGAGTGCGTTCCAGTCACAGAGCTTAACCTTTCTTTTCATAGAACAGTTCAGAAACACTCTGTTTGTAAAGTCTGCAAGTGGATATTTGGACCTCTTTGAGGATTTCATTGGAAACGGGATTTCTTCATCTAATGCTAGACAGAAGAATTCTCAGTAACTTCTTTGGGTTGCCTGTGTTCAACTCACAGAGTTGAACCTTCCTTTAGACAGAGAAGATTTGAAACCCTCTTTTTGTGGAATTTCCAAGTGGACATTTCAAGCACTTTGCGGCCAACGGTAGAAAAGGAAATATGTTCGTATAAAAACTGGAGAGAATCATTCTCAGAAAACACTTTGTGATGTGTGTGTTCCCCTCACAGAGTTTAACCTTTCTTGTCACAGAGCAGTTTGGAAACACTGTTTGTAAAGTCTGCAAGTGTATATTTGGACCTCTTTGAGGATTATGTTGGAAACGGGATTTCTTCATATAATGCTAGACTGAAGAATTCTCAGTAACATCCTTGGGTTGCGTGTGTTCAACTCGCAGAGTTGAACCTTCCTTTAGACAGAGCAGATTTGAAAACCTCTTTTTGTGGAATTTGCATGTGGACATTTCAAGCGCTTTGGGGCCAACGGTAGAAAAGGAAATATCTTCGTATAAAAAGTGGAGAGAATCATTCTCAGAAACCACTTTGTGATGTGTGCGTTCCACTCACGGAATTCAACCTTTCTATTCATAGAGCAGTTTGGAAACACTCTGTTTGTAAAGTCTGCAAGCGGATATTGGAACCTGTTTGAGGATTTCCTTGGAAACGGGTTTTCTTCTTCTAATGCTAGACAGAAGAATTCTCAGTAACTTCTTTGGGTTGCCTGTGTTCAAATCGCAGAGTTGAACCTTCCTTTAGACAGAGCAGATTTGAAACCCTCCTTTTGTGGAATTTGCATGTGGACATTTCAAACACTTTGGCGCCAACGGGAGAAAAGGAAATATCATTGTATAAAAACTAGAGAGAATAATTCCTAGCAACCGCTTTGTGATGAGTGCGTTCCACTCACAGAGTTTAACCTTTCTTTTCATAGAACACTTTGGAAACACTCTGTTTGTAAAGTCTGCAAGTGGATATTTGGACCTCTTTGAGGATTTCGTTGGAAACGTGATTTCTTCATCTGATGCTAGACAGAAGAATTCTCAGTAACTTCTTTGGGTTGCGTGTGTTCAACTCGCACAGTTGAACTTTCCTTTAGACAGAGCAGATTTGAAACCTTCTTTTTGTGGAATTTCCAAGTGGACATTTCAAGCGCTTTGCGGCCAATGGTAGAAAAGGAAATATCTTCGTATACAAACTGGAGAAAATCATTCTCAGAAACCACTTTGTGATGTGTGCATTCCACTCACAGAGTTTAACCTTTCTTTTCATAGAGCAGTTTGGAAACACTCTGTTTCTAAATTCTGCAAGCGGATATTTGGACCTCTTTGAGGATTTCGTTGGAAACGGGATTTCTTCATCTAATGCTAGACAGAAGAATTCTCAGTAACTTCTTTGGGTTGCGTGTGTTCAACTCACACAGTTGAAACTTCCTTTAGACAGAGCAGATTTGAAACCCTCTTTTTGTGGAATTTCCAAGTGGACATTTCAAGCACTTTGGGTCCAACGGTAGAAAAGGAAATATCTTCGTAGAAAAACTAGAGAGAATCATTCCCAGCAACGGCTTTGTGATGAGTGTGTTCCACTCATGGAGTTGAACCTTTCTTTTCATAGAACAGTTTGGAAACACTCTGTTTGTAAAGTCTGCAAGTGGATATTTGCACCTCTTTGAGGATTTCGTTGGAAACGGGATTTCTTCATCTAATGATAGACAGAGGAATTCTCAGTAACTTCTTTGAGTTGCGTGTGTTCAACTCGCAGAGTTGAGCCTTCCTTTAGACAGAGGAGATTTGAAACCCTCTTTTTGTGGAATTTCCAAGAGTACATATCAAGCGCTTTGCGTCCAACGGTAGAAAAGGAAATATCTTCGTATAAAAACTGGAGAGAATCATTCCCAGAAATCACTTTGTGATGAGTGCGTTCCACTCACAGAGTTTAACCTTTCTTTTCCTGGAACAGTTTGGAAACACTCTGTTTGTAAAGTCTGCAGGTGGATATTTGGACCTCTTTGAGGATTTCGTTGGAAACGGGATGTCTTCATCTAATGCTAGACAGAAGAATTCTCAGTAACTTCTTTGGGTTGCCTGTGTTCAACTCACAGAGTTGAACCTTCCTTTAGACAGAGAAGATTTGAAACTCTCTTTTTGTGGAATTTGCATGTAGACATTTCAAGCGCTTTGGGGCCAACGGTAGAAAAGGAAATATCTTCGTATAAAAACTGGAGAGAATCATTCTCAGAAACCACTTTGTGATGTGTGCGTTCCACTCACAGAGTTTAACCTTTCTTTTCATAGAGCAGTTTGGAAACACTCTGTTTGTAAAGTCTGCAAGTGGATATTTGGACCTCTTTGAAGATTTCGTTGGAAACAGAATTTCTTCATCTAATGCTAGACGGAAGAATTCTCAGTAACTTCTTTGGGTTCCGTGTGTTCAACTCGCAGAGTTGAACCATCCTTTAGACAGAGCAGATTTGAAACCCTCTTTTTGTGGAATTTCCAAGTGGACATTTCAAGCTCTTTGGGGCCAATGGTAGAAAAGGAAATATCTTCGTATAAAAACTGGAGAGAATCATTCTCAGAAACCACTTTGTGATGTGTGCGTTCCACTCACAGAGTTTAACCTTTCTTTTCATAGAGCAGTTTGGAAACACTCTGTTTGTAAAGTCTGCAAGCGGATATTTGGACCTCTTTGAGGATTTCGTTGGAAAAGGGATTTCTTCATCTAATGCTAGACAGAAGAATTCTCAGTAACTTCTTTGGGTTGCGTGTGTTCAACTCGCAGAGTTGAACCTTCCTTTAGACAGAGCAGATTTGAAACCCTCTTTTTGTGGAATGTCCAAGTGGACATTTGAATCCCTTTGTGGCCAACCGTAGAAAAGGAAATATCTTCATATGAAAACTGGAGAGAATCATTCCTACAAACCACTTTGTGATGAGTGCGTTTCTCTCACATAGTTTAACCTTTCTTTTCATAGAACAGTTTGGAAACACTCTGTTTGCAAAGTCTGCAAGTGGATATTTGGACCTCTTTGAGGATTTCATTGGAAACGGGATTTCTTCATCTAATGCTAGACAGAAGAATTCTCAGTAACTTCATTGGGTTGCCTGTGTTCAACTCACAGAGTTGAACGTTCCTTTAGACAGAGTAGATTTGAAACTCTCTTTTTGTGGAATTTGCAGTTGGACATTTCAAGCGCTTTGGGGCCAACGGTAGAAAAGGAAATATCTTCGTATAAAAAGTAGAGAGAATCACTCCCAGCAACCGCTTTGTGATGAGTGCATTCCACTCACAGAGTTTAACCTTTCTTTTCAGAGAACAGTTTGGAAACACTCTATTTCTAAAGTCTGCAAGTGGATATTTGGACCTCTTTGAGGATTTCGTTGGAAACGGGATTTCTTCGTCTGATGCTAGACAGAAGAATTCTCAGTAACTTCTTTGGGTTGCGTGTGTTCAACTCGCAGAGTTGAACCTTCCTTTGGAAAGAGCAGATTTGAAACCCTCTTTTTGTGGGATTTCCAAGTGGACATTTCAAGCACTTTGCGGCCAACGGTAGAAAAGGAAATATCTTCGTATAAAAACTAGAGAGAATCATTCCCAGCAACCGCTTTGTGATGCGCGCGTTCCACTCACAGAGTTTAAACTTTCTTTTCATAGAACAGTTTGGAAACACTCTGTTTGTAAAGTCTGCATGTGGATATTTGGACCTCTTTGAGGATTTCGTTGGAAACGGGATTTCTTCATCTAATGCTAGACAGAAGAATTCTCACTAACTTCTTAGGGTTGCGTGTGATCAACTCACAGAGTTGAACCTTCCTTTAGACAGAGCAGATTTGATACCCTCTTTTTGTGGAATTTCCAAGTGGACATTTCAAGCGCTTTGCGGCCAATGGTAGAAAAGGAAATATCTTCGTATAAAAACTGGAGAGAATCATTCTCAGAAACCACTTTGTGATGTGTGCGTTCCACTCACAGAGTTTAACCTTTCTTTTCATAGAGCAGTTTGGAAACACTCTGTTTGTAAAGTCTGCAAGCGGATATTTGGACCTCTTTGAGGATTTCGTTGGAAACGGTATTTCTTCATCTAATGCTAGACAGAAGAATTCTCAGTAACTTCTTTGGGTTACCTGTGTTCAACTCACAGAGTTGAACCTTCCTTTAGACAGAGCAGATTTGAAACCCTCTTTCTGTGTAATTTCCAAGTGGACATTTCAAGCGCTTTTCGGCCAACGGTAGAAAAGGAAATATCTTCGTATAAAAACTGGAGAGAATCATTCTCAGAAACCACTTTGTGATGTGTGCGTTCCACTCACAGAGTTTAACCTTTCTTTTCATAGAGCAGTTTGGAAACACTCTGTTTGTAAAGTCTGCAAGCGGATATTTGGACCTCTTTGAGGATTTCATTGGAAACGGTATTTCTTCATCTAATGCTAGACAGAAGAATTCTCAGTAACTTCTTTGGGTTGCCTTTGTTCAACTCACAGAGTTTAACCTTCCTTTAGACAGAGCAGATTTGAAACCCTCTTTTTGTGGAATTTGCATGTGGACATTTCAAGCGCTTTGGAGCCAACGGTAGAAAAGTAAATATCTTCGTATAGAAACTAGAGAGAATCATTCCCAGCAACCGCTTTGTGATGAGTTCGTTCCAGTCACAGAGCTTAACCTTTCTTTTCATAGAACAGTTCAGAAACACTCTGTTTGTAAAGTCTGCAAGTGGATATTTGGACCTCTTTGAGGATTTCATTGGAAACGGGATTTCTTCATCTAATGCTAGACAGAAGAATTCTCAGTAACTTCTTTGGGTTGCCTGTGTTCAACTCACAGAGTTGAACCTTCCTTTAGACAGAGAAGATTTGAAACCCTCTTTTTGTGGAATTTCCAAGTGGACATTTCAAGCACTTTGCGGCCAACGGTAGAAAAGGAAATATGTTCGTATAAAAACTGGAGAGAATCATTCTCAGAAAACACTTTGTGATGTGTGTGTTCCCCTCACAGAGTTTAACCTTTCTTGTCACAGAGCAGTTTGGAAACACTGTTTGTAAAGTCTGCAAGTGTATATTTGGACCTCTTTGAGGATTATGTTGGAAACGGGATTTCTTCATATAATGCTAGACTGAAGAATTCTCTGTAACATCCTTGGGTTGCGTGTGTTCAACTCGCAGAGTTGAACCTTCCTTTAGACAGAGCAGATTTGAAAACCTCTTTTTGTGGAATTTGCATGTGGACATTTCAAGCGCTTTGGGGCCAACGGTAGAAAAGGAAATATCTTCGTATAAAAAGTGGAGAGAATCATTCTCAGAAACCACTTTGTGATGTGTGCGTTCCACTCACGGAATTCAACCTTTCTATTCATAGAGCAGTTTGGAAACACTCTGTTTGTAAAGTCTGCAAGCGGATATTGGAACCTGTTTGAGGATTTCCTTGGAAACGGGTTTTCTTCTTCTAATGCTAGACAGAAGAATTCTCAGTAACTTCTTTGGGTTGCCTGTGTTCAACTCGCAGAGTTGAACCTTCCTTTAGACAGAGCAGATTTGAAACCCTCCTTTTGTGGAATTTGCATGTGGACATTTCAAACACTTTGGCGCCAACGGGAGAAAAGGAAATATCATTGTATAAAAACTAGAGAGAATAATTCCTAGCAACCGCTTTGTGATGAGTGCGTTCCACTCACAGAGTTTAACCTTTCTTTTCATAGAACACTTTGGAAACACTCTGTTTGTAAAGTCTGCAAGTGGATATTTGGACCTCTTTGAGGATTTCGTTGGAAACGTGATTTCTTCATCTGATGCTAGACAGAAGAATTCTCAGTAACTTCTTTGGGTTGCGTGTGTTCAACTCGCACAGTTGAACTTTCCTTTAGACAGAGCAGATTTGAAACCCTCTTTTTGTGGAATTTCCAAGTGGACATTTCAAGCGCTTTGCGGCCAATGGTAGAAAAGGAAATATCTTCGTATACAAACTGGAGAAAATCATTCTCAGAAACCACTTTGTGATGTGTGCATTCCACTCACAGAGTTTAACCTTTCTTTTCATAGAGCAGTTTGGAAACACTCTGTTTCTAAATTCTGCAAGCGGATATTTGGACCTCTTTGAGGATTTCATTGGAAAAGGGATTTCTTCATCTAATGCTAGACAGAAGAATTCTCAGTAACTTCTTTGGGTTGCCTTTGTCCAACTCGCAGAGTTGAAGCTTCCTTTCGACAGAGCAGATTTGATACATTCTTTTTGTGGAATTTCCAGGTGGACATTTCAAGCGCTTTGCGGCCAACGGTAGAAAAGGAAATATCTTCGTATAAAAACTGGAGAGAATCATTCTCAGAAACCACTTTGCGATGTGTGCGTTCCACTCACAGAGTTTAACCTTTCTTTTCATAGAGCAGTTTGGAAACACTCTGTTTGTAAAGTCTGCAAGCGGATATTTGGACCTCTTTGAGGATTTCGTTGGAAACGGTATTTCTTCATCTAATGCTAGACAGAAGAATTCTCAGTAACTTCTTTGGGTTGCCTTTGTTCAACTAACAGAGTTGAACCTTCCTTTAGACAGAGCAGATTTGAAACCCTCTTTTTGTGGAATTTCCAAGTGGACATTTCAAGCGCTTTGCGGCCAACGGTAGAAAAGAAATATCTTCGTATAAAAACTGGAGGGAATCATTCTCAGAAAGCACTTTGTGATGTGTGCATTCCACTCACAGAGTTGAACCTATCTTTTCATAGAACAGTTTGGAAACACTCTGTTTGTAAAGTCTGCAAGCGGATATTTGGACCTCTTTGAGGATTTCGTTGGAAACGGGATTTCTTCATCTAATGCTAGACAGAAGAATTCTCAGTAACTTCTTTGGGTTGCCTGTGTTCAACTCACAGACTTGAACGTTCCTTTAGACAGAGCAGATTTGAAACCCTCTTTTTGTGGAATTTGCATGTGGACATTTCAAGCGCTTTGGCGCCAACGGTAGAAAAGGAAATATGTTCGTATAAAAACTAGAGAGAATCATTCCCAGCAACCGCTTTGTGATGAGTGTGTTCCATTCACAGAGTTTAACCTTTCTTTTCATAGAGCAGTTTGGAAACACTCTGTTTGTAAAGTCTGCAAGTGGATATTTGGACCTCTTTGAGGATTTCGTTGGAAACGGGATTTCTTCATCTAATGCTAGACAGAAGAATTCTCAGTAACTTCTTTGGGTTGCGTGTGTTCAACTCGCAGAGTTGAACCTTCCTTTAGACAGAGCAGATTTGAAACCCTCTTTTTGTGGAATTTCCAAGTGGACATTTCAAGCGCTTTGCGGCCAACGGTAGAAAGGGAAATATCTTCGTATAAATACTGGAGAGAATCATTCTCAGAAACCACTTTGTGATTTGTGCATTCCACTCACAGAGTTTAACCTTTCTTTTCATAGAGCAGATTGGAAACACTCTGTTTGTAACGTCTGCAAGAAGATATTTGGACCACTTTGAGGATTTCATTGGAAACGGGATTTCTTCATCTAATGCTAAACAGAAGAATTCTCAGTAACTTCTTTGGGTTGCGTGTGCTCAACTCACAGAGTTGAATGTTCCTTTAGACAGAGCAGATTTGAAACTCTCTTTTTGTGGGATTTGCAAGTGGAGATTTCAAGCGCTTTGGGGCCAATGGTAGAAAAGGAAATATCTTCGTATAAAAACTAGAGAGAATCATTCCCAGCAACCGCTTTGTGATGCGCGCGTTCCACTCACAGAGTTTCAACTTTCTTTTCATAGAACAGTTTGGAAACACTCTGTTTGTAAAGTCTGCATGTGGATATTTGGACCTCTTTGAGGATTTCGTTGGAAACGGGATTTCTTCATCTAATGCTAGACAGAAGAATTCTCAGTAACTTCTTTGGGTTGCGTGTGATCAACTCACAGAGTTGAACCTTCCTTTAGACAGAGCAGATTTGATACCCTCTTTTTGTGGAATTTGCATGTGGACATTTCAAGCGCTTTGGGGCCAACGGTAGAAAAGTAAATATCTTCGTATAGAAACTAGAGAGAATCATTCCCAGCAACCGCTTTGTGATGAGTGCATTCCAGTCACAGAGCTTCACCTTTCTTTTCATAGAACAGTTCAGAAACACTCTGTTTGTAAAGTCTGCAAGTGGATATTTGGACCTCTTTGAGGATTTCATTGGAAACGGGATTTCTTCATCTAATGCTAGACAGAAGAATTCTCAGTAACTTCTTTGGGTTGCCTGTGTTCAACTCACAGAGTTGAACCTTCCTTTAGACAGAGAAGATTTGAAACCCTCTTTTTGTGGAATTTCCAAGTGGACATTTCAAGCACTTTGCGGCCAACGGTAGAAAAGGAAATATCTTCGTATAAAAACTGGAGAGAATCATTCTCAGAAAACACTTTGTGATGTGTGTGTTCCCCTCACAGAGTTTAACCTTTCTTTTCACAGAGCAGTTTGGAAACACTGTTTGTAAAGTCTGCAAGTGTATATTTGGACCTCTTTGAGGATTATGTTGGAAACGGGATTTCTTCATATAATGCTAGACTGAAGAATTCTCAGTAACTTCCTAGGGTTGCGTGTGTTCAACTCGCAGAGTTGAACCTTCCTTTAGACAGAGCAGATTTGAAAACCTCTTTTTGTGGAATTTGCATGTGGACATTTCAAGCGCTTTGGGGCCAACGGTAGAAAAGGAAATATCTTCGTATAAAAAGTGGAGAGAATCATTCTCAGAAACCACTTTGTGATGTGTGCGTTCCACTCACGGAATTCAACCTTTCTATTCATAGAGCAGTTTGGAAACACTCTGTTTGTAAAGTCTGCAAGCGGATATTTGAACCTCTTTGAGGATTTCGTTGGAAACGGGTTTTCTTCATCTAATGCTAGACAGAAGAATTCTCAGTAACTTGTTTGGGTTGCCTGTGTTCAACTCGCAGAGTTCAACCTTCCTTTAGACAGAGCACATTTGAAACCCTCTTTTTGTGGAATTTCCACGTGGACATTTCAAGCGCTTCGCGGCCAACGGTAGAAAAGGAAATATCTTCGTATGAAAACTGGAGAGAATCATTCCCAGAAACCACTTTGTGATGAGTGCATTCCACTCACAGAGCTAAACCTTTCTTCTCATAGAACAGTTTGGAAACACTCTGTTTGTAAAGTCTGCAAGTGGATATTTGGACCTCTTTGAGGATTTCGTTGGAAACGGGATTTCTTCATCTAATGCTAGACAGAAGAATTCTCAGTAACTTCCTTGGGTTGCAAGTGTTCTACTCACAGAGTTGAACCTTCCTTTAGACAGAGCAGATTTGAAACCCTCTTTTTGTGGAATTTCCAAGTTGACATTTCAAGCGATTTGAGGCCAATGGTAGAAAAGGAAATATCTTCGTATAAAAACTGGAGAGAATCGTTCTTAGAAACCACTTTTTGATGTGTTCGTTCCACTCACAGAGTTTATCCTTTCGTTTCATAGAGCAGTTTGGAAACACTCTGTTTCTAAAGTCTGCAAGCGGATATTTGGACCTCTTTGAGGATTTCGTTAGAAACGGGATTTCTTCATCTAATGCTAGACAGAAGAATTCTCATTAACTTCTTTGGGTTGCCTGTGTTCAACTCACAGAGATGAACATTCATTTAGATGGAGCAGATTTCAAACCCTCTTTTTGTGGAATTTGCAAGTGGACATTTCAAGGGCTTTGAGTCCAACGGTACAAAAGGAAATATCTTCGTATAAAAACTAGGGAGAATCATTCCCAGCAACCGCTTTGTGATGAGTGCGTTCCACTCACAGAGTTTAACCTTTCTTTTCATAGAACAGTTTGGAAACACTCTGTTTGTAAAGTCTGCAAGTGGATATTTGGACCTCTTTGAGGATTTCGTTGGAAACGGGATTTCTTCATCTAATGCTAGACAGAAGAATTCTCAGTAACTTCTTTGGGTTGCGTGTGTTCAACTCACACAGTTGAAACTTCCTTTAGACAGAGCAGATTTGAAACCCTCTTTTTGTGGAATTTCCAAGTGGACATTTCAAGCACTTTGGGTCCAACGGTAGAAAAGGAAATATCTTCGTAGAAAAACTAGAGAGAATCATTCCCAGCAACGGCTTTGTGATGAGTGTGTTCCACTCATGGAGTTGAACCTTTCTTTTCATAGAACAGTTTGGAAACACTCTGTTTGTAAAGTCTGCAAGTGGATATTTGCACCTCTTTGAGGATTTCGTTGGAAACGGGATTTCTTCATCTAATGATAGACAGAGGAATTCTCAGTAACTTCTTTGAGTTGCGTGTGTTCAACTCGCAGAGTTGAGCCTTCCTTTAGACAGAGGAGATTTGAAACCCTCTTTTTGTGGAATTTCCAAGAGTACATATCAAGCGCTTTGCGTCCAACGGTAGAAAAGGAAATATCTTCGTATAAAAACTGGAGAGAATCATTCCCAGAAATCACTTTGTGATGAGTGCGTTCCACTCACAGAGTTTAACCTTTCTTTTCCTGGAACAGTTTGGAAACACTCTGTTTGTAAAGTCTGCAGGTGGATATTTGGACCTCTTTGAGGATTTCGTTGGAAACGGGATTTCTTCATCTAATGCTAGACAGAAGATTTCTCAGTAACTTCTTTGGGTTGCCTGTGTTCAACTCACAGAGTTGAACCTTCCTTTAGACAGAGAAGATTTGAAACTCTCTTTTTGTGGAATTTGCATGTAGACATTTCAAGCGCTTTGGGGCCAACGGTAGAAAAGGAAATATCTTCGTATAAAAACTGGAGAGAATCATTCTCAGAAACAACTTTGTGATGTGTGCGTTCCACTCACAGAGTTTAACCTTTCTTTTCATAGAGCTGTTTGGAAACACTCTGTTTGTAAAGTCTGCAAGTGGATATTTGGACCTCTTTGAATATTTCGTTGGAAACAGAATTTCTTCATCTAATGCTAGACGGAAGAATTCTCAGTAACTTCTTTGGGTTGTGTGTGTTCAACTCGCAGAGTTGAACCTTCCTTGAGACAGAGCAGATTTGAAAACCTCTTTTTGTGGAATTTGCATGTGGACATTTCAAGCGCTTTGGAGCCAACGGTAGAAAAGGAAATATCTTCGTATAAAAACTAGAGAGAATCATTCCCAGCCACCGCTTTGTGATGAGTGCCTTCCATTCACAGAGTTTAACCTTTCTTTTCATAGAACAGTTTGGAATCACTCTGTTTGTAACGTCTGCAAGTGGATATTTGGACCTCTTTGAGGATTTCGTTGGAAACGGGATTTCTTCATCTAATGCTAGACAGAAGAATTCTCAGTAACTTCTTTGGGTTGCGTGTGTTCAACTTGCAGAGTTGAACCTTCTTTTAGACAGAGTAGATGTGAAACCCTCTTTTTGTGGAATTTCCAAGTGGACATTTCAGGCCCTTTGCGGACAATGGTAGAAAAGGAAATATCTTCGTATAAAAACTGGAGAGAATCATTCTCAGAAACCACGTTGTGATGTGTGCGTTCCACTCACAGAGTATAAACTTTCTTTCATAGAGCAGTTTGGAAACACTCTGTTTCTAAACTCTGCAAGCTGATATTTGGACCTCTTTGAGGATTTCATTGGAAACGGGATTTCTTCATCTAATGCTAGACAGAAGAATTCTCAATAACTTCTTTGGGTTGCCTTTGTTCACATCACAGAGTTGAACCTTCCTTTAGACAGAGCAGATTTGAAACCCTCTTTTTGTGGAATTTGCCTGTGGACATTTCAAGCGCTATGGGGTCAACGGTAGAAAAGGAAATATCTTCGTATAAAAAGTAGAGACTATCATTCCCAGCAACCGCTTTGTGATGAGTGCGTTCCACTCACAGAGCTTAACCTTTCTTTTCATACAACAGTTTGGAAACACTCTGTTTGTAAAGTCTGAAAGTGGATATTTGGACCTCTTTGAGGATTTCATTGGAAACGGGATTTCTTCATCTAATGCTAGACAGAGGAATTTTCAGTAACTTCTTTGGGTTGCGTGTGTTCAACTCGCAGAGTTGAACCTTCCTTTAGACAGAGCAGATTTGAAACCCCCTTTTCGTGGAATTTCCAAGTGGACATTTCAAGCGCTTTGCGTCCAACGGAAGAAAAGGAAATATCTTCGCATAAAAACTGGAGAGAATCATTCTCAGAAACCACTTTGTGATGTGTGCGTTCCACTCACAGAGTTTAACCTTTCTTTTCATAGAACAGTTTGGAAACACTCTGTTTGTAAAGTCTGCAAGTGGATATTTGGACCTCTTTGAGGATTTCGTTGGAAACGGGATTTCTTCATCTAATGCTAGACAGAAGAATTCTCAGTAACTTCTTTGGGTTGCCTGTGTTCAACTCACAGAGTTGAACGTTCCTTTAGACAGAGCAGTTTTGAAACCCTCTTTTTGTGGAATTTGCATGTGGACATTTCAAGCGCTTTGGAGCCAACGGTAGAAAAGGAAATATCTTCGTATAAAAACTAGAGAGAATCATTCCCAGCCACCGCTTTGTGATGAGTGCCTTCCATTCACAGAGTTTAACCTTTCTTTTCATAGAACAGTTTGGAAACACTCTGTTTGTAAAGTCTGCAAGTGGATATTTGGACCTCTTTGAGGATTTCGTTGGAAACGGGATTTCTTCATCTAATGCTAGACAGAAGAATTCTCAGTAACTTCTTTGGGTTGCGTGTGTTCAACTTGCAGAGTTGAACCTTCTTTTAGACAGAGCAGATGTGAAACCCTCTTTTTGTGGAATTTCCAAGTGGACATTTCAAGCGCTTTGCGGACAATGGTAGAAAAGGAAATATCTTCGTATAAAAACTGGAGAGAATCATTCTCAGAAACCACGTTGTGATGTGTGCGTTCCACTCACTGAGTTTAAACTTTCTTTCATAGAGCAGTTTGGAAACACTCTGTTTCTAAACTGTGCAAGCGGATATTTGGACCTCTTTGAGGATTTCGTTGGAAACGGGATTTCTTCATCTAATGCTAGACAGAAGAATTCTCAATAACTTCTTTGGGTTGCCTTTGTTCACATCACAGAGTTGAACCTTCCTTTAGACAGAGCAGATTTGAAACCCTCTTTTTGTGGAATTTGCATGTGGACATTTCAAGCGCTATGGGGCCAACGGTAGAAAAGGAAATATCTTCGTATAAAAAGTAGAGAGAATCATTCCCAGCAACCGCTTTGTGATGAGTGCGTTCCACTCACAGAGCTTAACCTTTCTTTTCATAGAACAGTTTGGAAACACTCTGTTTGTAAAGTCTGAAAGTGGATATTTGGACCTCTTTGAGGATTTCGTTGGAAACGGGATTTCTTCATCTAATGCTAGACAGAGGAATTATCAGTAACTTCTTTGGGTTGCGTGTGTTCAACTCGCAGAGTTGAACCTTCCTTTAGACAGAGCAGATTTGAAACCCCCTTTTCGTGGAATTTCCAAGTGGACATTTCAAGCGCTTTGCGTCCAACGGAAGAAAAGGAAATATCTTCGCATAAAAACTGGAGAGAATCATTCTCAGAAACCACTTTGTGATGTGTGCGTTCCACTCACAGAATTTAACCTTTCTTTTCATAGAGCAGTTTGGAAACACTCTGTTTGTAAAGTCTGCAAGCGGATATTTGGACCTCTTTGAGGATTTCGTTGGAAACGGGATTTCTTCATCTAATGCTAGACAGAAAAATTCTCAGTAACTTTTTTGGTTTGCGTGTGTTCAACTCGCAGAGTTGAACCTTCCTTTAGACAGAGCAGACTTTAAACCCTCTTTTAGTGGAATTTCCAAGTGGACATTTCAAGCGATTTGCGGCCAAATGTATAAAAGGAAATATCTTCGTATAAAAACTGGAGAGAATCATTCTCAGAAAGCACTTCGTGATGTGTGCATTCCACTCACAGAGTTGAACCTATCTTTTCATAGAACAGTTTGGAAACACTCTGTTTGTAAAGTCTGCAAGCGGATATTTGGACCTCTTTGAGGATTTCGTTGGAAACGGGATTTCTTCATCTAATGCTAGACAGAAGAATTCTCAGTAACTACTTTGGGTTGCCTGTGTTCATCTCACAGAGTTGGACGTTCCTTTAGACAGAGCAGATTTGAAACCCTCTTTTTGTGGAATTTGCATGAGGACATTTCAAGCGCTTTGGGGCCAACGGTAGAAAAGGAAATATCTTCGTATAAAAAGTGGAGAGAATCATTCTCAGAAACCACTTTGTGATGTGTGCGTTCCACTCACGGAATTCAACCTTTCTATTCATAGAGCAGTTTGGAAACACTCTGTTTGTAAAGTCTGCAAGCGGATATTTGAACCTCTTTGAGGATTTCGTAGGAAACGGGATTTCTTCATCTAATGCTAGAGAGAAGAATTCTCAGTAACTTCTTTGGGTTACGTGTGTTCAACTCGCAGAGTTGAACCTTCCTTTAGACAGAGCAGATTTGAAACCCTCTTTTTGTGGAATTTCCAAGTGGACATTTCAAGCGCTTTTTGGCCAACGGTAGAAAAGGAAATATCTTCGTATAAAAACTGCAGAGAATCATTCTCAGAAACCATTTTGTGATGTGTGCGTTCCACTCACAGAGTTTAACCTTTCTTTTCATAGAGCAGTTTGGAAACACTCTGTCTGTAAAGTCTGCAAGCGGATATTTGGACTTCTTTGAGGATTTCGTTGGAAACGGGATTTCTTCATCTAATGCTAGACAGAAGAATTCTCAGTAACTTCTTTGGGTTGCCTTTGTTCAACTCACAGAGTTGAACCTTCCTTTAGACAGAGCAGATTTGAAACCCTCTTTTTGTGGAATTTGCATGTGGACATTTCAAGCGCTATGGGGCCAACGGTAGAAAAGGAAATATCTTCGTATAAAAAGTAGAGAGAATCATTCCCAGCAACCGCTTTGTGATGAGTGCGTTCCACTCACAGAGCTTAACCTTTCTTTTCATAGAACAGTTTGGAAACACTCTGTTTGTAAAGTCTGAAAGTGGATATTTGGACCTCTTTGAGGATTTCGTTGGAACCGGGATTTCTTCATCTAATGCTAGACAGGGGAATTATCAGTAACTTCTTTGGGTTGCGTGTGTTCAACTCGAAGAGTTGAACCTTCCTTTAGACAGAGCAGATTTGAAACCCCCTTTTCGTGGAATTTCCAAGTGGACATTTCAAGCGCTTTGCGTCCAACGGAAGAAAAGGAAATATCTTCGCATAAAAACAGGAGAGAATCATTCTCAGAAACCACTTTGTGATGTGTGCGTTCCACTCACAGAATTTAACCTTTCTTTTCATAGAGCAGTTTGGAAACACTCTGTCTGTAAAGTCTGCAAGCGGATATTTGGACCTCTTTGAGGATTTCGTTGGAAACGGGATTTCTTCATCTAATGCTAGACAGAAAAATTCTCAGTAACTTCTTTGGGTTGCGTGTGTTCAACTCGCAGAGTTGAACCTTCCTTTAGACAGAGCAGACTTTAAACCCTCTTTTTGTGGAATTTCCAAGTGGACATTTCAAGCGATTTGCGGCCAAAGGTATAAAAGGAAATATCTTCGTATAAAAACTGGAGAGAATCATTCTCAGAAAGCACTTTGTGATGTGTGCATTCCACTCACAGAGTTTAACTTTTCTTTTCATAGAGCAGTTTGGAAACACTCTGTTTCTAAAGTCTGCAAGCGGATATTTTGACCTCTTTGAGGATTTCGTTGGAAACGGGATTTCTTCATCTAATGCTAGACAGAAGAATTCTCAGCAATTTTTTGGGTTGCGTGTGTTCAACTCACAGAGTTGAACCTTCCTTTAGACAGAGAAGATTTGAAACCCCCTTTTTGTGGAATTTCCAAGTGGACATTTCAAGCGCTTTGCGTCCAACGGTAGAAAAGGAAATATCTTCGTATAAAAACTGGAGAGAATCATTCTCAGAAAGCACTTTGTGATGTGTGCATTCCACTCACAGAGTTGAACCTATCTTTTCATAGAACAGTTTGGAAACACTCTGTTTGTAAAGTCTGCAAGCGGATATTTGGACCTCTTTGAGGATTTCGTTGGAAACGGGATTTCTTCATCAAATGCTAGACAGAAGAATTCTCAGTAACTTCTTTGGGTTGCCTGTGTTCAACTCACAGAGTTGAACGTTCCTTTAGACAGAGAAGATTTGAAACCCTCTTCTTGTGGAATTTGCATGTGGACATTTCAAGCGCTTTGGGGCTTACGGTAGAAAAGGAAATATCTTCGTATAAAAACTAGAGAGAATCATTCCCTGCAACCGCTTTGTGATGAGTGCGTTCCACTCACAGAGTTTAACCTTTCTTTTCATAGAGCAGTTTGGAAACACTCTGTTTGTAAAGTCTGCAAGTGGATATTTGGACCTCTTTGAGGATTTCGTTGGAAACGGGATTTCCTCATCTAATCCTAGACAGAAGAATTCTCAGTAACTTCTTTGGGTTGCCTGTGTTCAACTCACAGAGTTGAACCTTCCTTTAGACAGAGCACATTTGAAACCCTCTTTTTGTGGAATTTCCAAGTGGACATTTCAAGCGCTTTGCGGCCAACGGTAGAAAAGGAAATATCTTCGTATAAAAACTGGAGAGAATCATTCTCAGAAACCACTTTGTGATGTGTGCATTCCCCTCAGAGAGTTTAACCTTTCTTTTCATAGAGCCGTTTGGAAACACCCTGTTTGTAAAGTCTACAAGCGGATATTTGGACCTCTTTGAGGATTTCGTTGGAAACGGGATTTCTTCATCTAATGCTAGACAGAAGAGTTCTCAGTAACTTCTTTGGGTTGCCTGTGTTCAACTCACAGAGTTGAACGTTCCCTTAGACAGAGCAGATTTGAAACCCTCTTTTTGTGGAATTTGCATGTGGACATTTCAAGCGCTTTGGGGCTTACGGTAGAAAAGGAAATATCTTCGTATAAAAACCAGAGAGAATCATTCCCTGCAACCGCTTTGTGATGAGTGCATTCCACTCACAGAGTTTAACCTTTCTTTTCATAGAACAGTTTGCAAACACTCTGTTTGTAAAGTCTGCAAGTGGATATTTGGACCTCTTTGAGGATTTCGTTGGAAACGGGATTTCTTCATCTAATGCTAGACTGAAGAATTCTCAGTAACTTCTTTGGGTTGCGTGTGTTCACCTCGCACAGTTGAACTTTCCTTTAGACAGAGCAGATTTGAAACCCTCTTTTTGTGGAATTTCCAAGTGGACATTTCAAGCGCTTTGTGGCCAATGGTAGAAAAGGAAATATCTTCGTATAAAAACTGGAGAAAATCATTCTCAGAAACCACTTTGTGATGTGTACGTTCCACTCACAGAGTTTAAACTTTCTTTTCATAGAGCAGTTTGGAAACACTCTGTTTGTAAAGTCTGCAAGTGCATATTTGGACCTCTTTGAGGATTTCGTTGGAAACAGCATTTCTTCATCTAATGCTAGACTGAAGAATTCTCAGTAACTTCCTAGGGTTGCTTGTGTTCAACTCGCAGAGTTGAACCTTCCTTTAGACAGAGCAGATTTGAAAACCTCTTTTTGTGGAATTTGCATGTGGACATTTCAAGTGCTTTGGGGCCAACGGTAGAAAAGGAAATATCTTCGTATAAAAACTAGAGAGAATCATTCCCAGCAACCGCTTTGTGATGAGTGCGTTCCACTCACAGAGTTTAACCTTTCTTTTCATAGAACAGTTTGGAAACACTCTGTTTGTAAAGTCTGCAAGTGGATATTTGGACCTCTTTGAGGATTTCTTTGGAAACGGGATTTCTTGATCTAATCCTAGACAGAAGAATTCTCAGTAACTTCTTTGGGTTGCCTGTGTTCAACTCACAGAGTTGAACCTTCCTTTAGACAGAGCACATATGAAACCCTCTTTTTGCGGAATTTCCAAGGGGACATTTCAAGCGCTTTGCGGCCAACGGTAGAAAAGGAAATATCTTCGTATAAAAACTGGAGAGAATCATTCTCAGAAACCACTTTGTGATGTGTGCATTCCCCTCAGAGAGATTAACCTTTCTTTTCATAGAGCCGCTTGGAAACACCCTGTTTGTAAAGTCTACAAGCGGATATTTGGACCTCTTTGAGGATTTCGTTGGAAACGGGATTTCTTCATCTAATGCTAGACAGAAGAGTTCTCAGTAACTTCTTTGGGTTGCCTGTGTTCAACTCACAGAGTTGAACCTTCCTTTAGACAGAGCAGATTTGAAACCCTCTTTTTGTGGAATTTGCATCTGGACATTTCAAGCGCTTTGGGGCTTACGGTAGAAAAGAAAATATCTTCGTATAAAAACCAGAGAGAATCATTCCCTACAACCGCTTTGTGATGAGTGCGTTCCACTCACAGAGTTTAACCTTTCTTTTCATAGAACAGTTTGCAAACACTCTGTTTGTAAAGTCTGCAAGTGGATATTTGGACCTCTTTGAGGATTTCGTTGGAAACGGGATTTCTTCATCTAATGCTAGACAGAAGAATTCTCAGTAACTTCTTTGGGTTGCGTGTGTTCAACTCGCACAGTTGAACTTTCCTTTAGACAGAGCAGATTTGAAACCCTCTTTTTGTGGAATTTCCAATTGGACATTTCAAGCGCTTTGTGGCCAATGGTAGAAAAGGAAATATCTTCGTATAAAAACCGGAGAAAATCATTCTCAGAAACCACTTTGTGATGTGTGCGTTCCACTCACAGAGTTTAACTTTTCTTTTCATAGAGCAGTTTGGAAACACTCTGTTTGTAAAGTCTGCAAGTGTATATTTGGACCTCTTTGAGGATTTCGTTGGAAACGGCATTTGTTCATCTAATGCTAGACTGAAGAATTCTCAGTAACTTCCTTGGGTTGCGTGTGTTCAACTCGCAGAGTTGAACCTTCCTTTAGACAGAGCAGATTTGAAAACCTCTTTTTGTGGAATTTGCATGTGGACATTTCAAGTTCTTTGAGGCCAACGGTAGAAAAGGAAATATCTTCGTATAAAAACTAGAGAGAATCATTCCCAGCAACCGCTTTGTGATGAGTGCATTCCACTCACAGAGTTTAACCTTTCTTTTCATAAAACAGTTTGGAAACACTCTGTTTGTAAAGTCTGCAAGTGGATATTTGGTCCTCTTTGAGGATTTCGTTGGAAACGGGATTTCTTCATCTAATCCTAGACAGAAGAATTCTCAGTAACTTCTTTGGGTTGCCTGTGTTCAACTCACAGAGTTGAACCTTCCTTTAGACAGAGCACATTTGAAACCCTCTTTTTGTGGAATTTCCAAGTGGACATTTGAAGCGCTTTGCGGCCAACGGTAGAAAAGGAAACCTCTTCGTATAAAAACTGGAGAGAATCATTCTCAGAAACCACTTTGTGATGTGTGCATTCCCCTCAGAGAGTTTAACCTTTCTTTTCATAGAGCCGTTTGGAAACACCCTGTTTGTAAAGTCTACAAGCGGATATTTGGACCTCTTTGAGGATTTCGTTGGAAACGGGATTTCTTCATCTAATGCTAGACAGAAGAGTTCTCAGTAACTTCTTTGGGTTGCCTGTGTTCAACTCACAGAGTTGAACGTTCCTTTAGACAGAGCAGATTTGAAACCCTCCTTTTGTGGAATTTGCACGTGGACATTTCAAGCGCTTTGGGGCTTACGGTAGAAAAGGAAATATCTTCGTATAAAAACTAGAGAGAATCATTCTCAGAAACCACTTTGTGATGTGTGCGTTCCACTCACAGAGTTTAACCTTTCTTTTCATAGAGCAGTTTGGAAACACTCTGTTTGTAAAGTCTGGAAGCGGATATTTGGACTTCTTTGAGGATTTCGTTGGAAACGGGATTTCTTCATCTAATGCTAGACAGAAGAATCCTCAGTAACTTCTTTGGGTTGCGTTTGTTCAACTCACAGAGTTGAACCTTCCTTTAGACGGAGCAGATTTGAAACCCTCTTTTTGTGGAATTTGCATGTGGACATTTCAAGCGCCTTGGCGCCAACGGTAGAAAAGGAAATATCTTTGTATAAAAAGTAGAGAGAATCATTCCCAGCAACCGCTTTGTGATGAGTGCGTTCCACTCACAGAGTTTAACCTTTCTTTTCATAGAACAGTTTGGAAACACTCTGTTTGTAAAGTCTGCAAGTGGATATTTGGACCTCTTTGAGGATTTCGTTGGAAACGGGATTTCTTCATCTAATGCTAGACAGAAGAATTCTCAGTAACTTCTTTGGGTTGCGTGTGTTGAACTCGCACAGTTGAACTTTCTTTTAGACAGAGCAGATTTGAAACCCTCTTTTTGTGGAATTTCCAAGTGGACATTTCAAGCGCTTTGTGGCTAATGGTAGAAAAGGAAATATCTTCGTATAAAAACTGGAGAAAATCATTCTCAGAAACCACTTTGTGATGTGTGCGTTCCATTCACAGAGTTTAACCTTTCTTTTCATAGAGCAGTTTGCAAACACTCTGTTTGTAAAGTCTGCAAGTGTATATTTGGACCTCTTTGAGGATTTCGTTGGAAACGGCATTTCTTCATCTAATGCTAGACTGAAGAATTCTCAGTAACTTCCTTGGGTTGCGTGTGTTCAACTCGCAGAGTTGAACCTTCCTTTAGACAGAGCAGATTTGAAAACCTCTTTTTGTGGAATTTGCATGTAGACATTTCAAGCGCTTTGGGGCCAACGGTAGAAAAGGAAATATCTTCGTATAAAAACTGGAGAGAATCATTCTCAGAAACCACTTTGTGATGTGTGCGTTCCACTCACAGAGTTTAACCTTTCTTTTCATAGAGCAGTTTGGAAACACTCTGTTTGTAAAGTCTGCAAGTGGATATTTGGACCTCTGTGAGGATTTCGTTGGAAACGGGATTTCTTCATCTAATCCTAGACAGAAGAATTCTCAGTAACTTCTTTGGGTTGCCTGTGTTCAACTCACAGAGTTGAACCTTCCTTTAGACAGAGCACATTTGAAACCCTCTTTTTGTGGAATTTTCAAGTGGACATTTCAAGCGCTTTGCGGCCAACAGTAGAAAAGGAAATATCTTCGTATAAAAACTGGAGAGAATCATTCTCAGAAACCACTTTGTGATGTGTGCATTCCCCTCAGAGAGTTTAACCTTTCTTTTCATAGAGCCGTTTGGAAACACCCTGTTTGTAAAGTCTACAAGCGGATATTTGGACCTCTTTGAGGATTTCGTTGGAAACGGGATTTCTTCATCTAATGCTAGACAGAAGAGTTCTCAGTAACTTCTTTGGGTTGCCTGTGTTCAACTCACAGAGTTGAACATTCCCTTAGACAGAGCAGATTTGAAACCCTCTTTTTGTGGAATTTGCATGTGGACATTTCAAGCGCTTTGGGGCTTACGGTAGAAAAGGAAATATCTTCGTATAAAAACCAGAGAGAATCATTCCCTGCAACCGCTTTGTGATGAGTGCGTTCCACTCACAGAGTTTAACCTTTCTTTTCATAGAACAGTTTGCAAACACTCTGTTTGTAAAGTCTGCAAGTGGATATTTGGACCTCTTTGAGGATTTCGTTGGAAACGGGATTTCTTCATCTAATGCTAGACAGAAGAATTCTCAGTAACTTCTTTGGGTTGCGTGTGTTCAACTCGCACAGTTGAACTTTCCTTTAGACAGAGCAGATTTGAAACCCTCTTTTTGTGGAATTTCCAAGTGGACATTTCAAGCGCTTTGTGGCCAATGGTAGAAAAGGAAATATCTTCGTATAAAAACTGGAGAAAATCATTCTCAGAAACCACTTTGTGATGTGTGCGTTCCACTCACAGAGTTTAAACTTTCTTTTCATAGAGCAGTTTGGAAACACTCTGTTTGTAAAGTCTGCAAGTGTATATTTGGACCTCTTTGAGGATTTCCTTGGAAACGGCATTTCTTCATCTAATGCTAGACTGAAGAATTCTCAGTAACTTCCTAGGGTTGCGTGTGTTCAACTCGCAGAGTTGAACCTTCCTTTAGACAGAGCAGATTTGAAAACCTCTTTTTGTGGAATTTGCGTGTGGACATTTCAAGTGCTTTGGGGCCAACGGTAGAAAAGGAAATATCTTCGTATAAAAACTAGAGAGAATCATTCCCAGCAACCGCTTTGTGATGAGTGCGTTCCACTCACAGAGTTTAACCTTTCTTTTCATAGAACAGTTTGGAAACACTCTGTTTGTAAAGTCTGCAAGTGGATATTTGGACCTCTTTGAGGATTTCGTTGGAAACGGGATTTCTTGATCTAATCCTAGACAGAAGAATTCTCAGTAACTTCTTTGGGTTGCCTGTGTTCAACTCACAGAGTTGAACCTTCCTTTAGACAGAGCACATTTGAAACCCTCTTTTTGCGGAATTTCCAAGGGGACATTTCAAGCGCTTTGCGGCCAACGGTAGAAAAGGAAATATCTTCGTATAAAAACTGGAGAGAATCATTCTCAGAAACCACTTTGTGATGTGTGCATTCCCCTCAGAGAGGTTAACCTTTCTTTTCATAGAGCCGTTTGGAAACACCCTGTTTGTAAAGTCTACAAGCGGATATTTGGACCCCTTTGAGGATTTCGTTGGAAACGGGATTTCTTCATCTAATGCTAGACAGAAGAGTTCTCAGTAACTTCTTTGGGTTGCCTGTGTTCAACTCACAGAGTTGAACGTTCCTTTAGACAGAGCAGATTTGAAACCCTCTTTTTGTGGAATTTGCATCTGGACATTTCAAGCGCTCTGGGGCTTACGGTAGAAAAGAAAATATCTTCGTATAAAAACCAGAGAGAATCATTCCCTACAACCGCTTTGTGATGAGTGCGTTCCACTCACAGAGTTTAACCTTTCTTTTCATAGAACAGTTTGCAAACACTCTGTTTGTAAAGTCTGCAAGTGGATATTTGGACCTCTTTGAGGATTTCGTTGGAAACGGGATTTCTTCATCTAATGCTAGACAGAAGAATTCTCAGTAACTTCTTTGGGTTGCGTGTGTTCAACTCGCACAGTTGAACTTTCCTTTAGACAGAGCAGATTTGAAACCCTCTTTTTGTGGAATTTCCAATTGGACATTTCAAGCGCTTTGTGGCCAATGGTAGAAAAGGAAATATCTTCGTATAAAAACCGGAGAAAATCATTCTCAGAAACCACTTTGTGATGTGTGCGTTCCACTCACAGAGTTTAACCTTTCTTTTCATAGAGCAGTTTGGAAACACTCTGTTTGTAAAGTCTGCAAGTGTATATTTGGACCTCTTTGAGGATTTCGTTGGAAACGGCATTTGTTCATCTAATGCTAGACTGAAGAATTCTCAGTAACTTCCTTGGGTTGCGTGTGTTCAACTCGCAGAGTTGAACCTTCCTTTAGACAGAGCAGATTTGAAAACCTCTTTTTGTGGAATTTGCATGTGGACATTTCAAGTTCTTTGAGGCCAACGGTAGAAAAGGAAATATCTTCGTATAAAAACTAGAGAGAATCATTCCCAGCAACCGCTTTGTGATGAGTGCGTTCCACTCACAGAGTTTAACCTTTCTTTTCATAGAACAGTTTGGAAACACTCTGTTTGTAAAGTCTGCAAGTGGATATTTGGTCCTCTTTGAGGATTTCGTTGGAAACGGGATTTCTTCATCTAATCCTAGACAGAAGAATTCTCAGTAACTTCTTTGGGTTGCCTGTGTTCAACTCACAGAGTTGAACCTTCCTTTAGACAGAGCACATTTGAAACCCTCTTTTTGTGGAATTTCCAAGTGGACATTTGAAGCGCTTTGCGGCCAACGGTAGAAAAGGAAATATCTTCGTATAAAAACTGGAGAGAATCATTCTCAGAAACCACTTTGTGATGTGTGCATTCCCCTCAGAGAGTTTAACCTTTCTTTTCATAGAGCCGTTTGGAAACACCCTGTTTGTAAAGTCTACAAACGGATATTTGGACCTCTTTGAGGATTTCGTTGGAAACGGGATTTCTTCATCTAATGCTAGACAGAAGAGTTCTCAGTAACTTCTTTGGTTGCCTGTGTTCAACTCACAGAGTTGAACGTTCCTTTAGACAGAGCAGATTTGAAACCCTCCTTTTGTGGAATTTGCACGTGGACATTTCAAGCGCTTTGGGGCTTACGGTAGAAAAGGAAATATCTTCGTATAAAAACTGGAGAGAATCATTCTCAGAAACCACTTTGTGATGTGTGCGTTCCACTCACAGAGTTTAACCTTTCTTTTCATAGAGCAGTTTGGAAACACTCTGTTTGTAAAGTCTGGAAGCGGATATTTGGACTTCTTTGAGGATTTCGTTGGAAACGGGATTTCTTCATCTAATGCTAGACAGAAGAATTCTCAGTAACTTCTTTGGGTTGCGTTTGTTCAACTCACAGAGTTGAACCTTCCTTTAGACAGAGCAGATTTGAAACCCTCTTTTTGTGGAATTTCCAATTGGACATTTCAAGCCCTTTGTGGCCAATGGTAGAAAAGGAAATATCTTCGTATAAAAACTGGAGAAAATCATTCTCAGAAACCACTTTGTGATGTGTGCGTTCCACTCACAGAGTTTAACCTTTCTTTTCATAGAGCAATTTGGAAACACTCTGTTTGTAAACTCTGCAAGTGTATATTTGGACCTCTTTGAGGATTTCGTTGGAAACGGCATTTCTTCATCTAATGCTAGGCTGAAGAATTCTCAGTAACTTCCTTGGGTTGCATGTGTTCAACTCGCAGAGTTGAACCTTCCTTTAGACAGAGCAGATTTGAAACCCTCTTTTTGTGGAATTTCGAAGTGGACATTTCAAGCGCTTTTCGGCCAACGGTAGAAAAGGAAATATCTTCGTATAAAAACTGGAGAGAATCATTCTCAGAAACCATTTTGTGATGTGTGTGTTCCACTCACAGAGATTAACCTTTCTTTTCATAGAGCAGTTTGGAAACACTCTGTTTGTAAAGTCTGCAAGCGGATATTTGGACTTCTTTGAGGATTTCGTTGGAAACGGGATTTCTTCATCTAATGCTAGACAGAAGAATTCTCAGTAACTTCGTTGGGTTGCCTTTGTTCAACTCACAGAGTTGAACCTTCCTTTAGACAGAGCAGATTTGAAACCCTCTTTTTGTGGAATTTGCATGTGGACATTTCAAGCGCTTTGGCGCCAACGGTAGAAAAGGAAATATCTTTGTATAAAAAGTAGAGAGAATCATTCCCAGCAACCGCTTTGTGATGAGTGCGTTCCACTCACAGAGTTTAACCTTTCTTTTCATAGAACAGTTTGCAAACACTCTGTTTGTAAAGTCTGCAAGTGGATATTTGGACCTCTTTGAGGATTTCGTTGGAAACGGGATTTCTTCATCTAATGCTAGACAGAAGAATTCTCAGTAACTTCTTTGGGTTGCGTGTGTTCAACTTGCAGAGTTGAACCTTCCTTTAGACAGAGCAGATGTGAAACCCTCTTTTTGTGGAATTTCCAAGTGGACATTTCAAGCGCTTTGCGGACAATGGTAGAAAAGGAAATATCTTCGTATAAAAACTGGAGAGAATCATTCTCAGAAATCACGTTGTGATGTGTGCGTTCCACTCACGGAGTTTAAACTTTCTTTCATAGAGCAGTTTGGAAACACTCTGTTTCTAAACTGTGCAAGAGGATATTTGGACCTCTTTGAGGATTTCGTTGGAAACGGGATTTCTTCATCTAATGCTAGACAGAAGAATTCTCAATAACTTCTTTGGGTTGCCTTTGTTCACATCACAGAGTTGAACCTTCCTTTAGACAGAGCAGATTTGAAAACCTCTTTTTGTGGAATTTGCATGTGGACATTTCAAGCGCTATGGGGCCAACGGTAGAAAAGGAAATATCTTCGTATAAAAAGTAGAGAGAATCATTCCCAGCAACCGCTTTGTGATGAGTGCGTTCCACTCACAGAGCTTAACCTTTCTTTTCATAGAACAGTTTGGAAACACTCTGTTTGTAAAGTCTGAAAGTGGATATTTGGACCTCTTTGAGGATTTCGTTGGAAACGGGATTTCTTCATCTAATGCTAGACAGAGGAATTATCAGTAACTTCTTTGGGTTGCGTGTGTTCAACTCGCAGAGTTGAACCTTCCTTTAGACAGAACAGATTTGAAACCCCCTTTTCGTGGAATTTCCAAGTGGACATTTCAAGCGCTTTGCGTCCAACGGAAGAAAAGGAAATATCTTCGCATAAAAACTGGAGAGAATCATTCTCAGAAACCACTTTGTGATGTGTGCGTTCCACTCACAGAATTTAACCTTTCTTTTCATAGAACAGTTTGGAAACACTCTGTTTGTACAGTCTGCAAGCGGATATTTGGACCTCTTTGAGGATTTCGTTGGAAACGGGATTTCTTCATCTAATGCTAGACAGAAAAATTCTCAGTAACTTCTTTGGGTTGCGTGTGTTCAACTCGCAGAGTTGAACCTTCCTTTAGACAGAGCAGACTTTAAACCCTCTTTTAGTGGAATTTCCAAGTGGACATTTCAAGCGATTTGCGGCCAAAGGTATAAAAGGAAATATCTTCGTATAAAAACTGGAGAGAATCATTCTCAGAAAGCACTTTGTGATGTGTGCATTCCACTCACAGAGTTGAACCTATCTTTTCATAGAACAGTTTGGAAACACTCTGTTTGTAAAGTCTGCAAGCGGATATTTGGACCTCTTTGAGGATTTCGTTGGAAACGGGATTTCTTCATCTAATGCTAGACAGAAGAATTCTCAGTAACTACTTTGGGTTGCCTGTGTTCATCTCACAGAGTTGAACGTTCCTTTAGACAGAGCAGATTTGAAACCCTCTTTTTGTGGAATTTGCATGAGGACATTTCAAGCGCTTTGGGGCCAAGGGTAGAAAAGGAAATATCTTCGTATAAAAACTGGAGAGAATCATTCTCAGAAACCACTTTGTCATGTGTGCATTCCACTCACTGAGTTTAACTTTTCTTTTCATAGAGCAGTTTGGAAACACTCTGTTTCTAATGTCTGCAAGCGGATATTTGGACCTCTTTGAGGATTTCGTTGGAAACGGGATTTCTTCATCTAATGCTAGACAGAAGAATTCTCAGCAACTTCTTTGGGTTGCGTGTGTTCAACTCACAGAGTTGAACCTTCCTTTAGACAGAGAAGATTTGAAACCCTCTTTTTGTGGAATTTCCAAGTGGACATTTCAAGCGCTTTGCGGCCAACGGTAGAAAAGGAAATATCTTCGTATAAAAACTGGAGAGAATCATTCTCAGAAAGCACTTTCTGATGTGTGCATTCCACTCACAGAGTTGAACCTATCTTTTCATAGAACAGTTGGGAAACACTCTGTTTGTAAAGTCTGCAAGCGGATATTTGGACCTCTTTGAGGATTTCGTTGGAAACGGGATTTCTTCATCAAATGCTAGACAGAAGAATTCTCAGTAACTTCTTTGGGTTGCCTGTGTTCAACTCACAGAGTTGAATGTTCCTTTAGACAGAGAAGATTTGAAACCCTCTTTTTGTGGAATTTGCATGTGGACATTTCAAGCGCTTTGGGTCCAACGGTAGAAAAGGAAATATCTTCGTATAAAAACTAGAGAGAATCATCCACAGCAACCGCTTTGTGATGCGTGCGTTCCACTCACAGAGTTTAAACTTTCTTTTCATAGAACAGTTTGGAAACACTCTGTTTGTAAATTCTGCATGTGGATATTTGGACCTCTTTGAGGATTTCGTTGGAAACGGGATTTCTTCATCTAATGCTAGACAGAAGAATTCTCAGTAACTTCTTAGGGTTGCGTGTGATCAACTCACAGATTTGAACCATCCTTTAGACAGAGCAGATTTGAAACCCTCTTTTTGTGGAATTTGCATTTGGACATTTCAAGCGCTTTGGAGCCAATGGTAGAAAAGGAAATATCTTCGTATAAAAACTAGAGAGAATCATTCCCAGCAACCGCTTTGTGATGAGTGCGTTCCACTCACGGAGTTTAACCTTTCTTTTCATGGAACAGTGTGGAAACGCTCTGTTTGTAAAGTCTGCATGTGGTTATTTGGACCTCTTTGAGGATTTCGTAGGAAACGGGATTTCTTCATCTAATGTTGGACAGAAGAATTCTCAGTAACTTCTTTGGGTTACGTGTGTTCAACTCGCAGAGTTGAACCTTCCTTTAGACAGAGCAGATTTGAAACCCTCTTTTTGTGGAATTTCCAAGTGGACATTTCAAGCGCTTTTCGGCCAACGGTAGAAAAGGAAATATCTTCGTATAAAAACTGGAGAGAATCATTCTCAGAAACCATTTTGTGATGTGTGCGTTCCACTCACAGAGTTTAACCTTTCTTTTCATAGAGCAGTTTGGAAACACTCTGTCTGTAAAGTCTGCAAGCGGATATTTGGACTTCTTTGAGGATTTCGTTGGAAACGGGATTTCTTCATCTAATGCTAGACAGAAGAATTCTCAGTAACTTCTTTGGGTTGCCTTTGTTCAACTCACAGAGTTGAACCTTCCTTTAGACAGAGCAGATTTGAAACCCTCTTTTTGTGGAATTTGCATGTGGACATTTCAAGCGCTATGGGGCCAACGGTAGAAAAGGAAATATCTTCGTATAAAAAGTAGAGAGAATCATTCCCAGCAACCGCTTTGTGATGAGTGCATTCCACTCACAGAGCTTAACCTTTCTTTTCATAGAACAGTTTGGAAACACTCTGTTTGTAAAGTCTGAAAGTGGATATTTGGACCTCTTTGAGGATTTCGTTGGAAACGGGATTTCTTCATCTAATGCTAGACAGGGGAATTATCAGTAACTTCTTTGGGTTGCGTGTGTTCAACTCGCAGAGTTGAACCTTCCTTTCGACAGAGCAGATTTGAAACCCTCTTTTTGTGGAATTTCCAAGTGGACATTTCAAGCGCTTTGTGTCCAATGGTAGAAAAGGAAATATCTTCGTATAAAAACTGGAGAAAATCATTCTCAGAAACCACTTTGTGATGTGTGCGTTCCATTCACAGAGTTTAACCTTTCTTTTCATAGAGCAGTTTGGAAACACTCTGTTTGTAAAGTCTGCAAGTGTATATTTGGACCTCTTTGAGGATTTCGTTGGAAACCGCATTTCTTCATCTAATGCTAGACTGAAGAATTCTCAGTAACTTCCTTGGGTTGCGTGTGTTCAACTCGCAGAGTTGAACCTTCCTTTAGACAGAGCAGATTTGAAAACCTCTTTTTGTGGAATTTGCATGTAGACATTTCAAGCGCTTTGGGGCCAACGGTAGAAAAGGAAATATCTTCGTATAAAAACTGGAGAGAATCATTCTCAGAAACCACTTTGTGATGTGTGCGTTCCACTCACAGAGTTTAACCTTTCTTTTCATAGAGCAGTTTGGAAACACTCTGTTTGTAAAGTCTGCAAGTGGATATTTGGACCTCTTTGAGGATTTCGTTGGAAACGGGATTTCTTCATCTAATCCTAAACAGAAGAATTCTCAGCAACTTCTTTGGGTTGCCTGTGTTCAACTCACAGAGTTGAACCTTCCTTTAGACAGAGCACATTTGAAACCCTCTTTTTGTGGAATTCCCAAGTGGACATTTCAAGCGCTTTGCGGCCAACGGTAGAAAAGGAAATATCTTCGTATAAAAACTGGAGAGAATCATTCTCAGAAACCACTTTGTGATGTGTGCATTCCCCTCAGAGAGTTTAACCTTTCTTTTCATAGAGCCGTTTGGAAACACCCTGTTTGTAAAGTCTACAAGCTGATATTTGGACCTCTTTGAGGATTTCGTTGGAAACGGGATTTCTTCATCTAATGCTAGACAGAAGAATTCTCAGTAACTTCTTTGGGTTGCCTGTGTTCAACTCACAGAGTTGAACGTTCCCTTAGACAGAGCAGATTTGAAACCCTCTTTTTGTGGAATTTGCATGTGGACATTTCAAGCGCTTTGGGGCTTACGGTAGAAAAGGAAATATCTTCGTATAAAAACCAGAGAGAATCATTCCCTGCAACCGCTTTGTGATGAGTGCGTTCCACTCACAGAGTTTAACCTTTCTTTTCATAGAACAGTTTGCAAACACTGTGTTTGTAAAGTCTGCAAGTGGATATTTGGACCTCTTTGAGGATTTCGTTGGAAACGGGATTTCTTCATCTAATGCTAGACAGAAGAATTCTCAGTAACTTCTTTGGGTTGCGTGTGTTCAACTCGCACAGTTGAACTTTCCTTTAGACAGAGCAGATTTGAAACCCTCTTTTTGTGGAATTTCCAAGTCGACATTTCAAGCGCTTTGTGGCCAATGGTAGAAAAGGAAATATCTTCGTATAAAAACTGGAGAAAATCATTCTCAGAAACCACTTTGTGATGTGTGCGTTCCACTCACAGAGTTTAAACTTTCTTTTCATAGAGCAGTTTGGAAACACTCTGTTTGTAAAGTCTGCAAGTGTATATTTGGACCTCTTTGAGGATTTCGTTGGAAACGGCATTTCTTCATCTAATGCTAGACTGAAGAATTCTCAGTAACTTCCTAGGGTTGCGTGTGTTCAACTCGCAGAGTTGAACCTTCCTTTAGACAGAGCAGATTTGAAAACCTCTTTTTGTGGAATTTGCATGTGGACATTTCAAGTGCTTTGGGGCCAACGGTAGAAAAGGAAATATCTTCGTATAAAAACTAGAGAGAATCATTCCCAGCAACCGCTTTGTGATGAGTGCGTTCCACTCACAGAGTTTAACCTTTCTTTTCATAGAACAGTTTGGAAACACTCTGTTTATAAAGTCTGCAAGTGGATATTTGGACCTCTTTGAGGATTTCGTTGGAAACGGGATTTCTTGATCTAATCCTAGACAGAAGAATTCTCAGTAACTTCTTTGGGTTGCCTGTGTTCAACTCACAGAGTTGAACCTTCCTTTAGACAGAGCACATTTGAAACCCTCTTTTTGCGGAATTTCCAAGGGGACATTTCAAGCGCTTTGCGGCCAACGGTAGAAAAGGAAATATCTTCGTATAAAAACTGGAGAGAATCATTCTCAGAAACCACTTTGTGATGTGTGCATTCCCCTCAGAGAGATTAACCTTTCTTCTCATAGAGCCGTTTGGAAACACCCTGTTTGTAAAGTCTACAAGCGGATATTTGGACCTCTTTGAGGATTTCGTTGGAAACGGGATTTCTTCATCTAATGCTAGACAGAAGAGTTCTCAGTAACTTCTTTGGGTTGCCTGTGTTGAACTCACAGAGTTGAACGTTCCTTTAGACAGAGCAGATTTGAAACCCTCTTTTTGTGGAATTTGCATCTGGACATTTCAAGCGCTTTGGGGCTTACGGTAGAAAAGAAAATATCTTCGTATAAAAACCAGAGAGAATCATTCCCTACAACCGCTTTGTGATGAGTGCGTTCCACTCACAGAGTTTAACCTTTCTTTTCATAGAACAGTTTGCAAACACTCTGTTTGTAAAGTCTGCAAGTGGATATTTGGACCTCTTTGAGGATTTCGTTGGAAACGGGATTTCTTCATCTAATGCTAGACAGAAGAATTCTCAGTAACTTCTTTGGGTTGCGTGTGTTCAACTCGCACAGTTGAACTATCCTTTAGACAGAGCAGATTTGAAACCCTCTTTTTGTGGAATTTCCAATTGGACATTTCAAGCGCTTTGTGGCCAATGGTAGAAAAGGAAATATCTTCGTATAAAAACCGGAGAAAATCATTCTCAGAAACCACTTTGTGATGTGTGCGTTCCACTCACAGAGTTTAACCTTTCTTTTCATAGAGCAGTTTGGAAACACTCTGTTTGTAAAGTCTGCAAGTGTATATTTGGACCTCTTTGAGGATTTCGTTGGAAACGGCATTTGTTCATCTAATGCTAGACTGAAGAATTCTCAGTAACTTCCTTGGGTTGCGTGTGTTCAACTCGCAGAGTTGAACCTTCCTTTAGACAGAGCAGATTTGAAAACCTCTTTTTGTGGAATTTGCATGTGGACATTTCAAGTTCTTTGAGGCCAACGGTAGAAAAGGAAATATCTTCGTATAAAAACTAGAGAGAATCATTCCCAGCAACCGCTTTGTGATGAGTGCGTTCCACTCACAGAGTTTAACCTTTCTTTTCATAGAACAGTTTGGAAACACTCTGTTTGTAAAGTCTGCAAGTGGATATTTGGTCCTCTTTGAGGATTTCGTTGGAAACGGGATTTCTTCATCTAATCCTAGACAGAAGAATTCTCAGTAACTTCTTTGGGTTGCCTGTGTTCAACTCACAGAGTTGAACCTTCCTTTAGACAGAGCACATTTGAAACCCTCTTTTTGTGGAATTTCCAAGTGGACATTTGAAGCGCTTTGCGGCCAACGGTAGAAAAGGAAATATCTTCGTATAAAAACTGGAGAGAATCATTCTCAGAAACCACTTTGTGATGTGTGCATTCCCCTCAGAGAGTTTAACCTTTCTTTTCATAGAGCCGTTTGGAAACACCCTGTTTGTAAAGTCTACAAGCGGATATTTGGACCTCTTTGAGGATTTCGTTGGAAACGGGATTTCTTCATCTAATGCTAGACAGAAGAGTTCTCAGTAACTTCTTTGGGTTGCCTGTGTTCAACTCACAGAGTTGAACGTTCCTTTAGACAGAGCAGATTTGAAACCCTCCTTTTGTGGAATTTGCACGTGGACATTTCAAGCGCTTTGGGGCTTACGGTAGAAAATGAAATATCTTCGTATAAAAACTGGAGAGAATCATTCTCAGAAACCACTTTGTGATGTGTGCGTTCCACTCACAGAGTTTAACCTTTCTTTTCATAGAGCAGTTTGGAAACACTCTGTTTGTAAAGTCTGGAAGCGGATATTTGGACATCTTTGAGGATTTCGTTGGAAACGGGATTTCTTCATCTAATGCTAGACAGAAGAATCCTCAGTAACTTCTTTGGGTTGCGTTTGTTCAACTCACAGAGTTGAACCTTCCTTTAGACAGAGCAGATTTGAAACCCTCTTTTTGTGGAATTTCGAAGTGGACATTTCAAGCGCTTTTCGGACAACGGTAGAAAAGGAAATATCTTCGTATAAAAACTGGAGAGAATCATTCTCAGAAACCATTTTGTGATGTGTGCGTTCCACTCACAGAGATTAACCTTTCTTTTCATAGAGCAGTTTGGAAACACTCTGTTTGTAAAGTCTGCAAGCGGATATTTGGACTTCTTTGAGGATTTCGTTGGAAACGGGATTTCTTCATCTAATGCTAGACAGAAGAATTCTCAGTAACTTCTTTGGGTTGCGTGTGTTCAACTTGCAGAGTTGAACCTTCCTTTAGACAGAGCAGATGTGAAACCCTCTTTTTGTGGAATTTCCAAGTGGACATTTCAAGCGCTTTGCGGACAATGGTAGAAAAGGAAATATCTTCGTATAAAAACTGGGGAGAATCATTCTCAGAAACCACGTTGTGATGTGTGCGTTCCACTCACAGAGTTTAAACTTTCTTTCATAGAGCAGTTTGGAAACACTCTGTTTCTAAACTGTGCAAGCGGATATTTGGACCTCTTTGAGGATTTCGTTGGAAACGGGATTTCTTCATCTAATGCTAGACAGAAGAATTCTCAATAACTTCTTTGGGTTGCCTTTGTTCACATCACAGAGTTGAACCTTCCTTTAGACAGAGCAGATTTGAAAACCTCTTTTTGTGGAATTTGCATGTGGACATTTCAAGCGCTATGGGGCCAACGGTAGAAAAGGAAATATCTTCGTATAAAAAGTAGAGAGAATCATTCCCAGCAACCGCTTTTTGATGAGTGCGTTCCACTCACAGAGCTTAACCTTTCTTTTCATAGAACAGTTTGGAAACACTCTGTTTGTAAAGTCTGAAAGTGGATATTTGGACCTCTTTGAGGATTTCGTTGGAAACGGGATTTCTTCATCTAATGCTAGACAGAGGAATTATCAGTAACTTCTTTGGGTTGCGTGTGTTCAACTCGCAGAGTTGAACCTTCCTTTAGACAGAACAGATTTGAAACCCCCTTTTCGTGGAATTTCCAAGTGGACATTTCAAGCGCTTTGCGTCCAACGGAAGAAAAGGAAATATCTTCGCATAAAAACTGGAGAGAATCATTCTCAGAAACCACTTTGTGATGTGTGCGTTCCACTCACAGAATTTAACCTTTCTTTTCATAGAGCAGTTTGGAAACACTCTGTTTGTAAAGTCTGCAAGCGGATATTTGGACCTCTTTGAGGATTTCGTTGGAAACGGGATTTCTTCATCTAATGCTAGACAGAAAAATTCTCAGTAACTTCTTTGGGTTGCGTGTGTTCAACTCGCAGAGTTGAACCTTCCTTTAGACAGAGCAGACTTTAAACCCTCTTTTAGTGGAATTTCCAAGTGGACATTTCAAGCGATTTGCGGCCAAAGGTATAAAAGGAAATATCTTCGTATAAAAACTGGAGAGAATCATTCTCAGAAAGCACTTTGTGATGTGTGCATTCCACTCACAGAGTTGAACCTATCTTTTCATAGAACAGTTTGGAAACACTCTGTTTGTAAAGTCTGCAAGCGGATATTTGGACCTCTTTGAGGATTTCGTTGGAAACGGGATTTCTTCATCTAATGCTAGACAGAAGAATTCTCAGTAACTACTTTGGGTTGCCTGTGTTCATCTCACAGAGTTGAACGTTCCTTTAGACAGAGCAGATTTGAAACCCTCTTTTTGTGGAATTTGCATGAGGACATTTCAAGCGCTTTGGGGCCAAGGGTAGAAAAGGAAATATCTTCGTATAAAAACTGGAGAGAATCATTCTCAGAAACCACTTTGTGATGTGTGCATTCCACTCACTGAGTTTAACTTTTCTTTTCATAGAGCAGTTTGGAAACACTCTGTTTCTAAAGTCTGCAAGCGGATATTTGGACCTCTTTGAGGATTTCGTTGGAAACGGGATTTCTTCATCTAATGCTAGACAGAAGAATTCTCAGCAACTTCTTTGGGTTGCGTGTGTTCAACTCACAGAGTTGAACCTTCCTTTAGACAGAGAAGATTTGAAACCCTCTTTTTGTGGAATTTCCAAGTGGACATTTCAAGCGCTTTGGGGCCAAGGGTAGAAAAGGAAATATCTTCGTATAAAAACTGGAGAGAATCATTCTCAGAAAGCACTTTCTGATGTGTGCATTCCACTCACAGAGTTGAACCTATCTTTTCATAGAACAGTTGGGAAACACTCTGTTTGTAAAGTCTGCAAGCGGATATTTGGACCTCTTTGAGGATTTCGTTGGAAACGGGATTTCTTCATCAAATGCTAGACAGAAGAATTCTCAGTAACTTCTTTGGGTTGCCTGTGTTCAACTCACTGAGTTGAATGTTCCTTTAGACAGAGAAGATTTGAAACCCTCTTTTTGTGGAATTTGCATGTGGACATTTCAAGCGCTTTGGGTCCAACGGTAGAAAAGGAAATATCTTCGTATAAAAACTAGAGAGAATCATCCACAGCAACCGCTTTGTGATGCGTGCGTTCCACTCACAGAGTTTAAACTTTCTTTTCATAGAACAGTTTGGAAACACTCTGTTTGTAAATTCTGCATGTGGATATTTGGACCTCTTTGAGGATTTCGTTGGAAACGGGATTTCTTCATCTAATGCTAGACAGAAGAATTCTCAGTAACTTCTTAGGGTTGCGTGTGATCAACTCACAGAGTTGAACCATCCTTTAGACAGAGCAGATTTGAAACCCTCTTTTTGTGGAATTTGCATTTGGACATTTCAAGCGCTTTGGAGCCAATGGTAGAAAAGGAAATATCTTCGTATAAAAACTAGAGAGAATCATTCCCAGCAACCGCTTTGTGATGAGTGCGTTCCACTCACGGAGTTTAACCTTTCTTTTCATGGAACAGTGTGGAAACGCTCTGTTTGTAAAGTCTGCATGTGGATATTTGGACCTCTTTGAGGATTTCGTAGGAAACGGGATTTCTTCATCTAATGCTAGACATAAGAATTCTCAGTAACTTCTTTGGGTTACGTGTGTTCAACTCGCAGAGTTGAACCTTCCTTTAGACAGAGCAGATTTGAAACCCTCTTTTTGTGGAATTTCCAAGTGGACATTTCAAGCGCTTTTCGGACAACGGTAGAAAAGGAAATATCTTCGTATAAAAACTGGAGAGAATCATTCTCAGAAACCATTTTGTGATGTGTGCGTTCCACTCACAGAGTTTAACCTTTCTTTTCATAGAGCAGTTTGGAAACACTCTGTCTGTAAAGTCTGCAAGCGGATATTTGGACTTCTTTGAGGATTTCGTTGGAAACGGGATTTCTTCATCTAATGCTAGACAGAAGAATCCTCAGTAACTTCTTTGGGTTGCGTTTGTTCAACTCACAGAGTTGAACCTTCCTTTAGACAGAGCAGATTTGAAACCCTCTTTTTGTGGAATTTCGAAGTGGACATTTCAAGCGCTTTTCGGACAACGGTAGAAAAGGAAATATCTTCGTATAAAAACTGGAGAGAATCATTCTCAGAAACCATTTTGTGATGTGTGCGTTCCACTCACAGAGATTAACCTTTCTTTTCATAGAGCAGTTTGGAAACACTCTGTTTGTAAAGTCTGCAAGCGGATATTTGGACTTCTTTGAGGATTTCGTTGGAAACGGGATTTCTTCATCTAATGCTAGACAGAAGAATTCTCAGTAACTTCTTTGGGTTGCGTGTGTTCAACTTGCAGAGTTGAACCTTCCTTTAGACAGAGCAGATGTGAAACCCTCTTTTTGTGGAATTTCCAAGTGGACATTTCAAGCGCTTTGCGGACAATGGTAGAAAAGGAAATATCTTCGTATAAAAACTGGGGAGAATCATTCTCAGAAACCACGTTGTGATGTGTGCGTTCCACTCACAGAGTTTAAACTTTCTTTCATAGAGCAGTTTGGAAACACTCTGTTTCTAAACTGTGCAAGCGGATATTTGGACCTCTTTGAGGATTTCGTTGGAAACGGGATTTCTTCATCTAATGCTAGACAGAAGAATTCTCAATAACTTCTTTGGGTTGCCTTTGTTCACATCACAGAGTTGAACCTTCCTTTAGACAGAGCAGATTTGAAAACCTCTTTTTGTGGAATTTGCATGTGGACATTTCAAGCGCTATGGGGCCAACGGTAGAAAAGGAAATATCTTCGTATAAAAAGTAGAGAGAATCATTCCCAGCAACCGCTTTTTGATGAGTGCGTTCCACTCACAGAGCTTAACCTTTCTTTTCATAGAACAGTTTGGAAACACTCTGTTTGTAAAGTCTGAAAGTGGATATTTGGACCTCTTTGAGGATTTCGTTGGAAACGGGATTTCTTCATCTAATGCTAGACAGAGGAATTATCAGTAACTTCTTTGGGTTGCGTGTGTTCAACTCGCAGAGTTGAACCTTCCTTTAGACAGAACAGATTTGAAACCCCCTTTTCGTGGAATTTCCAAGTGGACATTTCAAGCGCTTTGCGTCCAACGGAAGAAAAGGAAATATCTTCGCATA
Organism: Gorilla gorilla gorilla; assembly: GCF_029281585.2. Classification (NCBI taxonomy): domain Eukaryota; kingdom Metazoa; phylum Chordata; class Mammalia; order Primates; family Hominidae; genus Gorilla; species Gorilla gorilla. The sequence continues at coordinate 78,758,356 of NC_073229.2, forward strand.
AAAACTGGAGAGAATCATTCTCAGAAACCACTTTGTGATGTGTGCGTTCCACTCACAGAATTTAACCTTTCTTTTCATAGAGCAGTTTGGAAACACTCTGTTTGTAAAGTCTGCAAGCGGATATTTGGACCTCTTTGAGGATTTCGTTGGAAACGGGATTTCTTCATCTAATGCTAGACAGAAAAATTCTCAGTAACTTCTTTGGGTTGCGTGTGTTCAACTCGCAGAGTTGAACCTTCCTTTAGACAGAGCAGACTTTAAACCCTCTTTTAGTGGAATTTCCAAGTGGACATTTCAAGCGATTTGCGGCCAAAGGTATAAAAGGAAATATCTTCGTATAAAAACTGGAGAGAATCATTCTCAGAAAGCACTTTGTGATGTGTGCATTCCACTCACAGAGTTGAACCTATCTTTTCATAGAACAGTTTGGAAACACTCTGTTTGTAAAGTCTGCAAGCGGATATTTGGACCTCTTTGAGGATTTCGTTGGAAACGGGATTTCTTCATCTAATGCTAGACAGAAGAATTCTCAGTAACTACTTTGGGTTGCCTGTGTTCATCTCACAGAGTTGAACGTTCCTTTAGACAGAGCAGATTTGAAACCCTCTTTTTGTGGAATTTGCATGAGGACATTTCAAGCGCTTTGGGGCCAAGGGTAGAAAAGGAAATATCTTCGTATAAAAACTGGAGAGAATCATTCTCAGAAACCACTTTGTGATGTGTGCATTCCACTCACTGAGTTTAACTTTTCTTTTCATAGAGCAGTTTGGAAACACTCTGTTTCTAAAGTCTGCAAGCGGATATTTGGACCTCTTTGAGGATTTCGTTGGAAACGGGATTTCTTCATCTAATGCTAGACAGAAGAATTCTCAGCAACTTCTTTGGGTTGCGTGTGTTCAACTCACAGAGTTGAACCTTCCTTTAGACAGAGAAGATTTGAAACCCTCTTTTTGTGGAATTTCCAAGTGGACATTTCAAGCGCTTTGCGGCCAACGGTAGAAAAGGAAATATCTTCGTATAAAAACTGGAGAGAATCATTCTCAGAAAGCACTTTCTGATGTGTGCATTCCACTCACAGAGTTGAACCTATCTTTTCATAGAACAGTTGGGAAACACTCTGTTTGTAAAGTCTGCAAGCGGATATTTGGACCTCTTTGAGGATTTCGTTGGAAACGGGATTTCTTCATCAAATGCTAGACAGAAGAATTCTCAGTAACTTCTTTGGGTTGCCTGTGTTCAACTCACAGAGTTGAATGTTCCTTTAGACAGAGAAGATTTGAAACCCTCTTTTTGTGGAATTTGCATGTGGACATTACAAGCGCTTTGGGTCCAACGGTAGAAAAGGAAATATCTTCGTATAAAAACTAGAGAGAATCATCCACAGCAACCGCTTTGTGATGCGTGCGTTCCACTCACAGAGTTTAAACTTTCTTTTCATAGAACAGTTTGGAAACACTCTGTTTGTAAATTCTGCATGTGGATATTTGGACCTCTTTGAGGATTTCGTTGGAAACGGGATTTCTTCATCTAATGCTAGACAGAAGAATTCTCAGTAACTTCTTAGGGTTGCGTGTGATCAACTCACAGAGTTGAACCATCCTTTAGACAGAGCAGATTTGAAACCCTCTTTTTGTGGAATTTGCATTTGGACATTTCAAGCGCTTTGGAGCCAATGGTAGAAAAGGAAATATCTTCGTATAAAAACTAGAGAGAATCATTCCCAGCAACCGCTTTGTGATGAGTGCGTTCCACTCACGGAGTTTAACCTTTCTTTTCATGGAACAGTGTGGAAACGCTCTGTTTGTAAAGTCTGCATGTGGATATTTGGACCTCTTTGAGGATTTCGTAGGAAACGGGATTTCTTCATCTAATGCTAGACATAAGAATTCTCAGTAACTTCTTTGGGTTACGTGTGTTCAACTCGCAGAGTTGAACCTTCCTTTAGACAGAGCAGATTTGAAACCCTCTTTTTGTGGAATTTCCAAGTGGACATTTCAAGCGCTTTTCGGCCAACGGTAGAAAAGGAAATATCTTCGTATAAAAACTGGAGAGAATCATTCTCAGAAACCATTTTGTGATGTGTGCGTTCCACTCACAGAGTTTAACCTTTCTTTTCATAGAGCAGTTTGGAAACACTCTGTCTGTAAAGTCTGCAAGCGGATATTTGGACTTCTTTGAGGATTTCGTTGGAAACGGGATTTCTTCATCTAATGCTAGACAGAAGAATTCTCAGTAACTTCTTTGGGTTGCCTTTGTTCAACTCACAGAGTTGAACCTTCCTTTAGACAGAGCAGATTTGAAACCCTCTTTTTGTGGAATTTGCATGTGGACATTTCAAGCGCTATGGGGTCAACGGTAGAAAAGGAAATATCTTCGTATAAAAAGTAGAGAGAATCATTCCCAGCAACCGCTTTGTGATGAGTGCGTTCCACTCACAGAGCTTAACCTTTCTTTTCATAGAACAGTTTGGAAACACTCTGTTTGTAAAGTCTGAAAGTGGATATTTGGACCTCTTTGAGGATTTCGTTGGAAACGGGATTTCTTCATCTAATGCTAGACAGAGGAATTATCAGTAACTTCTTTGGGTTGCGTGTGTTCAACTCGCAGAGTTGAACCTTCCTTTAGACAGAGAAGATTTGAAACCCTCTTTTTGTGGAATTTCCAAGTGGACATTTCAAGCGCTTTGCGGCCAACGGTAGAAAAGGAAATATCTTCGTATAAAAACTGGAGAGAATCATTCTCAGAAAGCACTTTGTGATGTGTGCATTCCACTCACAGAGTTGAACCTATCTTTTCATAGAACAGTTTGGAAACACTCTGTTTGTAAAGTCTGCAAGCGGATATTTGGACCTCTTTGAGGATTTCGTTGGAAACGGGATTTGTTCATCAAATGCTAGACAGAAGAATTCTCAGTAACTTCTTTGGGTTGCCTGTGTTCAACTCACAGAGTTGAACGTTCCTTTAGACAGAGAAGATTTGAAACCCTCTTCTTGTGGAATTTGCATGTGGACATTTCAAGCGCTTTGGGGCTTACGGTAGAAAAGGAAATATCTTCGTATAAAAACCAGAGAGAATCATTCCCTGCAACGGCTTTGTGATGAGTGCGTTCCACTCACAGAGTTTAACCTTTCTTTTCATAGAACAGTTTGCAAACACTCTGTTTGTAAAGTCTGCAAGTGGATATTTGGACCTCTTTGAGGATTTCGTTGGAAACGGGATTTCTTCATCTAATGCTAGACAGAAGAATTCTCAGTAACTTCTTTGGGTTGCGTGTGTTCAACTCGCACAGTTGAACTTTCTTTTAGACAGAGCAGATTTGAAACCCTCTTTTTGTGGAATTTCCAAGTGGACATTTCAAGCGCTTTGTGGCCAATGGTAGAAAAGGAAATATCTTCGTATAAAAACTGGAGAAAATCATTCTCAGAAACCACTTTGTGATGTGTGCGTTCCATTCACAGAGTTTAACCTTTCTTTTCATAGAGCAGTTTGGAAACACTCTGTTTGTAAAGTCTGCAAGTGTATATTTGGACCACTTTGAGGATTTCGTTGGAAACGGCATTTCTTCATCTAATGCTAGACTGAAGAATTCTCAGTAACTTCCTTGGGTTGCGTGTGTTCAACTCGCAGAGTTGAACCTTCCTTTAGACAGAGCAGATTTGAAAACCTCTTTTTGTGGAATTTGCATGTAGACATTTCAAGCGCTTTGGGGCCAACGGTAGAAAAGGAAATATCTTCGTATAAAAACTGGAGAGAATCATTCTCAGAAACCACTTTGTGATGTGTGCGTTCCACTCACAGAGTCTAACCTTTCTTTTCATAGAGCAGTTTGGAAACACTCTGTTTGTAAAGTCTGCAAGTGGATATTTGGACCTCTTTGAGGATTTCGTTGGAAACAGAATTTCTTCATCTAAGGCTAGACGGAAGAATTCTCAGTAACTTCTTTGGGTTGCGTGTGTTCAACTCACAGAGTTGAACCTTCCTTTAGACAGAGCAGATTTGAAAACCTCTTTTTGTGGAATTTGCATGTGGACATTTCAAGTGCTTTGGGGCCAACGGTAGAAAAGGAAATATCTTCGTATAAAAACTAGAGAGAATCACTCCCAGCAACCGCTTTGTGATGAGTGCGTTCCACTCACAGAGTTTAACCTTTCTTTTCATAGAACAGTTTGGAAACACTCTGTTTGTAAAGTCTGCAAGTGGATATTTGGACCTCTTTGAGGATTTCGTTGGAAACGGGATTTCTTCATCTAATGCTAGACAGAATAATTCTCAGTAACTTCTTTGGGTTGCGTGTGTTCAACTCGCACAGTTGAACTTTCTTTTAGACAGAGCAGATTTGAAACCCTCTTTTTGTGGAATTTCCAAGTGGACATTTCAAGCGCTTTGTGGCCAATGGTAGAAAAGGAAATATCTTCGTATAAAAACCGGAGAAAATCATTCTCAGAAACCACTTTGTGATGTGTGCGTTCCACTCACAGAGTTTAACCTTTCTTTTCATAGAACAGTTTGGAAACACTCTGTTTGTAAAGTCTGCAAGTGGATATTTGGTCCTCTTTGAGGATTTCGTTGGATACGGGATTTCTTCATCTAATCCTAGACAGAAGAATTCTCAGTAACTTCTTTGGGTTGCCTGTGTTCAACTCACAGAGTTGAACCTTCCTTTAGACAGAGCACATTTGAAACCCTCTTTTTGTGGAATTTCCAAGTGGACATTTCAAGCGCTTTGCGGCCAACGGTAGAAAAGGAAGTATCTTCGTATAAAAACTGGAGAGAATCATTCTCAGAAACCACTTTGTGATGTGTGCATTCCCCTCAGAGAGTTTAACCTTTCTTTTCATAGAGCCGTTTGGAAACACCCTGTTTGTAAAGTCTACAAGCGGATATTTGGACCTCTTTGAGGATTTCGTTGGAAACGGGATTTCTTCATCTAATGCTAGACAGAAGAGTTCTCAGTAACTTCTTTGGGTTGCCTGTGTTCAACTCACAGAGTTGAACGTTCCTTTAGACAGAGCAGATTTGAAACCCACCTTTTGTGGAATTTGCACGTGGACATTTCAAGCGCTTTGGGGCTTACGGTAGAAAAGGAAATATCTTCGTATAAAAACTGGAGAGAATCCTTCTCAGAAACCACTTTGTGATGTGTTCGTTCCACTCACAGAGTTTAACCTTTCTTTTCATAGAGCAGTTTGGAAACACTCTGTTTGTAAAGTCTGGAAGCGGATATTTGGACTTCTTTGAGGATTTCGTTGGAAACGGGATTTCTTCATCTAATGCTAGACAGAAGAATCCTCAGTAACTTCTTTGGGTTGCGTTTGTTCATCTCACAGAGATGAACCTTCCTTTAGACAGAGCAGATTTGAAACCCTCTTTTTGTGGAATTTGCATGTGGACATTTCAAGCGCCTTGGCGCCAACGGTAGAAAAGGAAATATCTTTGTATAAAAAGTAGAGAGAATCATTCCCAGCAACCGCTTTGTGATGAGTGCGTTCCACTCACAGAGTTTAACCTTTCTTTTCATAGAACAGTTTGGAAACACTCTGTTTGTAAAGTCTGCAAGTGGATATTTGGACCTCTTTGAGGATTTCGTTGGAAACGGGATTTCTTCATCTAATGCTAGACAGAAGAATTCTCAGTAACTTCTTTGGGTTGCGTGTGTTCAACTCGCACAGGTGAACTTTCCTTTAGACAGAGCAGATTTGAAACCCTCTTTTTGTGGAATTTCCAATTGGACATTTCAAGCCCTTTGTGGCCAATGGTAGAAAAGGAAATATCTTCGTATAAAAACTGGAGAAAATCATTCTCAGAAACCACTTTGTGATGTGTGCGTTCCACTCACAGAGTTTAACCTTTCTTTTCATAGAGCAATTTGGAAACACTCTGTTTGTAAAGTCTGCAAGTGTATATTTGGACCTCTTTGAGGATTTCGTTGGAAACGGCATTTCTTCATCTAATGCTAGGCTGAAGAATTCTCAGTAACTTCCTTGGGTTGCATGTGTTCAACTCGCAGAGTTGAACCTTCCTTTAGACAGAGCAGATTTGAAACCCTCTTTTTGTGGAATTTCGAAGTGGACATTTCAAGCGCTTTTCGGCCAACGGTAGAAAAGGAAATATCTTCGTATAAAAACTGGAGAGAATCATTCTCAGAAACCATTTTGTGATGTGTGCGTTCCACTCACAGAGATTAACCTTTCTTTTCATAGAGCAGTTTGGAAACACTCTGTTTGTAAAGTCTGCAAGCGGATATTTGGACTTCTTTGAGGATTTCGTTGGAAACGGGATTTCTTCATCTAATGCTAGACAGAAGAATTCTCAGTAACTTCTTTGGGTTGCCTTTGTTCAACTCACAGAGTTGAACCTTCCTTTAGACAGAGCAGATTTGAAACCCTCTTTTTGTGGAATTTGCATGTGGACATTTCAAGCGCTTTGGCGCCAACGGTAGAAAAGGAAATATCTTTGTATAAAAAGTAGAGAGAATCATTCCCAGCAACCGCTTTGTGATGAGTGCGTTCCACTCACAGAGTTTAACCTTTCTTTTCATAGAACAGTTTGCAAACACTCTGTTTGTAAAGTCTGCAAGTGGATATTTGGACCTCTTTGAGGATTTCGTTGGAAACGGGATTTCTTCATCTAATGCTAGACAGAAGAATTCTCAGTAACTTCTTTGGGTTGCGTGTGTTCAACTTGCAGAGTTGAACCTTCTTTTAGACAGAGCAGATGTGAAACCCTCTTTTTGTGGAATTTCCAAGTGGACATTTCAAGCGCTTTGCGGACAATGGTAGAAAAGGAAATATGTTCGTATAAAAACTGGAGAGAATCATTCTCAGAAACCACGTTGTGATGTGTGCGTTCCACTCACAGAGTTTAAACTTTCTTTCATAGAGCAGTTTGGAAACACTCTGTTTCTAAACTGTGCAAGCGGATATTTGGACCTCTTTGAGGATTTCGTTGGAAACGGGATTTCTTCATCTAATGCTAGACAGAAGAATTCTCAATAACTTCTTTGGGTTGCCTTTGTTCACATCACAGAGTTGAACCTTCCTTTAGACAGAGCAGATTTGAAACCCTCTTTTTGTGGAATTTGCATGTGGACATTTCAAGCGCTATGGGGCCAACGGTAGAAAAGGAAATATCTTCGTATAAAAACTAGAGAGAATCATCCACAGCAACCGCTTTGTGATGCGTGCGTTCCACTCACAGAGTTTAAACTTTCTTTTCATAGAACAGTTTGCAAACACTCTGTTTGTAAATTCTGCATGTGGATATTTGGACCTCTTTGAGGATTTCGTTGGAAACGGGATTTCTTCATCTAATGCTAGACAGAGGAATTATCAGTAACTTCTTTGGGTTGCGTGTGTTCAACTCACAGAGTTGAATGTTCCTTTAGACAGAGCAGATTTGAAACCCTCTTTTTGTGGAATTTGCATTTGGACATTTCAAGCGCTTTGGAGCCAATGGTAGAAAAGGAAATATCTTCGTATAAAAACTAGAGAGAATCATTCCCAGCAACCTCTTTGTGATGAGTGCGTTCCACTCACGGAGTTTAACCTTTCTTTTCATAGAGCAGTTTGGAAACACTCTGTCTGTAAAGTCTGCAAGCGGATATTTGGACTTCTTTGAGGATTTCGTTGGAAACGGGATTTCTTCATCTAATGCTAGACAGAAGAATTCTCAGTAACTTCTTTGGGTTGCCTGTGTTCAACTCACAGAGTTGAATGTTCCTTTAGACAGAGAAGATTTGAAACCCTCTTTTTGTGGAATTTGCATGTGGGCATTTCAAGCGCTTTGGGTCCAACGGTAGAAAAGGAAATATCTTCGTATAAAAACTAGAGAGAATCATCCACAGCAACCGCTTTGTGATGCGTGCGTTCCACTCACAGAGTTTAAACTTTCTTTTCATAGAACAGTTTGGAAACACTCTGTTTGTAAATTCTGCATGTGGATATTTGGAACTCTTTGAGGATTTCGTTGGAAAAGGGATTTCTTCATCTAATGCTAGACAGAAGAATTCTCAGTAACTTCTTAGGGTTGCATGTGATCAACTCACAGAGTTGAACCATCCTTTAGACAGAGCAGATTTGAAACCCTCTTTTTGTGGAATTTGCATTTGGACATTTCAAGCGCTTTGGAGCCAATGGTAGAAAAGGAAATATCTTCGTATAAAAACTAGAGAGAATCATTCCCAGCAACCGCTTTGTGATGAGTGCGTTCCACTCACGGAGTTTAACCTCTCTTTTCATGGAACAGTGTGGAAACGCTCTGTTTGTAAAGTCTGCATGTGGATATTTGGACCTCTTTGAGGATTTCGTAGGAAACGGGATTTCTTCATCTAATGCTAGACATAAGAATTCTCAGTAACTTCTTTGGGTTACGTGTGTTCAACTCGCAGAGTTGAACCTTCCTTTAGACGGAGCAGATTTGAAACCCTCTTTTTGTGGAATTTCCAAGTGGACATTTCAAGCGCTTTTCGGCCAACGGTAGAAAAGGAAATATCTTCGTATAAAAACTGGAGAGAATCATTCTCAGAAACCATTTTGTGATGTGTGCGTTCCACTCACAGAATTTAACCTTTCTTTTCATAGAGCAGTTTGGAAACACTCTGTCTGTAAAGTCTGCAAGCGGATATTTGGACTTCTTTGAGGATTTCGTTGGAAACGGGATTTCTTCATCTAATGCTAGACAGAAGAATTCTCAGTAACTTCTTTGGGTTGCCTTTGTTCAACTCACAGAGTTGAACCTTCCTTTAGACAGAGCAGATTTGAAACCCTCTTTTTGTGGAATTTGCATGTGGACATTTCAAGCGCTATGGGGCCAACGGTAGAAAAGGAAATATCTTCGTATAAAAAGTAGAGAGAATCATTCCCAGCAACCGCTTTGTGATGAGTGCGTTCCACTCACAGAGCTTAACCTTTCTTTTCATAGAACAGTTTGGAAACACTCTGTTTGTAAAGTCTGAAAGTGGATATTAGGACCTCTTTGAGGATTTCGTTGGAAACGGGATTTCTTCATCTAATGCTAGACAGAGGAATTATCAGTAACTTCTTTGGGTTGCGTGTGTTCAACTCGCAGAGTTGAACCTTCCTTTAGACAGAGCAGACTTGAAACCCTCTTTTTGTGGAATTTCTAAGTGGACATTTCAAGCGCTTTGCGGCCAACGGTAGAAATGGAAATATCTTCGTATAAATACTGGAGAGAATCATTCTCAGAAACCACTTTGTGATTTGTGCATTCCACTCACAGAGTTTAACCTTTCTTTTCATAGAGCAGATTCGAAACACTCTGTTTGTAACGTCTGCAAGAAGATATTTGGACCTCTTTGAGGATTTCATTGGAAACGGGATTTCTTCATCTAATGCTAAACAGAAGAATTCTCAGTAACTTCTTTGGGTTGCGTGTGCTCAACTCACAGAGTTGAACGTTCCTTTAGACAGAGCAGATTTGAAACTCTCTTTTTGTGGGATTTGCAAGTGGAGATTTCAAGCGCTTTGCAGCCAATGGTAGAAAAGGAAATATCTTCGTATAAAAACTAGAGAGAATCATTCCCAGCAACCGCTTTGTGATGCGCGCGTTCCACTCACAGAGTTTAAACTTTCTTTTCATAGAACAGTTTGGAAACACTCTGTTTGTAAAGTCTGCATGTGGATATTTGGACCTCTTTGAGGATTTCGTTGGAAACGGGATTTCTTCATCTAATGCTAGACAGAAGAATTCTCAGTAACTTCGTAGGGTTGCGTGTGATCAACTCACAGAGTTGAACCTTCCTTTAGACAGAGCAGATTTGATACCCTCTTTTTGTGGAATTTCCAAGTGGACATTTCAAGCGCTTTGCGGCCAATGGTAGAAAAGGAAATATCTTCGTATAAAAACTGGAGAGAATCATTCTCAGAAACCACTTTGTGATGTGTGCGTTCCACTCACAGAGTTTAACCTTTCTTTTCATAGAGCAGTTTGGAAACACTCTGTTTGTAAAGTCTGCAAGCGGATATTTGGACCTCTTTGAGGATTTCATTGGAAACGGTATTTCTTCATCTAATGCTAGACAGAAGAATTCTCAGTAACTTCTTTGGGTTGCCTTTGTTCAACTCACAGAGTTGAACCTTCCTTTAGACAGAGCAGATTTGAAACCCTCTTTTTGTGGAATTTGCCTGTGGACATTTCAAGCGCTTTGGAGCCAACGTTAGAAAAGGAAATATCTTCGTATAAAAACTGGAGAGAATCATTCTCAGAAGCCACTTTGTGATGTGTGCGTTCCACTCACAGAGTTTAACCTTTCTTTTCATAGAGCAGTTTGGAAACACTCTGTTTGTAAAGTCTGCAAGTGGATATTTGGACTTCTTTGAGGATTACGTTGGAAACGGGATTTCTTCATCTAATGCTAGACAGAAGAATTCTCAGTAACTTCTTTGGGTTGCCTTTGGTCAACTCACAGAGTTGAACCTTCCTTTAGACAGAGCAGATTTGAAACCCTCTTTTTGTGGAATTTGCATGTGGACATTTCAAGCGCTTTGGGGCCAACGGTAGAAAAGTAAATATCTTCGTATAGAAACTAGAGAGAATCATTCCCAGCAACCGCTTTGTGATGAGTGCGTTCCAGTCACAGAGCTTAACCTTTCTTTTCATAGAACAGTTCAGAAACACTCTGTTTGTAAAGTCTGCAAGTGGATATTTGGACCTCTTTGAGGATTTCATTGGAAACGGGATTTCTTCATCTAATGCTAGACAGAAGAATTCTCAGTAACTTCTTTGGGTTGCCTGTGTTCAACTCACAGAGTTGAACCTTCCTTTAGACAGAGAAGATTTGAAACCCTCTTTTTGTGGAATTTCCAAGTGGACATTTCAAGCACTTTGCGGCCAACGGTAGAAAAGGAAATATGTTCGTATAAAAACTGGAGAGAATCATTCTCAGAAAACACTTTGTGATGTGTGTGTTCCCCTCACAGAGTTTAACCTTTCTTGTCACAGAGCAGTTTGGAAACACTGTTTGTAAAGTCTGCAAGTGTATATTTGGACCTCTTTGAGGATTATGTTGGAAACGGGATTTCTTCATATAATGCTAGACAGAAGAATTCTCAGTAACTTCCTTGGGTTGCGTGTGTTCAACTCGCAGAGTTGAACCTTCCTTTAGACAGAGCAGATTTGAAAACCTCTTTTTGTGGAATTTGCATGTGGACATTTCAAGCGCTTTGGGGCCAACGGTAGAAAAGGAAATATCTTCGTATAAAAAGTGGAGAGAATCATTCTCAGAAACCACTTTGTGATGTGTGCGTTCCACTCACAGAGTTTAACCTTTCTTTTCATAGAGCAGTTTGGAAACACTCTGTTTGTAAAGTCTGCAAGTGGATATTTGGACCTCTTTGAAGATTTCGTTGGAAACAGAATTTCTTCGTCTAATGCTAGACGGAAGAATTCTCAGTAACTTCTTTGGGTTCCGTGTGTTCAACTCGCAGAGTTGAACCTTCCTTTAGACAGAGCAGATTTGAAACCCTCTTTCTGTGGAATTTCCAAGTGGACATTTCAAGCGCTTTGGGGCCAATGGTAGAAAAGGAAATATCTTCGTATAAAAACTGGAGAGAATCATTCTCAGAAACCACTTTGTGATGTGTGCGTTCCACTCACAGAGTTTAACCTTTCTTTTCATAGAGCAGTTTGGAAACACTCTGTTTGTAAAGTCTGCAAGCGGATATTTGGACCTCTTTGAGGATTTCGTTGGAAAAGGGATTTCTTCATCTAATGCTAGACAGAAGAATTCTCAGTAACTTCTTTGGGTTGCGTGTGTTCAACTCGCAGAGTTGAACCTTCCTTTAGACAGAGCAGATTTGAAACCCTCTTTTTGTGGAATGTCCAAGTGGACATTTGAAGCCCTTTGTGGACAACCGTAGAAAAGGAAATATCTTCATATGAAAACTGGAGAGAATCATTCCTACAAACCACTTTGTGATGAGTGCGTTTCTCTCACATAGTTTAACCTTTCTTTTCATAGAACAGTTTGGAAACACTCTGTTTGCAAAGTCTGCAAGTGGATATTTGGACCTCTTTGAGGATTTCATTGGAAACGGGATTTCTTCATCTAATGCTAGACAGAAGAGTTCTCAGTAACTTCTTTGGGTTGCCTGTGTTCAACTCACAGAGTTGAACGTTCCCTTAGACAGAGCAGATTTGAAACCCTCTTTTTGTGGAATTTGCATGTGGACATTTCAAGCGCTTTGGGGCTTACGGTAGAAAAGGAAATATCTTCGTATAAAAACCAGAGAGAATCATTCCCTGCAACCGCTTTGTGATGAGTGCGTTCCACTCACAGAGTTTAACCTTTCTTTTCATAGAACAGTTTGCAAACACTCTGTTTGTAAAGTCTGCAAGTGGATATTTGGACCTCTTTGAGGATTTCTTTGGAAACGGGATTTCTTCATCTAATGCTAGACAGAAGAATTCTCAGTAACTTCTTTGGGTTGCGTGTGTTCAACTCGCACAGTTGAACTTTCCTTTAGACAGAGCAGATTTGAAACCCTCTTTTTGTGGAATTTCCAAGTGGACATTTCAAGCGCTTTGTGGCCAATGGTAGAAAAGGAAATATCTTCGTATAAAAACTGGAGAAAATCATTCTCAGAAACCACTTTGTGATGTGTGCGTTCCACTCACAGAGTTTAAACTTTCTTTTCATAGAGCAGTTTGGAAACACTCTGTTTGTAAAGTCTGCAAGTGTATATTTGGACCTCTTTGAGGATTTCGTTGGAAACGGCATTTCTTCATCTAATGCTAGACTGAAGAATTCTCAGTAACTTCCTAGGGTTGCGTGTGTTCAACTCGCAGAGTTGAACCTTCCTTTAGACAGAGCAGATTTGAAAACCTCTTTTTGTGGAATTTGCATGTGGACATTTCAAGTGCTTTGGGGCCAACGGTAGAAAAGGAAATATCTTCGTATAAAAACTAGAGAGAATCATTCCCAGCAACCGCTTTGTGATGAGTGCGTTCCACTCACAGAGTTTAACCTTTCTTTTCATAGAACAGTTTGGAAACACTCTGTTTGTAAAGTCTGCAAGTGGATATTTGGACCTCTTTGAGGATTTCGTTGGAAACGGGATTTCTTGATCTAATCCTAGACAGAAGAATTCTCAGTAACTTCTTTGGGTTGCCTGTGTTCAACTCACAGAGTTGAACCTTCCTTTAGACAGAGCACATTTGAAACCCTCTTTTTGCGGAATTTCCAAGGGGACATTTCAAGCGCTTTGCGGCCAACGGTAGAAAAGGAAATATCTTCGTATAAAAACTGGAGAGAATCATTCTCAGAAACCACTTTGTGATGTGTGCATTCCCCTCAGAGAGATTAACCTTTCTTTTCATAGAGCCGTTTGGAAACACCCTGTTTGTAAAGTCTACAAGCGGATATTTGGACCTCTTTGAGGATTTCGTTGGAAACGGGATTTCTTCATCTAATGCTAGACAGAAGAGTTCTCAGTAACTTCTTTGGGTTGCCTGTGTTCAACTCACAGAGTTGAACGTTCCTTTAGACAGAGCAGATTTGAAACCCTCTTTTTGTGGAATTTGCATCTGGACATTTCAAGCGCTTTGGGGCTTACGGTAGAAAAGAAAATATCTTCGTATAAAAACCAGAGAGAATCATTCCCTACAACCGCTTTGTGATGAGTGCGTTCCACTCACAGAGTTTAACCTTTCTTTTCATAGAACAGTTTGCAAACACTCTGTTTGTAAAGTCTGCAAGTGGATATTTGGACCTCTTTGAGGATTTCGTTGGAAACGGGATTTCTTCATCTAATGCTAGACAGAAGAATTCTCAGTAACTTCTTTGGGTTGCGTGTGTTCAACTCGCACAGTTGAACTATCCTTTAGACAGAGCAGATTTGAAACCCTCTTTTTGTGGAATTTCCAATTGGACATTTCAAGCGCTTTGTGGCCAATGGTAGAAAAGGAAATATCTTCGTATAAAAACCGGAGAAAATCATTCTCAGAAACCACTTTGTGATGTGTGCGTTCCACTCACAGAGTTTAACCTTTCTTTTCATAGAGCAGTTTGGAAACACTTTGTTTGTAAAGTCTGCAAGTGTATATTTGGACCTCTTTGAGGATTTCGTTGGAAACGGCATTTGTTCATCTAATGCTAGACTGAAGAATTCTCAGTAACTTCCTTGGGTTGCGTGTGTTCAACTCGCAGAGTTGAACCTTCCTTTAGACAGAGCAGATTTGAAAACCTCTTTTTGAGGAATTTGCATGTGGACATTTCAAGTTCTTTGAGGCCAACGGTAGAAAAGGAAATATCTTCGTATAAAAACTGGAGAGAATCATTCCCAGCAACCGCTTTGTGATGAGTGCGTTCCACTCACAGAGTTTAACCTTTCTTTTCATAGAACAGTTTGGAAACACTCTGTTTGTAAAGTCTGCAAGTGGATATTTGGTCCTCTTTGAGGATTTAGTTGGAAACGGGATTTCTTCATCTAATCCTAGACAGAAGAATTCTCAGTAACTTCTTTGGGTTGCCTGTGTTCAACTCACAGAGTTGAACCTTCCTTTAGACAGAGCACATTTGAAACCCTCTTTATGTGGAATTTCCAAGTGGACATTTGAAGCGCTTTGCGGCCAACGGTAGAAAAGGAAATATCTTCGTATAAAAACTGGAGAGAATCATTCTCAGAAACCACTTTGTGATGTGTGCATTCCCCTCAGAGAGTTTAACCTTTCTTTTCATAGAGCCGTTTGGAAACACCCTGTTTGTAAAGTCTACAAGCGGATATTTGGACCTCTTTGAGGATTTCGTTGGAAACGGGATTTCTTCATCTAATGCTAGACAGAAGAGTTCTCAGTAACTTCTTTGGGTTGCCTGTGTTCAACTCACAGAGTTGAACGTTCCTTTAGACAGAGCAGATTTGAAACCCTCCTTTTGTGGAATTTGCACGTGGACATTTCAAGCGCTTTGGGGCTTACGGTAGAAAAGGAAATATCTTCGTATAAAAACTGGAGAGAATCATTCTCAGAAACCACTTTGTGATGTGTGCGTTCCACTCACAGAGTTTAACCTTTCTTTTCATAGAGCAGTTTGGAAACACTCTGTTTGTAAAGTCTGGAAGCGGATATTTGGACTTCTTTGAGGATTTCGTTGGAAACGGGATTTCTTCATCTAATGCTAGACAGAAGAATCCTCAGTAACTTCTTTGGGTTGCGTTTGTTCAACTCACAGAGTTGAACCTTCCTTTAGACAGAGCAGATTTGAAACCCTCTTTTTGTGGAATTTCCAATTGGACATTTCAAGCCCTTTGTGGCCAATGGTAGAAAAGGAAATATCTTCGTATAAAAACTGGAGAAAATCATTCTCAGAAACCACTTTGTGATGTGTGCGTTCCACTCACAGAGTTTAACCTTTCTTTTCATAGAGCAATTTGGAAACACTCTGTTTGTAAAGTCTGCAAGTGTATATTTGGACCTCTTTGAGGATTTCGTTGGAAACGGCATTTCTTCATCTAATGCTAGGCTGAAGAATTCTCAGTAACTTCCTTGGGTTGCATGTGTTCAACTCGCAGAGTTGAACCTTCCTTTAGACAGAGCAGATTTGAAACCCTCTTTTTGTGGAATTTGCATGTGGACATTTCAAGCGCTATGGGGCCAACGGTAGAAAAGGAAATATCTTCGTATAAAAACTAGAGAGAATCATCCACAGCAACCACTTTGTGATGCGTGCGTTCCACTCACAGAGTTTAAACTTTCTTTTCATAGAACAGTTTGGAAACACTCTGTTTGTAAATTCTGCATGTGGATATTTGGACCTCTTTGAGGATTTCGTTGGAAACGGCATTTCTTCATCTAATGCTAGACAGAGGAATTATCAGTAACTTCTTTGGGTTGCGTGTGTTCAACTCGCAGAGTTGAACCTTCCTTTAGACAGAGCAGATTTGAAACCCCCTTTTCGTGGAATTTCCAAGGGGACATTTCAAGCGCTTTGCGTCCAACGGAAGAAAAGGAAATATCTTCGCATAAAAACTGGAGAGAATCATTCTCAGAAACCACTTTGTGATGTGTGCGTTCCACTCACAGAATTTAACCTTTCTTTTCATAGAGCAGTTTGGAAACACTCTGTTTGTAAAGTCTGCAAGCGGATATTTGGACCTCTTTGAGGATTTCGTTGGAAACGGGATTTCTTCATCTAATGCTAGACAGAAAAATTCTCAGTAACTTCTTTGGGTTGCGTGTGTTCAACTCGCAGAGTTGAACCTTCCTTTAGACAGAGCAGACTTTAAACCCTCTTTTAGTGGAATTTCCAAGTGGACATTTCAAGCGATTTGCGGCCAAAGGTATAAAAGGAAATATCTTCGTATAAAAACTGGAGAGAATCATTCTCAGAAAGCACTTTGTGATGTGTGCATTCCACTCACAGAGTTGAACCTATCTTTTCATAGAACAGTTTGGAAACACTCTGTTTGTAAAGTCTGCAAGCGGATATTTGGACCTCTTTGAGGATTTCGTTGGAAACGGGATTTCTTCATCTAATGCTAGACAGAAGAATTCTCAGTAACTACTTTGGGTTGCCTGTGTTCATCTCACAGAGTTGAACGTTGCTTTAGACAGAGCAGATTTGAAACCCTCTTTTTGTGGAATTTGCATGAGGACATTTCAAGCGCTTTGGGGCCAAGGGTAGAAAAGGAAATATCTTCGTATAAAAACTGGAGAGAATCATTCTCAGAAACCACTTTGTGATGTGTGCATTCCACTCACAGAGTTTAACTTTTCTTTTCATAGAGCAGTTTGGAAACACTCTGTTTCTAAAGTCTGCAAGCGGATATTTGGACCTCTTTGAGGATTTCGTTGGAAACGGGATTTCTTCATCTAATGCTAGACAGAAGAATTCTCAGCAACTTCTTTGGGTTGCGTGTGTTCAACTCACAGAGTTGAACCTTCCTTTAGACAGAGAAGATTTGAAACCCTCTTTTTGTGGAATTTCCAAGTGGACATTTCAAGCGCTTTGCGGCCAACGGTAGAAAAGGAAATATCTTCGTATAAAAACTGGAGAGAATCATTCTCAGAAAGCACTTTCTGATGTGTGCATTCCACTCACAGAGTTGAACCTATCTTTTCATAGAACAGTTTGGAAACACTCTGTTTGTAAAGTCTGCAAGCGGATATTTGGACCTCTTTGAGGATTTCGTTGGAAACGGGATTTCTTCATCAAATGCTAGACAGAAGAATTCTCAGTAACTTCTTTGGGTTGCCTGTGTTCAACTCACAGTGTTGAATGTTCCTTTAGACAGAGAAGATTTGAAACCCTCTTTTTGTGGAATTTGCATGTGGGCATTTCAAGCGCTTTGGGTCCAACGGTAGAAAAGGAAATATCTTCGTATAAAAACTAGAGAGAATCATCCACAGCAACCGCTTTGTGATGCGTGCGTTCCACTCACAGAGTTTAAACTTTCTTTTCATAGAACAGTTTGGAAACACTCTGTTTGTAAATTCTGCATGTGGATATTTGGAACTCTTTGAGGATTTCGTTGGAAAAGGGATTTCTTCATCTAATGCTAGACAGAAGAATTCTCAGTAACTTCTTAGGGTTGCATGTGATCAACTCACAGAGTTGAACCATCCTTTAGACAGAGCAGATTTGAAACCCTCTTTTTGTGGAATTTGCATTTGGACATTTCAAGCGCTTTTCGGCCAACGGTAGAAAAGGAAATATCTTCGTATAAAAACTGGAGAGAATCATTCTCAGAAACCATTTTGTGATGTGTGCGTTCCACTCACAGAGTTTAACCTTTCTTTTCATAGAGCAGTTTGGAAACACTCTGTCTGTAAAGTCTGCAAGCGGATATTTGGACTTCTTTGAGGATTTCGTTGGAAACGGGATTTCTTCATCTAATGCTAGACAGAAGAATTCTCAGTAACTTCTTTGGGTTGCCTTTGTTCAACTCACAGAGTTGAACCTTCCTTTAGACAGAGCAGATTTGAAACCCTCTTTTTGTGGAATTTGCATGTGGACATTTCAAGCGCTATGGGGCCAACGGTAGAAAAGGAAATATCTTCGTATAAAAAGTAGAGAGAATCATTCCCAGCAACCGCTTTGTGATGAGTGCGTTCCACTCACAGAGCTTAACCTTTCTTTTCATAGAACAGTTTGGAAACACTCTGTTTGTAAAGTCTGAAAGTGGATATTAGGACCTCTTTGAGGATTTCGTTGGAAACGGGATTTCTTCATCTAATGCTAGACAGAGGAATTATCAGTAACTTCTTTGGGTTGCGTGTGTTCAACTCGCAGAGTTGAACCTTCCTTTAGACAGAGCAGATTTGAAACCCTCTTTTTGTGGAATTTCCAAGTGGACATTTCAAGCGCTTTGCGGCCAACGGTAGAAATGGAAATATCTTCGTATAAATACTGGAGAGAATCATTCTCAGAAACCACTTTGTGATTTGTGCATTCCACTCACAGAGTTTAACCTTTCTTTTCATAGAGCAGATTCGAAACACTCTGTTTGTAACGTCTGCAAGAAGATATTTGGACCTCTTTGAGGATTTCATTGGAAACGGGATTTCTTCATCTAATGCTAAACAGAAGAATTCTCAGTAACTTCTTTGGGTTGCGTGTGCTCAACTCACAGAGTTGAACGTTCCTTTAGACAGAGCAGATTTGAAACTCTCTTTTTGTGGGATTTGCAAGTGGAGATTTCAAGCGCTTTGCGGCCAATGGTAGAAAAGGAAATATCTTCGTATAAAAACTAGAGAGAATCATTCCCAGCAACCGCTTTGTGATGCGCGCGTTCCACTCACAGAGTTTAAACTTTCTTTTCATGGAACAGTTTGGAAACACTCTGTTTGTAAAGTCTGCATGTGGATATTTGGACCTCTTTGAGGATTTCGTTGGAAACGGGATTTCTTCATCTAATGCTAGACAGAAGAATTCTCAGTAACTTCGTAGGGTTGCGTGTGATCAACTCACAGAGTTGAACCTTCCTTTAGACAGAGCAGATTTGATACCCTCTTTTTGTGGAATTTCCAAGTGGACATTTCAAGCGCTTTGCGGCCAATGGTAGAAAAGGAAATATCTTCGTATAAAAACTGGAGAGAATCATTCTCAGAAACCACTTTGTGATGTGTGCGTTCCACTCACAGAGTTTAACCTTTCTTTTCATAGAGCAGTTTGGAAACACTCTGTTTGTAAAGTCTGCAAGCGGATATTTGGACCTCTTTGAGGATTTCGTTGGAAACGGTATTTCTTCATCTAATGCTAGACAGAAGAATTCTCAGTAACTTCTTTGGGTTGCCTGTGTTCAACTCACAGAGTTGAACCTTCCTTTAGACAGAGCAGATTTGAAACCCTCTTTCTGTGTAATTTCCAAGTGGACATTTCAAGCGCTTTTCGGCCAACGGTAGAAAAGGAAATATCTTCGTATAAAAACTGGAGAGAATCATTCTCAGAAACCACTTTGTGATGTGTGCGTTCCACTCACAGAGTTTAACCTTTCTTTTCATAGAGCAGTTTGGAAACACTCTGTTTGTAAAGTCTGCAAGCGGATATTTGGACCTCTTTGAGGATTACGTTGGAAACGGGATTTCTTCATCTAATGCTAGACAGAAGAATTCTCAGTAACTTCTTTGGGTTGCCTTTGGTCAACTCACAGAGTTGAACCTTCCTTTAGACAGAGCAGATTTGAAACCCTCTTTTTGTGGAATTTGCATGTGGACATTTCAAGCGCTTTGGGGCCAACGGTAGAAAAGTAAATATCTTCGTATAGAAACTAGAGAGAATCATTCCCAGCAACCGCTTTGTGATGAGTGCGTTCCAGTCACAGAGCTTAACCTTTCTTTTCATAGAACAGTTCAGAAACACTCTGTTTGTAAAGTCTGCAAGTGGATATTTGGACCTCTTTGAGGATTTCATTGGAAACGGGATTTCTTCATCTAATGCTAGACAGAAGAATTCTCAGTAACTTCTTTGGGTTGCCTGTGTTCAACTCACAGAGTTGAACCTTCCTTTAGACAGAGAAGATTTGAAACCCTCTTTTTGTGGAATTTCCAAGTGGACATTTCAAGCACTTTGCGGCCAACGGTAGAAAAGGAAATATGTTCGTATAAAAACTGGAGAGAATCATTCTCAGAAACCACTTTGTGATGTGTGTGTTCCCCTCACAGAGTTTAACCTTTCTTGTCACAGAGCAGTTTGGAAACACTGTTTGTAAAGTCTGCAAGTGTATATTTGGACCTCTTTGAGGATTATGTTGGAAACGGGATTTCTTCATATAATGCTAGACAGAAGAATTCTCAGTAACTTCCTTGGGTTGCGTGTGTTCAACTCGCAGAGTTGAACCTTCCTTTAGACAGAGCAGATTTGAAAACCTCTTTTTGTGGAATTTGCATGTGGACATTTCAAGCGCTTTGGGGCCAACGGTAGAAAAGGAAATATCTTCGTATAAAAAGTGGAGAGAATCATTCTCAGAAACCACTTTGTGATGTGTGCGTTCCACTCACAGAGTTTAACCTTTCTTTTCATAGAGCAGTTTGGAAACACTCTGTTTGTAAAGTCTGCAAGTGGATATTTGGACCTCTTTGAAGCTTTCGTTGGAAACAGAATTTCTTCATCTAATGCTAGACGGAAGAATTCTCAGTAACTTCTTTGGGTTCCGTGTGTTCAACTCGCAGAGTTGAACCTTCCTTTAGACAGAGCAGATTTGAAACCCTCTTTTTGTGGAATTTCCAAGTGGACATTTCAAGCGCTTTGGGGCCAATGGTAGAAAAGGAAATATCTTCGTATAAAAACTGGAGAGAATCATTCTCAGAAACCACTTTGTGATGTGTGCGTTCCACTCACAGAGTTTAACCTTTCTTTTCATAGAGCAGTTTGGAAACACTCTGTTTGTAAAGTCTGCAAGCGGATATTTGGACCTCTTTGAGGATTTCGTTGGAAAAGGGATTTCTTCATCTAATGCTAGACAGAAGAATTCTCAGTAACTTCTTTGGGTTGCGTGTGTTTAACCCGCAGAGTTGAACCTTCCATTAGACAGAGCAGATTTGAAACCCTCTTTTTGTGGAATGTCCAAGTGGACATTTGAAGCCCTTTGTGGACAACCGTAGAAAAGGAAATATCTTCATATGAAAACTGGAGAGAATCATTCCTACAAACCACTTTGTGATGAGTGCGTTTCTCTCACATAGTTTAACCTTTCTTTTCATAGAACAGTTTGGAAACACTCTGTTTGCAAAGTCTGCAAGTGGATATTTGGACCTCTTTGAGGATTTCATTGGAAACGGGATTTCTTCATCTAATGCTAGACAGAAGAGTTCTCAGTAACTTCTTTGGGTTGCCTGTGTTCAACTCACAGAGTTGAACGTTCCCTTAGACAGAGCAGATTTGAAACCCTCTTTTTGTGGAATTTGCATGTGGACATTTCAAGCGCTTTGGGGCTTACGGTAGAAAAGGAAATATCTTCGTATAAAAACCAGAGAGAATCATTCCCTGCAACCGCTTTGTGATGAGTGCGTTCCACTCACAGAGTTTAACCTTTCTTTTCATAGAACAGTTTGCAAACACTCTGTTTGTAAAGTCTGCAAGTGGATATTTGGACCTCTTTGAGGATTTCGTTGGAAACGGGATTTCTTCATCTAATGCTAGACAGAAGAATTCTCAGTAACTTCTTTGGGTTGCGTGTGTTCAACTCGCACAGTTGAACTTTCCTTTAGACAGAGCAGATTTGAAACCCTCTTTTTGTGGAATTTCCAAGTGGACATTTCAAGCGCTTTGTGGCCAATGGTAGAAAAGGAAATATCTTCGTATAAAAACTGGAGAAAATCATTCTCAGAAACCACTTTGTGATGTGTGCGTTCCACTCACAGAGTTTAAACTTTCTTTTCATAGAGCAGTTTGGAAACACTCTGTTTGTAAAGTCTGCAAGTGTATATTTGGACCTCTTTGAGGATTTCGTTGGAAACGGCATTTCTTCATCTAATGCTAGACTGAAGAATTCTCAGTAACTTCCTAGGGTTGCGTGTGTTCAACTCGCAGAGTTGAACCTTCCTTTAGACAGAGCAGATTTGAAAACCTCTTTTTGTGGAATTTGCATGTGGACATTTCAAGTGCTTTGGGGCCAACGGTAGAAAAGGAAATATCTTCGTATAAAAACTAGAGAGAATCATTCCCAGCAACCGCTTTGTGATGAGTGCGTTCCACTCACAGAGTTTAACCTTTCTTTTCATAGAACAGTTTGGAAACACTCTGTTTGTAAAGTCTGCAAGTGGATATTTGGACCTCTTTGAGGATTTCGTTGGAAACGGGATTTCTTGATCTAATCCTAGACAGAAGAATTCTCAGTAACTTCTTTGGGTTGCCTGTGTTCAACTCACAGAGTTGAACCTTCCTTTAGACAGAGCACATTTGAAACCCTCTTTTTGCGGAATTTCCAAGGGGACATTTCAAGCGCTTTGAGGCCAACGGTAGAAAAGGAAATATCTTCGTATAAAAACTGGAGAGAATCATTCTCAGAAACCACTTTGTGATGTGTGCATTCCCCTCAGAGAGATTAACCTTTCTTTTCATAGAGCCGTTTGGAAACACCCTGTTTGTAAAGTCTACAAGCGGATATTTGGACCTCTTTGAGGATTTCGTTGGAAACGGGATTTCTTCATCTAATGCCAGACAGAAGAGTTCTCAGTAACTTCTTTGGGTTGCCTGTGTTCAACTCACAGAGTTGAACGTTCCTTTAGACAGAGCAGATTTGAAACCCTCTTTTTGTGGAATTTGCATCTGGACATTTCAAGCGCTTTGGGGCTTACGGTAGAAAAGAAAATATCTTCGTATAAAAACCACAGAGAATCATTCCCTACAACCGCTTTGTGATGAGTGCGTTCCACTCACAGAGTTTAACCTTTCTTTTCATAGAACAGTTTGCAAACACTCTGTTTGTAAAGTCTGCAAGTGGATATTTGGACCTCTTTGAGGATTTCGTTGGAAACGGGATTTCTTCATCTAATGCTAGACAGAAGAATTCTCAGTAACTTCTTTGGGTTGCGTGTGTTCAACTCGCACAGTTGAACTATCCTTTAGACAGAGCAGATTTGAAACCCTCTTTTTGTGGAATTTCCAATTGGACATTTCAAGCGCTTTGTGGCCAATGGTAGAAAAGGAAATATCTTCGTATAAAAACCGGAGAAAATCATTCTCAGAAACCACTTTGTGATGTGTGCGTTCCACTCACAGAGTTTAACCTTTCTTTTCATAGAGCAGTTTGGAAACACTCTGTTTGTAAAGTCTGCAAGTGTATATTTCGACCTCTTTGAGGATTTCGTTGGAAACGGCATTTGTTCATCTAATGCTAGACTGAAGAATTCTCAGTAACTTCCTTGGGTTGCGTGTGTTCAACTCGCAGAGTTGAACCTTCCTTTAGACAGAGCAGATTTGAAAACCTCTTTTTGTGGAATTTGCATGTGGACATTTCAAGTTCTTTGAGGCCAGCGGTAGAAAAGGAAATATCTTCGTATAAAAACTAGAGAGAATCATTCCCAGCAACCGCTTTGTGATGAGTGCGTTCCACTCACAGAGTTTAACCTTTCTTTTCATAGAACAGTTTGGAAACACTCTGTTCGTAAAGTCTGCAAGTGGATATTTGGTCCTCTTTGAGGATTTCGTTGGAAACGGGATTTCTTCATCTAATCCTAGACAGAAGAATTCTCAGTAACTTCTTTGGGTTGCCTGTGTTCAACTCACAGAGTTGAACCTTCCTTTAGACAGAGCACATTTGAAACCCTCTTTTTGTGGAATTTCCAAGTGGACATTTGAAGCGCTTTGCGGCCAACGGTAGAAAAGGAAATATCTTCGTATAAAAACTGGAGAGAATCATTCTCAGAAACCACTTTGTGATGTGTGCATTCCCCTCAGAGAGTTTAACCTTTCTTTTCATAGAGCCGTTTGGAAACACCCTGTTTGTAAAGTCTACAAGCGGATATTTGGACCTCTTTGAGGATTTCGTTGGAAACGGGATTTCTTCATCTAATGCTAGACAGAAGAGTTCTCAGTAACTTCTTTGGGTTGCCTGTGTTCAACTCACAGAGTTGAACGTTCCTTTAGACAGAGCAGATTTGAAACCCTCCTTTTGTGGAATTTGCACGTGGACATTTCAAGCGCTTTGGGGCTTACGGTAGAAAAGGAAATATCTTCGTATAAAAACTGGAGAGAATCATTCTCAGAAACCACTTTGTGATGTGTGCGTTCCACTCACAGAGTTTAAACTTTCTTTTCATAGAGCAGTTTGGAAACACTCTGTTTGTAAAGTCTGGAAGCGGATATTTGGACTTCTTTGAGGATTTCGTTGGAAACGGGATTTCTTCATCTAATACTAGACAGAAGAATCCTCAGTAACTTCTTTGGGTTGCGTTTGTTCAACTCACAGAGTTGAACCTTCCTTTAGACAGAGCAGATTTGAAACCCTCTTTTTGTGGAATTTCCAATTGGACATTTCAAGCCCTTTGTGGCCAATGGTAGAAAAGGAAATATCTTCGTATAAAAACTGGAGAAAATCATTCTCAGAAACCACTTTGTGATGTGTGCGTTCCACTCACAGAGTTTAACCTTTCTTTTCATAGAGCAATTTGGAAACACTCTGTTTGTAAAGTCTGCAAGTGTATATTTGGACCTCTTTGAGTATTTCGTTGGAAACGGCATTTCTTCATCTAATGCTAGGCTGAAGAATTCTCAGTAACTTCCTTGGGTAGCATGTGTTCAACTCGCAGAGTTGAACCTTCCTTTAGACAGAGCAGATTTGAAACCCTCTTTTTGTGGAATTTCGAAGTGGACATTTCAAGCGCTTTTCGGCCAACGGTAGAAAAGGAAATATCTTCGTATAAAAACTGGAGAGAATCATTCTCAGAAACCATTTTGTGATGTGTGCGTTCCACTCACAGAGATTAACCTTTCTTTTCATAGAGCAGTTTGGAAACACTCTGTTTGTAAAGTCTGCAAGCGGATATTTGGACTTCTTTGAGGATTTCGTTGGAAACGGGATTTCTTCATCTAATGCTAGACAGAAGAATTCTCAGTAACTTCTTTGGGTTGCGTGTGTTCAACTTGCAGAGTTGAACCTTCCTTTAGACAGAGCAGATGTGAAACCCTCTTTTTGTGGAATTTCCAAGTGGACATTTCAAGCGCTTTGCGGACAATGGTAGAAAAGGAAATATCTTCGTATAAAAACTGGGGAGAATCATTCTCAGAAACCACGTTGTGATGTGTGCGTTCCACTCACAGAGTTTAAACTTTCTTTCATAGAGCAGTTTGGAAACACTCTGTTTCTAAACTGTGCAAGCGGATATTTGGACCTCTTTGAGGATTTCGTTGGAAACGGGATTTCTTCATCTAATGCTAGACAGAAGAATTCTCAATAACTTCTTTGGGTTGCCTTTGTTCACATCACAGAGTTGAACCTTCCTTTAGACAGAGCAGATTTGAAAACCTCTTTTTGTGGAATTTGCATGTGGACATTTCAAGCGCTATGGGGCCAACGGTAGAAAAGGAAATATCTTCGTATAAAAAGTAGAGAGAATCATTCCCAGCAACCGCTTTGTGATGAGTGCGTTCCACTCACAGAGCTTAACCTTTCTTTTCATAGAACAGTTTGGAAACACTCTGTTTGTAAAGTCTGAAAGTGGATATTTGGACCTCTTTGAGGATTTCGTTGGAAACGGGATTTCTTCATCTAATGCTAGACAGAGGAATTATCAGTAACTTCTTTGGGTTGCGTGTGTTCAACTCGCAGAGTTGAACCATCCTTTAGACAGAGCAGATTTGAAACCACCTTTTCGTGGAATTTCCAAGTGGACATTTCAAGCGCTTTGCGTCCAACGGAAGAAAAGGAAATATCTTCGCATAAAAACTGGAGAGAATCATTCTCAGAAACCACTTTGTGATGTGTGCGTTCCACTAACAGAATTTAACCTTTCTTTTCATAGAGCAGTTTGGAAACACTCTGTTTGTAAAGTCTGCAAGCGGATATTTGGACCTCTTTGAGGATTTCGTTGGAAACGGGATTTCTTCATCTAATGCTAGACAGAAAAATTCTCAGTAACTTCTTTGGGTTGCGTGTGTTCAACTCGCAGAGTTGAACCTTCCTTTAGACAGAGCAGACTTTAAACCCTCTTTCTGTGGAATTTCCAAGTGGACATTTCAAGCGATTTGCGGCCAACGGTATAAAAGGAAATATCTTCGTATAAAAACTGGAGAGAATCATTCTCAGAAAGCACTTTGTGATGTGTGCATTCCACTCACAGAGTTGAACCTATCTTTTCATAGAACAGTTTGGAAACACTCTGTTTGTAAAGTCTGCAAGCGGATATTTGGACCTCTTTGAGGATTTCGTTGGAAACGGGATTTCTTCATCTAATGCTAGACAGAAGAATTCTCAGTAACTACTTTGGGTTGCCTGTGTTCATCTCACAGAGTTGAACGTTCCTTTAGACAGAGCAGATTTGAAACCCTCTTTTTGTGGAATTTGCATGTGGACATTTCAAGCGCTTTGGGGCCAACGGTAGAAAAGGAAATATCTTCGTATAAAAACTGGAGAGAATCATTCTCAGAAACCACTTTGTGATGTGTGCATTCCACTCACTGAGTTTAACTTTTCTTTTCATAGAGCAGTTTGGAAACACTCTGTTTCTAAAGTCTGCAAGCGGATATTTGGACCTCTTTGAGGATTTCGTTGGAAACGGGATTTCTTCATCTAATGCTAGACAGAAGAATTCTCAGCAACTTCTTTGGGTTGCGTGTGTTCAACTCACAGAGTTGAACTTTCCTTTAGACAGAGAAGATTTGAAACCCTCTTTTTGTGGAATTTCCAAGTGGACATTTCAAGCGCTTTGCGGCCAACGGTAGAAAAGGAAATATCTTCGTATAAAAACTGGAGAGAATCATTCTCAGAAAGCACTTTCTGATGTGTGCATTCCACTCACAGGGTTGAACCTATCTTTTCATAGAACAGTTTGGAAACACTCTGTTTGTAAAGTCTGCAAGCGGATATTTGGACCTCTTTGAGGATTTCGTTGGAAACGGGATTTCTTCATCAAATGCTAGACAGAAGAATTCTCAGTAACTTCTTTGGGTTGCCTGTGTTCAACTCACAGAGTTGCATGTTCCTTTAGACAGAGAAGATTTGAAACCCTCTTTTTGTGGAATTTGCATGTGGACATTTCAAGCGCTTTGGGTCCAACGGTAGAAAAGGAAATATCTTCGTATAAAAACTAGAGAGAATCATCCACAGCAACCGCTTTGTGATGCGTGCGTTCCACTCACAGAGTTTAAACTTTCTTTTCATAGAACAGTTTGGAAACACTCTGTTTGTAAATTCTGCATGTGGATATTTGGACCTCTTTGAGGATTTCGTTGGAAACGGGATTTCTTCATTTAATGCTAGACAGAAGAATTCTCAGTAACTTCTTTGGGTTACGTGTGTTCAACTCGCAGAGTTGAACCTTCCTTTAGACAGAGCAGATTTGAAACCCTCTTTTTGTGGAATTTCCAAGTGGACATTTCAAGCGCTTTTCGGCCAACGGTAGAAAAGGAAATATCTTCGTATAAAAACTGGAGAGAATCATTCTCAGAAACCATTTTGTGATGTGTGCGTTCCACTCACAGAGTTTAACCTTTCTTTTCATAGAGCAGTTTGGAAACACTCTGTCTGTAAAGTCTGCAAGCGGATATTTGGACTTCTTTGAGGATTTCGTTGGAAACGGGATTTCTTCATCTAATGCTAGACAGAAGAATTCTCAGTAACTTCTTTGGGTTGCCTTTGTTCAACTCACGGAGTTGAACCTTCCTTTAGACAGAGCAGATTTGAAACCCTCTTTTTGTGGAATTTGCATGTGGACATTTCAAGCGCTATGGGGCCAACGGTAGAAAAGGAAATATCTTCGTATAAAAACCAGAGAGAATCATTCCCTGCAACCGCTTTGTGATGAGTGCGTTCCACTCACAGAGTTTAACCTTTCTTTTCATAGAACAGTTTGCAAACACTCTGTTTGTAAAGTCTGCAAGTGGATATTTGGACCTCTTTGAGGATTTCGTTGGAAACGGGATTTCTTCATCTAATGCTAGACAGAAGAATTCTCAGTAACTTCTTTGGGTTGCGTGTGTTCAACTCGCACAGTTGAACTTTCTTTTAGACAGAGCAGATTTGAAACCCTCTTTTTGTGGAATTTCCAAGTGGACATTTCAAGCGCTTTGTGGCCAATGGTAGAAAAGGAAATATCTTCGTATAAAAACTGGAGAAAATCATTCTCAGAAACCACTTTGTGATGTGTGCGTTCAATTCACAGAGTTTAACCTTTCTTTTCATAGAGCAGTTTGGAAACACTCTGTTTGTAAAGTCTGCAAGTGTATATTTGGACCTCTTTGAGGATTTCGTTGGAAACGGCATTTCTTCATCCAATGCTAGACAGAAGAATTCTCAGTAACTTCCTTGGGTTGCGTGTGTTCAACTCGCAGAGCTGAACCTTCCTTTAGACAGAGCAGATTTGAAAACCTCTTTTTGTGCAATTTGCATGTAGACATTTCAAGCGCTTTGGGGCCAACGGTAGAAAAGGAAATATCTTCGTATAAAAACTGGAGAGAATCATTCTCAGAAACCACTTTGTGATGTGTGCGTTCCACTCACAGAGTTTAACCTTTCTTTTCATAGAACAGTTTGGAAACACTCTGTTTGTAAAGTCTGCAAGTGGATATTTGGACCTCTTTGAGGATTTCGTTGGAAACGGGATTTCTTGATCTAATCCTAGACAGAAGAATTCTCAGTAACTTCTTTGGGTTGCCTGTGTTCAACTCACAGAGTTGAACCTTCCTTTAGACAGAGCACATTTGAAACCCTCTTTTTGCGGAATTTCCAAGGGGACATTTCAAGCGCTTTGCGGCCAACGGTAGAAAAGGAAATATCTTCGTATAAAAACTGGAGAGAATCATTCTCAGAAACCACTTTGTGATGTGTGCATTCCCCTCAGAGAGATTAACCTTTCTTTTCATAGAGCCGTTTGGAAACACCCTGTTTGTAAAGTCTACAAGCGGATATTTGGACCTCTTTGAGGATTTCGTTGGAAACGGGATTTCTTCATCTAATGCTAGACAGAAGAGTTCTCAGTAACTTCTTTGGGTTGCCTGTGTTCAACTCACAGAGTTGAACGTTCCTTTAGACAGAGCAGATTTGAAACCCTCTTTTTGTGGAATTTGCATCTGGACATTTCAAGCGCTTTGGGGCTTACGGTAGAAAAGAAAATATCTTCGTATAAAAACCAGAGAGAATCATTCCCTACAACCGCTTTGTGATGAGTGCGTTCCACTCACAGAGTTTAACCTTTCTTTTCATAGAACAGTTTGCAAACACTCTGTTTGTAAAGTCTGCAAGTGGATATTTGGACCTCTTTGAGGATTTCGTTGGAAACGGGATTTCTTCATCTAATGCTAGACAGAAGAATTCTCAGTAACTTCTTTGGGTTGCGTGTGTTCAACTCGCACAGTTGAACTTTCCTTTAGACAGAGCAGATTTGAAACCCTCTTTTTGTGGAATTTCCAATTGGACATTTCAAGCACTTTGTGGCCAATGGTAGAAAAGGAAATATCTTCGTATAAAAACCGGAGAAAATCATTCTCAGAAACCACTTTGTGATGTGTGCGTTCCACTCACAGAGTTTAACCTTTCTTTTCATAGAGCAGTTTGGAAACACTCTGTTTGTAAAGTCTGCAAGTGTATATTTGGACCTCTTTGAGGATTTCGTTGGAAACGGCATTTGTTCATCTAATGCTAGACTGAAGAATTCTCAGTAACTTCCTTGTGTTGCGTGTGTTCCACTCGCAGAGTTGAACCATCCTTTAGACAGAGCAGATTTGAAAACCTCTTTTTGTGGAATTTGCATGTGGACATTTCAAGTTCTTTGAGGCCAACGGTAGAAAAGGAAATATCTTCGTATAAAAACTAGAGAGAATCATTCCCAGCAACCGCTTTGTGATGAGTGCGTTCCAATCACAGAGTTTAACCTTTCTTTTCATAGAACAGTTTGGAAACACTCTGTTTGTAAAGTCTGCAAGTGGATATTTGGTCCTCTTTGAGGATTTCGTTGGAAACGGGATTTCTTCATCTAATCCTAGACAGAAGAATTCTCAGTAACTTCTTTGGGTTGCCTGTGTTCAACTCACAGAGTTGAACCTTCCTTTAGACAGAGCACATTTGAAACCCTCTTTTTGTGGAATTTCGAAGTGGACATTTCAAGCGCTTTGCGTCCAACGGTAGAAAAGGAAGTATCTTCGTATAAAAACTGGAGAGAATCATTCTCAGAAACCACTTTGTGATGTGTGCATTCCCCTCAGAGAGTTTAACCTTTCTTTTCATAGAGCCGTTTGGAAACACCCTGTTTGTAAAGTCTACAAGCGGATATTTGGACCTCTTTGAGGATTTCGTTGGAAACGGGATTTCTTCATCTAATGCTAGACAGAAGAGTTCTCAGTAACTTCTTTGGGTTGCCTGTGTTCAACTCACAGAGTTGAACGTTCCTTTAGACAGAGCAGATTTGAAACCCTCCTTTTGTGGAATTTGCACGTGGACATTTCAAGCGCTTTGGGGCTTACGGTAGAAAAGGAAATATCTTCGTATAAAAACTGGAGAGAATCATTCTCAGAAACCACTTTGTGATGTGTGCGTTCCACTCACAGAGTTTAACCTTTCTTTTCATAGAGCAGTTTGGAAACACTCTGTTTGTAAAGTCTGGAAGCGGATATTTGGACTTCTTTGAGGATTTCGTTGGAAACGGGATTTCTTCATCTAATGCTAGACAGAAGAATCCTCAGTAACTTCTTTGGGTTGCGTTTGTTCATCTCACAGAGTTGAACCTCCCTTTAGACAGAGCAGATTTGAAACCCTCTTTTTGTGGAATTTGCATGTGGACATTTCAAGCGCCTTGGCGCCAACGGTAGAAAAGGAAATATCTTTGTATAAAAAGTAGAGAGAATCATTCCCAGCAACCGCTTTGTGATGAGTGCGTTCCACTCACAGAGTTTAACCTTTCTTTTCATAGAACAGTTTGGAAACACTCTGTTTGTAAAGTCTGCAAGTGGATATTTGGACATCTTTGAGGATTTCGTTGGAAACGGGATTTCTTCATCTAATGCTAGACAGAAGAATTCTCAGTAACTTCTTTGGGTTGCGTGTGTTCAACTCGCACCGTTGAACTTTCCTTTAGACAGAGCAGATTTGAAACCCTCTTTTTGTGGAATTTCCAATTGGACATTTCAAGCCCTTTGTGGCCAATGGTAGAAAAGGAAATATCTTCGTATAAAAACTGGAGAAAATCATTCTCAGAAACCACTTTGTGATGTGTGCGTTCCACTCACAGAGTTTAACCTTTCTTTTCATAGAGCAATTTGGAAACACTCTGTTTGTAAAGTCTGCAAGTGTATATTTGGACCTCTTTGAGGATTTCGTTGGAAACGGCATTTCTTCATCTAATGCTAGGCTGAAGAATTCTCAGTAACTTCCTTGGGTTGCATGTGTTCAACTCGCAGAGTTGAACCTTCCTTTAGACAGAGCAGATTTGAAACCCTCTTTTTGTGGAATTTCGAAGTGGACATTTCAAGCGCTTTTCGGCCAACGGTAGAAAAGGAAATATCTTCGTATAAAAACTGGAGAGAATCATTCTCAGAAACCATTTTGTGATGTGTGCGTTCCACTCACAGAGATTAACCTTTCATTTCATAGAGCAGTTTGGAAACACTCTGTTTGTAAAGTCTGCAAGCGGATATTTGGACTTCTTTGAGGATTTCGTTGGAAACGGGATTTCTTCATCTAATGCTAGACAGAAGAATTCTCAGTAACTTCGTTGGGTTGCCTTTGTTCAACTCACAGAGTTGAACCTTCCTTTAGACAGAGCAGATTTGAAACCCTCTTTTTGTGGAATTTGCATGTGGACATTTCAAGCGCTTTGGCGCCAACGGTAGAAAAGGAAATATCTTTGTATAAAAAGTAGAGAGAATCATTCCCAGCAACCGCTATGTGATGAGTGCGTTCCACTCGCAGAGTTTAACCTTTCTTTTCATAGAACAGTTTGCAAACACTCTGTTTGTAAAGTCTGCAAGTGGATATTTGGACCTCTTTGAGGATTTCGTTGGAAACGGGATTTCTTCATCTAATGCTAGACAGAAGAATTCTCAGTAACTTCTTTGGGTTGCGTGTGTTCATCTTGCAGAGTTGAACCTTCTTTTAGACAGAGCAGATGTGAAACCCTCTTTTTGTGGAATTTCCAAGTGGACATTTCAAGAGCTTTGCGGACAATGGTAGAAAAGGAAATATCTTCGTATAAAAACTGGAGAGAATCATTCTCAGAAACCACGTTGTGATGTGTGCGTTCCACTCACAGAGTTTAAACTTTCTTTCATAGAGCAGGTTGGAAACACTCTGTTTCTAAACTGTGCAAGCGGATATTTGGACCTCTTTGAGGATTTCGTTGGAAACGGGATTTCTTCATCTAATGCTAGACAGAAGAATTCTCAATAACTTCTTTGGGTTGCCTTTGTTCACATCACAGAGTTGAACCTTCCTTTAGACAGAGCAGATTTGAAACCCTCTTTTTGTGGAATTTGCATGTGGACATTTCAAGCGCTATGGGGCCAACGGTAGAAAAGGAAATATCTTCGTATAAAAACTAGAGAGAATCATCCACAGCAACCGCTTTGTGATGCGTGCGTTCCACTCACAGAGTTTAAACTTTCTTTTCATAGAACAGTTTGGAAACACTCTGTTTGTAAATTCTGCATGTGGATATTTGGACCTCTTTGAGGATTTCGTTGGAAACGGGATTTCTTCATCTAATGCTAGACAGAGGAATTATCAGTAACTTCTTTGGGTTGCGTGTGTTCAACTCGCAGAGTTGAACCTTCCTTCAGACAGAGCAGACTTGAAAACCCCTTTTCGTGGAATTTCCAAGTGGACATTTCAAGCGCTTTGCGTCCAACGGAAGAAAAGGAAATATCTTCGCATAAAAACTGGAGAGAATCATTCTCAGAAACCACTTTGTGATGTGTGCGTTCCACTCACAGAATTTAACCTTTCTTTTCATAGAGCAGTTTGGAAACACTCTGTTTGTAAAGTCTGCAAGCGGATATTTGGACCTCTTTGAGGATTTCGTTGGAAACGGGATTTCTTCATCTAATGCTAGACAGAAAAATTCTCAGTAACTTCTTTGGGTTGCGTGTGTTCAACTCGCAGAGTTGAACCTTCCTTTAGACAGAGCAGACTTTAAACCCTCTTTTAGTGGAATTTCCAAGTGGACATTTCAAGCGATTTGCGGCCAAAGGTATAAAAGGAAATATCTTCGTATAAAAACTGGAGAGAATCATTCTCAGAAAGCACTTTGTGATGTGTGCATTCCACTCACAGAGTTGAACCTATCTTTTCATAGAACAGTTTGGAAACACTCTGTTTGTAAAGTCTGCAAGCGGATATTTGGACCTCTTTGAGGATTTCGTTGGAAACGGGATTTCTTCATCTAATGCTAGACAGAAGAATTCTCAGTAACTACTTTGGGTTACCTGTGTTCATCTCACAGAGTTGAACGTTCCTTTAGACAGAGCAGATTTGAAACCCTCTTTTTGTGGAATTTGCATGAGGACATTTCAAGCGCTTTGGGGCCAAGGGTAGAAAAGGAAATATCTTCGTATAAAAACTGGAGAGAATCATTCTCAGAAACCACTTTGTGATGTGTGCATTCCACTCACTGAGTTTAACTTTTCTTTTCATAGAGCAGTTTGGAAACACTCTGTTTCTAAAGTCTGCAAGCGGATATTTGGACCTCTTTGAGGATTTCGTTGGAAACGGGATTTCTTCATCTAATGCTAGACAGAAGAATTCTCAGCAACTTCTTTGGGTTGCGTGTGTTCAACTCACAGAGTTGAACCTTCCTTTAGACAGAGAAGATTTGAAACCCTCTTTTTCTGGAATTTCCAAGTGGACATTTCAAGCGCTTTGCGGCCAACGGTAGAAAAGGAAATATCTTCGTATAAAAACTGGAGAGAATCATTCTCAGAAAGCACTTTCTGATGTGTGCATTCCACTCACAGAGTTGAACCTATCTTTTCATAGAACAGTTTGGAAACACTCTGTTTGTAAAGTCTGCAAGCGGATATTTGGACCTCTTTGAGGATTTCGTTGGAAACGGGATTTCTTCATCAAATGCTAGACAGAAGAATTCTCAGTAACTTCTTTGGGTTGCCTTTGTTCAACTCACAGAGTTGAACCTTCCTTTAGACAGAGCAGATTTGAAACCCTCTTTTTGTGGAATTTGCATGTGGACATTTCAAGCGCTTTGGCGCCAACGGTAGAAAAGGAAATATCTTTGTATAAAAAGTAGAGAGAATCATTCCCAGCAACCGCTTTGTGATGAGTGCGTTCCACTCACGGAGTTTAACCTTTCTTTTCATGGAACAGTGTGGAAACGCTCTGTTTGTAAAGTCTGCATGTGGATATTTGGACCTCTTTGAGGATTTCGTAGGAAACGGTATTTCTTCATCTAATGCTAGACAGAAGAATTCTCAGTAACTTCTTTGGGTTACGTGTGTTCAACTCGCAGAGTTGAACCTTCCTTTAGACAGAGCAGATTTGAAACCCTCTTTTTGTGGAATTTCCAAGTGGACATTTCAAGCGCTTTTCGGCCAACGGTAGAAAAGGAAATATCTTCGTATAAAAACTGGAGAGAATCATTCTCAGAAACCATTTTGTGATGTGTGCGTTCCACTCACAGAGTTTAACCTTTCTTTTCATAGAGCAGTTTGGAAACACTCTGTCTGTAAAGTCTGCAAGCGGATATTTGGACTTCTTTGAGGATTTCGTTGGAAACGGGATTTCTTCATCTAATGCTAGACAGAAGAATTCTCAGTAACTTCTTTGGGTTGCCTTTGTTCAACTCACAGAGTTGAACCTTCCTTTAGACAGAGAAGATTTGAAACCCTCTTTTTGTGGAATTTCCAAGTGGACATTTCAAGCACTTTGCGGCCAACGGTAGAAAAGGAAATATGTTCGTATAAAAACTGGAGAGAATCATTCTCAGAAAACACTTTGTGATGTGTGTGTTCCCCTCACAGAGTTTAACCTTTCTTGTCACAGAGCAGTTTGGAAACACTGTTTGTAAAGTCTGCAAGTGTATATTTGGACCTCTTTGAGGATTATGTTGGAAACGGGATTTCTTCATATAATGCTAGACAGAAGAATTCTCAGTAACTTCCTTGGGTTGCGTGTGTTCAACTCGCAGAGTTGAACCTTCCTTTAGACAGAGCAGATTTGAAAACCTCTTTTTGTGGAATTTGCATGTGGACATTTCAAGCGCTTTGGGGCCAACGGTAGAAAAGGAAATATCTTCGTATAAAAAGTGGAGAGAATCATTCTCAGAAACCACTTTGTGATGTGTGCGTTCCACTCACAGAGTTTAACCTTTCTTTTCATAGAGCAGTTTGGAAACACTCTGTTTGTAAAGTCTGCAAGTGGATATTTGGACCTCTTTGAAGATTTCGTTGGAAACAGAATTTCTTCATCTAATGCTAGACGGAAGAATTCTCAGTAACTTCTTTGGGTTCCGTGTGTTCAACTCGCAGAGTTGAACCTTCCTTTAGACAGAGCAGATTTGAAACCCTCTTTTTGTGGAATTTCCAAGTGGACATTTCAAGCGCTTTGGGGACAACGGTAGAAAAGGAAATATCTTCGTATAAAAACTAGAGAGAATCATTCCCAGCAACCGCTTTGTGATGAGTGCGTTCCACTCACAGAGTTTAACCTTTCTTTTCATAGAACAGTTTGGAAACACTCTGTTTGTAAAGTCTGCAAGTGGATATTTGGACCTCTTTGAGGATTTCGTTGGAAACGGGATTTCTTGATCTAATCCTAGACAGAAGAATTCTCAGTAACTTCTTTGGGTTGCCTGTGTTCAACTCACAGAGTTGAACCTTCCTTTAGACAGAGCACATTTGAAACCCTCTTTTTGCGGAATTTCCAAGGGGACATTTCAAGCGCTTTGCGGCCAATGGTAGAAAAGGAAATATCTTCGTATAAAAACTGGAGAGAATCATTCTCAGAAACCACTTTGTGATGTGTGCATTCCCCTCAGAGAGATTAACCTTTCTTTTCATAGAGCCGTTTGGAAGCACCCTGTTTGTAAAGTCTACAAGCGGATATTTGGACCTCTTTGAGGATTTCGTTGGAAACGGGATTTCTTCATCTAATGCTAGACAGAAGAGTTCTCAGTAACTTCTTTGGGTTGCCTGTGTTCAACTCACAGAGTTGAACGTTCCTTTAGACAGAGCAGATTTGAAACCCTCTTTTTGTGGAATTTGCATCTGGACATTTCAAGCGCTTTGGGGCTTACGGTAGAAAAGGAAATATCTTCGTATAAAAACCAGAGAGAATCATTCCCTACAACCGCTTTGTGATGAGTGCGTTCCACTCACAGAGTTTAACCTTTCTTTTCATAGAACAGTTTGCAAACACTCTGTTTGTAAAGTCTGCAAGTGGATATTTGGACCTCTTTGAGGATTTCGTTGGAAACGGGATTTCTTCATCTAATGCTAGACAGAAGAATTCTCAGTAACTTCTTTGGGTTGCGTGTGTTCAACTCGCACAGTTGAACTATCCTTTAGACAGAGCAGATTTGAAACCCTCTTTTTGTGGAATTTCCAATTGGACATTTCAAGCGCTTTGTGGCCAATGGTAGAAAAGGAAATATCTTCGTATAAAAACCGGAGAAAATCATTCTCAGAAACCACTTTGTGATGTGTGCGTTCCACTCACAGACTTTAACCTTTCTTTTCATAGAGCAGTTTGGAAACACTCTGTTTGTAAATTCTGCATGTGGATATTTGGACCTCTTTGATGATTTCGTTGGAAACGGGATTTCTTCATCTAATGCTAGACAGAAGAATTCTCAGTAACTTCTTAGGGTTGCGTGTGATCAACTCACAGAGTTGAACCATCCTTTAGACAGAGCAGATTTGAAACCCTCTTTTTGTGGAATTTGCATTTGGACATTTCAAGCGCTTTGGAGCCAATGGTAGAAAAGGAAATATCTTCGTATAAAAACTAGAGAGAATCATTCCCAGCAACCGCTTTGTGATGAGTGCGTTCCACTCACGGAGTTTAACCTTTCTTTTCATGGAACAGTGTGGAAACGCTCTGTTTGTAAAGTCTGCATGTGGATATTTGGACCTATTTGAGGATTTCGTAGGAAACGGGATTTCTTCATCTAATGCTAGACAGAAGAATTCTCAGTAACTTCTTTGGGTTGCCTGTGTTCAACTCACAGACTTGAACGTTCCTTTAGACAGAGCAGATTTGAAACCCTCTTTTGGTGGAATTTGCATGTGGACATTTCAAGCGCTTTGGCGCCAACGGTAGAAAAGGAAATATGTTCGTATAAAAACTAGAGAGAATCATTCCCAGCAACCGCTTTGTGATGAGTGTGTTCCATTCACAGAGTTTAACCTTTCTTTTCATAGAACAGTTTGGAAACACTCTGTTTGTAAAGTCTGCAAGTGGATATTTGGACCTCTTTGAGGATTTCGTTGGAAACGGGATTTCTTCATCTAATGCTAGACAGAAGAATTCTCAGTAACTTCTTTGGGTTGCGTGTGTTCAACTCGCAGAGTGGAACCTTCCTTTAGACAGAGCAGATTTGAAACCCTCTTTTTGTGGAATTTCCAAGTGGACATTTCAAGCGCTTTGCGGCCAACGGTAGAAATGGAAATATCTTCGTATAAATACTGGAGAGAATCATTCTCAGAAACCACTTTGTGATTTGTGCATTCCACTCACAGAGTTTAACCTTTCTTTTCATAGAGCAGATTGGAAACACTCTGTTTGTAACGTCTGCAAGAAGATATTTGGACCTCTTTGAGGATTTCGTTGGAAACGGGATTTCTTCATCTAATGCTAGACAGAAGAGTTCTCAGTAACTTCTTTGGGTTGCCTGTGTTCAACTCAAAGAGTTGAACGTTCCTTTAGACAGAGCAGATTTGAAACCCTCCTTTTGTGGAATTTGCACGTGGACATTTCAAGCGCTTTGGGGCTTACGGTAGAAAAGGAAATATCTTCGTATAAAAACTGGAGAGAATCATTCTCAGAAACCACGTTGTGATGTGTGCGTTCCACTCACAGAGTTTAAACTTTCTTTCATAGAGCAGTTTGGAAACACTCTGTTTCTAAACTGTGCAAGCGGATATTTGGACCTCTTTGAGGATTTCGTTGGAAACGGGATTTCTTCATCTAATGCTAGACAGAAGAATTCTCAATAACTTCTTTGGGTTGCCTTTGTTCACATCACAGAGTTGAACCTTCCTTTAGACAGAGCAGATTTGAAAACCTCTTTTTGTGGAATTTGCATGTGGACATTTCAAGCGCTATGGGGCCAACGGTAGAAAAGGAAATATCTTCGTATAAAAAGTAGAGAGAATCATTCCCAGCAACCGCTTTGTGATGAGTGCGTTCCACTCACAGAGCTTAACCTTTCTTTTCATAGAACAGTTTGGAAACACTCTGTTTGTAAAGTCTGAAAGTTGATATTTGGACCTCTTTGAGGATTTCGTT
The DNA here is from genome assembly GCF_029281585.2 of Gorilla gorilla gorilla. Lineage (NCBI taxonomy): Eukaryota > Metazoa > Chordata > Mammalia > Primates > Hominidae > Gorilla > Gorilla gorilla. Next base: position 78,796,914 of record NC_073229.2, read on the forward strand.
GGAAACGGGATTTCTTCATCTAATGCTAGACAGAGGAATTATCTGTAACTTCTTTGGGTTGCGTGTGTTCAACTCGCAGAGTTGAACCTTCCTTTAGACAGAGCAGATTTGAAACCCCCTTTTCGTGGAATTTCCAAGTGGACATTTCAAGCGCTTTGCGTCCAACGGAAGAAAAGGAAATATCTTCGCATAAAAACTGGAGAGAATCATTCTCAGAAACCACTTTGTGATGTGTGCGTTCCACTCACAGAATTTAACCTTTCTTTTCATAGAGCAGTTTGGAAACACTCTGTTTGTAAAGTCTGCAAGCGGATATTTGGACCTCTTTGAGGATTTCGTTGGAAACGGGATTTCTTCATCTAATGCTAGACAGAAAAATTCTCAGTAACTTCTTTGGGTTGCATGTGTTCAACTCGCAGAGTTGAACCTTCCTTTAGACAGAGCAGACTTTAAACCCTCTTTTAGTGGAATTTCCAAGTGGACATTTCAAGAGATTTGCGGCCAAAGGTATAAAAGGGAATATCTTCGTATAAAAACTGGAGAGAATCATTCTCAGAAAGCACTTTGTGATGTGTGCATTCCACTCACAGAGTTGAACCTATCTTTTCATAGAACAGTTTGGAAACACTCTGTTTGTAAAGTCTGCAAGCGGATATTTGGACCTCTTTGAGGATTTCGTTGGAAACGGGATTTCTTAATCTAATGCTAGACAGAAGAATTCTCAGTAACTACTTTGGGTTGCCTGTGTTCATCTCACAGAGTTGAACGTTCCTTTAGACAGAGCAGATTTGAAACCCTCTTTTTGTGGAATTTGCATGTGGACATTTCAAGCGCTTTGGGGCCAACGGTAGAAAAGGAAATATCTTCGTATAAAAACTGGAGAGAATCATTCTCAGAAACCACTTTGTGATGTGTGCATTCCACTCACAGAGTTTAACTTTTCTTTTCATAGAGCAGTTTGGAAACACTCTGTTTCTAAAGTCTGCAAGCGGATATTTTGACCTCTTTGAGGATTTCGTTGGAAACGGGATTTCTTCATCTAATGCTAGACAGAAGAATTCTCAGCAATTTTTTGGGTTGCGTGTGTTCAACTCACAGAGTTGAACCTTCCTTTAGACAGAGAAGATTTGAAACCCTCTTTTTGTGGAATTTCCAAGTGGACATTTCAAGCGCTTTGCGGCCAACGGTAGAAAAGGAAATATCTTCGTATAAAAACTGGAGAGAATCATTCTCAGAAAGCACTTTGTGATGTGTGCATTCCACTCACAGAGTTGAACCTATCTTTTCATAGAACAGTTTGGAAACACTCTGTTTGTAAAGTCTGCAAGCGGATATTTGGACCTCTTTGAGGATTTCGTTGGAAACGGGATTTGTTCATCAAATGCTAGACAGAAGAATTCTCAGTAACTTCTTTGGGTTGCCTGTGTTCAACTCACAGAGTTGAACGTTCCTTTAGACAGAGAAGATTTGAAACCCTCTTCTTGTGGAATTTGCATGTGGACATTTCAAGCGCTTTGGGGCTTACGGTAGAAAAGGAAATATCTTCGTATAAAAACCAGAGAGAATCATTCCCTGCAACCGCTTTGTGATGAGTGCGTTCCACTCACAGAGTTTAACCTTTCTTTTCATAGAACAGTTTGCAAACACTCTGTTTGTAAAGTCTGCAAGTGGATATTTGGACCTCTTTGAGGATTTCGTTGGAAACGGGATTTCTTCATCTAATGCTAGACAGAAGAATTCTCAGTAACTTCTTTGGGTTGCGTGTGTTCAACTCGCACAGTTGAACTTTCTTTTAGACAGAGCAGATTTGAAACCCTCTTTTTGTGGAATTTCCAAGTGGACATTTCAAGCGCTTTGTGGCCAATGGTAGAAAAGGAAATATCTTCGTATAAAAACTGGAGAAAATCATTCTCAGAAACCACTTTGTGATGTGTGCGTTCCATTCACAGAGTTTAACCTTTCTTTTCATAGAGCAGTTTGGAAACACTCTGTTTGTAAAGTCTGCAAGTGTATATTTGGACCTCTTTGAGGATTTCGTTGGAAACGGCATTTCTTCATCTAATGCTAGACTGAAGAATTCTCAGTAACTTCTTTGGGTTGCGTGTGTTCAACTCGCAGAGTTGAACCTTCCTTTAGACAGAGCAGATTTGAAAACCTCTTTTTGTGGAATTTGCATGTAGACATTTCAAGCGCTTTGGGGCCAACGGTAGAAAAGGAAATATCTTCGTATAAAAACTGGAGAGAATCATTCTCAGAAACCACTTTGTGATGTGTGCGTTCCACTCACAGAGTTTAACCTTTCTTTTCATAGAGCAGTTTGGAAACACTCTGTTTGTAAAGTCTGCAAGTGGATATTTGGACCTCTTTGAGGATTTCGTTGGAAACGGGATTTCTTCATCTAATCCTAGATAGAAGAATTCTCAGTAACTTCTTTGGGTTGCCTGTGTTCAACTCACAGAGTTGAACCTTCCTTTAGACAGAGCACATTTGAAACCCTCTTTTTGTGGAATTTCCAAGTGGACATTTCAAGCGCTTTGCGGCCAACGGTAGAAAAGGAAATATCTTCGTATAAAAACTGGAGAGAATCATTCTCAGAAACCACTTTGTGATGTGTGCATTCCCCTCAGAGAGTTTAACCTTTCTTTTCATAGAGCCGTTTGGAAACACCCTGTTTGTAAAGTCTACAAGCGGATATTTGGACCTCTTTGAGGATTTCGTTGGAAACGGGATTTCTTCATCTAATGCTAGACAGAAGAGTTCTCAGTAACTTCTTTGGGTTGCCTGTGTTCAACTCACAGAGTTGAACGTTCCCTTAGACAGAGCAGATTTGAAACCCTCTTTTTGTGGAATTTGCATGTGGACATTTCAAGCGCTTTGGGGCTTACGGTAGAAAAGGAAATATCTTCGTATAAAAACCAGAGAGAATCATTCCCTGCAACCGCTTTGTGATGAGTGCGTTCCACTCACAGAGTTTAACCTTTCTTTTCATAGAACAGTTTGCAAACACTCTGTTTGTAAAGTCTGCAAGTGGATATTTGGACCTCTTTGAGGATTTCGTTGGAAACGGGATTTCTTCATCTAATGCTAGACAGAAGAATTCTCAGTAACTTCTTTGGGTTGCGTGTGCTCAACTCGCACAGTTGAACTTTCCTTTAGACAGAGCAGATTTGAAACCCTCTTTTTGTGGAATTTCCAAGTGGACATTTCAAGCGCTTTGTGGCCAATGGTAGAAAAGGAAATATCTTCGTATAAAAACTGGAGAAAATCATTCTCAGAAACCACTTTGTGATGTGTGCGTTCCACTCACAGAGTTTAAACTTTCTTTTCATAGAGCAGTTTGGAAACACTCTGTTTGTAAAGTCTGCAAGTGTATATTTGGACCTCTTTGAGGATTTCGTTGGAAACGGCATTTCTTCATCTAATGCTAGACTGAAGAATTCTCAGTAACTTCCTAGGGTTGCGTGTGTTCAACTCACAGAGTTGAACCTTCCTTTAGACAGAGCAGATTTGAAAACCTCTTTTTGTGGAATTTGCATGTGGACATTTCAAGTGCTTTGGGGCCAACGGTAGAAAAGGAAATATCTTCGTATAAAAACTAGAGAGAATCATTCCCAGAAACCGCTTTGTGATGAGTGCGTTCCACTCACAGAGTTTAACCTTTCTTGTCACAGAGCAGTTTGGAAACACTGTTTGTAAAGTCTGCAAGTGTATATTTGGACCTCTTTGAGGATTATGTTGGAAACGGGATTTCTTCATATAATGCTAGACAGAAGAATTCTCAGTAACTTCCTTGGGTTGCGTGTGTTCAACTCGCAGAGTTGAACCTTCCTTTAGACAGAGCAGATTTGAAAACCTCTTTTTGTGGAATTTGCATGTGGACATTTCAAGCGCTTTGGGGCCAACGGTAGAAAAGGAAATATCTTCGTATAAAAAGTGGAGAGAATCATTCTCAGAAACCACTTTGTGATGTGTGCGTTCCACTCACAGAGTTTAACCTTTCTTTTCATAGAGCAGTTTGGAAACACTCTGTTTGTAAAGTCTGCAAGTGGATATTTGGACCTCTTTGAAGATTTCGTTGGAAACAGAATTTCTTCATCTAATGCTAGACGGAAGAATTCTCAGTAACTTCTTTGGGTTCCGTGTGTTCAACTCGCAGAGTTGAACCTTCCTTTAGACAGAGCAGATTTGAAACCCTCTTTTTGTGGAATTTCCAAGTGGACATTTCAAGCGCTTTGGGGCCAATGGTAGAAAAGGAAATATCTTCGTATAAAAACTGGAGAGAATAATTCTCAGAAACCACTTTGTGATGTGTGCGTTCCACTCACAGAGTTTAACCTTTCTTTTCATAGAGCAGTTTGGAAACACTCTGTTTGTAAAGTCTGCAAGCGGATATTTGGACCTCTTTGAGGATTTCGTTGGAAAAGGGATTTCTTCATCTAATGCTAGACAGAAGAATTCTCAGTAACTTCTTTGGGTTGCGTGTGTTCAACTCGCAGAGTTGAACCTTCCTTTAGACAGAGCAGATTTGAAACCCTCTTTTTGTGGAATGTCCAAGTGGACATTTGAAGCCCTTTGTGGACAACCGTAGAAAAGGAAATATCTTCATATGAAAACTGGAGAGAATCATTCCTACAAACCACTTTGTGATGAGTGCGTTTCTCTCACATAGTTTAACCTTTCTTTTCATAGAACAGTTTGGAAACACTCTGTTTGCAAAGTCTGCAAGTGGATATTTGGACCTCTTTGAGGATTTCATTGGAAACGGGATTTCTTCATCTAATGCTAGACAGAAGAATTCTCAGTAACTTCATTGGGTTGCCTGTGTTCAACTCACAGAGTTGAACGTTCCTTTAGACAGAGTAGATTTGAAACTCTCTTTTTGTGGAATTTGCAGTTGGACATTTCAAGCGCTTTGGGGCCAACGGTAGAAAAGGAAATATCTTCCTATAAAAAGTAGAGAGAATCACTCCCAGCAACCGCTTTGTGATGAGTGCATTCCACTCACAGAGTTTAACCTTTCTTTTCAGAGAACAGTTTGGAAACACTCTATTTCTAAAGTCTGCAAGTGGATATTTGGACCTCTTTGAGGATTTCGTTGGAAACGGGATTTCTTCGTCTGATGCTAGACAGAAGAATTCTCAGTAACTTCTTTGGGTTGCGTGTGTTCAACTCGCAGAGTTGAACCTTCCTTTAGAAAGAGCAGATTTGAAACCCTCTTTTTGTGGGATTTCCAAGTGGACATTTCAAGCACTTTGCGGCCAACGGTAGAAAAGGAAATATCTTCGTATAAAAACTGGAGAGAATCATTCTCAGAAACCACTTTGTGATGTGTGCGTTCCACTCACAGAGTTTAACCTTTCTTTTCATAGAGCAGTTTGGAAACACTCTGTTTCTAATGTCTGCAAGCGGATATTTGGTCCTCTTTGAGGATTTCGTTGGAAACGGGATTTCTTCATCTAATGCTAGACAGAAGAATTCTCAGTAACTTCTTTGGGTTACGTGTGTTCAACTCGCAGAGTTGAACGTTCCTTTAGACAGAGCAGATTTGAAACCCTCTTTTTGTGGAATTTCCAAGTGGACATTTCAAGCGCTTTGCGGCCAACAGTAGAAAAGGAAATATCTTCGTATAAAAACTGGAGATAATCATTCTCAGAAACCACTTTGTGATGTGTGCATTCCACTCACAGAGTTTAACCTTTCTTTTCATAGAGCAGTTTGGAAACACTCTGTTTCTACAGTCTGCAAGCGGATATTTGGACCTCTTTGAGGATTTCTTGGAAACGGGATTTCTTCATCTAATGCTAGACAGAAGAATTCTCATTAACTTATTTGGGTTGCGTGTGTTCAACTCGCAGAGTTGAACCTTCCTTTAGACAGAGCAGATTTGAAACCCTCTTTTTGTGGAATTTCCAAGTGGACATTTCAAGCGCTTTGCGGCCAACGGTAGAAAAGAAATATCTTCGTATAAAAACTGGAGGGAATCATTCTCAGAAAGCACTTTGTGATGTGTGCATTCCACTCACAGAGTTGAACCTATCTTTTCATAGAACAGTTTGGAAACACTCTGTTTGTAAAGTCTGCAAGCGGATATTTGGACCTCTTTGAGGATTTCGTTGGAAACGGGATTTCTTCATCTAATGCTAGACAGAAGAATTCTCAGTAACTTCTTTGGGTTGCCTGTGTTCAACTCACAGACTTGAACGTTCCTTTAGACAGAGCAGATTTGAAACCCTCTTTTTGTGGAATTTGCATGTGGACATTTCAAGCGCTTTGGCGCCAACGGTAGAAAAGGAAATATGTTCGTATAAAAACTAGAGAGAATCATTCCCAGCAACCGCTTTGTGATGAGTGTGTTACATTCACAGAGTTTAACCTTTCTTTTCATAGAACAGTTTGGAAACACTCTGTTTGTAAAGTCTGCAAGTGGATATTTGGACCTCTTTGAGGATTTCGTTGGAAACGGGATTTCTTCATCTAATGCTAGACAGAAGAATTCTCAGTAACTTCTTTGGGTTGCGTGTGTTCAACTCGCAGAGTTGAACCTTCCTTTAGACAGAGCAGATTTGAAACCCTCTTTTTGTGGAATTTCCAAGTGGACATTTCAAGCGCTTTGCGGCCAACGGTAGAAATGGAAATATCTTCGTATAAATACTGGAGAGAATCATTCTCAGAAACCACTTTGTGATTTGTGCATTCCACTCACAGAGTTCAACCTTTCTTTTCATAGAGCAGATTGGAAACACTCTGTTTGTAACGTCTGCAAGAAGATATTTGGACCTCTTTGAGGATTTCGTTGGAAACGGGATTTCTTCATCTAATGCTAGACAGAAGAGTTCTCAGTAACTTCTTTGGGTTGCCTGTGTTCAACTCACAGAGTTGAACGTTCCTTTAGACAGAGCAGATTTGAAACCCTCCTTTTGTGGAATTTGCACGTGGACATTTCAAGCGTTTTGGGGCTTACGGTAGAAAAGGAAATATCTTCGTATAAAAACTGGAGAGAATCATTCTCAGAAACCACGTTGTGATGTGTGCGTTCCACTCACAGAGTTTAAACTTTCTTTCATAGAGCAGTTTGGAAACACTCTGTTTCTAAACTGTCCAAGCGGATATTTGGACCTCTTTGAGGATTTCGTTGGAAACGGGATTTCTTCATCTAATGCTAGACAGAAGAATTCTCAATAACTTCTTTGGGTTGCCTTTGTTCACATCACAGAGTTGAACCTTCCTTTAGACAGAGCAGATTTGAAAACCTCTTTTTGTGGAATTTGCATGTGGACATTTCAAGCGCTATGGGGCCAACGGTAGAAAAGGAAATATCTTCGTATAAAAAGTAGAGAGAATCATTCCCAGCAACCGCTTTGTGATGAGTGCGTTCCACTCACAGAGCTTAACCTTTCTTTTCATAGAGCAGTTTGGAAACACTCTGTTTGTACAGTCTGCAATGGGATATTTGGACCTCTCTGGGGATTTCGTTGGAAACGGGATTTCTGCATATAACGCTACACAGAAGATTTCTCAGTAACTTCTTTGGGCTGCGTGTGTTCAACTCACAGAGTTGAACCTTCCTTTAGACAGAGCAGATTTGAAACCCTCTTTTTGTGGAATTTGCAAGTGGAGATTTCAAGCGCTTTCGGGCCAACGGTAGAAAAGGAAATATCTTCCTATAAAAACTAGACAGATTCATTCTCTGCAACCACTTGGTGATATGTGCGTTCCACTCTCAGAGTTTAACCTTTCTTTTCATAGAGCAGTTTGGAAACACTCTGTTTGTAAAGTCTGCAAGTGGACATTTGGACCTCTCTGGGGATTTCGTAGGAAACGGGATTTCTGCATATAACGCTAGACAGAAGAATTCTCAGTAACTTCTTCAGGCTGCGTGTGTTCAACTCACGGAGTTGAACCTTCCTTTAGACAGAGCAGATTTGAAACCCTCTTTTTGTGGAACTTGCAAGTGGAGATTTCATGCGCTTTGGGGCCAACGGTAGAAAAGGAAATATCTTCCTATGAAAACTAGAGAGAATCATTCTCAGCAACCACTTGGTGGTGTGTGCGTTCCACTCACAGAGTTTAAACTTTCTTTTCATAGAGCAGTTTGGAAACACTCTGTTTGTAAAGTCTGCAAGTGGATATTTGGACCTCTCTGGGGATTTCGTAGGAAATGGGATTTCTGCATATAACGCTAGACAGAAGAATTCTCAGTAACTTCTTTGGGCTGCGTGTGTTCAACGCACGGAGTTGAACATTCCTTTAGACAGAGCAGATCAGAAACCCTCTTTTTGTGGAATTAGCAAGTGGAGATTTCAAGCGCTGTGGGGCCAACGGTAGAAAAGGAAATATCTTCCTATAAAAACTAGAGAGAATCAATTTCAGCAACCACTTCGTGATGTGTGCGTTCCACTCACAGAGTTTAACCTTTCTTTTCATAGAGCAGTTTGGAAACACTCTGTTTGTAAAGTCTGCAAGAGGATATTTGAACCTCTCTGGGGATTTCGATGGAAACGGGATATCTGCATATAACGCTAGACAGAAGAATTCTCAGTAACTTCTTTGGGCTGCTTGTGTTCAACTCACGGAGTTGAACCTTCCTTAACACAGAGCAGATTTGAAAACCTCTTTTTGTGGAATTTGCAAGTGGAGATTTCAAGCACTTTGGGGCCAACGTTAGAAAAGGAAATATCTTCCTATAAAAACCAGAGATAATCATTCTCAGCAACCACTTGGTGATGTGTGCGTTCCACTCATGGAGTTTAACCTTTTTTTTCATAGAGCAGTTTCGAAACACTCTGTTTGTAAAGTCTGCAAGTGGATATTTGGACCTCTCTGGGGATTTCGTAGGAAACGGGATTTCTGCATATAACGCTAGACAGAAGAATTCTCAGTAACTTCCTCGGGCTGCGTGTGTTCAACTCACGGAGTTGAACCTTCCTTTAGACAGAGCAGATTTGAAACCCTCTTTTTGTGGAATTTGCAAGTGGAGATTTCAAGCGCTTTGGGGCCAACGGTAGAAAAGGAAATATCTTCCTATAAAAACCAGAGAGAATCATTCTCAGCAACCACTTAGTGATGTGTGCGTTCCACTCTCAGAGTTTAACCTTTCTTTTTATTGAGCAGTTTGGAAACACTCTGTTTGTGAAGTCTGCAAGTGGATATTTGGACCTCTCTGGGAATTTCATTGGAAACGGGATTTCTGCATATAACGCTAGACAGAAGAATTCTCAGTAACTTCTTTGGGCTGTGTGTGTTCAACTCACGGAGTTGAACCTTCCTTTAGAGAGAGCAGATTTGAAACCCTCTTTTTGTGGAATTTGCAAGTGGAGATTTCAAGTGCTTTCGGGCCAACGGTAGAAAAGGAAATATCTTCTTATAAAAACCAGAGATAATCATTCTCAGCAACCACTTGGTGATGTGTGCGTTCCACTCATGGAGTTTAACCTTTTTTTTCATAGAGCAGTTTCGAAACACTCTGTTTGTAAAGTCTGCAAGTGGATATTTGGACCTCACTGGGGATTTCATTGGAAACGGGATTTCTATGTATAACGCTAGACAGAAGAATTCTCAGTAACTTCTTTGGGCTGCGTGTGTTCAACTCACAGAGTTGAACCTTCCTTTAGACAGAGCAGATTTGAAACCCTCTTTTTGTGGAATTTGCAAGTGGAGATTTCAAGCGCATTGGGGCCAACGGTAGAAAAGGAAATATCTTCCTATAAAAACTAGACAGAATCATTCTCTGCAACCACTTGGTGATATGTGCGTTCCACTCTCAGAGTTTAACCTTTCTTTTCATAGAGCAGTTTGGAAACACTCTGTTTGTAAAGTCTGCAAGTGGACATTTGGACCTCTCTGGGGATTTCGTAGGAAACGGGATTTCTGCATATAACGCTAGACAGAAGAATTCTCAGTAACTTCTTCGGGCTGCGTGTGTTCAACTCACAGATTTGAACCTTCCTTTAGACAGAGCGGATTTGAAACCCTCTTTTTGTGGAATTTGCAAGTGGAGATTTCAAGCGCTTTCGGGCGAACGGTTGAAGAGGAAATATCTTCCTATGAAAACTAGAGAGAATCATTCTCAGCAACCACTTGGTGATGTGTGCTTTCCACTCACAGAGTTTAACCTTTCTTTTCATTGAGCAGTTTGGAAACACTCTGTTTGTAAAGTCTGCAAGAGGAAATTTGAACCTCTCTGGGGATTTCGATGGAAACGGGATATCTGCATATAAAGCTAGACAGAAGAATTCTCAGTAACTTCTTTGGGCTGCGTGTGTTCACCTCACGGAGTTGAACCTTCCTTTAGACAGAGCAGATTTGAAACCCTCTTTTTGTGGTATTTGCAAGTGGAGATTTCAAGGGCTTTGGGGCCAATGGTAGAAAAGGAAATATCTTGCTATAAAAACCAGAGAGAATCATTCTCAGCAACCACTTGGTGATGTGTGCGTTCCACTCATGGAGTTTAACCTTTTTTTTCATAGAGCAGTTTCGAAACACTCTGTTTCTAAAGTCTGCAAGTGGATATTTGGACTTCTCTGTGGATTTCGTTGGAAACGGGATTTCTATATATAACGCTAGACAGAAGAATTCTCAGTAATTTCTTTGGGCTGCATGTGTTCAACTCACAGAGTTGAACCTTCCTTTAGACAGAGCAGATTTGAAACCCTCTTTTTGTGGAATTTGCAAGTGGAGATTTCTAGCGCTTTGGGGCCAACGGTAGAAAAGGAAATATCTTCCTATAAAAACTAGAGAGAATCATTCTCAGCAACCACTTAGTTATGTGTGCTTTCCGCTCACAGAGTTTAACCTTTCTTTTCATAGAGCAGTTTGGAAACACTCTGTTTGTACAGTCTGCAAGGGGATATTTGGACCTCTCTGGGGATTTCGTTGGAAACGGGATTTCTGCATATAACGCTAGACAGAAGATTTCTCAGTAACTTCTTTGGGCTGCGTGTGTTCAACTCACGGAGTTGAACCTTCCTTTAGACAGAGCAGATTTGAAACCCTCTTTTTTTGGAACTTGCAAGTGGAGATTTCAAGCACTTTGGGGCCAACGGTAGAAAAGGAAATATCTTCCTATGAAAACTAGAGAGAATCATTCTCAGCAACCACTTGGTGGTGTGTGCGTTCCACTCACAGAGTTTAACCTTTCTTTTCATAGAGCAGTTTGGAAACACTCTGTTTGTAAAGTCTGCAAGTGGATATTTGGACCTCTCTGGGGATTTCGTTGGAAACGGGATTTCTGCATATAACGCTAGACAGAAGAATTCTCAGTAATTTCTTTGGGCTGCGTGTGTTCAACGCACGGAGTTGAACCTTCCTTTAGACAGAGCAGATTAGAAACCCTCTTTTTGTGGAATTTGCAAGTGGAGATTTCAAGCGCTGTGGGGCCAACGGTAGAAAAGGAAATATCTTCCTATAAAAACTAGAGAGAATCAATTTCAGCAACCACTTCGTGATGTGTGCGTTCCAGTCACAGAGTTTAACCTTTCTTTTCATAGAGCGGTTTGGAAACACTCTGTTTGTAAAGTCTGCAAGAGGATATTTGAACCTCTCTGGGGATTTCGATGGAAACGTGATATCTGCATATAACACTAGACAGAAGAATTCTCAACAACTTCTTTGGGCTGCGTGTGTTCAACTCACGGAGTTGAACCTTCCTTAACACAGAGCAGATTTGAAACCCTCTTTTTGTGGAATTTGCAAGTGGAGATTTCAAGCGCTTTGGGGCCAACGGTAGAAAAGGAAATATCTTCCTATAAAAACCAGAGATAATCATTCTCAGAAACCACTTGGTGATGTGTGCGTTCCACTCATGGAGTTTAACCTTTTTTTTCATAGAGCAGTTTCGAAACACTCTGTTTGTAAAGTCTGCAAGTGGATATTTGGACCTCACTGGGGATTTCGTTGGAAACGGGATTTCTATATATAACGCTAGACAGAAGAATTCTCAGTAACTTCTTTGGGCTGCGTGTGTTCAACTCACAGAGTTGAACCTTCCTTTAGACAGAGCAGATTTGAAACCCTCCTTTTGTGGAATTTGCACGTGGACATTTCAAGCGCTTTAGGGCTTACGGTAGAAAACGAAATATCTTCGTATAAAAACTGGAGAGAATCATTCTCAGAAACCACTTTGTGATGTGTGCGTTCCACTCACAGAGTTTAACCTTTCTTTTCATAGAGCAGTTTGGAAACACTCTGTTTGTAAAGTCTGGAAGCGGATATTTGGACTTCTTTGAGGATTTCGTTGGAAACGGGATTTCTTCATCTAATGCTAGACAGAAGAATCCTCAGTAACTTCTTTGGGTTGCGTTTGTTCAACTCACAGAGTTGAACCTTCCTTTAGACAGAGCAGATTTGAAACCCTCTTTTTGTGGAATTTCCAATTGGACATTTCAAGCCCTTTGTGGCCAATGGTAGAAAAGGAAATATCTTCGTATAAAAACTGGAGAAAATCATTCTCAGAAACCACTTTGTGATGTGTGCGTTCCACTCACAGAGTTTAACCTTTCTTTTCATAGAGCAATTTGGAAACACTCTGTTTGTAAAGTCTGCAAGTGTATATTTGGACCTCTTTGAGGATTTCGTTGGAAACGGCATTTCTTCATCTAATGCTAGGCTGAAGAATTCTCAGTAACTTCCTTGGGTTGCATGTGTTCAACTCGCAGAGTTGAACCTTCCTTTAGACAGAGCAGATTTGAAACCCTCTTTTTGTGGAATTTCGAAGTGGACATTTCAAGCGCTTTTCGGCCAACAGTAGAAAAGGAAATATCTTCGTATAAAAACTAGAGAGAATCATCCACAGCAACCGCTTTGTGATGCGTGCGTTCCACTCACAGAGTTTAAACTTTCTTTTCATAGAACAGTTTGGAAACACTCTGTTTGTAAATTCTGCATGTGGATATTTGGACCTCTTTGATGATTTCGTTGGAAACGGGATTTCTTCATCTAATGCTAGACAGAAGAATTCTCAGTAACTTCTTAGGGTTGCGTGTGATCAACTCACAGAGTTGAACCATCCTTTAGACAGAGCAGATTTGAAACCCTCTTTTTGTGGAATTTGCATTTGGACATTTCAAGCGCTTTGAAGCCAATGGTAGAAAAGGAAATACCTTCGTATAAAAACTAGAGAGAATCATTCCCAGCAACCGCTTTGTGATGAGTGCGTTCCACTCACGGAGTTTAACCTTTCTTTTCATGGAACAGTGTGGAAACACTCTGTTTGTAAAGTCTGCAAGCGGATATTTGGACCTCTTTGAGGATTTCGTTGGAAACGGGATTTCTTCATCTAATGCTAGACAGAAGAATTCTCAGTAACTACTTTGGGTTGCCTGTGTTCATCTCACAGAGTTGAACATTCCTTTAGACAGAGCAGATTTGAAACCCTCTTTTTGTGGAATTTGCATGTGGACATTTCAAGCGCTTTGGGGCCAACGGCAGAAAAGGAAATATCTTCGTATAAAAACTGGAGAGAATCATTCTCAGAAACCACTTTGTGATGTGTGCATTCCCCTCAGAGAGTTTAACCTTTCTTTTCATAGAGCCGTTTGGAAACACCCTGTTTGTAAAGTCTACAAGCGGATATTTGGACCTCTTTGAGGATTTCGTTGGAAACGGGATTTCTTCATCTAATGCTAGACAGAAGAGTTCTCAGTAACTTCTTTGGGTTGCCTGTGTTCAACTCACAGAGTTGAACGTTCCCTTAGACAGAGCAGATTTGAAACCCTCTTTTTGTGGAATTTGCATGTGGACATTTCAAGCGCTATGGGGCCAACGGTAGAAAAGGAAATATCTTCGTATAAAAAGTAGAGAGAATCATTCCCAGCAACCGCCTTGTGATGAGTGCGTTCCACTCACAGAGCTTAACCTTTCTTTTCATAGAACAGTTTGGAAACACTCTGTTTGTAAAGTCTGAAAGTGGATATTTGGACCTCTTTGAGGATTTCGTTGGAAACGGGATTTCTTCATCTAATGCTAGACAGAGGAATTATCAGTAACTTCTTTGGGTTGCGTGTGTTCAACTCGCAGAGTTGAACCTTCCTTTAGACAGAGCAGATTTGAAACCCCCTTTTCGTGGAATTTCCAAGTGGACATTTCAAGCACTTTGCGTCCAACGGAAGAAAAGGAAATATCTTCGCATGAAAACTGGAGAGAATCATTCTCAGAAACCACTTTGTGATGTGTGCGTTCCACTCACAGAATTTAACCTTTCTTTTCATAGAGCAGTTTGGAAACACTCTGTTTGTAAAGTCTGCAAGCGGATATTTGGACCTATTTGAGGATTTCGTTGGAAACGGGATTTCTTCATCTAATGCTAGACAGAAAAATTCTCAGTAACTTCTTTGGGTTGCGTGTGTTCAACTCGCAGAGTTGAACCTTCCTTTAGACAGAGCAGACTTTAAACCCTCTTTTTGTGGAATTTCCAAGTGGACATTTCAAGCGATTTGCGGCCAAAGGTATAAAAGGAAATATCTTCGTATAAAAACTGGAGAGAATCATTCTCAGAAAGCACTTTGTGATGTGTGCATTCCACTCACAGAGTTGAACCTATCTTTTCATAGAACAGTTTGGAAACACTCTGTTTGTAAAGTCTGCAAGCGGATATTTGGACCTCTTTGAGGATTTCGTTGGAAACGGGATTTCTTCATCTAATGCTAGACAGAAGAATTCTCAGTAACTACTTTGGGTTGCCTGTGTTCATCTCACAGAGTTGAACGTTCCTTTAGACAGAGCAGATTTGAAACCCTCTTTTTGTGGAATTTGCATGTGGACATTTCAAGCGCTTTGGGGCCAACGGTAGAAAAGGAAATATCTTCGTATAAAAACTGGAGAGAATCATTCTCAGAAACCACTTTGTGATGTGTGCATTCCACTCACAGAGTTTAACTTTTCTTTTCATAGAGCAGTTTGGAAACACTCTGTTTCTAAAGTCTGCAAGCGGATATTTTGACCTCTTTGAGGATTTCGTTGGAAACGGGATTTCTTCATCTAATGCTAGACAGAAGAATTCTCAGCAATTTTTTGGGTTGCGTGTGTTCAACTCACAGAGTTGAACCTTCCTTTAGACAGAGAAGATTTGAAACCCTCTTTTTGTGGAATTTCCAAGTGGACATTTCAAGCGCTTTGCGGCCAACGGTAGAAAAGGAAATATCTTCGTATAAAAACTGGAGAGAATCATTCTCAGAAAGCACTTTGTGATGTGTGCATTCCACTCACAGAGTTGAACCTATCTTTTCATAGAACAGTTTGGAAACACTCTGTTTGTAAAGTCTGCAAGCGGATATTTGGACCTCCTTGAGGATTTCGTTGGAAACGGGATTTCTTCATCAAATGCTAGACAGAAGAATTCTCAGTAACTTCTTTGGGTTGCGTGTGTTCAACTCACAGAGTTGAACGTTCCTTTAGACAGAGAAGATTTGAAACCCTCTTCTTGTGGAATTTGCATGTGGACATTTCAAGCGCTTTGGGGCTTACGGTAGAAAAGGAAATATCTTCGTATAAAAACCAGAGAGAATCATTCCCTGCAACCGCTTTGTGATGAGTGCGTTCCACTCACAGAGTTTAACCTTTCTTTTCATAGAACAGTTTGCAAACACTCTGTTTGTAAAGTCTGCAAGTGGATATTTGGACCTCTTTGAGGATTTCGTTGGAAACGGGATTTCTTCATCTAATGCTAGACAGAAGAATTCTCAGTAACTTCTTTGGGTTGCGTGTGTTCAACTCGCACAGTTGAACTTTCTTTTAGACAGAGCAGATTTGAAACCCTCTTTTTGTGGAATTTCCAAGTGGACATTTCAAGCGCTTTGTGGCCAATGGTAGAAAAGGAAATATCTTCGTATAAAAACTGGAGAAAATCATTCTCAGAAACCACTTTGTGATGTGTGCGTTCCATTCACAGAGTTTAACCTTTCTTTTCATAGAGCAGTTTGGAAACACTCTGTTTGTAAAGTCTGCAAGTGTATATTTGGACCTCTTTGAGGATTTCGTTGGAAACGGCATTTCTTCATCTAATGCTAGACTGAAGAATTCTCAGTAACTTCCTTGGGTTGCGTGTGTTCAACTCGCAGAGTTGAACCTTCCTTTAGACAGAGCAGATTTGAAAACCTCTTTTTGTGGAATTTGCATGTAGACATTTCAAGCGCTTTGGGGCCAACGGTTGAAAAGGAAATATCTTCGTATAAAAACTGGAGAGAATCATTCTCAGAAACCACTTTGTGATGTGTGCGTTCCACTCACAGAGTTTAACCTTTCTTTTCATAGAGCAGTTTGGAAACACTCTGTTTGTAAAGTCTGCAAGTGGATATTTGGACCTCTTTGAGGATTTCGTTGGAAACGGGATTTCTTCATCTAATCCTAGACAGAAGAATTCTCAGTAACTTCTTTGGGTTGCCTGTGTTCAACTCACAGAGTTGAACCTTCCTTTAGACAGAGCACATTTGAAACCCTCTTTTTGTGGAATTTCCAAGTGGACATTTCAAGCGCTTTGCGGCCAACGGTAGAAAAGGAAATATCTTCGTATAAAAACTGGAGAGAATCATTCTCAGAAACCACTTTGTGATGTGTGCATTCCCCTCAGAGAGTTTAACCTTTCTTTTCATAGAGCCGTTTGGAAACACCCTGTTTGTAAAGTCTACAAGCGGATATTTGGACCTCTTTGAGGATTTCGTTGGAAACGGGATTTCTTCATCTAATGCTAGACAGAAGAGTTCTCAGTAACTTCTTTGGGTTGCCTGTGTTCAACTCACAGAGTTGAACGTTCCCTTAGACAGAGCAGATTTGAAACCCTCTTTTTGTGGAATTTGCATGTGGACATTTCAAGCGCTTTGGGGCTTACGGTAGAAAAGGAAATATCTTCGTATAAAAACCAGAGAGAATCATTCCCTGCAACCGCTTTGTGATGAGTGCGTTCCACTCACAGAGTTTAACCTTTCTTTTCATAGAACAGTTTGCAAACACTCTGTTTGTAAAGTCTGCAAGTGGATATTTGGACCTCTTTGAGGATTTCGTTGGAAACGGGATTTCTTCATCTAATGCTAGACAGAAGAATTCTCAGTAACTTCTTTGGGTTGCGTGTGCTCAACTCGCACAGTTGAACTTTCCTTTAGACAGAGCAGATTTGAAACCCTCTTTTTGTGGAATTTCCAAGTGGACATTTCAAGCGCTTTGTGGCCAATGGTAGAAAAGGAAATATCTTCGTATAAAAACTGGAGAAAATCATTCTCAGAAACCACTTTGTGATGTGTGCGTTCCACTCACAGAGTTTAAACTTTCTTTTCATAGAGCAGTTTGGAAACACTCTGTTTGTAAAGTCTGCAAGTGTATATTTGGACCTCTTTGAGGATTTCGTTGGAAACGGCATTTCTTCATCTAATGCTAGACTGAAGAATTCTCAGTAACTTCCTAGGGTTGCGTGTGTTCAACTCACAGAGTTGAACCTTCCTTTAGACAGAGCAGATTTGAAAACCTCTTTTTGTGGAATTTGCATGTGGACATTTCAAGTGCTTTGGGGCCAACGGTAGAAAAGGAAATATCTTCGTATAAACACTAGAGAGAATCATTCCCAGCAACCGCTTTGTGATGAGTGCGTTCCACTCACAGAGTTTAACCTTTCTTTTCATAGAACAGTTTGGAAACACTGTGTTTGTAAAGTCTGCAAGTGGATATTTGGACCTCTTTGAGGATTTCGTTGGAAACGGGATTTCTTGATCTAATCCTAGACAGAAGAATTCTCAGTAACTTCTTTGGGTTGCGTGTGTTCAACTCACAGAGTTGAACCTTCCTTTAGACAGAGAAGATTTGAAACCCTCTTTTTGTGGAATTTCCAAGTGGACATTTCAAGCGCTTTGCGGCCAACGGTAGAAAAGGAAATATCTTCGTATAAAAACTGGAGAGAATCATTCTCAGAAAACACTTTGTGATGTGTGTGTTCCCCTCACAGAGTTTAACCTTTCTTGTCACAGAGCAGTTTGGAAACACTGTTTGTAAAGTCTGCAAGTGTATATTTGGACCTCTTTGAGGATTATGTTGGAAACGGGATTTCTTCATATAATGCTAGACAGAAGAATTCTCAGTAACTTCCTTGGGTTGCGTGTGTTCAACTCGCAGAGTTGAACCTTCCTTTAGACAGAGCAGATTTGAAAACCTCTTTTTGTGGAATTTGCATGTGGACATTTCAAGCGCTTTGGGGCCAACGGTAGAAAAGGAAATATCTTCGTATAAAAAGTGGAGAGAATCATTCTCAGAAACCACTTTGTGATGTGTGCGTTCCACTCACAGAGTTTAACCTTTCTTTTCATAGAGCAGTTTGGAAACACTCTGTTTGTAAAGTCTGCAAGTGGATATTTGGACCTCTTTGAAGATTTCGTTGGAAACAGAATTTCTTCATCTAATGCTAGACGGAAGAATTCTCAGTAACTTCTTTGGGTTCCGTGTGTTCAACTCGCAGAGTTGAACCTTCCTTTAGACAGAGCAGATTTGAAACCCTCTTTTTGTGGAATTTCCAAGTGGACATTTCAAGCGCTTTGGGGCCAATGGTAGAAAAGGAAATATCTTCGTATAAAAACTGGAGAGAATCATTCTCAGAAACCACTTTGTGATGTGTGCGTTCCACTCACAGAGTTTAACCTTTCTTTTCATAGAGCAGTTTGGAAACACTCTGTTTGTAAAGTCTGCAAGCGGATATTTGGACCTCTTTGAGGATTTCGTTGGAAAAGGGATTTCTTCATCTAATGCTAGACAGAAGAATTCTCAGTAACTTCTTTGGGTTGCGTGTGTTCAACTCGCAGAGTTGAACCTTCCTTTAGACAGAGCAGATTTGAAACCCTCTTTTTGTGGAATGTCCAAGTGGACATTTGAAGCCCTTTGTGGACAACCGTAGAAAAGGAAATATCTTCATATGAAAACTGGAGAGAATCATTCCTACAAACCACTTTGTGATGAGTGCGTTTCTCTCACATAGTTTAACCTTTCTTTTCATAGAACAGTTTGGAAACACTCTGTTTGCAAAGTCTGCAAGTGGATATTTGGACCTCTTTGAGGATTTCATTGGAAACGGGATTTCTTCATCTAATGCTAGACAGAAGAATTCTCAGTAACTTCATTGGGTTGCCTGTGTTCAACTCACAGAGTTGAACGTTCCTTTAGACAGAGTAGATTTGAAACTCTCTTTTTGTGGAATTTGCAGTTGGACATTTCAAGCGCTTTGGGGCCAACGGTAGAAAAGGAAAT
This sequence comes from Gorilla gorilla gorilla, assembly GCF_029281585.2. Classification (NCBI taxonomy): domain Eukaryota; kingdom Metazoa; phylum Chordata; class Mammalia; order Primates; family Hominidae; genus Gorilla; species Gorilla gorilla. The sequence continues at coordinate 78,816,126 of NC_073229.2, forward strand.
ATCTTCGTATAAAAAGTAGAGAGAATCACTCCCAGCAACCGCTTTGTGATGAGTGCATTCCACTCACAGAGTTTAACCTTTCTTTTCAGAGAACAGTTTGGAAACACTCTATTTCTAAAGTCTGCAAGTGGATATTTGGACCTCTTTGAGGATTTCGTTGGAAACGGGATTTCTTCGTCTGATGCTAGACAGAAGAATTCTCAGTAACTTCTTTGGGTTGCGTGTGTTCAACTCACAGAGTTGAACCTTCCTTTAGAAAGAGCAGATTTGAAACCCTCTTTTTGTGGGATTTCCAAGTGGACATTTCAAGCACTTTGCGGCCAACGGTAGAAAAGGAAATATCTTCGTATAAAAACTGGAGAGAATCATTCTCAGAAACCACTTTGTGATGTGTGCGTTCCACTCACAGAGTTTAACCTTTCTTTTCATAGAGCAGTTTGGAAACACTCTGTTTCTAATGTCTGCAAGCGGATATTTGGTCCTCTTTGAGGATTTCGTTGGAAACGGGATTTCTTCATCTAATGCTAGACAGAAGAATTCTCAGTAACTTCTTTGGGTTACGTGTGTTCAACTCGCAGAGTTGAACGTTCCTTTAGACAGAGCAGATTTGAAACCCTCTTTTTGTGGAATTTCCAAGTGGACATTTCAAGCGCTTTGCGGCCAACAGTAGAAAAGGAAATATCTTCGTATAAAAACTGGAGATAATCATTCTCAGAAACCACTTTGTGATGTGTGCATTCCACTCACAGAGTTTAACCTTTCTTTTCATAGAGCAGTTTGGAAACACTCTGTTTCTACAGTCTGCAAGCGGATATTTGGACCTCTTTGAGGATTTCTTGGAAACGGGATTTCTTCATCTAATGCTAGACAGAAGAATTCTCATTAACTTATTTGGGTTGCGTGTGTTCAACTCACAGACTTGAACGTTCCTTTAGACAGAGCAGATTTGAAACCCTCTTTTTGTGGAATTTGCATGTGGACATTTCAAGCGCTTTGGCGCCAACGGTAGAAAAGGAAATATGTTCGTATAAAAACTAGAGAGAATCATTCCCAGCAACCGCTTTGTGATGAGTGTGTTCCATTCACAGAGTTTAACCTTTCTTTTCATAGAACAGTTTGGAAACACTCTGTTTGTAAAGTCTGCAAGTGGATATTTGGACCTCTTTGAGGATTTCGTTGGAAACGGGATTTCTTCATCTAATGCTAGACAGAAGAATTCTCAGTAACTTCTTTGGGTTGCGTGTGTTCAACTCGCAGAGTTGAACCTTCCTTTAGACAGAGCAGATTTGAAACCCTCTTTTTGTGGAATTTCCAAGTGGACATTTCAAGCGCTTTGCGGCCAACGGTAGAAATGGAAATATCTTCGTATAAATACTGGAGAGAATCATTCTCAGAAACCACTTTGTGATTTGTGCATTCCACTCACAGAGTTTAACCTTTCTTTTCATAGAGCAGATTGGAAACACTCTGTTTGTAACGTCTGCAAGAAGATATTTGGACCTCTTTGAGGATATCGTTGGAAACGGGATTTCTTCATCTAATGCTAGACAGAAGAGTTCTCAGTAACTTCTTTGGGTTGCCTGTGTTCAACTCACAGAGTTGAACGTTTCTTTAGACAGAGCAGATTTGAAACCCTCCTTTTGTGGAATTTGCACGTGGACATTTCAAGCGCTTTGGGGCTTACGGTAGAAAAGGAAATATCTTCGTATAAAAACTGGAGAGAATCATTCTCAGAAACCACGTTGTGATGTGTGCGTTCCACTCACAGAGTTTAAACTTTCTTTCATAGAGCAGTTTGGAAACACTCTGTTTCTAAACTGTGCAAGCGGATATTTGGACCTCTTTGAGGATTTCGTTGGAAACGGGATTTCTTCATCTAATGCTAGACAGAAGAATTCTCAGTAACTACTTTGGGTTGCCTGTGTTCATCTCACAGAGTTGAACGTTCCTTTAGACAGAGCAGATTTGAAACCCTCTTTTTGTGGAATTTGCATGTGGACATTTCAAGCGCTTTGGGGCCAACGGTAGAAAAGGAAATATCTTCGTATAAAAACTGGAGAGAATCATTCTCAGAAACCACTTTGTGATGTGTGCATTCCACTCACAGAGTTTAACTTTTCTTTTCATAGAGCAGTTTGGAAACTCTGTTTCTAAAGTCTGCAAGCGGATATTTTGACCTCTTTGAGGATTTCGTTGGAAAAGGGATTTCTTCATCTAATGCTAGACAGAAGAATTCTCAGCAATTTTTTGGGTTGCGTGTGTTCAACTCACAGAGTTGAACCTTCCTTTAGACAGAGAAGATTTGAAACCCTCTTTTTGTGGAATTTCCAAGTGGACATTTCAAGCGCTTTGCGGCCAACGGTAGAAAAGGAAATATCTTCGTATAAAAACTGGAGAGAATCATTCTCAGAAACCACTTTGTGATGTGTGCATTCCCCTCAGAGAGTTTAACCTTTCTTTTCATAGAGCCGTTTGGAAACACCCTGTTTGTAAGTCTACAAGCGGATATTTGGACCTCTTTGAGGATTTCGTTGGAAACGGGATTTCTTCATCTAATGCTAGACAGAAGAGTTCTCAGTAACTTCTTTGGGTTGCCTGTGTTCAACTCACAGAGTTGAACGTTCCCTTAGACAGAGCAGATTTGAAACCCTCTTTTTGTGGAATTTGCATGTGGACATTTCAAGCGCTTTGGGGCTTACGGTAGAAAAGGAAATATCTTCGTATAAAAACCAGAGAGAATCATTCCCTGCAACCGCTTTGTGATGAGTGCGTTCCACTCACAGAGTTTAACCTTTCTTTTCATAGAACAGTTTGCAAACACTCTGTTTGTAAAGTCTGCAAGTGGATATTTGGACCTCTTTGAGGATTTCGTTGGAAACGGGATTTCTTCATCTAATGCTAGACAGAAGAATTCTCAGTAACTTCTTTGGGTTGCGTGTGCTCAACTCGCACAGTTGAACTTTCCTTTAGACAGAGCAGATTTGAAACCCTCTTTTTGTGGAATTTCCAAGTGGACATTTCAAGCGCTTTGTGGCCAATGGTAGAAAAGGAAATATCTTCGTATAAAAACTGGAGAAAATCATTCTCAGAAACCACTTTGTGATGTGTGCGTTCCACTCACAGAGTTTAAACTTTCTTTTCATAGAGCAGTTTGGAAACACTCTGTTTGTAAAGTCTGCAAGTGTATATTTGGACCTCTTTGAGGATTTCGTTGGAAACGGCATTTCTTCATCTAATGCTAGACTGAAGAATTCTCAGTAACTTCCTAGGGTTGCGTGTGTTCAACTCACAGAGTTGAACCTTCCTTTAGACAGAGCAGATTTGAAAACCTCTTTTTGTGGAATTTGCATGTGGACATTTCAAGTGCTTTGGGGCCAACGGTAGAAAAGGAAATATCTTCGTATAAAAACTAGAGAGAATCATTCCCAGCAACCGCTTTGTGATGAGTGCGTTCCACTCACAGAGTTTAACCTTTCTTTTCATAGAACAGTTTGGAAACACTCTGTTTGTAAAGTCTGCAAGTGGATATTTGGACCTCTTTGAGGATTTCGTTGGAAACGGGATTTCTTGATCTAATCCTAGACAGAAGAATTCTCAGTAACTACTTCGGGTTGCGTGTGTTCAACTCACAGAGTTGAACCTTCCTTTAGACAGAGAAGATTTGAAACCCTCTTTTTGTGGAATTTCCAAGTGGACATTTCAAGCGCTTTGCGGCCAACGGTAGAAAAGGAAATATGTTCGTATAAAAACTGGAGAGAATCATTCTCAGAAAACACTTTGTGATGTGTGTGTTCCCCTCACAGAGTTTAACCTTTCTTGTCACAGAGCAGTTTGGAAACACTGTTTGTAAAGTCTGCAAGTGTATATTTGGACCTCTTTGAGGATTATGTTGGAAACGGGATTTCTTCATATAATGCTAGACAGAAGAATTCTCAGTAACTTCCTTGGGTTGCGTGTGTTCAACTCGCAGAGTTGAACCTTCCTTTAGACAGAGCAGATTTGAAAACCTCTTTTTGTGGAATTTGCATGTGGACATTTCAAGCGCTTTGGGGCCAACGGTAGAAAAGGAAATATCTTCGTATAAAAAGTGGAGAGAATCATTCTCAGAAACCACTTTGTGATGTGTGCGTTCCACTCACAGAGTTTAACCTTTCTTTTCATAGAGCAGTTTGGAAACACTCTGTTTGTAAAGTCTGCAAGTGGATATTTGGACCTCTTTGAAGATTTCGTTGGAAACAGAATTTCTTCATCTAATGCTAGACGGAAGAATTCTCAGTAACTTCTTTGGGTTCCGTGTGTTCAACTCGCAGAGTTGAACCTTCCTTTAGACAGAGCAGATTTGAAACCCTCTTTTTGTGGAATTTCCAAGTGGACATTTCAAGCGCTTTGGGGCCAATGGTAGAAAAGGAAATATCTTCGTATAAAAACTGGAGAGAATCATTCTCAGAAACCACTTTGTGATGTGTGCGTTCCACTCACAGAGTTTAACCTTTCTTTTCATAGAGCAGTTTGGAAACACTCTGTTTGTAAAGTCTGCAAGCGGATATTTGGACCTCTTTGAGGATTTCGTTGGAAAAGGGATTTCTTCATCTAATGCTAGACAGAAGAATTCTCAGTAACTTCTTTGGGTTGCGTGTGTTCAACTCGCAGAGTTGAACCTTCCTTTAGACAGAGCAGATTTGAAACCCTCTTTTTGTGGAATGTCCAAGTGGACATTTGAAGCCCTTTGTGGACAACCGTAGAAAAGGAAATATCTTCATATGAAAACTGGAGAGAATCATTCCTACAAACCACATTGTGATGAGTGCGTTTCTCTCACATAGTTTAACCTTTCTTTTCATAGAACAGTTTGGAAACACTCTGTTTGCAAAGTCTGCAAGTGGATATTTGGACCTCTTTGAGGATTTCATTGGAAACGGGATTTCTTCATCTAATGCTAGACAGAAGAATTCTCAGTAACTTCATTGGGTTGCCTGTGTTCAACTCACAGAGTTGAACGTTCCTTTAGACAGAGTAGATTTGAAACTCTCTTTTTGTGGAATTTGCAGTTGGACATTTCAAGCGCTTTGGGGCCAACGGTAGAAAAGGAAATATCTTCGTATAAAAAGTAGAGAGAATCACTCCCAGCAACCGCTTTGTGATGAGTGCATTCCACTCACAGAGTTTAACCTTTCTTTTCAGAGAACAGTTTGGAAACACTCTATTTCTAAAGTCTGCAAGTGGATATTTGGACCTCTTTGAGGATTTCGTTGGAAACGGGATTTCTTCGTCTGATGCTAGACAGAAGAATTCTCAGTAACTTCTTTGGGTTGCGTGTGTTCAACTCGCAGAGTTGAACCTTCCTTTAGAAAGAGCAGATTTGAATCCCTCTTTTTGTGGGATTTCCAAGTGGACATTTCAAGCACTTTGCGGCCAACGGTAGAAAAGGAAATATCTTCGTATAAAAACTGGAGAGAATCATTCTCAGAAACCACTTTGTGATGTGTGCGTTCCACTCACAGAGTTTAACCTTTCTTTTCATAGAGCAGTTTGGAAACACTCTGTTTCTAATGTCTGCAAGCGGATATTTGGTCCTCTTTGAGGATTTCGTTGGAAACGGGATTTCTTCATCTAATGCTAGACAGAAGAATTCTCAGTAACTTCTTTGGGTTACGTGTGTTCAACTCGCAGAGTTGAACGTTCCTTTAGACAGAGCAGATTTGAAACCCTCTTTTTGTGGAATTTCCAAGTGGACATTTCAAGCGCTTTGCGGCCAACAGTAGAAAAGGAAATATCTTCGTATAAAAACTGGAGATAATCATTCTCAGAAACCACTTTGTGATGTGTGCATTCCACTCACAGAGTTTAACCTTTCTTTTCATAGAGCAGTTTGGAAACACTCTGTTTCTACAGTCTGCAAGCGGATATTTGGACCTCTTTGAGGATTTCTTGGAAACGGGATTTCTTCATCTAATGCTAGAGAGAAGAATTCTCATTAACTTATTTGGGTTGCGTGTGTTCAACTCACAGACTTGAACGTTCCTTTAGACAGAGCAGATTTGAAACCCTCTTTTTGTGGAATTTGCATGTGGACATTTCAAGCGCTTTGGCGCCAACGGTAGAAAAGGAAATATGTTCGTATAAAAACTAGAGAGAATCATTCCCAGCAACCGCTTTGTGATGAGTGTGTTCCATTCACAGAGTTTAACCTTTCTTTTCATAGAACAGTTTGGAAACACTCTGTTTGTAAAGTCTGCAAGTGGATATTTGGACCTCTTTGAGGATTTCGTTGGAAACGGGATTTCTTCATCTAATGCTAGACAGAAGAATTCTCAGTAACTTCTTTGGGTTGCGTGTGTTCAACTCGCAGAGTTGAACCTTCCTTTAGACAGAGCAGATTTGAAACCCTCTTTTTGTGGAATTTCCAAGTGGACATTTCAAGCGCTTTGCGGCCAACGGTAGAAATGGAAATATCTTCGTATAAATACTGGAGAGAATCATTCTCAGAAACCACTTTGTGATTTGTGCATTCCACTCACAGAGTTTAACCTTTCTTTTCATAGAGCAGATTGGAAACACTCTGTTTGTAACGTCTGCAAGAAGATATTTGGACCTCTTTGAGGATTTCGTTGGAAACGGGATTTCTTCATCTAATGCTAGACAGAAGAATTCTCAGTAACTTCTTTGGGTTGCGTGTGTTCAACTCGCAGAGTTGAACCTTCCTTTAGACAGAGCAGATTTGAAACCCTCTTTTTGTGGAATTTCCAAGTGGACATTTCAAGCGCTTTGCGGCCAACGGTAGAAATGGAAATATCTTCGTATAAAAACTGGAGAGAATCATTCTCAGAAACCACGTTGTGATGTGTGCGTTCCACTCACAGAGTTTAAACTTTCTTTCATAGAGCAGTTTGGAAACACTCTGTTTCTAAACTGTGCAAGCGGATATTTGGACCTCTTTGAGGATTTCGTTGGAAACGGGATTTCTTCATCTAATGCTAGACAGAAGAATTCTCAATAACTTCTTTGGGTTGCCTTTGTTCACATCACAGAGTTGAACCTTCCTTTAGACAGAGCAGATTTGAAAACCTCTTTTTGTGGAATTTGCATGTGGACATTTCAAGCGCTATGGGGCCAACGGTAGAAAAGGAAATATCTTCGTATAAAAAGTAGAGAGAATCATTCCCAGCAACCGCTTTGTGATGAGTGCGTTCCACTCACAGAGCTTAACCTTTCTTTTCATAGAACAGTTTGGAAACACTCTGTTTGTAAAGTCTGAAAGTGGATATTTGGACCTCTTTGAGGATTTCGTTGGAAACGGGATTTCTTCATCTAATGCTAGACAGAGGAATTATCAGTAACTTCTTTGGGTTGCGTGTGTTCAACTCGCAGAGTTGAACCTTCCTTTAGACAGAGCAGATTTGAAACCCCCTTTTCGTGGAATTTCCAAGTGGACATTTCAAGCGCTTTGCGTCCAACGGAAGAAAAGGAAATATCTTCGCATAAAAACTGGAGAGAATCATTCTCAGAAACGACTTTGTGATGTGTGCGTTCCACTCACAGAATTTAACCTTTTTTTTCATAGAGCAGTTTGGAAACACTCTGTTTGTAAAGTCTGCAAGCGGATTTTTGGACCTCTTTGAGGATTTCGTTGGAAACGGGATTTCTTCATCTAATGCTAGACAGAAAAATTCTCGGTAACTTCTTTGGGTTGCGTGTGTTCAACTCGCAGAGTGGAACCTTCCTTTAGACAGAGCAGACTTTAAACCCTCTTTTTGTGGAATTTCCAAGTGGACATTTCAAGCGATTTGCGGCCAAAGGTATAAAAGGAAATATCTTCGTATAAAAACTGGAGAGAATCATTCTCAGAAAGCACTTTGTGATGTGTGCATTCCACTCACAGAGTTGAACCTATCTTTTCATAGAACAGTTTGGAAACACTCTGTTTGTAAAGTCTGCAAGCGGATATTTGGACCTCTTTGAGGATTTCGTTGGAAACGGGATTTCTTCATCTAATGCTAGACAGAAGAATTCTCAGTAACTACTTTGGGTTGCCTGTGTTCATCTCACAGAGTTGAACGTTCCTTTAGACAGAGCAGATTTGAAACCCTCTTTTTGTGGAATTTGCATGTGGACATTTCAAGCGCTTTGGGGCCAACGGTAGAAAAGGAAATATCTTCGTATAAAAACTGGAGAGAATCATTCTCAGAAACCACTTTGTGATGTGTGCATTCCACTCACAGAGTTTAACTTTTCTTTTCATAGAGCAGTTTGGAAACACTCTGTTTCTAAAGTCTGCAAGCGGATATTTTGACCTCTTTGAGGATTTCGTTGGAAACGGGATTTCTTCATCTAATGCTAGACAGAAGAATTCTCAGCAATTTTTTGGGTTGCGTGTGTTCAACTCACAGAGTTGAACCTTCCTTTAGACAGAGAAGATTTGAAACCCTCTTTTTGTGGAATTTCCAAGTGGACATTTCAAGCGCTTTGCGGCCAACGGTAGAAAAGGAAATATCTTCGTATAAAAACTGGAGAGAATCATTCTCAGAAAGCACTTTGTGATGTGTGCATTCCACTCACAGAGTTGAACCTATCTTTTCATAGAACAGTTTGGAAACACTCTGTTTGTAAAGTCTGCAAGCGGATATTTGGACCTCTTTGAGGATTTCGTTGGAAACGGCATTTCTTCATCTAATGCTAGACTGAAGAATTCTCAGTAACTTCCTTGGGTTGCGTGTGTTCAACTCACAGAGTTGAACCTTCCTTTAGACAGAGCAGATTTGAAAACCTGTTTTTGTGGAATTTGCATGTAGACATTTCAAGCGCTTTGGGGCCAACGGTAGAAAAGGAAATATCTTCGTATAAAAACTGGAGAGAATCATTCTCAGAAACCACTTTGTGATGTGTGCGTTCCACTCACAGAGTTTAACCTTTCTTTTCATAGAGCAGTTTGGAAACACTCTGTTTGTAAAGTCTGCAAGTGGATATTTGGACCTCTTTGAGGATTTCGTTGGAAACGGGATTTCTTCATCTAATCCTAGACAGAAGAATTCTCAGTAACTTCTTTGGGTTGCCTGTGTTCAACTCACAGAGTTGAACCTTCCTTTAGACAGAGCACATTTGAAACCCTCTTTTTGTGGAATTTCCAAGTGGACATTTCAAGCGCTTTGCGGCCAACGGTAGAAAAGGAAATATCTTCGTATAAAAACTGGAGAGAATCATTCTCAGAAACCACTTTGTGATGTGTGCATTCCCCTCAGAGAGTTTAACCTTTCTTTTCATAGAGCCGTTTGGAAACACCCTGTTTGTAAAGTCTACAAGCGGATATTTGGACCTCTTTGAGGATTTCGTTGGAAACGGGATTTCTTCATCTAATGCTAGACAGAAGAGTTCTCAGTAACTTCTTTGGGTTGCCTGTGTTCAACTCACAGAGTTGAACGTTCCCTTAGACAGAGCAGATTTGAAACCCTCTTTTTGTGGAATTTGCATGTGGACATTTCAAGCGCTTTGTGGCTTACGGTAGAAAAGGAAATATCTTCGTATAAAAACCAGAGAGAATCATTCCCTGCAACCGCTTTGTGATGAGTGCGTTCCACTCACAGAGTTTAACCTTTCTTTTCATAGAACAGTTTGCAAACACTCTGTTTGTAAAGTCTGCAAGTGGATATTTGGACCTCTTTGAGGATTTCGTTGGAAACGGGATTTCTTCATCTAATGCTAGACAGAAGAATTCTCAGTAACTTCTTTGGGTTGCGTGTGCTCAACTCGCACAGTTGAACTTTCCTTTAGACAGAGCAGATTTGAAACCCTCTTTTTGTGGAATTTCCAAGTGGACATTTCAAGCGCTTTGTGGCCAATGGTAGAAAAGGAAATATCTTCGTATAAAAACTGGAGAAAATCATTCTCAGAAACCACTTTGTGATGTGTGCGTTCCACTCACAGAGTTTAAACTTTCTTTTCATAGAGCAGTTTGGAAACACTCTGTTTTTAAAGTCTGCAAGTGTATATTTGGACCTCTTTGAGGATTTCGTTGGAAACGGCATTTCTTCATCTAATGCTAGACTGAAGAATTCTCAGTAACTTCCTAGGGTTGCGTGTGTTCAACTCACAGAGTTGAACCTTCCTTTAGACAGAGCAGATTTGAAAACCTCTTTTTGTGGAATTTGCATGTGGACATTTCAAGTGCTTTGGGGCCAACGGTAGAAAAGGAAATATCTTCGTATAAAAACTAGAGAGAATCATTCCCAGCAACCGCTTTGTGATGAGTGCGTTCCACTCACAGAGTTTAACCTTTCTTTTCATAGAACAGTTTGGAAACACTCTGTTTGTAAAGTCTGCAAGTGGATATTTGGACCTCTTTGAGGATTTCGTTGGAAACGGGATTTCTTGATCTAATCCTAGACAGAAGAATTCTCAGTAACTTCTTTGGGTTGCGTGTGTTCAACTCACAGAGTTGAACCTTCCTTTAGACAGAGAAGATTTGAAACCCTCTTTTTGTGGAATTTCCAAGTGGACATTTCAAGCGCTTTGCGGCCAACGGTAGAAAAGGAAATATCTTCGTATAAAAACTGGAGAGAATCATTCTCAGAAAGCACTTTCTGATGTGTGCATTCCACTCACAGAGTTGAACCTATCTTTTCATAGAACAGTTTTGAAACACTCTGTTTGTAAAGTCTGCAAGCGGATATTTGGACCTCTTTGAGGATTTCGTTGGAAACGGGATTTCTTCATCAAATGCTAGACAGAAGAATTCTCAGTAACTTCTTTGGGTTGCCTGTGTTCAACTCACAGAGTTGAATGTTCCTTTAGACAGAGAAGATTTGAAACCCTCTTTTTGTGGAATTTGCATGTGGACATTTCAAGCGCTTTGGGTCCAACGGTAGAAAAGGAAATATCTTCGTATAAAAACTAGAGAGAATCATCCACAGCAACCGCTTTGTGATGCGTGCGTTCCACTCACAGAGTTTAAACTTTCTTTTCATAGAAGAGTTTGGAAACACTCTGTTTGTAAATTCTGCATGTGGATATTTGGACCTCTTTGAGGATTTCGTTGGAAACGGGATTTCTTCATCTAATGCTAGACAGAAGAATTCTCAGTAACTTCTTAGGGTTGCGTGTGATCAACTCACAGAGTTGAACCATCCTTTAGACAGAGCAGATTTGAAACCCTCTTTTTGTGGAATTTGCATTTGGACATTTCAAGCGCTTTGGAGCCAATGGTAGAAAAGGAAATATCTTCGTATAAAAACTAGAGAGAATCATTCCCAGCAACCGCTTTGTGATGAGTGCGTTCCACTCACGGAGTTTAACCTTTCTTTTCATGGAACAGTGTGGAAACGCTCTGTTTGTAAAGTCTGCATGTGGATATTTGGACCTCTTTGAGGATTTCGTAGGAAACGGGATTTTTTCATCTAATGCTAGACAGAAGAATTCTCAGCAATTTTTTGGGTTGCGTGTGTTCAACTCACAGAGTTGAACCTTCCTTTAGACAGAGAAGATTTGAAACCCTCTTTTTGTGGAATTTCCAAGTGGACATTTCAAGCGCTTTGCGGCCAACGGTAGAAAAGGAAATATCTTCGTATAAAAACTGGAGAGAATCATTCTCAGAAAGCACTTTGTGATGTGTGCATTCCTCTCACAGAGTTGAACCTATCTTTTCATAGAACAGTTTGGAAACACTCTGTTTGTAAAGTCTGCAAGCGGATATTTGGACCTCTTTGAGGATTTCGTTGGAAACGGGATTTCTTCATCAAATGCTAGACAGAAGAATTCTCAGTAACTTCTTTGGGTTGCCTGTGTTCAACTCACAGAGTTGAACGTTCCTTTAGACAGAGAAGATTTGAAACCCTCTTCTTGTGGAATTTGCATGTGGACATTTCAAGCGCTTTGGGGCTTACGGTAGAAAAGGAAATATCTTCGTATAAAAACCAGAGAGAATCATTCCGTGCAACCGCTTTGTGATGAGTGCGTTCCACTCACAGAGTTTAACCTTTCTTTTCATAGAACAGTTTGCAAACACTCTGTTTGTAAAGTCTGCAAGTGGATATTTGGACCTCTTTGAGGATTTCGTTGGAAACGGCATTTCTTCATCTAATGCTAGACTGAAGAATTCTCAGTAACTTCCTTGGGTTGCGTGTGTTCAACTCGCAGAGTTGAACCTTCCTTTAGACAGAGCAGATTTGAAAACCTCTTTTTGTGGAATTTGCATGTAGACATTTCAAGCGCTTTGGGGCCAACGGTAGAAAAGGAAATATCTTCGTATAAAAACTGGAGAGAATCATTCTCAGAAACCACTTTGTGATGTGTGCGTTCCACTCACAGAGTTTAACCTTTCTTTTCATAGAGCAGTTTGGAAACACTCTGTCTGTAAATTCTGCAAGCGGATATATGGACTTCTTTGAGGATTTCGTTCGAAACGGGATTTCTTCATCTAATGCTAGACAGAAGAATTCTCAGTAACTTCTTTGGGTTGCCTTTGTTCAACTCACAGAGTTGAACCTTCCTTTAGACAGAGCAGATTTGAAACCCTCTTTTTGTGGAATTTGCATGTGGACATTTCAAGCGCTATGGGGCCAACGGTAGAAAAGGAAATATCTTCGTATAAAAAGTAGAGAGAATCATTCCCAGCAACCGCTTTGTGATGAGTGCGTTCCACTCACAGAGCTTAACCTTTCTTTTCATAGAACAGTTTGGAAACAATCTGTTTGTAAAGTCTGAAAGTGGATATTTGGACCTCTTTGAGGATTTCGTTGGAAACGGGATTTCTTGATCTAATCCTAGACAGAAGAATTCTCAGTAACTTCTTTGGGTTGCCTGTGTTCAACTCACAGAGTTGAACCTTCCTTTAGACAGAGCACATTTGAAACCCTCTTTTTGCGGAATTTCCAAGGGGACATTTCAAGCGCTTTGCGGCCAACGGTAGAAAAGGAAATATCTTCGTATAAAAACTGGAGAGAATCATTCTCAGAAACCACTTTGTGATGTGTGCATTCCCCTCAGAGAGATTAACCTTTCTTTTCATAGAGCCGTTTGGAAACACCCTGTTTGTAAAGTCTACAAGCGGATATTTGGACCTCTTTGAGGATTTCGTTGGAAACGGGATTTCTTCATCTAATGCTAGACAGAAGAGTTCTCAGTAACTTCTTTGGGTTGCCTGTGTTCAACTCACAGAGTTGAACGTTCCTTTAGACAGAGCAGATTTGAAACCCTCTTTTTGTGGAATTTGCATCTGGACATTTCAAGCGCTTTGGGGCTTACGGTAGAAAAGAAAATATCTTCGTATAAAAACCAGAGAGAATCATTCCCTACAACCGCTTTGTGATGAGTGCGTTCCACTCACAGAGTTTAACCTTTCTTTTCATAGAACAGTTTGCAAACACTCTGTTTGTAAAGTCTGCAAGTGCATATTTGGACCTCTTTGAGGATTTCGTTGGAAACGGGATTTCTTCATCTAATGCTAGACAGAAGAATTCTCAGTAACTTCTTTGGGTTGCGTGTGTTCAACTCGCACAGTTGAACTTTCCTTTAGACAGAGCAGATTTGAAACCCTCTTTTTGTGGAATTTCCAATTGGACATTTCAAGCGCTTTGTGGCCAATGGTAGAAAAGGAAATATCTTCGTATAAAAACCGGAGAAAATCATTCTCAGAAACCACTTTGTGATGTGTGCGTTCCACTCACAGAGTTTAACCTTTCTTTTCATAGAGCAGTTTGGAAACACTCTGTTTGTAAAGTCTGCAAGTGTATATTTGGACCTCTTTGAGGATTTCGTTGGAAACGGCATTTGTTCATCTAATGCTAGACTGAAGAATTCTCAGTAACTTCCTTGTGTTGCGTGTGTTCAACTCGCAGAGTTGAACCTTCCTTTAGACAGAGCAGATTTGAAAACCTCTTTTTGTGGAATTTCCAAGTGGACATTTCAAGCCCTTTGCGGCCAACGGTAGAAAAGGAAGTATCTTCGTATAAAAACTGGAGAGAATCATTCTCAGAAACCACTTTGTGATGTGTGCATTCCCCTCAGAGAGTTTAACCTTTCTTTTCATAGAGCCGTTTGGAAACACCCTGTTTGTAAAGTCTACAAGCGGATATTTGGACCTCTTTGAGGATTTCGTTGGAAACGGGATTTCTTCATCTAATGCTAGACAGAAGAATTCTCAGTAACTTCTTTGGGTTGCCTGTGTTCAACTCACAGAGTTGAACGTTCCTTTAGACAGAGCAGATTTGAAACCCTCCTTTTGTGGAATTTGCACGTGGACATTTCAAGCGCTTTGGGGCTTACGGTAGAAAAGGAAATATCTTCGTATAAAAAGTAGAGAGAATCATTCCCAGCAACCGCTTTGTGATGAGTGCGTTCCACTCACAGAGCTTAACCTTTCTTTTCATAGAACAGTTTGGAAACACTCTGTTTGTAAAGTCTGAAAGTGTATATTAGGACCTCTTTGAGGATTTCGTTGGAAACGGGATTTCTTCATCTAATGCTATACAGAGGAATTATCAGTAACTTCTTTGGGTTGCGTGTGTTCAACTCGCAGAGTTGAACCTTCCTTTAGACAGAGCAGATTTGAAAACCTCTTTTTGTGGAATTTCCAAGTGGACATTTCAAGCGCTTTGCGGCCAACGGTAGAAATGGAAATATCTTCGTATAAATACTGGAGAGAATCATTCTCAGAAACCACTTTGTGATTTGTGCATTCCACTCACAGAGTTTAACCTTTCTTTTCATAGAGCAGATTCGAAACACTCTGTTTGTAACGTCTGCAAGAAGATATTTGGACCTCTTTGAGGATTTCATTGGAAACGGGATTTCTTCATCTAATGCTAAACAGAAGAATTCTCAGTAACTTCTTTGGGTTGCGTGTGTTGAACTCACAGAGTTGAACGTTCCTTTAGACAGAGCAGATTTGAAACTCTCTTTTTGTGGGATTTGCAAGTGGAGATTTCAAGCGCTTTGCGGCCAATGGTAGAAAAGGAAATATCTTCGTATAAAAACTAGAGAGAATCATTCCCAGCAACCGCTTTGTGATGCGCGCGTTCCACTCACAGAGTTTAAACTTTCTTTTCATAGAACAGTTTGGAAACACTCTGTTTGTAAAGTCTGCATGTGGATATTTGGACCTCTTTGAGGATTTCGTTGGAAACGGGATTTCTTCATCTAATGCTAGACAGAAGAATTCTCAGTAACTTCTTAGGGTTGCGTGTGATCAACTCACAGAGTTGAACCTTCCTTTAGACAGAGCAGATTTGATACCCTCTTTTTGTGGAATTTCCAAGTGGACATTTCAAGCGCTTTGCGGCCAATGGTAGAAAAGGAAATATCTTCGTATAAAAACTGGAGAGAATCATTCTCAGAAACCACTTTGTGATGTCTGCGTTCCACTCACAGAGTTTAACCTTTCTTTTCATAGAGCAGTTTGGAAACACTCTGTTTGTAAAGTCTGCAAGCGGTTATTTGGACCTCTTTGAGGATTTCGTTGGAAACGGTATTTCTTCATCTAATGCTAGACAGAAGAATTCTCAGTAACTTCTTTGGGTTGCCTGTGTTCAACTCACAGAGTTGAACCTTCCTTTAGACAGAGCAGATTTGAAACCCTCTTTCCGTGTAATTTCCAAGTGGACATTTCAAGCGCTTTTCGGCCAACGGTAGAAAAGGAAATATCTTCGTATAAAAACTGGAGAGAATCATTCTCAGAAACCACTTTGTGATGTGTGCGTTCCACTCACAGAGTTTAACCTTTCTTTTCATAGAGCAGTTTGGAAACACTCTGTTTGTAAAGTCTGCAAGCGGATATTTGGACCTCTTTGAGGATTTCATTGGAAACGGTATTTCTTCATCTAATGCTAGACAGAAGAATTCTCAGTAACTTCTTTGGGTTGCCTTTGTTCAACTCACAGAGTTGAACCTTCCTTTAGACAGAGCAGATTTGAAACCCTCTTTTTGTGGAATTTGCATGTGGACATTTCAAGCGCTTTGGAGCCAACGTTAGAAAAGGAAATATCTTCGTATAAAAACTGGAGAGAATCATTCTCAGAAGCCACTTTGTGATGTGTGCGTTCCACTCACAGAGTTTAACCTTTCTTTTCATAGAGCAGTTTGGAAACACTCTGTTTGTAAAGTCTGCAAGTGGATATTTGGACTTCTTTGAGGATTACGTTGGAAACGGGATTTCTTCATCTAATGCTAGACAGAAGAATTCTCAGTAACTTCTTTGGGTTGCCTTTGGTCAACTCACAGAGTTGAACCTTCCTTTAGACAGAGCAGATTTGAAACCCTCTTTTTGTGGAATTTGCATGTGGACATTTCAAGCGCTTTGGGGCCAACGGTAGAAAAGTAAATATCTTCGTATAGAAAGTAGAGAGAATCATTCCCAGCAACCGCTTTGTGATGAGTGCGTTCCAGTCACAGAGCTTAACCTTTCTTTTCATAGAACAGTTCAGAAACACTCTGTTTGTAAAGTCTGCAAGTGGATATTTGGACCTCTTTGAGGATTTCATTGGAAACGGGATTTCTTCATCTAATGCTAGACAGAAGAATTCTCAGTAACTTCTTTGGGTTGCCTGTGTTCAACTCACAGAGTTGAACCTTCCTTTAGACAGAGAAGATTTGAAACCCTCTTTTTGTGGAATTTCCAAGTGGACATTTCAAGCACTTTGCGGCCAACGGTAGAAAAGGAAATATGTTCGTATAAAAACTGGAGAGAATCATTCTCAGAAAACACTTTGTGATGTGTGTGTTCCCCTCACAGAGTTTAACCTTTCTTGTCACAGAGCAGTTTGGAAACACTGTTTGTAAAGTCTGCAAGTGTATATTTGGACCTCTTTGAGGATTATGTTGGAAACGGGATTTCTTCATATAATGCTAGACAGAAGAATTCTCAGTAACTTCCTTGGGTTGCGTGTGTTCAACTCGCAGAGTTGAACCTTCCTTTAGACAGAGCAGATTTGAAAACCTCTTTTTGTGGAATTTGCATGTGGACATTTCAAGCGCTTTGGGGCCAACGGTAGAAAAGGAAATATCTTCGTATAAAAAGTGGAGAGAATCATTCTCAGAAACCACTTTGTGATGTGTGCGTTCCACTCACAGAGTTTAACCTTTCTTTTCATAGAGCAGTTTGGAAACACTCTGTTTGTAAAGTCTGCAAGTGGATATTTGGACCTCTTTGAAGATTTCGTTGGAAACAGAATTTCTTCATCTAATGCTTGACGGAAGAATTCTCAGTAACTTCTTTGGGTTCCGTGTGTTCAACTCGCAGAGTTGAACCTTCCTTTAGACAGAGCAGATTTGAAACCCTCTTTTTGTGGAATTTCCAAGTGGACATTTCAAGCGCTTTGGGGCCAATGGTAGAAAAGGAAATATCTTCGTATAAAAACTGGAGAGAATCATTCTCAGAAACCACTTTGTGATGTGTGCGTTCCACTCACAGAGTTGAACCTTTCTTTTCATAGAGCAGTTTGGAAACACTCTGTTTGTAAAGTCTGCAAGCGGATATTTGGACCTCTTTGAGGATTTCGTTGGAAAAGGGATTTCTTCATCTAATGCTAGACAGAAGAATTCTCAGTAACTTCTTTGGGTTGCGTGTGTTCAACTCGCAGAGTTGAACCTTCCTTTAGACAGAGCAGATTTGAAACCCTCTTTTTGTGGAATGTCCAAGTGGACATTTGAAGCCCTTTGTGGACAACCGTAGAAAAGGAAATATCTTCATATGAAAACTGGAGAGAATCATTCCTACAAACCACTTTGTGATGAGTGCGTTTCTCTCACATAGTTTAACCTTTCTTTTCATAGAACAGTTTGGAAACACTCTGTTTGCAAAGTCTGCAAGTGGATATTTGGACCTCTTTGAGGATTTCATTGGAAACGGGATTTCTTCATCTAATGCTAGACAGAAGAATTCTCAGTAACTTCATTGGGTTGCCTGTGTTCAACTCACAGAGTTGAACGTTCCTTTAGACAGAGTAGATTTGAAACTCTCTTTTTGTGGAATTTGCAGTTGGACATTTCAAGCGCTTTGGGGCCAACGGTAGAAAAGGAAATATCTTCGTATAAAAAGTAGAGAGAATCACTCCCAGCAACCGCTTTGTGATGAGTGCATTCCACTCACAGAGTTTAACCTTTCTTTTCAGAGAACAGTTTGGAAACACTCTATTTCTAAAGTCTGCAAGTGCATATTTGGACCTCTTTGAGGATTTCGTTGGAAACGGGATTTCTTCGTCTGATGCTAGACAGAAGAATTCTCAGTAACTTCTTTGGGTTGCGTGTGTTCAACTCGCAGAGTTGAACCTTCCTTTAGAAAGAGCAGATTTGAAACCCTCTTTTTGTGGGATTTCCAAGTGGACATTTCAAGCACTTTGCGGCCAACGGTAGAAAAGGAAATATCTTCGTATAAAAACTGGAGAGAATCATTCTCAGAAACCACTTTGTGATGTGTGCGTTCCACTCACAGAGTTTAACCTTTCTTTTCATAGAGCAGTTTGGAAACACTCTGTTTCTAATGTCTGCAAGCGGATATTTGGTCCTCTTTGAGGATTTCGTTGGAAACGGGATTTCTTCATCTAATGCTAGACAGAAGAATTCTCAGTAACTTCTTTGGGTTACGTGTGTTCAACTCGCAGAGTTGAACGTTCCTTTAGACAGAGCAGATTTGAAACCCTCTTTTTGTGGAATTTCCAAGTGGACATTTCAAGCGCTTTGCGGACAACAGTAGTAAAGGAAATATCTTCGTATAAAAACTGGAGATAATCATTCTCAGAAACCACTTTGTGATGTGTGCATTCCACTCACAGAGTTTAACCTTTCTTTTCATAGAGCAGTTTGGAAACACTCTGTTTCTACAGTCTGCAAGCGGATATTTGGACCTCTTTGAGGATTTCTTGGAAACGGGATTTCTTCATCTAATGCTAGACAGAAGAATTCTCATTAACTTATTTGGGTTGCGTGTGTTCAACTCGCAGCGTTGAACCTTCCTTTAGACAGAGCAGATTTGAAACCCTCTTTTTGTGGAATTTCCAAGTGGACATTTCAAGCGCTTTGCGGCCAACGGTAGAAATGGAAATATCTTCGTATAAATACTGGAGAGAATCATTCTCAGAAACCACTTGTGATTTGTGCATTCCACTCACAGAGTTTAACCTTTCTTTTCATAGAGCAGATTGGAAACACTCTGTTTGTAACGTCTGCAAGAAGATATTTGGACCTCTTTGAGGATTTCGTTGGAAACGGGATTTCTTCATCTAATGCTAGACAGAAGAGTTCTCAGTAACTTCTTTGGGTTGCCTGTGTTCAACTCACAGAGTTGAACGTTCTTTTAGACAGAGCAGATTTGAAACCCTCCTTTTGTGGAATTTGCACGTGGACATTTCAAGCGCTTTGGGGCTTACGGTAGAAAAGGAAATATCTTCGTATAAAAACTGGAGAGAATCATTCTCAGAAACCACGTTGTGATGTGTGCGTTCCACTCACAGAGTTTAAACTTTCTTTCATAGAGCAGTTTGGAAACACTCTGTTTCTAAACTGTGCAAGCGGATATTTGGACCTCTTTGAGGATTTCATTTGAAACGGGATTTCTTCATCTAATGCTAGACAGAAGAATTCTCAATAACTTCTTTGGGTTGCCTTTGTTCACATCACAGAGTTGAACCTTCCTTTAGACAGAGCAGATTTGAAAACCTCTTTTTGTGGAATTTGCATGTGGACATTTCAAGCGCTATGGGGCCAACGGTAGAAAAGGAAATATCTTCGTATAAAAACTAGAGAGAATCATTCCCTGCAACCGCTTTGTGATGAGTGCGTTCCACTCACAGAGCTTAACCTTTCTTTTCATAGAACAGTTTGGAAACACTCTGTTTGTAAAGTCTGAAAGTGTATATTTGGACCTCTTTGAGGATTTCGTTGGAAACGGCATTTCTTCATCTAATGCTAGACAGAGGAATTATCAGTAACTTCTTTGGGTTGCGTGTGTTCAACTCGCAGAGTTGACCCTTCCTTTAGACAGAGCAGATTTGAAACCCCCTTTTCGTGGAATTTCCAAGTGGACATTTCAAGCGCTTTGCGTCCAACGGAAGAAAAGGAAATATCTTCGCATAAAAACTGGAGAGAATCATTCTCAGAAACCACTTTGTGATGTGTGCGTTCCACTCACAGAATTTAACCTTTCTTTTCATAGAGCAGTTTGGAAACACTCTGTTTGTAAAGTCTGCAAGCGGATATTTGGACCTCTTTGAGGATTTCGTTGGAAACGGGATTTCTTCATCTAATGCTAGACAGAAAAATTCTCAGTAACTTCTTTGGGTTGAGTGTGTTCAACTCGCAGAGTTGAACCTTCCTTTAGACAGAGCAGACTTTAAACCCTCTTTTTGTGGAATTTCCAAGTGGACATTTCAAGCGATTTGCGGCCAAAGGTATAAAAGGAAATATCTTCGTATAAAAACTGGAGAGAATCATTCTCAGAAAGCACTTTGTGATGTGTGCATTCCACTCACAGAGTTGAACCTATCTTTTCATAGAACAGTTTGGAAACACTCTGTTTGTAAAGTCTGCAAGCGGATATTTGGACCTCTTTGAGGATTTCGTTGGAAACGGGATTTCTTCATCTAATGCTAGACAGAAGAATTCTCAGTAACTACTTTGGGTTGCCTGTGTTCATCTCACAGAGTTGAACGTTCCTTTAGACAGAGCAGATTTGAAACCCTCTTTTTGTGGAATTTGCATGTGGACATTTCAAGCGCTTTGGGGCCAACGGTAGAAAAGGAAATATCTTCGTATAAAAACTGGAGAGAATCATTCTCAGAAACCACTTTGTGATGTGTGCATTCCACTCACAGAGTTTAACTTTTCTTTTCATAGAGCAGTTTGGAAACACTCTGTTTCTAAAGTCTGCAAGCGGATATTTTGACCTCTTTGAGGATTTCGTTGGAAACGGGATTTCTTCATCTAATGCTAGACAGAAGAATTCTCAGCAATTTTTTGGGTTGCGTGTGTTCAACTCACAGAGTTGAACCTTCCTTTAGACAGAGAAGATTTGAAACCCTCTTTTTGTGGAATTTCCAAGTGGACATTTCAAGCGCTTTGCGGCCAACGGTAGAAAAGGAAATATCTTCGTATAAAAACTGGAGAGAATCATTCTCAGAAAGCACTTTGTGATGTGTGCATTCCACTCACAGAGTTGAACCTATCTTTTCATAGAACAGTTTGGAAACACTCTGTTTGTAAAGTCTGCAAGCGGATATTTGGACCTCTTTGAGGATTTCGTTGGAAACGGGATTTCTTCATCAAATGCTAGACAGAAGAATTCTCAGTAACTTCTTTGGGTTGCCTGTGTTCAACTCACAGAGTTGAACGTTCCTTTAGACAGAGAAGATTTGAAACCCTCTTCTTGTGGAATTTGCATGTGGACATTTCAAGCGCTTTGGGGCTTACGGTAGAAAAGGAAATATCTTCGTATAAAAACCAGAGAGAATCATTCCCTGCAACCGCTTTGTGATGAGTGCGTTCCACTCACAGAGTTTAACCTTTCTTTTCATAGAACAGTTTGCAAACACTCTGTTTGTAAAGTCTGCAAGTGGATATTTGGACCTCTTTGAGGATTTCGTTGGAAACGGGATTTCTTCATCTAATGCTAGACAGAAGAATTCTCAGTAACTTCTTTGGGTTGCGTGTGTTCAACTCGCACAGTTGAACTTTCTTTTAGACAGAGCAGATTTGAAACCCTCTTTTTGTGGAATTTCCAAGTGGACATTTCAAGCGCTTTGTGGCCAATGGTAGAAAAGGAAATATCTTCGTATAAAAACTGGAGAAAATCATTCTCAGAAACCACTTTGTGATGTGTGCGTTCCATTCACAGAGTTTAACCTTTCTTTTCATAGAGCAGTTTGGAAACACTCTGTTTGTAAAGTCTGCAAGTGTATATTTGGACCTCTTTGAGGATTTCGTTGGAAACGGCATTTCTTCATCTAATGCTAGACTGAAGAATTCTCAGTAACTTCCTTGGGTTGCGTGTGTTCAACTCGCAGAGTTGAACCTTCCTTTAGACAGAGCAGATTTGAAAACCTCTTTTTGTGGAATTTGCATGTAGACATTTCAAGCGCTTTGGGGCCAACGGTAGAAAAGGAAATATCTTCGTATAAAAACTGGAGAAAATCATTCTCAGAAACCACTTTGTGATGTGTGCGTTCCACTCACAGAGTTTAAACTTTCTTTTCATAGAGCAGTTTGGAAACACTCTGTTTGTAAAGTCTGCAAGTGTATATTTGGACCTCTTTGAGGATTTCGTTGGAAACGGCATTTCTTCATCTAATGCTAGACTGAAGAATTCTCAGTAACTTCCTAGGGTTGCGTGTGTTCAACTCGCAGAGTTGAACCTTCCTTTAGACAGAGCAGATTTGAAAACCTCTTTTTGTGGAATTTGCATGTGGACATTTCAAGTGCTTTGGGGCCAACGGTAGAAAAGGAAATATCTTCGTATAAAAACTAGAGAGAATCATTCCCAGCAACCGCTTTGTGATGAGTGCGTTCCACTCACAGAGTTTAACCTTTCTTTTCATAGAACAGTTTGGAAACACTCTGTTTGTAAAGTCTGCAAGTGGATATTTGGACCTCTTTGAGGATTTCGTTGGAAACGGGATTTCTTGATCTAATCCTAGACAGAAGAATTCTCAGTAACTTCTTTGGGTTGCGTGTGTTCAACTCACAGAGTTGAACCTTCCTTTAGACAGAGAAGATTTGAAACCCTCTTTTTGTGGAATTTCCAAGTGGACATTTCAAGCGCTTTGCGGCCAACGGTAGAAAAGGAAATATCTTCGTATAAAAACTGGAGAGAATCATTCTCAGAAAGCACTTTCTGATGTGTGCATTCCACTCACAGAGTTGAACCTATCTTTTCATAGAACAGTTTGGAAACACTCTGTTTGTAAAGTCTGCAAGCGGATATTTGGACCTCTTTGAGGATTTCGTTGGAAACGGGATTTCTTCATCAAATGCTAGACAGAAGAATTCTCAGTAACTTCTTTGGGTTGCCTGTGTTCAACTCACAGAGTTGAATGTTCCTTTAGACAGAGAAGATTTGAAACCCTCTTTTTGTGGAATTTGCATGTGGACATTTCAAGCGCTTTGGGTCCAACGGTAGAAAAGGAAATATCTTCGTATAAAAACTAGAGAGAATCATCCACAGCAACCGCTTTGTGATGCGTGCGTTCCACTCACAGAGTTTAAACTTTCTTTTCATAGAACAGTTTGGAAACACTCTGTTTGTAAATTCTGCAAGCGGATATTTGGACCTCTTTGAGGATTTCGTTGGAAACGGGATTTCTTCATCTAATGCTAGACAGAAGAATTCTCAGTAACTTCTTAGGGGTGCGTGTGATCAACTCACAGAGTTGAACCATCCTTTAGACAGAGCAGATTTGAAACCCTCTTTTTGTGGAATTTGCATTTGGACATTTCAAGCGCTTTGGAGCCAATGGTAGAAAAGGAAATATCTTCGTATAAAAACAAGAGAGAATCATTCCCAGCAACCGCTTTGTGATGAGTGCGTTCCACTCACGGAGTTTAACCTTTCTTTTCATGGAACAGTGTGGAAACGCTCTGTTTGTAAAGTCTGCATGTGGATATTTGGACCTCTTTGAGGATTTCGTAGGAAACGGGATTTCTTCATCTAATGCTAGACAGAAGAATTCTCAGCAATTTTTTGGGTTGCGTTTGTTCAACTCACAGAGTTGAACCTTCCTTTAGACAGAGAAGATTTGAAACCCTCTTTTTGTGGAATTTCCAAGTGGACATTTCAAGCGCTTTGCGGCCAACGGTAGAAAAGGAAATATCTTCGTATAAAAACTGGAGAGAATCATTCTCAGAAAGCACTTTGTGATGTGTGCATTCCACTCACAGAGTTGAACCTATCTTTTCATAGAACAGTTTGGAAACACTCTGTTTGTAAAGTCTGCAAGCGGATATTTGGACCTCTTTGAGGATTTCGTTGGAAACGGGATTTCTTCATCAAATGCTAGACAGAAGAATTCTCAGTAACTTCTTTGGGTTGCCTGTGTTCAACTCACAGAGTTGAACGTTCCTTTAGACAGAGAAGATTTGAAACCCTCTTCTTGTGGAATTTGCATGTGGACATTTCAAGCGCTTTGGGGCTTACGGTAGAAAAGGAAATATCTTCGTATAAAAACCAGAGAGAATCATTCCCTGCAACCGCTTTGTGATGAGTGCGTTCCACTCACAGAGTTTAACCTTTCTTTTCATAGAACAGTTTGCAAACACTCTGTTTGTAAAGTCTGCAAGTGGATATTTGGACCTCTTTGAGGATTTCGTTGGAAACGGGATTTCTTCATCTAATGCTAGACAGAAGAATTCTCAGTAACTTCTTTGGGTTGCGTGTGTTCAACTCGCACAGTTGAACTTTCTTTTAGACAGAGCAGATTTGAAACCCTCTTTTTGTGGAATTTCCAAGTGGACATTTCAAGCGCTTTGTGGCCAATGGTAGAAAAGGAAATATCTTCGTATAAAAACTGGAGAAAATCATTCTCAGAAACCACTTTGTGATCTGTGCGTTCCATTCACAGAGTTTAACCTTTCTTTTCATAGAGCAGTTTGGAAACACTCTGTTTGTAAAGTCTGCAAGTGTATATTTGGACCTCTTTGAGGATTTCGTTGGAAACGGCATTTCTTCATCTAATGCTAGACTGAAGAATTCTCAGTAGCTTCCTTGGGTTGCGTGTGTTCAACTCGCAGAGTTGAACCTTCCTTTAGACAGAGCAGATTTGAAAACCTCTTTTTGTGGAATTTGCATGTAGACATTTCAAGCGCTTTGGGGCCAACGGTAGAAAAGGAAATATCTTCGTATAAAAACTGGAGAGAATCATTCTCAGAAACCACTTTGTGATGTGTGCGTTCCACTCACAGAGTTTAACCTTTCTTTTCATAGAGCAGTTTGGAAACACTCTGTTTGTAAAGTCTGCAAGTGGATATTTGGACCTCTTTGAGGATTTCGTTGGAAACGGGATTTCTTCATCTAATCCTAGACAGAAGAATTCTCAGTAACTTCTTTGGGTTGCCTGTGTTCAACTCACAGAGTTGAACCTTCCTTTAGACAGAGCACATTTGAAACCCTCTTTTTGTGGAATTTCCAAGTGGACATTTCAAGCGCTTTGCGGCCAACGGTAGAAAAGGAAATATCTTCGTATAAAAACTGGAGAGAATCATTCTCAGAAACCACTTTGTGATGTGTGCATTCCCCTCAGAGAGTTTAACCTTTCTTTTCATAGAGCCGTTTGGAAACACCCTGTTTGTAAAGTCTACAAGCGTATATTTGGACCTCTTTGAGGATTTCGTTGGAAACGGGATTTCTTCATCTAATGCTAGACAGAAGAGTTCTCAGTAACTTCTTTGGGTTGCCTGTGTTCAACTCACAGAGTTGAACGTTCCCTTAGACAGAGCAGATTTGAAACCCTCTTTTTGTGGAATTTGCATGTGGACATTTCAAGCGCTTTGGGGCTTACGGTAGAAAAGGAAATATCTTCGTATAAAAACCAGAGAGAATCATTCCCTGCAACCGCTTTGTGATGAGTGCGTTCCACTCACAGAGTTTAACCTTTCTTTTCATAGAACAGTTTGCAAACACTCTGTTTGTAAAGTCTGCAAGTGGATATTTGGACCTCTTTGAGGATTTCGTTGGAAACGGGATTTCTTCATCTAATGCTAGACAGAAGAATTCTCAGTAACTTCTTTGGGTTGCGTGTGTTCAACTCGCACAGTTGAACTTTCCTTTAGACAGAGCAGATTTCAAACCCTCTTTTTGTGGAATTTCCAAGTGGACATTTCAAGCGCTTTGTGGCCAATGGTTGAAAAGGAAATATCTTCGTATAAAAACAGGAGAAAATCATTCTCAGAAACCACTTTGTGATGTGTGCATTCCACTCACAGAGTTTTAACTTTCTTTTCATAGAGCAGTTTGGAAACACTCTGTTTGTAAAGTCTGCAAGTGTATATTTGGACCTCTTTGAGGATTTCGTTGGAAACGGCATTTCTTCATCTAATGCTAGACTGAAGAATTCTCAGTAACTTCCTAGGGTTGCGTGTGTTCAACTCGCAGAGTTGAACCTTCCTTTAGACAGAGCAGATTTGAAAACCTCTTTTTGTGGAATTTGCATGTGGACATTTCAAGTGCTTTGGGGCCAACGGTAGAAAAGGAAATATCTTCGTATAAAAACTAGAGAGAATCATTCCCAGCAACCGCTTTGTGATGAGTGCGTTCCACTCACAGAGTTTAACCTTTCTTTTCATAGAACAGTTTGGAAACACTCTGTTTGTAAAGTCTGCAAGTGGATATTTGGACCTCTTTGAGGATTTCGTTGGAAACGGGATTTCTTGATCTAATCCTAGACAGAAGAATTCTCAGTAACTTCTTTGGGTTGCGTGTGTTCAACTCACAGAGTTGAACCTTCCTTTAGACAGAGAAGATTTGAAACCCTCTTTTTGTGGAATTTCCTAGTGGACATTTCAAGCGCTTTGCGGCCAACGGTAGAAAAGGAAATATCTTCGTATAAAAACTGGAGAGAATCATTCTCAGAAAGCACTTTCTGATGTGTGCATTCCACTCACAGAGTTGAACCTATCTTTTCATAGAACAGTTTGGAAACACTCTGTTTGTAAAGTCTGCAAGCGGATATTTGGACCTCTTTGAGGATTTCGTTGGAAACGGGATTTCTTCATCAAATGCTAGACAGAAGAATTCTCAGTAACTTCTTTGGGTTGCCTTTGTTCAACTCACAGAGTTGAATGTTCCTTTAGACAGAGAAGATTTGAAACCCTCTTTTTGTGGAATTTGCATGTGGACATTTCAAGCGCTTTGGGTCCAACGGTAGAAAAGGGAATATCTTCGTATAAAAACTAGAGAGAATCATCCACAGCAACCGCTTTGTGATGCGTGCGTTCCACTCACAGAGTTTAAACTTTCTTTTCATAGAACAGTTTGGAAACACTCTGTTTGTAAATTCTGCATGTGGATATTTGGACCTCTTTGAGGATTTCGTTGGAAACGGGATTTCTTCATCTAATGCTAGACAGAAGAATTCTCAGTAACTTCTTAGGGATGCGTGTGATCAACTCACAGAGTTGAACCATCCTTTAGACAGAGCAGATTTGAAACCCTCTTTTTGTGGAATTTGCATTTGGACATTTCAAGCGCTTTGGAGCCAATGGTAGAAAAGGAAATATCTTCGTATAAAAACTAGAGAGAATCATTCCCAGCAACCGCTTTGTGATGAGTGCGTTCCACTCACAGAGTTTAACCTTTCTTTTCATAGAGCAGTTTGGAAACACTCTGTCTGTAAAGTCTGCAAGCGGATATTTGGACTTCTTTGAGGATTTCGTTGGAAACGGGATTTCTTCATCTAATGCTAGACAGAAGAATTCTCAGTAACTTCTTTGGGTTGCCTTTGTTCAACTCACAGAGTTGAACCTTCCTTTAGACAGAGCAGATTTGAAACCCTCTTTTTGTGGAATTTGCATGTGGACATTTCAAGCGCTATGGGGCCAACGGTAGAGAAGGAAATATCTTCGTATAAAAAGTAGAGAGAATCATTCCCAGCAACCGCTTTGTGATGAGTGCGTTCCACTCACAGAGTTTAACCTTTCTTTTCATAGAACAGTTTGGAAACACTCTGTTTGTAAAGTCTGAAAGTGGATATTTGGACCTCTTTGAGGATTTCGTTGGAAACGGGATTTCTTCATCTAATGCTAGACAGAGGAATTATCAGTAACTTCTTTGGGTTGCGTGTGTTCAACTCGCAGAGTTGAACCTTCCTTTAGACAGAGCAGATTTGAAACCCCCTTTTCGTGGAATTTCCAAGTGGACATTTCAAGCGCTTTGTGTCCAACGGAAGAAAAGGAAATATCTTCGCATAAAAACTGGAGAGAATCATTCTCAGAAACCACTTTGTGATGTGTGCGTTCCACTCACAGAATTTAACCTTTCTTTTCATAGAGTAGTTTGGAAACACTCTGTTTGTAAAGTCTGCAAGCGGATATTTGGACCTCTTTGAGGATTTCGTTGGAAACGGGATTTCTTCATCTAATGCTAGACAGAAAAATTCTCAGTAACTTCTTTGGGTTGCGTGTGTTCAACTCGCAGAGTTGAACCTTCCTTTAGACAGAGCAGACTTTAAACCCTCTTTTTGTGAAATTTCCAAGTGGACATTTCAAGCGATTTGCGGCCAAAGGTATAAAAGGAAATATCTTCGTATAAAAACTGGAGAGAATCATTCTCAGAAAGCACTTTGTGATGTGTGCATTCCACTCACAGAGTTGAACCTATCTTTTCATAGAACAGTTTGGAAACACTCTGTTTGTAAAGTCTGCAAGCGGATATTTGGACCTCTTTGAGGATTTCGTTGGAAACGGGATTTCTTCATCTAATGCTAGACAGAAGAATTCTCAGTAACTACTTTGGGTTGCCTGTGTTCATCTCACAGAGTTGAACGTTCCTTTAGACAGAGCAGATTTGAAACCCTCTTTTTGTGGAATTTGCATGTGGACATTTCAAGCGCTTTGGGGCCAACGGTAGAAAAGGAAATATCTTCGTATAAAAACTGGAGAGAATCATTCTCAGAAACCACTTTGTGATGTGTGCATTCCACTCACAGAGTTTAACTTTTCTTTTCATAGAGCAGTTTGGAAACACTCTGTTTCTAAAGTCTGCAAGCGGATATTTTGACCTCTTTGAGGATTTCGTTGGAAACGGGATTTCTTCATCTAATGCTAGACAGAAGAATTCTCAGCAATTTTTTGGGTTGCGTGTGTTCAACTCACAGAGTTGAACCTTCCTTTAGACAGAGAAGATTTGAAACCCTCTTTTTGTGGAATTTCCAAGTGGACATTTCAAGCGCTTTGCGGCCAACGGTAGAAAAGGAAATATCTTCGTATAAAAACTGGAGAGAATCATTCTCAGAAAGCACTTTGTGATGTGTGCATTCCACTCACAGAGTTGAACCTATCTTTTCATAGAACAGTTTGGAAACACTCTGTTTGTAAAGTCTGCAAGCGGATATTTGGACCTCTTTGAGGATTTCGTTGGAAACGGGATTTCTTCATCAAATGCTAGACAGAAGAATTCTCAGTAACTTCTTTGGGTTGCCTGTGTTCAACTCACAGAGTTGAACGTTCCTTTAGACAGAGAAGATTTGAAACCCTCTTCTTGTGGAATTTGCATGTGGACATTTCAAGCGCTTTGGGGCTTACGGTAGAAAAGGAAATATCTTCGTATAAAAACCAGAGAGAATCATTCCCTGCAACCGCTTTGTGATGAGTGCGTTCCACTCACAGAGTTTAACCTTTCTTTTCATAGAACAGTTTGCAAACACTCTGTTTGTAAAGTCTGCAAGTGGATATTTGGACCTCTTTGAGGATTTCGTTGGAAACGGGATTTCTTCATCTAATGCTAGACAGAAGAATTCTCAGTAACTTCTTTGGGTTGCGTGTGTTCACCTCGCACAGTTGAACTTTCTTTTAGACAGAGCAGATTTGAAACCCTCTTTTTGTGGAATTTCCAAGTGGACATTTCAAGCGCTTTGTGGCCAATGGTAGAAAAGGAAATATCTTCGTATAAAAACAGGAGAAAATCATTCTCAGAAACCACTTTGTGATGTGTGCGTTCCATTCACAGAGTTTAACCTTTCTTTTCATAGAGCAGTTTGGAAACACTCTGTTTGTAAAGTCTGCAAGTGTATATTTGGACCTCTTTGAGGATTTCGTTGGAAACGGCATTTCTTCATCTAATGCTAGACTGAAGAATTCTCAGTAACTTCCTTGGGTTGCGTGTGTTCAACTCGCAGAGTTGAACCTTCCTTTAGACAGAGCAGATTTGAAAACCTCTTTTTGTGGAATTTGCATGTAGACATTTCAAGCGCTTTGGGGCCAACGGTAGAAAAGGAAATATCTTCGTGTAAAAACTGGAGAGAATCATTCTCAGAAACCACTTTGTGATGTGTGCGTTCCACTCACAGAGTTTAACCTTTCTTTTCATAGAGCAGTTTGGAAACACTCTGTTTGTAAAGTCTGCAAGTGGATATTTGGACCTCTTTGAGGATTTCGTTGGAAACGGGATTTCTTCATCTAATCCTAGACAGAAGAATTCTCAGTAACTTCTTTGGGTTGCCTGTGTTCAACTCACAGAGTTGAACCTTCCTTTAGACAGAGCACATTTGAAACCCTCTTTTTGTGGAATTTCCAAGTGGACATTTCAAGCGCTTTGCGGCCAACGGTAGAAAAGGAAATATCTTCGTATAAAAACTGGAGAGAATCATTCTCAGAAACCAGTTTGTGATGTGTGCATTCCCCTCAGAGAGTTTAACCTTTCTTTTCATAGAGCCGTTTGGAAACACCCTGTTTGTAAAGTCTACAAGCGGATATTTGGACCTCTTTGAGGATTTCGTTGGAAACGGGATTTCTTCATCTAATGCTAGACAGAAGAGTTCTCAGTAACTTCTTTGGGTTGCCTGTGTTCAACTCACAGAGTTGAACGTTCCCTTAGACAGAGCAGATTTGAAACCCTCTTTTTGTGGAATTTGCATGTGGACATTTCAAGCGCTTTGGGGCTTACGGTAGAAAAGGAAATATCTTCGTATAAAAACCAGAGAGAATCATTCCCTGCAACCGCTTTGTGATGAGTGCGTTCCACTCACAGAGTTTAACCTTTCTTTTCATAGAACAGTTTGCAAACACTCTGTTTGTAAAGTCTGCAAGTGGATATTTGGACCTCTTTGAGGATTTCGTTGGAAACGGCATTTCTTCATCTAATGCTAGACTGAAGAATTCTCAGTAACTTCCTAGGGTTGCGTGTGTTCAACTCGCAGAGTTGAACCTTCCTTTAGACAGAGCAGATTTGAAAACCTCTTTTTGTGGAATTTGCATGTGGACATTTCAAGTGCTTTGGGGCCAACGGTAGAAAAGGAAATATCTTCGTATAAAAACTAGAGAGAATCATTCCCAGCAACCGCTTTGTGATGAGTGCGTTCCACTCACAGAGTTTAACCTTTCTTTTCATAGAACAGTTTGGAAACACTCTGTTTGTAAAGTCTGCAAGTGGATATTTGGACCTCTTTTAGGATTTCGTTGGAAACGGGATTTCTTGATCTAATCCTAGACAGAAGAATTCTCAGTAACTTCTTTGGGTTGCCTGTGTTCAACTCACAGAGTTGAACCTTCCTTTAGACAGAGCACATTTGAAACCCTCTTTTTGCGGAATTTCCAAGGGGACATTTCAAGCGCTTTGCGGCCAACGGTAGAAAAGGAAATATCTTCGTATAAAAACTGGAGAGAATCATTCTCAGAAACCACTTTGTGATGTGTGCATTCCCCTCAGAGAGATTAACCTTTCTTTTCATAGAGCCGTTTGGAAACACCCTGTTTGTAAAGTCTACAAGCGGATATTTGGACCTCTTTGAGGATTTCGTTGGAAACGGGATTTCTTCATCTAATGCTAGACAGAAGAGTTCTCAGTAACTTCTTTGGGTTGCCTGTGTTCAACTCACAGAGTTGAACGTTCCTTTAGACAGAGCAGATTTGAAACCCTCTTTTTGTGGAATTTGCATCTGGACATTTCAAGCGCTTTGGGGCTTACGGTAGAAAAGAAAATATCTTCGTATAAAAACCAGAGAGAATCATTCCCTACAACCGCTTTGTGATGAGTGCGTTCCACTCACAGAGTTTAACCTTTCTTTTCATAGAACAGTTTGCAAACACTCTGTTTGTAAAGTCTGCAAGTGGATATTTGGACCTCTTTGAGGATTTCGTTGGAAACGGGATTTCTTCATCTAATGCTAGACAGAAGAATTCTCAGTAACTTCTTTGGGTTGCATGTGTTCAACTCGCACAGTTGAACTTTCCTTTAGACAGAGCAGATTTGAAACCCTCTTTTTGTGGAATTTCCAATTGGACATTTCAAGCGCTTTGTGGCCAATGGTAGAAAAGGAAATATCTTCGTATAAAAACCGGAGAAAATCATTCTCAGAAACCACTTTGTGATGTGTGCGTTCCACTCACAGAGTTTAACTTTTCTTTTCATAGAGCAGTTTGGAAACACTCTGTTTGTAAAGTCTGCAAGTGGATATTTGGTCCTCTTTGAGGATTTCGTTGGAAACGGGATTTCTTCATCTAATCCTAGACATAAGAATTCTCAGTAACTTCTTTGGGTTGCCTGTGTTCAACTCACAGAGTTGAACCTTCCTTTAGACAGAGCACATTTGAAACCCTCTTTTTGTGGAATTTCCAAGTGGACATTTGAAGCGCTTTGCGGCCAACGGTAGAAAAGGAAATATCTTCGTATAAAAACTGGAGAGAATCATTCTCAGAAACCACTTTGTGATGTGTGCATTCCCCTCAGAGAGTTTAACCTTTCTTTTCATAGAGCCGTTTGGAAACACCCTGTTTGTAAAGTCTACAAGCGGATATTTGGACCTCTTAGAGGATTTCGTTGGAAACGGGATTTCTTCATCTAATGCTGGACAGAAGAGTTCTCAGTAACTTCTTTGGGTTGCCTGTGTTCAACTCACAGAGTTGAACGTTCCTTTAGACAGAGCAGATTTGAAACCCTCCTTTTGTGGAATTTGCACGTGGACATTTCAAGCGCTTTGGGGCTTACGGTAGAAAAGGAAATATCTTCGTATAAAAACTGGAGAGAATCATTCTCAGAAACCACTTTGTGATGTGTGCGTTCCACTCACAGAGTTTAACCTTTCTTTTCATAGAGCAGTTTGGAAACACTCTGTTTGTAAAGTCTGGAAGCGGATATTTGGACTTCTTAGAGGATTTCGTTGGAAACGGGATTTCTTCATCTAATGCTAGACAGAAGAATCCTCAGTAACTTCTTTGGGTTGCCTGTGTTCAACTCACAGAGTTGAACCTTCCTTTAGACAGAGCAGATTTGAAACCCTCTTTTTGTGGAATTTGCATGTGGACATTTCAAGCGCCTTGGCGCCAACGGTAGAAAAGGAAATATCTTTGTATAAAAAGTAGAGAGAATCATTCCCAGCAACCGCTTTGTGATGAGTGCGTTTCACTCACAGAGTTTAACCTTTCTTTTCATAGAACAGTTTGGAAACACTCTGTTTGTAAAGTCTGCAAGTGGATATTTGGACCTCTTTGAGGATTTCGTTGGAAACGGGATTTCTTCATCTAATGCTAGACAGAAGAATTCTCAGTAACTTCTTAGGGTTGCGTGTGTTCAACTCGCACAGTTGAACTTTCCTTTAGACAGAGCAGATTTGAAACCCTCTTTTTGTGGAATTTCCAATTGGACATTTCAAGCGCTTTGTGGCCAATGGTAGAAAAGGAAATATCTTCGTATAAAAACTGGAGAAAATCATTCTCAGAAACCACTTTGTGATGTGTGCGTTCCACTCACAGAGTTTAACCTTTCTTTTCATAGAGCAATGTGGAAACACTCTGTTTGTAAAGTCTGCAAGTGTATATTTGGACCTCTTTGAGGATTTCGTTGGAAACGGCATTTCTTCATCTAATGCTAGGCTGAAGAATTCTCAGTAACTTCTTTGGGTTACGTGTGTTCAACTCGCAGAGTTGAACCTTCCTTTAGACAGAGCAGATTTGAAACCCTCTTTTTGTGGAATTTCGAAGTGGACATTTCAAGCGCTTTTCGGCCAACGGTAGAAAAGGAAATATCTTCGTATAAAAACTGGAGAGAATCATTGTCAGAAACCATTTTGTGATGTGTGCGTTCCACTCACAGAGTTTAACCTTTCTTTTCATAGAGCAGTTTGGAAACACTCTGTTTGTAAAGTCTGCAAGCGGATATTTGGACTTCTTTGAGGATTTCGTTGGAAACGGGATTTCTTCATCTAATGCTAGACAGAAGAATTCTCAGTAACTTCGTTGGGTTGCCTTTGTTCAACTCACAGAGTTGAACCTTCCTTTAGACAGAGCAGATTTGAAACCCTCTTTTTGTGGAATTTGCATGTGGACATTTCAAGCGCTATGGGGCCAACGGTAGAAAAGGAAATATCTTCGTATAAAAAGTAGAGAGAATCATTCCCAGCAACCGCTTTGTGATGAGTGCGTTCCACTCACAGAGCTTAACCTTTCTTTTCATAGAACAGTTTGCAAACACTCTGTTTGTAAAGTCTGAAAGTGGATATTTGGACCTCTTTGAGGATATCGTTGGAAACGGGATTTCTTCATCTAATGCTACACAGGGGAATTATCAGTAACTTCTTTGGGTTGCGTGTGTTCAACTCGCAGAGTTGAACCTTCCTTTAGACAGAGCAGATTTGAAACCCTCTTTTTGTGGAATTTCCAAGTGGACATTTCAAGCGCTTTGTGGCCAATGGTAGAAAAGGAAATATCTTCGTATAAAAACTGGAGAAAATCATTCTCAGAAACCACTTTGTGATGTGTGCATTCCATTCACAGAGTTTAACCTTTCTTTTCATAGAGCAGTTTGGAAACACTCTGTTTGTAAAGTCTGCAAGTGTATATTTGGACCTCTTTGAGGATTTCGTTGGAAACGGCATTTCTTCATCTAATGCTAGACTGAAGAATTCTCAGTAACTTCCTTCGGTTGCGTGTGTTCAACTCGCAGAGTTGAACCTTCCTTTAGACAGAGCAGATTTGAAACCCTCTTTTTGTGGAATTTGCATGTGGACATTTCAAGCGCTTTGGGGCTTACGGTAGAAAAGGAAATATCTTCGTATAAAAACCAGAGAGAATCATTCCCTGCAACCGCTTTGTGATGAGTGCGTTCCACTCACAGAGTTTAACCTTTCTTTTCATAGAACAGTTTGCAAACACTCTGTTTGTAAAGTCTGCAAGTGGATATTTGGACCTCTTTGAGGATTTCGTTGGAAACGGGATTTCTTCATCTAATGCTAGACAGAAGAATTCTCAGTAACTTCTTTGGGTTGCGTGTGTTCAACTCGCACAGTTGAACTTTCCTTTAGACAGAGCAGATTTGAAACCCTCTTTTTGTGGAATTTCCAAGTGGACATTTCAAGCGCTTTGTGGCCAATGGTAGAAAAGGAAATATCTTCGTATAAAAACTGGAGAAAATCATTCTCAGAAACCACTTTGTGATGTGTGCGTTCCACTCACAGAGTTTAAACTTTCTTTTCATAGAGCAGTTTGGAAACACTCTGTTTGTAAAGTCTGCAAGTGTATATTTGGACCTCTTTGAGGATTTCGTTGGAAACGGCATTTCTTCATCTAATGCTAGACTGAAGAATTCTCAGTAACTTCCTAGGGTTGCGTGTGTTCAACTCGCAGAGTTGAACCTTCCTTTAGACAGAGCAGATTTGAAAACCTCTTTTTGTGGAATTTGCATGTGGACATTTCAAGTGCTTTGGGGCCAACGGTAGAAAAGGAAATATCTTCGTATAAAAACTAGAGAGAATCATTCCCAGCAACCGCTTTGTGATGAGTGCGTTCCACTCACAGAGTTTAACCTTTCTTTTCATAGAACAGTTTGGAAACACTCTGTTTGTAAAGTCTGCAAGTGGATATTTGGACCTCTTTGAGGATTTCGTTGGAAACGGGATTTCTTGATCTAATCCTAGACAGAAGAATTCTCAGTAACTTCTTTGGGTTGCCTGTGTTCAACTCACAGAGTTGAACCTTCCTTTAGACAGAGCACATTTGAAACCCTCTTTTTGCGGAATTTCCAAGGGGACATTTCAAGCGCTTTGCGGCCAACGGTAGAAAAGGAAATATCTTCGTATAAAAACTGGAGAGAATCATTCTCAGAAACCACTTTGTGATGTGTGCATTCCCCTCAGAGAGATTAACCTTTCTTTTCATAGAGCCGTTTGGAAACACCCTGTTTGTAAAGTCTACAAGCGGATATTTGGACCTCTTTGAGGATTTCGTTGGAAACGGGATTTCTTCATCTAATGCTAGACAGAAGAGTTCTCAGTAACTTCTTTGGGTTGCCTGTGTTCAACTCACAGAGTTGAACGTTCCTTTAGACAGAGCAGATTTGAAACCCTCTTTTTGTGGAATTTCCAAGTGGACATTTCAAGCGCTTTGGGGCATACGGTAGAAAAGAAAATATCTTCGTATAAAAACCAGAGAGAATCATTCCCTACAACCGCTTTGTGATGAGTGCGTTCCACTCACAGAGTTTAACCTTTCTTTTCATAGAACAGTTTGCAAACACTCTGTTTGTAAAGTCTACAAGTGGATATTTGGACCTCTTTGAGGATTTCGTTGGAAACGGGATTTCTTCATCTAATGCTAGACAGAAGAATTCTCAGTAACTTCTTTGGGTTGCGTGTGTTCAACTCGCACAGTTGAACTATCCTTTAGACAGAGCAGATTTGAAACCCTCTTTTTGTGGAATTTCCAATTGGACATTTCAAGCGCTTTGTGGCCAATGGTAGAAAAGGAAATATCTTCGTATAAAAACCGGAGAAAATCATTCTCAGAAACCACTTTGTGATGTGTGCGTTCCACTCACAGAGTTTAACCTTTCTTTTCATAGAGCAGTTTGGAAACACTCTGTTTGTAAAGTCTGCAAGTGTATATTTGGACCTCTTTGAGGATTTCGTTGGAAACGGCATTTGTTCATCTAATGCTAGACTGAAGAATTCTCAGTAACTTCCTTGGGTTGCGTGT
Organism: Gorilla gorilla gorilla; assembly: GCF_029281585.2. Classification (NCBI taxonomy): domain Eukaryota; kingdom Metazoa; phylum Chordata; class Mammalia; order Primates; family Hominidae; genus Gorilla; species Gorilla gorilla. Next base: position 78,852,711 of record NC_073229.2, read on the forward strand.
GTTCAACTCGCAGAGTTGAACCTTCCTTTAGACAGAGCAGATTTGAAAACCTCTTTTTGTGGAATTTGCATGTGGACATTTCAAGTTCTTTGAGGCCAACGGTAGAAAAGGAAATATCTTCGTATAAAAACTAGAGAGAATCATTCCCAGCAACCGCTTTGTGATGAGTGCGTTCCACTCACAGAGTTTAACCTTTCTTTTCATAGAACAGTTTGGAAACACTCTGTTTGTAAAGTCTGCAAGTGGATATTTGGTCCTCTTTGAGGATTTCGTTGGAAACGGGATTTCTTCATCTAATCCTAGACAGAAGAATTCTCAGTAACTTCTTTGGGTTGCCTGTGTTCAACTCACAGAGTTGAACCTTCCTTTAGACAGAGCACATTTGAAACCCTCTTTTTGTGGAATTTCCAAGTGGACATTTGAAGCGCTTTGCGGCCAACGGTAGAAAAGGATATATCTTCGTATAAAAACTGGAGAGAATCATTCTCAGAAACCACTTTGTGATGTGTGCATTCCCCTCACAGAGTTTAACCTTTCTTTTCATAGAGCCGTTTGGAAACACCCTGTTTGTAAAGTCTACAAGCGGATATTTGGACCTCTTTGAGGATTTCGTTGGAAACGGGATTTCTTCATCTAATGCTAGACAGAAGAGTTCTCAGTAACTTCTTTGGGTTGCCTGTGTTAAACTCACAGAGTTGAACGTTCCTTTAGACAGAGCAGATTTGAAACCCTCCTTTTGTGGAATTTGCACGTGGACATTTCAAGCGCTTTGGGGCTTACGGTAGAAAAGGAAATATCTTCGTATAAAAACTGGAGAGAATCATTCTCAGAAACCACTTTGTGATGTGTGCGTTCCACTCACAGAGTTTAACCTTTCTTTTCATAGAGCAGTTTGGAAACACTCTGTTTGTAAAGTCTGGAAGCGGATATTTGGACTTCTTTGAGGATTTCGTTGGAAACGGGATTTCTTCATCTAATGCTAGACAGAAGAATCCTCAGTAACTTCTTTGGGTTGCGTTTGTTCAACTCACAGAGTTGAACCTTCCTTTAGACAGAGCAGATTTGAAACCCTCTTTTTGTGGAATTTCCAATTGGACATTTCAAGCCCTTTGTGGCCAATGGTAGAAAAGGAAATATCTTCGTATAAAAACTGGAGAAAATCATTCTCAGAAACCACTTTGTGATGTGTGTGTTCCACTCACAGAGTTTAACCTTTCTTTTCATAGAGCAATTTGGAAACACTCTGTTTGTAAAGTCTGCAAGTGTATATTTGGACCTCTTTGAGGATTTCGTTGGAAACGGCATTTCTTCATCTAATGCTAGGCTGAAGAATTCTCAGTAACTTCCTTGGGTTGCATGTGTTCAACTCGCAGAGTTGAACCTTCCTTTAGACAGAGCAGATTTGAAACCCTCTTTTTGTGGAATTTCGAAGTGGACATTTCAAGCGCTTTTCGGCCAACGGTAGAAAAGGAAATATCTTCGTATAAAAACTGGAGAGAATCATTCTCAGAAACCATTTTGTGATGTGTGCGTTCCACTCACAGAGATTAACCTTTCTTTTCATAGAGCAGTTGGGAAACACTCTGTTTGTAAAGTCGGCAAGCGGATATTTGGACTTCTTTGAGGATTTCGTTGGAAACGGGATTTCTTCATCTAATGCTAGACAGAAGAATTCTCAGTAACTTCGTTGGGTTGCCTTTGTTCAACTCACAGAGTTGAACCTTCCTTTAGACAGAGCAGATTTGAAACCCTCTTTTTGTGGAATTTGCATGTGGACATTTCAAGCGCTTTGGCGCCAACGGTAGAAAAGGAAATATCTTTGTATAAAAAGTAGAGAGAATCATTCCCAGCAACCGCTTTGTGATGAGTGCGTTCCACTCACAGAGTTTAACCTTTCTTTTCATAGAACAGTTTGCAAACACTCTGTTTGTAATGTCTGCAAGTGGATATTTGGACCTCTTTGAGGATTTCGTTGGAAACGGGATTTCTTCATCTAATGCTAGACAGAAAAATTCTCAGTAACTTCTTTGGGTTGCGTGTGTTCAACTTGCAGAGTTGAACCTTCCTTTAGACAGAGCAGATGTGAAACCCTCTTTTTGTGGAATTTCCAAGTGGACATTTCAAGCGCTTTGCGGACAATGGTAGAAAAGGAAATATCTTCGTATAAAAACTGGAGAGAATCATTCTCAGAAACCACTTTGTGATGTGTGCGTTCCACTCACAGAGTTTAAACTTTCTTTCATAGAGCAGTTTGGAAACACTCTGTTTCTAAACTGTGCAAGCGGATATTTGGACCTCTTTGAGGATTTCGTTGGAAATGGGATTTCTTCATCTAATGCTAGACAGAAGAATTCTCAATAACTTCCTTGGGTTGCCTTTGTTCACATCACAGAGTTGAACCTTCCTTTAGACAGAGCAGATTTGAAAACCTCTTTTTGTGGAATTTGCATGTGGAAATTTCAAGCGCTATGGGGCCAACGGTAGAAAAGGAAATATCTTCGTATAAAAAGTAGAGAGAATCATTCCCAGCAACCGCTTTGTGATGAGTGCGTTCCACTCACAGAGCTTAACCTTTCTTTTCATAGAACAGTTTGGAAACACTCTGTTTGTAAAGTCTGAAAGTGGATATTTGGACCTCTTTGAGGATTTCGTTGGAAACGGGATTTCTTCATCTAATGCTAGACAGAAAAATTCTCAGTAACTTCTTTGGGTTGCGTGTGTTAAACTCGCAGAGTTGAACCTTCCTTTAGACAGAGCAGATTTGAAAACCTCTTTTCGTGGAATTTCCAAGTGGACATTTCAAGCGCTTTGCGTCCAACGGAAGAAAAGGAAATATCTTCGCATAAAAACTGGAGGGAATCATTCTCAGAAACCACTTTGTGATGTGTGCGTTCCACTAACAGAATTTAACCTTTCTTTTCATAGAGCAGTTTGGAAACACTCTGTTTGTAAAGTCTGCAAGCGGATATTTCGACCTCTTTGAGGATTTCGTTGGAAACGGGATTTCTTCATCTAATGCTAGACAGAAAAATTCTCAGTAACTTCTTTGGGTTGCGTGTGTTAAACTCGCAGAGTTGAACCTTCCTTTAGACAGAGCAGACTTGAAACCCTCTTTTTGTGGAATTTCCAAGTGGACATTTCAAGCGATTTGCGGCCAACGGTATAAAAGGAAATATCTTCGTATAAAAACTGGAGAGAATCATTCTCAGAAAGCACTTTGTGATGTGTGCATTCCACTCACAGAGTTGAACCTATCTTTTCATAGAACAGTTTGGAAACACTGTTTGTAAAGTCTGCAAGCGGATATTTGGACCTCTTTGAGGATTTCGTTGGAAACGGGATTTCTTCATCTAATGCTAGACAGAAGAATTCTCAGTAACTACTTTGGGTTGCCTGTGTTCATCTCACAGAGTTGAACGTTCCTTTAGACAGAGCAGATTTGAAACCCTCTTTTTGTGGAATTTGCATGTGGACATTTCAAGCGCTTTGGGGCCAACGGTAGAAAAGGAAATATCTTCGTATAAAAACTGGAGAGAATCATTCTCAGAAACCACTTTGTGGTGTGTGCATTCCACTCACAGAGTTTAACTTTTCTTTTCATAGAGCAGTTTGGAAACACTCTGTTTCTAAAGTCTGCAAGCGGATATTTTGACCTCTTTGAGGATTTCGTTGGAAACGGGATTTCTTCATCTAATGCTAGACAGAAGAATTCTCAGCAATTTTTTGGGTTGCGTGTGTTCAACTCACAGAGTTGAACCTTCCTTTAGACAGAGAAGATTTGAAACCCTCTTTTTGTGGAATTTCCAAGTGGACATTTCAAGCGCTTTGCGGCCAACGGTAGAAAAGGAAATATCTTCGTATAAAAACGGGAGAGAATCATTCTCAGAAAGCACTTTGTGATGTGTGCATTCTACTCACAGAGTTGAACCTATCTTTTCATAGAACAGTTTGGAAACACTCTGTTTGTAAAGTCTGCAAGCGGATATTTGGACCTCTTTGAGGATTTCGTTGGAAACGGGATTTGTTCATCAAATGCTAGACAGAAGAATTCTCAGTAACTTCTTTGGGTTGCCTGTGTTCAACTCACAGAGTTGAACGTTCCTTTAGACAGAGAAGATTTGAAACCCTCTTCTTGTGGAATTTGCATGTGGACATTTCAAGGGCTTTGGGGCTTACGGTAGAAAAGGAAATATCTTCGTATAAAAACCAGAGAGAATCATTCCCTGCAACCGCTTTGTGATGAGTGCGTTCCACTCACAGAGTTTAACCTTTCTTTTCATAGAACAGTTTGCAAACACTCTGTTTGTAAAGTCTGCAAGTGGATATTTGGACCTCTTTGAGGATTTCGTTGGAAACGGGATTTCTTCATCTAATGCTAGACAGAAGAATTCTCAGTAACTTCTTTGGGTTGCGTGTGTTCAACTCGCACAGTTGAACTTTCTTTTAGACAGAGCAGATTTGAAACCCTCTTTTGTGGAATTTCCAAGTGGACATTTCAAGCGCTTTGTGGCCAATGGTAGAAAGGGAAATATCTTCGTATAAAAACTGGAGAGAATCATTCTCAGAAACCACTTTGTGATGTGTGCGTTCCACTCACAGAGTTTAACCTTTCTTTTCATAGAGCAGTTTGGAAACACTCTGTTTGTAAAGTCTGCAAGTGGATATTTGGACATCTTTGAGGATTTCGTTGGAAACAGAATTTCTTCATCTAAGGCTAGATGGAAGAATTCTCAGTAACTTCTTTGGGTTGCGTGTGTTCAACTCACAGAGTTGAACCTTCCTTTAGACAGAGCAGATTTGAAAACCTCTTTTTGTGGAATTTGCATGTGGACATTTCAAGCCCTTTGGGGCTTAAGGTAGAAAAGGAAATATCTTCGTATAAAAACCAGAGAGAATCATTCCCTGCAACCGCTTTGTGATGAGTGCGTTCCACTCACAGAGTTTAACCTTTCTTTTCATAGAACAGTTTGCAAACACTCTGTTTGTAAAGTCTGCAAGTGGATATTTGGTCCTCTTTGAGGATTTCGTTGGAAACGGGATTTCTTCATCTAATCCTAGACAGAAGAATTCTCAGTAACTTCTTTGGGTTGCCTTTGTTCAACTCGCAGAGTTGAACCTTCCTTTAGACAGAGCAGATTTGAAACCCTCTTTTTGTGGAATTTGCATGTGGACATTTCAAGCGCTATGGGGCCAACGGTAGAAAAGGAAATATCTTCGTATGAAAAATAGAGAGAATCATTCCCAGCAACCGCTTTGTGATGAGTGCGTTCCACTCACAGAGCTTAACCTTTCTTTTCATAGAACAGTTTGGAAACACTCTGTTTGTAAAGTCTGAAAGTGGATATTTGGACCTCTTTGAGGATTTCGTTGGAAACGGGATTTCTTCATCTAATGCTAGACAGAGGAATTATCAGTAACTTCTTTGGGTTGCGTGTGTTCAACTCGCAGAGTTGAACCTTCCTTTAGACAGAGCAGACTTGAAACCCCCTTTTCGTGGAATTTCCAAGTGGACATTTCAAGCTCTTTGCGTCCAACGGAAGAAAAGGAAATATCTTCGCATAAAAACTGGAGAGAATCATTCTCAGAAACCACTTTGTGATGTGTGCGTTCCACTAACAGAATTTAACCTTTCTTTTCATAGAGCAGTTTGGAAACACTCTGTTTGTAAAGTCTGCAAGCGGATATTTGGACCTCTTTGAGGATTTCGTTGGAAACGGGATTTCTTCATCTAATGCTAGACAGAAAAATTCTCAGTAACTTCTTTGGGTTGCGTGTGTTAAACTCGCAGAGTTGAACCTTCCTTTAGACAGAGCAGACTTGAAACCCTCTTTTTGTGGAATTTCCAAGTGGACATTTCAAGCGATTTGCGGCCAACGGTATAAAAGGAAATATCTTCGTATAAAAACTGGAGAGAATCATTCTCAGAAAGCAATTTGTGATGTGTGCATTCCACTCACAGAGTTGAACCTATCTTTTCATAGAACAGTTTGGAAACACTCTGTTTGTAAAGTCTGCAAGCGGATATTTGGACCTCTTTGAGGATTTCGTTGGAAACGGGATTTCTTCATCTAATGCTAGACAGAAGAATTCTCAGTAACTACTTTGGGTTGCCTGTGTTCATCTCACAGAGTTGAACGTTCCTTTAGACAGAGCAGATTTGAAACCCTCTTTTTGTGGAATTTGCATGTGGACATTTCAAGCGCTTTGGGGCCAACGGTAGGAAAGGAAATATCTTCGTATAAAAACTGGAGAGAATCATTCTCAGAAACCACTTTGTGGTGTGTGCATTCCACTCACAGAGTTTAACTTTTCTTTTCATAGAGCAGTTTGGAAACACTCTGTTTCTAAAGTCTGCAAGCGGATATTTTGACCTCTTTGAGGATTTCGTTGGAAACGGGATTTCTTCATCTAATGCTAGACAGAAGAATTCTCAGCAATTTTTTGGGTTGCGTGTGTTGAACTCACAGAGTTGAACCTTCCTTTAGACAGAGAAGATTTGAAACCCTCTTTTTGTGGAATTTCCAAGTGGACATTTCAAGCGCTTTGCGGCCAACGGTAGAAAAGGAAATATCTTCGTATAAAAACTGGAGAGAATCATTCTCAGAAAGCACTTTGTGATGTGTGCATTCCACTCACAGAGTTGAACCTATCTTTTCATAGAACAGTTTGGAAACACTCTGTTTGTAAAGTCTGCAAGCGGATATTTGGACCTCTTTGAGGATTTCGTTGGAAACGGGATTTCTTCATCAAATGCTAGACAGAAGAATTCTCAGTAACTTCTTTGGGTTGCCTGTGTTCAACTCACAGAGTTGAACGTTCCTTTAGACAGAGAAGATTTGAAACCCTCTTCTTGTGGAATTTGCATGTGGACATTTCAAGCGCTTTGGGGCTTATGGTAGAAAAGGAAATATCTTCGTATAAAAACCAGAGAGAATCATTCCCTGCAACCGCTTTGTGATGAGTGCGTTCCACTCACAGAGTTTAACCTTTCTTTTCATAGAACAGTTTGCAAACACTCTGTTTGTAAAGTCTGCAAGTGGATATTTGGACCTCTTTGAGGATTTCGTTGGAAACGGGATTTCTTCATCTAATGCTAGACAGAAGAATTCTCAGTAACTTCTTTGGGTTGCGTGTGTTCAACTCGCAGAGTTGAACTTTCTTTTAGACAGAGCAGATTTGAAACCCTCTTTTTGTGGAATTTCCAAGTGGACATTTCAAGCGCTTTGTGGCCAATGGTAGAAAAGGAAATACCTTCGTATAAAAACTGGAGAAAATCATTCTCAGAAACCACTTTGTGATGTGTGCGTTCCACTCACAGAGTTTAACCTTTCTTTTCATAGAGCAGTTTGGAAACACTCTGTTTGTAAAGTCTGCAAGTGGATATTTGGACCTCTTTGAGGATTTCGTTGGAAACAGAATTTCTTCATCTAAGGCTAGACGGAAGAATTATCAGTAACTTCTTTGGGTTGCGTGTGTTCAACTCACAGAGTTGAACCTTCCTTTAGACAGAGCAGATTTGAAAACCTCTTTTTGTGGAATTTGCATGTAGACATTTCAAGTGCTTTGGGGCCAACGGTAGAAAAGGAAATATCTTCGTATAAAAACTAGAGAGAATCACTCCCAGCAACCGCTTTGTGATGAGTGCGTTCCACTCACAGAGTTTAACCTTTCTTTTCATAGAACAGTTTGGAAACACTCTGTTTGTAAAGTCTGCAAGTGGATATTTGGACCTCTTTGAGGATTTCGTTGGAAACGGGATTTCTTCATCTAATGCTAGACAGAAGAATTCTCAGTAACTTCTTTGGGTTGCGTGTGTTCAACTCGCACAGTTGAACTTTCCTTTAGACAGAGCCGATTTGAAACCCTCTTTTTGTGGAATTTCCAATTGGACATTTCAAGCCCTTTGTGGCCAATGGTAGAAAAGGAAATATCTTCGTATAAAAACTGGAGAAAATCATTCTCAGAAACCACTTTGTGATGTGTGCGTTCCACTCACAGAGTTTAACCTTTCTTTTCATAGAGCAATTTGGAAACACTCTGTTTGTAAAGTCTGCAAGTGTATATTTGGACCTCTTTGAGGATTTCGTTGGAAACGGCATTTCTTCATCTAATGCTAGGCTGAAGAATTCTCAGTAACTTCCTTGGGTTGCATGTGTTCAACTCGCAGAGTTGAACCTTCCTTTAGACAGAGCAGATTTGAAAACCTCTTTTTGTGGAATTTCGAAGTGGACATTTCAAGCGCTTTTCGGCCAACGGTAGAAAAGGAAATATCTTCGTATAAAAACTGGAGAGAATCATTCTCAGAAACCATTTTGTGATGTGTGCGTTCCACTCACAGAGATTAACCTTTCTTTTCATAGAGCAGTTTGGAAACACTCTGTTTGTAAAGTCTGCAAGCGGATATTTGGACTTCTTTGAGGATTTCGTTGGAAACGGGCTTTCTTCATCTAATGCTAGACAGAAGAATTCTCAGTAACTTCGTTGGGTTGCCTTTGTTCAACTCACAGAGTTGAACCTTCCTTTAGACAGAGCAGATTTGAAACCCTCTTTTTGTGGAATTTGCATGTGGACATTTCAAGCGCTTTGGCGCCAACGGTAGAAAAGGAAATATCTTTGTATAAAAAGTAGAGAGAATCATTCCCAGCAACCGCTTTGTGATGAGTGCGTTCCACTCACAGAGTTTAACCTTTCTTTTCATAGAACAGTTTGCAAACACTCTGTTTGTAAAGTCTGCAAGTGGATATTTGGACCTCTTTGAGGATTTCGTTGGAAACGGGATTTCTTCATCTAATGCTAGACAGAAGAATTCTCAGTAACTTCTTTGGGTTGCGTGTGTTCAACTTGCAGAGTTGAACCTTCTTTTAGACAGAGCAGATGTGAAACCCTCTTTTTGTGGAATTTCCAAGTGGACATTTCAAGCGCTTTGCGGACAATGGTAGAAAAGGAAATATCTTCGTATAAAAACTGGAGAGAATCATTCTCAGAAACCACGTTGTGATGTGTGCGTTCCACTCACAGAGTTTAAACTTTCTTTCATAGAGCAGTTTGGAAACACTCTGTTTCTAAACTGTGCAAGCGGATATTTGGACCTCTTTGAGGATTTCGTTGGAAACGGGATTTCTTCATCTAATGCTAGACAGAAGAATTCTCAATAACTTCTTTGGGTTGCCTTTGTTCACATCACAGAGTTGAACCTTCCTTTAGACAGAGCAGATTTGAAACCCTCTTTTTGTGGAATTTGCATGTGGACATTTCAAGCGCTATGGGGCCAACGGTAGAAAAGGAAATATCTTCGTATAAAAACTAGAGAGAATCATCCACAGCAACCGCTTTGTGATGCGTGCGTTCCACTCACAGAGTTTAAACTTTCTTTTCATAGAACAGTTTGGAAACACTCTGTTTGTAAAGTCTGCATGTGGATATTTGGACCTCTTTGAGGATTTCGTTGGAAACGGGATTTCTTCATCTAATGCTAGACAGAGGAATTATCAGTAACTTCTTTGGGTTGCGTGTGTTCAACTCGCAGAGTTGAACCTTCCTTTAGACAGAGCAGATATGAAACCCCCTTTTCGTGGAATTTCCAAGTGGACATTTCAAGCGCTTTGCGTCCAACGGAAGAAAAGGAAATATCTTCGCATAAAAACTGGAGAGAATCATTCTCAGAAACCTCTTTGTGATGTGTGCGTTCCACTCACAGAATTTAACCTTTCTTTTCATAGAGCAGTTTGGAAACACTCTGTTTGTAAAGTCTGCAAGCGGATATTTGGACCTCTTTGAGGATTTCGTTGGAAACGGGATTTCTTCATCTAATGCTAGACAGAAAAATTCTCAGTAACTTCTTTGGGTTGCGTGTGTTCAACTCGCAGAGTTGAACCTTCCTTTAGACAGAGCAGACTTTAAACCCTCTTTTAGTGGAATTTCCAAGTGGACATTTCAAGCGCTTTGCGGCCAAAGTATAAAAGGAAATATCTTCGTATAAAAACTGGAGAGAATCATTCTCAGAAAGCACTTTGTGATGTGTGCATTCCACTCACAGAGTTGAACCTATCTTTTCATAGAACAGTTTGGAAACACTCTGTTTGTAAAGTCTGCAAGCGGATATTTGGACCTCTTTGAGGATTTCGTTGGAAACGGGATTTCTTCATCTAATGCTAGACAGAAGAATTCTCAGTAACTACTTTGGGTTGCCTGTGTTCATCTCACAGAGTTGAACGTTCCTTTAGACAGAGCAGATTTGAAACCCTCTTTTTGTGGAATTTGCATGAGGACATTTCAAGCGCTTTGGGGCCAAGGGTAGAAAAGGAAATATCTTCGTATAAAAACTGGAGAGAATCATTCTCAGAAACCACTTTGTGATGTGTGCATTCCACTCACAGAGTTTAACTTTTCTTTTCATAGAGCAGTTTGGAAACACTCTGTTTCTAAAGTCTGCAAGCGGATATTTGGACCTCTTTGAGGATTTCGTTGGAAACGGGATTTCTTCATCTAATGCTAGACAGAAGAATTCTCAGCAACTTCTTTGGGTTGCGTGTGTTCAACTCACAGAGTTGAACCTTCCTTTAGACAGAGAAGATTTGAAACCCTCTTTTTGTGGAATTTCCAAGTGGACATTTCAAGCGATTTGCGGCCAACGGTAGAAAAGGAAATATCTTCGTATAAAAACTGGAGAGAATCATTCTCAGAAAGCACTTTCTGATGTGTGCATTCCACTCACAGAGTTGAACCTATCTTTTCATAGAACAGTTTGGAAACACTCTGTTTGTAAAGTCTGCAAGCGGATATTTGGACCTCTTTGAGGATTTCGTTGGAAACGGGATTTCTTCATCAAATGCTAGACAGAAGAATTCTCAGTAACTTCTTTGGGTTGCCTGTGTTCAACTCACAGAGTTGAATGTTCCTTTAGACAGAGAAGATTTGAAACCCTCTTTTTGTGGAATTTGCTTGTGGGCATTTCAAGCGCTTTGGGTCCAACGGTAGAAAAGGAAATATCTTCGTATAAAAACTAGAGAGAATCATCCACAGCAACCGCTTTGTGATGCGTGCGTTCCACTCACAGAGTTTAAACTTTCTTTTCATAGAACAGTTTGGAAACACTCTGTTTGTAAATTCTGCATGTGGATATTTGGACCTCTTTGAGGATTTCTTTGGAAAAGGGATTTCTTCATCTAATGCTAGACAGAAGAATTCTCAGTAACTTCTTAGGGTTGCATGTGATCAACTCACAGAGTTGAACCATCCTTTAGACAGAGCAGATTTGAAACCCTCTTTTTGTGGAATTTGCATTTGGACATTTCAAGCGCTTTGGAGCCAATGGTAGAAAAGGAAATATCTTCGTATAAAAACTAGAGAGAATCATTCCCAGCAACCGCTTTGTGATGAGTGCGTTCCACTCACGGAGTTTAACCTTTCTTTTCATGGAACAGTGTGGAAACGCTCTGTTTGTAAAGTCTGCATGTGGATATTTGGACCTCTTTGAGGATTTCGTAGGAAACGGGATTTCTTCATCTAATGCTAGACAGAAGAATTCTCAGTAACTTCTTTGGGTTACGTGTGTTCAACTCGCAGAGTTGAACCTTCCTTTAGACAGAGCAGATTTGAAACCCTCTTTTTGTGGAATTTCCAAGTGGACATTTCAAGCGCTTTTCGGCCAACGGTAGAAAAGGAAATATCTTCGTATAAAAACTGGAGAGAATCATTCTCAGAAACCACTTTGTGATGTGTGCGTTCCACTCACAGAGTTTAACCTTTCTTTTCATAGAGCAGTTTGGAAACACTCTGTTTGTAAAGTCTGCAAGCGGATATTTGGACCTCTTTGAGGATTTCATTGGAAACGGGATTTCTTCATCTAATGCTAGACAGAAGAATTGTCAGTAACTTCTTTGGGTTGCCTTTGTTCAACTCACAGAGTTGAACCTTCCTTTAGACAGAGCAGATTTGAAACCCTCTTTTTGTGGAATTTGCATGTGGACATTTCAAGCGCTTTGGAGCCAACGTTAGAAAAGGAAATATCTTCCTATAAAAACTGGAGAGAATCATTCTCAGAAGCCACTTTGTGATGTGTGCGTTCCACTCACAGAGTTTAACCTTTCTTTTCATAGAGCAGTTTGGAAACACTCTGTTTGTAAAGTCTGCAAGTGGATATTTGGACTTCTTTGAGGATTACGTTGGAAACGGGATTTCTTCATCTAATGCTAGACAGAAGAATTCTCAGTAACTTCTTTGGGTTACCTTTGGTCAACTCACAGAGTTGAACCTTCCTTTAGACAGAGCAGATTTGAAACCCTCTTTTTGTGGAATTTGCATGTGGACATTTCAAGCGCTTTGGGGCCAACGGTAGAAAAGTAAATATCTTCGTATAGAAACTAGAGAGAATCATTCCCAGCAACCGCTTTGTGATGAGTGCGTTCCAGTCACAGAGCTTAACCTTTCTTTTCATAGAACAGTTCAGAAACACTCTGTTTGTAAAGTCTGCAAGTGGATATTTGGACCTCTTTGAGGATTTCATTGGAAACGGGATTTCTTCATCTAATGCTAGACAGAAGAATTCTCAGTAACTTCTTTGGGTTGCCTGTGTTCAACTCACAGAGTTGAACCTTCCTTTAGACAGAGAAGATTTGAAACCCTCTTTTTGTGGAATTTCCAAGTGGACATTTCAAGCACTTTGCGGCCAACGGTAGAAAAGGAAATATGTTCGTATAAAAACTGGAGAGAATCATTCTCAGAAAACACTTTGTGATGTGTGTGTTCCCCTCACAGAGTTTAACCTTTCTTGTCACAGAGCAGTTTGGAAACACTGTTTGTAAAGTCTGCAAGTGTATATTTGGACCTCTTTGAGGATTATGTTGGAAACGGGTTTTCTTCATATAATGCTAGACAGAAGAATTCTCAGTAACTTCCTTGGGTTGCGTGTGTTCAACTCGCAGAGTTGAACCTTCCTTTAGACAGAGCAGATTTGAAAACCTCTTTTTGTGGAATTTGCATGTGGACATTTCAAGCGCTTTGGGGCCAACGGTAGAAAAGGAAATATCTTCGTATAAAAAGTGGAGAGAATCATTCTCAGAAACCACTTTGTGATGTGTGCGTTCCACTAACAGAGTTTAACCTTTCTTTTCATAGAGCAGTTTGGAAACACTCTGTTTGTAAAGTCTGCAAGTGGATATTTGGACCTCTTTGAAGATTTCGTTGGAAACAGAATTTCTTCATCTAATGCTAGACGGAAGAATTCTCAGTAACTTCTTTGGGTTCCGTGTGTTCAACTCGCAGAGTTGAACCTTCCTTTAGACAGAGCAGATTTGAAACCCTCTTTTTGTGGAATTTCCAAGTGGACATTTCAAGCGCTTTGGGGCCAATGGTAGAAAAGGAAATATCTTCGTATAAAAACTGGAGAGAATCATTCTCAGAAACCACTTTGTGATGTGTGCGTTCCACTCACAGAGTTTAACCTTTCTTTTCATAGAGCAGTTTGGAAACACTCTGTTTGTAAAGTCTGCAAGCGGATATTTGGACCTCTTTGAGGATTTCGTTGGAAAAGGGATTTCTTCATCTAATGCTAGACAGAAGAATTCTCAGTAACTTCTTTGGGTTGCGTGTCTTCAACTCGCAGAGTTGAAGCTTCCTTTAGACAGAGCAGATTTGAAACCCTCTTTTTGTGGAATGTCCAAGTGGACATTTGAAGCCCTTTGTGGACAACCGTAGAAAAGGAAATATCTTCATATGAAAACTGGAGAGAATCATTCCTACAAACCACTTTGTGATGAGTGCGTTTCTCTCACATAGTTTAACCTTTCTTTTCATAGAACAGTTTGGAAACACTCTGTTTGCAAAGTCTGCAAGTGGATATTTGGACCTCTTTGAGGATTTCATTGGAAACGGGATTTCTTCATCTAATGCTAGACAGAAGAATTCTCAGTAACTTCATTGGGTTGCCTGTGTTCAACTCACAGAGTTGAACGTTCCTTTAGACAGAGTAGATTTGAAACTCTCTTTTTGTGGAATTTGCAGTTGGACATTTCAAGCGCTTTGGGGCCAACGGTAGAAAAGGAAATATCTTCGTATAAAAAGTAGAGAGAATCACTCCCAGCAACCGCTTTGTGATGAGTGCATTCCACTCACAGAGCTTAACCTTTCTTTTCAGAGAACAGTTTGGAAACACTCTATTTCTAAAGTCTGCAAGTGGATATTTGGACCTCTTTGAGGATTTCGTTGGAAACGGGATTTCTTCGTCTGATGCTAGACAGAAGAATTCTCAGTAACTTCTTTGGGTTGCGTGTGTTCAACTCGCAGAGTTGAACCTTCCTTTAGAAAGAGCAGATTTGAAACCCTCTTTTTGTGGGATTTCCAAGTGGACATTTCAAGCACTTTGCGGCCAACGGTAGAAAAGGAAGTATCTTCGTATAAAAACTGGAGAGAATCATTCTCAGAAACCACTTTGTGATGTGTGCGTTCCACTCACAGAGTTTAACCTTTCTTTTCATAGAGCAGTTTGGAAACACTCTGTTTCTAATGTCTGCAAGCGGATATTTGGTCCTCTTTGAGGATTTCGTTGGAAACGGGATTTCTTCATCTAATGCTAGACAGAAGAATTCTCAGTAACTTCTTTGGGTTAAGTGTGTTCAACTCGCAGAGTTGAACGTTCCTTTAGACAGAGCAGATTTGAAACCCTCTTTTTGTGGAATTTCCAAGTGGACATTTCAAGCGCTTTGCGGCCAACAGTAGAAAAGGAAATATCTTCGTATAAAAACTGGAGATAATCATTCTCAGAAACCACTTTGTGATGTGTGCATTCCACTCACAGAGTTTAACCTTTCTTTTCATAGAGCAGTTTGGAAACACTCTGTTTCTACAGTCTGCAAGCGGATATTTGGACCTCTTTGAGGATTTCTTGGAAACGGGATTTCTTCATCTAATGCTAGACAGAAGAATTCTCATTAACTTATTTGGGTTGCGTGTGTTCAACTCGCAGAGTTGAACCTTCCTTTAGACAGAGCAGATTTGAAACCCTCTTTTTGTGGAATTTCCAAGTGGACATTTCAAGCGCTTTGCGGCCAACGGTAGAAAAGAAATATCTTCCTATAAAAACTGGAGGGAATCATTCTCAGAAAGCACTTTGTGATGTGTGCATTCCACTCACAGAGTTGAACCTATCTTTTCATAGAACAGTTTGGAAACAGTCTGTTTGTAAAGTCTGCAAGCGGATATTTGGACCTCTTTGAGGATTTCGTTGGAAACGGGATTTCTTCATCTAATGCTAGACAGAAGAATTCTCAGTAACTTCTTTGGGTTGCCTGTGTTCAACTCACAGACTTGAACGTTCCTTTAGACAGAGCAGATTTGAAACCCTCTTTTTGTGGAATTTGCATGTGGACATTTCAAGCGCTTTGGCGCCAACGGTAGAAAAGGAAATATGTTCGTATAAAAACTAGAGAGAATCATTCCCAGCAACCGCTTTGTGATGAGTGTGTTCCATTCACAGAGTTTAACCTTTCTTTTCATAGAACAGTTTGGAAACACTCTGTTTGTAAAGTCTGCAAGTGGATATTTGGACCTCTTTGAGGATTTCGTTGGAAACGGGATTTCTTCATCTAATGCTAGACAGAAGAATTCTCAGTAACTTCTTTGGGTTGCGTGTGTTCAACTCGCAGAGTTGAACCTTCCTTTAGACAGAGCAGATTTGAAACCCTCTTTTTGTGGAATTTCCAAGTGGACATTTCAAGCGCTTTGCGGCCAACGGTAGAAATGGAAATATCTTCGTATAAATACTGGAGAGAATCATTCTCAGAAACCACTTTGTGATTTGTGCATTCCACTCACAGAGTTTAACCTTTCTTTTCATAGAGCAGATTGGAAACACTCTGTTTGTAACGTCTGCAAGAAGATATTTGGACCTCTTTGAGGATTTCATTGGAAACGGGATTTCTTCATCTAATGCTAAACAGAAGAATTCTCAGTAACTTCTTTGGGTTGCGTGTGCTCAACTCACAGAGTTGAACGTTCCTTTAGACAGAGCAGATTTGAAACTCTCTTTTTGTGGGATTTGCAAGTGGAGATTTCAAGCGCTTTGGGGCCAATGGTAGAAAAGGAAATATCTTCGTATAAAAACTAGAGAGAATCATTCCCAGCAACCGCTTTCTGATTCGCGCGTTCCACTCACAGAGTTTAAACTTTCTTTTCATAGAACAGTTTGGAAACACTCTGTTTGTAAAGTCTGCATGTGGATATTTGGACCTCTTTGAGGATTTCGTTGGAAACGGGATTTCTTCATCTAATTTTAGACAGAAGAATTCTCAGTAACTTCTTTGGGTTGCGTGTGATCAACTCACAGAGTTGAACCTTCCTTTAGACAGAGCAGATTTGATACCCTCTTTTTGTGGAATTTGCATGTGGACATTTCAAGCGCTTTGGGGTCAACGGTAGAAAAGTAAATATCTTCGTATAGAAACTAGAGAGAATCATTCCCAGCAACCGCTTTGTGATGAGTGCATTCCAGTCACAGAGCTTAACCTTTCTTTTCATAGAACAGTTCAGAAACACTCTGTTTGTAAAGTCTGCAAGTGGATATTTGGACCTCTTTGAGGATTTCATTGGAAACGGGATTTCTTCATCTAATGCTAGACAGAAGAATTCTCAGTAACTTCTTTGGGTTGCCTGTGTTCAACTCACAGAGTTGAACATTCCTTTAGACAGAGAAGATTTGAAACCCTCTTTTTGTGGAATTTCCAAGTGGACATTTCAAGCACTTTGCGGCCAACGGTAGAAAAGGAAATATCTTCGTATAAAAACTGGAGAGAATCATTCTCAGAAAACACTTTGTGATGTGTGTGTTCCCCTCACAGAGTTTAACCTTTCTTGTCACAGAGCAGTTTGGAAACACTGTTTGTAAAGTCTGCAAGTGTATATTTGGACCTCTTTGAGGATTATGTTGGAAACGGGATTTCTTCATATAATGCTAGACTGAAGAATTCTCAGTAACTTCCTTGGGTTGCGTGTGTTCAACTCGCAGAGTTGAACCTTCCTTTAGACAGAGCAGATTTGAAAACCTCTTTTTGTGGAATTTGCTTGTGGACATTTCAAGCGCTTTGGGGCCAACGGTAGAAAAGGAAATATCTTCGTATAAAAAGTGGAGAGAATCATTCTCAGAAACCACTTTGTGATGTGTGCGTTCCACTCACGGAATTCAACCTTTCTATTCATAGAGCAGTTTGGAAACACTCTGTTTGTAAAGTCTGCAAGCGGATATTTGAACCTCTTTGAGGATTTCGTTGGAAACGGGTTTTCTTCATCTAATGCTAGACAGAAGAATTCTCAGTAACTTCTTTGGGTTGCCTGTGTTCAACTCGCAGAGTTAAACCTTCCTTTAGACAGAGCAGATTTGAAACCCTCCTTTTGTGGAATTTGCATGTGGACATTTCAAACACTTTGGCGCCAACGGGAGAAAAGGAAATATCTTTGTATAAAAACTAGAGAGAATCATTCCTAGCAACTGCTTTGTGATGAGTGCGTTCCACTCACAGAGTTTAACCTTTCTTTTCATAGAACACTTTGGAAACACTCTGTTTGTAAAGTCTGCAAGTGGATATTTGGACCTCTTTGAGGATTTCGTTGGAAACGTGATTTCTTCATCTGATGCTAGACAGAAGAATTCTCAGTAACTTCTTTGGGTTGCGTGTGTTCAACTCGCACAGTTGAACTTTCCTTTAGACAGAGCAGATTTGAAACCATCTTTTTGTGGAATTTCCAAGTGGACATTTCAAGCGCTTTGCGGCCAATGGTAGAAAAGGAAATATCTTCTTATACAAACTGGAGAAAATCATTCTCAGAAACCACTTTGTGATGTGTGCATTCCACTCACAGAGTTTAACCTTTCTTTTCATAGAGCAGTTTGGAAACACTCTGTTTGTAAATTCTGCAAGCGGATATTTGGACCTCTTTGAGGATTTCGTTGGAAACGGGATTTCTTCATCTAATGCTAGACAGAAGAATTCTCAGTAACTTCCTTGGGTTGCGTGTGTTCAACTCGCAGAGTTGAGCCTTCCTTTAGACAGAGGAGATTTGAAACCCTCTTTTTGTGGAATTTCCAAGAGTACATATCAAGCGCTTTGCGTCCAACGGTAGAAAAGGAAATATCTTCGTATAAAAACTGGAGAGAATCATTCCCAGAAATCACTTTGTGATGAGTGCGTTCCACTCACAGAGTTTAACCTTTCTTTTCCTGGAACAGTTTGGAAACACTCTGTTTGTAAAGTCTGCAGGTGGATATTTGGACCTCTTTGAGGATTTCGTTGGAAACGGGATTTCTTCATCTAATGCTAGACAGAAGATTTCTCAGTAACTTCTTTGGGTTGCCTGTGTTCAACTCACAGAGTTGAACCTTCCTTTAGACAGAGAAGATTTGAAACTCTCTTTTTGTGGAATTTGCATGTAGACATTTCAAGCGCTTTGGGGCCAACGGTAGAAAAGGAAATATCTTCGTATACAAACTGGAGAGAATCATTCTCAGAAACAACTTTGTGATGTGTGCGTTCCACTCACAGAGTTTAACCTTTCTTTTCATAGAGCTGTTTGGAAACACTCTGTTTGTAAAGTCTGCAAGTGGATATTTGGACCTCTTTGACGATTTCGTTGGAAACAGAATTTCTTCATCTAATGCTAGACGGAAGAATTCTCAGTAACTTCTTTGGGTTGTGTGTGTTCAACTTGCAGAGTTGAACCTTCCTTGAGACAGAGCAGATTTGAAAACCTCTTTTTGTGGAATTTGCATGTGGACATTTCAAGCGCTTTGGAGCCAACGGTAGAAAAGGAAATATCTTCGTATAAAAACTAGAGAGAATCATTCCCAGCCACCGCTTTGTGATGAGTGCCTTCCATTCACAGAGTTTAACCTTTCTTTTCATAGAACAGTTTGGAATCACTCTGTTTGTAACGTCTGCAAGTGGATATTTGGACCTCTTTGAGGATTTCGTTGGAAACGGGATTTCTTCATCTAATGCTAGACAGAGGAATTATCAGTAACTTCTTTGGGTTGCGTGTGTTCAACTCGCAGAGTTGAACCTTCCTTTAGACAGAGCAGATTTGAAACCCCCTTTTCGTGGAATTTCCAAGTGGACATTTCAAGCGCTTTGCGTCCAACGGAAGAAAAGGAAATATCTTCGCATAAAAACTGGAGAGAATCATTCTCAGAAACCACTTTGTGATGTGTGCGTTCCACTCACAGAGTTTAACCTTTCTTTTCATAGAACAGTTTGGAAACACTCTGTTTGTAAAGTCTGCAAGTGGATATTTGGACCTCTTTGAGGATTTCGTTGGAAACGGGATTTCTTCATCTAATGCTAGACAGAAGAATTCTCAGTAACTTCTTTGGGTTGCCTGTGTTCAACTCACAGAGTTGAACGTTCCTTTAGACAGAGCAGTTTTGAAACCCTCTTTTTGTGGAATTTGCATGTGGACATTTCAAGCGCTTTGGAGCCAACGGTAGAAAAGGAAATATATTCGTATAAAAACTAGAGAGAATCATTCCCAGCCACCGCTTTGTGATGAGTGCCTTCCATTCACAGAGTTTAACCTTTCTTTTCATAGAACAGTTTGCAAACACTCTGTTTGTAAAGTCTGCAAGTGGATATTTGGACCTCTTTGAGGATTTCGTTGGAAACGGGATTTCTTCATCTAATGCTAGACAGAAGAATTCTCAGTAACTTCTTTGGGTTGCGTGTGTTCAACTCGCAGAGTTGAACTTTCTTTTAGACAGAGCAGATTTGAAACCCTCTTTTTGTGGAATTTGCAAGTGGACATTTCAAGCGCTTTGTGGCCAATGGTAGAAAAGGAAATACCTTCGTATAAAAACTGGAGAAAATCATTCTCAGAAACCACTTTGTGATGTGTGCGTTCCACTCACAGAGTTTAACCTTTCTTTTCATAGAGCAGTTTGGAAACACTCTGTTTGTAAAGTCTGCAAGTGGATATTTGGACCTCTTTGAGGATTTCGTTGGAAACAGAATTTCTTCATCTAAGGCTAGACGGAAGAATTATCAGTAACTTCTTTGGGTTGCGTGTGTTCAACTCACAGAGTTGAACCTTCCTTTAGACAGAGCAGATTTGAAAACCTCTTTTTGTGGAATTTGCATGTAGACATTTCAAGTGCTTTGGGGCCAACGGTAGAAAAGGAAATATCTTCGTATAAAAACTAGAGAGAATCACTCCCAGCAACCGCTTTGTGATGAGTGCGTTCCACTCACAGAGTTTAACCTTTCTTTTCATAGAACAGTTTGGAAACACTCTGTTTGTAAAGTCTGCAAGTGGATATTTGGACCTCTTTGAGGATTTCGTTGGAAACGGGATTTCTTCATCTAATGCTAGACAGAAGAATTCTCAGTAACTTCTTTGGGTTGCGTGTGTTCAACTCGCACAGTTGAACTTTCCTTTAGACAGAGCCGATTTGAAACCCTCTTTTTGTGGAATTTCCAATTGGACATTTCAAGCCCTTTGTGGCCAATGGTAGAAAAGGAAATATCTTCGTATAAAAACTGGAGAAAATCATTCTCAGAAACCACTTTGTGATGTGTGCGTTCCACTCACAGAGTTTAACCTTTCTTTTCATAGAGCAATTTGGAAACACTCTGTTTGTAAAGTCTGCAAGTGTATATTTGGACCTCTTTGAGGATTTCGTTGGAAACGGCATTTCTTCATCTAATGCTAGGCTGAAGAATTCTCAGTAACTTCCTTGGGTTGCATGTGTTCAACTCGCAGAGTTGAACCTTCCTTTAGACAGAGCAGATTTGAAAACCTCTTTTTGTGGAATTTCGAAGTGGACATTTCAAGCGCTTTTCGGCCAACGGTAGAAAAGGAAATATCTTCGTATAAAAACTGGAGAGAATCATTCTCAGAAACCATTTTGTGATGTGTGCGTTCCACTCACAGAGATTAACCTTTCTTTTCATAGAGCAGTTTGGAAACACTCTGTTTGTAAAGTCTGCAAGCGGATATTTGGACTTCTTTGAGGATTTCGTTGGAAACGGGATTTCTTCATCTAATGCTAGACAGAAGAATTCTCAGTAACTTCGTTGGGTTGCCTTTGTTCAACTCACAGAGTTGAACCTTCCTTTAGACAGAGCAGATTTGAAACCCTCTTTTTGTGGAATTTGCATGTGGACATTTCAAGCGCTTTGGCGCCAACGGTAGAAAAGGAAATATCTTTGTATAAAAAGTAGAGAGAATCATTCCCAGCAACCGCTTTGTGATGAGTGCGTTCCACTCACAGAGTTTAACCTTTCTTTTCATAGAACAGTTTGCAAACACTCTGTTTGTAAAGTCTGCAAGTGGATATTTGGACCTCTTTGAGGATTTCGTTGGAAACGGGATTTCTTCATCTAATGCTAGAC
This sequence comes from Gorilla gorilla gorilla, assembly GCF_029281585.2. Classification (NCBI taxonomy): domain Eukaryota; kingdom Metazoa; phylum Chordata; class Mammalia; order Primates; family Hominidae; genus Gorilla; species Gorilla gorilla. The sequence goes on from NC_073229.2 coordinate 78,874,082, forward strand.
AGAAGAATTCTCAGTAACTTCTTTGGGTTGCGTGTGTTCAACTTGCAGAGTTGAACCTTCTTTTAGACAGAGCAGATGTGAAACCCTCTTTTTGTGGAATTTCCAAGTGGACATTTCAAGCGCTTTGCGGACAATGGTAGAAAAGGAAATATCTTCGTATAAAAACTGGAGAGAATCATTCTCAGAAACCACGTTGTGATGTGTGCGTTCCACTCACAGAGTTTAAACTTTCTTTCATAGAGCAGTTTGGAAACACTCTGTTTCTAAACTGTGCAAGCGGATATTTGGACCTCTTTGAGGATTTCGTTGGAAACGGGATTTCTTCATCTAATGCTAGACAGAAGAATTCTCAATAACTTCTTTGGGTTGCCTTTGTTCACATCACAGAGTTGAACCTTCCTTTAGACAGAGCAGATTTGAAACCCTCTTTTTGTGGAATTTGCATGTGGACATTTCAAGCGCTATGGGGCCAACGGTAGAAAAGGAAATATCTTCGTATAAAAACTAGAGAGAATCATCCACAGCAACCGCTTTGTGATGCGTGCATTCCACTCACAGAGTTTAACCTTTCTTTTCATAGAACAGTTTGGAAACACTCTGTTTGTAAAGTCTGCAAGCGGATATTTGGACTTCTTTGAGGATTTCGTTGGAAACGGGATTTCTTCATCTAATGCTAGACAGAAGAATTCTCAGTAACTACTTTGGGTTGCCTGTGTTCATCTCACAGAGTTGAACGTTCCTTTAGACAGAGCAGATTTGAAACCCTCTTTTTGTGGAATTTGCATGAGGACATTTCAAGCGCTTTGGGGCCAAGGGTAGAAAAGGAAATATCTTCGTATAAAAACTGGAGAGAATCATTCTCAGAAACCACTTTGTGATGTGTGCATTCCACTCACAGAGTTTAACTTTTCTTTTCATAGAGCAGTTTGGAAACACTCTGTTTCTAAAGTCTGCAAGCGGATATTTGGACCTCTTTGAGGAATTCGTTGGAAACGGGATTTCTTCATCTAATGCTAGACAGAAGAATTCTCAGCAACTTCTTTGGGTTGCGTGTGTTCAACTCACAGAGTTGAACCTTCCTTTAGACAGAGAAGATTTGAAACCCTCTTTTTGTGGAATTTCCAAGTGGACATTTCAAGCGCTTTGCGGCCAACGGTAGAAAAGGAAATATCTTCGTATAAAAACTGGAGAGAATCATTCTCAGAAAGCACTTTCTGATGTGTGCATTCCACTCACAGAGTTGAACCTATCTTTTCATAGAACAGTTTGGAAACACTCTGTTTGTAAAGTCTGCAAGCGGATATTTGGACCTCTTTGAGGATTTCGTTGGAAACGGGATTTCTTCATCAAATGCTAGACAGAAGAATTCTCAGTAACTTCTTTGGGTTGCCTGTGTTCAACTCACAGAGTTGAATGTTCCTTTAGACAGAGAAGATTTGAAACCCTCTTTTTGTGGAATTTGCTTGTGGGCATTTCAAGCGCTTTGGGTCCAACGGTAGAAAAGGAAATATCTTCGTATAAAAACTAGAGAGAATCATCCACAGCAACCGCTTTGTGATGCGTGCGTTCCACTCACAGAGTTTAAACTTTCTTTTCATAGAACAGTTTGCAAACACTCTGTTTGTAAAGTCTGCAAGTGGATATTTGGACCTCTTTGAGGATTTCGTTGGAAACGGGATTTCTTCATCTAATGCTAGACAGAAGAATTCTCAGTAACTTCTTTGGGTTGCGTGTGTTCAACTCGCAGAGTTGAACTTTCTTTTAGACAGAGCAGATTTGAAACCCTCTTTTTGTGGAATTTGCAAGTGGACATTTCAAGCGCTTTGTGGCCAATGGTAGAAAAGGAAATACCTTCGTATAAAAACTGGAGAAAATCATTCTCAGAAACCACTTTGTGATGTGTGCGTTCCACTCACAGAGTTTAACCTTTCTTTTCATAGAGCAGTTTGGAAACACTCTGTTTGTAAAGTCTGCAAGTGGATATTTGGACCTCTTTGAGGATTTCGTTGGAAACAGAATTTCTTCATCTAAGGCTAGACGGAAGAATTATCAGTAACTTCTTTGGGTTGCGTGTGTTCAACTCACAGAGTTGAACCTTCCTTTAGACAGAGCAGATTTGAAAACCTCTTTTTGTGGAATTTGCATGTAGACATTTCAAGTGCTTTGGGGCCAACGGTAGAAAAGGAAATATCTTCGTATAAAAACTAGAGAGAATCACTCCCAGCAACCGCTTTGTGATGAGTGCGTTCCACTCACAGAGTTTAACCTTTCTTTTCATAGAACAGTTTGGAAACACTCTGTTTGTAAAGTCTGCAAGTGGATATTTGGACCTCTTTGAGGATTTCGTTGGAAACGGGATTTCTTCATCTAATGCTAGACAGAAGAATTCTCAGTAACTTCTTTGGGTTGCGTGTGTTCAACTCGCACAGTTGAACTTTCCTTTAGACAGAGCCGATTTGAAACCCTCTTTTTGTGGAATTTCCAATTGGACATTTCAAGCCCTTTGTGGCCAATGGTAGAAAAGGAAATATCTTCGTATAAAAACTGGAGAAAATCATTCTCAGAAACCACTTTGTGATGTGTGCGTTCCACTCACAGAGTTTAACCTTTCTTTTCATAGAGCAATTTGGAAACACTCTGTTTGTAAAGTCTGCAAGTGTATATTTGGACCTCTTTGAGGATTTCGTTGGAAACGGCATTTCTTCATCTAATGCTAGGCTGAAGAATTCTCAGTAACTTCCTTGGGTTGCATGTGTTCAACTCGCAGAGTTGAACCTTCCTTTAGACAGAGCAGATTTGAAAACCTCTTTTTGTGGAATTTCGAAGTGGACATTTCAAGCGCTTTTCGGCCAACGGTAGAAAAGGAAATATCTTCGTATAAAAACTGGAGAGAATCATTCTCAGAAACCATTTTGTGATGTGTGCGTTCCACTCACAGAGATTAACCTTTCTTTTCATAGAGCAGTTTGGAAACACTCTGTTTGTAAAGTCTGCAAGCGGATATTTGGACTTCTTTGAGGATTTCGTTGGAAACGGGCTTTCTTCATCTAATGCTAGACAGAAGAATTCTCAGTAACTTCGTTGGGTTGCCTTTGTTCAACTCACAGAGTTGAACCTTCCTTTAGACAGAGCAGATTTGAAACCCTCTTTTTGTGGAATTTGCATGTGGACATTTCAAGCGCTTTGGCGCCAACGGTAGAAAAGGAAATATCTTTGTATAAAAAGTAGAGAGAATCATTCCCAGCAACCGCTTTGTGATGAGTGCGTTCCACTCACAGAGTTTAACCTTTCTTTTCATAGAACAGTTTGCAAACACTCTGTTTGTAAAGTCTGCAAGTGGATATTTGGACCTCTTTGAGGATTTCGTTGGAAACGGGATTTCTTCATCTAATGCTAGACAGAAGAATTCTCAGTAACTTGTTTGGGTTGCGTGTGTTCAACTTGCAGAGTTGAACCTTCTTTTAGACAGAGCAGATGTGAAACCCTCTTTTTGTGGAATTTCCAAGTGGACATTTCAAGCGCTTTGCGGACAATGGTAGAAAAGGAAATATCTTCGTATAAAAACTGGAGAGAATCATTCTCAGAAACCACGTTGTGATGTGTGCGTTCCACTCACAGAGTTTAAACTTTCTTTCATAGAGCAGTTTGGAAACACTCTGTTTCTAAACTGTGCAAGCGGATATTTGGACCTCTTTGAGGATTTCGTTGGAAACGGGATTTCTTCATCTAATGCTAGACAGAAGAATTCTCAATAACTTCTTTGGGTTGCCTTTGTTCACATCACAGAGTTGAACCTTCCTTTAGACAGAGCAGATTTGAAACCCTCTTTTTGTGGAATTTGCATGTGGACATTTCAAGCGCTATGGGGCCAACGGTAGAAAAGGAAATATCTTCGTATAAAAACTAGAGAGAATCATCCACAGCAACCGCTTTGTGATGCGTGCGTTCCACTCACAGAGTTTAAACTTTCTTTTCATAGAACAGTTTGGAAACACTCTGTTTGTAAAGTCTGCATGTGGATATTTGGACCTCTTTGAGGATTTCGTTGGAAACGGGATTTCTTCATCTAATGCTAGACAGAGGAATTATCAGTAACTTCTTTGGGTTGCGTGTGTTCAACTCGCAGAGTTGAACCTTCCTTTAGACAGAGCAGATTTGAAACCCCCTTTTCGTGGAATTTCCAAGTGGACGTTTCAAGCGCTTTGCGTCCAACGGAAGAAAAGGAAATATCTACGCATAAAAACTGGAGAGAATCATTCTCAGAAACCACTTTGTGATGTGTGCGTTCCACTCACAGAATTTAACCTTTCTTTTCATAGAGCAGTTTGGAAACACTCTGTTTGTAAAGTCTGCAAGCGGATATTTGGACCTCTTTGAGGATTTCGTTGGAAACGGGATTTCTTCATCTAATGCTAGACAGAAAAATTCTCAGTAACTTCTTTGGGTTGCGTGTGTTCAACTCGCAGAGTTGAACCTTCCTTTAGACAGAGCAGACTTTAAACCCTCTTTTAGTGGAATTTCCAAGTGGACATTTCAAGCGATTTGCGGCCAAAGGTATAAAAGGAAATATCTTCGTATAAAAACTGGAGAGAATCATTCTCAGAAAGCACTTTGTGATGTGTGCATTCCACTCACAGAGTTGAACCTATCTTTTCATAGAACAGTTTGGAAACACTCTGTTTGTAAAGTCTGCAAGCGGATATTTGGACTTCTTTGAGGATTTCGTTGGAAACGGGATTTCTTCATCTAATGCTAGACAGAAGAATTCTCAGTAACTACTTTGGGTTGCCTGTGTTCATCTCACAGAGTTGAACGTTCCTTTAGACAGAGCAGATTTGAAACCCTCTTTTTGTGGAATTTGCATGAGGACATTTCAAGCGCTTTGGGGCCAAGGGTAGAAAAGGAAATATCTTCGTATAAAAACTGGAGAGAATCATTCTCAGAAACCACTTTGTGATGTGTGCATTCCACTCACAGAGTTTAACTTTTCTTTTCATAGAGCAGTTTGGAAACACTCTGTTTCTAAAGTCTGCAAGCGGATATTTGGACCTCTTTGAGGATTTCGTTGGAAACGGGATTTCTACATCTAATGCTAGACAGAAGAATTCTCAGCAACTTCTTTGGGTTGCGTGTGTTCAACTCACAGAGTTGAACCTTCCTTTAGACAGAGAAGATTTGAAACCCTCTTTTTGTGGAATTTCCAAGTGGACATTTCAAGCGATTTGCGGCCAACGGTAGAAAAGGAAATATCTTCGTATAAAAACTGGAGAGAATCATTCTCAGAAAGCACTTTGTGATGTGTGCATTCCACTCACAGAGTTGAACCTATCTTTTCATAGAACAGTTTGGAAACACTCTGTTTGTAAAGTCTGCAAGCGGATATTTGGACCTCTTTGAGGATTTCGTTGGAAACGGGATTTCTTCATCAAATGCTAGACAGAAGAATTCTCAGTAACTTCTTTGGGTTGCCTGTGTTCAACTCACAGAGTTGAATGTTCCTTTAGACAGAGAAGATTTGAAACCCTCTTTTTGTGGAATTTGCTTGTGGGCATTTCAAGCGCTTTGGGTCCAACGGTAGAAAAGGAAATATCTTCGTATAAAAACTAGAGAGAATCATCCACAGCAACCGCTTTGTGATGCGTGCGTTCCACTCACAGAGTTTAAACTTTCTTTTCATAGAACAGTTTGGAAACACTCTGTTTGTAAATTCTGCATGTGGATATTTGGAACTCTTTGAGGATTTCTTTGGAAAAGGGATTTCTTCATCTAATGCTAGACAGAAGAATTCTCAGTAACTTCTTAGGGTTGCATGTGATCAACTCACAGAGTTGAACCATCCTTTAGACAGAGCAGATTTGAAACCCTCTTTTTGTGGAATTTGCATTTGGACATTTCAAGCGCTTTGGAGCCAATGGTAGAAAAGGAAATATCTTCGTATAAAAACTAGAGAGAATCATTCCCAGCAACCGCTTTGTGATGAGTGCGTTCCACTCACGGAGTTTAACCTTTCTTTTCATGGAACAGTGTGGAAACGCTCTGTTTGTAAAGTCTGCATGTGGATATTTGGACCTCTTTGAGGATTTCGTAGGAAACGGGATTTCTTCATCTAATGCTAGACAGAAGAATTCTCAGTAACTTCTTTGGGTTACGTGTGTTCAACTCGCAGAGTTGAACCTTCCTTTAGACAGAGCAGATTTGAAACCCTCTTTTTGTGGAATTTCCAAGTGGACATTTCAAGCGCTTTTCGGCCAACGGTAGAAAAGGAAATATCTTCGTATAAAAACTGGAGAGAATCATTCTCAGAAACCATTTTGTGATGTGTGCGTTCCACTCACAGAGTTTAACCTTTCTTTTCATAGAGCAGTTTGGAAACACTCTGTCTGTAAAGTCTGCAAGCGGATATTTGGACTTCTTTGAGGATTTCGTTGGAAACGGGATTTCTTCATCTAATGCTAGACAGAAGAATTCTCAGTAACTTCTTTGGGTTGCCTTTGTTCAACTCACAGAGTTGAACCTTCCTTTAGACAGATCAGATTTGAAAACCTCTTTTTGTGGAATTTGCATGTGGACATTTCAAGCGCTATGGGGCCAACGGTAGAAAAGGAAATATCTTCGTATAAAAAGTAGAGAGAATCATTCCCAGCAACCGCTTTGTGATGAGTGCGTTCCACTCACAGAGCTTAACCTTTCTTTTCATAGAACAGTTTGGAAACACTCTGTTTGTAAAGTCTGAAAGTGGATATTAGGACCTCTTTGAGGATTTCGTTGGAAACGGGATTTCTTCATCTAATGCTAGACAGAGGAATTATCAGTAACTTCTTTGGGTTGCATGTCTTCAACTCGCAGAGTTGAACCTTCCTTTAGACAGAGCAGATTTGAAACCCTCTTTTTGTGGAATTTCCAAGTGGATATTTCAAGCGCTTTGCGGCCAACGGTAGAAATGGAAATATCTTCGTATAAATACTGGAGAGAATCATTCTCAGAAACCACTTTGTGATTTGTGCATTCCACTCACAGAGTTTAACCTTTCTTTTCATAGAGCAGATTCGAAACACTCTGTTTGTAACGTCTGCAAGAAGATATTTGGACCTCTTTGAGGATTTCATTGGAAACGGGATTTCTTCATCTAATGCTAAACAGAAGAATTCTCAGTAACTTCTTTGGGTTGCGTGTGCTCAACTCACAGAGTTGAAAGTTCCTTTAGACAGAGCAGATTTGAAACTCTCTTTTTGTGGGATTTGCAAGTGGAGATTTCAAGCGCTTTGCGGCCAATGGTAGAAAAGGAAATATCTTCGTATAAAAACTAGAGAGAATCATTCCCAGCAACCGCTTTGTGATGCGCGCGTTCCACTCACAGAGTTAAACTTCCTTTTCATAGAACAGTTTGGAAACACTCTGTTTGTAAAGTCTGCATGTGGATATTTGGACCTCTTTGAGGATTTCGTTGGAAACGGGATTTCTTCATCTAATGCTAGACAGAAGAATTCTCAGTAACTTCTTAGGGTTGCGTGTGATCAACTCACAGAGTTGAACCTTCCTTTAGACAGAGCAGATTTGATACCCTCTTTTTGTGGAATTTCCAAGTGGACATTTCAAGCGCTTTGCGGCCAATGGTAGAAAAGGAAATATCTTCGTATAAAAACTGGAGAGAATCATTCTCAGAAACCACTTTGTGATGTGTGCGTTCCACTCACAGAGTTTAACCTTTCTTTTCATAGAGCAGTTTGGAAACACTCTGTTTGTAAAGTCTGCAAGCGGATATTTGGACCTCTTTGAGGATTTCATTGGAAACGGTATTTCTTCATCTAATGCTAGACAGAAGAATTCTCAGTAACTTCTTTGGGTTGCCTTTGTTCAACTCACAGAGTTGAACCTTCCTTTAGACAGAGCAGATTTGAAACCCTCTTTTTGTGGAATTTGCATGTGGACATTTCAAGCGCTTTGGAGCCAACGTTAGAAAAGGAAATATCTTCGTATAAAAACTGGAGAGAATCATTCTCAGAAGCCACTTTGTGATGTGTGCGTTCCACTCACAGAGTTTAACCTTTCTTTTCATAGAGCAGTTTGGAAACACTCTGTTTGTAAAGTCTGCAAGTGGATATTTGGACTTCTTTGAGTATTACGTTGGAAACGGGATTTCTTCATCTAATGCTAGACAGAAGAATTCTCAGTAACTTCTTTGGGTTGCCTTTGGTCAACTCACAGAGTTGAACCTTCCTTTAGACAGAGCAGATTTGAAACCCTCTTTTTGTGGAATTTGCATGTGGACATTTCAAGCGCTTTGGGGCCAACGGTAGAAAAGTAAATATCTTCGTATAGAAACTAGAGAGAATCATTCCCAGCAACCGCTTTGTGATGAGTGCGTTCCAGTCACAGAGCTTAACCTTTCTTTTCATAGAACAGTTCAGAAACACTCTGTTTGTAAAGTCTGCAAGTGGATATTTGGACCTCTTTGAGGATTTCATTGGAAACGGGATTTCTTCATCTAATGCTAGACAGAAGAATTCTCAGTAACTTCTTTGGGTTGCCTGTGTTCAACTCACAGAGTTGAACCTTCCTTTAGACAGAGAAGATTTGAAACCCTCTTTTTGTGGAATTTCCAAGTGGACATTTCAAGCACTTTGCGGCCAACGGTAGAAAAGGAAATATGTTCGTATAAAAACTGGAGAGAATCATTCTCAGAAAACACTTTGTGATGTGTGTGTTCCCCTCACAGAGTTTAACCTTTCTTGTCACAGAGCAGTTTGGAAACACTGTTTGTAAAGTCTGCAAGTGTATATTTGGACCTCTTTGAGGATTATGTTGGAAACGGGATTTCTTCATATAATGCTAGACAGAAGAATTCTCAGTAACTTCCTTGGGTTGCGTGTGTTCAACTCGCAGAGTTGAACCTTCCTTTAGACAGAGCAGATTTGAAAACCTCTTTTTGTGGAATTTGCATGTGGACATTTCAAGCGCTTTGGGGCCAACGGTAGAAAAGGAAATATCTTCGTATAAAAAGTGGAGAGAATCATTCTCAGAAACCACTTTGTGATGTGTGCGTTCCACTAACAGAGTTTAACCTTTCTTTTCATAGAGCAGTTTGGAAACACTCTGTTTGTAAAGTCTGCAAGTGGATATTTGGACCTCTTTGAAGATTTCGTTGGAAACAGAATTTCTTCATCTAATGCTAGACGGAAGAATTCTCAGTAACTTCTTTGGGTTCCGTGTGTTCAACTCGCAGAGTTGAACTTTCCTTTAGACAGAGCAGATTTGAAACCCTCTTTTTGTGGAATTTCCAAGTGGACATTTCAAGCGCTTTGGGGCCAATGGTAGAAAAGGAAATATCTTCGTATAAAAACTGGAGAGAATCATTCTCAGAAACCACTTTGTGATGTGTGCGTTCCACTCACAGAGTTTAACCTTTCTTTTCATAGAGCAGTTTGGAAACACTCTGTTTGTAAAGTCTGCAAGCGGATATTTGGACCTCTTTGAGGATTTCGTTGGAAAAGGGATTTCTTCATCTAATGCTAGACAGAAGAATTCTCAGTAACTTCTTTGGGTTGCGTGTCTTCAACTCGCAGAGTTGAAGCTTCCTTTAGACAGAGCAGATTTGAAACCCTCTTTTTGTGGAATGTCCAAGTGGACATTTGAAGCCCTTTGTGGACAACCGTAGAAAAGGAAATATCTTCATATGAAAACTGGAGAGAATCATTCCTACAAACCACTTTGTGATGAGTGCGTTTCTCTCACATAGTTTAACCTTTCTTTTCATAGAACAGTTTGGAAACACTCTGTTTGCAAAGTCTGCAAGTGGATATTTGGACTTCTTTGAGTATTACGTTGGAAACGGGATTTCTTCATCTAATGCTAGACAGAAGAATTCTCAGTAACTTCTTTGGGTTGCCTTTGGTCAACTCACAGAGTTGAACCTTCCTTTAGACAGAGCAGATTTGAAACCCTCTTTTTGTGGAATTAGCATGTGGACATTTCAAGCGCTTTGGGGCCAACGGTAGAAAAGTAAATATCTTCGTATAGAAACTAGAGAGAATCATTCCCAGCAACCGCTTTGTGATGAGTGCGTTCCAGTCACAGAGCTTAACCTTTCTTTTCATAGAACAGTTCAGAAACACTCTGTTTGTAAAGTCTGCAAGTGGATATTTGGACCTCTTTGAGGATTTCATTGGAAACGGGATTTCTTCATCTAATGCTAGACAGAAGAATTCTCAGTAACTTCTTTGGGTTGCCTGTGTTCAACTCACAGAGTTGAACCTTCCTTTAGACAGAGAAGATTTGAAACCCTCTTTTTGTGGAATTTCCAAGTGGACATTTCAAGCACTTTGCGGCCAACGGTAGAAAAGGAAATATGTTCGTATAAAAACTGGAGAGAATCATTCTCAGAAAACACTTTGTGATGTGTGTGTTCCCCTCACAGAGTTTAACCTTTCTTGTCACAGAGCAGTTTGGAAACACTGTTTGTAAAGTCTGCAAGTGTATATTTGGACCTCTTTGAGGATTATGTTGGAAACGGGATTTCTTCATATAATGCTAGACAGAAGAATTCTCAGTAACTTCCTTGGGTTGCGTGTGTTCAACTCGCAGAGTTGAACCTTCCTTTAGACAGAGCAGATTTGAAAACCTCTTTTTGTGGAATTTGCATGTGGACATTTCAAGCGCTTTGGGGCCAACGGTAGAAAAGGAAATATCTTCGTATAAAAAGTGGAGAGAATCATTCTCAGAAACCACTTTGTGATGTGTGCGTTCCACTAACAGAGTTTAACCTTTCTTTTCATAGAGCAGTTTGGAAACACTCTGTTTGTAAAGTCTGCAAGTGGATATTTGGACCTCTTTGAAGATTTCGTTGGAAACAGAATTTCTTCATCTAATGCTAGACGGAAGAATTCTCAGTAACTTCTTTGGGTTCCGTGTGTTCAACTCGCAGAGTTGAACTTTCCTTTAGACAGAGCAGATTTGAAACCCTCTTTTTGTGGAATTTCCAAGTGGACATTTCAAGCGCTTTGGGGCCAATGGTAGAAAAGGAAATATCTTCGTATAAAAACTGGAGAGAATCATTCTCAGAAACCACTTTGTGATGTGTGCGTTCCACTCACAGAGTTTAACCTTTCTTTTCATAGAGCAGTTTGGAAACACTCTGTTTGTAAAGTCTGCAAGCGGATATTTGGACCTCTTTGAGGATTTCGTTGGAAAAGGGATTTCTTCATCTAATGCTAGACAGAAGAATTCTCAGTAACTTCTTTGGGTTGCGTGTCTTCAACTCGCAGAGTTGAAGCTTCCTTTAGACAGAGCAGATTTGAAACCCTCTTTTTGTGGAATGTCCAAGTGGACATTTGAAGCCCTTTGTGGACAACCGTAGAAAAGGAAATATCTTCATATGAAAACTGGAGAGAATCATTCCTACAAACCACTTTGTGATGAGTGCGTTTCTCTCACATAGTTTAACCTTTCTTTTCATAGAACAGTTTGGAAACACTCTGTTTGCAAAGTCTGCAAGTGGATATTTGGACCTCTTTGAGGATTTCATTGGAAACGGGATTTCTTCATCTAATGCTAGACAGAAGAATTCTCAGTAACTTCATTGGGTTGCCTGTGTTCAACTCACAGAGTTGAACGTTCCTTTAGACAGAGTAGATTTGAAACTCTCTTTTTGTGGAATTTGCAGTTGGACATTTCAAGCGCTTTGGGGCCAACGGTAGAAAAGGAAATATCTTCGTATAAAAAGTAGAGAGAATCACTCCCAGCAACCGCTTTGTGATGAGTGCATTCCACTCACAGAGCTTAACCTTTCTTTTCAGAGAACAGTTTGGAAACACTCTATTTCTAAAGTCTGCAAGTGGATATTTGGACCTCTTTGAGGATTTCGTTGGAAACGGGATTTCTTCGTCTGATGCTAGACAGAAGAATTCTCAGTAACTTCTTTGGGTTGCGTGTGTTCAACTCGCAGAGTTGAACCTTCCTTTAGAAAGAGCAGATATGAAACCCTCTTTTTGTGGGATTTCCAAGTGGACATTTCAAGCACTTTGCGGCCAACGGTAGAAAAGGAAATATCTTCGTATAAAAACTGGAGAGAATCATTCTCAGAAACCACTTTGTGATGTGTGCGTTCCACTCACAGAGTTTAACCTTTCTTTTCATAGAGCAGTTTGGAAACACTCTGTTTCTAATGTCTGCAAGCGGATATTTGGTCCTCTTTGAGGATTTCGTTGGAAACGGGATTTCTTCATCTAATGCTAGACAGAAGAAGTCTCAGTAACTTCTTTGGGTTAAGTGTGTTCAACTCGCAGAGTTGAACGTTCCTTTAGACAGAGCAGATTTGAAACCCTCTTTTTGTGGAATTTCCAAGTGGACATTTCAAGCGCTTTGCGGCCAACAGTAGAAAAGGAAATATCTTCGTATAAAAACTGGAGATAATCATTCTCAGAAACCACTTTGTGATGTGTGCATTCCACTCACAGAGTTTAACCTTTCTTTTCATAGAGCAGTTTGGAAACACTCTGTTTCTACAGTCTGCAAGCGGATATTTGGACCTCTTTGAGGATTTCTTGGAAACGGGATTTCTTCATCTAATGCTAGACAGAAGAATTCTCATTAACTTATTTGGGTTGCGTGTGTTCAACTCGCAGAGTTGAACCTTCCTTTAGACAGAGCAGATTTGAAACCCTCTTTTTGTGGAATTTCCAAGTGGACATTTCAAGCGCTTTGCGGCCAACGGTAGAAAAGAAATATCTTCCTATAAAAACTGGAGGGAATCATTCTCAGAAAGCACTTTGTGATGTGTGCATTCCACTCACAGAGTTGAACCTATCTTTTCATAGAACAGTTTGGAAACAGTCTGTTTGTAAAGTCTGCAAGCGGATATTTGGACCTCTTTGAGGATTTCGTTGGAAACGGGATTTCTTCATCTAATGCTAGACAGAAGAATTCTCAGTAACTTCTTTGGGTTGCCTGTGTTCAACTCACAGACTTGAACGTTCCTTTAGACAGAGCAGATTTGAAACCCTCTTTTTGTGGAATTTGCATGTGGACATTTCAAGCGCTTTGGCGCCAACGGTAGAAAAGGAAATATGTTCGTATAAAAACTAGAGAGAATCATTCCCAGCAACCGCTTTGTGATGAGTGTGTTCCATTCACAGAGTTTAACCTTTCTTTTCATAGAACAGTTTGGAAACACTCTGTTTGTAAAGTCTGCAAGTGGATATTTGGACCTCTTTGAGGATTTCGTTGGAAACGGGATTTCTTCATCTAATGCTAGACAGAAGAATTCTCAGTAACTTCTTTAGGTTGCGTGTGTTCAACTCGCAGAGTTGAACCTTCCTTTAGACAGAGCAGATTTGAAACCCTCTTTTTGTGGAATTTCCAAGTGGACATTTCAAGCGCTTTGCGGCCAACGGTAGAAATGGAAATATCTTCGTATAAATACTGGAGAGAATCATTCTCAGAAACCACTTTGTGATTTGTGCATTCCACTCACAGAGTTTAACCTTTCTTTTCATAGAGCAGATTGGAAACACTCTGTTTGTAACGTCTGCAAGAAGATATTTGGACCTCTTTGAGGATTTCATTGGAAACGGGATTTCTTCATCTAATGCTAAACAGAAGAATTCTCAGTAACTTCTTTGGGTTGCGTGTGCTCAACTCACAGAGTTGAACGTTCCTTTAGACAGAGCAGATTTGAAACTCTCTTTTTGTGGGATTTGCAAGTGGAGATTTCAAGCGCTTTGGGGCCAATGGTAGAAAAGGAAATATCTTCGTATAAAAACTAGAGAGAATCATTCCCAGCAACCGCTTTGTGATGCGCGCGTTCCACTCACAGAGTTTAAACTTTCTTTTCATAGAACAGTTTGGAAACACTCTGTTTGTAAAGTCTGCATGTGGATATTTGGACCTCTTTGAGGATTTCGTTGGAAACGGGATTTCTTCATCTAATGCTAGACAGAAGAATTCTCAGTAACTTCTTTGGGTTGCGTGTGATCAACTCACAGAGTTGAACCTTCCTTTAGACAGAGCAGATTTGATACCCTCTTTTTGTGGAATTTGCATGTGGACATTTCAAGCGCTTTGGGGCCAACGGTAGAAAAGTAAATATCTTCGTATAGAAACTAGAGAGAATCATTCCCAGCAACCGCTTTGTGATGAGTGCATTCCAGTCACAGAGCTTAACCTTTCTTTTCATAGAACAGTTCAGAAACACTCTGTTTGTAAAGTCTGCAAGTGGATATTTGGACCTCTTTGAGGATTTCATTGGAAACGGGATTTCTTCATCTAATGCTAGACAGAAGAATTCTCAGTAACTTCTTTGGGTTGCCTGTGTTCAACTCACAGAGTTGAACCTTCCTTTAGACAGAGAAGATTTGAAACCCTCTTTTTGTGGAATTTCCAAGTGGACATTTCAAGCACTTTGCGGCCAACGGTAGAAAAGGAAATATCTTCGTATAAAAACTGGAGAGAATCATTCTCAGAAAACACTTTGTGATGTGTGTGTTCCCCTCACAGAGTTTAACCTTTCTTGTCACAGAGCAGTTTGGAAACACTGTTTGTAAAGTCTGCAAGTGTATATTTGGACCTCTTTGAGGATTATGTTGGAAACGGGATTTCTTCATATAATGCTAGACTGAAGAATTCTCAGTAACTTCCTTGGGTTGCGTGTGTTCAACTCGCAGAGTTGAACCTTCCTTTAGACAGAGCAGATTTGAAAACCTCTTTTTGTGGAATTTGCATGTGGACATTTCAAGCGCTTTGGGGCCAACGGTAGAAAAGGAAATATCTTCGTATAAAAAGTGGAGAGAATCATTCTCAGAAACCACTTTGTGATGTGTGCGTTCCACTCACGGAATTCAACCTTTCTATTCATAGAGCAGTTTGGAAACACTCTGTTTGTAAAGTCTGCAAGCGGATATTTGAACCTCTTTGAGGATTTCGTTGGAAACGGGTTTTCTTCATCTAATGCTAGACAGAAGAATTCTCAGTAACTTCTTTGGGTTGCCTGTGTTCAACTCGCAGAGTTAAACCTTCCTTTAGACAGAGCAGATTTGAAACCCTCCTTTTGTGGAATTTGCATGTGGACATTTCATACACTTTGGCGCCAACGGGAGAAAAGGAAATATCTTTGTATAAAAACTAGAGAGAATCATTCCTAGCAACTGCTTTGTGATGAGTGCGTTCCACTCACAGAGTTTAACCTTTCTTTTCATAGAACACTTTGGAAACACTCTGTTTGTAAAGTCTGCAAGTGGATATTTGGACCTCTTTGAGGATTTCGTTGGAAACCTGATTTCTTCATCTGATGCTAGACAGAAGAATTCTCAGTAACTTCTTTGGGTTGCGTGTGTTCAACTCGCACAGTTGAACTTTCCTTTAGACAGAGCAGATTTGAAACCATCTTTTTGTGGAATTTCCAAGTGGACATTTCAAGCGCTTTGCGGCCAATGGTAGAAAAGGAAATATCTTCTTATACAAACTGGAGAAAATCATTCTCAGAAACCACTTTGTGATGTGTGCATTCCACTCACAGAGTTTAACCTTTCTTTTCATAGAGCAGTTTGGAAACACTCTGTTTCTAAATTCTGCAAGCGGATATTTGGACCTCTTTGAGGATTTCATTGGAAACGGGATTTCTTCATCTAATGCTAGACAGAAGAATTCTCAGTAACTTCTTTGGGTTGCCTTTGTTCAACTCGCAGAGTTGAAGCTTCCTTTCGACAGAGCAGATTTGAAACCCTCTTTTTGTGGAATTTGTATGTGGACGTTTCAAGCGCTTTGGGTCCAACGGTAGAAAAGGAAATATCTTCGTATAAAAACTAGAGAGAATCGTTCTTAGAAACCACTTTGTGATGTGTTCGTTCCACTCACAGAGTTTATCCTTTCGTTTCATAGAGCAGTTTGGAAACACTCTGTTTCTAAAGTCTGCAAGCGGATATTTGGACCTCTTTGAGGATTTCGTTAGAAACGGGATTTCTTCATCTAATGCTAGACAGAAGAATTCTCATTAACTTCTTTGGGTTGCCTTTGTTCAACTCACAGAGTTGAATCTTCCTTTAGACAGAGCAGATTTGAAACCCTCTATTTGTGGAAGTTCCAAGTGGACATTTCAATTGCCTCGCGGCCAACAGTAGAAAAGGTAATATCTTCGTATAAAAACTGGAGAGAATCATTCTCAGAAACCACTTTGTGATGTGTGTGTTCCACTCACAGAGTTTAACCTTTCTTTTCATAAAGCAGTTTGGAAACACTCTGTTTGTAAATTCTGCAAGCGGATATTTGGACCTCTTTGAGGATTTCGTTGGAAACGGGATTTCTTCATCTAATGCTAGACAGAAGAATTCTCAGTAACTTCCTTGGGTTGCGTGTGTTCAACTCGCAGAGTTGAGCCTTCCTTTAGACAGAGGAGATTTGAAACCCTCTTTTTGTGGAATTTCCAAGAGTACATATGAAGCGCTTTGCGTCCAACGGTAGAAAAGGAAATATCTTCGTATAAAAACTGGAGAGAATCATTCCCAGAAATCACTTTGTGATGAGTGCGTTCCACTCACAGAGTTTAACCTTTCTTTTCCTGGAACAGTTTGGAAACACTCTGTTTGTAAAGTCTGCAGGTGGATATTTGGACCTCTTTGAGGATTTCGTTGGAAACGGGATTTCTTCATCTAATGCTAGACAGAAGAATTCTCAGTAACTTCTTTGGGTTGCCTGTGTTCAACTCACAGAGTTGAACCTTCCTTTAGACAGAGAAGATTTGAAACTCTCTTTTTGTGGAATTTGCATGTAGACATTTCAAGCGCTTTGGGGCCAACGGTAGAAAAGGAAATATCTTCGTATAAAAACTGGAGAGAATCATTCTCAGAAACAACTTTGTGATGTGTGCGTTCCACTCACAGAGTTTAACCTTTCTTTTCATAGAGCTGTTTGGAACCACTCTGTTTGTAAAGTCTGCAAGTGGATATTTGGACCTCTTTGACGATTTCGTTGGAAACAGAATTTCTTCATCTAATGCTAGACGGAAGAATTCTCAGTAACTTCTTTGGGTTGTGTGTGTTCAACTCGCAGAGTTGAACCTTCCTTGAGACAGAGCAGATTTGAAAACCTCTTTTTGTGGAATTTGCATGTGGACATTTCAAGCGCTTTGGAGCCAACGGTAGAAAAGGAAATATCTTCGTATAAAAACTGGAGAGAATCATTCCCAGCCACCGCTTTGTGATGAGTGCCTTCCATTCACAGAGTTTAACCTTTCTTTTCATAGAACAGTTTGGAATCACTCTGTTTGTAACGTCTGCAAGTGGATATTTGGACCTCTTTGAGGATTTCGTTGGAAACGGGATTTCTTCATCTAATGCTAGACAGAAGAATTCTCAGTAACTTCTTTGGGTTGCGTGTGTTCAACTTGCAGAGTTGAACCTTCTTTTAGACAGAGTAGATGTGAAACCCTCTTTTTGTGGAATTTCCAAGTGGACATTACAAGCGCTTTGCGGACAATGGTAGAAAAGGAAATATCTTCGTATAAAAACTGGAGAGAATCATTCTCAGAAACCACGTTGTGATGTGTGCGTTCCACTCACAGAGTATAAACTTTCTTTCATAGAGCAGTTTGGAAACACTCTGTTTCTAAACTCTGCAAGCTGATATTTGGACCTCTTTGAGGATTTCGTTGGAAACGGGATTTCTTCATCTAATGCTAGACAGAAGAATTCTCAATAACTTCTTTGGGTTGCCTTTGTTCACATCACAGAGTTGAACCTTCCTTTAGACAGAGCAGATTTGAAACCCTCTTTTTGTGGAATTTGCATGTGGACATGTCAAGCGCTATGGGGTCAACGGTAGAAAAGGAAATATCTTCGTATAAAAAGTAGAGACTATCATTCCCAGCAACCGCTTTGTGATGAGTGCGTTCCACTCACAGAGCTTAACCTTTCTTTTCATACAACAGTTTGGAAACACTCTGTTTGTAAAGTCTGCAAGTGTATATTTGGACCTCTTTGAGGATTTCGTTGGAAACGGGATTTCTTCATCTAATGCTAGACAGAGGAATTATCAGTAACTTCTTTGGGTTGCGTGTGTTCAACTCGCAGAGTTGAACCTTCCTTTAGACAGAGCAGATTTGAAACCCCCTTTTCGTGGAATTTCCAAGTGGACATTTCAAGCGCTTTGCGTCCAACGGAAGAAAAGGAAATATCTTCGCATAAAAACTGGAGAGAATCATTCTCAGAAACCACTTTGTGATGTGTGCGTTCCACTCACAGAGTTTAACCTTTCTTTTCATAGAACAGTTTGGAAACACTCTGTTTGTAAAGTCTGCAAGTGGATATTTGGACCTCTTTGAGGATTTCGTTGGAAACGGGATTTCTTCATCTAATGCTAGACAGAAGAATTCTCAGTAACTTCTTTGGGTTGCCTGTGTTCAACTCACAGAGTTGAACGTTCCTTTAGACAGAGCAGTTTTGAAACCCTCTTTTTGTGGAATTTGCATGTGGACATTTCAAGCGCTTTGGAGCCAACGGTAGAAAAGGAAATATCTTCGTATAAAAACTAGAGAGAATCATTCCCAGCAACCGCTTTGTGATGAGTGCCTTCCATTCACAGAGTTTAACCTTTCTTTTCATAGAACAGTTTGCAAACACTCTGTTTGTAAAGTCTGCAAGTGGATATTTGGACCTCTTTGAGGATTTCGTTGGAAACGGGATTTCTTCATCTAATGCTAGACAGAAGAATTCTCAGTAACTTCTTTGGGTTGCGTGTGTTCAACTCGCAGAGTTGAACTTTCTTTTAGACAGAGCAGATTTGAAACCCTCTTTTTGTGGAATTTCCAAGTGGACATTTCAAGCGCTTTGTGGCCAATGGTAGAAAAGGAAATACCTTCGTATAAAAACTGGAGAAAATCATTCTCAGAAACCACTTTGTCATGTGTGCGTTCCACTCACAGAGTTTAACCTTTCTTTTCATAGAGCAGTTTGGAAACACTCTGTTTGTAAAGTCTGCAAGTGGATATTTGGACCTCTTTGAGGATTTCGTTGGAAACAGAATTTCTTCATCTAAGGCTAGACGGAAGAATTATCAGTAACTTCTTTGGGTTGCGTGTGTTCAACTCACAGAGTTGAACCTTCCTTTAGACAGAGCAGATTTGAAAACCTCTTTTTGTGGAATTTGCATGTAGACATTTCAAGTGCTTTGGGGCCAACGGTAGAAAAGGAAATATCTTCGTATAAAAACTAGAGAGAATCACTCCCAGCAACCGCTTTGTGATGAGTGCGTTCCACTCACAGAGTTTAACCTTTCTTTTCATAGAACAGTTTGGAAACACTCTGTTTGTAAAGTCTGCAAGTGGATATTTGGACCTCTTTGAGGATTTCGTTGGAAACGGGATTTCTTCATCTAATGCTAGACAGAAGAATTCTCAGTAACTTCTTTGGGTTGCCTGTGTTCAACTCACAGAGTTGAACCTTCCTTTAGACAGAGCAGATTTGAAACCCTCTTTTTGTGGAATTTCCAAGTGGACATTTCAAGCACTTTGCGGCCAACGGTAGAAAAGGAAATATGTTCGTATAAAAACTGGAGAGAATCATTCTCAGAAAACACTTTGTGATGTGTGTGTTCCCCTCACAGAGTTTAACCTTTCTTGTCACAGAGCAGTTTGGAAACACTGTTTGTAAAGTCTGCAAGTGTATATTTGGACCTCTTTGAGGATTATGTTGGAAACGGGTTTTCTTCATATAATGCTAGACAGAAGAATTCTCAGTAACTTCCTTGGGTTGCGTGTGTTCAACTCGCAGAGTTGAACCTTCCTTTAGAGAGAGCAGATTTGAAAACCTCTTTTTGTGGAATTTGCATGTGGACATTTCAAGCGCTTTGGGGCCAACGGTAGAAAAGGAAATATCTTCGTATAAAAAGTGGAGAGAATCATTCTCAGAAACCACTTTGTGATGTGTGCGTTCCACTAACAGAGTTTAACCTTTCTTTTCATAGAGCAGTTTGGAAACACTCTGTTTGTAAAGTCTGCAAGTGGATATTTGGACCTCTTTGAAGATTTCGTTGGAAACAGAATTTCTTCATCTAATGCTAGACGGAAGAATTCTCAGTAACTTCTTTGGGTTCCTTGTGTTCAACTCGCAGAGTTGAACCTTCCTTTAGACAGAGCAGATTTGAAACCCTCTTTTTGTGGAATTTCCAAGTGGACATTTCAAGCGCTTTGGGGCCAATTGTAGAAAAGGAAATATCTTCGTATAAAAACTGGAGAGAATCATTCTCAGAAACCACTTTGTGATGTGTGCGTTCCACTCACAGAGTTTAACCTTTCTTTTCATAGAGCAGTTTGGAAACACTCTGTTTGTAAAGTCTGCAAGCGCATATTTGGACCTCTTTGAGGATTTCGTTGGAAAAGGGATTTCTTCATCTAATGCTAGACAGAAGAATTCTCAGTAACTTCTTTGGGTTGCGTGTCTTCAACTCGCAGAGTTGAAGCTTCCTTTAGACAGAGCAGATTTGAAACCCTCTTTTTGTGGAATGTCCAAGTGGACATTTGAAGCCCTTTGTGGACAACCGTAGAAAAGGAAATATCTTCATATGAAAACTGGAGAGAATCATTCCTACAAACCACTTTGTGATGAGTGCGTTTCTCTCACATAGTTTAACCTTTCTTTTCATAGAACAGTTTGGAAACACTCTGTTTGCAAAGTCTGCAAGTGGATATTTGGACCTCTTTGAGGATTTCATTGGAAACGGGATTTCTTCATCTAATGCTAGACAGAAGAATTCTCAGTAACTTCATTGGGTTGCCTGTGTTCAACTCACAGAGTTGAACGTTCCTTTAGACAGAGTAGATTTGAAACTCTCTTTTTGTGGAATTTGCAGTTGGACATTTCAAGCGCTTTGGGGCCAACGGTAGAAAAGGAAATATCTTCGTATAAAAAGTAGAGAGAATCACTCCCAGCAACCGCTTTGTGATGAGTGCATTCCACTCACAGAGCTTAACCTTTCTTTTCAGAGAACAGTTTGGAAACACTCTATTTCTAAAGTCTGCAAGTGGATATTTGGACCTCTTTGAGGATTTCGTTGGAAACGGGATTTCTTCGTCTGATGCTAGACAGAAGAATTCTCAGTAACTTCTTTGGGTTGCGTGTGTTCAACTCGCAGAGTTGAACCTTCCTTTAGAAAGAGCAGATTTGAAACCCTCTTTTTGTGGGATTTCCAAGTGGACATTTCAAGCACTTTGCGGCCAACGGTAGAAAAGGAAATATCTTCGTATAAAAACTGGAGAGAATCATTCTCAGAAACCACTTTGTGATGTGTGCGTTCCACTCACAGAGTTTAACCTTTCTTTTCATAGAGCAGTTTGGAAACACTCTGTTTCTAATGTCTGCAAGCGGATATTTGGTCCTCTTTGAGGATTTCGTTGGAAACGGGATTTCTTCATCTAATGCTAGACAGAAGAATTCTCAGTAACTTCTTTGGGTTAAGTGTGTTCAACTCGCAGAGTTGAACGTTCCTTTAGACAGAGCAGATTTGAAACCCTCTTTTTGTGGAATTTCCAAGTGGACATTTCAAGCGCTTTGCGGCCAACAGTAGAAAAGGAAATATCTTCGTATAAAAACTGGAGATAATCATTCTCAGAAACCACTTTGTGATGTGTGCATTCCACTCACAGAGTTTAACCTTTCTTTTCATAGAGCAGTTTGGAAACACTCTGTTTCTACAGTCTGCAAGCGGATATTTGGACCTCTTTGAGGATTTCTTGGAAACGGGATTTCTTCATCTAATGCTAGACAGAAGAATTCTCATTAACTTATTTGGGTTGCGTGTGTTCAACTCGCAGAGTTGAACCTTCCTTTAGACAGAGCAGATTTGAAACCCTCTTTTTGTGGAATTTCCAAGTGGACATTTCAAGCGCTTTGCGGCCAACGGTAGAAAAGAAATATCTTCCTATAAAAACTGGAGGGAATCATTCTCAGAAAGCACTTTGTGATGTGTGCATTCCACTCACAGAGTTGAACCTATCTTTTCATAGAACAGTTTGGAAACAGTCTGTTTGTAAAGTCTGCAAGCGGATATTTGGACCTCTTTGAGGATTTCGTTGGAAACGGGATTTCTTCATCTAATGCTAGACAGAAGAATTCTCAGTAACTTCTTTGGGTTGCCTGTGTTCAACTCACAGACTTGAACGTTCCTTTAGACAGAGCAGATTTGAAACCCTCTTTTTGTGGAATTTGCATGTGGACATTTCAAGCGCTTTGGCGCCAACGGTAGAAAAGGAAATATGTTCGTATAAAAACTAGAGAGAATCATTCCCAGCAACCGCTTTGTGATGAGTGTGTTCCATTCACAGAGTTTAACCTTTCTTTTCATAGAACAGTTTGGAAACACTCTGTTTGTAAAGTCTGCAAGTGGATATTTGGACCTCTTTGAGGATTTCGTTGGAAACGGGATTTCTTCATCTAATGCTAGACAGAAGAATTCTCAGTAACTTCTTTGGGTTGCGTGTGTTCAACTCGCAGAGTTGAACCTTCCTTTAGACAGAGCAGATTTGAAACCCTCTTTTTGTGGAATTTCCAAGTGGACATTTCAAGCGCTTTGCGGCCAACAGTAGAAATGGAAATATCTTCGTATAAATACTGGAGAGAATCATTCTCAGAAACCACTTTGTGATTTGTGCATTCCACTCACAGAGTTTAACCTTTCTTTTCATAGAGCAGATTCGAAACACTCTGTTTGTAACGTCTGCAAGAAGATATTTGGACCTCTTTGAGGATTTCATTGGAAACGGGATTTCTTCATCTAATGCTAAACAGAAGAATTCTCAGTAACTTCTTTGGGTTGCGTGTGCTCAACTCACAGAGTTGAACGTTCCTTTAGACAGAGCAGATTTGAAACTCTCTTTTTGTGGGATTTGCAAGTGGAGATTTCAAGCGCTTTGGGGCCAATGGTAGAAAAGGAAATATCTTCGTATAAAAACTAGAGAGAATCATTCCCAGCAACCGCTTTGTGATGCGCGCGTTCCACTCACAGAGTTTAAACTTTCTTTTCATAGAACAGTTTGGAAACACTCTGTTTGTAAAGTCTGCATGTGGATATTTGGACCTCTTTGAGGATTATGTTGGAAACGGGATTTCTTCATCTAATGCTAGACAGAAGAATTCTCAGTAACTTCTTTGGGTTGCGTGTGATCAACTCACAGAGTTCAACCTTCCTTTAGACAGAGCAGATTTGATACCCTCTTTTTGTGGAATTTGCATGTGGACATTTCAAGCGCTTTGGGGCCAACGGTAGAAAAGTAAATATCTTCGTATAGAAACTAGAGAGAATCATTCCCAGCAACCGCTTTGTGATGAGTGCATTCCAGTCACAGAGCTTAACCTTTCTTTTCATAGAACAGTTCAGAAACACTCTGTTTGTAAAGTCTGCAAGTGGATATTTGGACCTCTTTGAGGATTTCATTGGAAACGGGATTTCTTCATCTAATGCTAGACAGAAGAATTCTCAGTAACTTCTTTGGGTTGCCTGTGTTCAACTCACAGAGTTGAACCTTCCTTTAGACAGAGAAGATTTGAAACCCTCTTTTTGTGGAATTTCCAAGTGGACATTTCAAGCACTTTGCGGCCAACGGTAGAAAAGGAAATATCTTCGTATAAAAACTGGAGAGAATCATTCTCAGAAAACACTTTGTGATGTGTGTGTTCCCCTAAAAGAGTTTAACCTTTCTTGTCACAGAGCAGTTTGGAAACACTGTTTGTAAAGTCTGCAAGTGTATATTTGGACCTCTTTGAGGATTATGTTGGAAACGGGATTTCTTCATATAATGCTAGACTGAAGAATTCTCAGTAACTTCCTTGGGTTGCGTGTGTTCAACTCGCAGAGTTGAACCTTCCTTTAGACAGAGCAGATTTGAAAACCTCTTTTTGTGGAATTTGCATGTGGACATTTCAAGCGCTTTGGGGCCAACGGTAGAAAAGGAAATATCTTCGTATAAAAAGTGGAGAGAATCATTCTCAGAAACCACTTTGTGATGTGTGCGTTCCACTCACGGAATTCAACCTTTCTATTCATAGAGCAGTTTGGAAACACTCTGTTTGTAAAGTCTGCAAGCGGATATTTGAACATCTTTGAGGATTTCATTGGAAACGGGATTTCTTCATCTAATGCTAGACAGAAGAATTCTCAGTAACTTCTTTGGGTTGCCTGTGTTCAACTCGCAGAGTTAAACCTTCCTTTAGACAGAGCAGATTTGAAACCCTCCTTTTGTGGAATTTGCATGTGGACATTTCAAACACTTTGGCGCCAACGGGAGAAAAGGAAATATCTTTGTATAAAAACTAGAGAGAATCATTCCTAGCAACTGCTTTGTGATGAGTGCGTTCCACACACAGAGTTTAACCTTTCTTTTCATAGAACACTTTGGAAACACTCTGTTTGTAAAGTCTGCAAGTGGATATTTGGACCTCTTTGAGGATTTCGTTGGAAACGTGATTTCTTCATCTGATGCTAGACAGAAGAATTCTCAGTAACTTCTTTGGGTTGCGTGTGTTCAACTCGCACAGTTGAACTTTCCTTTAGACAGAGCAGATTTGAAACCATCTTTTTGTGGAATTTCCAAGTGGACATTTCAAGCGCTTTGCGGCCAATGGTAGAAAAGGAAATATCTTCTTATACAAACTGGAGAAAATCATTCTCAGAAACCACTTTGTGATGTGTGCATTCCACTCACAGAGTTTAACCTTTCTTTTCATAGAACAGTTTGGAAACACTCTGTTTCTAAATTCTGCAAGCGGATATTTGGACCTCTTTGAGGATTTCATTGGAAACGGGATTTCTTCATCTAATGCTAGACAGAAGAATTCTCAGTAACTTCTTTGGGTTGCCTTTGTTCAACTCGCAGAGTTGAAGCTTCCTTTCGACAGAGCAGATTTGAAACCCTCTTTTTGTGGAATTTGTATGTGGACGTTTCAAGCGCTTTGGGTCCAACGGTAGAAAAGGAAATATCTTCGTATAAAAACTAGAGAGAATCATTCCCAGCAACCGCTTTGTGATGAGTGCGTTTCACTCACAGAGTTTAACCTTTCTTTTCATAGAACCGTTTGGAAACACTCTGTTTGTAAAGTCTGCAAGTGGATATTTGGACCTCTTTGAGGATTTCGTTGGAATCGGGATTTCTTCATCTAATGCTAGACAGAAGAATTCTCAGTAACTTCTTAGGGTTGCGTGTGATCAACTCACAGAGTTGAACCTTCCTTTAGACAGAGCAGATTTGAAACCCTCTTTTTGTGGAATTTCCAAGTTGACATTTCAAGCGATTTGAGGCCAATGGTAGAAAAGGAAATATCTTCGTATAAAAACTGGAGAGAATCGTTCTTAGAAACCACTTTGTGATGTGTTCGTTCCACTCACAGAGTTTATCCTTTCGTTTCATAGAGCAGTTTGGAAACACTCTGTTTCTAAAGTCTGCAAGCGGATATTTGGACCTCTTTGAGGATTTCGTTAGAAACGGGATTTCTTCATCTAATGCTAGACAGAAGAATTCTCAGTAACTTCTTTGGGTTGCCTTTGTTCAACTCACAGAGTTGAATCTTCCTTTAGACAGAGCAGATTTGAAACCCTCTATTTGTGGAAGTTCCAAGTGGATATTTCAATTGCCTCGCGGCCAACAGTAGAAAAGGTAATATCTTCGTATAAAAACTGGAGAGAATCATTCTCAGAAACCACTTTGTGATGTGTGTGTTCCACTCACAGAGTTTAACCTTTCTTTTCATAAAGCAGTTTGGAAACACTCTGTTTGTAAATTCTGCAAGCGGATATTTGGACCTCTTTGAGGATTTCTTTGGAAACGGGATTTCTTCATCTAATGCTAGACAGAAGAATTCTCAGTAACTTCCTTGGGTTGCGTGTGTTCAACTCGCAGAGTTGAGCCTTCCTTTAGACAGAGGAGATTTGAAACCCTCTTTTTGTGGAATTTCCAAGAGTACATATCAAGCGCTTTGGAGCCAACGGTAGAAAAGGAAATATCTTCGTATAAAAACTAGAGAGAATCGTTCTTAGAAACCACTTTGTGATGTGTTCGTTCCACTCACAGAGTTTATCCTTTCGTTTCATAGAGCAGTTTGGAAACACTCTGTTTCTAAAGTCTGCAAGCGGATATTTGGACCTCTTTGAGGATTTCGTTAGAAACGGGATTTCTTCATCTAATGCTAGACAGAAGAATTCTCATTAACTTCTTTGGGTTGCCTTTGTTCAACTCACAGAGTTGAATCTTCCTTTAGACAGAGCAGATTTGAAACCCTCTATTTGTGGAAGTTCCAAGTGGACATTTCAATTGCCTCGCGGCCAACAGTAGAAAAGGTAATATCTTCGTATAAAAACTGGAGAGAATCATTCTCAGAAACCACTTTGTGATGTGTGTGTTCCACTCACAGAGTTTAACCTTTCTTTTCATAAAGCAGTTTGGAAACACTCTGTTTGTAAATTCTGCAAGCGGATATTTGGACCTCTTTGAGGATTTCGTTGGAAACGGGATTTCTTCATCTAATGCTAGACAGAAGAATTCTCAGTAACTTCCTTGGGTTGCGTGTGTTCAACTCGCAGAGTTGAGCCTTCCTTTAGACAGAGGAGATTTGAAACCCTCTTTTTGTGGAATTTCCAAGAGTACATATGAAGCGCTTTGCGTCCAACGGTAGAAAAGGAAATATCTTCGTATAAAAACTGGAGAGAATCATTCCCAGAAATCACTTTGTGATGAGTGCGTTCCACTCACAGAGTTTAACCTTTCTTTTCCTGGAACAGTTTGGAAACACTCTGTTTGTAAAGTCTGCAGGTGGATATTTGGACCTCTTTGAGGATTTCGTTGGAAACGGGATTTCTTCATCTAATGCTAGACAGAAGATTTCTCAGTAACTTCTTTGGGTTGCCTGTGTTCAACTCACAGAGTTGAACCTTCCTTTAGACAGAGAAGATTTGAAACTCTCTTTTTGTGGAATTTGCATGTAGACATTTCAAGCGCTTTGGGGCCAACGGTAGAAAAGGAAATATCTTCGTATAAAAACTGGAGAGAATCATTCTCAGAAACAACTTTGTGATGTGTGCGTTCCACTCACAGAGTTTAACCTTTCTTTTCATAGAGCTGTTTGGAACCACTCTGTTTGTAAAGTCTGCAAGTGGATATTTGGACCTCTTTGACGATTTCGTTGGAAACAGAATTTCTTCATCTAATGCTAGACGGAAGAATTCTCAGTAACTTCTTTGGGTTGTGTGTGTTCAACTCGCAGAGTTGAACCTTCCTTGAGACAGAGCAGATTTGAAAACCTCTTTTTGTGGAATTTGCATGTGGACATTTCAAGCGCTTTGGAGCCAACGGTAGAAAAGGAAATATCTTCGTATAAAAACTGGAGAGAATCATTCCCAGCCACCGCTTTGTGATGAGTGCCTTCCATTCACAGAGTTTAACCTTTCTTTTCATAGAACAGTTTGGAATCACTCTGTTTGTAACGTCTGCAAGTGGATATTTGGACCTCTTTGAGGATTTCGTTGGAAACGGGATTTCTTCATCTAATGCTAGACAGAAGAATTCTCAGTAACTTCTTTGGGTTGCGTGTGTTCAACTTGCAGAGTTGAACCTTCTTTTAGACAGAGTAGATGTGAAACCCTCTTTTTGTGGAATTTCCAAGTGGACATTACAAGCGCTTTGCGGACAATGGTAGAAAAGGAAATATCTTCGTATAAAAACTGGAGAGAATCATTCTCAGAAACCACGTTGTGATGTGTGCGTTCCACTCACAGAGTATAAACTTTCTTTCATAGAGCAGTTTGGAAACACTCTGTTTCTAAACTCTGCAAGCTGATATTTGGACCTCTTTGAGGATTTCGTTGGAAACGGGATTTCTTCATCTAATGCTAGACAGAAGAATTCTCAATAACTTCTTTGGGTTGCCTTTGTTCACATCACAGAGTTGAACCTTCCTTTAGACAGAGCAGATTTGAAACCCTCTTTTTGTGGAATTTGCATGTGGACATGTCAAGCGCTATGGGGTCAACGGTAGAAAAGGAAATATCTTCGTATAAAAAGTAGAGACTATCATTCCCAGCAACCGCTTTGTGATGAGTGCGTTCCACTCACAGAGCTTAACCTTTCTTTTCATACAACAGTTTGGAAACACTCTGTTTGTAAAGTCTGCAAGTGTATATTTGGACCTCTTTGAGGATTTCGTTGGAAACGGGATTTCTTCATCTAATGCTAGACAGAGGAATTATCAGTAACTTCTTTGGGTTGCGTGTGTTCAACTCGCAGAGTTGAACCTTCCTTTAGACAGAGCAGATTTGAAACCCCCTTTTCGTGGAATTTCCAAGTGGACATTTCAAGCGCTTTGCGTCCAACGGAAGAAAAGGAAATATCTTCGCATAAAAACTGGAGAGAATCATTCTCAGAAACCACTTTGTGATGTGTGCGTTCCACTCACAGAGTTTAACCTTTCTTTTCATAGAACAGTTTGGAAACACTCTGTTTGTAAAGTCTGCAAGTGGATATTTGGACCTCTTTGAGGATTTCGTTGGAAACGGGATTTCTTCATCTAATGCTAGACAGAAGAATTCTCAGTAACTTCTTTGGGTTGCCTGTGTTCAACTCACAGAGTTGAACGTTCCTTTAGACAGAGCAGTTTTGAAACCCTCTTTTTGTGGAATTTGCATGTGGACATTTCAAGCGCTTTGGAGCCAACGGTAGAAAAGGAAATATCTTCGTATAAAAACTAGAGAGAATCATTCCCAGCAACCGCTTTGTGATGAGTGCCTTCCATTCACAGAGTTTAACCTTTCTTTTCATAGAACAGTTTGCAAACACTCTGTTTGTAAAGTCTGCAAGTGGATATTTGGACCTCTTTGAGGATTTCGTTGGAAACGGGATTTCTTCATCTAATGCTAGACAGAAGAATTCTCAGTAACTTCTTTGGGTTGCGTGTGTTCAACTCGCAGAGTTGAACTTTCTTTTAGACAGAGCAGATTTGAAACCCTCTTTTTGTGGAATTTCCAAGTGGACATTTCAAGCGCTTTGTGGCCAATGGTAGAAAAGGAAATACCTTCGTATAAAAACTGGAGAAAATCATTCTCAGAAACCACTTTGTCATGTGTGCGTTCCACTCACAGAGTTTAACCTTTCTTTTCATAGAGCAGTTTGGAAACACTCTGTTTGTAAAGTCTGCAAGTGGATATTTGGACCTCTTTGAGGATTTCGTTGGAAACAGAATTTCTTCATCTAAGGCTAGACGGAAGAATTATCAGTAACTTCTTTGGGTTGCGTGTGTTCAACTCACAGAGTTGAACCTTCCTTTAGACAGAGCAGATTTGAAAACCTCTTTTTGTGGAATTTGCATGTAGACATTTCAAGTGCTTTGCGGCCAACGGTAGAAAAGGAAATATCTTCGTATAAAAACTAGAGAGAATCACTCCCAGCAACCGCTTTGTGATGAGTGCGTTCCACTCACAGAGTTTAACCTTTCTTTTCATAGAACAGTTTGGAAACACTCTGTTTGTAAAGTCTGCAAGTGGATATTTGGACCTCTTTGAGGATTTCGTTGGAAACGGGATTTCTTCATCTAATGCTAGACAGAAGAATTCTCAGTAACTTCTTTGGGTTGCCTGTGTTCAACTCACAGAGTTGAACCTTCCTTTAGACAGAGCAGATTTGAAACCCTCTTTTTGTGGAATTTCCAAGTGGACATTTCAAGCACTTTGCGGCCAACGGTAGAAAAGGAAATATGTTCGTATAAAAACTGGAGAGAATCATTCTCAGAAAACACTTTGTGATGTGTGTGTTCCCCTCACAGAGTTTAACCTTTCTTGTCACAGAGCAGTTTGGAAACACTGTTTGTAAAGTCTGCAAGTGTATATTTGGACCTCTTTGAGGATTATGTTGGAAACGGGTTTTCTTCATATAATGCTAGACAGAAGAATTCTCAGTAACTTCCTTGGGTTGCGTGTGTTCAACTCGCAGAGTTGAACCTTCCTTTAGAGAGAGCAGATTTGAAAACCTCTTTTTGTGGAATTTGCATGTGGACATTTCAAGCGCTTTGGGGCCAACGGTAGAAAAGGAAATATCTTCGTATAAAAAGTGGAGAGAATCATTCTCAGAAACCACTTTGTGATGTGTGCGTTCCACTAACAGAGTTTAACCTTTCTTTTCATAGAGCAGTTTGGAAACACTCTGTTTGTAAAGTCTGCAAGTGGATATTTGGACCTCTTTGAAGATTTCGTTGGAAACAGAATTTCTTCATCTAATGCTAGACGGAAGAATTCTCAGTAACTTCTTTGGGTTCCTTGTGTTCAACTCGCAGAGTTGAACCTTCCTTTAGACAGAGCAGATTTGAAACCCTCTTTTTGTGGAATTTCCAAGTGGACATTTCAAGCGCTTTGGGGCCAATTGTAGAAAAGGAAATATCTTCGTATAAAAACTGGAGAGAATCATTCTCAGAAACCACTTTGTGATGTGTGCGTTCCACTCACAGAGTTTAACCTTTCTTTTCATAGAGCAGTTTGGAAACACTCTGTTTGTAAAGTCTGCAAGCGCATATTTGGACCTCTTTGAGGATTTCGTTGGAAAAGGGATTTCTTCATCTAATGCTAGACAGAAGAATTCTCAGTAACTTCTTTGGGTTGCGTGTCTTCAACTCGCAGAGTTGAAGCTTCCTTTAGACAGAGCAGATTTGAAACCCTCTTTTTGTGGAATGTCCAAGTGGACATTTGAAGCCCTTTGTGGACAACCGTAGAAAAGGAAATATCTTCATATGAAAACTGGAGAGAATCATTCCTACAAACCACTTTGTGATGAGTGCGTTTCTCTCACATAGTTTAACCTTTCTTTTCATAGAACAGTTTGGAAACACTCTGTTTGCAAAGTCTGCAAGTGGATATTTGGACCTCTTTGAGGATTTCATTGGAAACGGGATTTCTTCATCTAATGCTAGACAGAAGAATTCTCAGTAACTTCATTGGGTTGCCTGTGTTCAACTCACAGAGTTGAACGTTCCTTTAGACAGAGTAGATTTGAAACTCTCTTTTTGTGGAATTTGCAGTTGGACATTTCAAGCGCTTTGGGGCCAACGGTAGAAAAGGAAATATCTTCGTATAAAAAGTAGAGAGAATCACTCCCAGCAACCGCTTTGTGATGAGTGCATTCCACTCACAGAGCTTAACCTTTCTTTTCAGAGAACAGTTTGGAAACACTCTATTTCTAAAGTCTGCAAGTGGATATTTGGACCTCTTTGAGGATTTCGTTGGAAACGGGATTTCTTCGTCTGATGCTAGACAGAAGAATTCTCAGTAACTTCTTTGGGTTGCGTGTGTTCAACTCGCAGAGTTGAACCTTCCTTTAGAAAGAGCAGATTTGAAACCCTCTTTTTGTGGGATTTCCAAGTGGACATTTCAAGCACTTTGCGGCCAACGGTAGAAAAGGAAATATCTTCGTATAAAAACTGGAGAGAATCATTCTCAGAAACCACTTTGTGATGTGTGCGTTCCACTCACAGAGTTTAACCTTTCTTTTCATAGAGCAGTTTGGAAACACTCTGTTTCTAATGTCTGCAAGCGGATATTTGGTCCTCTTTGAGGATTTCGTTGGAAACGGGATTTCTTCATATAATGCTAGACAGAAGAATTCTCAGTAACTTCTTTGGGTTAAGTGTGTTCAACTCGCAGAGTTGAACGTTCCTTTAGACAGAGCAGATTTGAAACCCTCTTTTTGTGGAATTTCCAAGTGGACATTTCAAGCGCTTTGCGGCCAACAGTAGAAAAGGAAATATCTTCGTATAAAAACTGGAGATAATCATTCTCAGAAACCACTTTGTGATGTGTGCATTCCACTCACAGAGTTTAACCTTTCTTTTCATAGAGCAGTTTGGAAACACTCTGTTTCTACAGTCTGCAAGCGGATATTTGGACCTCTTTGAGGATTTCTTGGAAACGGGATTTCTTCATCTAATGCTAGACAGAAGAATTCTCATTAACTTATTTGGGTTGCGTGTGTTCAACTCGCAGAGTTGAACCTTCCTTTAGACAGAGCAGATTTGAAACCCTCTTTTTGTGGAATTTCCAAGTGGACATTTCAAGCGCTTTGCGGCCAACGGTAGAAAAGAAATATCTTCCTATAAAAACTGGAGGGAATCATTCTCAGAAAGCACTTTGTGATGTGTGCATTCCACTCACAGAGTTGAACCTATCTTTTCATAGAACAGTTTGGAAACAGTCTGTTTGTAAAGTCTGCAAGCGGATATTTGGACCTCTTTGAGGATTTCGTTGGAAACGGGATTTCTTCATCTAATGCTAGACAGAAGAATTCTCAGTAACTTCTTTGGGTTGCCTGTGTTCAACTCACAGACTTGAACGTTCCTTTAGACAGAGCAGATTTGAAACCCTCTTTTTGTGGAATTTGCATGTGGACATTTCAAGCGCTTTGGCGCCAACGGTAGAAAAGGAAATATGTTCGTATAAAAACTAGAGAGAATCATTCCCAGCAACCGCTTTGTGATGAGTGTGTTCCATTCACAGAGTTTAACCTTTCTTTTCATAGAACAGTTTGGAAACACTCTGTTTGTAAAGTCTGCAAGTGGATATTTGGACCTCTTTGAGGATTTCGTTGGAAACGGGATTTCTTCATCTAATGCTAGACAGAAGAATTCTCAGTAACTTCTTTGGGTTGCGTGTGTTCAACTCGCAGAGTTGAACCTTCCTTTAGACAGAGCAGATTTGAAACCCTCTTTTTGTGGAATTTCCAAGTGGACATTTCAAGCGCTTTGCGGCCAACAGTAGAAATGGAAATATCTTCGTATAAATACTGGAGAGAATCATTCTCAGAAACCACTTTGTGATTTGTGCATTCCACTCACAGAGTTTAACCTTTCTTTTCATAGAGCAGATTCGAAACACTCTGTTTGTAACGTCTGCAAGAAGATATTTGGACCTCTTTGAGGATTTCATTGGAAACGGGATTTCTTCATCTAATGCTAAACAGAAGAATTCTCAGTAACTTCTTTGGGTTGCGTGTGCTCAACTCACAGAGTTGAACGTTCCTTTAGACAGAGCAGATTTGAAACTCTCTTTTTGTGGGATTTGCAAGTGGAGATTTCAAGCGCTTTGGGGCCAATGGTAGAAAAGGAAATATCTTCGTATAAAAACTAGAGAGAATCATTCCCAGCAACCGCTTTGTGATGCGCGCGTTCCACTCACAGAGTTTAAACTTTCTTTTCATAGAACAGTTTGGAAACACTCTGTTTGTAAAGTCTGCATGTGGATATTTGGACCTCTTTGAGGATTATGTTGGAAACGGGATTTCTTCATCTAATGCTAGACAGAAGAATTCTCAGTAACTTCTTTGGGTTGCGTGTGATCAACTCACAGAGTTCAACCTTCCTTTAGACAGAGCAGATTTGATACCCTCTTTTTGTGGAATTTGCATGTGGACATTTCAAGCGCTTTGGGGCCAACGGTAGAAAAGTAAATATCTTCGTATAGAAACTAGAGAGAATCATTCCCAGCAACCGCTTTGTGATGAGTGCATTCCAGTCACAGAGCTTAACCTTTCTTTTCATAGAACAGTTCAGAAACACTCTGTTTGTAAAGTCTGCAAGTGGATATTTGGACCTCTTTGAGGATTTCATTGGAAACGGGATTTCTTCATCTAATGCTAGACAGAAGAATTCTCAGTAACTTCTTTGGGTTGCCTGTGTTCAACTCACAGAGTTGAACCTTCCTTTAGACAGAGAAGATTTGAAACCCTCTTTTTGTGGAATTTCCAAGTGGACATTTCAAGCACTTTGCGGCCAACGGTAGAAAAGGAAATATCTTCGTATAAAAACTGGAGAGAATCATTCTCAGAAAACACTTTGTGATGTGTGTGTTCCCCTAAAAGAGTTTAACCTTTCTTGTCACAGAGCAGTTTGGAAACACTGTTTGTAAAGTCTGCAAGTGTATATTTGGACCTCTTTGAGGATTATGTTGGAAACGGGATTTCTTCATATAATGCTAGACTGAAGAATTCTCAGTAACTTCCTTGGGTTGCGTGTGTTCAACTCGCAGAGTTGAACCTTCCTTTAGACAGAGCAGATTTGAAAACCTCTTTTTGTGGAATTTGCATGTGGACATTTCAAGCGCTTTGGGGCCAACGGTAGAAAAGGAAATATCTTCGTATAAAAAGTGGAGAGAATCATTCTCAGAAACCACTTTGTGATGTGTGCGTTCCACTCACGGAATTCAACCTTTCTATTCATAGAGCAGTTTGGAAACACTCTGTTTGTAAAGTCTGCAAGCGGATATTTGAACATCTTTGAGGATTTCATTGGAAACGGGATTTCTTCATCTAATGCTAGACAGAAGAATTCTCAGTAACTTCTTTGGGTTGCCTGTGTTCAACTCGCAGAGTTAAACCTTCCTTTAGACAGAGCAGATTTGAAACCCTCCTTTTGTGGAATTTGCATGTGGACATTTCAAACACTTTGGCGCCAACGGGAGAAAAGGAAATATCTTTGTATAAAAACTAGAGAGAATCATTCCTAGCAACTGCTTTGTGATGAGTGCGTTCCACACACAGAGTTTAACCTTTCTTTTCATAGAACACTTTGGAAACACTCTGTTTGTAAAGTCTGCAAGTGGATATTTGGACCTCTTTGAGGATTTCGTTGGAAACGTGATTTCTTCATCTGATGCTAGACAGAAGAATTCTCAGTAACTTCTTTGGGTTGCGTGTGTTCAACTCGCACAGTTGAACTTTCCTTTAGACAGAGCAGATTTGAAACCATCTTTTTGTGGAATTTCCAAGTGGACATTTCAAGCGCTTTGCGGCCAATGGTAGAAAAGGAAATATCTTCTTATACAAACTGGAGAAAATCATTCTCAGAAACAACTTTGTGATGTGTGCATTCCACTCACAGAGTTTAACCTTTCTTTTCATAGAACAGTTTGGAAACACTCTGTTTCTAAATTCTGCAAGCGGATATTTGGACCTCTTTGAGGATTTCATTGGAAACGGGATTTCTTCATCTAATGCTAGACAGAAGAATTCTCAGTAACTTCTTTGGGTTGCCTTTGTTCAACTCGCAGAGTTGAAGCTTCCTTTCGACAGAGCAGATTTGAAACCCTCTTTTTGTGGAATTTGTATGTGGACGTTTCAAGCGCTTTGGGTCCAACGGTAGAAAAGGAAATATCTTCGTATAAAAACTAGAGAGAATCATTCCCAGCAACCGCTTTGTGATGAGTGCGTTTCACTCACAGAGTTTAACCTTTCTTTTCATAGAACCGTTTGGAAACACTCTGTTTGTAAAGTCTGCAAGTGGATATTTGGACCTCTTTGAGGATTTCGTTGGAATCGGGATTTCTTCATCTAATGCTAGACAGAAGAATTCTCAGTAACTTCTTAGGGTTGCGTGTGATCAACTCACAGAGTTGAACCTTCCTTTAGACAGAGCAGATTTGAAACCCTCTTTTTGTGGAATTTCCAAGTTGACATTTCAAGCGATTTGAGGCCACTGGTAGAAAAGGAAATATCTTCGTATAAAAACTGGAGAGAATCGTTCTTAGAAACCACTTTGTGATGTGTTCGTTCCACTCACAGAGTTTATCCTTTCGTTTCATAGAGCAGTTTGGAAACACTCTGTTTCTAAAGTCTGCAAGCGGATATTTGGACCTCTTTGAGGATTTCGTTAGAAACGGGATTTCTTCATCTAATGCTAGACAGAAGAATTCTCAGTAACTTCTTTGGGTTGCCTTTGTTCAACTCACAGAGTTGAATCTTCCTTTAGACAGAGCAGATTTGAAACCCTCTATTTGTGGAAGTTCCAAGTGGATATTTCAATTGCCTCGCGGCCAACAGTAGAAAAGGTAATATCTTCGTATAAAAACTGGAGAGAATCATTCTCAGAAACCACTTTGTGATGTGTGTGTTCCACTCACAGAGTTTAACCTTTCTTTTCATAAAGCAGTTTGGAAACACTCTGTTTGTAAATTCTGCAAGCGGATATTTGGACCTCTTTGAGGATTTCTTTGGAAACGGGATTTCTTCATCTAATGCTAGACAGAAGAATTCTCAGTAACTTCCTTGGGTTGCGTGTGTTCAACTCGCAGAGTTGAGCCTTCCTTTAGACAGAGGAGATTTGAAACCCTCTTTTTGTGGAATTTCCAAGAGTACATATCAAGCGCTTTGGAGCCAACGGTAGAAAAGGAAATATCTTCGTATAAAAACTAGAGAGAATCATTCCCAGCCACCGCTTTGTGATGAGTGCCTTCCATTCACAGAGTTTAACCTTTCTTTTCATAGAACAGTTTGCAAACACTCTGTTTGTAAAGTCTGCAAGTGGATATTTGGACCTCTTTGAGGATTTCGTTGGAAACGGGATTTCTTCATCTAATGCTAGACAGAAGAATTCTCAGTAACTTCTTTGGGTTGCGTGTGTTCAACTCGCAGAGTTGAACTTTCTTTTAGACAGAGCAGATTTGAAACCCTCTTTTTGTGGAATTTCCAAGTGGACATTTCAAGCGCTTTGCGGCCAACGGTAGAAAAGGAAATATCTTCGTATAAAAACTGGAGAGAATCATTCTCAGAAAGCACTTTGTGATGTGTGCATTCCACTCACAGAGTTGAACCTATCTTTTCATAGAACAGTTTGGAAACACTCTGTTTGTAAAGTCTGCAAGCGGATATTTGGACCTCTTTGAGGATTTCGTTGGAAACGGGATTTCTTCATCAAATGCTAGACAGAAGAATTCTCAGTAACTTCTTTGGGTTGCCTGTGTTCAACTCACACAGTTGAACGTTCCTTTAGACAGAGAAGATTTGAAACCCTCTTCTTGTGGAATTTGCATGTGGACATTTCAAGCGCTTTGGGGCTTACGGTAGAAAAGGAAATATCTTCGTATAAAAACCAGAGAGAATCATTCCCTGCAACCGCTTTGTGATGAGTGCGTTCCACTCACAGAGTTTAACCTTTCTTTTCATAGAACAGTTTGCAAACACTCTGTTTGTAAAGTCTGCAAGTGGATATTTGGACCTCTTTGAGGATTTCGTTGGAAACGGGATTTCTTCATCTAATGCTAGACAGAAGAATTCTCAGTAACTTCTTTGGGTTGCGTGTGTTCAACTCGCACAGTTGAACTTTCTTTTAGACAGAGCAGATTTGAAACCCTCTTTTTGTGGAATTTCCAAGTGGACATTTCAAGCGCTTTGTGGCCAATGGTAGAAAAGGAAATATCTTCGTATAAAAACTGGAGAAAATCATTCTCAGAAACCACTTTGTGATGTGTGCGTTCCATTCACAGAGTTTAACCTTTCTTTTCATAGAGCAGTTTGGAAACACTCTGTTTGTAAAGTCTGCAAGTGTATATTTGGACCTCTTTGAGGATTTCGTTGGAAACGGCATTTCTTCATCTAATGCAAGACTGAAGAATTCTCAGTAACTTCCTTGGGTTGCGTGTGTTCAACTCGCAGAGTTGAACCTTCCTTTAGACAGAGCAGATTTGAAAACCTCTTTTTGTGGAATTTGCATGTAGACATTTCAAGCGCTTTGGGGCCAACGGTAGAAAAGGAAATATCTTCGTATAAAAACTGGAGAGAATCATTCCCAGCCACCGCTTTGTGATGAGTGCCTTCCATTCACAGAGTTTAACCTTTCTTTTCATAGAACAGTTTGGAATCACTCTGTTTGTAACGTCTGCAAGTGGATATTTGGACCTCTTTGAGGATTTCGTTGGAAACGGGATTTCTTCATCTAATGCTAGACAGAAGAATTCTCAGTAACTTCTTTGGGTTGCGTGTGTTCAACTTGCAGAGTTGAACCTTCTTTTAGACAGAGTAGATGTGAAACCCTCTTTTTGTGGAATTTCCAAGTGGACATTTCAAGCGCTTTGCGGACAATGGTAGAAAAGGAAATATCTTCGTATAAAAACTGGAGAGAATCATTCTCAGAAACCACGTTGTGATGTGTGCGTTCCACTCACAGAGTATAAACTTTCTTTCATAGAGCAGTTTGGAAACACTCTGTTTCTAAACTCTGCAAGCTGATATTTGGACCTCTTTGAGGATTTCGTTGGAAACGGGATTTCTTCATCTAATGCTAGACAGAAGAATTCTCAATAACTTCTTTGGGTTGCCTTTGTTCACATCACAGAGTTGAACCTTCCTTTAGACAGAGCAGATTTGAAACCCTCTTTTTGTGGAATTTGCATGTGGACATTTCAAGCGCTATGGGGTCAACGGTAGAAAAGGAAATATCTTCGTATAAAAAGTAGAGACTATCATTCCCAGCAACCGCTTTGTGATGAGTGCGTTCCACTCACAGAGCTTAACCTTTCTTTTCATACAACAGTTTGGAAACACTCTGTTTGTAAAGTCTGAAAGTGGATATTTGGACCTCTTTGAGGATTTCGTTGGAAACGGGATTTCTTCATCTAATGCTAGACAGAGGAATTATCAGTAACTTCTTTGGGTTGCGTGTGTTCAACTCGCAGAGTTGAACCTTCCTTTAGACAGA
This sequence comes from Gorilla gorilla gorilla, assembly GCF_029281585.2. NCBI lineage: Eukaryota > Metazoa > Chordata > Mammalia > Primates > Hominidae > Gorilla > Gorilla gorilla. Next base: position 78,912,547 of record NC_073229.2, read on the forward strand.
GCAGATTTGAAACCCCATTTTCGTGGAATTTCCAAGTGGACATTTCAAGCGCTTTGCGTCCAACGGAAGAAAAGGAAATATCTTCGCATAAAAACTGGAGAGAATCATTCTCAGAAACCACTTTGTGATGTGTGCGTTCCACTCACAGAGTTTAACCTTTCTTTTCATAGAACAGTTTGGAAACACTCTGTTTGTAAAGTCTGCAAGTGGATATTTGGACCTCTTTGAGGATTTCGTTGGAAACGGGATTTCTTCATCTAATGCTAGACAGAAGAATTCTCAGTAACTTCTTTGGGTTGCCTGTGTTCAACTCACAGAGTTGAACGTTCCTTTAGACAGAGCAGTTTTGAAACCCTCTTTTTGTGGAATTTGCATGTGGACATTTCAAGCGCTTTGGAGCCAACGGTAGAAAAGGAAATATCTTCGTATAAAAACTAGAGAGAATCATTCCCAGCCACCGCTTTGTGATGAGTGCCTTCCATTCACAGAGTTTAACCTTTCTTTTCATAGAACAGTTTGGAAACACTCTGTTTGTAAAGTCTGCAAGTGTATATTTGGACCTCTTTGAGGATTTCATTGGAAACGGGATTTCTTCATCTAATGCTAGACAGAAGAATTCTCAGTAACTTCTTTGGGTTGCGTGTGTTCAACTTGCAGAGTTGAACCTTCTTTTAGACAGAGCAGATGTGAAACCCTCTTTTTGTGGAATTTCCAAGTGGACATTTCAAGCGCTTTGCGGACAATGGTAGAAAAGGAAATATCTTCGTATAAAAACTGGAGAGAATCATTCTCAGAAACCACGTTGTGATGTGTGCGTTCCACTCACAGAGTTTAAACTTTCTTTCATAGAGCAGTTTGGAAACACTCTGTTTCTAAACTGTGCAAACGGATATTTGGACCTCTTTGAGGATTTCGTTGGAAACGGGATTTCTTCATCTAATGCTAGACAGAAGAATTCTCAATAACTTCTTTGGGTTGCCTTTGTTCACATCACAGAGTTGAACCTTCCTTTAGACAGAGCAGATTTGAAACCCTCTTTTTGTGGAATTTGCATGTGGACATTTCAAGCGCTATGGGGTCAACGGTAGAAAAGGAAATATCTTCGTATAAAAAGTAGAGAGAATCATTCCCAGCAACCGCTTTGTGATGAGTGCGTTCCACTCACAGAGCTTAACCTTTCTTTTCATAGAACAGTTTGGAAACACTCTGTTTGTAAAGTCTGAAAGTGGATATTTGGACCTCTTTGAGGATTTCGTTGGAAACGGGATTTCTTCATCTAATGCTAGACAGAGGAATTATCAGTAACTTCTTTGGGTTGCGTGTGTTCAACTCGCAGAGTTGAACCTTCCTTTAGACAGAGCAGATTTGAAACCCCATTTTCGTGGAATTTCCAAGTGGACATTTCAAGCGCTTTGCTTCCAACGGAAGAAAAGGAAATATCTTCGCATAAAAACTGGAGAGAATCATTCTCAGAAACCACTTTGTGATGTGTGCGTTCCACTCACAGAATTTAACCTTTCTTTTCATAGAGCAGTTTGGAAACACTCTGTTTGTAAAGTCTGCAAGCGGATATTTGGACCTCTTTGAGGATTTCGTTGGAAACGGGATTTCTTCATCTAATGCTAGACAGAAAAATTCTCAGTAACTTCTTTGGGTTGCGTGTGTTCAACTCGCAGAGTTGAACCTTCCTTTAGACAGAGCAGACTTTAAACCCTCTTTTAGTGGAATTTCCAAGTGGACATTTCAAGCGATTTGCGGCCAAAGGTATAAAAGGAAATATCTTCGTATAAAAACTGGAGAGAATCATTCTCAGAAAGCACTTTGTGATGTGTGCATTCCACTCACAGAGTTGAACCTATCTTTTCATAGAACAGTTTGGAAACACTCTGTTTGTAAAGTCTGCAAGCGGATATTTGGACCTCTTTGAGGATTTCGTTGGAAACGGGATTTCTTCATCTAATGCTAGACAGAAGAATTCTCAGTAACTACTTTGGGTTGCCTGTGTTCATCTCACAGAGTTGAACGTTCCTTTAGACAGAGCAGATTTGAAACCCTCTTTTTGTGGAATTTGCATGAGGACATTTCAAGCGCTATGGGGCCAAGGGTAGAAAAGGAAATATCTTCGTATAAAAACTGGAGAGAATCATTCTCAGAAACCACTTTGTGATGTGTGCATTCCACTCACAGAGTTTAACTTTTCTTTTCATAGAGCAGTTTGGAAACACTCTGTTTCTAAAGTCTGCAAGCGGATATTTGGACCTCTTTGAGGATTTCGTTGGAAACGGGATTTCTTCATCTAATGCTAGACAGAAGAATTCTCAGCAACTTCTTTGGGTTGCGTGTGTTCAACTCACAGAGTTGAACCTTCCTTTAGACAGAGAAGATTTGAAACCCTCTTTTTGTGGAATTTCCAAGTGGACAATTCAAGCGCTTTGCGGCCAACGGTAGAAAAGGAAATATCTTCGTATAAAAACTGGAGAGAATCATTCTCAGAAAGCACTTTCTGATGTGTGCATTCCACTCACAGAGTTGAACCTATCTTTTCATAGAACAGTTTGGAAACACTCTGTTTGTAAAGTCTGCAAGCGGATATTTGGACCTCTTTGAGGATTTCGTTGGAAACGGGATTTCTTCATCAAATGCTAGACAGAAGAATTCTCAGTAACTTCTTTGGGTTGCCTGTGTTCAACTCACAGAGTTGAATGTTCCTTTAGACAGAGAAGATTTGAAACCCTCTTTTTGTGGAATTTGCATGTGGACATTTCAAGCGCTTTGGGTCCAATGGTAGAAAAGGAAATATCTTCGTATAAAAACTAGAGAGAATCATTCCCAGCAACCGTTTTGTGATGAGTGCGTTCCACTCACGGAGTTTAACCTTTCTTTTCATGGAACAGTGTGGAAACGCTCTGTTTGTAAAGTCTGCATGTGGATATTTGGACCTCTTTGAGGATTTCGTAGGAAACGGGATTTCTTCATCTAATGCTAGACAGAAGAATTCTCAGTAACTTCTTTGGGTTACGTGTGTTCAACTCGCAGAGTTGAACCATCCTTTAGACAGAGCAGATTTGAAACCCTCTTTTTGTGGAATTTCCAAGTGGACATTTCAAGCGCTTTTCGGCCAACGGTAGAAAAGGAAATATCTTCGTATAAAAACTGGAGAGAATCATTCTCAGAAACCATTTTGTGATGTGTGCGTTCCACTCACAGAGTTTAACCTTTCTTTTCATAGAGCAGTTTGGAAACACTCTGTCTGTAAAGTCTGCAAGCGGATATTTGGACTTCTTTGAGGATTTCGTTGGAAACAGGATTTCTTCATCTAATGCTAGACAGAAGAATTCTCAGTAACTTCTTTGGGTTGCCTTTGTTCAACTCACAGAGTTGAACCTTCCTTTAGACAGAGCAGATTTGAAACCCTCTTTTTGTGGAATTTGCATGTGGACATTTCAAGCGCTATGGGGCCAACGGTAGAAAAGGAAATATCTTCGTATAAAAAGTAGAGAGAATCATTCCCAGCAACCGCTTTGTGATGAGTGCGTTCCACTCACAGAGCTTAACCTTTCTTTTCATAGAAGAGTTTGGAAACACTCTGTTTGTAAAGTCTGAAAGTGGATATTTGGACCTCTTTGAGGATTTCGTTGGAAACGGGATTTCTTCATCTAATGCTAGACAGGGGAATTATCAGTAACTTCTTTGGGTTGCGTGTGTTCAACTCGCAGAGTTGAACCTTCCTTTAGACAGAGCAGACTTTAAACCCTCTTTTAGTGGAATTTCCAAGTGGACATTTCAAGCGCTTTGCGGCCAACGGTAGAAAAGGAAATATCTTCGTATAAAAACTGGAGAGAATCATTCTCAGAAAGCACTTTCTGATGTGTGCATTCCACTCACAGAGTTGAACCTATCTTTTCATAGAACAGTTTGGAAACACTCTGTTTGTAAAGTCTGCAAGCGGATATTTGGACCTCTTTGAGGATTTCGTTGGAAACGGGATTTCTTCATCAAATGCTAGACAGAAGAATTCTCAGTAACTACTTTGGGTTGCCTGTGTTCATCTCACAGAGTTGAACGTTCCTTTAGACAGAGCAGATTTGAAACCCTCTTTTTGTGGAATTTGCATGTGGACATTTCAAGCGCTATGGGGCCAACGGTAGAAAAGGAAATATCTTCGTATAAAAAGTAGAGAGAATCATTCCCAGCAACCGCTTTGTGATGAGTGCGTTCCACTCACAGAGCTTAACCTTTCTTTTCATAGAAGAGTTTGGAAACACTCTGTTTGTAAAGTCTGAAAGTGGATATTTGGACCTCTTTGAGGATTTCGTTGGAAACGGGATTTCTTCATCTAATGCTAGACAGAAAAATTCTCAGTAACTTCTTTGGGTTGCGTGTGTTCAACTCGCAGAGTTGAACCTTCCTTTAGACAGAGCAGACTTTAAACCCTCTTTTAGTGGAATTTCCAAGTGGACATTTCAAGCGCTTTGCGGCCAACGGTAGAAAAGGAAATATCTTCGTATAAAAACTGGAGAGAATCATTCTCAGAAAGCACTTTCTGATGTGTGCATTCCACTCACAGAGTTGAACCTATCTTTTCATAGAACAGTTTGGAAACACTCTGTTTGTAAAGTCTGCAAGCGGATATTTGGACCTCTTTGAGGATTTCGTTGGAAACGGGATTTCTTCATCAAATGCTAGACAGAAGAATTCTCAGTAACTACTTTGGGTTGCCTGTGTTCATCTCACAGAGTTGAACGTTCCTTTAGACAGAGAAGATTTGAAACCCTCTTCTTGTGGAATTTGCATGTGGACATTTCAAGCGCTTTGGGGCTTACGGTAGAAAAGGAAATATCTTCGTATTAAAACCAGAGAGAATCATTCCCTGCAACCGCTTTGTGATGAGTGCGTTCCACTCACAGAGTTTAACCTTTCTTTTCATAGAACAGTTTGCAAACACTCTGTTTGTAAAGTCTGCAAGTGGATATTTGGACCTCTTTGAGGATTTCGTTGGAAACGGGATTTCTTCATCTAATGCTAGACAGAAGAATTCTCAGTAACTTCTTTGGGTTGCGTGTGTTCAACTCGCACAGTTGAACTTTCTTTTAGACAGAGCAGATTTGAAACCCTCTTTTTGTGGAATTTCCAAGTGGACATTTCAAGCGCTTTGTGGCCAATGGTAGAAAAGGAAATATCTTCGTATAAAAACTGGAGAAAATCATTCTCAGAAACCACTTTGTGATGTGTGCGTTCCATTCACAGAGTTTAACCTTTCTTTTCATAGAGCAGTTTGGAAACACTCTGTTTGTAAAGTCTGCAAGTGTATATTTGGACCTCTTTGAGGATTTCGTTGGAAACGGCATTTCTTCATCTAATGCAAGACTGAAGAAATCTCAGTAACTTCCTTGGGTTGCGTGTGTTCAACTCGCAGAGTTGAACCTTCCTTTAGACAGAGCAGATTTGAAAACCTCTTTTTGTGGAATTTGCATGTAGACATTTCAAGCGCTTTGGGGCCAACGGTAGAAAAGGAAATATCTTCGTATAAAAACTGGAGAGAATCATTCCCAGCCACCGCTTTGTGATGAGTGCCTTCCATTCACAGAGTTTAACCTTTCTTTTCATAGAACAGTTTGGAATCACTCTGTTTGTAACGTCTGCAAGTGGATATTTGGACCTCTTTGAGGATTTCGTTGGAAACGGGATTTCTTCATCTAATGCTAGACAGAAGAATTCTCAGTAACTTCTTTGGGTTGTGTGTGTTCAACTTGCAGAGTTGAACCTTCTTTTAGACAGAGTAGATGTGAAACCCTCTTTTTGTGGAATTTCCAAGTGGACATTTCAAGCGCTTTGCGGACAATGGTAGAAAAGGAAATATCTTCGTATAAAAACTGGAGAGAATCATTCTCAGAAACCACGTTGTGATGTGTGCGTTCCACTCACAGAGTATAAACTTTCTTTCATAGAGCAGTTTGGAAACACTCTGTTTCTAAACTCTGCAAGCTGATATTTGGACCTCTTTGAGGATTTCGTTGGAAACGGGATTTCTTCATCTAATGCTAGACAGAAGAATTCTCAATAACTTCTTTGGGTTGCCTTTGTTCACATCACAGAGTTGAACCTTCCTTTAGACAGAGCAGATTTGAAACCCTCTTTTTGTGGAATTTGCATGTGGACATTTCAAGCGCTATGGGGTCAACGGTAGAAAAGGAAATATCTTCGTATAAAAAGTAGAGACTATCATTCCCAGCAACCGCTTTGTGATGAGTGCGTTCCACTCACAGAGCTTAACCTTTCTTTTCATACAACAGTTTGGAAACACTCTGTTTGTAAAGTCTGCAAGTGGATATTTGGACCTCTTTGAGGATTTCGTTGGAAACGGGATTTCTTCATCTAATGCTAGACAGAGGAATTATCAGTAACTTCTTTGGGTTGCGTGTGTTCAACTCGCAGAGTTGAACCTTCCTTTAGACAGAGCAGATTTGAAACCCCATTTTCGTGGAATTTCCAAGTGGACATTTCAAGCGCTTTGCGTCCAACGGAAGAAAAGGAAATATCTTCGCATAAAAACTGGAGAGAATCATTCTCAGAAACCACTTTGTGATGTGTGCGTTCCACTCACAGAGTTTAACCTTTCTTTTCATAGAACAGTTTGGAAACACTCTGTTTGTAAAGTCTGCAAGTGGATATTTGGACCTCTTTGAGGATTTCGTTGGAAACGGGATTTCTTCATCTAATGCTAGACAGAAGAATTCTCAGTAACTTCTTTGGGTTGCCTGTGTTCAACTCACAGAGTTGAACGTTCCTTTAGACAGAGCAGTTTTGAAACCCTCTTTTTGTGGAATTTGCATGTGGACATTTCAAGCGCTTTGGAGCCAACGGTAGAAAAGGAAATATCTTCGTATAAAAACTAGAGAGAATCATTCCCAGCCACCGCTTTGTGATGAGTGCCTTCCATTCACAGAGTTTAACCTTTCTTTTCATAGAACAGTTTGGAAACACTCTGTTTGTAAAGTCTGCAAGTGTATATTTGGACCTCTTTGAGGATTTCGTTGGAAACGGGATTTCTTCATCTAATGCTAGACAGAAGAATTCTCAGTAACTTCTTTGGGTTGCGTGTGTTCAACTTGCAGAGTTGAACCTTCTTTTAGACAGAGCAGATGTGAAACCCTCTTTTTGTGGAATTTCCAAGTGGACATTTCAAGCGCTTTGCGGACAATGGTAGAAAAGGAAATATCTTCGTATAAAAACTGGAGAGAATCATTCTCAGAAACCACGTTGTGATGTGTGCATTCCACTCACAGAGTTTAAACTTTCTTTCATAGAGCAGTTTGGAAACACTCTGTTTCTAAACTGTGCAAACGGATATTTGGACCTCTTTGAGGATTTCGTTGGAAACGGGATTTCTTCATCTAATGCTAGACAGAAGAATTCTCAATAACTTCTTTGGGTTGCCTTTGTTCACATCACAGAGTTGAACCTTCCTTTAGACAGAGCAGATTTGAAACCCTCTTTTTGTGGAATTTGCATGTGGACATTTCAAGCGCTATGGGGCCAACGGTAGAAAAGGAAATATCTTCGTATAAAAAGTAGAGAGAATCATTCCCAGCAACCACTTTGTGATGAGTGCGTTCCACTCACAGAGCTTAACCTTTCTTTTCATAGAACAGTTTGGAAACACTCTGTTTGTAAAGTCTGAAAGTGGATATTTGGACCTCTTTGAGGATTTCGTTGGAAACGGGATTTCTTCATCTAATGCTAGACAGAGGAATTATCAGTAACTTCTTTGGGTTGCGTGTGTTCAACTCGCAGAGTTGAACCTTCCTTTAGACAGAGCAGATTTGAAACCCCCTTTTCGTGGAATTTCCAAGTGGACATTTCAAGCGCTTTGCTTCCAACGGAAGAAAAGGAAATATCTTCGCATAAAAACTGGAGAGAATCATTCTCAGAAACCACTTTGTGATGTGTGCATTCCACTCACAGAATTTAACCTTTCTTTTCATAGAGCAGTTTGGAAACACTCTGTTTGTAAAGTCTGCAAGCGGATATTTGGACCTCTTTGAGGATTTCGTTGGAAACGGGATTTCTTCATCTAATGCTAGACAGAAAAATTCTCAGTAACTTCTTTGGGTTGCGTGTGTTCAACTCGCAGAGTTGAACCTTCCTTTAGACAGAGCAGACTTTAAACCCTCTTTTAGTGGAATTTCCAAGTGGACATTTCAAGCGATTTGCGGCCAAAGGTATAAAAGGAAATATCTTCGTATAAAAACTGGAGAGAATCATTCTCAGAAAGCACTTTGTGATGTGTGCATTCCACTCACAGAGTTGAACCTATCTTTTCATAGAACAGTTTGGAAACACTCTGTTTGTAAAGTCTGCAAGCGGATATTTGGACCTCTTTGAGGATTTCGTTGGAAACGGGATTTCTTCATCTAATGCTAGACAGAAGAATTCTCAGTAACTACTTTGGGTTGCCTGTGTTCATCTCACAGAGTTGAACGTTCCTTTAGACAGAGCAGATTTGAAACCCTCTTTTTGTGGAATTTGCATGAGGACATTTCAAGCGCTTTGGGGCCAAGGGTAGAAAAGGAAATATCTTCGTATAAAAACTGGAGAGAATCATTCTCAGAAACCACTTTGTGATGTGTGCATTCCACTCACAGAGTTTAACTTTTCTTTTCATAGAGCAGTTTGGAAACACTCTGTTTCTAAAGTCTGGAAGCGGATATTTGGACCTCTTTGAGGATTTCGTTGGAAACGGGATTTCTTCATCTAATGCTAGACAGAAGAATTCTCAGCAACTTCTTTGGGTTGCGTGTGTTCAACTCACAGAGTTGAACCTTCCTTTAGACAGAGAAGATTTGAAACCCTCTTTTTGTGGAATTTCCAAGTGGACATTTCAAGCGCTTTGCGGCCAACGGTAGAAAAGGAAATATCTTCGTATAAAAACTGGAGAGAATCATTCTCAGAAAGCACTTTCTGATGTGTGCATTCCACTCACAGAGTTGAACCTATCTTTTCATAGAACAGTTTGGAAACACTCTGTTTGTAAAGTCTGCAAGCGGATATTTGGACCTCTTTGAGGATTTCGTTGGAAACGGGATTTCTTCATCAAATGCTAGACAGAAGAATTCTCAGTAACTACTTTGGGTTGCCTGTGTTCATCTCACAGAGTTGAACGTTCCTTTAGACAGAGAAGATTTGAAACCCTCTTCTTGTGGAATTTGCATGTGGACATTTCAAGCGCTTTGGGGCTTACGGTAGAAAAGGAAATATCTTCGTATGAAAACCAGAGAGAATCATTCCCTGCAACCGCTTTGTGATGAGTGCGTTCCACTCACAGAGTTTAACCTTTCTTTTCATAGAACAGTTTGCAAACACTCTGTTTGTAAAGTCTGCAAGTGGATATTTGGACCTCTTTGAGGATTTCGTTGGAAACGGGATTTCTTCATCTAATGCTAGACAGAAGAATTCTCAGTAACTTCTTTGGGTTGCGTGTGTTCAGCTTGCAGAGTTGAACCTTCTTTTAGACAGAGCAGATGTGAAACCCTCTTTTTGTGGAATTTCCAAGTGGACATTTCAAGCGCTTTGCGGACAATGGTAGAAAAGGAAATATCTTCGTATAAAAACTGGAGAGAATCATTCTCAGAAACCACGTTGTGATGTGTGCGTTCCACTCACAGAGTTTAAACTTTCTTTCATAGAGCAGTTTGGAAACACTCTGTTTCTAAACTGTGCAAACGGATATTTGGACCTCTTTGAGGATTTCGTTGGAAACGGGATTTCTTCATCTAATGCTAGACAGAAGAATTCTCAGTAACTTCTTTGGGTTGCCTTTGTTCACATCACAGAGTTGAACCTTCCTTTAGACAGAGCAGATTTGAAACCCTCTTTTTGTGGAATTTGCATGTGGACATTTCAAGCGCTATGGGGCCAACGGTAGAAAAGGAAATATCTTCGTATAAAAAGTAGAGAGAATCATTCCCAGCAACCGCTTTGTGATGAGTGCGTTCCACTCACAGAGCTTAACCTTTCTTTTCATAGAACAGTTTGGAAACACTCTGTTTGTAAAGTCTGAAAGTGGATATTTGGACCTCTTTGAGGATTTCGTTGGAAACGGGATTTCTTCATCTAATGCTAGACAGAGGAATTATCAGTAACTTCTTTGGGTTGCGTGTGTTCAACTCGCAGAGTTGAACCTTCCTTTAGACAGAGCAGATTTGAAACCCCCTTTTCGTGGAATTTCCAAGTGGACATTTCAAGCGCTTTGCTTCCAACGGAAGAAAAGGAAATATCTTCGCATAAAAACTGGAGAGAATCATTCTCAGAAACCACTTTGTGATGTGTGCGTTCCACTCACAGAATTTAACCTTTCTTTTCATAGAGCAGTTTGGAAACACTCTGTTTGTAAAGTCTGCAAGCGGATATTTGGACCTCTTTGAGGATTTCGTTGGAAACGGGATTTCTTCATCTAATGCTAGACAGAAAAATTCTCAGTAACTTCTTTGGGTTGCGTGTGTTCAACTCGCAGAGTTGAACCTTCCTTTAGACAGAGCAGACTTTAAACCCTCTTTTAGTGGAATTTCCAAGTGGACATTTCAAGCGATTTGCGGCCAAAGGTATAAAAGGAAATATCTTCGTATAAAAACTGGAGAGAATCATTCTCAGAAAGCACTTTGTGATGTGTGCATTCCACTCACAGAGTTGAACCTATCTTTTCATAGAACAGTTTGGAAACACTCTGTTTGTAAAGTCTGCAAGAGGATATTTGGACCTCTTTGAGGATTTCGTTGGAAACGGGATTTCTTCATCTAATGCTAGACAGAAGAATTCTCAGTAACTACTTTGGGTTGCCTGTGTTCATCTCACAGAGTTGAACGTTCCTTTAGACAGAGCAGATTTGAAACCCTCTTTTTGTGGAATTTGCATGAGGACATTTCAAGCGCTTTGGGGCCAAGGGTAGAAAAGGAAATATCTTCGTATAAAAACTGGAGAGAATCATTCTCAGAAACCACTTTGTGATGTGTGCATTCCACTCACAGAGTTTAACTTTTCTTTTCATAGAGCAGTTTGGAAACACTCTGTTTCTAAAGTCTGCAAGCGGATATTTGGACCTCTTTGAGGATTTCGTTGGAAACGGGATTTCTTCATCTAATGCTAGACAGAAGAATTCTCAGCAACTTCTTTGGGTTGCGTGTGTTCAACTCACAGAGTTGAACCTTCCTTTAGACAGAGAAGATTTGAAACCCTCTTTTTGTGGAATTTCCAAGTGGACATTTCAAGCGCTTTGCGGCCAACGGTAGAAAAGGAAATATCTTCGTATAAAAACTGGAGAGAATCATTCTCAGAAAGCACTTTCTGATGTGTGCATTCCACTCACAGAGTTGAACCTATCTTTTCATAGAACAGTTTGGAAACACTCTGTTTGTAAAGTCTGCAAGCGGATATTTGGACCTCTTTGAGGATTTCGTTGGAAACGGGATTTCTTCATCAAATGCTAGACAGAAGAATTCTCAGTAACTACTTTGGGTTGCCTGTGTTCATCTCACAGAGTTGAACGTTCCTTTAGACAGAGAAGATTTGAAACCCTCTTCTTGTGGAATTTGCATGTGGACATTTCAAGCGCTTTGGGGCTTACGGTAGAAAAGGAAATATCTTCGTATGAAAACCAGAGAGAATCATTCCCTGCAACCGCTTTGTGATGAGTGCGTTCCACTCACAGAGTTTAACCTTTCTTTTCATAGAACAGTTTGCAAACACTCTGTTTGTAAAGTCTGCAAGTGGATATTTGGACCTCTTTGAGGATTTCGTTGGAAACGGGATTTCTTCATCTAATGCTAGACAGAAGAATTCTCAGTAACTTCTTTGGGTTGCGTGTGTTCAACTCGCACAGTTGAACTTTCTTTTAGACAGAGCAGATTTGAAACCCTCTTTTTGTGGAATTTCCAAGTGGACATTTCAAGCGCTTTGTGGCCAATGGTAGAAAAGGAAATATCTTCGTATAAAAACTGGAGAAAATCATTCTCAGAAACCACTTTGTGATGTGTGCATTCCATTCACAGAGTTTAACCTTTCTTTTCATAGAGCAGTTTGGAAACACTCTGTTTGTAAAGTCTGCAAGTGTATATTTGGACCTCTTTGAGGATTTCGTTGGAAACGGCATTTCTTCATCTAATGCAAGACTGAAGAATTCTCAGTAACTTCCTTGGGTTGCGTGTGTTCAACTCGCAGAGTTGAACCTTCCTTTAGACAGAGCAGATTTGAAAACCTCTTTTTGTGGAATTTGCATGTAGACATTTCAAGCGCTTTGGGGCCAACGGTAGAAAAGGAAATATCTTCGTATAAAAACTGGAGAGAATCATTCCCAGCCACCGCTTTGTGATGAGTGCCTTCCATTCACAGAGTTTAACCTTTCTTTTCATAGAACAGTTTGGAATCACTCTGTTTGTAACGTCTGCAAGTGGATATTTGGACCTCTTTGAGGATTTCGTTGGAAACGGGATTTCTTCATCTAATGCTAGACAGAAGAATTCTCAGTAACTTCTTTGGGTTGCGTGTGTTCAACTTGCAGAGTTGAACCTTCTTTTAGACAGAGTAGATGTGAAACCCTCTTTTTGTGGAATTTCCAAGTGGACATTTCAAGCGCTTTGCGGACAATGGTAGAAAAGGAAATATGTTCGTATAAAAACTGGAGAGAATCATTCTCAGAAACCACGTTGTGATGTGTGCGTTCCACTCACAGAGTATAAACTTTCTTTCATAGAGCAGTTTGGAAACACTCTGTTTCTAAACTCTGCAAGCTGATATTTGGACCTCTTTGAGGATTTCGTTGGAAACGGGATTTCTTTATCTAATGCTGGACAGAAGAATTCTCAATAACTTCTTTGGGTTGCCTTTGTTCACATCACAGAGTTGAACCTTCCTTTAGACAGAGCAGATTTGAAACCCTCTTTTTGTGGAATTTGCATGTGGACATTTCAAGCGCTATGGGGTCAACGGTAGAAAAGGAAATATCTTCGTATAAAAAGTAGAGACTATCATTCCCAGCAACCGCTTTGTGATGAGTGCGTTCCACTCACAGAGCTTAACCTTTCTTTTCATACAACAGTTTGGAAACACTCTGTTTGTAAAGTCTGAAAGTGGATATTTGGACCTCTTTGAGGATTTCGTTGGAAACGGGATTTCTTCATCTAATGCTAGACAGAGGAATTATCAGTAACTTCTTTGGGTTGCGTGTGTTCAACTCGCAGAGTTGAACCTTCCTTTAGACAGAGCAGATTTGAAACCCCATTTTCGTGGAATTTCCAAGTGGACATTTCAAGCGCTTTGCGTCCAACGGAAGAAAAGGAAATATCTTCGCATAAAAACTGGAGAGAATCATTCTCAGAAACCACCTTGTGATGTGTGCGTTCCACTCACAGAGTTTAACCTTTCTTTTCATAGAACAGTTTGGAAACACTCTGTTTGTAAAGTCTGCAAGTGGATATTTGGACCTCTTTGAGGATTTCGTTGGAAACAGGATTTCTTCATCTAATGCTAGACAGAAGAATTCTCAGTAACTTCTTTGGGTTGCCTGTGTTCAACTCACAGAGTTGAACGTTCCTTTAGACAGAGCAGTTTTGAAACCCTCTTTTTGTGGAATTTGCATGTGGACATTTCAAGCGCTTTGGAGCCAACGGTAGAAAAGGAAATATCTTCGTATAAAAACTAGAGAGAATCATTCCCAGCCACCGCTTTGTGATGAGTGCCTTCCATTCACAGAGTTTAACCTTTCTTTTCATAGAACAGTTTGGAAACACTCTGTTTGTAAAGTCTGCAAGTGTATATTTGGACCTCTTTTAGGATTTCGTTGGAAACGGGATTTCTTCATCTACTGCTAGACAGAAGAATTCTCAGTAACTTCTTTGGGTTGCGTGTGTTCAACTTGCAGAGTTGAACCTTCTTTTAGACAGAGCAGATGTGAAACCCTCTTTTTGTGGAATTTCCAAGTGGACATTTCAAGCGCTTTGCGGACAATGGTAGAAAAGGAAATATCTTCGTATAAAAACTGGAGAGAATCATTCTCAGAAACCACGTTGTGATGTGTGCGTTCCACTCACAGAGTTTAAACTTTCTTTCATAGAGCAGTTTGGAAACACTCTGTTTCTAAACTGTGCAAACGGATATTTGGACCTCTTTGAGGATTTCGTTGGAAACGGGATTTCTTCATCTAATGCTAGACAGAAGAATTCTCAGTAACTACTTTGGGCTGCCTGTGTTCATCTCACAGAGTTGAACGTTCCTTTAGACAGAGCAGATTTGAAACCCTCTTTTTGTGGAATTTGCATGAGGACATTTCAAGCGCTTTGGGGCCAAGGGTAGAAAAGGAAATATCTTCGTATAAAAACTGGAGAGAATCATTCTCAGAAACCACTTTGTGATGTGTGCATTCCACTCACAGAGTTTAACTTTTCTTTTCATAGAGCAGTTTGGAAACACTCTGTTTCTAAAGTCTGCAAGCGGATATTTGGACCTCTTTGAGGATTTCGTTGGAAACGGGATTTCTTCATCTAATGCTAGACAGAAGAATTCTCAGCAACTTCTTTGGGTTGCGTGTGTTCAACTCACAGAGTTGAACCTTCCTTTAGACAGAGAAGATTTGAAACCCTCTTTTTGTGGAATTTCCAAGTGGACATTTCAAGCGCTTTGCGGCCAACGGTAGAAAAGGAAATATCTTCGTATAAAAACTGGAGAGAATCATTCTCAGAAAGCACTTTCTGATGTGTGCATTCCACTCACAGAGTTGAACCTATCTTTTCATAGAACAGTTTGGAAACACTCTGTTTGTAAAGTCTGCAAGCGGATATTTGGACCTCTTTGAGGATTTCGTTGGAAACGGGATTTCTTCATCAAATGCTAGACAGAAGAATTCTCAGTAACTTCTTTTTGTTGCCTGTGTTCAACTCACAGAGTTGAATGTTCCTTTAGACAGAGAAGATTTGAAACCCTCTTTTTGTGGAATTTGCATGTGGGCATTTCAAGCGCTTTGGGTCCAACGGTAGAAAAGGAAATATCTTCGTATAAAAACTAGAGAGAATCATCCACAGCAACCGCTTTGTGATGCGTGCGTTCCACTCACAGAGTTTAAACTTTCTTTTCATAGAACAGTTTGGAAACACTCTGTTTGTAAATTCTGCATGTGGATATTTGGACCTCTTTGAGGATTTCGTTGGAAAAGGGAATTCTTCATCTAATGCTAGACAGAAGAATTCTCAGTAACTTCTTAGGGTTGCATGTGATCAACTCACAGAGTTGAACCATCCTTTAGACAGAGCAGATTTGAAACCCTCTTTTTGTGGAATTTGCATTTGGACATTTCAAGCGCTTTGGAGCCAATGGTAGAAAAGGAAATATCTTCGTACAAAAACTAGAGAGAATCATTCCCAGCAACCGCTTTGTGATGAGTGCGTTCCACTCACGGAGTTTAACCTTTCTTTTCATGGAACAGTGTGGAAACGCTCTGTTTGTAAAGTCTGCATGTGGATATTTGGACCTCTTTGAGGATTTCGTAGGAAACGGGATTTCTTCATCTAATGCTAGACAGAAGAATTCTCAGTAACTTCTTTGGGTTACGTGTGTTCAACTCGCAGAGTTGAACCTTCCTTTAGACAGAGCAGATTTGAAACCCTCTTTTTGTGGAATTTCCAAGTGGACATTTCAAGCGCTTTTCGGCCAACGGTAGAAAAGGAAATATCTTCGTATAAAAACTGGAGAGAATCATTCTCAGAAACCATTTTGTGATGTGTGCGTTCCACTCACAGAGTTTAACCTTTCTTTTCATAGAGCAGTTTGGAAACACTCTGTCTGTAAAGTCTGCAAGCGGATATTTGGACTTCTTTGAGGATTTCGTTGGAAACGGGATTTCTTCATCTAATGCTAGACAGAAGAATTCTCAGTAACTTCTTTGGGTTGCCTTTGTTCAACTCACAGAGTTGAACCTTCCTTTAGACAGAGCAGATTTGAAAACCTCTTTTTGTGGAATTTGCATGTGGACATTTCAAGCGCTATGGGGCCAACGGTAGAAAAGGAAATATCTTCGTATAAAAAGTAGAGAGAATCATTCCCAGCAACCGCTTTGTGATGAGTGCGTTCCACTCACAGAGCTTAACCTTTCTTTTCATAGAACAGTTTGGAAACACTCTGTTTGTAAAGTCTGAAAGTGGATATTAGGACCTCTTTGAGGATTTCGTTGGAAACGGGATTTCTTCATCTAATGCTAGACAGAGGAATTATCAGTAACTTCTTTGGGTTGCGTGTGTTCAACTCGCAGAGTTGAACCTTCCTTTAGACAGAGCAGATTTGAAACCCTCTTTTTGTGGAATTTCCAAGTGGACATTTCAAGCGCTTTGCGGCCAACGGTAGAAATGGAAATATCTTCGTATAAATACTGGAGAGAATCATTCTCAGAAACCACTTTGTGATTTGTGCATTCCACTCACAGAGTTTAACCTTTCTTTTCATAGAGCAGATTCGAAACACTCTGTTTGTAACGTCTGCAAGAAGATATTTGGACCTCTTTGAGGATTTCATTGGAAACGGGATTTCTTCATCTAATGCTAAACAGAAGAATTCTCAGTAACTTCTTTGGGTTGCGTGTGCTCAACTCACAGAGTTGAAAGTTCCTTTAGACAGAGCAGATTTGAAACTCTCTTTTTGTGGGATTTGCAAGTGGAGATTTCAAGCGCTTTGCGGCCAATGGTAGAAAAGGAAATATCTTCGTATAAAAACAAGAGAGAATCATTCCCAGCAACCGCTTTGTGATGCGCGCGTTCCACTCACAGAGTTAAACTTCCTTTTCATAGAACAGTTTGGAAACACTCTGTTTGTAAAGTCTGCATGTGGATATTTGGACCTCTTTGAGGATTTCGTTGGAAACGGGATTTCTTCATCTAATGCTAGACAGAAGAATTCTCAGTAACTTCTTAGGGTTGCGTGTGATCAACTCACAGAGTTGAACCTTCCTTTAGACAGAGCAGATTTGATACCCTCTTTTTGTGGAATTTCCAAGTGGACATTTCAAGCGCTTTGCGGCCAATGGTAGAAAAGGAAATATCTTCGTATAAAAACTGGAGAGAATCATTCTCAGAAACCACTTTGTGATGTGTGCGTTCCACTCACAGAGTTTAACCTTTCTTTTCATAGAGCAGTTTGGAAACCCTCTGTTTGTAAAGTCTGCAAGCGGATATTTGGACCTCTTTGAGGATTTCGTTGGAAACGGGATTTCTTCATCAAATGCTAGACAGAAGAATTCTCAGTAACTTCTTTTTGTTGCCTGTGTTCAACTCACAGAGTTGAATGTTCCTTTAGACAGAGAAGATTTGAAACCCTCTTTTTGTGGAATTTGCATGTGGGCATTTCAAGCGCTTTGGGTCCAACGGTAGAAAAGGAAATATCTTCGTATAAAAACTAGAGAGAATCATCCACAGCAACCGCTTTGTGATGCGTGCGTTCCACTCACAGAGTTTAAACTTTCTTTTCATAGAACAGTTTGGAAACACTCTGTTTGTAAATTCTGCATGTGGATATTTGGACCTCTTTGAGGATTTCGTTGGAAAAGGGATTTCTTCATCTAATGCTAGACAGAAGAATTCTCAGTAACTTCTTAGGGTTGCATGTGATCAACTCACAGAGTTGAACCATCCTTTAGACAGAGCAGATTTGAAACCCTCTTTTTGTGGAATTTGCATTTGGACATTTCAAGCGCTTTGGAGCCAATGGTAGAAAAGGAAATATCTTCGTACAAAAACTAGAGAGAATCATTCCCAGCAACCGCTTTGTGATGAGTGCGTTCCACTCACGGAGTTTAACCTTTCTTTTCATGGAACAGTGTGGAAACGCTCTGTTTGTAAAGTCTGCATGTGGATATTTGGACCTCTTTGAGGATTTCGTAGGAAACGGGATTTCTTCATCTAATGCTAGACAGAAGAATTCTCAGTAACTTCTTTGGGTTACGTGTGTTCAACTCGCAGAGTTGAACCTTCCTTTAGACAGAGCAGATTTGAAACCCTCTTTTTGTGGAATTTCCAAGTGGACATTTCAAGCGCTTTTCGGCCAACGGTAGAAAAGGAAATATCTTCGTATAAAAACTGGAGAGAATCATTCTCAGAAACCATTTTGTGATTTGTGCGTTCCACTCACAGAGTTTAACCTTTCTTTTCATAGAGCAGTTTGGAAACACTCTGTCTGTAAAGTCTGCAAGCGGATATTTGGACTTCTTTGAGGATTTCGTTGGAAACGGGATTTCTTCATCTAATGCTAGACAGAAGAATTCTCAGTAACTTCTTTGGGTTGCCTTTGTTCAACTCACAGAGTTGAACCTTCCTTTAGACAGAGCAGATTTGAAAACCTCTTTTTGTGGAATT
Source organism: Gorilla gorilla gorilla (assembly GCF_029281585.2). Lineage (NCBI taxonomy): Eukaryota > Metazoa > Chordata > Mammalia > Primates > Hominidae > Gorilla > Gorilla gorilla. The sequence continues at coordinate 78,930,930 of NC_073229.2, forward strand.
TGCATGTGGACATTTCAAGCGCTATGGGGCCAACGGTAGAAAAGGAAATATCTTCGTATAAAAAGTAGAGAGAATCATTCCCAGCAACCGCTTTGTGATGAGTGCGTTCCACTCACAGAGCTTAACCTTTCTTTTCATAGAACAGTTTGGAAACACTCTGTTTGTAAAGTCTGAAAGTGGATATTAGGACCTCTTTGAGGATTTCGTTGGAAACGGGATTTCTTCATCTAATGCTAGACAGAGGAATTATCAGTAACTTCTTTGGGTTGCGTGTGTTCAACTCGCAGAGTTGAACCTTCCTTTAGACAGAGCAGATTTGAAACCCTCTTTTTGTGGAATTTCCAAGTGGACATTTCAAGCGCTTTGCGGCCAACGGTAGAAATGGAAATATCTTCGTATAAATACTGGAGAGAATCATTCTCAGAAACCACTTTGTGATTTGTGCATTCCACTCACAGAGTTTAACCTTTCTTTTCATAGAGCAGATTCGAAACACTCTGTTTGTAACGTCTGCAAGAAGATATTTGGACCTCTTTGAGGATTTCATTGGAAACGGGATTTCTTCATCTAATGCTAAACAGAAGAATTCTCAGTAACTTCTTTGGGTTGCGTGTGCTCAACTCACAGAGTTGAAAGTTCCTTTAGACAGAGCAGATTTGAAACTCTCTTTTTGTGGGATTTGCAAGTGGAGATTTCAAGCGCTTTGCGGCCAATGGTAGAAAAGGAAATATCTTCGTATAAAAACAAGAGAGAATCATTCCCAGCAACCGCTTTGTGATGCGCGCGTTCCACTCACAGAGTTAAACTTCCTTTTCATAGAACAGTTTGGAAACACTCTGTTTGTAAAGTCTGCATGTGGATATTTGGACCTCTTTGAGGATTTCGTTGGAAACGGGATTTCTTCATCTAATGCTAGACAGAAGAATTCTCAGTAACTTCTTAGGGTTGCGTGTGATCAACTCACAGAGTTGAACCTTCCTTTAGACAGAGCAGATTTGATACCCTCTTTTTGTGGAATTTCCAAGTGGACATTTCAAGCGCTTTGCGGCCAATGGTAGAAAAGGAAATATCTTCGTATAAAAACTGGAGAGAATCATTCTCAGAAACCACTTTGTGATGTGTGCGTTCCACTCACAGAGTTTAACCTTTCTTTTCATAGAGCAGTTTGGAAACCCTCTGTTTGTAAAGTCTGCAAGCGGATATTTGGATCTCTTTGAGGATTTCGTTGGAAACGGTATTTCTTCATCTAATGCTAGACAGAAGAATTCTCAGTAACTTCTTTGGGTTGCCTGTGTTCAACTCACAGAGTTGAACCTTCCTTTAGACAGAGAAGATTTGAAACCCTCTTTCTGTGTAATTTCCAAGTGGACATTTCAAGCGCTTTTCGGCCAACGGTAGAAAAGGAAATATCTTCGTATAAAAACTGGAGAGAATCATTCTCAGAAACCACTTTGTGATGTGTGCGTTCCACTCACAGAGTTTAACCTTTCTTTTCATAGAGCAGTTTGGAAACACTCTGTTTGTAAAGTCTGCAAGCGGATATTTGGACCTCTTTGAGGATTTCATTGGAAACGGTATTTCTTCATCTAATGCTAGACAGAAGAATTCTCAGTAACTTCTTTGGGTTGCCTTTGTTCAACTCACAGAGTTGAACCTTCCTTTAGACAGAGCAGATTTGAAACCCTCTTTTTGTGGAATTTGCATGTGGACATTTCAAGCGCTTTGGAGCCAACGTTAGAAAAGGAAATATCTTCGTATAAAAACTGGAGAGAATCATTCTCAGAAGCCACTTTGTGATGTGTGCGTTCCACTCACAGAGTTTAACCTTTCTTTTCATAGAGCAGTTTGGAAACACTCTGTTTGTAAAGTCTGCAAGTGGATATTTGGACTTCTTTGAGGATTACGTTGGAAACGGGATTTCTTCATCTAATGCTAGACAGAAGAATTCTCAGTAACTTCCTTGGGTTGCGTGTGTTCAACTCGCAGAGTTGAACCTTCCTTTAGACAGAGCAGATTTGAAAACCTCTTTTTGTGGAATTTGCATGTGGACATTTCAAGCGCTTTGGGGCCAACGGTAGAAAAGGAAATATCTTCGTATAAAAAGTGGAGAGAATCATTCTCAGAAACCACTTTGTGATGTGTGCGTTCCACTAACAGAGTTTAACCTTTCTTTTCATAGAGCAGTTTGGAAACACTCTGTTTGTAAAGTCTGCAAGTGGATATTTGGACCTCTTTGAAGATTTCGTTGGAAACAGAATTTCTTCATCTAATGCTAGACGGAAGAATTCTCAGTAACTTCTTTGGGTTCCGTGTGTTCAACTCGCAGAGTTGAACCTTCCTTTAGACAGAGCAGATTTGAAACCCTCTTTTTGTGGAATTTCCAAGTGGACATTTCAAGCGCTTTGGGGCCAATGGTAGAAAAGGAAATATCTTCGTATAAAAACTGGAGAGAATCATTCTCAGAAACCACTTTGTGATGTGTGCGTTCCACTCACAGAGTTTAACCTTTCTTTTCATAGAGCAGTTTGGAAACACTCTGTTTGTAAAGTCTGAAAGTGGATATTTGGACCTCTTTGAGGATTTCGTTGGAAAAGGGATTTCTTCATCTAATGCTAGACAGAAGAATTCTCAGTAACTTCTTTGGGTTGCGTGTGTTCAACTCGCAGAGTTGAAGCTTCCTTTAGACAGAGCAGATTTGAAACCCTCTTTTTGTGGAATGTCCAAGTGGACATTTGAAGCCCTTTGTGGACAACCGTAGAAAAGGAAATATCTTCATATGAAAACTGGAGAGAATCATTCCTACAAACCACTTTGTGATGAGTGCGTTTCTCTCACATAGTTTAACCTTTCTTTTCATAGAACAGTTTGGAAACACTCTGTTTGCAAAGTCTGCAAGTGGATATTTGGACCTCTTTGAGGATTTCATTGGAAACGGGATTTCTTCATCTAATGCTGGACAGAAGAATTCTCAGTAACTTCATTGGGTTGCCTGTGTTCAACTCACAGAGTTGAACGTTCCTTTAGACAGAGTAGATTTGAAACTCTCTTTTTGTGGAATTTGCAGTTGGACATTTCAAGCGCTTTGGGGCCAACGGTAGAAAAGGAAATATCTTCGTATAAAAAGTAGAGAGAATCACTCCCAGCAACCGCTTTGTGATGAGTGCATTCCACTCACAGAGCTTAACCTTTCTTTTCAGAGAACAGTTTGGAAACACTCTATTTCTAAAGTCTGCAAGTGGATATTCGGACCTCTTTGAGGATTTCGTTGGAAACGGGATTTCTTCGTCTGATGCTAGACAGAAGAATTCTCAGTAAGTTCTTTGGGTTACTTGTGTTCAACTCGCAGAGTTGAACGTTCCTTTAGACAGAGCAGATTTGAAACCCTCTTTTTGTGGAATTTCCAAGTGGACATTTCAAGCGCTTTGCGGCCAACAGTAGAAAAGGAAATATCTTCGTATAAAAACTGGAGATAATCATTCTCAGAAACCACTTTGTGATGTGTGCATTCCACTCACAGAGTTTAACCTTTCTTTTCATAGAGCAGTTTGGAAACACTCTGTTTCTACAGTATGCAAGCGGATATTTGGACCTCTTTGAGGATTTCTTGGAAACGGGATTTCTTCATCTAATGCTAGACAGAAGAATTCTCATTAACTTATTTGGGTTGCGTGTGTTCAACTCGCAGAGTTGAACCTTCCTTTAGACAGAGCAGATTTGAAACCCTCTTTTTGTGGAATTTCCAAGTGGACATTTCAAGCGCTTTGCGGCCAACGGTAGAAAAGAAATATCTTCCTATAAAAACTGGAGGGAATCATTCTCAGAAAGCACTTTGTGATGTGTGCATTCCACTCACAGAGTTGAACCTATCTTTTCATAGAACAGTTTGGAAACAGTCTGTTTGTAAAGTCTGCAAGCGGATATTTGGACCTCTTTGAGGATTTCGTTGGAAACGGGATTTCTTCATCTAATGCTAGACAGAAGAATTCTCAGTAACTTCTTTGGGTTGCCTGTGTTCAACTCACAGACTTGAACGTTCCTTTAGACAGAGCAGATTTGAAACCCTCTTTTTGTGGAATTTGCATGTGGACATTTCAAGCGCTTTGGCGCCAACGGTAGAAAAGGAAATATGTTCGTATAAAAACTAGAGAGAATCATTCCCAGCAACCGCTTTGTGATGAGTGTGTTCCATTCACAGAGTTTAACCTTTCTTTTCATAGAACAGTTTGGAAACACTCTGTTTGTAAAGTCTGCAAGTGGATATTTGGACCTCTTTGAGGATTTCTTTGGAAACGGGATTTCTTCATCTAATGCTAGACAGAAGAATTCTCAGTAACTTCTTTGGGTTGCGTGTGTTCAACTCGCAGAGTTGAACCTTCCTTTAGACAGAGCAGATTTGAAACCCTCTTTTTGTGGAATTTCCAAGTGGACATTTCAAGCGCTTTGCGGCCAACGGTAGAAATGGAAATATCTTCGTATAAATACTGGAGAGAATCATTCTCAGAAACCACTCTGTGATTTGTGCATTCCACTCACAGAGTTTAACCTTTCTTTTCAAAGAGCAGTTTGGAAACACTCTGTTTGTAACGTCTGCAAGAAGATATTTGGACCTCTTTGAGGATTTCATTGGAAACGGGATTTCTTCATCTAATGCTAAACAGAAGAATTCTCAGTAACTTCTTTGGGTTGCGTGTGCTCAACTCACAGAGTTGAACGTTCCTTTAGACAGAGCAGATTTGAAACTCTCTTTTTGTGGGATTTGCAAGTGGACATTTCAAGCGCTTTGGGGCCAATGGTAGAAAAGGAAATATCTTCGTATAAAAACTAGAGAGAATCATTCCCAGCAACCGCTTTGTGATGCGCGCGTTCCACTCACAGAGTTTCAACTTTCTTTTCATAGAACAGTTTGGAAACACTCTGTTTGTAAAGTCTGCATGTGGATATTTGGACCTCTTTGAGGATTTCGTTGGAAACGGGATTTCTTCATCTAATGCTAGACAGAAGAATTCTCAGTAACTTCTTTGGGTTGCGTGTGATCAACTCACAGAGTTGAACCTTCCTTTAGACAGAGCAGATTTGATACCCTCTTTTTGTGGAATTTGCATGTGGACATTTCAAGCGCTTTGGGGCCAACGGTAGAAAAGTAAATATCTTCGTATAGAAACTAGAGAGAATCATTCCCAGCAACCGCTTTGTGATGAGTGCATTCCAGTCACAGAGCTTAACCTTTCTTTTCATAGAACAGTTCAGAAACACTCTGTTTGTAAAGTCTGCAAGTGGATATTTGGACCTCTTTGAGGATTTCATTGGAAACGGGATTTCTTCATCTAATGCTAGACAGAAGAATTCTCAGTAACTTCTTTGGGTTGCCTGTGTTCAACTCACAGAGTTGAACCTTCCTTTAGACAGAGAAGATTTGAAACCCTCTTTTTGTGGAATTTCCAAGTGGACATTTCAAGCACTTTGCGGCCAACGGTAGAAAAGGAAATATCTTCGTATAAAAACTGGAGAGAATCATTCTCAGAAAACACTTTGTGATGTGTGTGTTCCCCTCACAGAGTTTAACTTTTCTTGTCACAGAGCAGTTTGGAAACACTGTTTGTAAAGTCTGCAAGTGTATATTTGGACCTCTTTGAGGATTATGTTGGAAACGGGATTTCTTCATATAATGCTAGACTGAAGAATTCTCAGTAACTTCCTTGGGTTGCGTGTGTTCAACTCGCAGAGTTGAACCTTCCTTTAGACAGAGCAGATTTGAAAACCTCTTTTTGTGGAATTTGCATGTGGACATTTCAAGCGCTTTGGGGCCAACGGTAGAAAAGGAAATATCTTCGTATAAAAAGTGGAGAGAATCATTCTCAGAAACCACTTTGTGATGTGTGCGTTCCACTCACGGAATTCAACCTTTCTATTCATAGAGCAGTTTGGAAACACTCTGTTTGTAAAGTCTGCAAGCGGATATTTGAACCTCTTTGAGGATTTCGTTGGAAACGGGTTTTCTTCATCTAATGCTAGACAGAAGAATTCTCAGTAACTTCTTTGGGTTGCCTGTGTTCAACTCGCAGAGTTAAACCTTCCTTTAGACAGAGCAGATTTGAAACCCTCCTTTTGTGGAATTTGCATGTGGACATTTCAAACACTTTGGCGCCAACGGGAGAAAAGGAAATATCTTTGTATAAAAACTAGAGAGAATCATTCCTAGCAACTGCTTTGTGATGAGTGCGTTCCACTCACAGAGTTTAACCTTTCTTTTCATAGAACACTTTGGAAACACTCTGTTTGTAAAGTCTGCAAGTGGATATTTGGACCTCTTTGAGGATTTCGTTGGAAACGTGATTTCTTCATCTGATGCTAGACAGAAGAATTCTCAGTAACTTCTTTGGGTTGCGTGTGTTCAACTCGCACAGTTGAACTTTCCTTTAGACAGAGCAGATTTGAAACCATCTTTTTGTGGAATTTCCAAGTGGACATTTCAAGCGCTTTGCGGCCAATGGTAGAAAAGGAAATATCTTCGTATACAAACTGGAGAAAATCATTCTCAGAAACCACTTTGTGATGTGTGCATTCCACTCACAGAGTTTAACCTTTCTTTTCATAGAGCAGTTTGGAAACACTCTGTTTCTAAATTCTGCAAGCGGATATTTGGACCTCTTTGAGGATTTCATTGGAAACGGGATTTCTTCATCTAATGCTAGACAGAAGAATTCTCAGTAACTTCTTTGGGTTGCCTTTGTTCAACTCGCAGAGTTGAAGCTTCCTTTCGACAGAGCAGATTTGAAACCCTCTTTTTGTGGAATTTGTATGTGGACATTTCAAGCGCTTCGCGGCCAACGGTAGAAAAGGAAATATCTTCGTATGAAAACTGGAGAGAATCATTCCCAGAAACCACTTTGTGATGAGTGCATTCCACTCACAGAGCTAAACCTTTCTTCTCATAGAACAGTTTGGAAACACTCTGTTTGTAAAGTCTGCAAGTGGATATTTGGACCTCTTTGAGGATTTCGTTGGAAACGGGATTTCTTCATCTAATGCTAGACAGAAGAATTCTCAGTAACTTCCTTGGGTTGCATGTGTTCTACTCACAGAGTTGAACCTTCCTTTAGACAGAGCAGATTTGAAACCCTCTTTTTGTGGAATTTCCAAGTTGACATTTCAAGCGATTTGAGGCCAATGGTAGAAAAGGAAATATCTTCGTATAAAAACTGGAGAGAATCGTTCTTAGAAACCACTTTGTGATGTGTTCGTTCCACTCACAGAGTTTATCCTTTCGTTTCATAGAGCAGTTTGGAAACACTCTGTTTCTAAAGTCTGCAAGCGGATATTTGGACCTCTTTGAGGATTTCGTTAGAAACGGGATTTCTTCATCAAATGCTAGACAGAAGAATTCTCATTAACTTCTTTGGGTTGCCTTTGTTCAACTCACAGAGTTGAATCTTCCTTTAGACAGAGCAGATTTGAAACCCTCTTTTTGTGGAAGTTCCAAGTGGACATTTCAATTGCCTCGCGGCCAACAGTAGAAAAGGTAATATCTTCGTATAAAAACTGGAGAGAATCATTCTCAGAAACCATTTTGTGATGTGTGTGTTCCACTCACAGAGTTTAACCTTTCTTTTCATAAAGCAGTTTGGAAACACTCTGTTTGTAAATTCTGCAAGCGGATATTTGGACCTCTTTGAGGATTTCGTTGGAAACGGGATTTCTTCATCTAATGCTAGACAGAAGAATTCTTAGTAACTTCCTTGGGTTGCCTGTGTTCAACTCACAGAGATGAACATTCATTTAGATGGAGCAGATTTCAAACCCTCTTTTTGTGGAATTTGCAAGTGGACATTTCAAGGGCTTTGAGTCCAACGGTACAAAAGGAAATATCTTCGTATAAAAACTAGGGAGAATCATTCCCAGCAACCGCTTTGTGATGAGTGCGTTCCACTCACAGAGTTTAACCTTTCTTTTCACAGAACAGTTTGGAAACACTCTGTTTGCAAAGTCTGCAATTGGATATTTGGACCTCTTTGAGGATTTCGTTGGAAACGGGATTTCTTCATCTAATGCTAGACAGAAGAATTCTCAGTAACTTCTTTGGGTTGCGTGTGTTCAACTCACACAGTTGAACCTTCCTTTAGACAGAGCAGATTTGAAACCCTCTTTTTGTGGAATTTCCAAGTGGACATTTCAAGCACTTTGGGTCCAACGGTAGAAAAGGAAATATCTTCGTAGAAAAACTAGAGAGAATCATTCCCAGCAACGGCTTTGTGATGAGTGTGTTCCACTCATGGAGTTGAACCTTTCTTTTCATAGAACAGTTTGGAAACACTCTGTTTGTAAAGTCTGCAAGTGGATATTTGGACCTCTTTGAGGATTTCGTTGGAAACGGGATTTCTTCATCTAATGCTAGACAGAAGAATTCTCAGTAACTTCTTTGGGTTGCATGTGTTCAACTCGCAGAGTTGAACCTTCCTTTAGACAGAGCAGATTTGAAACCCTCTTTTTGTGGAATTTCCAAGTGGACATTTCAAGCGCTTTGCGGCCAACGGTAGAAATGGAAATATCTTCGTATAAATACTGGAGAGAATCATTCTCAGAAACCACTCTGTGATTTGTGCATTCCACTCACAGAGTTTAACCTTTCTTTTCAAAGAGCAGTTTGGAAACACTCTGTTTGTAACGTCTGCAAGAAGATATTTGGAACTCTTTGAGGATTTCATTGGAAACGGGATTTCTTCATCTAATGCTAAACAGAAGAATTCTCAGTAACTTCTTTGGGTTGCGTGTGCTCAACTCACAGAGTTGAACGTTCCTTTAGACAGAGCAGATTTGAAACTCTCTTTTTGTGGGATTTGCAAGTGGAGATTTCAAGCGCTTTGGGGCCAATGGTAGAAAAGGAAATATCTTCGTATAAAAACTAGAGAGAATCATTCCCAGCAACCGCTTTGTGATGCGCGCGTTCCACTCACAGAGTTTAAACTTTCTTTTCATAGAACAGTTCAGAAACACTCTGTTTGTAAAGTCTGCAAGTGGATATTTGGACCTCTTTGAGGATTTCATTGGAAACGGGATTTCTTCATCTAATGCTAGACAGAAGAATTCTCAGTAACTTCTTTGGGTTGCCTGTGTTCAACTCACAGAGTTGAACCTTCCTTTAGACAGAGAAGATTTGAAACCCTCTTTTTGTGGAATTTCCAAGTGGACATTTCAAGCACTTTGCGGCCAACGGTAGAAAAGGAAATATCTTCGTATAAAAACTGGAGAGAATCATTCTCAGAAAACACTTTGTGATGTGTGTGTTCCCCTCACAGAGTTTAACTTTTCTTGTCACAGAGCAGTTTGGAAACACTGTTTGTAAAGTCTGCAAGTGTATATTTGGACCTCTTTGAGGATTATGTTGGAAACGGGATTTCTTCATATAATGCTAGACTGAGGAATTCTCAGTAACTTCCTTGGGTTGCGTGTGTTCAACTCGCAGAGTTGAACCTTCCTTTAGACAGAGCAGATTTGAAAACCTCTTTTTGTGGAATTTGCATGTGGACATTTCAAGCGCTTTGGGGCCAACGGTAGAAAAGGAAATATCTTCGTATAAAAAGTGGAGAGAATCATTCTCAGAAACCACTTTGTGATGTGTGCGTTCCACTCACGGAATTCAACCTTTCTATTCATAGAGCAGTTTGGAAACACTCTGTTTGTAAAGTCTGCAAGCGGATATTTGAACCTCTTTGAGGATTTCGTTGGAAACGGGTTTTCTTCATCTAATGCTAGACAGAAGAATTCTCAGTAACTTCTTTGGGTTGCCTGTGTTCAACTCGCAGAGTTAAACCTTCCTTTAGACAGAGCAGATTTGAAACCCTCCTTTTGTGGAATTTGCATGTGGACATTTCAAACACTTTGGCGCCAACGGGAGAAAAGGAAATATCTTTGTATAAAAACTAGAGAGAATCATTCCTAGCAACTGCTTTGTGATGAGTGCGTTCCACTCACAGAGTTTAACCTTTCTTTTCATAGAACACTTTGGAAACACTCTGTTTGTAAAGTCTGCAAGTGGATATTTGGACCTCTTTGAGGATTTCGTTGGAAACGTGATTTCTTCATCTGATGCTAGACAGAAGAATTCTCAGTAACTTCTTTGGGTTGCGTGTGTTCAACTCGCACAGTTGAACTTTCCTTTAGACAGAGCAGATTTGAAACCATCTTTTTGTGGAATTTCCAAGTGGACATTTCAAGCGCTTTGCGGCCAATGGTAGAAAAGGAAATATCTTCGTATACAAACTGGAGAAAATCATTCTCAGAAACCACTTTGTGATGTGTGCATTCCACTCACAGAGTTTAACCTTTCTTTTCATAGAGCAGTTTGGAAACACTCTGTTTCTAAATTCTGCAAGCGGATATTTGGACCTCTTTGAGGATTTCATTGGAAACGGGATTTCTTCATCTAATGCTAGACAGAAGAATTCTCAGTAACTTCTTTGGGTTGCCTTTGTTCAACTCGCAGAGTTGAAGCTTCCTTTCGACAGAGCAGATTTGAAACCCTCTTTTTGTGGAATTTGTATGTGGACATTTCAAGCGCTTCGCGGCCAACGGTAGAAAAGGAAATATCTTCGTATGAAAACTGGAGAGAATCATTCCCAGAAACCACTTTGTGATGAGTGCATTCCACTCACAGAGCTAAACCTTTCTTCTCATAGAACAGTTTGGAAACACTCTGTTTGTAAAGTCTGCAAGTGGATATTTGGACCTCTTTGAGGATTTCGTTGGAAACGGGATTTCTTCATCTAATGCTAGACAGAAGAATTCTCAGTAACTTCCTTGGGTTGCATGTGTTCTACTCACAGAGTTGAACCTTCCTTTAGACAGAGCAGATTTGAAACCCTCTTTTTGTGGAATTTCCAAGTTGACATTTCAAGCGATTTGAGGCCAATGGTAGAAAAGGAAATATCTTCGTATAAAAACTGGAGAGAATCGTTCTTAGAAACCACTTTGTGATGTGTTCGTTCCACTCACAGAGTTTATCCTTTCGTTTCATAGAGCAGTTTGGAAACACTCTGTTTCTAAAGTCTGCAAGCGGATATTTGGACCTCTTTGAGGATTTCGTTAGAAACGGGATTTCTTCATCAAATGCTAGACAGAAGAATTCTCATTAACTTCTTTGGGTTGCCTTTGTTCAACTCACAGAGTTGAATCTTCCTTTAGACAGAGCAGATTTGAAACCCTCTTTTTGTGGAAGTTCCTAGTGGACATTTCAATTGCCTCGCGGCCAACAGTAGAAAAGGTAATATCTTCGTATAAAAACTGGAGAGAATCATTCTCAGAAACCATTTTGTGATGTGTGTGTTCCACTCACAGAGTTTAACCTTTCTTTTCATAAAGCAGTTTGGAAACACTCTGTTTGTAAATTCTGCAAGCGGATATTTGGACCTCTTTGAGGATTTCGTTGGAAACGGGATTTCTTCATCTAATGCTAGACAGAAGAATTCTTAGTAACTTCCTTGGGTTGCCTGTGTTCAACTCACAGAGATGAACATTCATTTAGATGGAGCAGATTTCAAACCCTCTTTTTGTGGAATTTGCAAGTGGACATTTCAAGGGCTTTGAGTCCAACGGTACAAAAGGAAATATCTTCGTATAAAAACTAGGGAGAATCATTCCCAGCAACCGCTTTGTGATGAGTGCGTTCCACTCACAGAGTTTAACCTTTCTTTTCACAGAACACTTTGGAAACACTCTGTTTGTAAAGTCTGAAAGTGGATATTTGGACCTCTTTGAGGATTTCGTTGGAAACGGGATTTCTTCATCTAATGCTAGACAGAGGAATTATCAGTAACTTCTTTGGGTTGCGTGTGTTCAACTCGCAGAGTTGAACCTTCCTTTAGACAGAGCAGATTTGAAACCCCCTTTTCGTGGAATTTCCAAGTGGACATTTCAAGCGCTTTGCGTCCAACGGAAGAAAAGGAAATATCTTCGCATAAAAACTGGAGAGAATCATTCTCAGAAACCACTTTGTGATGTGTGCGTTCCACTCACAGAGTTTAACCATTCTTTTCATAGAACAGTTTGGAAACACTCTGTTTGTAAAGTCTGCAAGTGGATATTTGGACCTCTTTGAGGATTTCGTTGGAAACGGGATTTCTTCATCTAATGCTAGACAGAAGAATTCTCAGTAACTTCTTTGGGTTGCCTGTGTTCATCTCACAGAGTTGAACGTTCCTTTAGACAGAGCAGATTTGAAACCCTCTTTTTGTGGAATTTGCATGTGGACATTTCAAGCGCTTTGGGGCCAAGGGTAGAAAAGGAAATATCTTCGTATAAAAACTGGAGAGAATCATTCTCAGAAACCACATTGTGATGTGTGCATTCCACTCACAGAGTTTAACTTTTCTTTTCATAGAGCAGTTTGGAAACACTCTGTTTCTAAAGTCTGCAAGCGGATATTTGGACCTCTTTGAGGATTTCGTTGGAAACGGGATTTCTTCATCTAATGCTAGACAGAAGAATTCTCAGCAACTTCTTTGGGTTGCGTGTGTTCAACTCACAGAGTTGAACCTTCCTTTAGACAGAGAAGATTTGAAACCCTCTTTTTGTGGAATTTCCAAGTGGACATTTCAAGCGCTTTGCGGCCAACGGTAGAAAAGGAAATATCTTCGTATAAAAACTGGAGAGAATCATTCTCAGAAAGCACTTTCTGATGTGTGCATTCCACTCACAGAGTTGAACCTATCTTTTCATAGAACAGTTTGGAAACACTCTGTTTGTAAAGTCTGCAAGCGGATATTTGGACCTCTTTGAGGATTTCGTTGGAAACGGGATTTCTTCATCAAATGCTAGACAGAAGAATTCTCAGTAACTTCTTTGGGTTGCCTGTGTTCAACTCACAGAGTTGAATGTTCCTTTAGACAGAGAAGATTTGAAACCCTCTTTTTGTGGAATTTGCATGTGGACATTTCAAGCGCTTTGGGTCCAACGGTAGAAAAGGAAATATCTTCGTATAAAAACTAGAGAGAATCATCCACAGCAACCGCTTTGTGATGCGTGCGTTCCACTCACAGAGTTTAAACTTTCTTTTCATAGAACAGTTTGGAAACACTCTGTTTGTAAATTCTGCATGTGGATATTTGGACCTCTTTGAGGATTTCGTTGGAAACGGGATTTCTTCATCTAATGCTAGACAGAAGAATTCTCAGTAACTTCTTAGGGTTGCGTGTGATCAACTCACAGAGTTGAACCATCCTTTAGACAGAGCAGATTTGAAACCCTCTTTTTGTGGAATTTGCATTTGGACATTTCAAGCGCTTTGGAGCCAATGGTAGAAAAGGAAATATCTTCGTATAAAAACTAGAGAGAATCATTCCCAGCAACCGCTTTGTGATGAGTGCGTTCCACTCACGGAGTTTAACCTTTCTTTTCATGGAACAGTGTGGAAACGCTCTGTTTGTAAAGTCTGCATGTGGATATTTGGACCTCTTTGAGGATTTCGTAGGAAACGGGATTTCTTCATCTAATGCTAGACAGAAGAATTCTCAGTAACTTCTTTGGGTTACGTGTGTTCAACTCGCAGAGTTGAACCTTCCTTTAGACAGAGCAGATTTGAAACCCTCTTTTTGTGGAATTTCCAAGTGGACATTTCAAGCGCATTTCGGCCAACGGTAGAAAAGGAAATATCTTCGTATAAAAACTGGAGAGAATCATTCTCAGAAACCATTTTGTGATGTGTGCGTTCCACTCACAGAGTTTAACCTTTCTTTTCATAGAGCAGTTTGGAAACTCTCTGTCTGTAAAGTCTGCAAGCGGATATTAGGACCTCTTTGAGGATTTCGTTGGAAACGGGATTTCTTCATCTAATGCTAGACAGAAGAATTCTCAGTAACTTCTTTGGGTTGCCTTTGTTCAACTCACAGAGTTGAACCTTCCTTTAGACAGAGCAGATTTGAAACCCTCTTTTTGTGGAATTTGCATGTGGACATTTCAAGCGCTATGGGGCCAACGGTAGAAAAGGAAATATCTTCGTATAAAAAGTAGAGAGAATCATTCCCAGCAACCGCTTTGTGATGAGTGCGTTCCACTCACAGAGCTTAACCTTTCTTTTCATAGAACAGTTTGGAAACACTCTGTTTGTAAAGTCTGAAAGCGGATATTTGGACCTCTTTGAGGATTTCGTTGGAAACGGGATTTCTTCATCTAATGCTAGACAGGGGAATTATCAGTAACTTCTTTGGGTTGCGTGTGTTCAACTCGCAGAGTTGAACCTTCCTTTAGGCAGAGCAGATTTGAAACCCCCTTTTCGTGGAATTTCCAAGTGGACATTTCAAGCGCTTTGCGTCCAACGGAAGAAAAGGAAATATCTTCGCATAAAAACTGGAGAGAATCATTCTCAGAAACCACTTTGTGATGTGTGCGTTCCACTCACAGAATTTAACCTTTCTTTTCATAGAGCAGTTTGGAAACACTCTGTTTGTAAAGTCTGCAAGCGGATATTTGGACCTCTTTGAGGATTTCGTTGGAAACGGGATTTCTTCATCTAATGCTAGACAGAAAAATTCTCAGTAACTTCTTTGGGTTGCGTGTGTTCAACTCACAGAGTTGAACCTTCGTTTAGACAGAGAAGATTTGAAACCCTCTTTTTGTGGAATTTCCAAGTGCACATTTCAAGCGCTTTGCGGCCAACGGTAGAAAAGGAAATATCTTCGTATAAAAACTGGAGAGAATCATTCTCAGAAAGCACTTTGTGATGTGTGCATTCCACTCACAGAGTTGAACCTATCTTTTCATAGAACAGTTTGGAAACACTCTGTTTGTAAAGTCTGCAAGCGGATATTTGGACCTCTTTGAGGATTTCGTTGGAAACGGGATTTCTTCATCAAATGCTAGACAGAAGAATTCTCAGTAACTTCTTTGGGTTGCCTGTGTTCAACTCACAGAGTTGTACGTTCCTTTAGACAGAGAAGATTTGAAACCCTCTTCTTGTGGAATTTGCATGTGGACATTTCAAGCGCTTTGGGGCTTACGGTAGAAAAGGAAATATCTTCGTATAAAAACCAGAGAGAATCATTCCCTGCAACCGCTTTGTGATGAGTGCGTTCCACTCACAGAGTTTAACCTTTCTTTTCATAGAACAGTTTGCAAACACTCTGTTTGTAAAGTCTGCAAGTGGATATTTGGACCTCTTTGAGGATTTCGTTGGAAACGGGATTTCTTCATCTAATGCTAGACAGAAGAATTCTCAGTAACTTCTTTGGGTTGCGTGTGTTCAACTCGCACAGTTGAACTTTCTTTTAGACAGAGCAGATTTGAAACCCTCTTTTTGTGGAATTTCCAAGTGGACATTTCAAGCGCTTTGTGGCCAATGGTAGAAAAGGAAATATCTTCGTATAAAAACTGGAGAAAATCATTCTCAGAAACCACTTTGTGATGTGTGCGTTCCATTAACAGAGTTTAACCTTTCTTTTCATAGAGCAGTTTGGAAACACTCTGTTGTAAAGTCTGCAAGTGTATATTTGGACCTCTTTGAGGATTTCGTTGGAAACGGCATTTCTTCATCTAATGCAAGACTGAAGAATTCTCAGTAACTTCCTTGGGTTGCGTGTGTTCAACTCGCAGAGTTGAACCTTCCTTTAGACAGAGCAGATTTGAAAACCTCTTTCTGTGGAATTTGCATGTAGACATTTCAAGCGCTTTGGGGCCAACGGTAGAAAAGGAAATATCTTCGTATAAAAACTGGAGAGAATCATTCCCAGCCACCGCTTTGTGATGACTGCCTTCCATTCACAGAGTTTAACCTTTCTTTTCATAGAACAGTTTGGAATCACTCTGTTTGTAACGTCTGCAAGTGGATATTTGGACCTCTTTGAGGATTTCGTTGGAAACGGGATTTCTTCATCTAATGCTAGACAGAAGAATTCTCAGTAACTTCTTTGGGTTGCGTGTGTTCAACTTGCAGAGTTGAACCTTCTTTTAGACAGAGTAGATGTGAAACCCTCTTTTTGTGGAATTTCCAAGTGGACATTTCAAGCGCTTTGCGGACAATGGTAGAAAAGGAAATATCTTCGTATAAAAACTGGAGAGAATCATTCTCAGAAACCACGTTGTGATGTGTGCGTTCCACTCACAGAGTATAAACTTTCTTTCATAGAGCAGTTTGGAAACACTCTGTTTCTAAACTCTGCAAGCTGATATTTGGACCTCTTTGAGGATTTCGTTGGAAACGGGATTTCTTCATCTAATGCTAGACAGAAGAATTCTCAATAACTTCTTTGGGTTGCCTTTGTTCACATCACAGAGTTGAACCTTCCTTTAGACAGAGCAGATTTGAAACCCTCTTTTTGTGGAATTTGCATGTGGACATTTCAAGCGCTATGGGGTCAACGGTAGAAAAGGAAATATCTTCGTATAAAAAGTAGAGACTATCATTCCCAGCAACCGCTTTGTGATGAGTGCGTTCCACTCACAGAGCTTAACCTTTCTTTTCATACAACAGTTTGGAAACACTCTGTTTGTAAAGTCTGAAAGTGGATATTTGGACCTCTTTGAGGATTTCGTTGGAAACGGGATTTCTTCATCTAATGCTAGACAGAGGAATTATCAGTAACTTCTTTGGGTTGCGTGTGTTCAACTCGCAGAGTTGAACCTTCCTTTAGACAGAGCAGATTTGAAACCCCATTTTCGTGGAATTTCCAAGTGGACATTTCAAGCGCTTTGCGTCCAACGGAAGAAAAGGAAATATCTTCGCATAAAAACTGGAGAGAATCATTCTCAGAAACCACTTTGTGATGTGTGCGTTCCACTCACAGAGTTTAACCTTTCTTTTCATAGAACAGTTTGGAAACACTCTGTTTGTAAAGTCTGCAAGTGGATATTTGGACCTCTTTGAGGATTTCGTTGGAAACGGGATTTCTTCATCTAATGCTAGACAGAAGAATTCTCAGTAACTTCTTTGGGTTGCCTGTGTTCAACTCACAGAGTTGAACGTTCCTTTAGACAGAGCAGTTTTGAAACCCTCTTTTTGTGGAATTTGCATGTGGACATTTCAAGCGCTTTGGAGCCAACGGTAGAAAAGGAAATATCTTCGTATAAAAACTAGAGAGAATCATTCCCAGCCACCGCTTTGTGATGAGTGCCTTCCATTCACAGAGTTTAACCTTTCTTTTCATAGAACAGTTTGGAAACACTCTGTTTGTAAAGTCTGCAAGTGTATATTTGGACCTCTTTGAGGATTTCGTTCGAAACGGGATTTCTTCATCTAATGCTAGACAGAAGAATTCTCAGTAACTTCTTTGGGTTGCGTGTGTTCAACTTGCAGAGTTGAACCTTCTTTTAGACAGAGCAGATGTGAAACCCTCTTTTTGTGGAATTTCCAAGTGGACATTTCAAGCGCTTTGCGGACAATGGTAGAAAAGGAAATATCTTCGTATAAAAACTGGAGAGAATCATTCTCAGAAACCACGTTGTGATGTGTGCGTTCCACTCACAGAGTTTAAACTTTCTTTCATAGAGCAGTTTGGAAACACTCTGTTTCTAAACTGTGCAAACGGATATTTGGACCTCTTTGAGGATTTCGTTGGAAACGGGATTTCTTCATCTAATGCTAGACAGAAGAATTCTCAATAACTTCTTTGGGTTGCCTTTGTTCACATCACAGAGTTGAACCTTCCTTTAGACAGAGCAGATTTGAAACCCTCTTTTTGTGGAATTTGCATGTGGACATTTCAAGCGCTATGGGGCCAACGGTAGAAAAGGAAATATCTTCGTATAAAAAGTAGTGAGAATCATTCCCAGCAACCGCTTTGTGATGAGTGCGTTCCACTCACAGAGCTTAACCTTTCTTTTCATAGAACAGTTTGGAAACACTCTGTTTGTAAAGTCTGAAAGTGGATATTTGGACCTCTTTGAGGATTTCGTTGGAAACGGGATTTCTTCATCTAATGCTAGACAGGGGAATTATCAGTAACTTCTTTGGGTTGCGTGTGTTCAACTCGCAGAGTTGAACCTTCCTTTAGACAGAGCAGATTTGAAACCCCCTTTTCGTGGAATTTCCAAGTGGACATTTCAAGCGCTTTGCGTCCAACGGAAGAAAAGGAAATATCTTCGCATAAAAACTGGAGAGAATCATTCTCAGAAACCACTTTGTGATGTGTGCGTTCCACTCACAGAATTTAACCTTTCTTTTCATAGAGCAGTTTGGAAACACTCTGTTTGTAAAGTCTGCAAGCGGATATTTGGACCTCTTTGAGGATTTCGTTGGAAACGGGATTTCTTCATCTAATGCTAGACAGAAAAATTCTCAGTAACTTCTTTGGGTTGCGTGTGTTCAACTCACAGAGTTGAACCTTCGTTTAGACAGAGAAGATTTGAAACCCTCTTTTTGTGGAATTTCCAAGTGGACATTTCAAGCGCTTTGCGTCCAACGGTAGAAAAGGAAATATCTTCGTATAAAAACTGGAGAGAATCATTCTCAGAAAGCACTTTGTGATGTGTGCGTTCCACTCACAGAGTTGAACCTATCTTTTCATAGAACAGTTTGGAAACACTCTGTTTGTAAAGTCTGCAAGCGGATATTTGGACCTCTTTGAGGATTTCGTTGGAAACGGGATTTCTTCATCAAATGCTAGACAGAAGAATTCTCAGTAACTTCTTTGGGTTGCCTGTGTTCAACTCACAGAGATGAACGTTCCTTTAGACAGAGAAGATTTGAAACCCTCTTCTTGTGGAATTTGCATGTGGACATTTCAAGCGCTTTGGGGCTTACGGTAGAAAAGGAAATATCTTCGTATAAAAACCAGAGAGAATCATTCCCTGCAACCGCTTTGTGATGAGTGCGTTCCACTCACAGAGTTTAACCTTTCTTTTCATAGAACAGTTTGCAAACACTCTGTTTGTAAAGTCTGCAAGTGGATATTTGGACCTCTTTGAGGATTTCGTTGGAAACGGGATTTCTTCATCTAATGCTAGACAGAAGAATTCTCAGTAACTTCTTTGGGTTGCGTGTGTTCAACTCGCACAGTTGAACTTTCTTTTAGACAGAGCAGATTTGAAACCCTCTTTTTGTGGAATTTCCAAGTGGACATTTCAAGCGCTTTGTGGCCAATGGTAGAAAAGGAAATATCTTCGTATAAAAACTGGAGAAAATCATTCTCAGAAACCACTTTGTGATGTGTGCGTTCCATTAACAGAGTTTAACCTTTCTTTTCATAGAGCAGTTTGGAAACACTCTGTTGTAAAGTCTGCAAGTGTATATTTGGACCTCTTTGAGGATTTCGTTGGAAACGGCATTTCTTCATCTAATGCAAGACTGAAGAATTCTCAGTAACTTCCTTGGGTTGCGTGTGTTCAACTCGCAGAGTTGAACCTTCCTTTAGACAGAGCAGATTTGAAAACCTCTTTCTGTGGAATTTGCATGTAGACATTTCAAGCGCTTTGGGGCCAACGGTAGAAAAGGAAATATCTTCGTATAAAAACTGGAGAGAATCATTCCCAGCCACCGCTTTGTGATGACTGCCTTCCATTCACAGAGTTTAACCTTTCTTTTCATAGAACAGTTTGGAATCACTCTGTTTGTAACGTCTGCAAGTGGATATTTGGACCTCTTTGAGGATTTCGTTGGAAACGGGATTTCTTCATCTAATGCTAGACAGAAGAATTCTCAGTAACTTCTTTGGGTTGCGTGTGTTCAACTTGCAGAGTTGAACCTTCTTTTAGACAGAGTAGATGTGAAACCCTCTTTTTGTGGAATTTCCAAGTGGACATTTCAAGCGCTTTGCGGACAATGGTAGAAAAGGAAATATCTTCGTATAAAAACTGGAGAGAATCATTCTCAGAAACCACGTTGTGATGTGTGCGTTCCACTCACAGAGTATAAACTTTCTTTCATAGAGCAGTTTGGAAACACTCTGTTTCTAAACTCTGCAAGCTGATATTTGGACCTCTTTGAGGATTTCGTTGGAAACGGGATTTCTTCATCTAATGCTAGACAGAAGAATTCTCAATAACTTCTTTGGGTTGCCTTTGTTCACATCACAGAGTTGAACCTTCCTTTAGACAGAGCAGATTTGAAACCCTCTTTTTGTGGAATTTGCATGTGGACATTTCAAGCGCTATGGGGTCAACGGTAGAAAAGGAAATATCTTCGTATAAAAAGTAGAGACTATCATTCCCAGCAACCGCTTTGTGATGAGTGCGTTCCACTCACAGAGCTTAACCTTTCTTTTCATACAACAGTTTGGAAACACTCTGTTTGTAAAGTCTGAAAGTGGATATTTGGACCTCTTTGAGGATTTCGTTGGAAACGGGATTTCTTCATCTAATGCTAGACAGAGGAATTATCAGTAACTTCTTTGGGTTGCGTGTGTTCAACTCGCAGAGTTGAACCTTCCTTTAGACAGAGCAGATTTGAAACCCCATTTTCGTGGAATTTCCAAGTGGACATTTCAAGCGCTTTGCGTCCAACGGAAGAAAAGGAAATATCTTCGCATAAAAACTGGAGAGAATCATTCTCAGAAACCACTTTGTGATGTGTGCGTTCCACTCACAGAGTTTAACCTTTCTTTTCATAGAACAGTTTGGAAACACTCTGTTTGTAAAGTCTGCAAGTGGATATTTGGACCTCTTTGAGGATTTCGTTGGAAACGGGATTTCTTCATCTAATGCTAGACAGAAGAATTCTCAGTAACTTCTTTGGGTTGCCTGTGTTCAACTCACAGAGTTGAACGTTCCTTTAGACAGAGCAGTTTTGAAACCCTCTTTTTGTGGAATTTGCATGTGGACATTTCAAGCGCTTTGGAGCCAACGGTAGAAAAGGAAATATCTTCGTATAAAAACTAGAGAGAATCATTCCCAGCCACCGCTTTGTGATGAGTGCCTTCCATTCACAGAGTTTAACCTTTCTTTTCATAGAACAGTTTGGAAACACTCTGTTTGTAAAGTCTGCAAGTGTATATTTGGACCTCTTTGAGGATTTCGTTGGAAACGGGATTTCTTCATCTAATGCTAGACAGAAGAATTCTCAGTAACTTCTTTGGGTTGCGTGTGTTCAACTTGCAGAGTTGAACCTTCTTTTAGACAGAGCAGATGTGAAACCCTCTTTTTGTGGAATTTCCAAGTGGACATTTCAAGCGCTTTGCGGACAATGGTAGAAAAGGAAATATCTTCGTATAAAAACTGGAGAGAATCATTCTCAGAAACCACGTTGTGATGTGTGCGTTCCACTCACAGAGTTTAAACTTTCTTTCATAGAGCAGTTTGGAAACACTCTGTTTCTAAACTGTGCAAACGGATATTTGGACCTCTTTGAGGATTTCGTTGGAAACGGGATTTCTTCATCTAATGCTAGACAGAAGAATTCTCAATAACTTCTTTGGGTTGCCTTTGTTCACATCACAGAGTTGAACCTTCCTTTAGACAGAGCAGATTTGAAACCCTCTTTTTGTGGAATTTGCATGTGGACATTTCAAGCGCTATGGGGCCAACGGTAGAAAAGGAAATATCTTCGTATAAAAAGTAGAGAGAATCATTCCCAGCAACCGCTTTGTGATGAGTGCGTTCCACTCACAGAGCTTAACCTTTCTTTTCATAGAACAGTTTGGAAACACTCTGTTTGTAAAGTCTGAAAGTGGATATTTGGACCTCTTTGAGGATTTCGTTGGAAACGGGATTTCTTCATCTAATGCTAGACAGAGGAATTATCAGTAACTTCTTTGGGTTGCGTGTGTTCAACTCGCAGAGTTGAACCTTCCTTTAGACAGAGCAGATTTGAAACCCCCTTTTCGTGGAATTTCCAAGTGGACATTTCAAGCGCTTTGCTTCCAACGGAAGAAAAGGAAATATCTTCGCATAAAAACTGGAGAGAATCATTCTCAGAAACCACTTTGTGATGTGTGCGTTCCACTCACAGAATTTAACCTTTCTTTTCATAGAGCAGTTTGGAAACACTCTGTTTGTAAAGTCTGCAAGCGGATATTTGGACCTCTTTGAGGATTTCGTTGGAAACGGGATTTCTTCATCTAATGCTAGACAGAAAAATTCTCAGTAACTTCTTTGGGTTGCGTGTGTTCAACTCGCAGAGTTGAAACTTCCTTTAGACAGAGCAGACTTTAAACCCTCTTTTAGTGGAATTTCCAAGTGGACATTTCAAGCGATTTGCGGCCAAAGGTATAAAAGGAAATATCTTCGTATAAAAACTGGAGAGAATCATTCTCAGAAAGCACTTTGTGATGTGTGCATTCCACTCACAGAGTTGAACCTATCTTTTCATAGAACAGTTTGGAAACACTCTGTTTGTAAAGTCTGCAAGCGGATATTTGGACCTCTTTGATGATTTCATTGGAAACGGGATTTCTTCATCTAATGCTAGACAGAAGAATTCTCAGTAACTACTTTGGGTTGCCTGTGTTCATCTCACAGAGTTGAACGTTCCTTTAGACAGAGCAGATTTGAAACCCTCTTTTTGTGGAATTTGCATGAGGACATTTCAAGCGCTTTGGGGCCAAGGGTAGAAAAGGAAATATCTTCGTATAAAAACTGGAGAGAATCATTCTCAGAAACCACTTTGTGATGTGTGCATTCCACTCACAGAGTTTAACTTTTCTTTTCATAGAGCAGTTTGGAAACACTCTGTTTCTAAAGTCTGCAAGCGGATATTTGGACCTCTTTGAGGATTTCGTTGGAAACGGGATTTCTTCATCTAATGCTAGACAGAAGAATTCTCAGCAACTTCTTTGGGTTGCGTGTGTTCAACTCACAGAGTTGAACCTTCCTTTAGACAGAGAAGATTTGAAACCCTCTTTTTGTGGAATTTCCAAGTGGACATTTCAAGCGCTTTGCGGCCAACGGTAGAAAAGGAAATATCTTCGTATAAAAACTGGAGAGAATCATTCTCAGAAAGCACTTTCTGATGTGTGCATTCCACCCACAGAGTTGAACCTATCTTTTCATAGAACAGTTTGGAAACACTCTGTTTGTAAAGTCTGCAAGCGGATATTTGGACCTCTTTGAGGATTTCGTTGGAAACGGGATTTCTTCATCAAATGCTAGACAGAAGAATTCTCAGTAACTTCTTTGGGTTGCCTGTGTTCAACTCACAGAGTTGAATGTTCCTTTAGACAGAGAAGATTTGAAACCCTCTTTTTGTGGAATTTGCATGTGGACATTTCAAGCGCTTTGGGTCCAATGGTAGAAAAGGAAATATCTTCGTATAAAAACTAGAGAGAATCATTCCCAGCAACCGCTTTGTGATGAGTGCGTTCCACTCACGGAGTTTAACCTTTCTTTTCATGGAACAGTGTGGAAACGCTCTGTTTGTAAAGTCTGCATGTGGATATTTGGACCTCTTTGAGGATTTCGTAGGAAACGGGATTTCTTCATCTAATGCTAGACAGAAGAATTCTCAGTAACTTCTTTGGGTTACGTGTGTTCAACTCGCAGAGTTGAACCTTCCTTTAGACAGAGCTGATTTGAAACCCTGTTTTTGTGGAATTTGCATGTGGACATTTCAAGCGCTATGGGGTCAACGGTAGAAAAGGAAATATCTTCGTATAAAAAGTAGAGACTATCATTCCCAGCAACCGCTTTGTGATGAGTGCGTTCCACTCACAGAGCTTAACCTTTCTTTTCATACAACAGTTTGGAAACACTCTGTTTGTAAAGTCTGAAAGTGGATATTTGGACCTCTTTGAGGATTTCGTTGGAAACGGGATTTCTTCATCTAATGCTAGACAGAGGAATTATCAGTAACTTCTTTGGGTTGCGTGTGTTCAACTCGCAGAGTTGAACCTTCCTTTAGACAGAGCAGATTTGAAACCCCATTTTCGTGGAATTTCCAAGTGGACATTTCAAGCGCTTTGCGTCCAACGGAAGAAAAGGAAATATCTTCGCATAAAAACTGGAGAGAATCATTCTCAGAAACCACTTTGTGATGTGTGCGTTCCACTCACAGAGTTTAACCTTTCTTTTCATAGAACAGTTTGGAAACACTCTGTTTGTAAAGTCTGCAAGTGGATATTTGGACCTCTTTGAGGATTTCGTTGGAAACGGGATTTCTTCATCTAATGCTAGACAGAAGAATTCTCAGTAACTTCTTTGGGTTGCCTGTGTTCAACTCACAGAGTTGAACGTTCCTTTAGACAGAGCAGTTTTGAAACCCTCTTTTTGTGGAATTTGCATGTGGACATTTCAAGCGCTTTGGAGCCAACGGTAGAAAAGGAAATATCTTCGTATAAAAACTAGAGAGAATCATTCCCAGCCACCGCTTTGTGATGAGTGCCTTCCATTCACAGAGTTTAACCTTTCTTTTCATAGAACAGTTTGGAAACACTCTGTTTGTAAAGTCTGCAAGTGTATATTTGGACCTCTTTGAGGATTTCGTTGGAAACGGGATTTCTTCATCTAATGCTAGACAGAAGAATTCTCAGTAACTTCTTTGGGTTGCGTGTGTTCAACTTGCAGAGTTGAACCTTCTTTTAGACAGAGCAGATGTGAAACCCTCTTTTTGTGGAATTTCCAAGTGGACATTTCAAGCGCTTTGCGGACAATGGTAGAAAAGGAAATATCTTCGTATAAAAACTGGAGAGAATCATTCTCAGAAACCACGTTGTGATGTGTGCGTTCCACTCACAGAGTTTAAACTTTCTTTCATAGAGCAGTTTGGAAACACTCTGTTTCTAAACTGTGCAAACGGATATTTGGACCTCTTTGAGGATTTCGTTGGAAACGGGATTTCTTCATCTAATGCTAGACAGAAGAATTCTCAATAACTTCTTTGGGTTGCCTTTGTTCACATCACAGAGTTGAACCTTCCTTTAGACAGAGCAGATTTGAAACCCTCTTTTTGTGGAATTTGCATGTGGACATTTCAAGCGCTATGGGGCCAACGGTAGAAAAGGAAATATCTTCGTATAAAAAGTAGAGAGAATCATTCCCAGCAACCGCTTTGTGATGAGTGCGTTCCACTCACAGAGCTTAACCTTTCTTTTCATAGAACAGTTTGGAAACACTCTGTTTGTAAAGTCTGAAAGTGGATATTTGGACCTCTTTGAGGATTTCGTTGGAAACGGGATTTCTTCATCTAATGCTAGACAGAGGAATTATCAGTAACTTCTTTGGGTTGCGTGTGTTCAACTCGCAGAGTTGAACCTTCCTTTAGACAGAGCAGATTTGAAACCCCCTTTTCGTGGAATTTCCAAGTGGACATTTCAAGCGCTTTGCTTCCAACGGAAGAAAAGGAAATATCTTCGCATAAAAACTGGAGAGAATCATTCTCAGAAACCACTTTGTGATGTGTGCGTTCCACTCACAGAATTTAACCTTTCTTTTCATAGAGCAGTTTGGAAACACTCTGTTTGTAAAGTCTGCAAGCGGATATTTGGACCTCTTTGAGGATTTCGTTGGAAACGGGATTTCTTCATCTAATGCTAGACAGAAAAATTCTCAGTAACTTCTTTGGGTTGCGTGTGTTCAACTCGCAGAGTTGAACCTTCCTTTAGACAGAGAAGATTTGAAACCCTCTTTTTGTGGAATTTCCAAGTGGACATTTCAAGCGCTTTGCGGCCAACGGTAGAAAAGGAAATATCTTCGTATAAAAACTGGAAAGAATCATTCTCAGAAAGCACTTTCTGATGTGTGCATTCCACTCACAGAGTTGAACCTATCTTTTCATAGAACAGTTTGGAAACACTCTGTTTGTAAAGTCTGCAAGCGGATATTTGGACCTCTTTGAGGATTTCGTTGGAAACGGGATTTCTTCATCAAATGCTAGACAGAAGAATTCTCAGTAACTTCTTTGGGTTGCCTGTGTTCAACTCACAGAGTTGAATGTTCCTTTAGACAGAGAAGATTTGAAACCCTCTTTTTGTGGAATTTGCATGTGGACATTTCAAGCGCTTTGGGTCCAATGGTAGAAAAGGAAATATCTTCGTATAAAAACTAGAGAGAATCATTCCCAGCAACCGCTTTGTGATGAGTGCGTTCCACTCACGGAGTTTAACCTTTCTTTTCATGGAACAGTGTGGAAACGCTCTGTTTGTAAAGTCTGCATGTGGATATTTGGACCTCTTTGAGGATTTCGTAGGAAACGGGATTTCTTCATCTAATGCTAGACAGAAGAATTCTCAGTAACTTCTTTGGGTTACGTGTGTTCAACTCGCAGAGTTGAACCTTCCTTTAGACAGAGCAGATTTGAAACCCTCTTTTTGTGGAATTTCCAAGTGGACATTTCAAGCGCTTTTCGGCCAACGGTAGAAAAGGAAATATCTTCGTATAAAAACTGGAGAGAATCATTCTCAGAAACCATTTTGTGATGTGTGCGTTCCACTCACAGAGTTTAACCTTTCTTTTCATAGAGCAGTTTGGAAACACTCTGTCTGTAAAGTCTGCAAGCGGATATTTGGACTTCTTTGAGGATTTCGTTGGAAACGGGATTTCTTCATCTAATGCTAGACAGAAGAATTCTCAGTAACTTCTTTGGGTTGCCTTTGTTCAACTCACAGAGTTGAACCTTCCTTTAGACAGAGCAGATTCGAAACCCTCTTTTTGTGGAATTTGCATGTAGACATTTCAAGCGCTATGGGGCCAACGGTAGAAAAGGAAATATCTTCGTATAAAAAGTAGAGAGAATCATTCCCAGCAACCGCTTTGTGATGAGTGCGTTCCACTCACAGAGCTTAACCTTTCTTTTCATACAACAGTTTGGAAACACTCTGTTTGTAAAGTCTGAAAGTGGATATTTGGACCTCTTTGAGGATTTCGTTGGAAACGGGATTTCTTCATCTAATGCTAGACAGGGGAATTATCAGTAACTTCTTTGGGTTGCGTGTGTTCAACTCGCAGAGTTGAACCTTCCTTTAGACAGAGCAGATTTGAAACCCCCTTTTCGTGGAATTTCCAAGTGGACATTTCAAGCGCTTTGCGTCCAACGGAAGAAAAGGAAATATCTTCGCATAAAAACTGGAGAGAATCATTCTCAGAAACCACTTTGTGATGTGTGCGTTCCACTCACAGAATTTAACCTTTCTTTTCATAGAGCAGTTTGGAAACACTCTGTTTGTAAAGTCTGCAAGCGGATATTTGGACCTCTTTGAGGATTTCGTTGGAAACGGGATTTCTTCATCTAATGCTAGACAGAAAAATTCTCAGTAACTTCTTTGGGTTGCGTGTGTTCAACTCACAGAGTTGAACCTTCCTTTAGACAGAGAAGATTTGAAACCCTCTTTTTGTGGAATTTCCAAGTGGACATTTCAAGCGATTTGCGGCCAACGGTAGAAAAGGAAATATCTTCGTATAAAAACTGGAGAGAATCATTCTCAGAAAGCACTTTGTGATGTGTGCATTCCACTCACAGAGTTGAACCTATCTTTTCATAGAACAGTTTGGAAACACTCTGTTTGTAAAGTCTGCAAGCGGATATTTGGACCTCTTTGAGGATTTCGTTGGAAACGGGATTTCTTCATCAAATGCTAGACAGAAGAATTCTCAGTAACTTCTTTGGGTTGCGTGTGTTCAACTCGCAGAGTTGAACCTTCCTTTAGACAGAGAAGATTTGAAACCCTCTTTTTGTGGAATTTCCAAGTGGACATTTCAAGCGCTTTGCGGCCAACGGTAGAAAAGGAAATATCTTCGTATAAAAACTGGAAAGAATCATTCTCAGAAAGCACTTTCTGATGTGTGCATTCCACTCACAGAGTTGAACCTATCTTTTCATAGAACAGTTTGGAAACACTCTGTTTGTAAAGTCTGCAAGCGGATATTTGGACCTCTTTGAGGATTTCGTTGGAAACGGGATTTCTTCATCAAATGCTAGACAGAAGAATTCTCAGTAACTTCTTTGGGTTGCCTGTGTTCAACTCACAGAGTTGAATGTTCCTTTAGACAGAGAAGATTTGAAACCCTCTTTTTGTGGAATTTGCATGTGGACATTTCAAGCGCTTTGGGTCCAATGGTAGAAAAGGAAATATCTTCGTATAAAAACTAGAGAGAATCATTCCCAGCAACCGCTTTGTGATGAGTGCGTTCCACTCACGGAGTTTAACCTTTCTTTTCATGGAACAGTGTGGAAACGCTCTGTTTGTAAAGTCTGCATGTGGATATTTGGACCTCTTTGAGGATTTCGTAGGAAACGGGATTTCTTCATCTAATGCTAGACAGAAGAATTCTCAGTAACTTCTTTGGGTTATGTGTGTTCAACTCGCAGAGTTGAACCTTCCTTTAGACAGAGCAGATTTGAAACCCTCTTTTTGTGGAATTTCCAAGTGGACATTTCAAGCGCTTTTCGGCCAACGGTAGAAAAGGAAATATCTTCGTATAAAAACTGGAGAGAATCATTCTCAGAAACCATTTTGTGATGTGTGCGTTCCACTCACAGAGTTTAACCTTTCTTTTCATAGAGCAGTTTGGAAACACTCTGTCTGTAAAGTCTGCAAGCGGATATTTGGACTTCTTTGAGGATTTCGTTGGAAACGGGATTTCTTCATCTAATGCTAGACAGAAGAATTCTCAGTAACTTCTTTGGGTTGCCTTTGTTCAACTCACAGAGTTGAACCTTCCTTTAGACAGAGCAGATTTGAAACCCTCTTTTTGTGGAATTTGCATGTGGACATTTCAAGCGCTATGGGGCCAACGGTAGAAAAGGAAATATCTTCGTATAAAAAGTAGAGAGAATCATTCCCAGCAACCGCTTTGTGATGAGTGCGTTCCACTCACAGAGCTTAACCTTTCTTTTCATACAACAGTTTGGAAACACTCTGTTTGTAAAGTCTGAAAGTGGATATTTGGACCTCTTTGAGGATTTCGTTGGAAACGGGATTTCTTCATCTAATGCTAGACAGGGGAATTATCAGTAACTTCTTTGGGTTGCGTGTGTTCAACTCGCAGAGTTGAACCTTCCTTTAGACAGAGCAGATTTGAAACCCCCTTTTCGTGGAATTTCCAAGTGGACATTTCAAGCGCTTTGCGTCCAACGGAAGAAAAGGAAATATCTTCGCATAAAAACTGGAGAGAATCATTCTCAGAAACCACTTTGTGATGTGTGCGTTCCACTCACAGAATTTAACCTTTCTTTTCATAGAGCAGTTTGGAAACACTCTGTTTGTAAAGTCTGCAAGCGGATATTTGGACCTCTTTGAGGATTTCGTTGGAAACGGGATTTCTTCATCTAATGCTAGATAGAAAAATTCTCAGTAACTTCTTTGGGTTGCCTGTGTTCAACTCACAGAGTTGAACGTTCCTTTAGACAGAGAAGATTTGAAACCCTCTTCTTGTGGAATTTGCATGTGGACATTTCAAGCGCTTTGGGGCTTACGGTAGAAAAGGAAATATCTTCGTATGAAAACCAGAGAGAATCATTCCCTGCAACCGCTTTGTGATGAGTGCGTTCCACTCACAGAGTTTAACCTTTCTTTTCATAGAACAGTTTGCAAACACTCTGTTTGTAAAGTCTGCAAGTGGATATTTGGACCTCTTTGAGGATTTCGTTGGAAACGGGATTTCTTCATCTAATGCTAGACAGAAGGATTCTCAGTAACTTCTTTGGGTTGCGTGTGTTCAACTCGCACAGTTGAACTTTCTTTTAGACAGAGCAGATTTGAAACCCTCTTTTTGTGGAATTTCCAAGTGGACATTTCAAGCGCTTTGTGGCCAATGGTAGAAAAGGAAATATCTTCGTATAAAAACTGGAGAAAATCATTCTCAGAAACCACTTTGTGATGTGTGCGTTCCATTCACAGAGTTTAACCTTTCTTTTCATAGAACAGTTTGGAATCACTCTGTTTGTAACGTCTGCAAGTGGATATTTGGACCTCTTTGAGGATTTCGTTGGAAACGGGATTTCTTCATCTAATGCTAGACAGAAGAATTCTCAGTAACTTCTTTGGGTTGCGTGTGTTCAACTTGCAGAGTTGAACCTTCTTTTAGACAGAGTAGATGTGAAACCCTCTTTTTGTGGAATTTCCAAGTGGACATTTCAAGCGCTTTGCGGACAATGGTAGAAAAGGAAATATCTTCGTATAAAAACTGGAGAGAATCATTCTCAGAAAACACGTTGTGATGTGTGCGTTCCACTCACAGAGTATAAACTTTCTTTCATAGAGCAGTTTGGAAACACTCTGTTTCTAAACTCTGCAAGCTGATATTTGGACCTCTTTGAGGATTTCGTTGGAAACGGGATTTCTTCATCTAATGCTAGACAGAAGAATTCTCAATAACTTCTTTGGGTTGCCTTTGTTCACATCACAGAGTTGAACCTTCCTTTAGACAGAGCAGATTTGAAACCCTCTTCTTGTGGAATTTGCATGTGGACATTTCAAGCGCTATGGGGTCAACGGTAGAAAAGGAAATATCTTCGTATAAAAAGTAGAGACTATCATTCCCAGCAACCGCTTTGTGATGAGTGCGTTCCACTCACAGAGCTTAACCTTTCTTTTCATACAACAGTTTGGAAACACTCTGTTCGTAAAGTCTGAAAGTGGATATTTGGACCTCTTTGAGGATTTCGTTGGAAACGGGATTTCTTCATCTAATGCTAGACAGAGGAATTATCAGTAACTTCTTTGGGTTGCGTGTGTTCAACTCGCAGAGTTGAACCTTCCTTTAGACAGAGCAGATTTGAAACCCCATTTTCGTGGAATTTCCAAGTGGACATTTCAAGCGCTTTGCGTCCAACGGAAGAAAAGGAAATATCTTCGCATAAAAACTGGAGAGAATCATTCTCAGAAACCACTTTGTGATGTGTGCGTTCCACTCACAGAGTTTAACCTTTCTTTTCATAGAACAGTTTGGAAACACTCTGTTTGTAAAGTCTGCAAGTGTATATTTGGACCTCTTTGAGGATTTCGTTGGAAACGGGATTTCTTCATCTAATGCTAGACAGAAGAATTCTCAGTAACTTCTTTGGGTTGCCTGTGTTCAACTCACAGAGTTGAACGTTCCTTTAGACAGAGCAGTTTTGAAACCCTCTTTTTGTGGAATTTGCATGTGGACATTTCAAGCGCTTTGGAGCCAACGGTAGAAAAGGAAATATCTTCGTATAAAAACTAGAGAGAATCATTCCCAGCCACCGCTTTGTGATGAGTGCCTTCCATTCACAGAGTTTAACCTTTCTTTTCATAGAACAGTTTGGAAACACTCTGTTTGTAAAGTCTGCAAGTGTATATTTGGACCTCTTTGAGGATTTCGTTGGAAACGGGATTTCTTCATCTAATGCTAGACAGAAGAATTCTCAGTAACTTCTTTGGGTTGCGTGTGTTCAACTTGCAGAGTTGAACCTTCTTTTAGACAGAGCAGATGTGAAACCCTCTTTTTGTGGAATTTCCAAGTGGACATTTCAAGCGCTTTGCGGACAATGGTAGAAAAGGAAATATCTTCGTATAAAAACTGGAGAGAATCATTCTCAGAAACCACGTTGTGATGTGTGCGTTCCACTCACAGAGTTTAAACTTTCTTTCATAGAGCAGTTTGGAAACACTCTGTTTCTAAACTGTGCAAACGGATATTTGGACCTCTTTGAGGATTTCGTTGGAAACGGGATTTCTTCATCTAATGCTAGACAGAAGAATTCTCAATAACTTCTTTGGGTTGCCTTTGTTCACATCACAGAGTTGAACCTTCCTTTAGACAGAGCAGATTTGAAACCCTCTTTTTGTGGAATTTGCATGTGGACATTTCAAGCGCTATGGGGCCAACGGTAGAAAAGGAAATATCTTCGTATAAAAAGTAGAGAGAATCATTCCCAGCAACCGCTTTGTGATGAGTGCGTTCCACTCACAGAGCTTAACCTTTCTTTTCATAGAACAGTTTGGAAACACTCTGTTTGTAAAGTCTGAAAGTGGATATTTGGACCTCTTTGAGGATTTCGTTGGAAACGGGATTTCTTCATCTAATGCTAGACAGAGGAATTATCAGCAACTTCTTTGGGTTGCGTGTGTTCAACTCGCAGAGTTGAACCTTCCTTTAGACAGAGCAGATTTGAAACCCCCTTTTCGTGGAATTTCCAAGTGGACATTTAAAGCGCTTTGCTTCCAACGGAAGAAAAGGAAATATCTTCGCATAAAAACTGGAGAGAATCATTCTCAGAAACCACTTTGTGATGTGTGCGTTCCACTCACAGAATTTAACCTTTCTTTTCATAGAGCAGTTTGGAAACACTCTGTTTGTAAAGTCTGCAAGCGGATATTTGGACCTCTTTGAGGATTTCGTTGGAAACGGGATTTCTTCATCTAATGCTAGACAGAAAAATTCTCAGTAACTTCTTTGGGTTGCGTGTGTTCAACTCGCAGAGTTGAACCTTCCTTTAGACAGAGCAGACTTTAAACCCTCTTTTAGTGGAATTTCCAAGTGGACATTTCAAGCGATTTGCGGCCAACGGTATAAAAGGAAATATCTTCGTATAAAAACTGGAGAGAATCATTCTCAGAAAGCACTTTGTGATGTGTGCATTCCACTCACAGAGTTGAACCTATCTTTTCATAGAACAGTTTGGAAACACTCTGTTTGTAAAGTCTGCAAGCGGATATTTGGACCTCTTTGAGGATTTCGTTGGAAACGGGATTTCTTCATCTAATGCTAGACAGAAGAATTCTCAGTAACTACTTTGGGTTGCCTGTGTTCATCTCACAGAGTTGAACGTTCCTTTAGACAGAGCAGATTTGAAACCCTCTTTTTGTGGAATTTGCATGAGGACATTTCAAGCGCTTTGGGGCCAAGGGTAGAAAAGGAAATATCTTGGTATAAAAACTGGAGAGAATCATTCTCAGAAACCACTTTGTGATGTGTGCATTCCACTCACAGAGTTTAACTTTTCTTTTCATAGAGCAGTTTGGAAACACTCTGTTTCTAAAGTCTGCAAGCGGATATTTGGACCTCTTTGAGGATTTCGTTGGAAACGGGATTTCTTCATCTAATGCTAGACAGAAGAATTCTCAGCAACTTCTTTGGGATGCGTGTGTTCAACTCACAGAGTTGAACCTTCCTTTAGACAGAGAAGATTTGAAACCCTCTTTTTGTGGAATTTCCAAGTGGACATTTCAAGCGCTTTGCGGCCAACGGTAGAAAAGGAAATATCTTCGTATAAAAGCTGGAGAGAATCATTCTCAGAAAGC
Source organism: Gorilla gorilla gorilla (assembly GCF_029281585.2). Lineage (NCBI taxonomy): Eukaryota > Metazoa > Chordata > Mammalia > Primates > Hominidae > Gorilla > Gorilla gorilla. Next base: position 78,963,983 of record NC_073229.2, read on the forward strand.
ACTTTCTGATGTGTGCATTCCACTCACAGAGTTGAACCTATCTTTTCATAGAACAGTTTGGAAACACTCTGTTTGTAAAGTCTGCAAGCGGATATTTGGACCTCTTTGAGGATTTCGTTGGAAACGGGATTTCTTCATCAAATGCTAGACAGAAGAATTCTCAGTAACTACTTTGGGTTGCCTGTGTTCATCTCACAGAGTTGAACGTTCCTTTAGACAGAGAAGATTTGAAACCCTCTTCTTGTGGAATTTGCATGTGGACATTTCAAGCGCTTTGGGGCTTACGGTAGAAAAGGAAATATCTTCGTATGAAAACCAGAGAGAATCATTCCCTGCAACCGCTTTGTGATGAGTGCGTTCCACTCACAGAGTTTAACCTTTCTTTTCATAGAACAGTTTGCAAACACTCTGTTTGTAAAGTCTGCAAGTGGATATTTGGACCTCTTTGAGGATTTCGTTGGAAACGGGATTTCTTCATCTAATGCTAGACAGAAGAATTCTCAGTAACTTCTTTGGGTTGCGTGTGTTCAACTCGCACAGTTCAACTTTCTTTTAGACAGAGCAGATTTGAAACCCTCTTTTTGTGGAATTTCCAAGTGGACATTTCAAGCGCTTTGTGGCCAATGGTAGAAAAGGAAATATCTTCGTATAAAAACTGGAGAAAATCATTCTCAGAAACCACTTTGTGATGTGTGCGTTCCATTCACAGAGTTTAACCTTTCTTTTCATAGAGCAGTTTGGAAACACTCTGTTTGTAAAGTCTGCAAGTGTATATTTGGACCTCTTTGAGGATTTCGTTGGAAACGGCATTTCTTCATCTAATGCAAGACTGAAGAATTCTCAGTAACTTCCTTGGGTTGCGTGTGTTCAACTCGCAGAGTAGAACCTTCCTTTAGACAGAGCAGATTTGAAAACCTCTTTTTGTGGAATTTGCATGTAGACATTTCAAGCACTTTGGGGCCAACGGTAGAAAAGGAAATATCTTCGTATAAAAACTGGAGAGAATCATTCCCAGCCACCGCTTTGTGATGAGTGCCTTCCATTCACAGAGTTTAACCTTTCTTTTCACAGAACAGTTTGGAATCACTCTGTTTGTAACGTCTGCAAGTGGATATTTGGACCTCTTTGAGGATTTCGTTGGAAACGGGATTTCTTCATCTAATGCTAGACAGAAGAATTCTCAGTAACTTCTTTGGGTTGCGTGTGTTCAACTTGCAGAGTTGAACCTTCTTTTAGACAGAGTAGATGTGAAACCCTCTTTTTGTGGAATTTCCAAGTGGACATTTCAAGCGCTTTGCGGACAATGGTAGAAAAGGAAATATCTTCGTATAAAAACTGGAGAGAATCATTCTCAGAAACCACGTTGTGATGTGTGCGTTCCACTCACAGAGTATAAACTTTCTTTCATAGAGCAGTTTGGAAACACTCTGTTTCTAAACTCTGCAAGCTGATATTTGGACCTCTTTGAGGATTTCGTTGGAAACGGGATTTCTTCATCTAATGCTAGACAGAAGAATTCTCAATAACTTCTTTGGGTTGCCTTTGTTCACATCACAGAGTTGAACCTTCCTTTAGACAGAGCAGATTTGAAACCCTCTTTTTGTGGAATTTGCATGTGGACATTTCAAGCGCTATGGGGTCAACGGTAGAAAAGGAAATATCTTCATATAAAAAGTAGAGACTATCATTCCCAGCAACCGCTTTGTGATGAGTGCGTTCCACTCACAGAGCTTAACCTTTCTTTTCATACAACAGTTTGGAAACACTCTGTTTGTAAAGTCTGAAAGTGGATATTTGGACCTCTTTGAGGATTTCGTTGGAAACGGGATTTCTTCATCTAATGCTAGACAGAAGAATTCTCAGTAACTTCTTTGGGTTGCTTGTGTTCAACTCACAGAGTTGAACGTTCCTTTAGACAGAGCAGTTTTGAAACCCTCTTTTTGTGGAATTTGCATGTGGACATTTCAAGCGCTTTGGAGCCAACGGTAGAAAAGGAAATATCTTCGTATAAAAACTAGAGAGAATCATTCCCAGCCACCGCTTTGTGATGAGTGCCTTCCATTCACAGAGTTTAACCTTTCTTTTCATAGAACAGTTTGGAAACACTCTGTTTGTAAAGTCTGCAAGTGTATATTTGGACCTCTTTGAGGATTTCGTTGGAAACGGGATTTCTTCATCTAATGCTAGACAGAAGAATTCTCAGTAACTTCTTTGGGTTGCGTGTGTTCAACTTGCAGAGTTGAACCTTCTTTTAGACAGAGCAGATGTGAAACCCTCTTTTTGTGGAATTTCCAAGTGGACATTTCAAGCGCTTTGCGGACAATGGTAGAAAAGGAAATATCTTCGTATAAAAACTGGAGAGAATCATTCTCAGAAACCACGTTGTGATGTGTGCGTTCCACTCACAGAGTTTAAACTTTCTTTCATAGAGCAGTTTGGAAACACTCTGTTTCTAAACTGTGCAAACGGATATTTGGACCTCTTTGAGGATTTCGTTGGAAACGGGATTTCTTCATCTAATGCTAGACAGAAGAATTCTCAATAACTTCTTTGGGTTGCCTTTGTTCACATCACAGAGTTGAACCTTCCTTTAGACAGAGCAGATTTGAAACCCTCTTTTTGTGGAATTTGCATGTGGACATTTCAAGCGCTATGGGGCCAACGGTAGAAAAGGAAATATCTTCGTATAAAAAGTAGAGAGAATCATTCCCAGCAACCGCTTTGTGATGAGTGCGTTCCACTCACAGAGCTTAACCTTTCTTTTCATAGAACAGTTTGGAAACACTCTGTTTGTAAAGTCTGAAAGTGGATATTTGGACCTCTTTGAGGATTTCGTTGGAAACGGGATTTCTTCATCTAATGCTAGACAGAGGAATTATCAGTAACTTCTTTGGGTTGCGTGTGTTCAACTCGCAGAGTTGAACCTTCCTTTAGACAGAGCAGATTTGAAACCCCCTTTTCGTGGAATTTCCAAGTGGACATTTCAAGCGCTTTGCTTCCAACGGAAGAAAATGAAATATCTTCGCATAAAAACTGGAGAGAATCATTCTCAGAAACCACTTTGTGATGTGTGCGTTCCACTCACAGAATTTAACCTTTCTTTTCATAGAGCAGTTTGGAAACACTCTGTTTGTAAAGTCTGCAAGCGGATATTTGGACCTCTTTGAGGATTTCGTTGGAAACGGGATTTCTTCATCTAATGCTAGACAGAAAAATTCTCAGTAACTTCTTTGGGTTGCGTGTGTTCAACTCGCAGAGTTGAACCTTCCTTTAGACAGAGCAGACTTTAAACCCTCTTTTAGTGGAATTTCCAAGTGGACATTTCAAGCGATTTGCGGCCAAAGGTATAAAAGGAAATATCTTCGTATAAAAACTGCAGAGAATCATTCTCAGAAAGCACTTTGTGATGTGTGCATTCCACTCACAGAGTTGAACCTATCTTTTCATAGAACAGTTTGGAAACACTCTGTTTGTAAAGTCTGCAAGCGGATATTTGGACCTCTTTGAGGATTTCGTTGGAAACGGGATTTCTTCATCTAATGCTAGACAGAAGAATTCTCAGTAACTACTTTGGGTTGCCTGTGTTCATCTCACAGAGTTGAACGTTCCTTTAGACAGAGCAGATTTGAAACCCTCTTTTTGTGGAATTTGCATGAGGACATTTCAAGCGCTTTGGGGCCAAGTGTAGAAAAGGAAATATCTTCGTATAAAAACTGGAGAGAATCATTCTCAGAAACCACTTTGTGATGTGTGCATTCCACTCACAGAGTTTAACTTTTCTTTTCATAGAGCAGTTTGGAAACACTCTGTTTCTAAAGTCTGCAAGCGGATATTTGGACCTCTTTGAGAATTTCGTTGGAAACGGGATTTCTTCATCTAATGCTAGACAGAAGAATTCTCAGCAACTTCTTTGGGTTGCGTGTGTTCAACTCACAGAGTTGAACCTTCCTTTAGACAGAGAAGATTTGAAACCCTCTTTTTGTGGAATTTCCAAGTGGACATTTGAAGCGCTTTGCGGCCAACGGTAGAAAAGGAAATATCTTCGTATAAAAACTGGAGAGAATCATTCTCAGAAAGCACTTTCTGATGTGTGCATTCCACTCACAGAGTTGAACCTATCTTTTCATAGAACAGTTTGGAAACACTCTGTTTGTAAAGTCTGCAAGCGGATATTTGGACCTCTTTGAGGATTTCGTTGGAAACGGGATTTCTTCATCAAATGCTAGACAGAAGAATTCTCAGTAACTTCTTTGGGTTGCCTGTGTTCAACTCACAGAGTTGAATGTTCCTTTAGACAGAGAAGATTTGAAACCCTCTTTTTGTGGAATTTGCATGTGGACATTTCAAGCGCTTTGGGTCCAACGGTAGAAAAGGAAATATCTTCGTATAAAAACTAGAGAGAATCATCCACAGCAACCGCTTTGTGATGCGTGCGTTCCACTCACAGAGTTTAAACTTTCTTTTCATAGAACAGTTTGGAAACACTCTGTTTGTAAATTCTGCATGTGGATATTTGGACTTCTTTGAGGATTTCGTTGGAAACGGGATTTCTTCATCTAATGCTAGACAGAAGAATTCTCAGTAACTTCTTAGGGTTGCGTGTGATCAACTCACAGAGTTGAACCATCCTTTAGACAGAGCAGATTTGAAACCCTCTTTTTGTGGAATTTGCATTTGGACATTTCAAGCGCTTTGGAGCCAATGGTAGAAAAGGAAATATCTTCGTATAAAAACTAGAGAGAATCATTCCCAGCAACCGCTTTGTGATGAGTGCGTTCCACTCACGGAGTTTAACCTTTCTTTTCATGGAACAGTGTGGAAACGCTCTGTTTGTAAAGTCTGCATGTGGATATTTGGACCTCTTTGAGGATTTCGTTGGAAACGGGATTTCTTCATCTAATGCTAGACAGAAGAATTCTCAGTAACTACTTTGGGTTGCCTGTGTTCATCTCACAGAGTTGAACGTTCCTTTAGACAGAGCAGATTTGAAACCCTCTTTTTGTGGAATTTGCATGTGGACATTTCAAGCGCTTTGGGGCCAACGGTAGAAAAGGAAATATCTTCGTATAAAAACTGGAGAGAATCATTCTCAGAAACCACTTTGTGATGTGTGCATTCCACTCACAGAGTTTAACTTTTCTTTTCATAGAGCAGTTTGGAAACACTCTGTTTCTAAAGTCTGCAAGCGGATATTTTGACCTCTTTGAGGATTTCGTTGGAAACGGGATTTCTTCATCTAATGCTAGACAGAAGAATTCTCAGCAATTTTTTGGGTTGCGTGTGTTCAACTCACAGAGTTGAACCTTCCTTTAGACAGAGAAGATTTGAAACCCTCTTTTTGTGGAATTTCCAAGTGGACATTTCAAGCGCTTTGCGGCCAACGGTAGAAAAGGAAATATCTTCGTATAAAAACTGGAGAGAATCATTCTCAGAAAGCACTTTGTGATGTGTGCATTCCACTCACAGAGTTGAACCTATCTTTTCATAGAACAGTTTGGAAACACTCTGTTTGTAAAGTCTGCAAGCGGATATTTGGACCTCTTTGAGGATTTCGTTGGAAACGGGATTTCTTCATCAAATGCTAGACAGAAGAATTCTCAGTAACTTCTTTGGGTTGCCTGTGTTCAACTCACAGAGTTGAACGTTCCTTTAGACAGAGAAGATTTGAAACCCTCTTCTTGTGGAATTTGCATGTGGACATTTCAAGCGCTTTGGGGCTTACGGTAGAAAAGGAAATATCTTCGTATAAAAACCAGAGAGAATCATTCCCTGCAACCGCTTTGTGATGAGTGCGTTCCACTCACAGAGTTTAACCTTTCTTTTCATAGAACAGTTTGCAAACACTCTGTTTGTAAAGTCTGCAAGTGGATATTTGGACCTCTTTGAGGATTTCGTTGGAAACGGGATTTCTTCATCTAATGCTAGACAGAAGAATTCTCAGTAACTTCTTTGGGTTGCGTGTGTTCAACTCGCACAGTTGAACTTTCTTTTAGACAGAGCAGATTTGAAACCCTCTTTTTGTGGAATTTCCAAGTGGACATTTCAAGCGCTTTGTGGCCAATGGTAGAAAAGGAAATATCTTCGTATAAAAACTGGAGAAAATCATTCTCAGAAACCACTTTGTGATGTGTGCGTTCCATTCACAGAGTTTAACCTTTCTTTTCATAGAACAGTTTGGAAACACTCTGTTTGTAAAGTCTGCAAGTGTATATTTGGACCTCTTTGAGGATTTCGTTGGAAACGGCATTTCTTCATCTAATGCTAGACTGAAGAATTCTCAGTAACTTCCTTGGGTTGCGTGTGTTCAACTCGCAGAGTTGAACCTTCCTTTAACAGAGCAGATTTGAAAACCTCTTTTTGTGGAATTTGCATGTAGACATTTCAAGCGCTTTGGGGCCAACGGTAGAAAAGGAAATATCTTCGTATAAAAACTGGAGAGAATCATTCTCAGAAACCACTTTGTGATGTGTGCGTTCCACTCACAGAGTTTAACCTTTCTTTTCATAGAGCAGTTTGGAAACACTCTGTTTGTAAAGTCTGCAAGTGGATATTTGGACCTCTTTGAGGATTTCGTTGGAAACGGGATTTCTTCATCTAATGCTAGACAGAAGAATTCTCAGTAACTTCTTTGGGTTGCCTGTGTTCAACTCACAGAGTTGAACCTTCCTTTAGACAGAGCACATTTGAAACCCTCTTTTTGTGGAATTTCCAAGTGGACATTTCAAGCGCTTTGCGGCCAACGGTAGAAAAGGAAATATCTTCGTATAAAAACTGGAGAGAATCATTCTCAGAAACCACTTTGTGATGTGTGCATTCCCCTCAGAGAGTTTAACCTTTCTTTTCATAGAGCCGTTTGGAAACACCCTGTTTGTAAAGTCTACAAGCGGATATTTGGACCTCTTTGAGGATTTCGTTGGAAACGGGATTTCTTCATCTAATGCTAGACAGAAGAGTTCTCAGTAACTTCTTTGGGTTGCCTGTGTTCAACTCACAGAGTTGAACGTTCCCTTAGACAGAGCAGATTTGAAACCCTCTTTTTGTGGAATTTGCATGTGGACATTTCAAGCGCTTTGGGGCTTACGGTAGAAAAGGAAATATCTTCATATAAAAACCAGAGAGAATCATTCCCTGCAACCGCTTTGTGATGAGTGCATTCCACTCACAGAGTTTAACCTTTCTTTTCATAGAACAGTTTGCAAAAACTCTGTTTGTAAAGTCTGCAAGTGGATATTTGGACCTCTTTGAGGATTTCGTTGGAAACGGGATTTCTTCATCTAATGCTAGACAGAAGAATTCTCAGTAACTTCTTTGGGTTGCGAGTGTTCAACTCGCACAGTTGAACTTTCCTTTAGACAGAGCAGATTTGAAACCCTCTTTTTGTGGAATTTCCAATTGGACATTTCAAGCGCTTTGTGGCCAATGGTAGAAAAGGAAATATCTTCGTATAAAAACCGGAGAAAATCATTCTCAGAAACCACTTTGTGATGTGTGCGTTCCACTCACAGAGTTTAACCATTCTTTTCATAGAGCAGTTTGGAAACACTCTGTTTGTAAAGTCTGCAAGTGTATATTTGGACCTCTTTGAGGATTTCGTTGGAAACGGCATTTGTTCATCTAATGCTAGACTGAAGAATTCTCAGTAACTTTCTTGGGTTGCGTGTGTTCAACTCGCAGAGTTGAACCTTCCTTTAGACAGAGCAGATTTGAAAACCTCTTTTTGTGGAATTTGCATGTGGACATTTCAAGTTCTTTGAGGCCAACGGTAGAAAAGGAAATATCTTCGTATAAAAACTAGAGAGAATCATTCCCAGCAACCGCTTTGTGATGAGTGCGTTCCACTCACAGAGTTTAACCTTTCTTTTCATAGAACAGTTTGGAAACACTCTGTTTGTAAAGTCTGCAAGTGGATATTTGGTCCTCTTTGAGGATTTCGTTGGAAACGGGATTTCTTCATCTAATCCTAGACAGAAGAATTCTCAGTAACTTCTTTGGGTTGCCTGTGTTCAACTCACAGAGTTGAACGTTCCTTTAGACAGAGCAGATTTGAAACCCTCCTTTTGTGGAATTTGCACGTGGACATTTCAAGCGCTTTGGGGCTTACGGTAGAAAAGGAAATATCTTCGTATAAAAACTGGAGAGAATCATTCTCAGAAACCACTTTGTGATGTGTGCGTTCCACTCACAGAGTTTAACCTTTCTTTTCATAGAGCAGTTTGGAAACACTCTGTTTGTAAAGTCTGGAAGCGGATATTTGGACTTCTTTGAGGATTTCGTTGGAAACGGGATTTCTTCATCTAATGCTAGACAGAAGAATTCTCAGTAACTTCGTTGGGTTGCCTTTGTTCACCTCACAGAGTTGAACCTTCCTTTAGACAGAGCAGATTTGAAACCCTCTTTTTGTGGAATTTGCATGTGGACATTTCAAGCGCTTTGGCGCCAACGGTAGAAAAGGAAATATCTTTGTATAAAAAGTAGAGAGAATCATTCCCAGCAACCGCTTTGTGATGAGTGCGTTCCACTCACAGAGTTTAACCTTTCTTTTCATAGAACAGTTTGCAAACACTCTGTTTGTAAAGTCTGCAAGTGGATATTTGGACCTCTTTGAGGATTTCGTTGGAAACGGGATTTCTTCATCTAATGCTAGACAGAAGAATTCTCAGTAACTTCTTTGGGTTGCGTGTGTTCAACTTGCAGAGTTGAACCTTCCTTTAGACAGAGCAGATGTGAAACCCTCTTTTTGTGGAATTTCCAAGTGGACATTTCAAGCGCTTTGCGGACAATGGTAGAAAAGGAAATATCTTCGTATAAAAACTGGAGAGAATCATTCTCAGAAACCACGTTGTGATGTGTGCGTTCCACTCACAGAGTTTAAACTTTCTTTCATCGAGCAGTTTGGAAACACTCTGTTTCTAAACTGTGCAAACGGATATTTGGACCTCTTTGAGGATTTCGTTGGAAACGGGATTTCTTCATCTAATGCTAGACAGAAGAATTCTCAATAACTTCTTTGGGTTGCCTTTGTTCACATCACAGAGTTGAACTTTCCTTTAGACAGAGCAGATTTGAAACCCTCTTTTTGTGGAATTTGCATGTGGACATTTCAAGCGCTATGGGGCCAACGGTAGAAAAGGAAATATCTTCGTATAAAAAGTAGAGAGAATCATTCCCAGCAACCGCTTTGTGTTGAGTGCGTTCCACTCACAGAGCTTAACCTTTCTTTTCATAGAACAGTTTGGAAACACTCTGTTTGTAAAGTCTGAAAGTGGATATTTGGACCTCTTTGAGGATTTCGTTGGAAACGGGATTTCTTTATCTAATGCTAGACAGAGGAATTATCAGTAACTTCTTTGGGTTGCGTGTGTTCAACTCGCAGAGTTGAACCTTCCTTTAGACAGAGCAGATTTGAAACCCCCTTTTCGTGGAATTTCCAAGTGGACATTTCAAGCGCTTTGCTTCCAACGGAAGAAAAGGAAATATCTTCGCATAAAAACTGGAGAGAATCATTCTCAGAAACCACTTTGTGATGTGTGCGTTCCACTCACAGAATTTAACCTTTCTTTTCATAGAGCAGTTTGGAAACACTCTGTTTGTAAAGTCTGCAAGCGGATATTTGGACCTCTTTGAGGATTTCGTTGGAAACGGGATTTCTTCATCTAATGCTAGACAGAAAAATTCTCAGTAACTTCTTTGGGTTGCGTGTGTTCAACTCGCAGAGTTGAACCTTCCTTTAGACAGAGCAGACTTTAAACCCTCTTTTAGTGGAATTTCCAAGTGGACATTTCAAGCGATTTGCGGCCAAAGGTATAAAAGGAAATATCTTCGTATAAAAACTGGAGAGAATCATTCTCAGAAAGCACTTTGTGATGTGTGCATTCCACTCACAGAGTTGAACCTATCTTTTCATAGAACAGTTTGGAAACACTCTGTTTGTAAAGTCTGCAAGCGGATATTTGGACCTCTTTGAGGATTTCGTTGGAAACGGGATTTCTTCATCTAATGCTAGACAGAAGAATTCTCAGTAACTACTTTGGGTTGCCTGTGTTCATCTCACAGAGTTGAACGTTCCTTTAGACAGAGCAGATTTGAAACCCTCTTTTTGTGGAATTTGCATGAGGACATTTCAAGCGCTTTGGGGCCAAGGGTAGAAAAGGAAATATCTTCGTATAAAAACTGGAGAGAATCATTCTCAGAAACCACTTTGTGATGTGTGCATTCCACTCACAGAGTTTAACTTTTCTTTTCATAGAGCAGTTTGGAAACACTCTGTTTCTAAAGTCTGCAAGCGGATATTTTGACCTCTTTGAGGATTTCGTTGGAAACGGGATTTCTTCATCTAATGCTAGACAGAAGAATTCTCAGCAACTTCTTTGGGTTGCGTGTGTTCAACTCACAGAGTTGAACCTTCCTTTAGACAGAGAAGATTTGAAACCCTCTTTTTGTGGAATTTCCAAGTGGACATTTCAAGCGCTTTGCGGCCAACGGTAGAAAAGGAAATATCTTCGTATAAAAACTGGAGAGAATCATTCTCAGAAAGCACTTTCTGATGTGTGCATTCCACTCACAGAGTTGAACCTATCTTTTCATAGAACAGTTTGGAAACACTCTGTTTGTAAAGTCTGCAAGCGGATATTTGGACCTCTTTGAGGATTTCGTTGGAAACGGGATTTCTTCATCAAATGCTAGACAGAAGAATTCTCAGTAACTTCTTTGGGTTGCCTGTGTTCAACTCACAGAGTTGAATGTTCCTTTAGACAGAGAAGATTTGAAACCCTCTTTTTGTGGAATTTGCATGTGGACATTTCAAGCGCTTTGGGTCCAACGGTAGAAAAGGAAATATCTTCGTATAAAAACTAGAGAGAATCATCCACAGCAACCGCTTTGTGATGCGTGCGTTCCACTCACAGAGTTTAAACTTTCTTTTCATAGAACAGTTTGGAAACACTCTGTTTGTAAATTCTGCATGTGGATATTTGGACCTCTTTGAGGATTTCGTTGGAAACGGGATTTCTTCATCTAATGCTAGACAGAAGAATTCTCAGTAACTTCTTAGGGTTGCGTGTGATCAACTCACAGAGTTGAACCATCCTTTAGACAGAGCAGATTTGAAACCCTCTTTTTGTGGAATTTGCATTTGGACATTTCAAGCGCTTTGGAGCCAATGGTAGAAAAGGAAATATCTTCGTATAAAAACTAGAGAGAATCATTCCCAGCAACCGCTTTGTGATGAGTGCGTTCCACTCACGGAGTTTAACCTTTCTTTTCATGGAACAGTGTGGAAACCCTCTGTTTGTAAAGTCTGCATGTGGATATTTGGACCTCTTTGAGGATTTCGTAGGAAACGGGATTTCTTCATCTAATGCTAGACAGAAGAATTCTCAGTAACTTCTTTGGGTTGCATGTGTTCAACTCGCAGAGTTGAACCTTCCTTTAGACAGAGCAGATTTGAAACCCTCTTTTTGTGGAATTTCCAAGTGGACATTTCAAGCGCTTTTCGGCCAACGGTAGAAAAGGAAATATCTTCGTATAAAAACTGGAGAGAATCATTCTCAGAAACCATTTTGTGATGTGTGCGTTCCACTCACAGAGTTTAACCTTTCTTTTCATAGAGCAGTTTGGAAACACTCTGTCTGTAAATTCTGCAAGCGGATATTTGGACTTCTTTGAGGATTTCGTTGGAAACGGGATTTCTTCATCTAATGCTAGACAGAAGAATTCTCAGTAACTTCTTTGGGTTGCCTTTGTTCAACTCACAGAGTTGAACCTTCCTTTAGACAGAGCAGATTTGAAACCCTCTTTTTGTGGAATTTGCGTGTGGACATTTCAAGCGCTATGGGGCCAACGGTAGAAAAGGAAATATCTTCGTATAAAAAGTAGAGAGAATCATTCCCAGCAACCGCTTTGTGATGAGTGCGTTCCACTCACAGAGCTTAACCTTTCTTTTCATAGAACAGTTTGGAAACACTCTGTTTGTAAAGTCTGAAAGTGGATATTTGGACCTCTTTGAGGATTTCGTTGGAAACGGGATTTCTTCATCTAATGCTAGACAGGGGAATTATCAGTAACTTCTTTGGGTTGCGTGTGTTCAACTCGCAGAGTTGAACCTTCCTTTAGACAGAGCAGATTTGAAACCCCCTTTTCGTGGAATTTCCAAGTGGACATTTCAAGCGCTTTGCTTCCAACGGAAGAAAAGGAAATATCTTCGCATAAAAACTGGAGAGAATCATTCTCAGAAACCACTTTCTGATGTGTGCGTTCCACTCACAGAATTTAACCTTTCTTTTCATAGAGCAGTTTGGAAACACTCTGTTTGTAAAGTCTGCAAGCGGATATTTGGACCTCTTTGAGGATTTCGTTGGAAACGGGATTTCTTCATCTAATGCTAGACAGAAAAATTCTCAGTAACTTCTTTGGGTTGCGTGTGTTCAACTCGCAGAGTTGAACCTTCCTTTAGACAGAGCAGACTTTAAACCCTCTTTTTGTGGAATTTCCAAGTGGACATTTCAAGCGATTTGCGGCCAAAGGTATAAAAGGAAATATCTTCGTATAAAAACTGGAGAGAATCATTCTCAGAAATCACTTTGTGATGTGTGCATTCCACTCACCGAGTTGAACCTATCTTTTCATAGAACAGTTTGGAAACACTCTGTTTGTAAAGTCTGCAAGCGGATATTTTGACCTCTTTGAGGATTTCGTTGGAAACGGGATTTCTTCATCTAATGCTAGACAGAAGAATTCTCAGTAACTACTTTGGGTTGCCTGTGTTCATCTCACAGAGTTGAACGTTCCTTTAGACAGAGCAGATTTGAAACCCTCTTTTTGTGGAATTTGCATGTGGACATTTCAAGCGCTTTGGGGCCAACGGTAGAAAAGGAAATATCTTCGTATAAAAACTGGAGAGAATCATTCTCAGAAACCACTTTGTGATGTGTGCATTCCACTCACAGAGTTTAACTTTTCTTTTCATAGAGCAGTTTGGAAACACTCTGTTTCTAAAGTCTGCAAGCGGATATTTTGACCTCTTTGAGGATTTCGTTGGAAACGGGATTTCTTCATCTAATGCTAGACAGAAGAATTCTCAGCAATTTTTTGGGTTGCGTGTGTTCAACTCACAGAGTTGAACCTTCCTTTAGACAGAGAAGATTTGAAACCCTCTTTTTGTGGAATTTCCAAGTGGACATTTCAAGCGCTTTGCGGCCAACGGTAGAAAAGGAAATATCTTCGTATAAAAACTGGAGAGAATCATTCTCAGAAAGCACTTTGTGATGTGTGCATTCCACTCACAGAGTTGAACCTATCTTTTCATAGAACAGTTTGGAAACACTCTGTTTGTAAAGTCTGCAAGCGGATATTTGGACCTCTTTGAGGATTTCGTTGGAAACGGGATTTCTTCATCAAATGCTAGACAGAAGAATTCTCAGTAACTTCTTTGGGTTGCCTGTGTTCAACTCACAGAGTTGAGCGTTCCTTTAGACAGAGAAGATTTGAAACCCTCTTCTTGTGGAATTTGCATGTGGACATTTCAAGCGCTTTGGGGCTTACGGTAGAAAAGGAAATATCTTCGTATAAAAACCAGAGAGAATCATTCCCTGCAACCGCTTTGTGATGAGTGCGTTCCACTCACAGAGTTTAACCTTTCTTTTCATAGAACAGTTTGGAAACACTCTGTTTGTAAAGTCTGCAAGTGTATATTTGGACCTCTTTGAGGATTTCGTTGGAAACGGCATTTCTTCATCTAATGCTAGACTGAAGAATTCTCAGTAACTTCCTTGGGTTGCGTGTGTTCAACTCGCAGAGTTGAACCTTCCTTTAGACAGAGCAGATTTGAAAACCTCTTTTTGTGGAATTTGCATGTAGACATTTCAAGCGCTTTGGGGCCAACGGTAGAAAAGGAAATATCTTCGTATAAAAACTGGAGAGAATCATTCTCAGAAACCACTTTGTGATGTGTGCGTTCCACTCACAGAGTTTAACCTTTCTTTTCATAGAGCAGTTTGGAAACACTCTGTTTGTAAAGTCTGCAAGTGGATATTTGGACCTCTTTGAGGATTTCGTTGGAAACGGGATTTCTTCATCTAATGCTAGACAGAAGAATTCTCAGTAACTTCTTTGGGTTGCCTGTGTTCAACTCACAGAGTTGAACCTTCCTTTAGACAGAGCACATTTGAAACCCTCTTTTTGTGGAATTTCCAAGTGGACATTTCAAGCGCTTTGCGGCCAACGGTAGAAAAGGAAATATCTTCGTATAAAAACTGGAGAGAATCATTCTCAGAAACCACTTTGTGATGTGTGCATTCCCCTCAGAGAGTTTAACCTTTCTTTTCATAGAGCCGTTTGGAAACACCCTGTTTGTAAAGTCTACAAGCGGATATTTGGACCTCTTTGAGGATTTCGTTGGAAACGGGATTTCTTCATCTAATGCTAGACAGAAGAGTTCTCAGTAACTTCTTTGGGTTGCCTGTGTTCAACTCACAGAGTTGAACGTTCCCTTAGACAGAGCAGATTTGAAACCCTCTTTTTGTGGAATTTGCATGTGGACATTTCAAGCGCTTTGGGGCTTACGGTAGAAAAGGAAATATCTTCGTATAAAAACCAGAGAGAATCATTCCCTGCAACCGCTTTGTGATGAGTGCATTCCACTCACAGAGTTTAACCTTTCTTCTCATAGAGCAGTTTGGAAACACTCTGTTTGTAAAGTCTGCAAGTGTATATTTGGACCTCTTTGAGGATTTCGTTGGAAACGGCATTTCCTCATCTAATGCTAGACTGAAGAATTCTCAGTAACTTCCTAGGGTTGCGTGTGTTCAACTCGCAGAGTTGAACCTTCCTTTAGACAGAACAGATTTGAAAACCTCTTTTTGTGGAATTTGCATGTGGACATTTCAAGTGCTTTGGGGCCAACGGTAGAAAAGGAAATATCTTCGTATAAAAACTAGAGAGAATCATTCCCAGCAACCGCTTTGTGATGAGTGCGTTCCACTCACAGAGTTTAACCTTTCTTTTCATAGAACAGTTTGGAAACACTCTGTTTGTAAAGTCTGCAAGTGGATATTTGGACCTCTTTGAGGATTTCGTTGGAAACGGGATTTCTTGATCTAATCCTAGACAGAAGAATTCTCAGTAACTTCTTTGGGTTGCCTGTGTTCAACTCACAGAGTTGAACCTTCCTTTAGACAGAGCACATTTGAAACCCTCTTTTTGCGGAATTTCCAAGGGGACATTTCAAGCGCTTTGGGGCCAACGGTAGAAAAGGAAATATCTTCGTATAAAAACTGGAGAGAATCATTCTCAGAAACCACTTTGTGATGTGTGCATTCCCCTCAGAGAGATTAACCTTTCTTTTCATAGAGCCGTTTGGAAACACCCTGTTTGTAAAGTCTACAAGCGGATATTTGGACCTCTTTGAGGATTTCGTTGGAAACGGGATTTCTTCATCTAATGCTAGACAGAAGAGTTCTCAGTAACTTCTTTGGGTTGCCTGTGTTAAACTCACAGAGTTGAACGTTCCTTTAGACAGAGCAGATTTGAAACCCTCTTTTTGTGGAATTTGCATCTGGACATTTCAAGCGCTTTGGGGCTTACGGTAGAAAAGGAAATATCTTCGTATAAAAACCAGAGAGAATCATTCCCTACAGCCGCTTTGTGATGAGTGCGTTCCACTCACAGAGTTTAACCTTTCTTTTCATAGAACAGTTTGCAAACACTCTGTTTGTAAAGTCTGCAAGTGGATATTTGGACCTCTTTGAGGATTTCTTTGGAAACGGGATTTCTTCATCTAATGCTAGACAGAAGAATTCTCAGTAACTTCTTTGGGTTGCGTGTGTTCAACTCGCACAGTTGAACTTTCCTTTAGACAGAGCAGATTTGAAACCCTCTTTTTGGGGAATTTCCAATTGGACATTTCAAGCCCTTTGTGGCCAATGGTAGAAAAGGAAATATCTTCGTATAAAAACTGGAGAAAATCATTCTCAGAAACCACTTTGTGATGTGTGCGTTCCACTCACAGAGTTTAACCTTTCTTTTCATAGAGCAATTTGGAAACACTCTGTTTGTAAAGTCTGCAAGTGTATATTTGGACCTCTTTGAGGATTTCGTTGGAAACGGCATTTCTTCATCTAATGCTAGGCTGAAGAATTCTCAGTAACTTCCTTGGGTTGCATGTGTTCAACTCGAAAGAGTTGAACCTTCCTTTAGACAGAGCAGATTTGAAACCCTCTTTTTGTGGAATTTCGAAGTGGACATTTCAAGCGCTTTTCGGCCAACGGTAGAAAAGGAAATATCTTCGTATGAAAACTGGAGAGAATCATTCTCAGAAACCATTTTGTGATGTGTGCGTTCCACTCACAGAGATTAACCTTTCTTTTCATAGAGCAGTTTGGAAACACTCTGTTTGTAAAGTCTGCAAGCGGATATTTGGACTTCTTTGAGGATTTCGTTGGAAACGGGATTTCTTCATCTAATGCTAGACAGAAGAATTCTCAGTAACTTCGTTGGGTTGCCTTTGTTCAACTCACAGAGTTGAACCCTCCTTTAGACAGAGCAGATTTGAAACCCTCTTTTTGTGGAATTTGCATGTGGACATTTCAAGCGCTTTGGCGCCAACGGTAGAAAAGGAAATATCTTTGTATAAAAAGTAGAGAGAATCATTCCCAGCAACCGCTTTGTGATGAGTGCGTTCCACTCACAGAGTTTAACCTTTCTTTTCATAGAACAGTTTGCAAACACTCTGTTTGTAAAGTCTGCAAGTGGATATTTGGACCTCTTTGAGGATTTCGTTGGAAACGGGATTTCTTCATCTAATGCTAGACAGAAGAATTCTCAGTAACTTCTTTGGGTTGCGTGTGTTCAACTTGCAGAGTTGAACCTTCCTTTAGACAGAGCAGATGTGAAACCCTCTTTTTGTGGAATTTCCAAGTGGACATTTCAAGCGCTTTGCGGACAATGGTAGAAAAGGAAATATCTTCGTATAAAAACTGGAGAGAATCATTCTCAGAAACCACGTTGTGATGTGTGCGTTCCACTCACAGAGTTTAAACTTTCTTTCATAGAGCAGTTTGGAAACACTCTGTTTCTAAACTGTGCAAACGGATATTTGGACCTCTTTGAGGATTTCGTTGGAAACGGGATTTCTTCATCTAATGCTAGACAGAAGAATTCTCAATAACTTCTTTGGGTTGCCTTTGTTCACATCACAGAGTTGAACCTTCCTTTAGACAGAGCAGATTTGAAACCCTCTTTTTGTGGAATTTGCATGTGGACATTTCAAGCGCTATGGGGCCAACGGTAGAAAAGGAAATATCTTCGTACAAAAAGTAGAGAGAATCATTCCCAGCAACCGCTTTGTGATGAGTGCGTTCCACTCACAGAGCTTAACCTTTCTTTTCATAGAATAGTTTGGAAACACTCTGTTTGTAAAGTCTGAAAGTGGATATTTGGACCTCTTTGAGGATTTCGTTGGAAACGGGATTTCTTCATCTAATGCTAGACAGAGGAATTATCAGTAACTTCTTTGGGTTGCGTGTGTTCAACTCGCAGAGTTGAACCTTCCTTTAGACAGAGCAGATTTGAAACCCCCTTTTCGTGGAATTTCCAAGTGGACATTTCAAGCGCTTTGCTTCCAACGGAAGAAAAGGAAATATCTTCGCATAAAAACTGGAGAGAATCATTCTCAGAAACCACTTTGTGATGTGTGCGTTCCACTCACAGAATTTAACCTTTCTTTTCATAGAGCAGTTTGGAAACACTCTGTTTGTAAAGTCTGCAAGCGGATATTTGGACCTCTTTGAGGATTTCGTTGGAAACGGGATTTCTTCATCTAATGCTAGACAGAAAAATTCTCAGTAACTTCTTTGGGTTGCGTGTGTTCAACTCGCAGAGTTGAACCTTCCTTTAGACAGAGCAGACTTTAAACCCTCTTTTAGTGGAATTTCCAAGTGGACATTTCAAGCGATTTGCGGCCAAAGGTATAAAAGGAAATATCTTCGTATAAAAACTGGAGAGAATCATTCTCAGAAAGCACTTTGTGATGTGTGCATTCCACTCACAGAGTTGAACCTATCTTTTCATAGAACAGTTTGGAAACACTCTGTTTGTAAAGTCTGCAAGCGGATATTTGGACCTCTTTGAGGATTTCGTTGGAAACGGGATTTCTTCATCTAATGCTAGACAGAAGAATTCTCAGTAACTTCTTTGGGTTGCCTGTGTTCAACTCACAGAGTTGAATGTTCCTTTAGACAGAGAAGATTTGAAACCCTCTTTTTGTGGAATTTGCATGTGGACATTTCAAGCGCTTTGGGTCCAATGGTAGAAAAGGAAATATCTTCGTATAAAAACTAGAGAGAATCATTCCCAGCAACCGCTTTGTGATGAGTGCGTTCCACTCACGGAGTTTAACCTTTTTTTTCATGGAACAGTGTGGAAACGCTCTGTTTGTAAAGTCTGCATGTGGATATTTGGACCTCTTTGAGGATTTCGTAGGAAACGGGATTTCTTCATCTAATGCTAGACAGAAGAATTCTCAGTAACTTCTTTGGGTTACGTGTGTTCAACTCGCAGAGTTGAACCTTCCTTTAGACAGAGCAGATTTGAAACCCTCTTTTTGTGGAATTTCCAAGTGGACATTTCAAGCGCTTTTCGGCCAACGGTAGAAAAGGAAATATCTTCGTATAAAAACTGGAGAGAATCATTCTCAGAAACCATTTTGTGATGTGTGCGTTCCACTCACAGAGTTTAACCTTTCTTTTCATAGAGCAGTTTGGAAACACTCTGTCTGTAAAGTCTGCAAGCGGATATTTGGACTTCTTTGAGGATATCGTTGGAAACGGGATTTCTTCATCTAATGCTAGACAGAAGAATTCTCAGTAACTTCGTTGGGTTGCCTTTGTTCAACTCACAGAGTTGAACCTTCCTTTCGACAGAGCAGATTTGAAACCCTCTTTTTGTGGAATTTGCATGTGGACATTTCAAGCGCTTTGGCGCCAACGGTAGAAAAGGAAATATCTTTGTATAAAAAGTAGAGAGAATCATTCCCAGCAACCGCTTTGTGATGAGTGCGTTCCACTCACAGAGCTTAACCTTTCTTTTCATAGAACAGTTTGGAAACACTCTGTTTGTAAAGTCTGCAAGTGGATATTTGGACCTCTTTGAGGATTTCGTTGGAAACGGGATTTCTTCATCTAATGCTAGACAGGGGAATTATCAGTAACTCCTTTGGGTTGCGTGTGTTCAACTCGCAGAGTTGAACCTTCCTTTAGACAGAGCAGATTTGAAACCCCCTTTTCGTGGAATTTCCAAGTGGACATTTCAAGCGCTTTGTGGCCAATGGTAGAAAAGGAAATATCTTCGTATAAAAACTGGAGAAAATCATTCTCAGAAACCACTTTGTGATGTGTGCGTTCCATTCACAGAGTTTAACCTTTCTTTTCATAGAGCAGTTTGGAAACACTCTGTTTGTAAAGTCTGCAAGTGTATATTTGGACCTCTTTGAGGATTTCGTTGGAAACGGCATTTCTTCATCTAATGCAAGACTGAAGAATTCTCAGTAACTTCCTTGGGTTGCGTGTGTTCAACTCGCAGAGTTGAACCTTCCTTTAGACAGAGCAGATTTGAAAACCTCTTTTTGTGGAATTTGCATGTAGACATTTCAAGCGCTTTGGGGCCAACGGTAGAAAAGGAAATATCTTCGTATAAAAACTGGAGAGAATCATTCCCAGCCACCGCTTTGTGATGAGTGCCTTCCATTCACAGAGTTTAACCTTTCTTTTCATAGAACAGTTTGGAATCACTCTGTTTGTAACGTCTGCAAGTGGATATTTGGACCTCTTTGAGGATTTCGTTGGAAACGGGATTTCTTCATCTAATGCTAGACAGAAGAATTCTCAGTAACTTCTTTGGGTTGCGTGTGTTCAACTTGCAGAGTTGAACCTTCTTTTAGACAGAGTAGATGTGAAACCCTCTTTTTGTGGAATTTCCAAGTGGACATTTCAAGCGCTTTGCGGACAATGGTAGAAAAGGAAATATCTTCGTATAAAAACTGGAGAGAATCATTCTCAGAAACCACGTTGTGATGTGTGCGTTCCACTCACAGAGTATAAACTTTCTTTCATAGAGCAGTTTGGAAACACTCTGTTTCTAAACTCTGCAAGCTGATATTTGGACCTCTTTGAGGATTTCGTTGGAAACGGGATTTCTTCATCTAATGCTAGACAGAAGAATTCTCAATAACTTCTTTGGGTTGCCTTTGTTCACATCACAGAGTTGAACCTTCCTTTAGACAGAGCAGATTTGAAACCCTCTTTTTGTGGAATTTGCATGTGGACATTTCAAGCGCTATGGGGTCAACGGTAGAAAAGGAAATATCTTCGTATAAAAAGTAGAGACTATCATTCCCAGCAACCGCTTTGTGATGAGTGCGTTCCACTCACAGAGCTTAACCTTTCTTTTCATACAACAGTTTGGAAACACTCTGTTTGTAAAGTCTGAAAGTGGATATTTGGACCTCTTTGAGGATTTCGTTGGAAACGGGATTTCTTCATCTAATGCTAGACAGAGGAATTATCAGTAACTTCTTTGGGTTGCGTGTGTTCAACTCGCAGAGTTGAACCTTCCTTTAGACAGAGCAGATTTGAAACCCCATTTTCGTGGAATTTCCAAGTGGACATTTCAAGCGCTTTGCGTCCAACGGAAGAAAAGGAAATATCTTCGCATAAAAACTGGAGAGAATCATTCTCAGAAACCACTTTGTGATGTGTGCGTTCCACTCACAGAGTTTAACCTTTCTTTTCATAGAACAGTTTGGAAACACTCTGTTTGTAAAGTCTGCAAGTGGATATTTGGACCTCTTTGAGGATTTCGTTGGAAACGGGATTTCTTCATCTAATGCTAGACAGAAGAATTCTCAGTAACTTCTTTTGGTTGCCTGTGTTCAACTCACAGAGTTGAACGTTCCTTTAGACAGAGCAGTTTTGAAACCCTCTTTTTGTGGAATTTGCATGTGGACATTTCAAGCGCTTTGGAGCCAACGGTAGAAAAGGAAATATCTTCGTATAAAAACTAGAGAGAATCATTCCCAGCCACCGCTTTGTGATGAGTGCCTTCCATTCACAGAGTTTAACCTTTCTTTTCATAGAACAGTTTGGAAACACTCTGTTTGTAAAGTCTGCAAGTGTATATTTGGACCTCTTTGAGGATTTCGTTGGAAACGGGATTTCTTCATCTAATGCTAGACAGAAGAATTCTCAGTAACTTCTTTGGGTTGCGTATGTTCAACTTGCAGAGTTGAACCTTCTTTTAGACAGAGCAGATGTGAAACCCTCCTTTTGTGGAATTTCCAAGTGGACATTTCAAGCGCTTTGCGGACAATGGTAGAAAAGGAAATATCTTCGTATAAAAACTGGAGAGAATCATTCTCAGAAACCACGTTGTGATGTGTGCGTTCCACTCACAGAGTTTAAACTTTCTTTCATAGAGCAGTTTGGAAACACTCTGTTTCTAAACTGTGCAAACGGATATTTGGACCTCTTTGAGGATTTCGTTGGAAACGGGATTTCTTCATCTAATGCTAGACAGAAGAATTCTCAATAACTTCTTTGGGTTGCCTTTGTTCACATCACAGAGTTGAACCTTCCTTTAGACAGAGCAGATTTGAAACCCTCTTTTTGTGGAATTTGCATGTGGACATTTCAAGCGCTATGGGGCCAACGGTAGAAAAGGAAATATCTTCGTATAAAAAGTAGAGAGAATCATTCCCAGCAAGCGCTTTGAGATGAGTGCGTTCCACTCACAGAGCTTAACCTTTCTTTTCATAGAACAGTTTGGAAACACTCTGTTTGTAAAGTCTGAAAGTGGATATTTGGACCTCTTTGAGGATTTCGTTGGAAACGGGATTTCTTCATCTAATGCTAGACAGAGGAATTATCAGTAACTTCTTTGGGTTGCGTGTGTTCAACTCGCAGAGTTGAACCTTCCTTTAGACAGAGCAGATTTGAAACCCCCTTTTCGTGGAATTTCCAAGTGGACATTACAAGCGCTTTGCTTCCAACGGAAGAAAAGGAAATATCTTCGCATAAAAACTGGAGAGAATCATTCTCAGAAACCACTTTGTGATGTGTGCGTTCCACTCACAGAATTTAACCTTTCTTTTCATAGAGCAGTTTGGAAACACTCTGTTTGTAAAGTCTGTAAGCGGATATTTGGACCTCTTTGAGGATTTCGTTGGAAACGGGATTTCTTCATCTAATGCTAGACAGAAAAATTCTCAGTAACTTCTTTGGGTTGCGTGTGTTCAACTCGCAGAGTTGAACCTTCCTTTAGACAGAGCAGACTTTAAACCCTCTTTTAGTGGAATTTCCAAGTGGACATTTCAAGCGATTTGCGGCCAACGGTATAAAAGGAAATATCTTCGTATAAAAACTGGAGAGAATCATTCTCAGAAAGCACTTTGTGATGTGTGCATTCCACTCACAGAGTTGAACCTTTCTTTTCATAGAACAGTTTGGAAACACTCTGTTTGTAAAGTCTGCAAGCGGATATTTGGACCTCTTTGAGGATTTCGTTGGAAACGGGATTTCTTCATCTAATGCTAGACAGAAGAATTCTCAGTAACTACTTTGGGTTGCCTGTGTTCATCTCACAGAGTTGAACGTTCCTTTAGACAGAGCAGATTTGAAACCCTCTTTTTGTGGAATTTGCATGAGGACATTTCAAGCGCTTTGGGGCCAAGGGTAGAAAAGGAAATATCTTCGTATAAAAACTAGAGAGAATCATTCTCAGAAACCACTTTGTGATGTGTGCATTCCACTCACAGAGTTTAACTTTTCTTTTCATAGAGCAGTTTGGAAACACTCTGTTTCTAAAGTCTGCAAGCGGATATTTGGACCTCTTTGAGGATTTCGTTGGAAACGGGATTTCTTCATCTAATGCTAGACAGAAGAATTCTCAGCAACTTCTTTGGGTTGCGTGTGTTCAACTCACAGAGTTGAACCTTCCTTTAGACAGAGAAGATTTGAAACCCTCTTTTTGTGGAATTTCCAAGTGGACATTTCAAGCGCTTTGCGGCCAACGGTAGAAAAGGAAATATCTTCGTATAAAAACTGGAGAGAATCATTCTCAGAAAGCACTTTCTGATGTGTGCATTCCACTCACAGAGTTGAACCTATCTTTTCATAGAACAGTTTGGAAACACTCTGTTTGTAAAGTCTGCAAGCGGATATTTGGACCTCTTTGAGGATTTCGTTGGAAACGGGATTTCTTCATCAAATGCTAGACAGAAGAATTCTCAGTAACTTCTTTGGGTTGCCTGTGTTCAACTCACAGAGTTGAATGTTCCTTTAGACAGAGAAGATTTGAAACCCTCTTTTTGTGGAATTTGCATGTGGACATTTCAAGCGCTTTGGGTCCAACGGTAGAAAAGGAAATATCTTCGTATAAAAACTAGAGAGAATCATCCACAGCAACCGCTTTGTGATGCGTGCGTTCCACTCACAGAGTTTAAACTTTCTTTTCATAGAACAGTTTGGAAACACTCTGTTTGTAAATTCTGCATGTGGATATTTGGACCTCTTTGAGGATTTCGTTGGAAACGGGATTTCTTCATCTAATGCTAGACAGAAGAATTCTCAGTAACTTCTTAGGGTTGCGTGTGATCAACTCACAGAGTTGAACCATCCTTTAGACAGAGCAGATTTGAAACCCTCTTTTTGTGGAATTTGCATTTGGACATTTCAAGCGCTTTGGAGCCAATGGTAGAAAAGGAAATATCTTCGTATAAAAACTAGAGAGAATCATTCCCAGCAACCGCTTTGTGATGAGTGCGTTCCACTCATGGAGTTTAACCTTTCTTTTCATGGAACAGTGTGGAAACGCTCTGTTTGTAAAGTCTGCATGTGGATATTTGGACCTCTTTGAGGATTTCGTAGGAAACGGGATTTCTTCATCTAATGCTAGACAGAAGAATTCTCAGTAACTTCTTTGGGTTGTGTGTGTTCAACTCGCAGAGTTGAACCTTCCTTTAGACAGAGCAGATTTGAAACCCTCTTTTTGTGGAATTTCCAAGTGGACATTTCAAGCGCTTTTCGGCCAACGGTAGAAAAGGAAATATCTTCGTATAAAAACTGGAGAGAATCATTCTCAGAAACCATTTTGTGATGTGTGCGTTCCACTCACAGAGTTTAACCTTTCTTTTCATAGAGCAGTTTGGAAACACTCTGTCTGTAAAGTCTGCAAGCGGATATTTGGACTTCTTTGTGGATTTCGTTGGAAACGGGATTTCTTCATCTAATGCTAGACAGAAGAATTCTCAGTAACTTCTTTGGGTTGCCTTTGTTCAACTCACAGAGTTGAACCTTCCTTTAGACAGAGCAGATTTGAAACCCTCTTTTTGTGGAATTTGCGTGTGGACATTTCAAGCGCTATGGGGCCAACGGTAGAAAAGGAAATATCTTCGTATAAAAAGTAGAGAGAATCATTCCCAGCAACCGCTTTGTGATGAGTGCGTTCCACTCACAGAGCTTAACCTTTCTTTTCATAGAACAGTTTGGAAACACTCTGTTTGTAAAGTCTGAAAGTGGATATTTGGACCTCTTTGAGGATTTCGTTGGAAACGGGATTTCTTCATCTAATGCTAGACAGGGGAATTATCAGTAACTTCTTTGGGTTGCGTGTGTTCAACTCGCAGAGTTGAACCTTCCTTTAGACAGAGCAGATTTGAAACCCCCTTTTCGTGGAATTTCCAAGTGGACATTTCAAGCGCTTTGCGTCCAACGGAAGAAAAGGAAATATCTTCGCATAAAAACTGGAGAGAATCATTCTCAGAAACCACTTTGTGATGTGTGCGTTCCACTCACAGAATTTAACCTTTCTTTTCATAGAGCAGTTTGGAAACACTCTGTTTGTAAAGTCTGCAAGCGGATATTTGGACCTCTTTGAGGATTTCGTTGGAAACGGGATTTCTTCATCTAATGCTAGACAGAAAAATTCTCAGTAACTTCTTTGGGTTGCGTGTGTTCAACTCGCAGAGTTGAACCTTTCTTTAGACAGAGCAGACTTTAAACCCTCTTTTTGTGGAATTTCCAAGTGGACATTTCAAGCGATTTGCGGCCAAAGGTATAAAAGGAAATATCTTCGTATAAAAACTGGAGAGAATCATTCTCAGAAAGCACTTTGTGATGTGTGCATTCCACTCACAGAGTTGAACCTATCTTTTCATAGAACAGTTTGGAAACACTCTGTTTGTAAAGTCTGCAAGCGGATATTTGGACCTCTTTGAGGATTTCGTTGGAAACGGGATTTCTTCATCTAATGCTAGACAGAAGAATTCTCAGTAACTACTTTGGGTTGCCTGTGTTCATCTCACAGAGTTGAACGTTCCTTTAGACAGAGCAGATTTGAAACCCTCTTTTTGTGGAATTTGCATGTGGACATTTCAAGCGCTTTGGGGCCAACGGTAGAAAAGGAAATATCTTCGTATAAAAACTGGAGAGAATCATTCTCAGAAACCACTTTGTGATGTGTGCATTCCACTCACAGAGTTTAACTTTTCTTTTCATAGAGCAGTTTGGAAACACTCTGTTTCTAAAGTCTGCAAGCGGATATTTTGACCTCTTTGAGGATTTCGTTGGAAACGGGATTTCTTCATCTAATGCTAGACAGAAGAATTCTCAGCAATTTTTTGGGTTGCGTGTGTTCAACTCACAGAGTTGAACCTTCCTTTAGACAGAGAAGATTTGAAACCCTCTTTTTGTGGAATTTCCAAGTGGACATTTCAAGCGCTTTGCGGCCAACGGTAGAAAAGGAAATATCTTCGTATAAAAACTGGAGAGAATCATTCTCAGAAAGCACTTTGTGATGTGTGCATTCCACTCACAGAGTTGAACCTATCTTTTCATAGAACAGTTTGGAAACACTCTGTTTGTAAAGTCTGCAAGCGGATATTTGGACCTCTTTGAGGATTTCGTTGGAAACGGGATTTCTTCATCAAATGCTAGACAGAAGAATTCTCAGTAACTTCTTTGGGTTGCCTGTGTTCAACTCACAGAGCTGAACGTTCCTTTAGACAGAGAAGATTTGAAACCCTCTTCTTGTGGAATTTGCATGTGGACATTTCAAGCGCTTTGGGGCTTACGGTAGAAAAGGAAATATCTTCGTATAAAAACCAGAGAGAATCATTCCCTGCAACCGCTTTGTGATGAGTGCGTTCCACTCACAGAGTTTAACCTTTCTTTTCATAGAACAGTTTGGAAACACTCTGTTTGTAAAGTCTGCAAGTTTATATTTGGACCTCTTTGAGGATTTCGTTGGAAACGGCATTTCTTCATCTAATGCTAGACTGAAGAATTCTCAGTAACTTCCTTGGGTTGCGTGTGTTCAACTCGCAGAGTTGAACCTTCCTTTAGACAGAGCAGATTTGAAAACCTCCTTTTGTGGAATTTGCACGTGGACATTTCAAGCGCTTTGGGGCCAACGGTAGAAAAGGAAATATCTTCGTATACAAACTGGAGAGAATCATTCTCAGAAACCACTTTGTGATGTGTGCGTTCCACTCACAGAGTTTAACCTTTCTTTTCATAGAGCAGTTTGGAAACACTCTGTTTGTAAAGTCTGCAAGTGGATATTTGGACCTCTTTGAGGATTTCGTTGGAAACGGGATTTCTTCATCTAATGCTAGACAGAAGAATTCTCAGTAACTTCTTTGGGTTGCCTGTGTTCAACTCACAGAGTTGAACCTTCCTTTAGACAGAGCACATTTGAAACCCTCTTTTTGTGGAATTTCCAAGTGGACATTTCAAGCGCTTTGCGGCCAACGGTAGAAAAGGAAATATCTTCGTATAAAAACTGGAGAGAATCATTCTCAGAAACCACTTTGTGATGTGTGCATTCCCCTCAGAGAGTTTAACCTTTCTTTTCATAGAGCCGTTTGGAAACACCCTGTTTGTAAAGTCTACAAGCGGATATTTGGACCTCTTTGAGGATTTCGTTGGAAACGGGATTTCTTCATCTAATGCTAGACAGAAGAGTTCTCAGTAACTTCTTTGGGTTGCCTGTGTTCAACTCACAGAGTTGAACGTTCCCTTAGACAGAGCAGATTTGAAACCCTCTTTTTGTGGAATTTGCACGTGGACATTTCAAGCGCTTTGGGGCTTACGGTAGAAAAGGAAATATCTTCGTATAAAAACCAGAGAGAATCATTCCCTGCAACCGCTTTGTGATGAGTGCATTCCACTCACAGAGTTTAACCTTTCTTCTCATAGAGCAGTTTGGAAACACTCTGTTTGTAAATTCTGCAAGTGTATATTTGGACCTCTTTGAGGATTTCGTTGGAAACGGCATTTCCTCATCTAATGCTAGACTGAAGAATTCTCAGTAACTTCCTAGGGTTGCGTGTGTTCAACTCGCAGAGTTGAACCTTCCTTTAGACAGAACAGATTTGAAAACCTCTTTTTGTGGAATTTGCATGTGGACATTTCAAGTGCTTTGGGGCCAACGGTAGAAAAGGAAATATCTTCGTATAAAAACTAGAGAGAATCATTCCCAGCAACCGCTTTGTGATGAGTGCGTTCCACTCACAGAGTTTAACCTTTCTTTTCATAGAACAGTTTGGAAACACTCTGTTTGTAAAGTCTGCAAGTGGATATTTGGACCTCTTTGAGGATTTCGTTGGAAACGGGATTTCTTGATCTAATCCTAGACAGAAGAATTCTCAGTAACTTCTTTGGGTTGCCTGTGTTCAACTCACAGAGTTGAACCTTCCTTTAGACAGAGCACATTTGAAACCCTCTTTTTGCGGAATTTCCAAGGGGACATTTCAAGCGCTTTGGGGCCAACGGTAGAAAAGGAAATATCTTCGTATAAAAACTGGAGAGAATCATTCTCAGAAACCACTTTGTGATGTGTGCATTCCCCTCAGAGAGATTAACCTTTCTTTTCATAGAGCCGTTTGGAAACACCCTGTTTGTAAAGTCTTCAAGCGGATATTTGGACCTCTTTGAGGATTTCGTTGGAAACGGGATTTCTTCATCTAATGCTAGACAGAAGAGTTCTCAGTAACTTCTTTGGGTTGCCTGTGTTAAACTCACAGAGTTGAACGTTCCTTTAGACAGAGCAGATTTGAAACCCTCTTTTTGTGGAATTTGCATCTGGACATTTCAAGCGCTTTGGGGCTTACGGTAGAAAAGGAAATATCTTCGTATAAAAACCAGAGAGAATCATTCCCTACAGCCGCTTTGTGATGAGTGCGTTCCACTCACAGAGTTTAACCTTTCTTTTCATAGAACAGTTTGCAAACACTCTGTTTGTAAAGTCTGCAAGTGGATATTTGGACCTCTTTGAGGATTTCGTTGGAAACGGGATTTCTTCATCTAATGCTAGACAGAAGAATTCTCAGTAACTTCTTTGGGTTGCCTTTGTTCAACTCACAGAGTTGAACTTTCCTTTAGACAGAGCAGATTTGAAACCCTCTTTTTGTGGAATTTCCAATTGGACATTTCAAGCGCTTTGTGGCCAATGGTAGAAAAGGAAATATCTTCGTATAAAAACCGGAGAAAATCATTCTCAGAAACCACTTTGTGATGTGTGCGTTCCACTCACAGAGTTTAACCTTTCTTTTCATAGAGCAGTTTGGAAACACTCTGTTTGTAAAGTCTGCAAGTGTATATTTGGACCTCTTTGAGGATTTCGTTGGAAACGGCATTTGTTCATCTAATGCTAGACTGAAGAATTCTCAGTAACTTCCTTGGGTTGCGTGTGTTCAACTCGCAGAGTTGAACCTTCCTTTAGACAGAGCAGATTTGAAAACCTCTTTTTGTGGAATTTGCATGTGGACATTTCAAGTTCTTTGAGGCCAACGGTAGAAAAGGAAATATCTTCGTATAAAAACTAGAGAGAATCATTCCCAGCAACCGCTTTGTGATGAGTGCGTTCCACTCACAGAGTTTAACCTTTCTTTTCATAGAACAGTTTGGAAACACTCTGTTTGTAAAGTCTGCAAGTGGATATTTGGTCCTCTTTGAGGATTTCGTTGGAAACGGGATTTCTTCATCTAATCCTAGACAGAAGAATTCTCAGTAACTTCTTTGGGTTGCCTGTGTTCAACTCACAGAGTTGAACGTTCCTTTAGACAGAGCAGATTTGAAACCCTCCTTTTGTGGAATTTGCACGTGGACATTTCAAGCGCTTTGGGGCTTACGGTAGAAAAGGAAATATCTTCGTATAAAAACTGGAGAGAATCATTCTCAGAAACCACTTTGTGATGTGTGCGTTCCACTCACAGAGTTTAACCTTTCTTTTCATAGAGCAGTTTGGAAACACTCTGTTTGTAAAGTCTGGAAGCGGATATTTGGACTTCTTTGAGGATTTCGTTGGAAACGGGATTTCTTCATCTAATGCTAGACAGAAGAATCCTCAGTAACTTCTTTGGGTTGCGTTTGTTCAACTCACAGAGTTGAACCTTCCTTTAGACAGAGCAGATTTGAAACCCTCTTTTTGTGGAATTTGCATGTGGACATTTCAAGCGCCTTGGCGCCAACGGTAGAAAAGGAAATATCTTTGTATAAAAAGTAGAGAGAATCATTCCCAGCAACCGCTTTGTGATGAGTGCGTTCCACTCACAGAGTTTAACCTTTCTTTTCATAGAACAGTTTGGAAACACTCTGTTTGTAAAGTCTGCAAGTGGATATTTGGACCTCTTTGAGGATTTCGTTGGAAACGGGATTTCTTCATCTAATGCTAGACAGAAGAATTCTCAGTAACTTCTTTGGGTTGCGTGTGTTCAACTCGCACAGTTGAACTTTCCTTTAGACAGAGCAGATTTAAAACCCTCTTTTTGTGGAATTTCCAATTGGACATTTCAAGCCCTTTGTGGCCAATGGTAGAAAAGGAAATATCTTCGTATAAAAACTGGAGAAAATCATTCTCAGAAACCACTTTGTGATGTGTGCGTTCCACTCACAGAGTTTAACCTTTCTTTTCATAGAGCAATTTGGAAACACTCTGTTTGTAAAGTCTGCAAGTGTATATTTGGACCTCTTTGAGGATTTCGTTGGAAACGGCATTTCTTCATCTAATGCTAGGCTGAAGAATTCTCAGTAACTTCCTTGGGTTACATGTGTTCAACTCGAAAGAGTTGAACCTTCCTTTAGACAGAGCAGATTTGAAACCCTCTTTTTGTGGAATTTCGAAGTGGACATTTCAAGCGCTTTTCAGCCAACGGTAGAAAAGGAAATATCTTCGTATAAAAACTGGAGAGAATCATTCTCAGAAACCATTTTGTGATGTGTGCGTTCCACTCACAGAGATTAACCTTTCTTTTCATAGAGCAGTTTGGAAACACTCTGTTTCTAAACTGTGCAAACGGATATTTGGACCTCTTTGAGGATTTCGTTGGAAACGGGATTTCTTCATCTAATGCTAGACAGAAGAATTCTCAATAACTTCTTTGGGTTGCCTTTGTTCACATCACAGAGTTGAACCTTCCTTTAGACAGAGCAGATTTGAAACCCTCTTTTTGTGGAATTTGCATGTGGACATTTCAAGCGCTATGGGGCCAACGGTAGAAAAGGAAATATCTTCGTATAAAAAGTAGAGAGAATCATTCCCAGCAACCGCTTTGTGATGAGTGCGTTCCACTCACAGAGCTTAACCTTTCTTTTCATAGAACAGTTTGGAAACACTCTGTTTGTAAAGTCTGAAAGTGGATATTTGGACCTCTTTGAGGATTTCGTTGGAAACGGGATTTCTTCACCTAATGCTAGACAGAGGAATTATCAGTAACTTCTTTGGGTTGCGTGTGTTCAACTCGCAGAGTTGAACCTTCCTTTAGACAGAGCAGATTTGAAACCCCCTTTTCGTGGAATTTCCAAGTGGACATTTCAAGCGCTTTGCTTCCAACGGAAGAAAAGGAAATATCTTCGCATAAAAACTGGAGAGAATCATTCTCAGAAACCACTTTGTGATGTGTGCGTTCCACTCACAGAATTTAACCTTTCTTTTCATAGAGCAGTTTGGAAACACTCTGTTTCTAAAGTCTGCAAGCGGATATTTGGACCTCTTTGAGGATTTCGTTGGAAACGGGATTTCTTCATCTAATGCTAGACAGAAAAATTCTCAGTAACTTCTTTGGGTTGCGTGTGTTCAACTCGCAGAGTTGAACCTTCCTTTAGACAGAGCAGACTTTAAACCCTCTTTTAGTGGAATTTCCAAGTGGACATTTCAAGCGATTTGCGGCCAACGGTATAAAAGGAAATATCTTCGTATAAAAACTGGAGAGAATCATTCTCAGAAAGCACTTTGTGATGTGTGCATTCCACTCACAGAGTTGAACCTATCTTTTCATAGAACAGTTTGGAAACACTCTGTTTGTAAAGTCTGCAAGCGGATATTTGGACCTCTTTGAGGATTTCGTTGGAAACGGGATTTCTTCATCTAATGCTAGACAGAAGAATTCTCAGTAACTACTTTGGGTTGCCTGTGTTCATCTCACAGAGTTGAACGTTCCTTTAGACAGAGCAGATTTGAAACCCTCTTTTTGTGGAATTTGCATGAGGACATTTCAAGCGCTTTGGGGCCAAGGGTAGAAAAGGAAATATCTTCGTATAAAAACTAGAGAGAATCATTCTCAGAAACCACTTTGTGATGTGTGCATTCCACTCACAGAGTTTAACTTTTGTTTTCATAGAGCAGTTTGGAAACACTCTGTTTCTAAAGTCTGCAAGCGGATATTTGGACCTCTTTGAGGATTTCGTTGGAAACGGGATTTCTTCATCTAATGCTAGACAGAAGAATTCTCAGCAACTTCTTTGGGTTGCGTGTGTTCAACTCACAGAGTTGAACCTTCCTTTAGACAGAGAAGATTTGAAACCCTCTTTTTGTGGAATTTCCAAGTGGACATTTCAAGCGCTTTGCGGCCAACGGTAGAAAAGGAAATATCTTCGTATAAAAACTGGAGAGAATCATTCTCAGAAAGCACTTTCTGATGTGTGCATTCCACTCACAGAGTTGAACCTATCTTTTCATAGAACAGTTTGGAAACACTCTGTTTGTAAAGTCTGCAAGCGGATATTTGGACCTCTTTGAGGATTTCGTTGGAAACGGGATTTCTTCATCAAATGCTAGACAGAAGAATTCTCAGTAACTTCTTTGGGTTGCCTGTGTTCAACTCACAGAGTTGAATGTTCCTTTAGACAGAGAAGATTTGAAACCCTCTTTTTGTGGAATTTGCATGTGGACATTTCAAGCGCTTTGGGTCCAACGGTAGAAAAGGAAATATCTTCGTATAAAAACTAGAGAGAATCATCCACAGCAACCGCTTTGTGATGCGTGCGTTCCACTCACAGAGTTTAACCTTTCTTTTCATAGAACAGTTTGGAAACACTCTGTTTGTAAATTCTGCATGTGGATATTTGGACCTCTTTGAGGATTTCGTTGGAAACGGGATTTCTTCATCTAATGCTAGACAGAAGAATTCTCAGTAACTTCTTAGGGTTGCGTGTGATCAACTCACAGAGTTGAACCATCCTTTAGACAGAGCAGATTTGAAACCCTCTTTTTGTGGAATTTGCATTTGGACATTTCAAGCGCTTTGGAGCCAATGGTAGAAAAGGAAATATCTTCGTATAAAAACTAGAGAGAATCATTCCCAGCAACCGCTTTGTGATGAGTGCGTTCCACTCACGGAGTTTAACCTTTCTTTTCATGGAACAGTGTGGAAACGCTCTGTTTGTAAAGTCTGCATGTGGATATTTGGACCTCTTTGAGGATTTCGTAGGAAACGGGATTTCTTCATCTAATGCTAGACAGAAGAATTCTCAGTAACTTCTTTGGGTTGTGTGTGTTCAACTCGCAGAGTTGAACCTTCCTTTAGACAGAGCAGATTTGAAACCCTCTTTTTGTGGAATTTCCAAGTGGACATTTCAAGCGCTTTTCGGCCAACGGTAGAAAAGGAAATATCTTCGTATAAAAACTGGAGAGAATCATTCTCAGAAACCATTTTGTGATGTGTGCGTTCCACTCACAGAGTTTAACCTTTCTTTTCATAGAGCAGTTTGGAAACACTCTGTCTGTAAAGTCTGCAAGCGGATATTTGGACTTCTTTGAGGATTTCGTTGGAAACGGGATTTCTTCATCTAATGCTAGACAGAAGAATTCTCAGTAACTTCTTTGGGTTGCCTTTGTTCAACTCACAGAGTTGAACCTTCCTTTAGACAGAGCAGATTTGAAACCCTCTTTTTGTGGAATTTGCGTGTGGACATTTCAAGCGCTATGGGGCCAACGGTAGAAAAGGAAATATCTTCGTATAAAAAGTAGAGAGAATCATTCCCAGCAACCGCTTTGTGATGAGTGCGTTCCACTCACAGAGCTTAACCTTTCTTTTCATAGAACAGTTTGGAAACACTCTGTTTGTAAAGTCTGAAAGTGGATATTTGGACCTCCTTGAGGATTTCGTTGGAAACGGGATTTCTTCATCTAATGCTAGACAGGGGAATTATCAGTAACTTCTTTGGGTTGCGTGTGTTCAACTCGCAGAGTTGAACCTTCCTTTAGACAGAGCAGATTTGAAACCCCCTTTTCGTGGAATTTCCAAGTGGACATTTCAAGCGCTTTGCGTCCAACGGAAGAAAAGGAAATACCTTCGCATAAAAACTGGAGAGAATCATTCTCAGAAACCACTTTGTGATGTGTGCGTTCCACTCACAGAATTTAACCTTTCTTTTCATAGAGCAGTTTGGAAACACTCTGTTTGTAAAGTCTGCAAGCGGATATTTGGACCTCTTTGAGGATTTCGTTGGAAACGGGATTTCTTCATCTAATGCTAGACAGAAAAATTCTCAGTAACTTCTTTGGGTTGCCTGTGTTCAACTCGCAGAGTTGAACCTTCCTTTAGACAGAGCAGACTTTAAACCCTCTTTTTGTGGAATTTCCAAGTGGACATTTCAAGCGATTTGCGGCCAAAGGTATAAAAGGAAATATCTTCGTATAAAAACTGGAGAGAATCATTCTCAGAAAGCATTTTGTGATGTGTGCATTCCACTCACAGAGTTGAACCTATCTTTTCATAGAACAGTTTGGAAACACTCTGTTTGTAAAGTCTGCAAGCGGATATTTGGACCTCTTTGAGGATTTCGTTGGAAACGGGATTTCTTCATCTAATGCTAGACAGAAGAATTCTCAGTAACTACTTTGGGTTGCCTGTGTTCATCTCACAGAGTTGAACGTTCCTTTAGACAGAGCAGATTTGAAACCCTCTTTTTGTGGAATTTGCATGTGGACATTTCAAGCGCTTTGGGGCCAACGGTAGAAAAGGAAATACCTTCGTATAAAAACTGGAGAGAATCATTCTCAGAAACCACTTTGTGATGTGTGCATTCCACTCACAGAGTTTAACTTTTCTTTTCATAGAGCAGTTTGGAAACACTCTGTTTCTAAAGTCTGCAAGCGGATATTTTGACCTCTTTGAGGATTTCGTTGGAAACGGGATTTCTTCATCTAATGCTAGACAGAAGAATTCTCAGCAATTTTTTGGGTTGCGTGTGTTCAACTCACAGAGTTGAACCTTCCTTTAGACAGAGAAGATTTGAAACCCTCTTTTTGTGGAATTTCCAAGTGGACATTTCAAGCGCTTTGCGGCCAACGGTAGAAAAGGAAATATCTTCGTATAAAAACTGGAGAGAATCATTCTCAGAAAGCACTTTGTGATGTGTGCATTCCACTCACAGAGTTGAACCTATCTATTCATAGAACAGTTTGGAAACACTCTGTTTGTAAAGTCTGCAAGCGGATATTTGGACCTCTTTGAGGATTTCGTTGGAAACGGGATTTCTTCATCAAATGCTAGACAGAAGAATTCTCAGTAACTTCTTTGGGTTGCCTGTGTTCAACTCACAGAGTTGAACGTTCCTTTAGACAGAGAAGATTTGAAACCCTCTTCTTGTGGAATTTGCATGTGGACATTTCAAGCGCTTTGGGGCTTACGGTAGAAAAGGAAATATATTCGTATAAAAACCAGAGAGAATCATTCCCTGCAACCGCTTTGTGATGAGTGCGTTCCACTCACAGAGTTTAACCTTTCTTTTCATAGAACAGTTTGGAAACACTCTGTTTGTAAAGTCTGCAAGTGTATATTTGGACCTCTTTGAGGATTTCGTTGGAAACGGCATTTCTTCATCTAATGCTAGACTGAAGAATTCTCAGTAACTTCCTTGGGTTGCGTGTGTTCAACTCGCAGAGTTGAACCTTCCTTTAGACAGAGCAGATTTGAAAACCTCTTTTTGTGGAATTTGCATGTAGACATTTCAAGCGCTTTGGGGCCAACGGTAGAAAAGGAAATATCTTCGTATAAAAACTGGAGAGAATCATTCTCAGAAACCACTTTGTGATGTGTGCGTTCCACTCACAGAGTTTAACCTTTCTTTTCATAGAGCAGTTTGGAAACACTCTGTTTGTATAGTCTGCAAGTGGATATTTGGACCTCTTTGAGGATTTCGTTGGAAACGGGATTTCTTCATCTAATGCTAGACAGAAGAATTCTCAGTAACTTCTTTGGGTTGCCTGTGTTCAACTCACAGAGTTGAACCTTCCTTTAGACAGAGCACATTTGAAACCCTCTTTTTGTGGAATTTCCAAGTGGACATTTCAAGCGCTATGCGGCCAACGGTAGAAAAGGAAATATCTTCGTATAAAAACTGGAGAGAATCATTCTCAGAAACCACTTTGTGATGTGTGCATTCCCCTCAGAGAGTTTAACCTTTCTTTTCATAGAGCCGTTTGGAAACACCCTGTTTGTAAAGTCTACAAGCGGATATTTGGACCTCTTTGAGGATTTCGTTGGAAACGGGATTTCTTCATCTAATGCTAGACAGAAGAGTTCTCAGTAACTTCTTTGGGTTGCCTGTGTTCAACTCACAGAGTTGAACGTTCCCTTAGACAGAGCAGATTTGAAACCCTCTTTTTGTGGAATTTGCATGTGGACATTTCAAGCGCTTTGGGGCTTACGGTAGAAAAGGAAATATCTTCGTATAAAAACCAGAGAGAATCATTCCCTGCAACCGCTTTGTGATGAGTGCATTCCACTCACAGAGTTTAACCTTTCTTCTCATAGAGCAGTTTGGAAACACTCTGTTTGTAAAGTCTGCAAGTGTATATTTGGACCTCTTTGAGGATTTCGTTGGAAACGGCATTTCCTCATCTAATGCTAGACTGAAGAATTCTCAGTAACTTCCTAGGGTTGCGTGTGTTCAACTCGCAGAGTTGAACCTTCCTTTAGACAGAACAGATTTGAAAACCTCTTTTTGTGGAATTTGCATGTGGACATTTCAAGTGCTTTGGGGCCAACGGTAGAAAAGGAAATATCTTCGTATAAAAACTAGAGAGAATCATTCCCAGCAACCGCTTTGTGATGAGTGCGTTCCACTCACAGAGTTTAACCTTTCTTTTCATAGAACAGTTTGGAAACACTCTGTTTGTAAAGTCTGCAAGTGGATATTTGGACCTCTTTGAGGATTTCGTTGGAAACGGGATTTCTTGATCTAATCCTAGACAGAAGAATTCTCAGTAACTTCTTTGGGTTGCCTGTGTTCAACTCACAGAGTTGAACCTTCCTTTAGACAGAGCACATTTGAAACCCTCTTTTTGCGGAATTTCCAAGGGGACATTTCAAGCGCTTTGGGGCCAACGGTAGAAAAGGAAATATCTTCGTATAAAAACTGGAGAGAATCATTCTCAGAAACCACTTTGTGATGTGTGCATTCCCCTCAGAGAGATTAACCTT
Source organism: Gorilla gorilla gorilla (assembly GCF_029281585.2). Classification (NCBI taxonomy): domain Eukaryota; kingdom Metazoa; phylum Chordata; class Mammalia; order Primates; family Hominidae; genus Gorilla; species Gorilla gorilla. Next base: position 79,000,734 of record NC_073229.2, read on the forward strand.
TCTTTTCATAGAGCCGTTTGGAAACACCCTGTTTGTAAAGTCTACAAGCGGATATTTGGACCTCTTTGAGGATTTCGTTGGAAACGGGATTTCTTCATCTAATGCTAGACAGAAGAGTTCTCAGTAACTTCTTTGGGTTGCCTGTGTTAAACTCACAGAGTTGAACGTTCCTTTAGACAGAGCAGATTTGAAACCCTCTTTTTGTGGAATTTGCATGTGGACATTTCAAGTTCTTTGAGGCCAACGGTAGAAAAGGAAATATCTTCGTATAAAAACTAGAGAGAATCATTCCCAGCAACCGCTTTGTGATGAGTGCGTTCCACTCACAGAGTTTAACCTTTCTTTTCATAGAACAGTTTGGAAACACTCTGTTTGTAAAGTCTGCAAGTGGATATTTGGTCCTCTTTGAGGATTTCGTTGGAAACGGGATTTCTTCATCTAATCCTAGACAGAAGAATTCTCAGTAACTTCTTTGGGTTGCCTGTGTTCAACTCACAGAGTTGAACGTTCCTTTAGACAGAGCAGATTTGAAACCCTCCTTTTGTGGAATTTGCACGTGGACATTTCAAGCGCTTTGGGGCTTACGGTAGAAAAGGAAATATCTTCGTATAAAAACTGGAGAGAATCATTCTCAGAAACCACTTTGTGATGTGTGCGTTCCACTCACAGAGTTTAACCTTTCTTTTCATAGAGCAGTTTGGAAACACTCTGTTTGTAAAGTCTGGAAGCGGATATTTGGACTTCTTTGAGGATTTCGTTGGAAACGGGATTTCTTCATCTAATGCTAGACAGAAGAATCCTCAGTAACTTCTTTGGGTTGCGTTTGTTCAACTCACAGAGTTGAACCTTCCTTTAGACAGAGCAGATTTGAAACCCTCTTTTTGTGGAATTTGCATGTGGACATTTCAAGCGCCTTGGCGCCAACGGTAGAAAAGGAAATATCTTTGTATAAAAAGTAGAGAGAATCATTCCCAGCAACCGCTTTGTGATGAGTGCGTTCCACTCACAGAGTTTAACCTTTCTTTTCATAGAACAGTTTGGAAACACTCTGTTTGTAAAGTCTGCAAGTGGATATTTGGACCTCTTTGAGGATTTCGTTGGAAACGGGATTTCTTCATCTAATGCTAGACAGAAGAATTCTCAGTAACTTCTTTGGGTTGCGTGTGTTCAACTCGCACAGTTGAACTTTCCTTTAGACAGAGCAGATTTGAAACCCTCTTTTTGTGGAATTTCCAATTGGACATTTCAAGCCCTTTGTGGCCAATGGTAGAAAAGGAAATATCTTCGTATAAAAACTGGAGAAAATCATTCTCAGAAACCACTTTGTGATGTGTGCGTTCCACTCACAGAGTTTAACCTTTCTTTTCATAGAGCAATTTGGAAACACTCTGTTTGTAAAGTCTGCAAGTGTATATTTGGACCTCTTTGAGGATTTCGTTGGAAACGGCATTTCTTCATCTAATGCTAGGCTGAAGAATTCTCAGTAACTTCCTTGGGTTACATGTGTTCAACTCGAAAGAGTAGAACCTCCCTTTAGACAGAGCAGATTTGAAACCCTCTTTTTGTGGAATTTCCAAGTGGACATTTCAAGCGCTTTTCGGCCAACGGTAGAAAAGGAAATATCTTCGTATAAAAACTGGAGAGAATCATTCTCAGAAACCATTTTGTGATGTGTGCGTTCCACTCACAGAGATTAACCTTTCTTTTCATAGAGCAGTTTGGAAACACTCTGTTTGTAAAGTCTGCAAGCGGATATTTGGACTTCTTTGAGGATTTCGTTGGAAACGGGATTTCTTCATCTAATGCTAGACAGAAGAATTCTCAGTAACTTCGTTGGGTTGCCTTTGTTCAACTCACAGAGTTGAACCTTCCTTTAGACAGAGCAGATTTGAAACCCTCTTTTTGTGGAATTTGCATGTGGACATTTCAAGCGCTTTGGCGCCAACGGTAGAAAAGGAAATATCTTTGTATAAAAAGTAGAGAGAATCATTCCCAGCAACCGCTTTGTGATGAGTGCGTTCCACTCACAGAGCTTAACCTTTCTTTTCATAGAACAGTTTGGAAACACTCTGTTTGTAAAGTCTGCAAGTGGATATTTGGACCTCTTTGAGGATTTCGTTGGAAACGGGATTTCTTCATCTAATGCTAGACAGGGGAATTATCAGTAACTTCTTTGGGTTGCGTGTGTTCAACTCGCAGAGTTGAACCTTACTTTAGACAGAGCAGATTTGAAACCCCCTTTTCGTGGAATTTCCAAGTGGACATTTCAAGCGCTTTGCGTCCAACGGAAGAAAAGGAAATATCTTCGCATAAAAACTGGAGAGAATCATTCTCAGAAACCACTTTGTGATGTGTGCGTTCCACTCACAGAATTTAACCTTTCTTTTCATAGAGCAGTTTGGAAACACTCTGTTTGTAAAGTCTGCAAGCGGATATTTGGACCTCTTTGAGGATTTCGTTGGAAACGGGATTTCTTCATCTAATGCTAGACAGAAAAATTCTCAGTAACTTCTTTGGGTTGCGTGTGTTCAACTCGCAGAGTTGAACCTTCCTTTAGACAGAGCAGACTTTAAACCCTCTTTTTGTGGAATTTCCAAGTGGACATTTCAAGCGATTTGCGGCCAAAGGTATAAAAGGAAATATCTTCGTATAAAAACTGGAGAGAATCATTCTCAGAAAGCACTTTGTGATGTGTGCATTCCACTCACAGAGTTGAACCTATCTTTTCATAGAACAGTTTGGAAACACTCTGTTTGTAAAGTCTGCAAGCGGATATTTGGACCTCTTTGAGGATTTCGTTGGAAACGGGATTTCTTCATCTAATGCTAGACGGAAGAATTCTCAGTAACTACTTTGGGTTGCCTGTGTTCATCTCACAGAGTTGAACGTTCCTTTAGACAGAGCAGATTTGAAACCCTCTTTTTGCGGAATTTGCATGTGGACATTTCAAGCGCTTTGGGGCCAACGGTAGAAAAGGAAATATCTTCGTATAAAAACTGGAGAGAATCATTCTCAGAAACCACTTTGTGATGTGTGCATTCCACTCACAGAGTTTAACTTTTCTTTTCATAGAGCAGTTTGGAAACACTCTGTTTCTAAAGTCTGCAAGCGGATATTTTGACCTCTTTGAGGATTTCGTTGGAAACGTGATTTCTTCATCTAATGCTAGACAGAAGAATTCTCAGCAATTTTTTGGGTTGCGTGTGTTCAACTCACAGAGTTGAACCTTCCTTTAGACAGAGAAGATTTGAAACCCTCTTTTTGTGGAATTTCCAAGTGGACATTTCAAGCGCTTTGCGGCCAACGGTAGAAAAGGAAATATCTTCGTATAAAAACTGGAGAGAATCATTCTCAGAAAGCACTTTGTGATGTGTGCATTCCACTCACAGAGTTGAACCTATCTTTTCATACAACAGTTTGGAAACACTCTGTTTGTAAAGTCTGCAAGCGGATATTTGGACCTCTTTGAGGATTTCGTTGGAAACGGGATTTCTTCATCAAATGCTAGACAGAAGAATTCTCAGTAACTTCTTTGGGTTGCCTGTGTTCAACTCACAGAGTTGAACGTTCCTTTAGACAGAGAAGATTTGAAACCCTCTTCTTGTGGAATTTGCATGTGGACATTTCAAGCGCTTTGGGGCTTACGGTAGAAAAGGAAATATCTTCGTATAAAAACCAGAGAGAATCATTCCCTGCAACCGCTTTGTGATGAGTGCGTTCCACTCACAGAGTTTAACCTTTCTTTTCATAGAACAGTTTGGAAACACTCTGTTTGTAAAGTCTGCAAGTGTATATTTGGACCTCTTTGAGGATTTCGTTGGAAACGGCATTTCTTCATCTAATGCTAGACTGAAGAATTCTCAGTAACTTCCTTGGGTTGCGTGTGTTCAACTCGCAGAGTTGAACCTTCCTTTAGACAGAGCAGATTTGAAAACCTCTTTTTGTGGAATTTGCATGTAGACATTTCAAGCGCTTTGGGGCCAACGGTAGAAAAGGAAATATCTTCGTATAAAAACTGGAGAGAATCATTCTCAGAAACCACTTTGTGATGTGTGCGTTCCACTCACAGAGTTTAACCTTTCTTTTCATAGAGCAGTTTGGAAACACTCTGTTTGTAAAGTCTGCAAGTGGATATTTGGACCTCTTTGAGGATTTCGTTGGAAACGGGATTTCTTCATCTAATGCTAGACAGAAGAATTCTCAGTAACTTCTTTGGGTTGCCTGTGTTCAACTCACAGAGTTGAACCTTCCTTTAGACAGAGCACATTTGAAACCCTCTTTTTGTGGAATTTCCAAGTGGACATTTCAAGCGCTTTGCGGCCAACGGTAGAAAAGGAAATATCTTCGTATAAAAACTGGAGAGAATCATTCTCAGAAACCACTTTGTGATGTGTGCATTCCCCTCAGAGAGATTAACCTTTCTTTTCATAGAGCCGTTTGGAAACACCCTGTTTGTAAAGTCTACAAGCGGATATTTGGACCTCTTTGAGGATTTCGTTGGAAACGGGATTTCTTCATCTAATGCTAGACAGAAGAGTTCTCAGTAACTTCTTTGGGTTGCCTGTGTTAAACTCACAGAGTTGAACGTTCCTTTAGACAGAGCAGATTTGAAACCCTCTTTTTGTGGAATTTGCATCTGGACATTTCAAGCGCTTTGGGGCTTACGGTAGAAAAGGAAATATCTTCGTATAAAAACCAGAGAGAATCATTCCCTACAGCCGCTTTGTGATGAGTGCGTTCCACTCACAGAGTTTAACCTTTCTTTTCATAGAACAGTTTGCAAACACTCTGTTTGTAAAGTCTGCAAGTGGATATTTGGACCTCTTTGAGGATTTCGTTGGAAACGGGATTTCTTCATCTAATGCTAGACAGAAGAATTCTCAGTAACTTCTTTGGGTTGCGTGTGTTCAACTCGCACAGTTGAACTTTCCTTTAGACAGAGCAGATTTGAAACCCTCTTTTTGTGGAATTTCCAATTGGACATTTCAAGCGCTTTGTGGCCAATGGTAGAAAAGGAAATATCTTCGTATAAAAACCGGAGAAAATCATTCTCAGAAACCACTTTGTGATGTGTGCGTTCCACTCACAGAGTTTAACCTTTCTTTTCATAGAGCAGTTTGGAAACACTCTGTTTGTAAAGTCTGCAAGTGTATATTTGGACCTCTTTGAGGATTTCGTTGGAAACGGCATTTGTTCATCTAATGCTAGACTGAAGAATTCTCAGTAACTTCCTTGGGTTGCGTGTGTTCAACTCGCAGAGTTGAACCTTCCTTTAGACAGAGCAGATTTGAAAACCTCTTTTTGTGGAATTTGCATGTGGACATTTCAAGTTCTTTGAGGCCAACGGTAGAAAAGGAAATATCTTCGTATAAAAACTAGAGAGAATCATTCCCAGCAACCGCTTTGTGATGAGTGCGTTCCACTCACAGAGTTTAACCTTTCTTTTCATAGAACAGTTTGGAAACACTCTATTTGTAAAGTCTGCAAGTGGATATTTGGTCCTCTTTGAGGATTTCATTGGAAACGGGATTTCTTCACCTAATCCTAGACAGAAGAATTCTCAGTAACTTCTTTGGGTTGCCTGTGTTCAACTCACAGAGTTGAACGTTCCTTTAGACAGAGCAGATTTGAAACCCTCCTTTTGTGGAATTTGCAAGTGGACATTTCAAGCGCTTTGGGGCTTACGGTAGAAAAGGAAATATCTTCGTATAAAAACTGGAGAGAATCATTCTCAGAAACCACTTTGTGATGTGTGCGTTCCACTCACAGTGTTTAACCTTTCTTTTCATAGAGCAGTTTGGAAACACTCTGTTTGTAAAGTCTGGAAGCGGATATTTGGACTTCTTTGAGGATTTCGTTGGAAACGGGATTTCTTCATCTAATGCTAGACAGAAGAATCCTCAGTAACTTCTTTGGGTTGCATTTGTTCAACTCACAGAGTTGAACCTTCCTTTAGACAGAGCAGATTTGAAACCCTCTTTTTGTGGAATTTGCATGTGGACATTTCAAGCGCCTTGGCACCAACGGTAGAAAAGGAAATATCTTTGTATAAAAAGTAGAGAGAATCATTCCCAGCAACCGCTTTGTGATGAGTGCGTTCCACTCACAGAGTTTAACCTTTCTTTTCATAGAACAGTTTGGAAACACTCTGTTTGTAAAGTCTGCAAGTGGATATTTGGACCTCTTTGAGGATTTCGTTGGAAACGGGATTTCTTCATCTAATGCTAGACAGAAGAATTCTCAGTAACTTCTTTGGGTTGCGTGTGTTCAACTCGCACAGTTGAACTTTCCTTTAGACAGAGCAGATTTGAAACCCTCTTTTTGTGGAATTTCCAATTGGACATTTCAAGCCCTTTGTGGCCAATTGTAGAAAAGGAAATATCTTCGTATAAAAACTGGAGAAAATCATTCTCAGAAACCACTTTGTGATGTGTGCGTTCCACTCACAGAGTTTAACCTTTCTTTTCATAGAGCAATTTGGAAACACTCTGTTTGTAAAGTCTGCAAGTGTATATTTGGACCTCTTTGAGGATTTCGTTGGAAACGGCATTTCTTCATCTAATGCTAGGCTGAAGAATTCTCAGTAACTTCCTTGGGTTGCATGTGTTCAACTCGAAAGAGTTGAACCTTCCTTTAGACAGAGCAGATTTGAAACCCTCTTTTTGTGGAATTTCGAAGTGGACATTTCAAGCGCTTTTCGGCCAACGGTAGAAAAGGAAATATCTTCGTATAAAAACTGGAGAGAATCATTCTCAGAAACCATTTTGTGATGTGTGCGTTCCACTCACAGAGATTAACCTTTCTTTTCATAGAGCAGTTTGGAAACACTCTGTTTGTAAAGTCTGCAAGCGGATATTTGGACTTCTTTGAGGATTTCGTTGGAAACGGGATTTCTTCATCTAATGCTAGACAGAAGAATTCTCAGTAACTTCGTTGGGTTGCCTTTGTTCAACTCACAGAGTTGAACCTTCCTTTAGACAGAGCAGATTTGAAACCCTCTTTTTGTGGAATTTGCATGTGGACATTTCAAGCGCTTTGGCGCCAACGGTAGAAAAGGAAATATCTTTGTATAAAAAGTAGAGAGAATCATTCCCAGCAACCGCTTTGTGATGAGTGCGTTCCACTCACAGAGTTTAACCTTTCTTTTCATAGAACAGTTTGCAAACACTCTGTTTGTAAAGTCTGCAAGTGGATATTTGGACCTCTTTGAGGATTTCGTTGGAAACGGGATTTCTTCATCTAATGCTAGACAGAAGAATTCTCAGTAACTTCTTTGGGTTGCGTGTGTTCAACTTGCAGAGTTGAACCTTCCTTTAGACAGAGCAGATGTGAAACCCTCTTTTTGTGGAATTTCCAAGTGGACATTTCAAGCGCTTTGCGGACAATGGTAGAAAAGGAAATATCTTCGTATAAAAACTGGAGAGAATCATTCTCAGAAACCACGTTGTGATGTGTGCGTTCCACTCACAGAGTTTAAACTTTCTTTCATAGAGCAGTTTGGAAACACTCTGTTTCTAAACTGTGCAAGCGGATATTTGGACCTCTTTGAGGATTTCGTTGGAAACGGGATTTCTTCATCTAATGCTAGACAGAAGAATTCTCAATAACTTCTTTGGGTTGCCTTTATTCACATCACAGAGTTGAACCTTACTTTAGACAGAGCAGATTTGAAACCCTCTTTTTGTGGAATTTGCATGTGGACATTTCAAGCGCTATGGGGCCAACGGTAGAAAAGGAAATATCTTCGTATAAAAAGTAGAGAGAATCATTCCCAGCAACCGCTTTGTGATGAGTGCGTTCCACTCACAGAGCTTAACCTTTCTTTTCATAGAACAGTTTGGAAACACTCTGTTTGTAAAGTCTGAAAGTGGATATTTGGACCTCTTTGAGGATTTCGTTGGAAACGGGATTTCTTCATCTAATGCTAGACAGAGGAATTATCAGTAACTTCTTTGGGTTGCGTGTGTTCAACTCGCAGAGTTGAACCTTCCTTTAGACAGAGCAGATTTGAAACCCCCTTTTCGTGGAATTTCCAAGTGGACATTTCAAGCACTTTGCGTCCAACGGAAGAAAAGGAAATATCTTCGCATAAAAACTGGAGAGAATCATTCTCAGAAACCACTTTGTGATGTGTGCGTTCCACTCACAGAATTTAACCTTTCTTTTCATAGAGCAGTTTGGAAACACTCTGTTTGTAAAGTCTGCAAGCGGATATTTGGACCTCTTTGAGGATTTCGTTGGAAACGGGATTTCTTCATCTAATGCTAGACAGAAAAATTCTCAGTAACTTCTTTGGGTTGCGTGTGTTCAACTCGCAGAGTTGAACCTTCCTTTAGACAGAGCAGACTTTAAACCCTCTTTTTGTGGAATTTCCAAGTGGACATTTCAAGCGATTTGCGGCCAAAGGTATAAAAGGAAATATCTTCGTATAAAAACTGGAGAGAATCATTCTCAGAAAGCACTTTGTGATGTGTGCATTCCACTCACAGAGTTGAACCTATCTTTTCATAGAACAGTTTGGAAACACTCTGTTTGTAAAGTCTGCAAGCGGATATTTGGACCTCTTTGAGGATTTCGTTGGAAACGGGATTTCTTCATCTAATGCTAGACAGAAGAATTCTCAGTAACTACTTTGGGTTGCCTGTGTTCATCTCACAGAGTTGAACGTTCCTTTAGACAGAGCAGATTTGAAACCCTCTTTTTGTGGAATTTGCATGTGGACATTTCAAGCGCTTTGGGGCCAACGGTAGAAAAGGAAATATCCTCGTATAAAAACTGGAGAGAATCATTCTCAGAAACCACTTTGTGATGTGTGCATTCCCCTCAGAGAGTTTAATCTTTCTTTTCATAGAGCCGTTTGGAAACACCCTGTTTGTAAAGTCTACAAGCGGATATTTGGACCTCTTTGAGGATTTCGTTGGAAACGGGATTTCTTCATCTAATGCTAGACAGAAGAGTTCTCAGTAACTTCTTTGGGTTGCCTGTGTTCAACTCACAGAGTTGAACGTTCCCTTAGACAGAGCAGATTTGAAAACCTCTTTTTGTGGAATTTGCATGTGGACATTTCAAGCGCTATGGGGCCAACGGTAGAAAGGAAATATCTTCGTATAAAAAGTAGAGAGAATCATTCCCAGCAACCGCTTTGTGATGAGTGCGTTCCACTCACAGAGCTTAACCTTTCTTTTCATAGAACAGTTTGGAAACACTCTGTTTGTAAAGTCTGAAAGTGGATATTTGGACCTCTTTGAGGATTTCGTTGGAAACGGGATTTCTTCATCTAATGCTAGACAGAGGAATTATCAGTAACTTCTTTGGGTTGCGTGTGTTGAACTCGCAGAGTTGAACCTTCCTTTAGACAGAGCAGATTTGAAACCCCCTTTTCGTGGAATTTCCAAGTGGACATTTCAAGCGCTTTGCGTCCAACGGAAGAAAAGGAAATATCTTCGCATAAAAACTGGAGAGAATCATTCTCAGAAACCACTTTGTGATGTGTGCGTTCCACTCACAGAATTTAACCTTTCTTTTCATAGAGCAGTTTGGAAACACTCTGTTTGTAAAGTCTGCAAGCGGATATTTGGACCTCTTTGAGGATTTCATTGGAAACGGGATTTCTTCATCTAATGCTAGACAGAAAAATTCTCAGTAACTTCTTTGGGTTGCGTGTGTTCAACTCGCAGAGTTGAACCTTCCTTTAGACAGAGAAGATTTGAAACCCTCTTTTTGTGGAATTTCCAAGTGGACATTTCAAGCGCTTTGCGGCCAACGGTAGAAAAGGAAATATCTTCGTATAAAAACTGGAGAGAATCATTCTCAGAAAGCACTTTGTGATGTGTGCATTCCACTCACAGAGTTGAACCTATCTTTTCATAGAACAGTTTGGAAACACTCTGTTTGTAAAGTCTGCAAGCGGATATTTGGACCTCTTTGAGGATTTCGTTGGAAACGGGATTTCTTCATCAAATGCTAGACAGAAGAATTCTCAGTAACTTCTTTGGGTTGCCTGTGTTCAACTCACAGAGTTGAACGTTCCTTTAGACAGAGAAGATTTGAAACCCTCTTCTTGTGGAATTTGCATGTGGACATTTCAAGCGCTTTGGGGCTTACGGTAGAAAAGGAAATATCTTCGTATAAAAACCACAGAGAATCATTCCCTGCAACCGCTTTGTGATGAGTGCGTTCCACTCACAGAGTTTAACCTTTCTTTTCATAGAACAGTTTGCAAACACTCTGTTTGTAAAGTCTGCAAGTGGATATTTGGACCTCTTTGAGGATTTCGTTGGAAACGGGATTTCTTCATCTAATGCTAGACAGAGGAATTATCAGTAACTTCTTTGGGTTGCGTGTGTTCAACTCGCAGAGTTGAACCTTCCTTTAGACAGAGCAGATTTGAAACCCCCTTTTCGTGGAATTTCCAAGTGGACATTTCAAGCGCTTTGCGTCCAACGGAAGAAAAGGAAATATCTTCGCATAAAAACTGGAGAGAATCATTCTCAGAAACCACTTTGTGATGTGTGCGTTCCACTCACAGAATTTAACCTTTCTTTTCATAGAGCAGTTTGGAAACACTCTGTTTGTAAAGTCTGCAAGCGGATATTTGGACCTCTTTGAGGATTTCGTTGGAAACGGGATTTCTTCATCTAATGCTAGACAGAAAAATTCTCAGTAACTTCTTTGGGTTGCGTGTGTTCAACTCGCAGAGTTGAACCTTCCTTTAGACAGAGCAGACTTTAAACCCTCTTTTTGTGGAATTTCCAAGTGGACATTTCAAGCGATTTGCGGCCAAAGGTATAAAAGGAAATATCTTCGTATAAAAACTGGAGAGAATCATTCTCAGAAAGCACTTTGTGATGTGTGCATTCCACTCACAGAGTTGAACCTATCTTTTCATAGAACAGTTTGGAAACACTCTGTTTGTAAAGTCTGCAAGCGGATATTTGGACCTCTTTGAGGATTTCGTTGGAAGCGGGATTTCTTCATCTAATGCTAGACAGAAGAATTCTCAGTAACTACTTTGGGTTGCCTGTGTTCATCTCACAGAGTTGAACGTTCCTTTAGACAGAGCAGATTTGAAACCCTCTTTTTGTGTAATTTGCATGTGGACATTTCAAGCGCTTTGGGGCCAACGGTAGAAAAGGAAATATCTTCGTATAAAAACTGGAGAGAATCATTCTCAGAAACCACTTTGTGATGTGTGCATTCCACTCACAGAGTTTAACTTTTCTTTTCATAGAGCAGTTTGGAAACACTCTGTTTGTAAAGTCTGCAAGTGTATATTTGGACCTCTTTGAGGATTTCGTTGGAAACGGCATTTCTTCATCTAATGCTAGACTGAATAATTCTCAGTAACTTCCTTGGGTTGCGTGTGTTCAACTCGCAGAGTTGAACCTTCCTTTAGACAGAGCAGATTTGAAAACCTCTTTTTGTGGAATTTGCATGTGGACATTTCAAGTGCTTTGGGGCCAACGGTAGAAAAGGAAATATCTTCGTATAAAAACTAGAGAGAATCATTCCCAGCAACCGCTTTGTGATGAGTGCGTTCCACTCACAGAGTTTAACCTTTCTTTTCATAGAACAGTTTGGAAACACTCTGTTTGTAAAGTCTGCAAGTGGATATTTGGACCTCTTTGAGGATTTCGTTGGAAACGGGATTTCTTGATCTAATCCTAGACAGAAGAATTCTCAGTAACTTCTTTGGGTTGCGTGTGTTCAACTCACAGAGTTGAACCTTCCTTTAGACAGAGAAGATTTGAAACCCTCTTTTTGTGGAATTTCCAAGTGGACATTTCAAGCGCTTTGCGGCCAACGGTAGAAAAGGAAATATCTTCGTATAAAAACTGGAGAGAATCATTCTCAGAAAGCACTTTCTGATGTGTGCATTCCACTCACAGAGTTGAACCTATCTTTTCATAGAACAGTTTGGAAACACTCTGTTTGTAAAGTCTGCAAGCGGATATTTGGACCTCTTTGAGGATTTCGTTGGAAACGGGATTTCTTCATCAAGTGCTAGACAGAAGAATTCTCAGTAACTTCTTTGGGTTGCCTGTGTTCAACTCACAGAGTTGAATGTTCCTTTAGACAGAGAAGATTTGAAACCCTCTTTTTGTGGAATTTGCATGTGGACATTTCAAGCGCTTTGGGTCCAACGGTAGAAAAGGAAATATCTTCGTATAAAAACTAGAGAGAATCATCCACAGCAACCGCTTTGTGATGTGTGCATTCCACTCACAGAGTTTAAACTTTCTTTTCATAGAACAGTTTGGAAACACTCTGTTTGTAAATTCTGCATGTGGATATTTGGACCTCTTTGAGGATTTCGTTGGAAACGGGATTTCTTCATCTAATGCTAGACAGAAGAATTCTCAGTAACTTCTTAGGGTTGCGTGTGATCAACTCACAGAGTTGAACCATCCTTTAGACAGAGCAGATTTGAAACCCTCTTTTTGTGGAATTTGCATTTGGACATTTCAAGCGCTTTGGAGCCAATGGTAGAAAAGGAAATATCTTCGTATAAAAAGTAGAGAGAATCATTCCCAGCAACCGCTTTGTGATGAGTGCGTTCCACTCACAGAGTTTAACCTTTCTTTTCATAGAACAGTTTGGAAACACTCTGTTTCTAAAGTCTGCAAGTGGATATTTGGTCCTCTTTGAGGATTTCGTTGGAAACGGGATTTCTTCATCTAATCCTAGACAGAAGAATTCTCAGTAACTTCTTTCGGTTGCCTGTGTTCAACTCACAGAGTTGAACGTTCCTTTAGACAGAGCAGATTTGAAACCCTCCTTTTGTGGAATTTGCACGTGGACATTTCAAGCGCTTTGGGGCTTACGGTAGAAAAGGAAATATCTTCGTATAAAAACTGGAGAGAATCATTCTCAGAAACCACTTTGTGATGTGTGCGTTCCACTCACAGAGTTTAACCTTTCTTTTCATAGAGCAGTTTGGAAACACTCTGTTTGTAAAGTCTGGAAGCGGATATTTGGACTTCTTTGAGGATTTCGTTGGAAACGGGATTTCTTCATCTAATGCTAGACAGAAGAATCCTCAGTAACTTCTTTGGGTTGCGTTTGTTCAACTCACAGAGTTGAACCTTCCTTTAGACAGAGCAGATTTGAAACCCTCTTTTTGTGGAATTTGCATGTGGACATTTCAAGCGACTTGGCGCCAACGGTAGAAAAGGAAATATCTTTGTATAAAAAGTAGAGAGAATCATTCCCAGCAACCGCTTTGTGATGAGTGCGTTCCACTCACAGAGTTTAACCTTTCTTTTCATAGAACAGTTTGGAAACACTCTGTTTGTAAAGTCTGCAAGTGGATATTTGGACCTCTTTGAGGATTTCGTTGGAAACGGGATTTCTTCATCTAATGCTAGACAGAAGAATTCTCAGTAACTTCTTTGGGTTGCGTGTGTTCAACTCGCACAGTTGAACTTTCCTTTAGACAGAGCAGATTTGAAACCTTCTTTTTGTGGAATTTCCAAGTGGACATTTCAAGCCCTTTGTGGCCAATGGTAGAAAAGGAAATATCTTCGTATAAAAACTGGAGAAAATCATTCTCAGAAACCACTTTGTGATGTGTGCGTTCCACTCACAGAGTTTAACCTTTCTTTTCATAGAGCAATTTGGAAACACTCTGTTTGTAAAGTCTGCAAGTGTATATTTGGACCTCTTTGAGGATTTCGTTGGAAACGGCATTTCTTCATCTAATGCTAGACTGAAGAATTCTCAGTAACTTCCTTGGGTTGCATGTGTTCAACTCGAAAGAGTTGAACCTTCCTTTAGACAGAGAAGATTTGAAACCCTCTTTTTGTGGAATTTCGAAGTGGACATTTCAAGCGCTTTTCGGCCAACGGTAGAAAAGGAAATATCTTCGTATAAAAACTGGAGAGAATCATTCTCAGAAACCATTTTGTGATGTGTGCGTTCCACTCACAGAGATTAACCTTTCTTTTCATAGAGCAGTTTGGAAACACTCTGTTTGTAAAGTCTGCAAGCGGATATTTGGACTTCTTTGAGGATTTCGTTGGAAACGGGATTTCTTCATCTAATGCTAGACAGAAGAATTCTCAGTAACTTCGTTGGGTTGCCTTTGTTCAACTCACAGAGTTGAACCTTCCTTTAGACAGAGCAGATTTGAAACCCTCTTTTTGTGGAATTTGCATGTGGACATTTCAAGCGCTTTGGCGCCAACGGTAGAAAAGGAAATATCTTTGTATAAAAAGTAGAGAGAATCATTCCCAGCAACCGCTTTGTGATGAGTGCGTTCCACTCACAGAGTTTAACCTTTCTTTTCATAGAACAGTTTGCAAACACTCTGTTTGTAAAGTCTGCAAGTGGATATTTGGACCTCTTTGAGGATTTCGTTGGAAACGGGATTTCTTCATCTAATGCTAGACAGAAGAATTCTCAGTAACTTCTTTGGGTTGCGTGTGTTCAACTTGCAGAGTTGAACCTTCCTTTAGACAGAGCAGATGTGAAACCCTCTTTTTGTGGAATTTCCAAGTGGACATTTCAAGCGCTTTGCGGACAATGGTAGAAAAGGAAATATCTTCGTATAAAAACTGGAGAGAATCATTCTCAAAAACCACGTTGTGATGTGTGCGTTCCACTCACAGAGTTTAAACTTTCTTTCATAGAGCAGTTTGGAAACACTCTGTTTCTAAACTGTGCAAGCGGATATTTGGACCTCTTTGAGGATTTCGTTGGAAACGGGATTTCTTCATCTAATGCTAGACAGAAGAATTCTCAATAACATCTTTGGGTTGCCTTTGTTCACATCACAGAGTTGAACCTTCCTTTAGACAGAGCAGATTTGAAAACCTCTTTTTGTGGAATTTGCATGTGGACATTTCAAGCGCTATGGGGCCAACGGTAGAAAGGAAATATCTTCGTATAAAAAGTAGAGAGAATCATTCCCAGCAACCGCTTTGTGATGAGTGCGTTCCACTCACAGAGCTTAACCTTTCTTTTCATAGAACAGTTTGGAAACACTCTGTTTGTAAAGTCTGAAAGTGGATATTTGGACCTCTTTGAGGATTTCGTTGGAAACGGGATTTCTTCATCTAATGCTAGACAGAGGAATTATCAGTAACTTCTTTGGGTTGCGTGTGTTCAACTCGCAGAGTTGAACCTTCCTTTAGACAGAGCAGATTTGAAACCCCCTTTTCGTGGAATTTCCAAGTGGACATTTCAAGCGCTTTGCGTCCAACGGAAGAAAAGGAAATATCTTCGCATAAAAACTGGAGAGAATCATTCTCAGAAACCACTTTGTGATGTGTGCGTTCCACTCACAGAATTTAACCTTTCTTTTCATAGAGCAGTTTGGAAACACTCTGTTTGTAAAGTCTGCAAGCGGATATTTGGACCTCTTTGAGGATTTCGTTGGAAACGGGATTTCTTCATCTAATGCTAGACAGAAAAATTCTCAGTAACTTCTTTGGGTTGCGTGTGTTCAACTCGCAGAGTTGAACTTTCTTTTAGACAGAGAAGATTTGAAACCCTCTTTTTGTGGAATTTCCAAGTGGACATTTCAAGCGCTTTGCGGCCAACGGTAGAAAAGGAAATATCTTCGTATAAAAACTGGAGAGAATCATTCTCAGAAAGCACTTTCTGATGTGTGCATTCCACTCACAGAGTTGAACCTATCTTTTCATAGAACAGTTTGGAAACACTCTGTTTGTAAAGTCTGCAAGCGGATATTTGGACCTCTTTGAGGATTTCGTTGGAAACGGGATTTCTTCATCAAATGCTAGACAGAAGAATTCTCAGTAACTTCTTTGGGTTGCCTGTGTTCAACTCACAGAGTTGAATGTTCCTTTAGACAGAGAAGATTTGAAACCCTCTTTTTGTGGAATTTGCAGGTGGACATTTCAAGCGCTTTGGGTCCAACGGTAGAAAAGGAAATATCTTCGTATAAAAACTAGAGAGAATCATCCACAGCAACCGCTTTGTGATGCGTGCGTTCCACTCACAGAGTTTAAACTTTCTTTTCATAGAACAGTTTGCAAACACTCTGTTTGTAAATTCTGCATGTGGATATTTGGACCTCTTTGAGGATTTCGTTGGAAACGGGATTTCTTCATCTAATGCTAGACAGAAGAATTCTCAGTAACTTCTTAGGGTTGCGTGTGATCAACTCACAGAGTTGAACCATCCTTTAGACAGAGCAGATTTGAAACCCTCTTTTTGTGGAATTTGCATTTGGACATTTCAAGCGCTTTGGAGCCAATGGTAGAAAAGGAAATATCTTCGTATAAAAACTAGAGAGAATCATTCCCAGCAACCGCTTTGTGATGAGTGCGTTCCACTCACGGAGTTTAACCTTTCTTTTCATGGAACAGTGTGGAAACGCTCTGTTTGTAAAGTCTGCATGTGGATATTTGGACCTCTTTGAGGATTTCGTAGGAAACGGGATTTCTTCATCTAATGCTAGACAGAAGAATTCTCAGTAACTTCTTTGGGTTGTGTGTGTTCAACTCGCAGAGTTGAACCTTCCTTTAGACAGAGCAGATTTGAAACCCTCTTTTTGTGGAATTTCCAAGTGGACATTTCAAGCGCTTTTCGGCCAACGGTAGAAAAGGAAATATCTTCGTATAAAAACTGGAGAGAATCATTCTCAGAAACCATTTTGTGATGTGTGCGTTCCACTCACAGAGTTTAACCTTTCTTTTCATAGAGCAGTTTGGAAACACTCTGTCTGTAAAGTCTGCAAGCGGATATTTGGACTTCTTTGAGGATTTCGTTGGAAACGGGATTTCTTCATCTAATGCTAGACAGAAGAATTCTCAGTAACTTCTTTGGGTTGCCTTTGTTCAACTCACAGAGTTGAACCTTCCTTTAGACAGAGCAGATTTGAAACCCTCTTTTTGTGGAATTTGCGTGTGGACATTTCAAGCGCTATGGGGCCAACGGTAGAAAAGGAAATATCTTCGTATAAAAAGTAGAGAGAATCATTCCCAGCAACCGCTTTGTGATGAGTGCGTTCCACTCACAGAGCTTAACCTTTCTTTTCATAGAACAGTTTGGAAACACTCTGTTTGTAAAGTCTGAAAGTGGATATTTGGACCTCTTTGAGGATTTCGTTGGAAACGGGATTTCTACATCTAATGCTAGACAGGGGAATTATCAGTAACTTCTTTGGGTTGCGTGTGTTCAACTCGCAGAGTTGAACCTTCCTTTAGACAGAGCAGATTTGAAACCCCCTTTTCGTGGAATTTCCAAGTGGACATTTCAAGCGCTTTGCGTCCAACGGAAGAAAAGGAAATATCTTCGCATAAAAACTGGAGAGAATCATTCTCAGAAACCACTTTGTGATGTGTGCGTTCCACTCACAGAATTTAACCTTTCTTTTCATAGAGCAGTTTGGAAACACTCTGTTTGTAAAGTCTGCAAGCGGATATTTGGACCTCTTTGAGGATTTCGTTGGAAACGGGATTTCTTCATCTAATGCTAGACAGAAAAATTCTCAGTAACTTCTTTGGGTTGCGTGTGCTCAACTCGCAGAGTTGAACCTTCCTTTAGACAGAGCAGATTTGAAACCCTCTTTTTGTGGAATTTCCAAGTGGACATTTCAAGCGCTTTGCGGCCAAAGGTATAAAAGGAAATATCTTCGTATAAAAACTGGAGAGAATCATTCTCAGAAAGCACTTTGTGATGTGTGCATTCCACTCACAGAGTTGAACCTATCTTTTCATAGAACAGTTTGGAAACACTCTGTTTGTAAAGTCTGCAAGCGGATATTTGGACCTCTTTGAGGATTTCGTTGGAAACGGGATTTCTTCATCAAATGCTAGACAGAAGAATTCTCAGTAACTTCTTTGGGTTGCCTGTGTTCAACTCACAGAGTTGAACGTTCCTTTAGACAGAGAAGATTTGAAACCCTCTTCTTGTGGAATTTGCATGTGGACATTTCAAGCGCTTTGGGGCTTACGGTAGAAAAGGAAATATCTTCGTATAAAAACCAGAGAGAATCATTCCCTGCAACCGCTTTGTGATGAGTGCGTTCCACTCACAGAGTTTAACCTTTCTTTTCATAGAACAGTTTGGAAACACTCTGTTTGTAAAGTCTGCAAGTGTATATTTGGACCTCTTTGAGGATTTCGTTGGAAACGGCATTTCTTCATCTAATGCTAGACTGAAGAATTCTCAGTAACTTCCTTGGGTTGCGTGTGTTCAACTCGCAGAGTTGAACCTTCCTTTAGACAGAGCAGATTTGAAAACCTCTTTTTGTGGAATTTGCATGTAGACATTTCAAGCGCTTTGGGGCCAACGGTAGAAAAGGAAATATCTTCGTATAAAAACTGGGGAGAATCATTCTCAGAAACCACTTTGTGATGTGTGCGTTCCACTCACAGAGTTTAACCTTTCTTTTCATAGAGCAGTTTGGAAACACTCTGTTTGTAAAGTCTGCAAGTGGATATTTGGACCTCTTTGAGGATTTCGTTGGAAACGGGATTTCTTCATCTAATGCTAGACAGAAGAATTCTCAGTAACTTCTTTGGGTTGCCTGTGTTCAACTCACAGAGTTGAACCTTCCTTTAGACAGAGCACATTTGAAACCCTCTTTTTGTGGAATTTCCAAGTGGACATTTCAAGCGCTTTGCGGCCAACGGTAGAAAAGGAAATATCTTCGTATAAAAACTGGAGAGAATCATTCTCAGAAACCACTTTGTGATGTGTGCATTCCCCTCAGAGAGTTTAACCTTTCTTTTCATAGAGCCGTTTGGAAACACCCTGTTTGTAAAGTCTACAAGCGGATATTTGGACCTCTTTGAGGATTTCGTTGGAAACGGGATTTCTTCATCTAATGCTAGACAGAAGAGTTCTCAGTAACTTCTTTGGGTTGCCTGTGTTCAACTCACAGAGTTGAACGTTCCCTTAGACAGAGCAGATTTGAAACCCTCTTTTTGTGGAATTTGCATGTGGACATTTCAAGCGCTTTGGGGCTTACGGTAGAAAAGGAAATATCTTCGTATAAAAACCAGAGAGAATCATTCCCTGCAACCGCTTTGTGATGAGTGCATTCCACTCACAGAGTTTAACCTTTCTTCTCATAGAGCAGTTTGGAAACACTCTGTTTGTAAAGTCTGCAAGTGTATATTTGGACCTCTTTGAGGATTTCGTTGGAAACGGCATTTCCTCATCTAATGCTAGACTGAAGAATTCTCAGTAACTTCCTAGGGTTGCGTGTGTTCAACTCGCAGAGTTGAACCTTCCTTTAGACAGAACAGATTTGAAAACCTCTTTTTGTGGAATTTGCATGTGGACATTTCAAGTGCTTTGGGGCCAACGGTAGAAAAGGAAATATCTTCGTATAAAAACTAGAGAGAATCATTCCCAGCAACCGCTTTGTGATGAGTGCATTCCACTCACAGAGTTTAACCTTTCTTTTCATAGAACAGTTTGGAAAAACTCTGTTTGTAAAGTCTGCAAGTGGATATTTGGACCTCTTTGAGGATTTCGTTGGAAACGGGATTTCTTGATCTAATCCTAGACAGAAGAATTCTCAGTAACTTCTTTGGGTTGCCTGTGTTCAACTCACAGAGTTGAACCTTCCTTTAGACAGAGCACATTTGAAACCCTCTTTTTGCGGAATTTCCAAGGGGACATTTCAAGCGCTTTGGGGCCAACGGTAGAAAAGGAAATATCTTCGTATAAAAACTGGAGAGAATCATTCTCAGAAACCACTTTGTGATGTGTGCATTCCCCTCAGAGAGATTAACCTTTCTTTTCATAGAGCCGTTTGGAAACACCCTGTTTGTAAAGTCTACAAGCGGATATTTGGACCTCTTTGAGGATTTCGTTGGAAACGGGATTTCTTCATCTAATGCTAGACAGAAGAATTCTCAGTAACTTCTTTGGGTTGCGTGTGTTCAACTCGCACAGTTGAACTTTCCTTTAGACAGAGCAGATTTGAAACCCTCTTTTTGTGGAATTTCCAATTGGACATTTCAAGCGCTTTGTGGCCAATGGTAGAAAAGGAAATATCTTCGTATAAAAACCGGAGAAAATCATTCTCAGAAACCACTTTGTGATGTGTGCGTTCCACTCACAGAGTTTAACCTTTCTTTTCATAGAGCAGTTTGGAAACACTCTGTTTGTAAAGTCTGCAAGTGTATATTTGGACCTCTTTGAGGATTTCGTTGGAAACGGCATTTGTTCATCTAATGCTAGACTGAAGAATTCTCAGTAACTTCCTTGGGTTGCGTGTGTTCAACTCGCAGAGTTGAACCTTCCTTTAGACAGAGCAGATTTGAAAACCTCTTTTTGTGGAATTTGCATGTGGACATTTCAAGTTCTTTGAGGCCAATGGTAGAAAAGGAAATATCTTCGTATAAAAACTAGAGAGAATCATTCCCAGCAACCGCTTTGTGATGAGTGCGTTCCACTCACAGAGTTTAACCTTTCTTTTCATAGAACAGTTTGGAAACACTCTGTTTGTAAAGTCTGCAAGTGGATATTTGGTCCTCTTTGAGGATTTCGTTGGAAACGGGATTTCTTCATCTAATCCTAGACAGAAGAATTCTCAGTAACTTCTTTGGGTTGCCTGTGTTCAACTCACAGAGTTGAACGTTCCTTTAGACAGAGCAGATTTGAAACCCTCCTTTTGTGGAATTTGCACGTGGACATTTCAAGCGCTTTGGGGCTTACGGTAGAAAAGGAAATATCTTCGTATAAAAACTGGAGAGAATCATTCTCAGAAACCACTTTGTGATGTGTGCGTTCCACTCACAGAGTTTAACCTTTCTTTTCATAGAGCAGTTTGGAAACACTCTGTTTGTAAAGTCTGCAAGTGTATATTTGGACCTCTTTGAGGATTTCGTTGGAAACGGCATTTCTTCATCTAATGCTAGACTGAAGAATTCTCAGTAACTTCCTTGGGTTGCGTGTGTTCAACTCGCAGAGTTGAACCTTCCTTTAGACAGAGCAGATTTGAAAACCTCTTTTTGTGGAATTTGCATGTAGACATTTCAAGCGCTTTGGGGCCAACGGTAGAAAAGGAAATATCTTCGTATAAAAACTGGAGAGAATCATTCTCAGAAACCACTTTGTGATGTGTGCGTTCCACTCACAGAGTTTAACCTTTCTTTTCATAGAGCAGTTTGGAAACACTCTGTTTGTAAAGTCTGCAAGTGGATATTTGGACCTCTTTGAGGATTTCGTTGGAAACGGGATTTCTTCATCTAATGCTAGACAGAAGAATTCTCAGTAACTTCTTTGGGTTGCCTGTGTTCAACTCACAGAGTTGAACCTTCCTTTAGACAGAGCACATTTGAAACCCTCTTTTTGTGGAATTTCCAAGTGGACATTTCAAGCGCTTTGCGGCCAACGGTAGAAAAGGAAATATCTTCGTATAAAAACTGGAGAGAATCATTCTCAGAAACCACTTTGTGATGTGTGCATTCCCCTCAGAGAGTTTAACCTTTCTTTTCATAGAGCCGTTTGGAAACACCCTGTTTGTAAAGTCTACAAGCGGATATTTGGACCTCTTTGAGGATTTCGTTGGAAACGGGATTTCTTCATCTAATGCTAGACAGAAGAGTTCTCAGTAACTTCTTTGGGTTGCCTGTGTTCAACTCACAGAGTTGAACGTTCCCTTAGACAGAGCAGATTTGAAACCCTCTTTTTGTGGAATTTGCATGTGGACATTTCAAGCGCTTTGGGGCTTACGGTAGAAAAGGAAATATCTTCGTATAAAAACCAGAGAGAATCATTCCCTGCAACCGCTTTGTGATGAGTGCATTCCACTCACAGAGTTTAACCTTTCTTCTCATAGAGCAGTTTGTAAACACTCTGTTTGTAAAGTCTGCAAGTGTATATTTGGACCTCTTTGAGGATTTCGTTGGAAACGGCATTTCCTCATCTAATGCTAGACTGAAGAATTCTCAGTAACTTCCTAGGGTTGCGTGTGTTCAACTCGCAGAGTTGAACCTTCCTTTAGACAGAACATATTTGAAAACCTCTTTTTGTGGAATTTGCATGTGGACATTTCAAGTGCTTTGGGGCCAACGGTAGAAAAGGAAATATCTTCGTATAAAAACTAGAGAGAATCATTCCCAGCAACCGCTTTGTGATGAGTGCGTTCCACTCACAGAGTTTAACCTTTCTTTTCATAGAGCAGTTTGGAAACACTCTGTTTGTAAAGTCTGCAAGTGGATATTTGGACCTCTTTGAGGATTTCGTTGGAAACGGGATTTCTTCATCTAATGCTAGACAGAAGAATTCTCAGTAACTTCTTTGGGTTGCCTGTGTTCAACTCACAGAGTTGAACCTTCCTTTAGACAGAGCACATTTGAAACCCTCTTTTTGTGGAATTTCCAAGTGGACATTTCAAGCGCTTTGCGGCCAACGGTAGAAAAGGAAATATCTTCGTATAAAAACTGGAGAGAATCATTCTCAGAAACCACTTTGTGATGTGTGCATTCCCCTCAGAGAGTTTAACCTTTCTTTTCATAGAGCCGTTTGGAAACACCCTGTTTGTAAAGTCTACAAGCGGATATTTGGACCTCTTTGAGGATTTCGTTGGAAACGGGATTTCTTCATCTAATGCTAGACAGAAGAGTTCTCAGTAAGTTCTTTGGGTTGCCTGTGTTCAACTCACAGAGTTGAACGTTCCCTTAGACAGAGCAGATTTGAAACCCTCTTTTTGTGGAATTTGCATGTGGACATTTCAAGCGCTTTGGGGCTTACGGTAGAAAAGGAAATATCTTCGTATAAAAACCAGAGAGAATCATTCCCTGCAACCGCTTTGTGATGAGTGCATTCCACTCACAGAGTTTAACCTTTCTTCTCATAGAGCAGTTTGGAAACACTCTGTTTGTAAAGTCTGCAAGTGTATATTTGGACCTCTTTGAGGATTTCGTTGGAAACGGCATTTCCTCATCTAATGCTAGACTGAAGAATTCTCAGTAACTTCCTAGGGTTGCGTGTGTTCAACTCGCAGAGTTGAACCTTCCTTTAGACAGAACAGATTTGAAAACCTCTTTTTGTGGAATTTGCATGTGGACATTTCAAGTGCTTTGGGGCCAACGGTAGAAAAGGAAATATCTTCGTATAAAAACTAGAGAGAATCATTCCCAGCAACCGCTTTGTGATGAGTGCGTTCCACTCACAGAGTTTAACCTTTCTTTTCATAGAACAGTTTGGAAACACTCTGTTTGTAAAGTCTGCAAGTGGATATTTGGACCTCTTTGAGGATTTCGTTGGAAACGGGATTTCTTGATCTAATCCTAGACAGAAGAATTCTCAGTAACTTCTTTGGGTTGCCTGTGTTCAACTCACAGAGTTGAACCTTCCTTTAGACAGAGCACATTTGAAACCCTCTTTTTGCGGAATTTCCAAGGGGACATTTCAAGCGCTTTGGGGCCAACGGTAGAAAAGGAAATATCTTCGTATAAAAACTGGAGAGAATCATTCTCAGAAACCACTTTGTGATGTGTGCATTCCCCTCAGAGAGATTAACCTTTCTTTTCATAGAGCCGTTTGGAAACACCCTGTTTGTAAAGTCTACAAGCGGATATTTGGACCTCTTTGAGGATTTCGTTGGAAACGGGATTTCTTCATCTAATGCTAGACAGAAGAGTTCTCAGTAACTTCTTTGGGTTGCCTGTGTTAAACTCACAGAGTTGAACGTTCCTTTAGACAGAGCAGATTTGAAACCCTCTTTTTGTGGAATTTGCATCTGGACATTTCAAGCGCTTTGGGGCTTACGGTAGAAAAGGAAATATCTTCGTATAAAAACCAGAGAGAATCATTCCCTACAGCCGCTTTGTGATGAGTGCGTTCCACTCACAGAGTTTAACCTTTCTTTTCATAGAACAGTTTGCAAACACTCTGTTTGTAAAGTCTGCAAGTGGATATTTGGACCTCTTTGAGGATTTCGTTGGAAACGGGATTTCTTCATCTAATGCTAGACAGAAGAATTCTCAGTAACTTCTTTGGGTTGCGTGTGTTCAACTCGCACAGTTGAACTTTCCTTTAGACAGAGCAGATTTGAAACCCTCTTTTTGTGGAATTTCCAATTGGACATTTCAAGCGCTTTGTGGCCAATGGTAGAAAAGGAAATATCTTCGTATAAAAACCGGAGAAAATCATTCTCAGAAACCACTTTGTGATGTGTGCGTTCCACTCACAGAGTTTAACCTTTCTTTTCATAGAGCAGTTTGGAAACACTCTGTTTGTAAAGTCTGCAAGTGTATATTTGGACCTCTTTGAGGATTTCGTTGGAAACGGCATTTGTTCATCTAATGCTAGACTGAAGAATTCTCAGTAACTTCCTTGGGTTGCGTGTGTTCAACTCGCAGAGTTGAACCTTCCTTTAGACAGAGCAGATTTGAAAACCTCTTTTTGTGGAATTTGCATGTGGACATTTCAAGTTCTTTGAGGCCAACGGTAGAAAAGGAAATATCTTCGTATAAAAACTAGAGAGAATCATTCCCAGCAACCGCTTTGTGATGAGTGCGTTCCACTCACAGAGTTTAACCTTTCTTTTCATAGAACAGTTTGGAAACACTCTGTTTGTAAAGTCTGCAAGTGGATATTTGGTCCTCTTTG
Source organism: Gorilla gorilla gorilla (assembly GCF_029281585.2). Taxonomy (NCBI): domain Eukaryota; kingdom Metazoa; phylum Chordata; class Mammalia; order Primates; family Hominidae; genus Gorilla; species Gorilla gorilla. The sequence goes on from NC_073229.2 coordinate 79,025,280, forward strand.
AGGATTTCGTTGGAAACGGGATTTCTTCATCTAATCCTAGACAGAAGAATTCTCAGTAACTTCTTTGGGTTGCCTGTGTTCAACTCACAGAGTTGAACGTTCCTTTAGACAGAGCAGATTTGAAACCCTCCTTTTGTGGAATTTGCACGTGGACATTTCAAGCGCTTTGGGGCTTACGGTAGAAAAGGAAATATCTTCGTATAAAAACTGGAGAGAATCATTCTCAGAAACCACTTTGTGATGTGTGCGTTCCACTCACAGAGTTTAACCTTTCTTTTCATAGAGCAGTTTGGAAACACTCTGTTTGTAAAGTCTGGAAGCGGATATTTGGACTTCTTTGAGGATTTCGTTGGAAACGGGATTTCTTCATCTAATGCTAGACAGAAGAATCCTCAGTAACTTCTTTGGGTTGCGTTTGTTCAACTCACAGAGTTGAACCTTCCTTTAGACAGAGCAGATTTGAAACCCTCTTTTTGTGGAATTTGCATGTGGACATTTCAAGCACCTTGGCGCCAACGGTAGAAAAGGAAATATCTTTGTATAAAAAGTAGAGAGAATCATTCCCAGCAACCGCTTTGTGATGAGTGCGTTCCACTCACAGAGTTTAACCTTTCTTTTCATAGAACAGTTTGGAAACACTCTGTTTGTAAAGTCTGCAAGTGGATATTTGGACCTCTTTGAGGATTTCGATGGAAACGGGATTTCTTCATCTAATGCTAGACAGAAGAATTCTCAGTAACTTCTTTGGGTTGCGTGTGTTCAACTCGCACAGTTGAACTTTCCTTTAGACAGAGCAGATTTGAAACCCTCTTTTTGTGGAATTTCCAATTGGACATTTCAAGCCCTTTGTGGCCAATGGTAGAAAAGGAAATATCTTCGTATAAAAACTGGAGAAAATCATTCTCAGAAACCACTTTGTGATGTGTGCGTTACACTCACAGAGTTTAACCTTTCTTTTCATAGAGCAATTTGGAAACACTCTGTTTGTAAAGTCTGCAAGTGTATATTTGGACCTCTTTGAGGATTTCGTTGGAAACGGCATTTCTTCATCTAGTGCTAGGCTGAAGAATTCTCAGTAACTTCCTTGGGTTGCATGTGTTCAACTCGAAAGAGTTGAACCTTCCTTTAGACAGAGCAGATTTGAAACCCTCTTTTTGTGGAATTTCGAAGTGGACATTTCAAGCGCTTTTCGGCCAACGGTAGAAAAGGAAATATCTTCGTATAAAAACTGGAGAGAATCATTCTCAGAAACCATTTTGTGATGTGTGCGTTCCACTCACAGAGGTTAACCTTTCTTTTCATAGAGCAGTTTGGAAACACTCTGTTTGTAAAGTCTGCAAGCGGATATTTGGACTTCTTTGAGGATTTCGTTGGAAACGGGATTTCTTCATCTAATGCTAGACAGAAGAATTCTCAGTAACTTCGTTGGGTTGCCTTTGTTCAACTCAAAGAGTTGAACCTTCCTTTAGACAGAGCAGATGTGAAACCCTCTTTTTGTGGAATTTCCAAGTGGACATTTCAAGCGCTTTGCGGACAATGGTAGAAAAGGAAATATCTTCGTATAAAAACTGGAGAGAATCATTCTCAGAAACCACGTTGTGATGTGTGCGTTCCACTCACAGAGTTTAAACTTTCTTTCATAGAGCAGTTTGGAAACACTCTGTTTCTAAACTGTGCAAGCGGATATTTGGACCTCTTTGAGGATTTCGTTGAAAACGGGATTTCTTCATCTAATGCTAGAAAGAAGAATTCTCAATAACTTCTTTGGGTTGCCTTTGTTCACATCACAGAGTTGAACCTTCCTTTAGACAGAGCAGATTTGAAAACCTCTTTTTGTGGAATTTGCATGTGGACATTTCAAGCGCTATGGGGCCAACGGTAGAAAGGAAATATCTTCGTATAAAAAGTAGAGAGAATCATTCCCAGCAACCGCTTTGTGATGAGTGCGTTCCACTCACAGAGCTTAACCTTTCTTTTCATAGAACAGTTTGGAAACACTCTGTTTGTAAAGTCTGAAAGTGGATATTTGGACCTCTTTGAGGATTTCGTTGGAAACGGGATTTCTTCATCTAATGCTAGACAGAGGAATTATCAGTAACTTCTTTGGGTTGCGTGTGTTCAACTCGCAGAGTTGAACCTTCCTTTAGACAGAGCAGATTTGAAACCCCCTTTTCGTGGAATTTCCAAGTGGACATTTCAAGCGCTTTGCGTCCAACGGAAGAAAAGGAAATATCTTCGCATAAAAACTGGAGAGAATCATTCTCAGAAACCACTTTGTGATATGTGCGTTCCACTCACAGAATTTAACCTTTCTTTTCATAGAGCAGTTTGGAAACACTCTGTTTGTAAAGTCTGCAAGCGGATATTTGGACCTCTTTGAGGATTTCGTTGGAAACGGGATTTCTTCATCTAATGCTAGACAGAAAAATTCTCAGTAACTTCTTTGGGTTGCGTGTGTTCAACTCGCAGAGTTGAACCTTCCTTTAGACAGAGAAGATTTGAAACCCTCTTTTTGTGGAATTTCCAAGTGCACATTTCAAGCGCTTTGCGGCCAACGGTAGAAAAGGAAATATCTTCGTATAAAAACTGGAGAGAATCATTCTCAGAAAGCACTTTGTGATGTGTGCATTCCACTCACAGAGTTGAACCTATCTTTTCATAGAACAGTTTGGAAACACTCTGTTTGTAAAGTCTGCAAGCGGATATTTGGACCTCTTTGAGGATTTCGTTGGAAACGGGATTTCTTCATCAAATGCTAGACAGAAGAATTCTCAGTAACTTCTTTGGGTTGCCTGTGTTCAACTCACAGAGTTGAACGTTCCTTTAGACAGAGAAGATTTGAAACCCTCTTCTTGTGGAATTTGCATGTGGACATTTCAAGCGCTTTGGGGCTTACGGTAGAAAAGGAAATATCTTCGTATAAAAACCAGAGAGAATCATTCCCTGCAACCGCTTTGTGATGAGTGCATTCCACTCACAGAGTTTAACCTTTCTTCTCATAGAGCAGTTTGTAAACACTCTGTTTGTAAAGTCTGCAAGTGTATATTTGGACCTCTTTGAGGATTTCGTTGGAAACGGCATTTCCTCATCTAATGCTAGACTGAAGAATTCTCAGTAACTTCCTAGGGTTGCGTGTGTTCAACTCGCAGAGTTGAACCTTCCTTTAGACAGAACAGATTTGAAAACCTCTTTTTGTGGAATTTGCATGTGGACATTTCAAGTGCTTTGGGGCCAACGGTAGAAAAGGAAATATCTTCGTATAAAAACTAGAGAGAATCATTCCCAGCAACCGCTTTGTGATGAGTGCGTTCCACTCACAGAGTTTAACCTTTCTTTTCATAGAGCAGTTTGGAAACACTCTGTTTGTAAAGTCTGCAAGTGGATATTTGGACCTCTTTGAGGATTTCGTTGGAAACGGGATTTCTTCATCTAATGCTAGACAGAAGAATTCTCAGTAACTTCTTTGGGTTGCCTGTGTTCAACTCACAGAGTTGAACCTTCCTTTAGACAGAGCACATTTGAAACCCTCTTTTTGTGGAATTTCCAAGTGGACATTTCAAGCGCTTTGCGGCCAACGGTAGAAAAGGAAATATCTTCGTATAAAAACTGGAGAGAATCATTCTCAGAAACCACTTTGTGATGTGTGCATTCCCCTCAGAGAGTTTAACCTTTCTTTTCATAGAGCCGTTTGGAAACACCCTGTTTGTAAAGTCTACAAGCGGATATTTGGACCTCTTTGAGGATTTCGTTGGAAACGGGATTTCTTCATCTAATGCTAGACAGAAGAGTTCTCAGTAAGTTCGTTGGGTTGCCTGTGTTCAACTCACAGAGTTGAACGTTCCCTTAGACAGAGCAGATTTGAAACCCTCTTTTTGTGGAATTTGCATGTGGACATTTCAAGCGCTTTGGGGCTTATGGTAGAAAAGGAAATATCTTCGTATAAAAACCAGAGAGAATCATTCCCTGCAACCGCTTTGTGATGAGTGCATTCCACTCACAGAGTTTAACCTTTCTTCTCATAGAGCAGTTTGGAAACACTCTGTTTGTAAAGTCTGCAAGTGTATATTTGGACCTCTTTGAGGATTTCGTTGGAAACGGCATTTCCTCATCTAATGCTAGACTGAAGAATTCTCAGTAACTTCTTTGGGTTGCGTGTGTTCAACTCGCACAGTTGAACTTTCCTTTAGACAGAGCAGATTTGAAACCCTCTTTTTGTGGAATTTCCAATTGGACATTTCAAGCGCTTTGTGGCCAATGGTAGAAAAGGAAATATCTTCGTATAAAAACCGGAGAAAATCATTCTCAGAAACCACTTTGTGATGTGTGCGTTCCACTCACAGAGTTTAACCTTTCTTTTCATAGAGCAGTTTGGAAACACTCTGTTTGTAAAGTCTGCAAGTGTATATTTGGACCTCTTTGAGGATTTCGTTGGAAACGGCATTTGTTCATCTAATGCTAGACTGAAGAATTCTCAGTAACTTCCTTGGGTTGCGTGTGTTCAACTCGCAGAGTTGAACCTTCCTTTAGACAGAGCAGATTTGAAAACCTCTTTTTGTGGAATTTGCATGTGGACATTTCAAGTTCTTTGAGGCCAACGGTAGAAAAGGAAATATCTTCGTATAAAAACTAGAGAGAATCATTCCCAGCAACCGCTTTGTGATGAGTGCGTTCCACTCACAGAGTTTAACCTTTCTTTTCATAGAACAGTTTGGAAACACTCTGTTTGTAAAGTCTGCAAGTGGATATTTGGTCCTCTTTGAGGATTTCGTTGGAAACGGGATTTCTTCATCTAATCCTAGACAGAAGAATTCTCAGTAACTTCTTTGGGTTGCCTGTGTTCAACTCACAGAGTTGAACGTTCCTTTAGACAGAGCAGATTTGAAACCCTCCTTTTGTGGAATTTGCACGTGGACATTTCAAGCGCTTTGGGGCTTACGGTAGAAAAGGAAATATCTTCGTATAAAAACTGGAGAGAATCATTCTCAGAAACCACTTTGTGATGTGTGCGTTCCACTCACAGAGTTTAACCTTTCTTTTCATAGAGCAGTTTGGAAACACTCTGTTTGTAAAGTCTGGAAGCGGATATTTGGACTTCTTTGAGGATTTCGTTGGAAACGGGATTTCTTCATCTAATGCTAGACAGAAGAATCCTCAGTAACTTCTTTGGGTTGCGTTTGTTCAACTCACAGAGTTGAACCTTCCTTTAGACAGAGCAGATTTGAAACCCTCTTTTTGTGGAATTTGCATGTGGACATTTCAAGCGCCTTGGCGCCAACGGTAGAAAAGGAAATATCTTTGTATAAAAAGTAGAGAGAATCATTCCCAGCAACCGCTTTGTGATGAGTGCGTTCCACTCACAGAGTTTAACCTTTCTTTTCATAGAACAGTTTGGAAACACTCTGTTTGTAAAGTCTGCAAGTGGATATTTGGACCTCTTTGAGGATTTCGATGGAAACGGGATTTCTTCATCTAATGCTAGACAGAAGAATTCTCAGTAACTTCTTTGGGTTGCGTGTGTTCAACTCGCACAGTTGAACTTTCCTTTAGACAGAGCAGATTTGAAACCCTCTTTTTGTGGAATTTCCAATTGGACATTTCAAGCCCTTTGTGGCCAATGGTAGAAAAGGAAATATCTTCGTATAAAAACTGGAGAAAATCATTCTCAGAAACCACTTTGTGATGTGTGCGTTCCACTCACAGAGTTTAACCTTTCTTTTCATAGAGCAATTTGGAAACACTCTGTTTGTAAAGTCTGCAAGTGTATATTTGGACCTCTTTGAGGATTTCGTTGGAAACGGCATTTCTTCATCTAATGCTAGGCTGAAGAATTCTCAGTAACTTCCTTGGGTTGCATGTGTTCAACTCGAAAGAGTTGAACCTTCCTTTAGACAGAGCAGATTTGAAACCCTCTTTTTGTGGAATTTCGAAGTGGACATTTCAAGCGCTTTTCGGCCAACGGTAGAAAAGGAAATATCTTCGTATAAAAACTGGAGAGAATCATTCTCAGAAACCATTTTGTGATGTGTGCGTTCCACTCACAGAGATTAACCTTTCTTTTCATAGAGCAGTTTGGAAACACTCTGTTTGTAAAGTCTGCAAGCGGATATTTGGACTTCTTTGAGGATTTCGTTGGAAACGGGATTTCTTCATCTAATGCTAGACAGAAGAATTCTCAGTAACTTCGTTGGGTTGCCTTTGTTCAACTCACAGAGTTGAACCTTCCTTTAGACAGAGCAGATTTGAAACCCTCTTTTTGTGGAATTTGCATGTGGACATTTCAAGCGCTTTGGCGCCAACGGTAGAAAAGGAAATATCTTTGTATAAAAAGTAGAGAGAATCATTCCCAGCAACCGCTTTGTGATGAGTGCGTTCCACTCACAGAGTTTAACCTTTCTTTTCATAGAACAGTTTGCAAACACTCTGTTTGTAAAGTCTGCAAGTGGATATTTGGACCTCTTTGAGGATTTCGTTGGAAACGGGATTTCTTCATCTAATGCTAGACAGAAGAATTCTCAGTAACTTCTTTGGGTTGCGTGTGTTCAACTTGCAGAGTTGAACCTTCCTTTAGACAGAGCAGATGTGAAACCCTCTTTTTGTGGAATTTCCAAGTGGACATTTCAAGCGCTTTGCGGACAATGGTAGAAAAGGAAATATCTTCGTATAAAAACTGGAGAGAATCATTCTCAGAAACCACGTTGTGATGTGTGCGTTCCACTCACAGAGTTTAAACTTTCTTTCATAGAGCAGTTTGGAAACACTCTGTTTCTAAACTGTGCAAGCGGATATTTGGACCTCTTTGAGGATTTCGTTGGAAACGGGATTTCTTCATCTAATGCTAGACAGAAGAATTCTCAATAACTTCTTTGGGTTGCCTTTGTTCACATCACAGAGTTGAACCTTCCTTTAGACAGAGCAGATTTGAAAACCTCTTTTTGTGGAATTTGCATGTGGACATTTCAAGCGCTATGGGGCCAACGGTAGAAAGGAAATATCTTCGTATAAAAAGTAGAGAGAATCATTCCCAGCAACCGCTTTGTGATGAGTGCGTTCCACTCACAGAGCTTAACCTTTCTTTTCATAGAACAGTTTGGAAACACTCTGTTTGTAAAGTCTGAAAGTGGATATTTGGACCTCTTTGAGGATTTCGTTGGAAACGGGATTTCTTCATCTAATGCTAGACAGAGGAATTATCAGTAACTTCTTTGGGTTGCGTGTGTTCAACTCGCAGAGTTGAACCTTCCTTTAGACAGAGCAGATTTGAAACCCCCTTTTCGTGGAATTTCCAAGTGGACATTTCAAGCGCTTTGCGTCCAACGGAAGAAAAGGAAATATCTTCGCATAAAAACTGGAGAGAATCATTCTCAGAAACCACTTTGTGATGTGTGCGTTCCACTCACAGAATTTAACCTTTCTTTTCATAGAGCAGTTTGGAAACACTCTGTTTGTAAAGTCTGCAAGCGGATATTTGGACCTCTTTGAGGATTTCGTTGGAAACGGGATTTCTTCATCTAATGCTAGACAGAAAAATTCTCAGTAACTTCTTTGGGTTGCGTGTGTTCAACTCGCAGAGTTGAACCTTCCTTTAGACAGAGAAGATTTGAAACCCTCTTTTTGTGGAATTTCCAAGTGGACATTTCAAGCGCTTTGCGGCCAACGGTAGAAAAGGAAATATCTTCGTATAAAAACTGGAGAGAATCATTCTCAGAAAGCACTTTGTGATGTGTGCATTCCACTCACAGAGTTGAACCTATCTTTTCATAGAACAGTTTGGAAACACTCTGTTTGTAAAGTCTGCAAGCGGATATTTGGACCTCTTTGAGGATTTCGTTGGAAACGGGATTTCTTCATCAAATGCTAGACAGAAGAATTCTCAGTAACTTCGTTGGGTTGCCTGTGTTCAACTCACAGAGTTGAACGTTCCTTTAGACAGAGAAGATTTGAAACCCTCTTCTTGTGGAATTTGCATGTGGACATTTCAAGCGCTTTGGGGCTTACGGTAGAAAAGGAAATATCTTCGTATAAAAACCAGAGAGAATCATTCCCTGCAACCGCTTTGTGATGAGTGCGTTCCACTCACAGAGTTTAACCTTTCTTTTCATAGAACAGTTTGCAAACACTCTGTTTGTAAAGTCTGCAAGTGGATATTTGGACCTCTTTGAGGATTTCGTTGGAAACGGGATTTCTTCATCTAATGCTAGACAGAAGAATTCTCAGTAACTTCTTTGGGTTGCGTGTGTTCAACTCGCACAGTTGAACTTTCTTTTAGACAGAGCAGATTTGAAAACCTCTTTTTGTGGAATTTGCATGTAGACATTTCAAGCGCTTTGGGGCCAACGGTAGAAAAGGAAATATCTTCGTATAAAAACTGGAGAGAATCATTCTCAGAAACCACTTTGTGATGTGTGCGTTCCACTCACAGAGTTTAACCTTTCTTTTCATAGAGCAGTTTGGAAACACTCTGTTTGTAAAGTCTGAAAGTGGATATTTGGACCTCTTTGAGGATTTCGTTGGAAACGGGATTTCTTCATCTAATGCTAGACTGAAGAATTCTCAGTAACTTCCTAGGGTTGCGTGTGTTCAACTCGCAGAGTTGAACCTTCCTTTAGACAGAGCAGATTTGAAAACCTCTTTTTGTGGAATTTGCATGTGGACATTTCAAGTGCTTTGGGGCCAACGGTAGAAAAGGAAATATCTTCGTATAAAAACTAGAGAGAATCATTCCCAGCAACCGCTTTGTGATGAGTGCGTTCCACTCACAGAGTTTAACCTTTCTTTTCATAGAGCAGTTTGGAAACACTCTGTTTGTAAAGTCTGCAAGTGGATATTTGGTCCTCTTTGAGGATTTCGTTGGAAACGGGATTTCTTCATCTAATCCTAGACAGAAGAATTCTCAGTAACTTCTTTGGGTTGCCTGTGTTCAACTCACAGAGTTGAACGTTCCTTTAGACAGAGCAGATTTGAAACCCTCCTTTTGTGGAATTTGCATGTGGACATTTCAAGCGCTTTGGGGCTTACGGTAGAAAAGGAAATATCTTCGTATAAAAACTGGAGAGAATCATTCTCAGAAACCACTTTGTGATGTGTGCGTTCCACTCACAGAGTTTAACCTTTCTTTTCATAGAGCAGTTTGGAAACACTCTGTTTGTAAAGTCTGGAAGCGGATATTTGGACTTCTTTGAGGATTTCGTTGGAAACGGGATTTCTTCATCTAATGCTAGACAGAAGAATCCTCAGTAACTTCTTTGGGTTGCGTTTGTTCAACTCACAGAGTTGAACCTTCCTTTAGACAGAGCAGATTTGAAACCCTCTTTTTGTGGAATTTGCATGTGGACATTTCAAGCGCCTTGGCGCCAACGGTAGAAAAGGAAATATCTTTGTATAAAAAGTAGAGAGAATCATTCCCAGCAACCGCTTTGTGATGAGTGCGTTCCACTCACAGAGTTTAACCTTTCTTTTCATAGAACAGTTTGGAAACACTCTGTTTGTAAAGTCTGCAAGTGGATATTTGGACCTCTTTGAGGATTTCGTTGGAAACGGGATTTCTTCATCTAATGCTAGACAGAAGAATTCTCAGTAACTTCTTTGGGTTGCGTGTGTTCAACTCGCACAGTTGAACTTTCCTTTAGACAGAGCAGATTTGAAACCCTCTTTTTGTGGAATTTCCAATTGGACATTTCAAGCCCTTTGTGGCCAATGGTAGAAAAGGAAATATCTTCGTATAAAAACTAGAGAAAATCATTCTCAGAAACCACTTTGTGATGTGTGCGTTCCACTCACAGAGTTTAACCTTTCTTTTCATAGAGCAATTTGGAAACACTCTGTTTGTAAAGTCTGCAAGTGTATATTTGGACCTCTTTGAGGATTTCGTTGGAAACGGCATTTCTTCATCTAATGCTAGGCTGAAGAATTCTCAGTAACTTCCTTGGGTTACATGTGTTCAACTCGAAAGAGTTGAACCTTCCTTTAGACAGAGCAGATTTGAAACCCTCTTTTTGTGGAATTTCGAAGTGGACATTTCAAGCGCTTTTCGGCAAACGGTAGAAAAGGAAATATCTTCGTATAAAAACTGGAGAGAATCATTCTCAGAAACCATTTTGTGATGTGTGCGTTCCACTCACAGAGATTAACCTTTCTTTTCATAGAGCAGTTTGGAAACACTCTGTTTGTAAAGTCTGCAAGCGGATATTTGGACTTCTTTGAGGATTTCGTTGGAAACGGGATTTCTTCATCTAATGCTAGACAGAAGAATTCTCAGTAACTTCGTTGGGTTGCCTTTGTTCAACTCACAGAGTTGAACCTTCCTTTAGACAGAGCAGATTTGAAACCCTCTTTTTGTGGAATTTGCATGTGGACATTTCAAGCGCTTTGGCGCCAACGGTAGAAAAGGAAATATCTTTGTATAAAAAGTAGAGAGAATCATTCCCAGCAACCGCTTTGTGATGAGTGCGTTCCACTCACAGAGCTTAACCTTTCTTTTCATAGAACAGTTTGGAAACACTCTGTTTGTAAAGTCTGAAAGTGGATATTTGGACCTCTTTGAGGATTTCGTTGGAAACGGGATTTCTTCATCTAATGCTAGACAGGGGAATTATCAGTAACTTCTTTTGGTTGCGTGTGTTCAACTCGCAGAGTTGAACCTTCCTTTAGACAGAGCAGATTTGAAACCCCCTTTTCGTGGAATTTCCAAGTGGACATTTCAAGCGCTTTGCGTCCAACGGAAGAAAAGGAAATATCTTCGCATAAAAACTGGAGAGAATCATTCTCAGAAACCACTTTGTGATGTGTGCGTTCCGCTCACAGAATTTAACCTTTCTTTTCATAGAGCAGTTTGGAAACACTCTGTTTGTAAAGTCTGCAAGCGGATATTTGGACCTCTTTGAGGATTTCGTTGGAAACGGGATTTCTTCATCTAATGCTAGACAGAAAAATTCTCAGTAACTTCTTTGGGTTGCGTGTGTTCAACTCGCAGAGTTGAACCTTCCTTTAGACAGAGAAGATTTGAAACCCTCTTTTTGTGGAATTTCCAAGTGGACATTTCAAGCGCTTTGCGGCCAACGGTAGAAAAGGAAATATCTTCGTATAAAAACTGGAGAGAATCATTCTCAGAAACCACTTTGTGATGTGTGCATTCCCCTCAGAGAGTTTAACCTTTCTTTTCATAGAGCCGTTTGGAAACACCCTGTTTGTAAAGTCTACAAGCGGATATTTGGACCTCTTTGAGGATTTCGTTGGAAACGGGATTTCTTCATCTAATGCTAGACAGAAGAGTTCTCAGTAACTTCTTTGGGTTGCCTGTGTTCAACTCACAGAGTTGAACGTTCCCTTAGACAGAGCAGATTTGAAACCCTCTTTTTGTGGAATTTGCATGTGGACATTTCAAGCGCTTTGGGGCTTACGGGAGAAAAGGAAATATCTTCGTATAAAAACCAGAGAGAATCATTTCCTGCAACCGCTTTGTGATGAGTGCATTCCACTCACAGAGTTTAACCTTTCTTCTCATAGAGCAGTTTGTAAACACTCTGTTTGTAAAGTCTGCAAGTGTATATTTGGACCTCTTTGAGGATTTCGTTGGAAACGGCATTTCCTCATCTAATGCTAGACTGAAGAATTCTCAGTAACTTCCTAGGGTTGCGTGTGTTCAACTCGCAGAGTTGAACCTTCCTTTAGACAGAACAGATTTGAAAACCTCTTTTTGTGGAATTTGCATGTGGACATTTCAAGTGCTTTGGGGCCAACGGTAGAAAAGGAAATATCTTCGTATAAAAACTAGAGAGAATCATTCCCAGCAACCGCTTTGTGATGAGTGCGTTCCACTCACAGAGTTTAACCTTTCTTTTCATAGAGCAGTTTGGAAACACTCTGTTTGTAAAGTCTGCAAGTGGATATTTGGACCTCTTTGAGGATTTCGTTGGAAACGGGATTTCTTCATCTAATGCTAGACAGAAGAATTCTCAGTAACTTCTTTGGGTTGCCTGTGTTCAACTCACAGAGTTGAACCTTCCTTTAGACAGGGCACATTTGAAACCCTCTTTTTGTGGAATTTCCAAGTGGACATTTCAAGCGCTTTGCGGCCAACGGTAGAAAAGGAAATATCTTCGTATAAAAACTGGAGAGAATCATTCTCAGAAACCACTTTGTGATGTGTGCATTCCCCTCAGAGAGTTTAACCTTTCTTTTCATAGAGCCGTTTGGAAACACCCTGTTTGTAAAGTCTACAAGCGGATATTTGGACCTCTTTGAGGATTTCGTTGGAAACGGGATTTCTTCATCTAATGCTAGACAGAAGAGTTCTCAGTAAGTTCTTTGGGTTGCCTGTGTTCAACTCACAGAGTTGAACGTTCCCTTAGACAGAGCAGATTTGAAACCCTCTTTTTGTGGAATTTGCATGTGGACATTTCAAGCGCTTTGGGGCTTACGGTAGAAAAGGAAATATCTTCGTATAAAAACCAGAGAGAATCATTCCCTGCAACCGCTTTGTGATGAGTGCATTCCACTCACAGAGTTTAACCTTTCTTCTCATAGAGCAGTTTGGAAACACTCTGTTTGTAAAGTCTGCAAGTGTATATTTGGACCTCTTTGAGGATTTCGTTGGAAACGGCATTTCCTCATCTAATGCTAGACTGAAGAATTCTCAGTAACTTCCTAGGGTTGCGTGTGTTCAACTCGCAGAGTTGAACCTTCCTTTAGACAGAACAGATTTGAAAACCTCTTTTTGTGGAATTTGCATGTGGACATTTCAAGTGCTTTGGGGCCAACGGTAGAAAAGGAAATATCTTCGTATAAAAACTAGAGAGAATCATTCCCAGCAACCGCTTTGTGATGAGTGCGTTCCACTCACAGAGTTTAACCTTTCTTTTCATAGAACAGTTTGGAAACACTCTGTTTGTAAAGTCTGCAAGTGGATATTTGGACCTCTTTGAGGATTTCGTTGGAAACGGGATTTCTTGATCTAATCCTAGACAGAAGAATTCTCAGTAACTTCTTTGGGTTGCCTGTGTTCAACTCACAGAGTTGAACCTTCCTTTAGACAGAGCACATTTGAAACCCTCTTTTTGCGGAATTTCCAAGGGGACATTTCAAGCGCTTTGGGGCCAACGGTAGAAAAGGAAATATCTTCGTATAAAAACTGGAGAGAATCATTCTCAGAAACCACTTTGTGATGTGTGCATTCCCCTCAGAGAGATTAACCTTTCTTTTCATAGAGCCGTTTGGAAACACCCTGTTTGTAAAGTCTACAAGCGGATATTTGGACCTCTTTGAGGATTTCGTTGGAAACGGGATTTCTTCATCTAATGCTAGACAGAAGAGTTCTCAGTAACTTCTTTGGGTTGCCTGTGTTCAACTCACAGAGTTGAACGTTCCTTTAGACAGAGCAGATTTGAAACCCTCTTTTTGTGGAATTTGCATCTGGACATTTCAAGCGCTTTGGGGCTTACGGTAGAAAAGGAAATATCTTCGTATAAAAACCAGAGAGAATCATTCCCTACAGCCGCTTTGTGATGAGTGCGTTCCACTCACAGAGTTTAACCTTTCTTTTCATAGAACAGTTTGCAAACACTCTGTTTGTAAAGTCTGCAAGTGGATATTTGGACCTCTTTGAGGATTTCGTTGGAAACGGGATTTCTTCATCTAATGCTAGACAGAAGAATTCTCAGTAACTTCTTTGGGTTGCGTGTGTTCAACTCGCACAGTTGAACTTTCCTTTAGACAGAGCAGATTTGAAACCCTCTTTTTGTGGAATTTCCAATTGGACATTTCAAGCGCTTTGTGGCCAATGGTAGAAAAGGAAATATCTTCGTATAAAAACCGGAGAAAATCATTCTCAGAAACCACTTTGTGATGTGTGCGTTCCACTCACAGAGTTTAACCTTTCTTTTCATAGAGCAGTTTGGAAACACTCTGTTTGTAAAGTCTGCAAGTGTATATTTGGACCTCTTTGAGGATTTCGTTGGAAACGGCATTTGTTCATCTAATGCTAGACTGAAGAATTCTCAGTAACTTCCTTGGGTTGCGTGTGTTCAACTCGCAGAGTTGAACCTTCCTTTAGACAGAGCAGATTTGAAAACCTCTTTTTGTGGAATTTGCATGTGGACATTTCAAGTTCTTTGAGGCCAACGGTAGAAAAGGAAATATCTTCGTATAAAAACTAGAGAGAATCATTCCCAGCAACCGCTTTGTGATGAGTGCGTTCCACTCACAGAGTTTAACCTTTCTTTTCATAGAACAGTTTGGAAACACTCTGTTTGTAAAGTCTGCAAGTGGATATTTGGTCCTCTTTGAGGATTTCGTTGGAAACGGGATTTCTTCATCTAATCCTAGACAGAAGAATTCTCAGTAACTTCTTTGGGTTGCCTGTGTTCAACTCACAGAGTTGAACGTTCCTTTAGACAGAGCAGATTTGAAACCCTCCTTTTGTGGAATTTGCACGTGGACATTTCAAGCGCTTTGGGGCTTACGGTAGAAAAGGAAATATCTTCGTATAAAAACTGGAGAGAATCATTCTCAGAAACCACTTTGTGATGTGTGCGTTCCACTCACAGAGATTAACCTTTCTTTTCATAGAGCAGTTTGGAAACACTCTGTTTGTAAAGTCTGGAAGCGGATATTTGGACTTCTTTGAGGATTTCGTTGGAAACGGGATTTCTTCATCTAATGCTAGACAGAAGAATCCTCAGTAACTTCTTTGGGTTGCGTTTGTTCAACTCACAGAGTTGAACCTTCCTTTAGACAGAGCAGATTTGAAACCCTCTTTTTGTGGAATTTGCATGTGGACATTTCAAGCGCCTTGGCGCCAACGGTAGAAAAGGAAATATCTTTGTATAAAAAGTAGAGAGAATCATTCCCAGCAACCGCTTTGTGATGAGTGCGTTCCACTCACAGAGTTTAACCTTTCTTTTCATAGAACAGTTTGGAAACACTCTGTTTGTAAAGTCTGCAAGTGGATATTTGGACCTCTTTGAGGATTTCGATGGAAACGGGATTTCTTCATCTAATGCTAGACAGAAGAATTCTCAGTAACTTCTTTCGGTTGCGTGTGTTCAACTCGCACAGTTGAACTTTCCTTTAGACAGAGCAGATTTGAAACCCTCTTTTTGTGGAATTTCCAATTGGACATTTCAAGCCCTTTGTGGCCAATGGTAGAAAAGGAAATATCTTCGTATAAAAACTGGAGAAAATCATTCTCAGAAACCACTTTGTGATGTGTGCGTTCCACTCACAGAGTTTAACCTTTCTTTTCATAGAGCAATTTGGAAACACTCTGTTTGTAAAGTCTGCAAGTGTATATTTGGACCTCTTTGAGGATTTCGTTGGAAACGGCATTTCTTCATCTAATGCTAGGCTGAAGAATTCTCAGTAACTTCCTTGGGTTGCATGTGTTCAACTCGAAAGAGTTGAACCTTCCTTTAGACAGAGCAGATTTGAAACCCTCTTTTTGTGGAATTTCGAAGTGGACATTTCAAGCGCTTTTCGGCCAACGGTAGAAAAGGAAATATCTTCGTATAAAAACTGGAGAGAATCATTCTCAGAAACCATTTTGTGATGTGTGCGTTCCACTCACAGAGATTAACCTTTCTTTTCATAGAGCAGTTTGGAAACACTCTGTTTGTAAAGTCTGCAAGCGGATATTTGGACTTCTTTGAGGATTTCGATGGAAACGGGATTTCTTCATCTAATGCTAGACAGAAGAATTCTCAGTAACTTCGTTGGGTTGCCTTTGTTCAACTCACAGAGTTGAACCTTCCTTTAGACAGAGCAGATTTGAAACCCTCTTTTTGTGGAATTTGCATGTGGACATTTCAAGCGCTTTGGCGCCAACGGTAGAAAAGGAAATATCTTTGTATAAAAAGTAGAGAGAATCATTCCCAGCAACCGCTTTGTGATGAGTGCGTTCCACTCACAGAGTTTAACCTTTGTTTTCATAGAACAGTTTGCAAACACTCTGTTTGTAAAGTCTGCAAGTGGATATTTGGACCTCTTTGAGGATTTCGTTGGAAACGGGATTTCTTCATCTAATGCTAGACAGAAGAATTCTCAGTAACTTCTTTGGGTTGCGTGTGTTCAACTTGCAGAGTTGAACCTTCCTTTAGACAGAGCAGATGTGAAACCCTCTTTTTGTGGAATTTCCAAGTGGACATTTCAAGCGCTTTGCGGACAATGGTAGAAAAGGAAATATCTTCGTATAAAAACTGGAGAGAATCATTCTCAGAAACCACGTTGTGATGTGTGCGTTCCACTCACAGAGTTTAAACTTTCTTTCATAGAGCAGTTTGGAAACACTCTGTTTCTAAACTGTGCAAGCGGATATTTGGACCTCTTTGAGGATTTCGTTGGAAACGGGATTTCTTCATCTAATGCTAGACAGAAGAATTCTCAATAACTTCTTTGGGTTGCCTTTTTTCACATCACAGAGTTGAACCTTCCTTTAGACAGAGCAGATTTGAAAACCTCTTTTTGTGGAATTTGCATGTGGACATTTCAAGCGCTATGGGGCCAACGGTAGAAAGGAAATATCTTCGTATAAAAAGTAGAGAGAATCATTCCCAGCAACCGCTTTGTGATGAGTGCGTTCCACTCACAGAGCTTAACCTTTCTTTTCATAGAACAGTTTGGAAACACTCTGTTTGTAAAGTCTGAAAGTGGATATTTGGACCTCTTTGAGGATTTCGTTGGAAACGGGATTTCTTCATCTAATGCTAGACAGAGGAATTATCAGTAACTTCTTTGGGTTGCGTGTGTTCAACTCGCAGAGTTGAACCTTCCTTTAGACAGAGCAGATTTGAAACCCCCTTTTCGTGGAATTTCCAAGTGGACATTTCAAGCGCTTTGCGTTCAACGGAAGAAAAGGAAATATCTTCGCATAAAAACTGGAGAGAATCATTCTCAGAAACCACTTTGTGATGTGTGCGTTCCACTCACAGAATTTAACCTTTCTTTTCATAGAGCAGTTTGGAAACACTCTGTTTGTAAAGTCTGCAAGCGGATATTTGGACCTCTTTGAGGATTTCGTTGGAAACGGGATTTCTTCATCTAATGCTAGACAGAAAAATTCTCAGTAACTTCTTTGGGTTGCGTGTGTTCAACTCGCAGAGTTGAACCTTCCTTTAGACAGAGAAGATTTGAAACCCTCTTTTTGTGGAATTTCCAAGTGGACATTTCAAGCGCTTTGCGGCCAACGGTAGAAAAGGAAATATCTTCGTATAAAAACTGGAGAGAATCATTCTCAGAAAGCACTTTGTGATGTGTGCATTCCACTCACAGAGTTGAACCTATCTTTTCATAGAACAGTTTGGAAACACTCTGTTTGTAAAGTCTGCAAGCGGATATTTGGACCTCTTTGAGGATTTCGTTGGAAACGGGATTTCTTCATCAAATGCTAGACAGAAGAATTCTCAGTAACTTCTTTGGGTTGCCTGTGTTCAACTCACAGAGTTGAACGTTCCTTTAGACAGAGAAGATTTGAAACCCTCTTCTTGTGGAATTTGCATGTGGACATTTCAAGCGCTTTGGGGCTTACGGTAGAAAAGGAAATATCTTCGTATAAAAACCAGAGAGAATCATTCCCTGCAACCGCTTTGTGATGAGTGCGTTCCACTCACAGAGTTTAACCTTCCTTTTCATAGAACAGTTTGCAAACACTCTGTTTGTAAAGTCTGCAAGTGGATATTTGGACCTCTTTGAGGATTTCGTTGGAAACGGGATTTCTTCATCTAATGCTAGACAGAAGAATTCTCAGTAACTTCTTTGGGTTGCGTGTGTTCAACTCGCACAGTTGAACTTTCTTTTAGACAGAGCAGATTTGAAACCCTCTTTTTGTGGAATTTCCAAGTGGACATTTCAAGCGCTTTGTGGCCAATGGTAGAAAAGGAAATATCTTCGTATAATAACCGGAGAAAATCATTCTCAGAAACCACTTTGTGATGTGTGCGTTCCATTCACAGAGTTTAACCTTTCTTTTCATAGAGCAGTTTGGAAACACTCTGTTTGTAAAGTCTGCAAGTGTATATTTGGACCTCTTTGAGGATTTCGTTGGAAACGGCATTTCTTCATCTAATGCTAGACTGAAGAATTCTCAGTAACTTCCTTGGGTTGCGTGTGTTCAACTCGCAGAGTTGAACCTTCCTTTAGACAGAGCAGATTTGAAAACCTCTTTTTGTGGAATTTGCATGTAGACATTTCAAGCGCTTTGGGGCCAACGGTAGAAAAGGAAATATCTTCGTATAAAAACTGGAGAGAATCATTCTCAGAAACCACTTTGTGATGTGTGCGTTCCACTCACAGAGTTTAACCTTTCTTTTCATAGAGCAGTTTGGAAACACTCTGTTTGTAAAGTCTGAAAGTGGATATTTGGACCTCTTTGAGGATTTCGTTGGAAACGGGATTTCTTCATCTAATGCTAGACTGAAGAATTCTCAGTAACTTCCT
Organism: Gorilla gorilla gorilla; assembly: GCF_029281585.2. NCBI lineage: Eukaryota > Metazoa > Chordata > Mammalia > Primates > Hominidae > Gorilla > Gorilla gorilla. The sequence goes on from NC_073229.2 coordinate 79,043,703, forward strand.
AGGGTTGCGTGTGTTCAACTCGCAGAGTTGAACCTTCCTTTAGACAGAGCAGATTTGAAAACCTCTTTTTGTGGAATTTGCATGTGGACATTTCAAGTGCTTTGGGGCCAACGGTAGAAAAGGAAATATCTTCGTATAAAAACTAGAGAGAATCATTCCCAGAAACCACTTTGTGATGTGTGCGTTCCACTCACAGAATTTAACCTTTCTTTTCATAGAGCAGTTTGGAAACACTCTGTTTGTAAAGTCTGCAAGTGGATATTTGGACCTCTTTGAGGATTTCGTTGGAAGCGGGATTTCTTCATCTAATGCTAGACAGAAGAATTCTCAGTAACTACTTTGGGTTGCCTGTGTTCATCTCACAGAGTTGAATGTTCCTTTAGACAGAGAAGATTTGAAACCCTCTTTTTGTGGAATTTGCATGTGGACATTTCAAGCGCTTTGCGGCCAACGGTAGAAAAGGAAATATCTTCGTATAAAAACTGGAGAGAATCATTCTCAGAAACCACTTTGTGATGTGTGCATTCCCCTCAGAGAGTTTAACCTTTCTTTTCATAGAGCCGTTTGGAAACACCCTGTTTGTAAAGTCTACAAGCGGATATTTGGACCTCTTTGAGGATTTCGTTGGAAACGGGATTTCTTCATCTAATGCTAGACAGAAGAGTTCTCAGTAACTTCTTTGGGTTGCCTGTGTTCAACTCACAGAGTTGAACGTTCCCTTAGACAGAGCAGATTTGAAACCCTCTTTTTGTGGAATTTGCATGTGGACATTTCAAGCGCTTTGGGGCTTACGGTAGAAAAGGAAATATCTTCGTATAAAAACTGGAGAGAATCATTCTCAGAAACCATTTTGTGATGTGTGCGTTCCACTCACAGAGATTAACCTTTCTTTTCATAGAGCAGTTTGCAAACACTCTGTTTGTAAAGTCTGCAAGCGGATATTTGGACTTCTTTGAGGATTTCGTTGGAAACGGGATTTCTTCATCTAATGCTAGACAGAAGAATTCTCAGTAACTTCGTTGGGTTGCCTTTGTTCAACTCACAGAGTTGAACCTTCCTTTAGACAGAGCAGATTTGAAACCCTCTTTTTGTGGAATTTGCATGTGGACATTTCAAGCGCTTTGGCGCCAACGGTAGAAAAGGAAATATCTTTGTATAAAAAGTAGAGAGAATCATTCCCAGCAACCGCTTTGTGATGAGTGCGTTCCACTCACAGAGTTTAACCTTTCTTTTCATAGAACAGTTTGCAAACACTCTGTTTGTAAAGTCTGCAAGTGGATATTTGGACCTCTTTGAGG